>NW_017618360.1:0-1452500 GCF_001879475.1 Ipomoea nil
CTTTTTTACCACCATTACAACTTAGTTCCGGGCCAAACTAGGCCCAATTCTCCGACTCCTCACCTGCTTCGTCAGACCTCTGCCATTGGTTGGTTTTGCAGACTCGACTAGACTAGTTCCGGGTATCTTTTACCTTGTGAACAAGGTCGGCTTCGGCACTCGCGGGTTCGTGGCTTCGTTCAAGTCGCCGCTCCGGGGCGGCAGCTTTTCGAGGGGCTGTCCGATTCCATTAGGGACTGGAAGCTCCTTTATTTCTTCGTCCGCCCTGCTTTTTCTTCCTTCACCTTTCCGACCTTGTGGCCGGCCGCTCTATTCAAGCCTTGTTCTCGACGTGCCGTTCCTTCTGATGATGCGGTCCTGGGCGGCGAGTTCTTGAAGGCTTTTGGCCATACTCTGTCAAGTACTGGTCCCGAGTCCGGGCCATGGCTAAGCGTGGCTTGCTACCGGAGGGTGCGGCCACCGTAGTAGTCTTCGTTACCCCTCGTTCCTCTTCTTTTCTTATCTTGCCACATTCCGACTCGGAATACTTCATGGTTTTTCCCCCCTTTCTGCAGGTCCGTACGATTCCGACTCCTCCAGCTCCGACGAAGCGGTTGAGCTGACTCCCGAGATGGCGGATAGAGCTGAAAAGATGAGGCGTCGGCTGACCCAGCGCACTTCCGGCACTGCTGCTGCCTCTTCATCCCAACCGTCTCCTGCTCCCAGGCCGATTCCTCCACCACCTCGAAATGTGGTGGATTTGACTCCGTCGCCAGTGGTGTCGCCCCCACTCGGCAGCCTCCTCCTCCTCAGACAAGAGCCCCAGCTCTAAGCGCCCGGCCGTCAAACTGATGAGCCGGCTCAAAAAAGAATCCGGCTGTGCCATGAGGTAGAGGAGGATGCCCAGATCTGGATGGGCACCTCCTCCGTCCGTAAGTGGTGTGCTAATGTCCTCCTGCCTAAGGACGTGGAGGCGACTCATGCTCTGGGGGACGCGTACATCATCGAGGCCTCGCTGCGCCAGTCGTACCGCGTAAGTGTTTCCCATCTAATTCCTCTCATTCGTTCTTTCCTTTTATTATCTGACTCGTGGTCATTTCGCAGAACCTCACCTTCCAAATGAAGATGAGTAAGCGGCTGCAGAACTACAGGACCGAAATGCGGTCTATGGTCCTCAAGCTGCGCTAGACGGAGGAGGCCTTTTTGGAAGAGCAGGCGAAGCACCTCAAGGCGGTGGAGGTGCACAATTCCGAGATGCTGAGGGTCACCCGTCAGTGGGAGGAAGAGCGGGACAAGGTGGCGACGATTGCTGCGACCTCTGTCGAAGAATACAAGAAGTCGGCTGCTTTCGAGGCGGAGGTGAAGGCGGCGATAGAGGCTCGCCAGAAAGAAATTGCTAAGGAGTGGCTGTCGACGCCGGATGTGACGAGTTCCTCCTGGACCTGGGCGAGCGTGACTATCGCCTCGGCTTTCGCGAGGCGCAGACAGAGATCCATTCTGCCTTGCTGGTCCGAGACTCCTCTTTCACTCCCGAGAGCTGGGGCCTCAAGCCCGTAATAGATGCTCTTCCGGCGACTGAAGGACAGTCGGCGACTGTGAACTCGGCGGCTCTTCCGGCAGCCTCTGATCCGACGACTCTTCCCTCAGCAACACTTCCTGAGCTCACCGAGTCCTCTCTTCAGGCCGAGGACCCTTCTTCTGTTCCCTGACTGGACCAACGGCAGGGGCTCAAGTCGAAGGGATTGACGTCGACACCCCCTCCCTAGTAGTTTAGGGCTATCCTGTTTGGGATAGTCTCTTTTGTAAAGGCTGGCCTCCTTTTCGGGCCTTTTTTTAATAGAATTACCATTTTTTCTTCTCTTTCGTATTATCTTGAGCTTGAGGCTTTCTCTTCAACCCTGTTTCCTTAACTGCTCGCCGAGTCCCTCGGTCGAGGTGATTCCTTATGAATTTTTCACGAAAACGACTAAGGGTCCGGGCCCTTGTTTTCTAACTTCTTCTCGCCGAGTCCCTCAGACGAGGCGACTCCTTAGGCTTTTATTTTCTTAGAAACGTTTCAGGGTCAGTGCACCATTGTTTCTTTATATACTCGCCGAGTCCCTCAGTCGAGGCGACTCTTTAGGCTTTTTCTTTCTCAGAAACATTTAGGGTCAGTGCCCCGTTGTTTCTTTAAATACTCGCCGAGTCCCTCAGTCGAGGCGACTCCTCTTGGCTTTTTCACGGAAACGACTAAGGGTCTGGGCCCTTGTTTCCTAACTCCTTCTTGCCGAGTCCCTCAGTCGAGGCGACTCTTTAGGCTTTTTCTTTCTCAGAAACGTTTAGGGCAGTGCCCCGTTGTTTCTTTAAATACTCGCTGAGTCCCTCAGTCGAGGCGACTCCTCTTGATTTTTTCACGGAAACGACTAAGGGTCTGGGCCCTTGTTTCCTAACTCTTTCTTGCCGAGTCCCTCAGTCGAGGCGACTCTTTAGGCTTTTTCTTTCTCAGAAACGTTTAGGGTCAGTGCCCGTTGTTTCTTTAAATACTCTCCGAGTCCCTCAATCGAGGCGACTCCTCTTGGCTTTTTCACGGGAACGACTAAGGGTCTGGGCCCTTGTTTCCTAACTCTTTCTTGCCGAGTCCCTCAGTCAAGGCGACTCTTTAGGCTTTTTCTTTCTCAGAAACGTTTAGGGTCAGTGCCCCGTTGTTTCTTTAAATACTCGCCGAGTCCCTCAGTCGAGGCGACTCCTCTTGGTTTTTTCACGGAAACGACTAAGGGTCTGGGCCCTTGTTTCCTAACTCTTTCTTGCCGAGTCCCTCAGTCGAGGCGACTCTTTAGGCTTTTTCTTTCTCAGAAACGTTTAGGGTCAGTGCCCCGTTGTTTCTTTAAATACTCGCCGAGTCCCTCAATCGAGGCGACTCTTCTTGGCTTTTTCACGGAAACGACTAAGGGTCTGGGCCCTTGTTTCCTAACTCTTTCTCGCCGAGTCCCTCAGTCGAGGCGACTCCTTAGGCTTTTAGTTTCTTAGAAACGTTTTAGGGTCAGTGCCCCATTGTTTCTTTATATACTCGCCGAGTCCCTGGAGTGGTCAACCGTAACTCGTACTTTTATTCAAGTCTTTCAGGACCCGCGGACCCATACATGCTTTGTCCCTTTCTATTGATAAAACTTCTTCAGGTGGATGACGTTCCAAATTCGATCCACGGGCTTGCCCTCCATGGTTTCTAGTTTGTAGGTCCCCGCTTGGACAATCGCGGCGATGCGGTATGGTCCCTCCCACTTGATCGCAAGCTTACCCCCTTCTATGGGCTGACTGTCCTGTCGATCCCGTAGCACGAGGTCGCCGACCTGGAAGGCTCGCGGACGAATCTGCCGATCGCGATATCTTTTCACCGCCTGTTGGTATTCAGCCATTCGCGCACTCGCGGCTTCCCTCTTTTCTTCTAAGAAATTTTTCTCAATTCGAAGACTCTCTTCGTTCTCCGTGTCTGAATAGGTACGGACCCGGTGAGTGGGCTCGACCACCTCAATTGGAACCTTGGCCTCAAAGCCATACGCGAGGGAGAACGGACTCTCTCCCGTTGCTCGTCGTTGAGTGGTGCGATAAGCCCATAGGACTCGGTCAAGCTCATCCGCCCAATTCCCTCGAATGTCTTCCAATTTCTTCCGAATTCCATCCACTAGCGTTCGGTTCATATTCTCGACGTGCCCATTGGCTTGTGGGTATGCTACCGACACCTTAGTGTGGCGAATTTCATGTCGGCGGCAGAAGTCGGTGAATGCCTGGCAATCGAACTGTCGTCCGTTGTCGCTAACGATGTGCTCGGGCAGGCCGAAGTGGCAAATTACCCTTTTCCATAAAAAGCGTCGGCATTGGTACTCGGTGATTGTGGCCAGTGGTTCCGCCTCGACCCACTTGGTGAAGTAGTCGATAGCTACGACACAGAACTTCAAACCTCCGAGGCCGACTGGCAATAGGCCCAGCAAATCAATCCCCCACTTGGCAAATGGGATAGCGGTGGTGACCGGCGTGTAAAAAGTAGCTGGCCGAGTATCTTTCTTGGCGAATGCCTGGCAAACGCCGCACTTGGATATCTATTCAATACAGTCTCGCATCATGGTGGGCCAATAATATCCTTGGACAACTAACTTCCGAGCGAGTGTGTGGGCACCCTGGTGCGCGGCACAGATGCCTCTATAGGCTTCGTCTATTATTTTCTCGGCCTCGGGCCTGAGCAAACATCTTAACAAAGGTCCTCCGAACGACCGTTTATATAGTTGCCCATCAACGATCTGGAAAGAGGGGGCCTTTCGTCGAACCTTCGCGGCGACTCCTGGGTCTTCCGGTAACTCGCCTTTTTCTACGAATCGCCGGATGTCCTCTATCCAGAACATCTCGGGATTTTTCTCTCGGTCCCATTCCTCGCCAGTCACTTGCTGGACCCTTAGCGGTGCTTCTTCGATGCTTGGTCGGCTTAGCTCCTCTTTCTGACAGATTTTTGCCAGGTGGTCCGGTACTCCTTCCAAGGCAATCTTGGACAATATGTCAGCTTCTATGTTATCCGTTCGAGATATATACTCTATTTCGTAGGCTCCGAACTCTTTTAGCATCTCAACCGCGCGTTCTCTATATAGAGTCATCCGGGCATTCTTTGCCTCGCATGTGCCTGAGATCTGCCCGACTACTAACTTAGAGTCAGTCTTGATTCGTAACCTCTCGACCCCTAAGGCCCTGGCGAGTCGGAGGCCGTTTAACACAGCTTCGTACTCGGCCTCGTTGTTGGAGGCTTGGAACAGATAGCTCAGGGCATAATACAGTCGGAACCCTTCGGGGGTGATGAGCACAACACCTCCTCCGCAGTGCTGTCGACTCGAGGCTCCGTCCGCATGCATTTCCCACCATTCGCCTAGGCAGCTCTCCACGGCGCGTTCCTTTTCTTCCTCACTCGCGGTGCATTCGACCAAGAAATCGGCCAAGGCCTGACCCTTCACGGAAGGCCGGGGCTGGTATTCAATCCCATATTGGGTTAGTTCTACGGCCCATTTTACCAGGCGGCCGGACGACGATGGGTTTCGCAAAACACTTCCGAGAGGTTGGTCTGTCAAAACTCGGACGGTGTGAGCTTGGAAGTAGGGCGCCAACTTGCGCACGGTAATCACCAACGCGTATACAATTTTTTCCAAGGCGGTATACCTTGACTCGGCAGCCTTTAGAGACCGGCTTACGTAGTAAACCGGGTGCTGGACTCGCTCTTCCTCTCGGACCAATACCGAACTCACCGCCTTGCGAGAGGCGGCTAAGTACAGAAACAAGGGCTCGCCCTCCTGGGGGGTAGACAATACCGGGGGTGTCGAGAGGTATTGTTTCAATTCTTCAAACGACTGCTGGCACTCTGGGGTCCAAGCGAATCCTTCCTTCTTCTTCATGGCTTCGACGAAGGGCACGGTCTTATCTGCCGCCTTGCTTAGGAAGCGGCTAAGGGCGGCCAATCGGCCGGTCAGCCGTTGCAGGTCTTTTATAGTGCTGGGAGGCTGCATGTCGACGATGGCCTGTACTTTCTCAGGGTTAGGCTCGATACCTCGCTTGGTGACCATGTAACCCAGGAACTTTCCACCTTGCACGACGAACGCACATTTCTTAGGGTTCAGCCGGAGGTTGTACCTTAACATTACCTTGAAGCAGTCGGCCAAGTCCTCTGCGTGTTTGCTCTCCTCTCGGCTCTTGACGAGCATGTCGTCGACGTACGCGGCCATCGATTTTCCCAGCAGGTGCTGAAACAATCGGGCCACCATTCGGGTATACGTGGCTCCGGCGTTCTTGAGCCCAAACGGCATGACTCGGTAACAATAAACTCCGTCCGGTGTCAGAAACGCGGTCTTTTCTTCGTCCGCCGAGTGCATGAATATCTGATGATACCCCCTAAAGGCGTCCATAAAGCTCAACAGCGCCGACCCCGCCGTCTCGTCGACCAGTTGATCGATCCGCGGTAAGGGAAACGGATCTTTTGGGCAGGCCTTATTAAGGTCGGTATAGTCCACGCATATCCGCCACGCCAGGGGCTTGGGTACAAGGACCACATTCGCCAACCACTCTGGGTACTTAACTTCGCGGACATGTCCGGCTGCGAGTAGCGTGCTCACTTCCTTCTTCACAAATTCTCTTCGGTCGTTGGCCAGGTATCGCTTCTTCTGCACAACCGATCGATGCCCGGGATCCACAGCGAGTCTGTGCGATATGATCGATCGGTCGACGCCTGGCATGTCCTCCGGGCACCAGGCGAAGATCATCTGGTGTTCCCGGAGCACCTTTATAATTTCTTCCTTTACTTCCTCGGGGAGGCCGACTCCAATTCGGACTCGTCGGTCCGGCTGCGTGGAGTCGATCTCGACTTCTTCCAACTCGACGGCAGGCTCCGGACGTGGTATTATTGTCCTTTTTGGGGGCCTCTCGGTGATCTCATGGACCTGTATCTCGCGCTTGCCCATCCCCTTACATGCCTGTAGGTAGCAGTCGCGAGCGACCTTACGGTCACAGCGCACCGTGCCTATTCCGTTTGGCGTGCAGAATTTTAAACAAAGATGCTCAATTGAAATCAACGCTCCAAGATCCTCGAGACTCGGTCGGCCGAGTATAGCGTTATGTGAACAGGCCAGATTCACCACAATGAACTTCATGCTGAGTCTCTGTACGTCTGGGTAACTGCCGATCTCAACTGGAAGTGTGATCGATCCTTCCGCCTCCACCGAGTCCCCTGTGAAACCGGCGAGGGGAGTTTTGACAGGACTCAGCTGTTCCCGAGCCATTCCCATTTTGATGAAGGTTTCTAGGTACAGCACATTGACGCTGCTTCCGGTGTCCACCAGGATTCGTCGGACGACAACGCCATTGATGTCCATAGCTATAACCAGCGCATCTCGATGCGGTGTTTCACCGGCTGGTAAATCTCGGTCGGTAAACACAATGGGCTCTCGGCACACCTTTTTAGGGTTCTCCTCGCGCCCGTACACCGTTCCAACGTATAACTGGCGGGCCCAGGCTTTTCGGGTGTTTGTTGAGTCACCACCTTTCGGCCCGCCGACTATCATGTTGATAACCGGCTTCTGACGCCACTGAACCTCCTCCTCCTCGGGAGTCGACTGCTTGCCTCGACTATTTTCGGCAACGGCGGCGGGATCCTCATCCCCTCGATTGACCGATCTTCGCCTCCACTGATTAGGAGGCGGGGTCCCTTGCTGAATGATACCCTCTATGATCTTCTTCAGGTAGAAGCATTCCTCCGTGCTGTGAGTATAAGTTTTATGATAACGACAATACTTAGAGGTCTTACCCATTTCTTCGTTCGTCGGGCGATTATCGGTCGGCGGAGGCAGAGGCGGGGCGACCGTTTGTATCTCATGGACCGGACGTTCGGGAATCGACCGATAAGCGTGGACGACGGGTCTGTCGTATGGCCGTCTGACCTCGGGTCGCCGAGTCACGTCCGGGCGCCTTTCTTTGGTTTCCGCTTGCGTCCTCTTCCCGCTGGCGGATCCGCCGACTTCGCGCTGTCGCTTGTACTTCATAGCCTACTCTGTGTTGGCCCTCTTGTTGGCCATATGAATGGCCTCTGCATAGGTGGCCGGACGATTGTCCCTCAGGTCTCGGTACAGTTGGCCGGACCGCAGTGACTCGATGAAGAAGGTGAGCGCCGTCTGGTCCTCGACCTCTTCTATGGACTGGATTTCTTTCTGCCAGCGGGCCAGATAGGTTTTCAAGGACTCGCCTTCGTCTTGACGAATGTCAGCCAAGTGTGTTAGGTCCTTTTGTGGCTTGATATTAGCGGCGTAGTGGCTCATGAAGCGGTCTGCCAGCTCTTCAAAGTTGTGAATCAATCCCGAGGGCTGTGCCACTAGCCACCTTTGTGCTGACCCTTTCAACGTGGGCAAGAAGGCGCGGCACATGACCGGATCTCGTATCCCCAAAACCTGCATCTTAGCCTGGTAGCTCAGCAAATGCTCCCGGGGATCGCCGGTTCCATCGAACGTGGCCTGCTCCGGGAACTTGAAATCACCCGGTATTTTAAAAGCCATAACCTCATCCGAGAAGGGTAAGGCGGTCAGTAACGTACGTCTTGGGGACTTGGTTTTCCCCTCCATCTGTTCTTTCAGATTTCGCACTTCTTGCACTAAGTTCGCCACTTCGACCCTCTCCCGGGTGCGATTTCCTGTGGATTCCGTGCTCTCGCCGATTTCAGACTCAGCCGGTTGGTCGGGGTTGCGTGGAGGTTGCTCCACGCGACGAGTCTCAGTCCTGGCTCTTTTGGTACGGTTCTTCTCTCGTGCAGCTTGTCGATGGCGAGCGGCTAACGGGGCATGACTGGGTTCCATCCGACCCAATCGTTCTCTTGCCGACCGACGCCCAACGCTGGGACCCAGCCGAGAATGAACGGACTGTACCGGTTGGCTTTCAGCCCGTCGGCTCTGTTGCCGGTTGTCGGGCCTATGAAGCGGCTGTAACTCGCGTTGCGGCTGGCGAGTGGACTGTTCTCTTACTCCTAGGCTTGCCTCGGCACAGGCGCGTCCGATTGCACGCAGCTGCTCTGGGGTGAGCAGCACTTGGGGCAATTGTTGGTTTATCGGTGGTGTCGGCGGCGGTGTTGTCTCGTTTTCCCGGCTCCGGGCATTTCTCCGATTCAGCTGGCTTCTCAGGTCTGCTTCCCGTCCATTGTCATGACGGCTCGATTGTTCTTCACTTCCTGCCATGTCTGGAACTTTTCTAATTCGACTGGGATTCTAATCGTTGTTCCTCGGACTCGCCTCACTCAAGAGGACACGTGACTCTTAGTTTCGATCCCCACAGACGGTGCCAGTGATGGTTTTAGGGTTTTCGGGCCCAAGGAGGTCCAACACAACCTTTGGCTGGCGGGTGCACCTTTCGATAAAATGTATGTCTATTTCGGAGATTATGCTAGTACTCGGAACTCTTTTGGTATTCTCCCCTCTTTGGGTGTTCAATCGTCTGTCCTTTTACAAGAATGGAGGAGCCTTTAAATAGTGGCTCCTCCTCTACCGACTTGAAGGCCTTTGATGGCCGACTTCATGGCTAATTAAGATACGGAGCCGTTGGACGCCATTACTCGGTCGACCAACGGCTCTCCCAGGCTTGTAACGGCCCGACCGTGTCCGGCTTTCAATGTCTCAACGACTCCCTTTTAAACGAGCCTCTTCAATGCTCTTAACGGCTCCTTGAGCCGAGTCCTTTCCTGGGCTTGGGCCTCGATCGACTCCTTGTCTCGGCCTAAGCTCCTACTGGACTCCTTTTGGCAGCTCGGAACTGGGCCCCGTGCTTGGGCCTGGGCCGACTCCCGGACTCGGCCCAATTGCTCTTCGGGCTCCTCTCGACGCTGGCCCTCTTCTCCTATCTATTTTCTTTGGGCCCTTATACCTTGGGCCGGAGTCCTCACCCCATCAGAGTATATAAAATTAAATAAACTATATATTTTATAAACTTTATAACTTAATAATATTATAATTACAAAATAAAAATATTACATGTAAACTATATTAGTATTAAATATATATTAAATAAATTATAATTATATATTACAAATTTAAAACTATATATATATATATATATATATATATATATATATATATATATATATATATATATATATATTCAAAAGGTTTGGAGGTTTAGTTATTAACTTAAACAAAAATGTAAAAATGTTAACAATATAAATTAAAAAATAAATAAATGTGCTGACGGGCAATACGAGTTGACTTGGGAAAATTTCAATCCATCCCAACTCATATAAAAAATGTGTCAGTCCAGCCCGTTTCTGGATGAATTCAGACGGGCCAGCCCATATGTTCCGGATTGGCACGTTTAGACATCTTTTCATCCCACATATGCTACTACTTATTTATTGCTGGGAAGCCAGACCGGGCTGCCGCGCTTCGATCTTCTCTCCTTCCTTCAGGTAGGCTTTGAATCATGGAATCCACATCATTGACTGTTGACCAGCCTGGCTTATGAACTACTGTATTATATAAATATTGACTTGTATATTAAGTCAACTTCTCATTTCAAATTGTATAACCCCAACATTTTGGCCTCCAAATAATTATGATGCCACAATATAAATATATTGTATTGAAGCATGATATTTTGATACTTGAATGATCACTAATTCGATTTATTAAGTATATATATGTTAAATTTAAGATAGTATATAGTATTAGTCAGAAATGCATGATTAAAAGAAATGGATAAGGCAATAAAGAATATGATGCAAGTGTATTGGATTATGGTAAGAGTATAAATAGTGAATGTCACTAAGTCCATTTCACTATGCTAAAGAAAATGACCAGACAGAGAAAAATACAAAACATAATTTTCAGTAACATTACACGGTTAGTCTGGTATTTGGTAAGAATTTTCTAAGTACAGTACAAAATATACCCAGTCCCCACGCCAGCTCAACTCAATATTTCTTTTCACATTTGTTTTGTCGTTTTTCTTTCTTTCTTTCTTTCTTTCTTCGAAGACTATTTTAACCTCCTCTCAGTCTGGAAATTACAAAATTACTTTTCCTATTCCCCCAAATTAAATAAATAAATAAATAAGATAGAGGAAAACATGAAAAGTCTTTACTCAAAAGTCAAAGAATGGAGAGAGATCATGTAATGAGGAAGGAGAAGGAGAAACCAGTGGAGCTGAAAACAACGCCGACGGGCTGGGGAACATGTTGTTCATCTGCATCAACATCCACGGGTCCGACGCCGGAGAGAACAGCCCCGGTGGAGATATCGGAAGTAAAGACGTCGGCGCAGGCGATAATATTCCCGGGATCTGCCCCATTTCAACACTTGAATTTTCAATTATCGCCGATACTTCAATTTGTTCCGTGTCTCTGTGTCTCTCCCTTTCTCTCTCTGACGGACTTGTTTTCTCAATCGAAGCTAATCTCGCCGCCGGGGACAAGTCGCCGGATCCACTCGTAGACCCCGACGTCTGCCCCACCTGCGAAGAGGACGACCCCGTCAGCCGCTGCACCACGCCCATGAAGTCGCTCACCGTTGTGTGGATCACTTTTGGAGACACCGAGTAGATAATAACCGGCTGATTCTGGGTCGTCGTAGCCGCCGCCGCCGCCGGAGCAGCTGGTTGTTGTGGCTGCTGCGGAGCAACCGGTGGCTTCTTGATTTTGTAGGAATCCTTGTTGACTCTAAGTGGAGTTGGGCGAGGGCCCTGCAGTTGCAGTTCCCTCCTCGTCGGTGACGGCCTTTCGCCGGTGCCGGAGGAAAACCCCGATAGTGGTGGGTCCATCAACGAAGAGCAGTAGCGAGGTCACGGGGAGATGGAAAGTAAAACAATCTAAAGGAGAAAGGAGAAGAGACAACAGCACAAAAGGGGAACACGGTAGATGTACTCTGGAATTACTATGCCCACTACTCACTTCTTCGAATATTTTAATTATAAGAGGTTTAAGGAAAAAACCAATTAAATAATTAATATTTAAAAAATATATATATATATATATATAAAACTAATTAATGATCGGGGGAAAAGCATACTATTTCACACAGACTACGACAATGCGTCTTTTTTTTTTTTTTTCATTAAATTGTTCCAATCATATTAATCGTATTATATATATATATATATATATATATATATATATATATATATATATATATATATATATATATATATATATATAATACACTCAAGTGCGAATGCCGCGTCCAGGCGTAAAATGCAAACCAATCAGCGCGCACCACGTGTCTAGATCTAGGTACACATATAGTTATAACTAGGTGCACCTAGGTGAAAGTAGCTGCACTTGAAAGTGAAAGTAAAGGCAAAAATTACATGCACTTGCAGGCAAAAATTACATGCACTTGTAGGTGAAAGTAGGTGCACCCGATCGATGAATGCTGACATGTGGTGCGCGCTGATTGGTTCGCATTTGTGTGTGTGTGTGTGTGAGAATTGATGTCTAAGAAAGAACTAAGAACGTCATCTACGTGTCTATTTAACGAATCAGATGTAATTTTAAAAAATGATGCAGTGACATTTTAGTAAATAATTCTTACTTTGGTGCAAGTAACATGTATTAAAAGTGCAAATAACTTATGCAAGTAAAAATGCAAATAAAATCACTTAAAAGTGCAACTATTTTCAGTAAATAGTGCAAGTATTTACCTTTTTAATATTGGTGCACCAAATGATAACGTCTTTCACATTGATGCACTTAATATTGATGCGCAATGTACATTATTTGTTGCACTTTTAATACATTTTACTTGCACTTGTAATGCGTTTTACTTACACTTGTAATATATTTTTCTTGCACTTAGGTGAACTATATTAAACTGTTACTTGCAGTTTTAACACAATTTACTTGCACTTCAAAGTTCATTATTTTTGAAAATGTCGCTGCATTTTTAAAAATAAAAAATAATGTTTGTTATTCGCTAGATTTGGACACGTAGACGACTGTGATTGGTTCTCAAATCTCTTATGGTTTCCTCTGTGTATGTGTGAACTATCCATAGTATGGGATAATGAGATTGAAATAATTGTAAATTCATAGAGATCATTTAGGTGATAAGTGATGAGACCCGACAAACTGATAATGCATTGTAAGTGTAAAATAATTTACACATTAAGTTATTGGCTATTTTATTTAGTAAATAGTTTTATTGTTTTTAATAAATTAGAGTTGTTAAAGTTAATTATATTTTTGGACCATGTGATATAAATATATGAATGTTGTGCCTTGGAGTATGAAGTCAGCATGTGAAGATGTCAAAGAAATAAAATGTGTGGCAGTGGTTTATTCTAACAAGGAAAGGCAGTGGTTTATTCTAACAAGAATAAGTGGTGGTGATTCATTTGAACAAGTGGTGGCTAAGGAAAAAGCTATTGCTAAGGATCCTAACTAATGGTTCAAGAAGTGCTATAAATTCACACGGTTCGAAGGAAGCATTTGCCCAACTTTGAGAATTATACACTGCTAGAGCTCTCTTGATTTTACAAAGCAATTTATATTTTGAATGTAATTTCTGATTTAATTCGTAAGAATATTTATATTGTACTGCATTATCAGTACGTGGTACTGCTGAAGCATCTTGTGAAGATTGTTCGGGTATTCGTGTGTCAATCCTGGATAGGTGTTAGAAAGAGTGGTAGTGGTAAAGGCTGGAGGCCATCTGTATTTACCTCTTGTAATACTCCTTTTGGAGAACATCTATAGTGGATTGGGCAGACGTGGGTTGCCCCGCAGACGTAGGAGAAGGAGCTCCGAACTGCGTAACATTTCTTTGTGTTTTTACATTCTTTATGCTTTTAACTTTCATTATTTACATTTGCTTAAACAAGTTTAATTAATGAACGTAACTACTGCATAACCTAATTAACAAGTAAAATACATAGCTTTTATATTTTTTCAAGTATCACGGTACAATTTCATGCATTATGAGGATGACAACCATGGTTGACGCTTATTAGTACTTATTATGACTGTTGGGGGTTGTACTCGGGCATGGGTAGTTGACTCTGAGCTGTCTGTCGAATCGGTCAGGCTTGGCAGGTGATCGGTGAAGGCCCAATAGGTATTGAGGTCCAAATATGTAGAGCGACCCAATCAAAGTTATGGAGAAATATTTATGGTGGCGATCAAACATTAAAATGAAGCCAATTATTTGATAATATGACAATTATGTACGAACATTCAACAGCCTATATGAATTCTTAAATATCATTTTTTTTTACCAAATCACCTCTCACTACCTAAATATTTCTATATTTCATAAATCACTTTCCCACTACCTAAACATCTTTACATTTCACGTGCAAGTCACATGACTCACATCTACATTCCAAAATATTCCACTCTACTATAAATAATCAATTATTATACAAAAACTCAATTACCATATACATTACTACTTGTTGTTTACTATAAAAGGTCATAATTGAAGACAAGAATAAACGGAGATCTTCATCTACATCCACTTTAACCTTAACATCAACGTCTCTCTATCTACCCGATCAAACATCTCTTATTCTTAAAAAGTTGTACAAAAATGTACATATACTGAAATCACTGAAAAAAGACATGTGATTTTTACCTTTCGAATTTCATGTTAAAAATATTGCGTCCAATTTATTTTTCCCTCATCTCATTTAGAGCATCCTTATCAAGTGGGGATATTAGTGGGGAGAATGTAAGAGTGATTAGGAAAGAGAATAACGTGGGAGGAAAAAAAAACAAAACTGATTAATATATATATATATATATATATATATATATATATATATATATATATATATATATATAAAATAAACATGTAGAGTAATTCTTTTTTTTTCTATTGATTCTCTCTCTTCCATCATTAATTCATTTGTCTTGGGCAGAGTAATATCCCAACCTTTACAGATGCTCCCCACCCCTTCTCTCTCTGCCACCATGGTGTTTTGGCCTCAAAAGTAGTGAATTCTCTCCCATTTCTCCTCTGATGTAGATGCTCTTATATTTTATCTCATCATCCAAACGAATGTGTTGGCCCGTCGTGGATTACCTGTTAGTTGTAAAACCAACAATGACCATATGTTTTTTTTTTTTTTTTTTTTTTTTTTAGAGAAATGGTAGATATTTCTCATTATTTTTCTTTATAATATAATATATCCACATGGTGTGATATTATTCAATTGGTTACTAAATTATCTTTTTAATTAGTAACAAAGTTAATAAATTCATAAAAACTCAATTAATGAAATCCACGTTGAGAGTAAAATTTTATGAGGTAAGGCATCGTTCTCATTATTTATAAGTAGTGAAAATTTAATTTTAAATATAATTTTTACACAATTTAATATAGAGATCATGTTTATATATCACTTCAGCATCCTTTTTAGTTTTTACTCATCTATCAAAGTTTAATAACATGATTAAACCTTTAGCCAAAAGATTGAGTTACACTGTGAGATTATAGATTATAAGATGAGAATATATTTAATATATCAATGAGAGTAATACATAAGTTACCAAGGGTAAGGTAGTAAGACTAATATTGCATACAATGATAGTATAAGATCTTAAATATAGTAGAAGATGATTCATTATTGGGAAAACATTATTTACAATAAAGAATTTATTCAATATCATGATGACTTGTGACAAATAGGCCTAACATGTCAACAACTCAATTTGATTGGGCAACATGTTAAGTTTCATGTCAGGTTATTTTACTAGCTGGGCAAGCGTAGATAAATCTACATTGTCTCGTTTAAAGAAATTAACAATAATCGCAGGTTATGAACCTTTCTTTCTAATGTAACTAGATTGACAGTCGTTATATCGTAGACCGTGGTGCACATGCACCGCGGTAAAAAACGGCGTCGTTACCGTTAACGGAGTCCGCATGTTTGGTGTATTAAACACCAATTGACACTACAGTATATCTAAACCGACAATGTCTCACGTATTATTTTTATATTATCAAATGAAACTGCGGTTATATCAAAATGATACTGTAGTATTGGTGAAATGAAACTGCAGTGTATATAAAATGAAACTGAATAACATTTCACATATTTGAGACTTTGAGTATATATTCTACAATGAAGCTGTAAGTATATCAAAATGATCATGTAGTTGTGTTTAATAAAACTATAGTGTATATAAAATAAAATTAAATAACATTTTCACATATTTGAGTCTATAAATATCGAATGAAACTGTAGTTGTGTTGAACTGAAACTGCAGTGTATACAAAATGAAATTAAATAAGAGTTATTTTTTGCGGAAGGGTGCGGAACGGCGGAAAACTAATGCCGTTTCTTTTCATTTAACAAAACGACGTCATTTGGTGCACGATATAATTTGCCCTAGATTGGTTGGACAACTCCAATCGATTGATTATTTGGGCTTATTCTATTAGATTTAAGACGGCTGGCTCTGTTACAATGTAGTATTTAGGAAGAATCATCCTGTGCTATTAGATTATAAGACATTGGCTTATTTTATGAGGGTTTAATTAAAATGAAATTAATGTAATTAGCCGAAATGGATTGGAAGTAGTTTTGATCCTCAGCATTGAGCAACAACCAAAATGAGAAAAGCTTCATGCTTGTCGTCCCTCCCATTGCCCAAACCAAACAACCCGAAAATCCGCATACCAAAGTCCGCGCGCGCCTTCCGAGTAATCCATTGCCACGTACGCATAGCGTCACGCCAAATATCCGGCAACACCTGCCCGACCCGATTTGACCATTTTTTCTCTCTCCACCATTTCCGTTTCTATTTTCTTCTTCCTCTTCATCTGCAGACTGCAGCTACAACAACAAGACTATTCAATCAACTGTTAGAATGAAAGCAAAATAAAAGAATGAAAGTAAAATAAATAATTTTGGCACCTCATTACCAATTCACCCTCCGTCAATCAATCTTATTCCATTTCCTTCCCCTTTCCCCAATCAATGGCTCCCTCCAGCTCTACGTCGCCGGCCAAGTCGCCGTCGTCGGTATCCGTGGCTCACATGAGCCTCCAAAATCGAGCTTACTCGGATATCATAAGGGAGAGGTCGGAGTCTCCGCCGCCGAAGAAATTAAGGTCGATGAAGGAGATCATGGCCGTAGCCAAGCACGTTCAGCTGGAGGAGGAGGAGGAGGATGAGGAGGAGCACGACCAAAGCGCCGTCGTATGCAGCGGCGCTGGGGAGGACTACGAAAACCTGGTATGTGAACAATGCGGCTCCGGCGAGAAAGACGACGAGATTCTTCTCTGCGATAAATGCGATAAGGGCTTCCACATGCTCTGTGTTAGGCCCATTGTTGTCCGGGTCCCTATCGGGCAGTGGGTCTGTCCTGCCTGCACCGCTGATCAACGCCGCCCTATCAAAAGTACGCAGAAACAAATTCCACTGCTCTCTTTCGCGTATACTTGTGCGTATCTGCACATACATTGATCGTGCATGTTAATGAAATTTTACTGTTTTGATTGTGTTTTTAGGCTTTTCGCAGAAGAAGATTGATGATTTCTTTCGAATTCAGAAAGGCAGCGAATTGGTGATGAAATGCACATCACCTCAAGGTAAAAGGAAGTGTAATTTATATATGGTGATCATTGATGTAATTTGTGCATGATGATCATTGATTTTAATTGGATTTCTTATTATTTTGTAGAGAATATTACATGTATATTTCATTTTCAAAGTTAGTATCCTTTTAATTTTGTGAATTTCTAACTTTTGTATTCTTATCCAATTTGTTTTCTACTTGTTCTTAGTACCAGGTATATGTTGCATAACTGGGACTACATATGTATGGTCTACAAATTCTGAAACATAGGACAACTGAAAAAATTTCTTCCTTTTTGAGAACAGAACAGATGCAGCATAAAGAATAATTTAATAAGCAATACAAATAAAAAAAACGACTCCTTGGTGGTCCAAGAGTTATCTAGTAAGAGGTTTTAATGTTCCATGGTATATATTTATACACTAGATAACATAGGGGAGATCTTGACCTCTACTGTCATTGCAAACTATTTTCTAGCTTAAAGATATAATCATTATTTAATCTAGTAGTTTGATGTGTGGGTTCATGCTTTATGGAACTGTTTTGTCAAAAGACAAAAAAGTTGAGCCATCCATGTAGTATAATATGCTCCTTAACAAGCTACTTAGGCCATGCTTGAAGGTTTTAGGCTAGTATATTGTGTCTCAGATGCCTTTTCTCAATGAACTAAATATTTGATAGTGCTGGAAAACATGTCACTGGAAGATCCTTGACTAGAGCATTTATTTAAGAAACTAATACAGTTGGTGCTATGAAATAAAGTGCCAGCTGCCATGCTAATCTTGCCTAGTAGTCTGTTATTTTTGTGAAAGACTGCACAGTGACCTGTTACAAGCCCATTGAAAACAAAAATAGAAGGGATTTTGATATCATAAATTTCCATGTTATGGATAACTACATTAGTATATTCCTAATTCCTTAATTTTGTTTCTCAATATACAGTAATATTCCTAATTCCTTAATTATGTATCCAAAACTACACTTCTGCTCCTGAAATGTTACTTCATGTCTAATAAATAGGAAGAAATCATCCTCATAATAACTTTACTTAAGGTGTCAGATCCTAGATAAATCAAGAATAACAGATTGCCTGTGTTATTTCATGTAGATCCTAGATAAATCACAACTACAGTTCTGCTCCCTTGCCTGTCTGTGTTCCCTTATTGGAGACTCAATTTGTTTTAATTGGAAAAGTACTAATCTTCTCTCAAGCATTCAACTTCTTAGAGCAGTAAAATTTCTTAGCTTATCTGAGTTTAAGGAGAAGAAAAGAGAAAAGAGCTAGTTTTCTATACTTACTATATTAGGAATCCTGTTTGAGGGGCTTCCTGTGAAGATCTTGTTCCTGAAATTTTTGGACTATGACATTGATAGCCAGTTCATTGTGTAGTATAACAGCCCATTTCTCATATTAGGAAGCAGTTTTCTTCAGTGCTTTCCTGAGCTTATCCGTTGCCTTAACTCTCAATTTTCATAAATAAACTTAGGAAAGCTTTTTCATCACTTTTCTTCTCCATCTCTCGGTCTTATCCATGATTTGCTAAACTTATGCCTCACTATTGGGAAGAATATCTGATGGAGAGCTGAAAGAACATTTCAAGCAAGAATGATCTGGATAGAGGAAGGCAATCAAATGTATGTTCTTTGTGCATATTCTACTTTCTAAGAATCAGTATTGCCAAGCCTTAAAATTTAATGAACAAGTATCTTAATTGTCCTCTGCATGTGGATTATAAGCAGAAGAACTAATTCTAGAAAAATCCAGCAGCTGATATTTTCCACCAAAAGCCCCTAGCAATATGAGCTTTGAGCTTATGTAGGTTACTGGAAGTGAAATGAAATAAGGGTTCATATATGAACGTTGATGAAGACATTGCATTTGAAGGTGTCCTTTACATGAATTATGCTCAAGTTTCCTACTTTTATTGCTACAATTGCTCTTTGTAGACAAGCATTACCTGAATGACAATTCAGGTGATAGGCTGGTTTTATTGCTTTTGTTCTCCTCTACTCTTTTATATGTTTAAATTACCAATATAGCAAATTTTCAATCTTTTGTGTCAGCTATCTTGTATAGGAAGGATTTAATGCACATTATTTAACACAGTACCCAAAGCTATCTGTGCTTCAACTTTATCACACATTGAACCATTTATTTGTTTCCTTTGTGTGGTGACTAGATATCAGAAGACGGCGGAAGCGTACTTTAGGTTATCACAAGAAGCGCAGAAGATTATTGCCATTTACTCCGACTGAAGATCCTGCTAGACGACTAGATCAAATGGGTACTCTTGCCACTGCTTTAACAGCTCTTGGTATGGAATTTAGTAACGAACTCACTTATGTTACTGGCATGGCTCGCAAACGTGCAAATCAAGCAAAATTTGAAAATGGTGGAATGCAGGTTCACTTGAAAATGATTTTTTATTTTGCATTGAAATAAATGCTTTACCCAGCACTTGTTATATCTGTTGTAATTGTGCTTCTTTGTTCTTTTGTTTCTCTCTAACTTGTGTTAGGTTCTCTCAAAAGAAGATACTGAAACCTTGGAGCAGTGTAGAGCTATGTGTAAACGTGGCCTATGGCCTCCGCTTATTGTGGTTTTTGATTCATGTGAAGGGTATTCAGTTCACTAACCTGTTCTGTTAATGCAATGATTCTCTTACAATTTGTGATTGCATGTCGAGTTTAATCTTCTTGAATGTTGCAGCTATACTGTAGAAGCTGATGCAGCTATTAAGGACATGACATTAATTGCAGAGTACACAGGGGATGTGGATTACATTAGAAATCGACAAAATGATGATTGTGATAGCATGATGACACTTCTTTTAGCAACGGACCCATCTAAAAGCCTTGTTATCTGCCCTGATAAGCGTGGAAATATTGCTCGCTTTATCAATGGCATAAACAATCACACATTGTAAGGCTACATTACAAACTTTATCTCCTTCGTTTGGTCATCTCTGTTACTTCTCCACTACGATGGCTCTGTTCTAAGCTCAGCATTTCTTATTTAACTTTGTTATTTGTGTGAGGAAAATGTTTTATAAATTAACAATATTGAAGTGAAATTTTCATGAAGGCAATCCAACTTGTTTGCTGCAGGGGTGGTAGGAAGAAGCAGAATCTGAAATGTGTGAGATACAATGTAAATGGTGAATGCCGGGTCCTTTTGGTTGCAATTCGTGATATTTCTAAGGGAGAGAGGCTATACTATGACTACAATGGCTATGAGCATGAATACCCTACTCATCATTTTGTGTAGAATTGATTGAGCATAGTTTTTCTCCATCGTGTCTATAGGATCGAAAAAAATTCTTTAAGCTAGACTGCTAGAGCAGAGTCAAGTTTTTTTTTTTTTTTTTCCCTCTAATTTCATTATCTATTGCCGGATGTTGAAGCTGGCTACTTACATATGATTAAAAAAGAAATAGATTTTTAGGTGAAAAAAAAAGTTCGATTGAAGGCAGAGAAAAGTTTTGGACAGTGAAGGTAGGGAGATCCTAGGAGAGCAGCACTGATAGTTGGTTGTTTTTATTGTTATTATCAAGTTTAGGTGGTTGGCCATTTGAACATGGTGATGCTAGATGTTATATCCTTTCTTTATACAGTGACTTCCTGATCTGAGATTCCACTACTACTTTAATTGTTTCAGCTCAGCTGCTTCACTCTTTTGGTTGCTAGTTTGCTACTTTAGTTTTGATACATCATACATGTATGTTTAACTTTTAAAAACATAAATAAATAAATAATATTAAGAAAGTGGTTCATTAATTGTTTTGTGTGAAATGATAAAAAGGAATAGTGTAATGTATATGAGTATGCAGGGAGGGCAGGCACTAAGCTAGGTAGAAGATTGAATGGAATGGGAGAAGAAGATTGAATGGAAGAATATTGAATGTTCAGGCAGGCCACTTGTATTTAATAATGACATTACATGTGAGATGAAAGGGGCGAAAATTCCCAAAAGTCACTGCTAATGATTTGACTAATTAAAGCACATGACACCAAACTATTTTCAGGTTGGCTGATTTATTGAATAAAAATTTATAGATTAGTTGATGTTTTTACGAATATGTATGTGTCCCTATATCTTGATGTTGACTTTCTGTATTCAATACTAATCTTATCAATTTATCACAGAGTAAATATCCAAAATAGTCCCTCAAGTATAGCTAAATTCACAAATTGATCATCGACTTTTAATTTTAACCAATTAAGTCCTTAATTTTGTAATTTTAACACGATTTGGTCCTTCATCTATTTGACCGTTTGTTGACCGTGATCTCTGAGGATATATATGTAATTTAATCGCCGCCCGCCCTCATCCGTCACAGTCTATCGGCCAGCCACAAGCCACTGCCCAACCGCCCTCATCTGCTGTCATGACACACTCCACCGCCTAGTTTTCACTTACTGCCACGACACAATCCACCGCCCAAACACCTTCGCATAATTTATCATTGCCGGCGCTACAACCCAATTTGCAATCTTCATCAGGTCCAACGCCACAAACAATTGTGTCTCGTCGAAGCACGTGGAGGCTTCTAGGATGACGCTGCACTTGTTCGGAAACACGTCGTCTTCTTCGCTCTGGTACGAACTCAACTACAGGTCTACATTGAATCCAAAGGGAGGATGAAGAAAGACGACATGATTTGGCAGATTGCTTTTGGCAGTGGATTCAAATGTAACAGTGCGGTCTGCAAATGCAACCGGAACCTTAAAAAACTGACGATGAACCATGAAATTACATATATATCTTCAAAAATCAGAGTCAACAAACGGTCAAAAAGACAGAGGACCAAATCGTGTTAAAATTGCAAAGTTAAGGACTTAATTGGTTAAAATTGAAAGTCGAGGACCAATTTGTGAATTTAGCTGTAATCGAGGGATCATTTTGAATATTCCTGTCTAAAATTTAATAGTGTAAAATGTCAAATAATAAAAATGATAGTGTATTAGTAAATTTAAAATTGTCAAAAAACAATGGAGCTCTATTGAAATTAACTCTTTAGGTTTAGATGTGGTTAACAAACAAACACACATTTTTATATAGAATAAATACCCAAAATGGTCCCTCGACTATAGCTAAATTCACAAATTGATCTTTGACTTTCAATTTTAACCAATTAAGTCCTTAACTTTGTAATTTTAACACGATTTGGTCCTTCGTCTATTTGACCGTTTGTTGACTGTGACTTTTGAGGATATATATGTAATTTCATAGTCCATCCTCGATTTTTTAGGGTTCCGGTTGCATTTTCAGACCGCAATGTTACATTTGAATCCACCGCCGAAAGCAATCTGCCAAATTATGTCGCCTTTCTTCATCCTCCCTTTGGATTCAATGTAGTTGAGTTCGTACCAGAGTGAAGAAGACAACGTGTTTCTGAACCGGTGCAGCGTCATCCTGGAGGCCTCCATGTGCTCCGATGAGAGCTGGAGGTTCTTCTGGAGATCGTCGATGATGGCGTGGGCGTGAGCGTTAATGCAGAAGTGTTCGAAGGACCAAATCGTGTTAAAATTGCAAAGTTAAGGACTTAATTGGTTAAAATTGAAAGTCGAGGATTAATTTGTGAATTTAGCTATAGTTGATGGACCATTTTGAGTATTTACTCTTTATCACATCGCACATTAATTATTATTCCCTCCGTCTGATTTTATGTGTCTGGTTCAGTTAATGAGATTTGACTGAAATTATTTTTAATTTAACTTTTCATAATATTAAGTTCAATAATAGTATACAAAATTTATATGTTTAGAAACTACACTAAAAGTTCTATTAAACACAAAAAAAAAAAAAAAATTAAATTTAAAAAAACAATAAAGAAAATAAACAAAAAAAAAAAAAAAGTGGTTTGATCAATTAATAGTGAGTATGACAGATAAACTGTGACAAAGAGTATTATTTTTTTTTTGAGAAAATGGTCAAATATGCCTCTAACTTTACCCCAAAGGTCAATCAGACCCCTAAACTTTAAAAAAGTGAAAAACCCTCAAACATGTTAAATTGGGTCAATGAAGCCTAAAAATCGGTAAATGACCTGTTATTACAGATTATTTCAATTCCAGCGACCGGCGATGAATTCCGACCACCGACGACAAAATCCGACAGTTCGGTTGTCTTCCACTGAAGAAGATGACCAGATCTGGTCATCTTCTTTCAGTGGAAGACGACTGGATTTTGTCGCCGGTGCCCGGATTTTTTAGTCGATCGCTGGAATTGAAATGACCTGTAATAACAAGTCATTTACTGATTTTTTGACTTCATTGACCCAATTTGACATGTTTGAGGATTTAATTTGCACTTTTTTTAAATTTAGGAGCCTAATCGACCTTTAGTGTAAAATTTAAGGGCCTATTTGATATTTTTTATTTTTATTTTTTTAAAGAGCGTAGAGTAGTTGATGTTATTATGTGTATAAGTACATCTATGAATTATAATATTAGGTTGTACATAACTTGTTAGTTGTGATGGTTCCAATATGAAAAACAATTGATAATTATAATCTAAAAATAATATTCAAATAAGCTCATAAATTAATTATGGTATTCTTGTTTTTATTAAAACCCCCATTTTAGGGTACTGTTTGTTTGGGTTGATGGCCTAGCTTAGGTAGATTTAGGAGGAGGAATCCATCCATCACCTTGGATAAAATTATGAACCGAATATGAGTTTACATGGTGTTCCGGAATAATGCTACTCCAATTCACACGCCCAGCTGTGCTTCCACCGCCCCCCGTATTTTCCAATTCACCGTAATAAAGAGTACTCAGTGCAAAATCATCTTTCCACGGCAGCCATCCTTCCTTTGACAATATAACCTCAAACCTTGACCCTATAAAAACTGTCCTCGAATACTCCTTCCATGGCCTCCCAAGGTAGTTCTTGTGCACCTTGGGATTTTTATAGTACAGTTTAAGGTACTCTTCGGTGCCATTCACGCTGCAATTGTGGAACACGAACCCTGTTGTCTGTGCAGGGTCGACCCTCCCGTGGGCCGTGACGGCGTTGTTCTCGCCTTTCTCGGGGTCCACTGCTCTGGGTACGATCAGGATTTCTGAGTTCTTGAAGAACGCGGCGGCGTTTCCGAAGATGAAGTCTACGTTTCCTTGGATGCGGCAGGATTTGTAGTACTGGCGGAGGGATTTCGCGTACAGAGTGTCTTGGTTGCCTCGGAATTCGCAGGTTTCGACCACGGTGTGGTCGCTGTCGGATCGGAAGGCCACGGCCTGAGAACCAACTCCGGTGTTCTCGAATGTGAGGTTGCTGGCCATGAATCCATCTCCCAACACTCCAACCGTGGCGGATTCGGTGGTTGTCATTTCGGGTTGACCCACTTTTAGAGACCCCGTAATCACGGTTTTGCCCATCCCGTCTCCTAAGAAAACAACGTTAAACTTATACAACGGTACCCGAACCGTTTCGTTGTATACTCCTGCTTTGATCCGAATCACGAACCGCTCCGTGGGTTTCCGGTCCGGCGCCGCATCAACCGCCTCCTGCACCGTCCTGTAGTCGCATCCGCCGCCGCCGCAAACCGTCACGTTCGGGGTCAAGTCCTTAGGCACGCCGCCGTCAAAATCCAACCCGGACTCGTCGGCAGGCTCCCAGTAGCCGTTCCGTTCGGTCGTGGGCGGGCCCCACAAAGCGGTGTTTTCGCGGTAAACATCGTAATTCGCTAACATGCTCAGCCCTGCGCTGGTGATCGGAATTAAGGTGTCATTGATAAACGCCATCGTATTAACAACCTTCGCCGTGTCGTTGACCAAGCTAAACGAGGACCAGCTGCCGTACTGGTTAGCCAGGGCGGCGCTCAGCCACGCACGCCCGTCCTTGATCTTATCGCCATCCAGACCGTACCGATCCGTCAACCCGACCCGATACCTAGAATACCCAATTGACTCAAGCGAATTGTTGGCAGCCCGCGTGAGGTTCAGATTCCCAGTAGATCCGGCCAGAATATCCTTCACCTGCGATTCCGCGGTATCCAGATGCCGGGAAGTGAGATTCAGTACGGACCGGAGAATCTGGAGGGCAGTTGCGTTTGGCGGCAGTTGACCAGATTGGGTCAATGCGCGTTCACAGTATGGTGGGTCACGTGAGGCCTTGCAAGCAGCAACGATGTTGGCCGGCGTAGCTGAATCTTCCGGCAAATAGCGGCGGACGGCCGAGGAGGAAGAGGAGGCGGAGAGGAGGAGCACGGCGAGGAGCGCCAGTGATAAAATGGAGCCCATTGAATTGAGTGGACCAAAGAATGGCGGGCGGGTACTGTTTAATAGCGCTTCATCCTGAATCTGGCCTGGCCTCATATCATATAATAATCTTCATCAGTAAGCTCAGTATAGAAATAATAAATATATTCTTTAAATTTAATGCTGAACATTTGGAAAATAATTAATTAGGTGGCGATTTGAAGAAAAAACGATTTGGAAAGAGTATTTAGTATTGACAGATAGGATTGTTGTCCATCTGTATAATTATCATCAGTACAGCCAAATCCGGTTTACATATTGCTTCAAAATATCCTTGGTACGGTTTCACTGTCTACTCCATTATTACCACCACTAGTGATAATACACAACACAGTTGTATTGCACTCAAGGCAGAACGTAAAACTAAATACAAAAAAAAAAAAAAAAAAAAAAAAAAAACAATTAAAGATGTTTTCCACTTAAGGCATTTAAAATCTTATTAAATACAAAATTAATGTCATTTTTTTAATGAAATTGTATTACTTTTTAAACCAATCAAGAAAAACATAATATAATTTTACTAAATACTTTTGCTTTCCTATTTTACAATATTATACTTTCGCTAATTACCTTCACGGGAAGGCGACGTGCTAATGAGTCTCGTTGTCGTTGTCGTTGTCGGACTCAAACACCCAATTGCCTAGTACTCTGAAGAGACAATGAGAGCATCAAGACGAGAAGATAGGACTGCGGAATTCGTCTGTACAATCTCGTTGTTGTTGTTTAACAAAATTATTGAGGGTGTTTTAGGAAAAATAATTGATTTTTTCTCAATTAATTGATCTGAAAAGGTGTTTTGAGTAGCTTATAGAATTTTAGCGTTTTAAAGCAATAAGATGTTACAAAAATCTAATTAACTAAACACTCATATTGATTGTTTGTATTTGTCAAACAAGTGAAAATTAGGAGTTAATTCCAGCAATGGTCCTCCGACTATAGTGATTTTCCAAAATTTGTCCCCGACTTTTAATTTGGACACTTTAGGTCCCTTGACTTTCAATTTCTTTCCAATTGAAGTCCTTTCGTTAGAGTACGGTTCATTAGACTTTAAATGAAGGGGTAAACTCGTCCTTTCACATGTCTATGTATTATCCTTCGTATTTGTCCCTTTGTATTTCGCTGTTATACCTTGTAAACATCTCAATAATAGAGGAACGCACACACGAGTAGTCAGCAAATGGGGAACGACGAGGAACATTTTAGGGTTTCGACTAAGATTATCTTCATATATATCGCGTATAAAATGGAGAAATACTAAGAATAATACATAGGCAGGTGAAATGATGAGTTTACCCCTACATTTAAAATTCAATTAACCGTATTCTAACGAAAGGACCTCAACTGGAAAGAAATTGAAAGTCAAAGGACCTAAAGTGTCCAAATTAAAAGTCAAAGACTAATTTTAGAAAATCAATATAGTCGGATGACCATTGCTGGAATTAACTCTGAAAATTAGCTTATGTCAAAAGTAAATATCAACTCTATCCATTACTTTCATATTTAATATGGACTTTTTCTTGGTCCATTCATAAATTATAATATCTCGAGTTCAACGATCCTTAATTAGCTTGTTTATATTCTACGTACAGACATTAAAGCTCGCTGTAACATTTATTATGTCTGACTTTTAGCAAATTCATGACATATATAATTATTGTTCTGCTAAGCTAAGGAAAAATGGAAGTTGTGATGTGACTTCATGGTGATGGAATTATGATGTGCAATATTCAATTAAAAGAATTAACCCCTCTCTCTCTCTCTCTCTCTCTCTCTCTCTCTCTCTCTCTCTATATATATATATATATATATATATATATATATATATATATATATATATATATATATGATCACGGATGTGAACCGCCCGCCCAGGAGAAAACTGAGAATCATTCCGTGTGCGCTACGTGTTCACACTTAGGTGCACCTATAGTTATAACTAGGTGCATGAATGTTTCCGTGTGCGCGCTACATGTTCACATCTAGGTGCACCTATAGTTATAACTAGGTACATAAATGTTTCCGTGTGCGCTACGTGTTCACACCTACTCATCTCGTGTGCGCTACATGTTCACATCTAGGTGCACGAATGTTTGCAGGTGGTTTCACGGGTTGGATTGCACAAATGGCTACACACGCCAATGAATGTGTCTCCTCACGTGTGAGGTGTGTCCCCTCACGTGTGAGGTGGGTTCCAAGCAACATGTGGACCGGTAAACCGTAGTCGCTTACGGGTGGCGGTGAGATTCGAACCCATGACTTTTGACATGGCTCTGATACCAAATTGAAGTATGTGCTCCATCTCAACTAAAAGCCTAAGCTGATAGTTGGATTGCACAAATGGCTACATGCTCACACTAACTACCCGCTAAACTCCTCCGTAAGAACAAAATTGATGCCAAATAGAACGAACTGAGATCAATGAATGTTAACAAGGCAAAATTACATGCATTTATAGGTAAAAATAAATGCACGTAAGTGATTTTACCTGCACTTTTTACTTGCAAAGGTGCACCAACTACTTGGGAGCGTTATGCTGTGCATGGTGCACACGGATGCAAAAACGACGTCGTTTTGACGTCTACTTAAAAAAAAATCCATTACTTCATAACTATACATCCAGAATTGCATAACTATACATCCATAACTTCATAACTATAAATCCAGGATTGCATGCATAACTACACATCCATAACTTCATAACTATAAATCTAGAATTGCATAACTACACATCCATAACTTCATAACTACACATTTAGAGTTGCATAACTATACATCTAGAATTGTATAACTATACATCCATAACTTCATAACTATAAATCCAGAATTGCATAACTACACCATGCATAATTACACATCCATAACTTCATAACTATAAATTCAGAATTGCATAACTACACATCCATAATTTCATAACTAAAAATACAGAAACAGCATAATGCTGTTGCTGGGAATCGAAATTGATTTTTTTTTAAAAAAAGTGGGACGTGCGTTTTTAGTCAAAATGACGTCATTTTTGCATATGTGTGCACCGTGCGTGATGCACAACATAATTTGTCAACTACTTGCACATATAACACATTTGCTGGATGGTTTTGAGTTCTCTCCTGAATGACGGTTCGCATGAAAGTGCACCCCTGCTTGTAAGTTATCACTTAGCTTGTATGTATCACCAAGGTCCGAGGCCAATATAATTACAAAGGATTCGATCATGCAAGTAGCTAGTTTAATTTGTTGAGTGAAATATAATATATATTACAATTACAATTAGCCGGCTACTGCAGATTTAGGAATCCATCTATCCCCCTGGATAAAATTGGGAACCGAATATGAGTTAACATGCTGTGCCGGAATAATACTACTCCAATTGACGCGCCCCGATGTGTCGGCACCAGCTCCCCTATTCTGGAATTCCCCATAATAAAGCGTGGTGAGAGCATAATCATCCTGCCATGGAATCCATCCATCCTTGGAAATAATATCCCCAAAGCTACACATTATGAAAACCGTCCTGGAATAATCCTTCCAGGGGCGTCCAAGATAATTATGGTGCACGCTGGGATTCTTATAGTACTCTTCCGTGCCGTTAATGGAGCAATTCTGGAACACGAAACCAATTGTCTGGGCAGGGTCGATCCTGCCGTGGGCTGACACCACGTTGTTCTCCACATTCTCCGCCTCGATTGGCCTTGCTGATCGAGATCAGGAGTTCACAGTCTTGAAAGTATGCCGCAGAGTTCCCGAATATGAAGTCTATGTTTCCTCCGATGCGACATGATTTGTAGTATTGGCGCAGGGATTTCACGTAAAGGGTGTCTTGATTTCCCAGGAATTCGCAGCTTTCTATCATGGTGTGATCCGCGTCGGATCGGAAAGCTACTGCTTGGTAACCAATTCCTACATTCTCAAACGTTATATTGCTCGCCATGAATCCATCTCCGACAACATCTGAATCATGATTAGTATTAGAATATGGAAATTAGATAAATATTGAAATTGCACCGTGACACTTGAAATATAAAAGCTATGTATTTTACTTGTTAATTAGGTTATGCAGTAGTTACGTTCATTAATTAAACTTGTTTAAGCAAATGTAAATAATGAAAGTTAAAAGCATAAAGAATGTAAAGCATAAAGTAAATTAAAAACACAAAGAAATGTTACGCAGTTCGGAGCTCCTTCTCCTACGTCTGCGGGGCAACCCACGTCTGCCCAATCCACTATAGATGTTCTCCAAAAGGAGTATTACAAGAGGTAAATACAGATGGCCTCCAGCCTTTATCACTACCACTCTTTCTAACACCTATCCAGGATTGACACACGAATACCCGAACAATCTTCACAAGATGCTTCAGTAGTACCACGTACTGATCATGTAGTACAATATAAATATTCTTACGAATTAAATCAGAAATTACATTCAAAATATAAATTGCTTTGTAAAATCAAGAGGGCTCTAGCAGTGTATAATTCTCAAAGTTGGGCAAATGCTTCCTTCGAACCGTGTGAATTTATAGCACTTCTTGAACCATTAGTTAGGATCCTTAGCAATAGCTTTTTCTTTAGCCACCACTTGTTCGAATGAATCACCACCATTTATTCTTGTTAGAATAAACCACTGCCTTTCCTTGTTAGAATAAACCACTGCCACACTTCTTATTTCTTTGACATCTTCATACGCTGACTTCATACTCCAAGGCACAACATCCATATATTTATATCACATGGTCCAAAAATATAATTAACTTTAACAACTCTAATTAATTAAAAACAATAAAACTATTTACTAAATAAAATAGCCAATAACTTAATGTGTAAATTATTTTACACTTACAATCTCCCCCTTTGGCATTTTATTTGGTAAAACTCAAGTATCAAATACTTTGGGCAAAATTGAAAGTATAATCAATTTATTTTTTATTAAGAGCCCTTAGTATAGGTACTGAACAAGACACAAAGATATAAAACCAAAAATAACAACTTAAGTTCTTTTTGGACCATTTGTGAATAAAGTACCTGATTGGAATTCTTCAAGTCTTGGATCACACATAGAAGCATTGAATTCCTAGCATACCACATCATATAATAACTTGTTCATGTGAGAGTAGCATAACCCAAAACATCCATTCAACTTGTTTAGATGCACCAAACAAAACTACTACTCCCCCTAACACATATAATTCTATTATTTCCATAATGAAATCCAAAAAACAACCAAACAAATGTAACCACTGCCAAACTACCAAATATTTCATCATAGTTCTTACCAAAAATTCCATACTGATCCAATACGTCCAAATGATACCATAATAATCCAAAAGATTCCAAAATCTCCAAAAGTTACCATAATACTCTGTAATACTCCCCCTTACTCCAAAACTCCCCCTTTTTACCAAATAAATGATAAAGGAAGGTGAACATCATAATAGTGGATTAGATTTACCGTGCAGACGGGGTGCCCGAAACTGAGCCGTTATCAGCATCATCAGTATCAGATATCATACACCAAGAAGACAATCCAAGAAGAATCCAATACTCTCAGAAATTGTACCGCAAATAAAGCCTTATAAGCAATCCCATCCAAAATATTCTTCAGAAATAATCTCATCAAGTAGATAATCCAAGAAGAATCCAAATAAGGTGATGATTATAAAATGAGACCCCAGAGATTATGATAAGCCAAATAAAACGATAATCCAACGAGATAATCCAAAACTGATAGAGTCTAGTAAGAAAATCCATATATACCCAAGAAATCCAATATAACCGAAAATACCCAACAAAATTGTTCACAAGAGATTAAGAAGAACTCCCCCTCAAAATGTACATCGTGATTGTTTCCTTTGCCAAGAATTTCACATTAGCATGAAGTTGTAATTTGGACTCCATAATAAGTTATTTGCTTTGTTTGAACCTGCAGAAGATTTTAAAAAAAAAAAAAAAAAAAAAAAAAAACGAGAGCCCTAGAGCCATGCACACGCAACTTGCAAACAACTCAACAAAACACATAAGAAAAAAAAATTCAGGAATTTTCAATTCTCAATTCGAGTCAAACAAATTATCAAATAAAACAGTAAGCAAGCCAAAGATTCAAAAAAGTCAAATTTAGACACAAACACATATGAACCAAATTTAGGCACAGATTTCAGGCCAAATATCACAGAAAACACACAATTAAACAATTGAGGCACAGATAGCGCGGGAAACACATGAATAAACACACATACGGTCATGACCGGACCAAACAAACCACAATCACATAAACATAAAGTAACACAAGAGAATAAACACATTAATCAATTTGCACCAAATTAAACAAATCAAAAGGAACACTTTAATCCATGCAAATTAAACGAGCACTTTAAAGAGTAACCCAGGCAAATTAAACGAACACTTTAAAGATAATTTAATGAATCCAGAATGATCAAATGTACCTGATGTGTGAATAAATTCAGAGATACACACATGTAGAAGTGGGACTAAATAATTCATGTTCAATTTTAAAGCCACTCACATAAAATAAAAGACAAAATTCGTCTTAAGCACATTTAAAACAGAGAATATATATATATATATATATATATATATATATATATATATATATATATATATATATATATATATAAATGGCAAACGAAGACTGCGAAAGAAGATTGCTAGTAAAAAATTGTAACACATTAGGATTCTCAAACTCGGGTATTGAGGTAATACCAATTAAAGGAGAAGAGTTAGAGTGTGTACCAGCTTCCTGAGTGTTTGAAGCCTTCAAAGTACTTACGGTCAGATTGAGTTTTCACATCATCTAAATGAGACACCTTCCTCTTTTCTGCAGTACCTGAAACAGACAGTTTCTCCTTTCCCTTTCGGGAAGTTTTAGACAGAGGTACAAAGATAAAGGGAACCGAGTCTTGGTTAGGTGAAACATAAATGGGCACATGTTCAGACTGAGTTTTAGAAGCAGAAAAAGTAATGGGGATTGAAAAAAGGCCGAACAAGACACGGGTAGAACATAAACAGAGAAATGCTGGGCAATATTGCAAATAACAAAGGTAGAAGGCAAGGAATCCACCAAATCAGACAAAGCTACTAAATTTTCAGTACTTCTAGGTAAATTGTGAGTTAAAGGATCATATGGATCACCAGGTAAAAGCAGATTTTGTACGCTAAAATTATCATGAGATACGGTAGACACAAATTGATAAGGCAAAGAAACACTAAAATCAATTTTTCTAGATAAAGATAGATAGGGCACAGTGTCTAAAGAAGCAGAAGATACGGGAAATACCACATTGTGAGAAGATGCGAGAGACACAGGTTCGGGTAGAGGAAAAACCGGAGCAGCGGCTGTCACAGGTGAAATTGTCCAGGGTGCAGCGGAGATATGGCGAGCCAGAGCATGCATTTATCTCTGTTCTTTGTCTGTGAGCCCTTCAAGTAGTAAAACATCCGATTTGATTGTGGCAAGAACCCGATCAGTAGCTTCAGGAGATAAGGGAGACTCGGCATCTATTATTTTGCGAAAAAGATTCGCCATTTCAGATGGAGATACAAAGGAGAGAAATGAGTTCTCCATTAATGGGAGCTTCGAAAAGAAACAGATGGCGTGACGGGTAGATGATGAAGAAGACGAAGGAGTGTTGTCTCAGCTAGGCTTAGTGGAGGTAATAAATGAGACAAAAAAAAAATTTAATTGTGAGGGGATGTCTTCTAAAAAGCCGTGTAGTGATAGGATGGGTAGAAGGCTTAGGTGATAATGTAGGTTATTGAGTAGGAGTAGGAGAGAGAATATGTGTTTGTCTTGAATTAGTCTTCTATATGTAACACACAAAAAAATAAGATGGGAGTATAAAAAAAAAATCGAACATCTGAGGATGTGAACAATGCTCGAACCACCCTGTTATCCCTGACCTTTGACATCGTCATCAAAGGTAACTTCACCTTTACTGGTATTTACGTTGTTCAGGAATTTGACATTTCTTGTCATGTGACGGGAACACCCGCTGTCAAAATACCATTTCTCTTCACTTCCTGCACTTTTAGAGTGAAACGAAACAAACGGTATATAATCAGTCTTTTTAACCCAAACTTGTTTTGTGAAAGGTTGTATGTTCTTGTGCCTGAACTTCTCGATTCTTTGATCCTTGTAGAAATAGTAGCATTCAGGTCTGGTATGACCGCGTAACCTGCAATAGTGGCAAACAGGATTATATAGTTTATAATGCATCTTATTTGCGCTTACTTTACCATAGGGGCGTTTCATAGTGCTAGATTCAGGGATGTCATCTGGATCAGGTCTAGATGCTTTGACAAATACAGTCTTATCTTTGGAGTTACTGCCAGTGAAGCCCAAACCAAATTTTGCAGAAGTTTTCCTGCCGGAATCAAGAATCTTATCGAGTGTTGAAGTGGTATCCATCATTTGGATTTGTCGTTTGTAGGTGCTGAGCTCCTGTTTCAAATTCTGAACTTCTTGTTGGAGTTTTGCTTCTCGGTCAGCTGCTTCCTTAAGAAGTACATTTCTGGTTTGTACTTCGTTTTGAAGTCTTTCCTCTCGACCTGCTTCTTCTTTAAGGAAAACATTCCTAGCAGCTACTTGATTTTGATATACTTTATTTGCATTTGTTACAATCTCTATTTCACTAGCTAGCTTGCAGTTCATTTTTCTTAAAGCTTCCCATTTGGGATACAACTTATTAAATTCAGCGTCAAAAGATAAAGCATTTTGTTCCACATCTTCTGCAGAGACATAGTCACCACCTTCTGAGTATTCAACAGATTCTGAACTGTCAGTAAAACGTGCCGTAAATGCAACAAAATTACCCGAAATTTCCTCGACATCTGACCCAGTTGGTTCAACGTCGGGCTCGTCATCGCTCCAGGTAATGGCTGACATAGACTTTTTGCGTCGAAGATATGTGGCGCACTTAGCTTGTACATGTCCAAATCCCTCGCATTCATAACACTTGATGCCTTTGTTGTTGGACCTTTCTTTGGACTGTCCTGGACGTGAGACAGACTGTTTGACGTTTGGCGCCCCTGTCCTAGGTGCAGTCTTGAATGACGTTGCTCCCTTTTGTGAATTTCTGTTGTGTGTGTTTTTGGATACCTGTTTCAAAATTTTGGAAAACTGTTTAGTTAAGAACGCAACTGTATCATCACTAGTTTCAACTGTATCGGATACTACATTATTTTCTTCAGCGGCAAAAGCAATATTTTTTTTGTTTTTTCGTATGATCAGTTAAAATCTCCATTTCATATGTTTTAAGATTTCCCATTAGCTGAGTAACAGATTTTTTCTCCCAGCCATCATGCTCTTGGATGGCTGTGACTTTCATTCGGAACCTGGGCGTTAAAGATCTCAGTATCTTTTTGACGAGTTTCTCTTGCGAGAATGGTTCACCAAGGACCATTGCGCGATTTGCCAGTTCCTGTATGCGAGTATGAAAGTCGATGACTGTTTCATCCTCGTTCATACGCAGTTCTTCGAATTCTGACTGGACCATTTGCAGCTTCGACTGTTTTACAGAGGTAGTTCCTTCGTATGTTGACTCAAGAGCCTCCCAAGCACCTTTAGCTGAAGGAATACATGCAACAATTGAAAACTGGCTTTCATGCATAAGAGAATAAATTGTGTCTAAAGCCTTATCATTGTTTCCTGCATTGGTTATCTCTGTTTGAGTCCACTCAGTCTCTGGCTTAGTGACTTATGTTCCATCAGTGCTGGAACTGGGTTTAGTGGGATGTGTCTAACCTGACACACAGACCGCCATACGGCTTCACCTTTAGCTTTTAGATGCGTACGGGTGCGAGCCTTCCAATATGCGTAGTTGAAGCCGGTCAACTGGGGAAGGACTTTAGTTCGCTCCATTCTGTAACACTTAACACCCCGTGAGATCAAACAAATAAGTAATAAACAGATAAATAATAAAAGCCGCTGAAGATATGAATTCAAGAGGCACGGAATCGCCAGATCGATAGACTAATAAATTAAGTCTACAAACTCTGATACCAATTGAAATTGCACCGTGACACTTGAAATATAAAAGCTATGTATTTTACTTGTTAATTAGGTTATGCAGTAGTTACGTTCATTAATTAAACTTGTTTAAGCAAATGTAAATAATGAAAGTTAAAAGCATAAAGAATGTAAAGCATAAAGTAAATTAAAAACACAAAGAAATGTTACACAGTTCGGAGCTCCTTCTCCTACGTTTGCGGAGCAACCCACGTCTGCCCAATCCACTATAGATGTTCTCCAAAAGGAGTATTACAAGAGGTAAATACAGATGGTCTCCAGCCTTTACCACTACCACTCTTTCTAACACCTATCCAGGATTGACACACGAATACCCGAACAATCTTCACAAGATGCTTCAGCAGTACCACGTACTGATCATGCAGTACAATATAAATATTCTTACGAATTAAATCAGAAATTACATTCAAAATATAAATTGCTTTGTAAAATCAAGAGGGCTCTAGCAGGGTATAATTCTCAAAGTTGGGCAAATGCTTCCTTCGAACCGTGTGAATTTATAGCACTTCTTGAACCATTAGTTAGGATCCTTAGCAATAGCTTTTTCTTTAGCCACCACTTATTCGAATGAATCACCACCACTTATTCTTGTTAGAATAAACCACTGCCTTTCCTTATTAGAATAAACCACTACCACACTTCTTATTTCTTTGACATCTTCATACGCTGACTTCATACTCCAAGGCACAACATCCATATATTTATATCACATGGTCCAAAAATATAATTAACTTTAACAACTCTAATTAATTAAAAACAATAAAACTATTTACTAAATAAAATAGCCAATAACTTAATGTGTAAATTATTTTACACTTACAAATATGTTCATCCACGCACGCCCGTCTTTGATTTTAGGGCCTTCGAAACCGTGATGAACCGTCAACGCGACCCGATACCTGGAATATCCCAGAATCTCACCGCAAACCTTAGCTGCCGTGGTGAGGTTCTGTTTTCCGGAGGCGCCGGCCAGGATATCCTCCGTCATCCATATGGCCTTGTCGAGATTCTGGGAAGAGATATTCAGGACGGATTGGATAGCCTGGTAGGCGTTTGCGTCGGGCGGGACGATGGTGGAGTTGGTTAACGCGTCTTCGCATGACGGTGGATCACGGGAGGCGACGCAGGTCGCAGCAATCACTGGCGGTGGCGGCGGCGTAGTCGATTGTTGGGGCGACAAGGAGCTGTCGGCGGAGGAGGGATAGGCCGAAACGATGAGGAGGAGCGTGATTAACAATGTGGACGCCATTGAAATGGGTTTGAATGGTGATGGATATAAGCTAAGAAATATAATGGCGGGGCGGCGGGTTCTTAAGATGTGACGCTCTCCTTATATTCATTACTTGAAATCGACGACAACTGTCAAAAAAGATAATATATACGTACGTAAACATGCAATTTAATATTTATTAGAAGGTGCTATTAGTAATATGATTCAAATCATTTGAACAAAGTAGCGCCATTTTTAATTATCTTTTGGATACATGAGGGGTGTGTTCGGTTGTAACAAATGACAATCAAATCCTTTATAATTGGAATGAGTTTTGGTGAGTGTATATTTTGCATGTTTGATAGTAGAGTGAAATTAAAATGATTATCAATATTAATATTCGGTTATGCATGATTCTATAATTGGAATAAATGTTTTAAAAATACAAAAATAAAAATAAAAAATCAAACCAATGAATATTAAGAGTGTGGATGAAATGAGTAGGCAATGCACTAAGGAGGCGATGAAATGAGGGAGGGTAATAAGACTGAATCAATGGAAATGATACCTTATTTAAATTAAGTAATATGTTTTGTAATTATAGGGATAATAAAATTTTACATTTGTATTTTAAAAAGTTATCATCTAAACAATGTGTATGACTTTTATGATTATTCATTTTGTCTAACCCCATATATCAAACACACCCTATATTCTTTTTAAGTTGGCTAGCGCAATTTTGAGTTTTTGACAAAAATTAATAATTTGATTAAATAAGAAGAATAAAATATAAAATTTACATAAACTTTTAAAAAATGGATGATGATGGAAAATTTCAGTTTTCGGTCGGTTATCGGTTATAAAGAAAAAAAAAATTCAATTTTTCGGCTAATCGGTTATTTTATCGGTTATTGTCCATTCGAAACCGCAGTTACCGAATAACCGACAGTATATATATATTAATATATTATAAATTATAAATATATTATTATAGTTTATAGATCGGAGACACGCGTAGTGACAGTAGTGTAGACGGTAGAGATAGACTAAGTACTAAGTACTAACCCAGACCCAGTAACCCTTTACCCTTACTCCCTTACCGTCTGCCCCTGTCTCACTCTCTCTGTCTATCATCGCGAACCCTACCGCTGTTCGTCGCCGCCCTCTCCGCAGCCGCAGCCGGCCAGTCGAGCAGCGCCGCAGCCCTCTCCGCCTCTCTCGAACGACTGAAGGCCGAAGCTGAGTCATGCTCACGCCGGACACGCCCTCACCAGTCACCGCCTCACAGCCCTCACCCAGTCACCCTGTTTCGGCTCAACCGCTCAATCACCCTCGATAAATTTCTCTCCAATCACAAATTTCACTGTTTTTCTTTCTCTATAAGTCTATAATGATAGTAGTAATAGCATTTACTTTGTTAATTTTTAGCACCATTATTGAATACGGATTCTTAAGATTGGAGTTGCTCAACAAGGGTTTTGCTCTGACTCTAGACTGCAGTGTTTCGGCTCCAAAAATCCCAATATCCAGATTCATCAGGCTCTATAATTATTTTTTTTTCCTTTTTGAAATTTGATGAATGTGTTGGAACTCTGGCAGTGTTGAACTTGGAAGTATGAATTATGAACTTGGCAGTAATGAATGTTTAGTGTTTATTGTTTAAGTCTTATTCTCAAAAATATGTTTATATACATTCATGGTCGGTTGGTGTTTCGGTTATCGCAATAACCGACCGAAACCGATTATCTATATGGTCGGTTGGTTACGATCGGTTATGGAGAGTTAAAAAGCATGATCGGTTATTCGGTTATCGGTCGATTATTGACCGTAACCGATCGATGCTCACCCCTATATACACTGTTAGAAAAAATAGCTTAAAATGACATAAAATGACATGTTAAGGGGTTATTTTGTGGGACAATTATCAGTGAGGTCCACTTCCAATTTGGGTCGAGTCAAAGTGAATTCAGGTTTTTACGAAGAGATTGATATATTGTACGCTCAAAACGGATAATGGGTGAATGAGATATTGATTCTCAAAGTAGACCCATTTGAGTTGGAAAATGAAAGGAAAAAGTGAGCTTTTGTCCCACATTGGTTTGGGAAGAGGATTTGGCCCACTATTTATACAAGAGCTCTTTTTAAGCTTATTGAATTGTATAGCATAGAGGCTCTCTTTCGCGCGTAGGGGGGTGCAAATCAAATCCCAAAATGAGATTGAAAAGGCTCGGCCTTGCCATGGCTCTTGGGTTTTAAGATAATGGTTGCAGTTGAGTTGTAGGGGTGCCTTTAAATGCTACTTACTCCAACAACAGCCCTATATAGTAGAGAGGGTAGGGAAGCAGAAAATTTACACAACAAGAAAGTATAATTTTCAACCTCAAAACTCTCTGCTTCTACTCTTTCTTAGTCGAATTGTGTTCAAAACGTTGCTTGGAATTCCTTGTTTGGGTGCTCAAATATTGAATCGTAGCAAGTTTTATCCTGGAAAGCCTAGACTATAACGCTCAAAACTCTCTGCTTCTACTCTTTCTTAGTCGAATTGTGTTCAAAACGTTGCTTGGAATTCCTTGTTTGGGTGCTCAAATATTGAATCGTAGCAAGTTTTATCCTGGAAAGCCTAGACTATAACGCTCCTAGCACTTGTGGGAGGTAGCAAATAAGGTTACATTGAATCGTAGCAAGTTTTATCCTGGGAAGCCTAGACTACAACGCTTCTAGCATTTGTGGGAGGTAGCAAATTAGGTTTTAAGGAAAGAGTGATCGCTTGACTCTTGCTAAAAACCCTACACCAAACACCAGTCTTTCTCTTCACATTTCCTTCCCTTTTTTCCTACAGAAAATAATAATCCTTATTTTTGTGGGATTATTATTTGTTTTTACCAACAAGATATCCATCATACACGAGGTAAACCTTACTTTTGTGTAATAACCTGCATACAATTGAAAAAAAAAAAAAAAAAAAAAACACTATAAAGACTAGCAACCAAAAATTTATTGACAAGAGTCAAACTTATTACCTTTTAGAATATAATAGAAATTGTTGATTTTAAGACTATAGAAATCGTTGGTGGGACAACCCTACCACTCGAAAACAATGTATATTGCTATGAGGAAAATTAAGGTCTAGAAATATGAAATGCTATTATTGCTTTAAGAACAATGAATTGTAAACTTTTTACTATACATGTCATATTTTAAGATATTTATATTGTTCCATCTACTCATTTGAGGTGTTCGATTAAATTAAAAAAAAAAAATGGTATAAAAGGTTCTGACAGTCTTTTGTCAGATTAGCAAACTTGATACAGTAATAAGTTTGCTAACCATGTCAGCATAAAAAATTTTATTTTTTAATGTGCCAACTGATCATCTAACAAGGGAAGTATTGGCTGGAATAAGGACTGCCTTACACCAAGTTTGAACACTTAAACAAATCAGATACCATATTTCAGACCACTCTGATCGATCTTACCCAATCATCAAGAGTGATGCTCCACCTTTGGCAGGCCAGGCCAATTATTAGTTATTTGGATGATAGCATAAACATATTGGAGTAGATGTTGACTAGAACACTATCAAATCATACTACTATATGAATATGATGCCCATCCGGTAAGCCCGGGATTCCATTTTTCTTGCCCACACCACCCTATGCTCACACTCGTTCTTCAATATATCACATTATCACTACACGTACTATCCAAAACCAACAACGTGACGGGTAGAATTGTTTTTTTTTTTTTTTAGAGAAAAATAATACGAAGTAGTATTGTTTTTATCCCTTATAATGATTATACTCCTTCACATGACAAAATATATATATATAAAGAGTAAGATGTTTAAAAAAAAGAAGATTGAATACAATATAATGAGTTGTGGAAGTGAAATTTGGGAATGATTTTAATAAGCAAAGGAGTAGTAGTTTGACTTAAAAAAAAAAAGAAGGTTTTAATCTTATAATATATTTCTTGTATTGCCTATTAATATCCATTCATTGATATAATTAAAAAATGATAATTTGTTTTCATTTAAATTACGTAACAAGAAGGTAAGATATGGAGATGGATAACGTTTTCGATCTTTAGCTTCTTAAGCTAGCTAGCTAGTAGTCGATTTTTGTTTGTAAGTGACTAAGTGCATTGCTCAAATTGTTAAAACTATACACATCATTAGTCCATGGTCTTGAATAAAAGATCATGCCCTGTTAAGCTACAACAAAAAATTTGTGGCATGGTCTAACCTAGAACAAATCCTTTAATTTTGATCAACAACATTAAAAAGACAAAGGTCATGTTTGATAAATGACTGTTAGTTGATTGTGTTAATTAGAGGGTATAAATATTAAATAGTTGATAACATTAGCTGATTGTGGAAAAGTGTTTGGTAAAGTTAGCTGATAGTTGTTTGGTATAATTTCTTTTCTCAAAAAGCTAATTAAAAAAGTTGTTTGGAGTAACTTTTTGAATTTTAGCCTTTTAGAGTTGCAAAAAGCTAATTAACCAAACATTTATATTGATATTTTAACTAAATCAAACAAGTAATAGTTGTCAAATAAGCCAAAATTGACCTATTGGCCAATTTTTTACCGAACAGGGCCAAAGTATTTTTTTTTTTCATTATCACTTCATGATAATTATAATTTTAATTGTAGTTGTTGACGGTGTCTATCCACTAACATAGCAAAAAAAAAAAAAAAAAAAAAAAAAAATTGTTATGCAGTCAAACCGTGTCCACCTTACAAGGTGGACACGATTCGAATATGACGTCGTTTGACAATTTTGGAGTAACGGTGCCACTACCACCATTTTCCTCCACCAATTAGATTTTAAAAAAAAAAATTGTCAAAACAACCCAGCGAGACAGTTGTGAATATAGAGTTCAAGAATTATGAAAATAGAGTTTAAAAATTACTCCGTATGAACATATAGTTCTATAATTATGAACATAAAGTTCAATAATTGTGAATATGGAGTTCAAAAATTATGAACATAAAGTTGAGTAATTATGAACATAGACTTCTAGAATTCAAAAATTATAAATATAGAATTCTATAATTATGAATATGAAGTTTAAAGTTATGAACATAGAGTTCTATAATTATGAACATAGACTCCTTGAAGACAAACGCCGTTAACAGCGAAAGAAAATAAATTTCTTTTTTAATAACACGGTCTCGTTTTCCACCAAAACCACAGCATAATTCCCCCCCCCCCCCCCCCCTCCCAAAAAAAAAAAAAAAAATACTCCGTATGTAACTAGTTCTTCTTTTATATATATATATATATATATATATATATATATATATATATATATATATATATATATATCATTTATCGTCACCTCTATTTAACCACATAACTATTTTTTTTTTTTAAAAAAAAAAAAAAAAAAAGAAGAAGAAAAAGTGGGTGTCCGTACTGTCTGCTAAATAATAGAGAAGATTACTTAATTAAGAAAATAATTAAATCAAACTCTTGTAATTTGCAAACACATATGATACCAGCCAGGTTAAAATGCAATGACTACATTATATTCTTCATCAATTCAATCCGAATCTATTCAATCTGCTAAAAATGTGCAAACACCTACTTAACTAACATATATAACCCGGCCCCGGCCTTATTATCACTTGTAATGACATGCAGAAAGTGAATTAAAGATTTATGAAAGAAATGCATGCTCATAATAGATTATTTATGATTTCATATTCAATTCTCCTTTTTATATATATATATTTTTTTTTGAAAATCCTTTATATATATATATATATATATGAAATGATAAATTTAACCTCATCAGATCACCATCCAATTGCTAGTGACAGAGTGTTTGGTTGGAAGGGATGAATTATGGGGGAAAGGAATTGTAATTCGGTGCGAGAAGAATAATGTAAGAATAAAGTAGGAATTCAAATTACGTTGTTTGGTGGAGAGAAATAGAATTTTGGAGTTGAGAAGGAAAAAAGTGGTATAAAGACTAAAATATCCTTGTGTAATAATAATTAATAATAGTAATAACAACTAATGATAGTAATGTCATTTCATTTGTTTTTCCTTTCTTAAATTCATTGAATTGCAATTCATGGGATTACCCCATGAATTACAATTCAACAAAAAAAGGAAATTGTAATTTTGTGGAATTGCAATTCCCTCCAATCAAACAATGTAATTGAAGCATCTGTTGAATTGCAATTCAACTATAATGAAATTATAGTCAACCAAACGCACTGTGAGAGTGTATAGTACGTAATAATCATATGTATCGCAGGCGGCAGGCCGCAGCCGGGTTTTGAAGAAAATCAAAGATAATAATCCAGCTAGCTTTTTCGGCACATCATCATATATATATATATATATATATGCATAGAGACTGCAAATCTGATGTGATATGATATGGATCTACCTAGCTTAGCTATGGCTAAAACCCAGTCTGATGAATCTACAACAATCTGCATCCACACTACTTCTTCTGATCTCCATCTTATCACTCTATCCCATCCATCATATCATATATAATCATCACAACACTCAGATCACTCACTCCACATACAAACAAACAAACATAACATATGGATCCAACAATTCACTTCCATCTACTACTTTCAATTCCTATCTTTCTTTTAATATGGGTTTTCATTTTTAATTTTTTTTTATAAATAAGAAATCATCAAAATGAGATAAAATCAGATAATTATTTTCAATGATTTCCCATGTTTTCAATTCCTTACTGTTTTATTCCCAGGATAGAATCCGCCTAAGCAACTTTTTCACATGCAATGGATTATATCACCAAAAACGTAACCTCTTTATAAATAATATAATATATTATATGGATGGATGTACCTAACTCAAGGAAACCCTTATGATTATTCCCATGCCACTTTGGTCAACACTATCGTAACAAACCCTCTTCCTTTTCCTTGTTTTTAAGGTCACATGATCCCTCAAACATTTCAATATTATATTATATATATGTTTTCTTTTGCATCCAATATAATCGTCACCATGCACTCAACACTCATCGTCTGATCTCCTACAACTACTATTACTAAGGATCATATATGTAGTATACACTTACACACACACAACATTAATTAATTAATTAATTAAGTTTTTTTTGGGTTATATTATTTATTTGTTTGATAATTAAGTACATAATAATAATAATAATATAATGACGCCCTTTTTTCAGTTAATCGCCAATTACCTCGTGGTTGAGGCACATGGAGGCCGTTGGGTCGTCCGTTACCGCGTTTCCACCGAAAGTTGTTGTGGCGGCGGCGCCCCAATTTCCGGCGGGAGGCGGTGGTGGTGGCGGCGGCGGCTGGTGGTTGAGTTGGAGCAGGCGGATTTGGCGTTTCAAGAACTTGACATAGCGGATGGCTTCGTCAAGCATGGAGGCAGTGTCCATTTTGGTGCCGCCGGGGACGAGTCTCTGGAGGATTCTGATCTTCTCGCTTATCTTCTCACGGCGGAGCCTGGCGGCGACGCTCTGGGGGTCGTCGCTGATTCTGACGTTCTTGCGCTTGGGCTTGCGGATGGTGGCTGGGTCGATATCTACCGGCTGCATAGCTGCGATCTTGAACATCATCTCCTTCACAGCCCCTAGCTCCTCTTCTTCGCCCTCGTCTTCTTCTCCATTATCTTCTCCATTACTGCCGCCGCCTGCACCTAAACAAGCAGGAATCTGCAGATTTTCAGTGTGATGTTGAAAGTTACTAGGCCACACAGTCTGATCATGAAAGGGAAACTGATGATGATGATGATGATCAGCTTCCATGGGTATGCTGCTAGGCTCTCCTCCCCAACTGGAATTATCACTTATGAACTTAAGATAATGATGGTTGATGTCCATGGAGATAGATTTTTAGAGTTTAGGAATTCAAGAAACGATATATATATATATATATATATGGATTGAGGAGGCCGGCCGGCCGGGAGCTGAGATATAGATAGATCAGCAAGGTAAGGTTTAATAATAATATAATTAGATGCGAGGTGAGCTGAGATTAAATAATATAATAGGGTTAAGTTTTTTCAAGAATTGTGGAGTGTTTAACCTAGAAAAAATTGTTGCTAAAAATGGAAAAAGAGTTTGTGCCTTGTTGGTCATTAATCGGATCAAAACTGCTCAAACTCTTTTTCCATATTTTGGATGCTGCTCTCATCACTACCCTAGCTACCTTAAATATATATGGCCAGAAGGGCAACCAATTAACAGATTTTTTTTTCTTTTTTCTTTTCAAATACACAAACAGCATATACCAAAAATTTTACAACCTCGTATGACAAGATAATCATATGTATATATCTTTAGATATATTATAATACAGTGACAGAAAGTAAACTTGTAGATAGCTAGCGATTATTTTTATAAAGTCTTCTATATACGAACACTACGGTATATTTAATCTGTCTGAAACTCAATATATATACCCAATACTAGTTTATTACTTCAAAACTATACTACTGTATGTGAGCAACAAATTAAAGAATTATTAGGCTGCAAACAGTAAAATAAAAAAATGTGGAAAGATAAATAAAAGTTGTGAAAAATTTATGTGATGTTGTGGAAGAAGCTAGGGAGGGACCACCGACAAGGTAAATAAATAAAAGGCAGTCTGTATCTGATCTCTCTCACCTTCTAGCTCTGTCTCACTACAAGTATTACTAACTTGTAAGGTTTCTCTTTTTTCTGGTTTGGTGGTGTGATAGTTTTCTAGGGCTATATATATATATATATATATATATATATATATATATATATATGATTATATTGTTTTCCTGTAGATATATATATAGTGCTAGCTAGGGGTTGTAGAAATACAGGCCTACCTGGCCTTCTACTACAAGCATTGCTATATGTATCATATCATTGTTGTTTCCAAAAGGCTAAATTCCTAACTCCTCCCTCATACAGAACATCTAGAAGGAGGTAAATCATGGTACAGAAGTTAGATCACGTGGTTAAATACTGAGATTAGATCTTTGCTCGACACAAGGAGTCCCCTCACTTTGAAAGATTGCTCTTACACTGTTGCTGGTGAAAATCGATCCTGGATCATTGTTCTTAAACTTCACCTCTGTGATTAACTGAACTACCCATACCGGCAATATATATATATCATTTCATATCATCATATCCCGACCTGCACTTCTCCATGTATCATTATTTGCCTTGTTTAACTTGCTAACAATCAAACTCAATGTCATTTAACAAGAATATATAAAAGTCTACATATATAATTTGTGAAATGAGAAAATTTAAAGGTATTATTTATTATTATATTGTAATATTGTAATGAAAGAAAATTATTAATTAATAGTGGGTGATGATAAATATGTGGGTGCAGCCTACCACCTTTTTCCCTAATGGAATCATTACTTACCAAATTAAGCATCAGACATAATGCATGAAGGGTATATAGTACATTATATATTGTGGCATTTAATTAATATAATTCATTATTATATTTTCACTCATCACATGCATTTTGCGCATATAATAATTTGTTATATCAAACCCAACTAAACCAACACACAACTCTAAGAAAAATTATATTTCAAGAGTAATTAAGTTACATAAGTCACTCGAGACCAAACTCTCCGGTTGAGTCCCAATTGAAGGAGTCACAAAAAGACAAAATAGAATTTATTGCTAAAGAACAAAAATGATGATTATTATAAATCTCTCTAATTAAAACTCTAACTCTTAAAATTAACTAACAAAATTTCATATTTCTACGTACTAGATCGGTTTGTTCTAGTGTGACTCATTAACTTGTATAAATATGACTTTTCATTCATCACTTGGGAAAATATTTTGGCCCTATTTAGTAAATTATTGTAAGCTGATAGCAGTTAGCTGATTGGGTTAATTAGAGGCTATAACTAGTTGATAACATTAGCTGATGGTAGAAAGGTGTTTGGTAAATTAGTTGTTTGGTATTATTTCTTTTCTCAAAAAGCTAATTGAAAAAGTTGCTTTGAACAATTTTTAAAATTTTAACATTTTGGAGTTACAAAAAGATAATTAATCAAACACTACTTATATTAATTTTTAACCAAGTCAAACAATTAATAGTGGTCAAATAAACCAAAATTGGGTGATAAGCTAACTATTTTATCAAGCAACGCCTAGACAATAACTTACTATTCTTCATGTGGTTCATTAGCTTCTTCGCTCTTAATTAATTAATCATTTATAGCTTTAATTTGGATCAATAATACTCAACATATTAAGCGTTCAAATTAAACTACTTAGCTTGTTTTACCATGCAATATAAATTTTATATTAGTAAGTTGTGTTGTTACTTTTTAGAGCCCTAAAGTCTTAAACATATACTAACAATATTGACATTTTATTTAGTTAAAAACCAACCTATTCATTGATATATATAATTCAAATCCTATACTATACACTCTTAGTCTAGTACTCCGTATAATTTAATTACTTGGGTCAAAGTACTTATGAAGTCCCTGTACTATAATATTTTGTTCAATTTAGTCCTTATACCTTTATTTTGTTCAATTTAGTCCCTCTACTTAAAAAAGTGGTAAAACTAAGGACAATTGTTCAAATCTTATTAGAAACATGATTGTAATTATTTATTTTGGACATACTAATTTAATATATTAGTGGTAAAGTAATTAATTTTAAGTATTTATAAAGTAATATATGAGTAGGAATATAAATATCGTCAGCGCTACGTAACCTAAGTTAATGATAATATTAACACCGTTAACTATTGTCCTTAATTGCACAACTTTTGAAAGTACAGGGACTAAATTGAACAAAATAAAAATATAAGGACTAAATTGAACAAAACTTTATAGTACAGGGACCTTGTAGGTACTTTTACCAATTACTTGTTAGGTAATAATATTATCATCATCAATTAGCACATTACATATATGCATGAAGAGTCAAACTAAATAAACGTGTTAGATATATATACAATAATCATAATAATAATAATGGGAGAAATTTGGGCAACGCCCATGCCCGGCCAGAAGAAAAAAAATGGTAAAAGAAAGAAAGGAAAGGATGAAGCTGGGTGGCAAATTAAAGGCATCAACATCATTGACAACATATGATCCATATAAGGAAACAAGTGTTGGTTTTATGATGGAGGAGCTAAGGTACCGTCTAGTTTAAGCCAAAGGGTTTTTCCAAAATACACAACATACATCGTCATCTCTCTCCCTCTCTCTCTCTCTCACACACACACACACACTATATATATATATATATATATATATATATATATATATATATATATATATATATATATATATATATATATATATATCCATAATCAAGTGAGAACCTGCGAATTGCAAACTTGTAAAGGCACTTACTACATGTTTGCACCGCATTCAGAAATGATTGCACAGCAAAGTCCTCTAGACATGTCTTGGGAGCTGTAGCAATTCTTGACAAATTCGCAATTTGCAGAATAATGTTAGTCTTATTATATATATATATATATATATATATATATATATATATATATATATATATCGATCTAGATCAATGTGCCCCTGCACCACCTAGGTTGCTGATCGATGATATGATGATGGTGAGCGCACCATATTTTTCTACCTGCATGAACTAAGCAAAACACACCCTTTTTAACCTCATTTTCTCACCATACATTATACAGGCCTACAAATATCTAGCTAACACCTTAAGTACAGATTATAGGTACTATACCCATAATCATCTTAGTGGGACAATAATTATAGTGAAAGCATGCTATTATAATTCTAGTATTAACCATATAAATGTTTATAGAATTCATTAAAAAAATGACATAATTTATACAACTCAACAGAATATAAAATAGAATTATACTAAATGCCAAGTGCTTTGTGTTCGGATGGCATGTAATGACATTTCCCATAAAGGAGATTATGAGATCAAACCTTAGTGGAAGCATTGCTTTTGAAACATACAAAACAAACAGACAAAAAGAATTATACTAAACTCTCCCCCATTTTCCACCTTGTTTTTTAACCCTATGTAGAATGTTTTCTACTAATAAAAATGTTTTCACTATTTAACTTTTTTAATTTAGTGAGCCCTTTAATTAGTTTAGAATGTAATATCAGGAGGGATTCTCCGAAATGAAAAAAAAAATGAGGGGAAATAATCATTTTCCTATAATATATATGCAATTTAAATGATTATATATGAACTTAGTTTAATTTAGTATTTGGATTTTTTTTGTGTTCTTTAATTAATATGATGTATGCATGGTTAATTAGCAAATTTGATCTCGGAGCTCAACATAGGAACTTAAACATTATATATGCATGCATGCATGTAGTGTACGTGATGAAGGAACAAGCAAGCTAAGGCAGGTTGTGCTTAATTATATTGTTACAACAGAATGGGATGATATATATATATATATATATATATATATATATATATATATATATATATATATATATATATATATATATAAATGAGTGACATACATTAATACATTATATTATTCTTGCAGTGATTGCAATCGTTATGATGTGCATCGGTGTGTACCATGGTGCACACGGATGTAAAAACGAGTCGTTTTGACTAAAAACGCGCGTCCCACTGAAAAAAAAAATCAGTTTCGATTCTCCTCAACAGCATTATGTTGTTCATTGATTCGGGATTTTTAGTTCATTGATTATGGATTTTTAGACGGAAATCGAAACTGATTTTTTTTCATTCATTATGGATTTTTAGTTCATTCATTATGGATTTTTAGTTCATTCATTATGAATTTTTAGTTCACTGATTCTAGATTTGTAGTTCAATGATTCTGGATATATAGTTCAAATTATGCACAACATAATGTTGTTGCTGGGAATCAAAACGACGTCGTTTTTGCAATCATGTGCACCATGTATGGTGCACACGGATGCACGACATAATTTACCCAGTGATTGGAACCCTAAGCAATATAATATAATTGATTAAAGAGATGTGATTAAATTGTAAAATTGAGGGCAAATCACTCGGTGGACCGTGGCCCACACAAGTATGTGGATTACGGTCCAAAATGACATCGTTAAATTTTATGAGTTAGAATAATGTACATTATGTGTTAGAATAATAAATTTTTGGGGTAAAGTGGCGTACCTTATGAGTTATAATAATGTACATTATGAGTTATAAAATGTGTGTCATGCAAAAAAATAAAGTGCAAAACGATGTCTTTTTTGAACCGTGATTCACACCGTTGATAAGTATTGAAAATTGAGGGATTGGATCGAAAGCAGATGAGAGGATGGGAGAAGTAGTAATATATGCATGCAATCAAATGGTCCCAATTGAATATTGAATACATATACATAATAGAGAAAGCAAGAGACAAGCACAAAAGCTGGCCAACATTAATAATAATACAATGAAAAAGGGGGTATACTAATGCCCTCATCATAGGAACCTACCTTTATCAAAAAAGTTGGTATAAAAGGAAACCCATTTCCACAAGGATTTAATATGTTAACAGCTTAGATTTGACGATCAGAACCCCCTTTCTCTCTCTCTTTTTCTTCATTCAATATTAATTCCTGCATGCCACCCTTCAGAGCACATGCTACAATGCCAAAAGATGAGCTCGTAGATATATGGCACTCTCTTCTTCGTAAGTTACCAATTCGATTTCTAATCCTTCTCCCAAACAAATTGAATCTTCAACTTTAAAGGTCTCCGTCCCGTCTCAACAGAATATATAAGAGGAAGTAAATTATCGTAACTCAGTGACTTAGCCAAATGTCTGTGCACACAAAGAAAAAGTTTTATCCTTAAAAAAAATTATTAGATCATTAATGTGAACGGAAATTATTTATCATATCCCAAATTTGTGAATTAAAGGAAAAGGGTAAGGAAGAAATTAAAGGAAGATACATTGATGATGGGGTGTTGAAATTCAACACCAAAGCTCCTCAGAGTCCGCACAAACAGTGACAAGTTTGGAGAGAGAGAAGAGATAGTTTCCATGAATGGTAAAAGAGGGAGAAAAGTGAAAGTGAATGTTGTTGGACCATAAAGGATACTATGATAATGGTCCTCAACGGCAATTAGGTCATCCCATGCAAACCAAAGATCAGGAAGTTAGGTTTTCCAATTCTTCTTCTTTCTCATTGGGAACATACATACATACATTTTACACCCATCCTTCATTTCCATCTATCTCATCAAGAGAGAGAGAGACAGAGAGATCAGATCAGACTTTATTATATAATTATAATTATTATTATTATAATAATTTAAAGAAAGACTATATGAGAGTGGTACGGTACATACTCATTAAATTTTCAAACTTCTAATCATATGCAAATTCAATCAATAACCATGGAGGGAGTACAACATGCTTTTTCAATTAATGCTTTTGAGTAATTAAATGAGTTTTGTACCGCATCCCCAATGATGCCACTTTGTTTACAAAGCTTAGTTCCCCATACCTCCCTCCTGATAAACACAAATCACAAATGGACTGGATGCTTAAATCTATACATAACCATTAAAATAGAGCAGTTAATCTGGCATCTTGTTGTATTGCCCTTGAACGGTAGACCGTTAGTCATTTTTTACTTACAATAGACAAATGGTGTATAGGTATCTACTAAGCAGCATGAAATTAAAGTGACTGACTAACTAAGAACTTCTAGTTATTCAGTACAACCAAATCACTTATACACCTAGTCAACTTGCACCACTTAATTAAAGGCTTTAATATATATATATATATATATATATATATATATATATATATATATATATATATATATATATATTATACGGAAAAAATTTACACCGTTCACGGGTTTCCTTGTTCAAAATCTTGTAGGAGGAGAAAGTTTATGTGTTGTGGGTGAGGACCATAAATATAGAGGATATTATATTTTTACTCATATTCAAATATTGGCCTTGGTAAATGGTTGTTAGCTGATTTGGTTAATTAAAATGTATAATTAGTTGATAACATTAGCTGATTGTAGAAACGTGTTTAGTAAATTAGTTGTTAGCTGATAGTTGTTTGGTATAATTTCTTTTCTCAAAAACCTAATTGAAAAAGTTGCTTTTAGTAACTTTTTGAATTTTAGTATTTTGGAGTTGCAAAAAATTACTAATTAACTAAACACTTATATTGATTTTTTAACCAAATCAAAGATCTAATCGTGACCAAATAAGCCAAAATTAACCTATAAGCTAACTATTTTACCAAACAGGGCTATCATCTTATATATTATATCATACGAGTATACTGGTTTGGAAATATTATTAAACTTAAAAAGAATAAGTGGACAGATAAGTTACTGTAATGGGTAGTTTGGTTCAAGTAATATAATGGTCCTCTTTGGTAAATAATGGTGGTTAATTGTTAGCTGATTGTGTTAATTAGAGAGTATAACTAGTTATAATATTAGCTGTTGTAGAAAAGTGTTTGGTAGATTAGTTGTTAGCTGATAGCTGTTTGGTATAATTTTTTTTTTTCTGAAAAAAAGTTGCTTAGAGTAACTTTTTTGAATTTTAGCATTTTAGAGTTGCAAAAAGCTAATTAACCAAATACTTATATTGATATTTTAAATAAATCAAACAATTAATAGTGATCAAAGAAGCCAAAATTTGCATACAGGCCAATTTTTTACCAAACAAGACCAATATAATATGATATAATCTAACATTTCGTGAATCAAACGCCCCCTAAGATTATAGAAAAAAAAAAGTTAAAAAGTCGCCATGTTAGTGTGTTTAAAAAAAAAAATTATAATTCACCATTAGAAAGACCATGTGTGATATTTTGGTACAAGATAATACTCCACTCACACACTAATCCCTTTTAGGGCAGACTATTTAAATTATTTTGAAGTATATATTGTGGGGTTTACAGCATATATGTATCATGTGTCATTCTAATTTCCAAAAATTAAGTATCCACAGCATAGTACCTTGTGATGTTGGTACTATCTTAAACAATTACGGAGTAACTATCATTTCCACTCCTAACATTATTCTGAAGTGACAATTCTATGGTTTCCAAATGATTATCTTTGAAGACGTGATTCGGAATGCCATCTAATGTTTTTTTGTTTTTCTTTTTTTGAATGCGAAATATATAGATATGAGAAATCAATATTTTGGTTTCTTAATTGTTTTCCAATTGTCAATATAGTCCATAGTTTTCAATTTCAACCAATTTAATCTTCAAATTGTTTAAAATTTCGTTAATTAAACAATTTCAGGAACCAAATTGACGAAATTTTAAAAATGTGGAAACACCATTTTGGTCCCTGAAAGTATTTAATTAACGAAATTTTAAACAGTTCGATGATTAAATTGAAAACTAGAGACTGCATTGACAATTGGAAAACAAATGAGGAACCAAAATGATGATGAACTCTATATAGATATTTACAAAAAATTGAGACACATACATTTATTGTAGTACTAAGAAGTATATGTCCTCAAAGCAAAGCAAAGCTAGCTTTTGCATCAGTCTTGTGTTTGGTCTGGAGTTTGGACCACTTCACTGCTCTTGTACTGCATTGGATTGAGAGATATAGGCAAATAGATGGTGTACCGAGTACGTACATGGAGACAGAAGGGTTGATAACGCAGATCGAAGAGAGATTGCTCTGCTCGTATATATGCTGCATGCATTAAATATCACAACCAGACCACTGCATTAATTCACACGTACATCCAACGTCGTACTCACTCTGTCCCTTAACCTTTGAACCATAATTGAATTGGGCCTAACATTGCCCCAATCAACTTTTAAGGTCCAAATTCCGCCCAATCCAATGTGGGACGCAAATTATGCTGTGCAACCGTGTGCAACATGCATTGCAAAACGACACCGTTTTACTATGATGGAGAAACGGTGCCAATAGTGGCACCGTTTAACTCCACCAATCAAATAATTTTATTTATTTATTTATTTTTACAAAAACTCCAATCGACGTGTACTTATAATTTATAAATATATAGTTTATGCAAGTCTGAATATATAGTTATAAAGTTATGGATATATAGTTTTGAAATTATGGATGTGTAGTTATGCAATTATGGATACATTTCTCTGTGAACAAGCACTTTAAGAATTCTGAATATGGACTTATGTAATTATGAATGTCTAGTTTTGAAATTATGAATATATAGATATGAAATTATGAATGTGTACTTATTATTTCTGAATATACTGTTGTCAAATTATGAATATATAGTTATGTACGTAATTCTGGATATATAGTTATGTAATTCTGGATATATTTGTTATCAAATTATGGATATATCCTACAGTTTGAATACGAAAGGAAACCGCCTAACGCCATTAACAACAGTCCGAACGAGATTTTTTTTTTTTTTAAATGAATCGGCGTCGTTTTGCAATCGTGTGCACCACGGTTGCATAGCATAACGATTGAATGTGGGATGTGTATCATAACTTTCCAATCATTATTGTGTGGACCATAGTCCACACAAATTGTATGGACGATATTTGTATACTATAAAATAATGTGCATTCAATACAAAGATAATGTACATCATATTCAGGGGATGTACATTATTCGTGTACTGAGTATACATTATATTATATAATGTATATTCAGTACAAAAATAATATACATTTAGTATATTAAAAATATACTTTTTATTATGATCCACACAACACTATGTGGACCATGGTCCACACAATAATTTGCCATAACTTTCAAGTATATATTTATACCCATTCATTACTGAAATATAGATGTAACATAGTCTGCAAGTCATACAAAAATGCCAAAAACTACTAGTAATAGTTAAAAGAGGAAGAAGGGAAACATGTATTACTACACAGATACAGATTGTCTTCATTAATCAATGGCCATGGGAGTGATACGCTTTTTTGTGACCTTGGCGGGAATTTGAGCGGGTTTGGTAGCTGTAGAAGATGGCTTCCCATCGTTTGCCTGTTCCTCCATTTTTCTAACATCTGCATCTGCAATTCTACCACAATGACTCGGACTACGACTAGGAGTAGGAGTAGATTCCACTGTTTTTTCAGTCCTTTTCTGAAACTCATCTCTGTTTTCTAGACCAACGGCATTCTTCCCTTCTGATACTGCGAAAGGAGTTCCCAGTTCTTCATTTTCAAACTCTAGGAGAGTGCAATAACCATCTTGAGAAGACAACGCTAGAAATTTCCCGTCAGGAGACCTTAACCAAAGAGTAAAAACAATAGTAATAATACTAATCATTAGATGCAAGTGAAATGAAACAAAAGAAGCATACACCAAAACTAATTTGGTTTACAGTACCATGCAATGTCAGTTACTGCTGCATAGTGAAGACCAGCTATGACTGCTATTGGTTCAACGCCCTCTGTGTCATATATGTATACGGAATTCAAAGTGGCCACAGCAAAAATAAGGCGGTATGGAAGCTTGAAGAATGTAGCTGCAGAAGTCATAGAAGACAGACACTCTGGCATTAACAAACAGAATACCAATCATATAAAAGCACAAAAAGAGACTGGGAAGTTGAATTTAACAACTACATGAGTTTGAACCCCGCAATTTGAAAGACACAGGACAGAAACGTGTTGCAACAACAGGTTTGCTGGCACCAGGAAGAATCAAAGCAGGCCTGTAAAATGAAGAGTAAGTGAACATGAAGCTAAAACGAATATGATCAAACCCATAGTATATATTTAACACACACACACACACACACACACACACACACACACACAAAGAAAGTAATCTGGCAACAAAGAAATTGTCTTGCCTTGATAGATCTTTTCTAGAAAATACAAAAGCAGTATTTGTTGGTGCAGAAGTAGGGGAATATTTGTAAGAACCTGTAAAGGGAAAAGTACTTTTCATTCTTCCCAAATTAAAATTATATTTTCATGATTAGGGAAATTTTAAAAATATACCTGCAGGTACAAGTAGAAATGATCCATCCGGTGACCATGCTAATCTTCGGAAGAAAGATGGCAGTGTCTCATCAAGAAAAAGATGGCTTTTCGCAGACTGCTCTCCATGCCATACAAAAGCTCATTACTTATAGAGCATCTATTTATAGCACAGATCCCAAAGATGGAACAAATTGAAACCTTACCTTAGACTCATCTGCTGTTTGTGATTCTATTTTGGCAATAACATGCTGACAAACAAAATTCATCTTCTCAATTCCTTTCATTTTGGATGGTTTGTTTACGTAAATACGGCATGATCTATCTGAGCTGAGTGATGCAGCATACTTAGACAATGGATCCCATGTAACACCTTGGACATAGTGGAAATGGCCATCCAAAATCTGATGAACAGAACCTGGAAAAGACATACTGAACATCAGGTTAAAACTCAACATTCTTTTCAGAACCCCATTGAACAAAGTAAGAGTCATGTTGCTAACTCACCTTTGTTCGCATCCCATATGATACATGAATTATCAACAGATCCAGAAATTAGATATGCACCATCATTAGACCACTCCAAGTCTAATATATCCTTGCGGTGAAACCTATAAGTTAGCAAATTCACAAGAATCAGATAATAAGAAAACCATAGGTGTAGTTATTAAAGCGAGAGCTTTTGACATCTATATTTAATGGATTCCATTCCGCGATGAAATCAAAATTTCATGTGTTATACTATGGTCTCTGCAACACCAAACACTTGAAGAAAAAATCAACCGGCAATTGATGAACACTCTCAAAGTGAGAGCAATACAGCATATGAGCATTTAAGCTTCATGTGTTCAGTAGTCATGGAAAAAATGTCTGATCCCGATTTAGAGATCCTTGATCAGACAAATTTAAAATTAGAAGCAAGTGCTGCTATTGAATTTTTAAGTCCCTGGTCTTGAGATTAAATCATTTTCAGTTTCATCCAAATAGGTGCGTAGTCAAATTAACCTTGATCATCACACTGAGCCCATTAACTTTGTAAAATTGGCGGCATAAACTAAAACAATCACTAATTTTACTTGAGTCTTGATGGAAAAGGAGGTCACTCTAAATGCAAGTCTTACGATAATGTCTTCAGGACTTTCCATACTTCACCGCCATCTGTTGAATGTAACTTCCATAATATCAGCTCACCCCCTATATAAGGAGCAATTCAATTTGAGAATACAATGTCAAATAATTTTTTTTTTAAAAAAAAAACAAAACAAAACAAAAACAAAAACAAAAAACAAAACAAAAGGTTTTTATTTTTGAAAATAAAACAAAAGGTATTTAGGATAAATGAAATGTCAATTCTCTTCTTCAACAAAATTGGTGATTAAGTTTATCTAATTCATACCATCTGCACCAGAAGCCAAATGTTCACCTGCACATTTTGGAGGAAAATGTATATATTAAACAAAAAATGGCAAAAATTAACATAGGCGGCGCCATATTCTAATCTAACTGTGTTAGATTTCTGAATGAAGCACAATATATAATATATCTTACCTGAAGGAGAGAAGCGGAGCACATTTACTGCTGAGCTGTGGTAAGAAAGACTAGTCTTATAAGTAACTTCCGGAGCTTTTTTTTTATCTTCAGTCGGATTGATCACCCATAGCTGAAATGTTCAGTTCATTTCCTAAAATATGAATACTCACCAAAATTCTTCTTTTAAAAACACATTTTTCATCTACAATCACCACTAGCATCTAAACTACTAATACTAGGAACGTTATTTATCAACTTAAGCGGATGTAAAACTAATTTAAAGAAAAATCAAGTACATGTGCTAATTTACTGCAAATTTTAGTTTGAGCATAATAAGTTAAAATAAGTATTAATACGCAAAAAATTAAGTGTAACCGACGAAATTGAGAGAAGGAGATGGAACCTTGATGTCGAAATCGGCACCGCCGGTGGCTAGGGTTCCGGTGAGATGGTGGAAATCGAGCGTCAAAACAGGCTTAGTATCGTGCCAATTAATCTGAAGTGTACCGCCTTTCATTTTTTAGCAAAGAAATTCCCTTTCCCTTGTCGAATTCAATTCTGCTACAAGTTTTAGGTGACTAGGACGGACGAGATCACAGTGATAGTAAGGTTTTAGGGCTCTCTTTATGAGCACAGCGAGAAATGCGAGGGAAAATGGGAAAGGTAGGGGGAATTCTGGCGGGAAATACTCAAATACTCTCTCCCGACTCCCGTGAGCCCAGAGATTAAAGTCACAATTACATGAAAAGAGGCCCAATAAACCACACTCATTTAAATACAAGAAAAAAAAAAAAAAAAAAAAAAACAACAACAAAATTACATAAAACCATATATGATTTCTATTTACATTTCCTCCCCACATCTTTTTTAACATTTCTCCACTCCACATATTCAAACATCGACAGCAGCAGTGTGAGAATTATGTTCTACCGGCATTTGACTCTAATTAGGGCATTTGACTCTGTTTACTGAGTCACCGTGATTTACATCCTCCCAAATGCTCTGTCAGAATAAGGGATGGGGTCTTCCGGGTTGGGGATTCAACATTTTAGGAGAAGCTAAAAAGAGACAAAACTCCATTCTGGACAATTCACTCTGCATATTAATAGCCAAAAGAGAGACACAATCCCATTTTGAGAGACAGTCCCAACTTGCGTGTTTATTTGCTTTATTGTAAATGTGTTTAATGAAAAAAAAAAAAAAAAAAAAAAAAAAAAAAACTCAATGCATGAGCTCCTCTTGTGGCTTCACAAGGCAGATTTAAGATTTTTACCAATTCATTATTTTTTTTAACCATTGGCCCTTATATTTAGTCCCTCAATAGGTCACAATGCAAAAGAGAATTTCCATTATATTTCATGTATCACTTTTATTCATTTCTTTCCAAACTAATTCATTCTACCGTGTACAGAAGACAATCAAGCTTTTACACATTGTGGGAATTGAAAGTAAACTAGGAAAAAAGAGGAATAGAAAGATGAGAGTCGAACAAGAATACACACGGTCTATGCCTGCAAAATATATGGGAGCTGAGAATCCAACCTACGCTGCATCTCCTTGATCTTTGTTGAGAGCTCGACCTTTTGCTCCTTGCAGCTCTGGAGAAGGTACTCTTTCCCTTCAATTATTTCCTTCAGTTCATCCACTTCGCGCTTCAGAACTTCTATCCTTTCCCAATTGCCTCTCCCCTTTTCTGAAGATACCGGATGACTCTCAACTTCAAAATGGACATTTCCATAGCCTGCCCAAGAAGGTGCTGTTGGGGCATTTTCACAAGAATCCAGTTGTCCAATACAGCAATCTGTAATTACTTTTCTCAGCTGCTGTATTTCTCTCTCTGAATCCAAAAGATCCCTGTTTGCAGCATCTACCAAAGACTGTAGATGAGTGGAATGTGAGAGCTGAAAATTCAAAGAACTTTTCATTTCTACAATCTGTTCGTGCATCTCAAGTATCGTGTCATCCCTTCTCTTTAGCTGTTGTCTCAGTTTCTGTATCACTTCCCGCTTGCTGAAAATGTCAGAACTGGAATCTGAGACACGTGGTGACTCAGAGCTGTTTGAGTAATGGAATGGCTTCTGTAGTGGTTCAAGATGATAGTGAGAACAGGACCCATTCTCTTTACTGAATTCAAGAGCAGGAACTGATATCCGAGGAAGTCTCATTTCAGGTTCTGTCAACACTTGACCATTGCCTTGCTGTTTTCTTTCCACCACACCTCCAGTTCCTGTTTCATTAAAGGTTAAAAGAATAGAAATGAATGTTCACAAGACTGCAACATACAAGAGAAACAAAACCTTCTCCATTCAATTGTCAAAATGCACTCAAGGAGGAGAATGATAGAGTAAACTCTCCCCTTGTAGACAGGAAGGGGAAGCAGAAGAAACACACCTCCCCTTCTCTCTAGTTTCCCGACATGATAAACACCTAACATTTTATGCTTTAGGGCCTAAAGCATGCACCTCCGGGAAGGTGCTGTTTTGCTTCATTCCAGTAAGCATTTGGCAGGAGTGGATTTGTGCCACATTTTTATCTGTGTGATAACTATGTTATATATTTTCCTTCCATTTGAAAGAGGGGATGTAGATTAAATCATGCTTTACAGTTTACAATCTAGCAGAAAGCAGCTTCCAAAGTAATGAATAAGCAATCTGGCCAGCACTTTGTCCCTTAATTGGGCCAGCCCGGTGCGAACAGGGATTAGTCTGAGTATGGTACAGGCTTAAAGGTGCCTAGTTAGGGCCTGCTTAGGACACCTCGTGGTCTGACCAAAAAAAGTAATGAATAAGCAAGCAGGGAAAAATAAATAAAAACTAACAATCTATGCAACCAACTGAAGGTTCAATTAGATGACTAAGCATTTCTTGACCTGAAGGGAAGGTGTAACAGTTTTCATCATCTTTGGCAAAGGAATACGAGCTCGACTGCATATCTAAATTCCTAGACTTCTTCCCCTCTTCGCGGCTTTCATTTCCTGCACTAAAGTGCAATACAAATTAAGACTGCGACTTAATTTTTTAGGGCAGCACCTAATCCATGAAGTACAAAAGACCTTTAAAAGCATTGTCACGAGTATTCTGTTGTTTTGCATTGAGCACCTGCTTGAGCTTGTAGCCCAAGAACACTGAAAATGTACTTAGTAAAGTGCCCCCTGCAATTAGGATCCAATTTGACCCCTCGCCATGATTTACTTTCGACCTCTGGGCTCTAGATATCCCATTGGTCCTCGGTTTCATTTTGCGCACTGCCAAACTAATGGATGAAAAGGTTGCATCTCACCAACACAAACCTACATGAAAAAAACAGCATTCTAAGTCAAACTGTTCCATGACTCTAAACCTACTGAAAATCAGGGACCTTTTGCAAAATTGAGATTCCAGAATATGGTGAATGAAACATTCAATTCACTGGATAGAGACCACTGCAGCTCTGCTACTCAAATTTCATTCCAACTATGTACACGAAACAGCATGAAATTAATGAAAAGCCAGTCGCCGAACAGACATTTATAGCGCAGAAATAGATAGCAGATACAAGGAAATACAGAAACGGCGGCAGATAATGAAATTCTCCGATGAGTCAACTTCAATAATTAATGTCTCCGAGAGGACAATAAATTAAGAATAGCGGACATTCATCCACATGACGCACACAGTACACCGTGTAATGCACACATTCATAGCATCAAATCACTAAACAAGTAATGGTATTTCGAGAAGAACAAAAAGAGTACCTCGTCGTTATGGATCAGATGAGAGCGGAAAATCTGGTAATCCCGGTTGGTTTTAGCTTCTACTGAGGAGGATCAGGGTTTTACAGATTGACGAAAATAGAAACAAAACGGAGAAAACAGCACTTAACCCCCTCAACTTATTTTTCTTTCATTTAACTACCCCCAACTTGTTTTTCTTTCATTTAACCACCTCAACTTACTTTTCTTTTGCTCAACCCCCTTACTTCTCCCTATCTCCGTGGAGTTCCCAAATTGCCCTCAGTTTCTTCTCCTCCCATCTTCTCCCCAAAATGAGAGGGTGAGTGGATGCATGATAACTCTCGGGAAAAACATTCAAATTGATCATCGAATTAAATACAAAAATGTAATTAAGTCATTAGACTTATAAAATATGTAATTAAATCGCTCAATCAAATAACTAAATTTGTTCATTTATACCAAATAGCAGTTTAATCTCTTCCTCTCACTATGTTACCATGTCATGTGGTGTCTTAGTGTCTATGTAGATATTAAATTAAACATATTTTTAATTATATTTTAAAATTAAACATTATTACTTTTATTATTAGTCTCTCCAAATTCCGGATTAAAACATGCTTCCCCCTAAATTTTCAATCTCCGAAATCCCGTAGTCGCTTATCGGGTGACGTAGAGATTCAAACCCATGATCTTTGGTCGAGCTCTGATACCAAATTGAAGCATGTGTTTCATCTCAACTAAAAAGCTAAGCTGATAGTTACATGCTCAACAGCAAGTTTGTTGCCTAATATCAATTATACAAATTAAAGTCAAACAACACTAGCAAGATGCATCAGCAATAACAACTTGGTAAGATGAATTAGCTCTATATATCAAGTTAAAAAAAAATAAAAAATTATGTGTACTATTATCATTTTTTACTCTCAAATTTTACTCAATTATACTTTCAAATTCTTAATGTAATCATTTTTTGAGGACTCAAGTGCTCAAAATAGTATATTATTGTTTTTCACATCAGATAATAAAAATGATGGCATATAATATGGGGATAATATACATAGTAAAAGAGTGTAAAATTCTGCCCAAAATGAAGTAATTAAGCCCCATCATTCAAGTCAAATTTTTTCTTTAATTCCTACAAAAGACAGGAGACTAGTCATTCAAAGAGAAATCGATAGTCATTTTCATTACCATCAAAACTAATCAATGAATATCTTACGAGATTGATATAAGTGTTTGTCAATTGAGTCATGATATGATTGTTATTCAATTTTGATAAGAGACATATGATAATTCATGCAAAGAGTGGTTAATCGTCATTTTCAATACCACAAAAACTGATCAATGAAAGTCATATATATACACATGCAAGAAATAATGGGAGTGGCTATCAAACACTTTGGTCAGTAATCACATCCCTATCAATCTTCCTCTAATATATATAAATAACCTTAACCATTTACAATCAAAACACATCCTTCTCCAAAATATTAAATGTTACTCCCTCAGTCAAATTTTACCTGTCTTATTTTCCTTTTTAATTTGTCACAAAATATTATCATCTTTTCAAAATTGAATATAACTATCACTCTACATTTCCCAATTTATCATTTTGACTTTTCAAATTTCTAGAGGTAAATAAAATTGTACTTTATACAAATAACACATACTTTTGAGGGGCAAAATTGAAAAGTTAGTAACATTTATTATGTTATATTAAAAATCGTGCAAAAAGCAAATGAGACAATCAATTAGAGACGGAGGGAGTATCATTTATACTATACTACTTGCATGTTTCTCCCAAAAGGTTGAATCATCAACCTCAATGACCCTCCACACCCCGCCCAACGGATTCAATGGCTCAGCAGACAGAACCGCGCACACAAGGATCTGCCCACTTTAAGCATAATCATCACACTGTTACTGTCAATGTTCGAACATTGGTCTCTTCTCCCAAGTACTACTTGCATGCATGCTATGTAGTTAGGGTGGTTAGCAAATTAAAGTAGGACGAAAATATGTTTGATGATGTTACATTATATTGAAATTTCAATACTACTCAAAACAAAATATTGAAATTTCAAAATCTCAGCAGTACAATATCACGTTACATGCATTGAGGGATGTCAACAAAAACTATGTAAGGAAGTAAAAAAAGAAAAAAAAAAAAAAAAACCAATAATTGAGAGGGGGAAATAAAGAAATGTAAATGCACTTGGAAGTTGGAAGATATGAAAAGAAACCGTGGCATGTAGTCTGAAAACCAATATTCTATGCGACATGATGGACCGACAAATATATGGATAGATGGAGCATGGTGGCTAGCTAAGGTTCCATTGAAATGATACACTATAGCAGTAGTGAACCCCCGTGACTTCATTTTGGCACCTGCCCAAACTCCAAAAAGTTCCCAATAAATGATACTGTTCCTTCCAAACAGGTCCTAACAAATAACACTATACTAGCTACCAATATTGACATATTGTATTACTAATAACCCAAATAACAGTTAAAAAAAAAAAAAAAAAAAAAAAAAAAAAAAAAAAAAAAAAACCCAAATAAGAGTGTATTGAGTTCACTCTCTTAGGTGACAAAGTTCTTGATTTCCTCCGTATAACATGGTGGATTCGAGAACTTCAATTAATTTGTACATGTTTGTGTAAGAGTGAAGCTATCTCTCCTTCTTTCAAATATTTGGAGCTATTCTTGTGGTAGAAAAATGGAGCCCCCTTGCGTGAAGATGAACAAGATGGATCCCACCTCCTCAACGTGACCCCCTCTTTTTATAGTCCAAGATAGAGCTATGTTTAATGGGAAATAATGTCCTCTCTCCTGGAGGTTATGGAATTTAGAAATAACTAGGGTGATTAATGGGCAGTTTAATAGGCAATTACTTAGGATTTAATGGGTGTTTAGTGGGTTATAAAAGATGAGTGGTAATGGGAAAATAATGGCCGGTTAGTGGGTAATTTAAGAGAATTTGAGTAATTTAATAGGGTATTTATTTTGGGGTTATAGAGGGGTTTAGATGGTCCGACCGGGTTTAGGTGGCAAATTATACTGTGAGCACGTGCTCACATTCCATATCCATAATTTCTATACTGTAGATTCATAAAATTTATACTTTAGATTTCAATTGTTAAACTCTGTTTTCACAAATCAGAGAATTATATGTTCATAATTTGATAACTATACGGTTTAGAAATTATGAATTTACAGTACAGAAATTATGAATTTACTGTACAGATATTATGAATCTGTAGTATAGAAATTATGAATCTACTATATAGAAATTATGAATCTACTGTATTTTTTAAATTATGAATCTATGATTTAAAAATTATTAATAAAGTATAAATTTTATAAATCTACGGTATAGAAATTATGAATATGAAACCGTGCCCACCTTGCGAGGTAAGCACGTGCTTACAGCATAACGTTTCGGTTTAGGTGGTCATGAATGAACCATATTTAATTTTTTTTATATATAATATAATATGTTGGCAGCTGTAAGAAAACACATTTCCATGATCAATCTGTGGACTATTATTTTGTGTCTCGGTCCCATTCCCATAGCAATAAAGCTAATTTGCACATCTCTATAAATTCCATCATCACCTTGCTTTTCTTTACCCAGTTTGCTAGCTTTGCTTCAGATCGAGTTCACATCAATCCTTCCCCAAAAACTCTCTTTTTCCTCCTCCCAAAGTATTCAATTCCCATGGGATCTGATTATTATCACCATTATTGCCGCTGTTTCTTGGCGATTATTATTGTTGTTGTGTTGTTGTTGAATCCAGTGCATGGAGATTCCTCGGACGATCTGATACAAAAGACTTGCAAGAACACAAAGTACTATGATCTGTGTGTTTCCTCTCTCAAATCCGACTCCACCAGCTCAAAGGCATCGGACACCAAAGACTTGGCCCAAATCATGGTTAGGGTTGGAGTAGCCAACGCCACCGCCACCAAATCTTACCTCTCGTCCCTCATCGGCGGCGGCGGCGGCGGCGGTGGCTCCTCCGCGAACGACACCAGTGCTACGATGAAGAAGCTGCTGAGGGATTGTGCAGACAAGTATTCGTACGCCGGCGACGCTCTCCTGGCGTCGATTCAGGACTTGGACGCTGAGATGTATGACTACGCGTACATGCACGTCATGGCCGCCGCGGATTATCCCAACGTTTGTCACAATGGGTTTAGGAGATATCCGGGATTGGCTTATCCGCGTCAGCTGGCGATTAGAGAGCAGGGTTTTAAGCGTATTTGTGATGTGGTTATGGAGATGCTTGATTCTCTTGCTGCTTTGTCTTAAATCTTCATCTTAACTTCAATTATCATCATATCCTCTTATACATTATAATATGAGTTGTACGAATCTCAAAATTCTATTCCCTCATTTATATTCTCTGAGGTGACATAATTGGTTATTTTTATCATAGGTCCATAAAAAAATGTCTACATTAAAAACATGTGAAAGAAAGTATAAATTGACAGTTTAAAATGAAAGTACACCCAAGTACTTTCCTTGTAATATTATATTATTATGCAACTTTCATTTCATTTCTCTCTCGTTTACACTTTCACTGCTAGCTAGCTGGTTTCATTTTAACACTGTTGTAACCTACGCAGTTCAACTAAATTCTTATGGGCCTCAGTGGTAAATAAAGCCCAATACTTCAGCTGGCATGTAGGAGTGCAATAGTTATGATGTGCAACCCTATGGTGCACACGGTAACAAAATGACGTCATTTTGACTAAAAATGCATATCTCATTTAAAAATATTCAGTTTCGATTCCCGTCAATAACATTATTGTGGATATATAGTTATGAATTTGTGGATATATAGTTATGAATTTATAAATATTTAGTTCATTCATTGTGGATATTTAGTTCATTCATTGTAGATATTTAATTCATTAATTTTGGATTTTGTATTATTCATATAGTTATGAATTTGTGGATATATAGTTATGAATTTGTGGATATATAATTCAAATTATGCACACACAAAAATGCTATTACCGGAAATTAAACCTATTTTTTTTAAAGTAAGACGCACGTTTTTAATCAAAATGACGTCGTTTTTGCAACCGTATACACCATGTAGACAGCATAATTTGCGGTAGGAGTGTCAACGACTCAACGTGAGCCGAAATCCACGGGCCAATCTCATCGCAAATTATGCTGTGCAACCGAATGCACCTTGCAAGGTGCATACGGTTGCAAAACGGCGCCGTTTTGGTTAAAAAAACGCGCGTCCCACTTAAAGAAGAAATCAGGTTCGATTCCCGACAATAGCATTTTTATATATCCACAATTTCATAACTATATATCCATAATTTCATAACTATATATCCACAGTGAATGAATGAAGTAAAAATCCACAATGAATGAATGAATGAAGTAAAAATCCACAATGAATGAATGAATGAAGTAAAAATCCACAATGAATGAATGAATGAAGTAAAAATCCACAATGAATGAATGAATGAAGTAAAAATCCACAATATATGATTGAACTAAATATCCACAATGAATGAACTAAATATCCACAATTTCATAACTATATATCCATAATTTCATAACTATATATCCACAGTGAATGAATGAAGTAAAAATCCACAATGAATGAATGAATGAAGTAAAAATCCACAATGAATGAATGAATGAAGTAAAAATCCACAATGAATGAACTAAATATCCACAATATATGATTGAACTAAATATCCACAATGAATGAACTAAATATCCATAAATTCATAACTATATAACCACAATTTCATAACTATATATCCAGAATTTCATAACTATATATCCACAATAATGCTATTGCTGAGAGTCGAACCTGATTTTTTTTTTTTAAGTGGGACACGCGTTTTTAATCAAAACGACGTCGTTTTGAACTGTATGCACCATGCGCATGGTACATTCGGTTGCACAGCATAACTATTGCCAATCTCATGGATCATATCACCTATAGTGAGGTGGGTTATGGCCACAAAAAGTATGAACCATACAAAAATGTGGCCTAATGGGCTTGACCCGTGTATGTCGCGTGGCTAAGCCCTTTATAGTAACCAAAATTATACTCGGTATGTTATTAATTTACAATCTTGCGATGTATTTATTGTTATTTTTTTTTTAGAAAAAGAGTCAAATAGGCTCTCGAACTTTAGCTTAAAAGTCAATTAGGTCTTTAAATTTTTTAAATATGTAATTACATCCATCAATAATTCATTTAAGTGCAATGAAGCCCAAAAACAAATTAATGACCTGCTATCACAGGTCATTAGGGTTCAGGCTACCTTCCGGTGAATTTTCTAGCAAAAAAGTGACCAGCAACCGACCAGATAAAAAAAAAAAAAAAAAGTGACCGGCGAAATTTTCGATAAAAAAGTGACCGACGAAATTTTCGATAAAAAAGTGACCGACGAAATTTTCGGCAAATCTGGGTCGGTTGCTGGTCACTTTTTTGCTAGAAAATTCGCCGGAAGGTAGCTTGAACCCTAATGACCTGTGATAGCAGGTCATTAACTTGTTTTTGGCCTTCATTGCACCTAAATGAATTGTTGATAAGTGTAATTACACATTTAAAAAGTTTAGGGGCCTAATTGACTTTTAAGCTAAAGTTCGAGGGCCTATTTGACATTTTTCCTTTTTATTTTTTTTTTTTATCCTTCTTGTTATTTTTAAGGGAAAATGATATTTTTCCCTTGAATTATATGTTTATAACACATTTTCTCCATCAATTATTTATATAAGCATATTAGTTTCTTTAATTATTTTAAAAGTGACGATTTTTTTCCTGATATATTAAATTGACATCTCTATCCATTAAAGTAAACATTTTATATAATTTTTTTTCTCCAATAAATTATTGCTTATATGTAGGAATGACGGTTCGGTTCGAACTGAATCGGACACTATAGCAATCGAATTAAAAGTTTTCGGTTATGATTCATATCCAGAACCCAATATTTGGATTTCAGTTTATTAAAATCATGGATCGAACAAATTGGATCATAAACCGTGAACCGGCGGTTCAAATTAGAACAACTACTAGCATTATTTTAAAATTAAAATTATAATATTTACAAATAGTGTATGTTCTTTTTTACATTTATTATGATTCTCACATATAAGTATATATGACCTCGATTTGGTTTTGATTTTGAACCGCCAGTTAACGGTTTCAGATCCAGTTTGAACTGCTAGTTCAAACTTTATTTTAAAATTTTATTTTTTATTTTAAAAATAATCTAAATTCAACAATAAATGTATTTTTTTTTTTTTAGTTCGGAACATGAACCGGCCGTTCTGGTTCGCGATTTTAATAAACTCTAACTATCGAGTTTCGATTCTAAATTGTAATCAGAATGTTTCAGTTTGGTTGCTATAATGTTTGTTCTGTTTGAACCAAATCGTGGTCATTATTTGTTGGATAAGAAAAATAAATGAAATATTTATTTTAATGGTAAATATGTCCATTTAACATTTTAGGGAAAAAAGTGCCACTTAAATAATTTGAAGGGTAAAGTGTTATAAGTATATAATTCAGGAGAAAATTTGCTATTTTCCTTATTTTTAATATTTATTTATTAATCATGATTTTAATTGGTAATTATACCTTTTTATTTATTTATTTATTTATTATGTTAACCACATTTTCCCACGCAAATTATGCCATGGAATCGTGTTCACCGAGAATGGTGAACACAAGGCAAAACGACGTCGTTTTTAGGCAAAAAAAAAAAAATTTCGCGGATGTGGAGTTAACGGCGCGCGTTTGATCAAATTATGAATTTTCTGTTATGAGATTATGAATTTTATGAAAATTCATAATCTCATAACAGAAAATTCATAATCGCATAACAGAAAATTCATAATCTCACAACTGAAAATTCATAATCTCATAACAGAAAATTCATAATCTTATAACAAAAAATTCATAATCTCATGGTTCCAAAGTGAATGTGTAGGCATGGTTCCAAAGTGAATGTGCAGGCATGGATTCATAATTTATGAATGTCCGTGATTTCGGACGGGAATATGTAGGCATGGTTCCAAAGTGAATGTGCAGGCATGAATTCATAATTTATGAATGTCCGAAATTATGAATGTAATGAAAATTCATAATCTCATAACAGAAAATTCATAATCGCATAACAAAAAATTCATAATCTCATAACTGAAAATTCATAATCTCATAACAGAAAATTCATAATCTCATGGTTCCAAAGTGAATGTGTAGGCATGGTTTCAAAGTGAATGTGCAGGCATGGATTCATAATTTATGAATGTCCGTGATTTCGGACGGGAATGTGTAGGCATGGTTCCAAAGTGAATGTGCTGACATGAATTCATAATTTATGAATGTCCAAAATCTTTTATTCACCTCAAATTAAAGTGAAATCGCAAAATGTGAAAATAAAGAAGAAAAGTCACACAATAAATTAAGAAAAAAAAAAAAAATAACGATGTACTAACACCGTTGGAACCGTGTTCACCATGAATAATGAACACGATTCCATGGCATAACGTCCCATTTTCCCAACCCACGGCCGGCCCTCCAACTTAATTATATGGGGCATGTTAGGGTTATTTGAATCCTATTATGCTACCAAGCCCACAAAAGCCCACCATGTATGGTGCACACTATTGCAAAACGATATCATTTTGATTAAAAAATGCGCGTCTCATTTAAAAAAAAAGTTTCAGTTTCGATTTCCCTCAACAGTATTATTGCGGATATATAGTTATAAATTATTGTGGATATATACTTATGAATTTGTGGATATATAGTTATGAATTTATGGATATTTAGTTCATTCATTGTGGATATTTAGTTAATTCATTGTGGATATTTAGTTCATTCATTCTGGATTTTGTGTTATTCATTCACTGTGGATATATAGTTATAAATTTGTGAATATATAGTTATGAATTTGTGGATATATAATTCAAATTATGCCCAAAAAAAAAAATGCTATTACTGAGAATTGAACCTGATTTTTTTTTTTTAAGTGGGACGCACGTTTTTAGTCAAAACGACATCGTTTGTGCACCATACATGGTGCACACGGTTGCACGGCATAATTTGCGAAAAAGTATACACGGGATGGGACCGACTCAACCCATTTTGACAATGCTCCTACCACTGTTGCAAAAATCGTGCCTAGGCGCCCTAGGCGATCCCCAGGCGCCTAGCGATTTTTTCAATATTGATTCTTACCATGGATGGGTTTTAATTTTTACGGGGCGTTTGGTTGGAAGGAAGTAATTAGGTGAGAAAGGAATTGTAATTCGGTGAAAAAGAATAAGGTGGAAACAAAATAGGAATTCAAATTACGTTGTTTGGTATGGAGAAATATAATTATTGAAATTGAGAAGGAAATAAGTGGTATAAAGACTAAAATATCCTTGTGTAATAATAATAGTAATAACATCCAAGGGTAGTAATGTCATTTCATATGTTTTTCCTTTCTCAAATTCATGGGGATACCCCGTGAATTGCAATTCAACAAAAGGAGGGAATTGCAATTCCCTCAAACCAAACAATGTAATTGAGACATACACTGAATTGCAAATTAACTACAGCTAAATTACAGTGAACCAAACGCCCTGTTAAGGGTGAATAATTCTCAAACTTAATAATGATTTATGTAGCTTTGAAATGGGTTGTCGAGTGAATGGAACATTATTTTTATTGCACATGTTTTCCGTTAAACTCATCGCAGCAAGATATTTTTAGTATGCTTCATAACACAAGAGCAAGTGTTTGTCCAATGCATACTTTTAGGTAATGGTTGTGAAAGAAGTTATACAACAAGACTATAAGGTTAACATTATCCCTACAAATCTCTCCCACTCTAAAAAATGAGTCTCACTTCCACATCATCTCATTTACAAATCATCTACTGTTCACACTACATCCCTAAAATTCATCACACTCTAAAAAATGAGTCCCACATTCATATTATATTATAAATATAATAATATTAAAAATAATAATAATAAAAAATCAAAAGATGCGTGCTTGGCAACCCTTTTCCGCAACTTTTCAACTTTATCCTCTCATTTACAAATTCTCTCTCTTACAAATTTTGTAAATTTTCTCCCCTCTTACATTACACTTGACATTAAATAATAATTTAAACAAATTATCTCTCTTGCCAAGTAAGCTTGCCAACCCCCAATTTGCAGGGATGTGGTTAGCCTAAGCTATAGGCCAGGTGGTTCATCGTGCTTTAGCGTAAAAAGGTTAGTCAATAAGTGTGTTTGTAAAATAGTTAGTCATTTTTTTATGGGTATTATATTCAGCTGCATTTATTATTGTATTATTAAACTTTACGGAGTATTTATTTATTACCTATTAAAGCAAATTGAAATATAAATAGTTAAACCAATATTATAATTACTAATTAGCAGTTGACTCCAGTATAGAGGGAGTAACATTTGATGGAGTAGACAAAAATAGAAAGGAAATAAAACAAGATCCATCATAATTTCATAAATACTTTAAGGTAAAATCCAACCAATGAGAAGCTTTAGATTGCGGAATAAGCGTCTTGGTTTCCCGCGGTACAGTGTACATTCCACGGAACCACACACGCGCTCGCTCTTCGCTCTGCTACTAGAACTCTCTAAATTCTCTATATAAACCCCGATTTCTCTATATTTTCGTTTTTTCTCTTTACGTATAGCACTTGAGTTCCTCGATTCCTATTAGCCCTCCTCCGCCTTTCGCCGTCTTCTTCCGCGTCACCCTCCTCCCTCCATTTCCCTCTATCGGGTAAGCTGCTTATGATCGCTTATGATTTGGTATGGGTTGATTTCTTCGATTAATCGATTAATCGTTTCATATTTATAGCCGATCGAATCGGGTTATAGGGTTTTTCAGTATGAAGTATGAACAATTGATAATTGACATCAGTTTAGGTCCTTTGATCCTGTTGTGTTTATGCTTTACAATCCATTTTCTGATGTTTCTGGAAGCTTCCTTGTGCCAATTTTCAGTTTGTGTTTAGTTATTATAAAAATCTTTCATTCTTAAGACATCGGTATGACAGAGGATACATACACATGTTTTTTTTTTTTTTTTTTTTTTTGTTTTCATTTAAAAGTGGGCATACTTGGACTGACTTTATGAAGCTAGTTGAGCTCTATAAAAGTGTCAATCTGGGATTTTGTTAGTTTTATTTTGATGCTTGCTGTATCTGGGCTTGAAGTGTTTGAATGTGATAGGGAATGCTTTTTGATTTCTGATCTCTGGGTTCTTTTTTTACGGAGTTGTTACTGGAGGCTGATGATGTTGTGGTGAAACAATAGGTCTGTGTTGTGCTCCAAATGTCTATTGATTCTTGTGAGAAGCATCGATTCTTTGTTCGGGGTTCTTTCTTTTTCATGAATCAGGGAAGGTTGTGGTGTGCACTGAAGATCTTATTTCGGCATTGGACTTGACAATTAGTTGACTGCAGTGTGCAAGGGAGGTGAGGGACTTTGGGACTGGTGCTTATACTAGTTTTCTGTTTCCTAAGGAGTAGTTAACAAACTTAGCTCTTTCATTTTCTTTTGCTTATTTTTTTGGATCACAGACAATACTGTTGTCAGTTGGTATTTCCCTTCTCAACGAACTTTAGATTCTTTTTCTTTTTCTTTTTTTGGGGGGAGGGAGGGTCATTTACTTCACTCAGCTGCGTGGTGTTCTTTCGCCATTACTGTATGGCAAATACAACCCTTCCTCCAGGATTTCGCTTTCATCCAACTGATGAAGAGCTGATCATGTACTACCTAAAGCGCAAGGTCACAGGAAGAAAACTTCATTCTGAAGCTAAGCGTGCTATACCAGAGCTCAATATTCGTCTTTATGCCCCATGGGAGCTTCCTGGTAATTTTTATATCCTGATTACGTTTTTCTCTTGTTTGCTTTGACCATTATGAGGTGAAGGGCAACACTCTACAGGTGCTATTTGCTTGTGAATTACTGCTGCATTCTATGCATTTTAATATTGCTTTTCTGTCTTTCTGCTGCAGGAAAATCTAGAAGTAAAGATCTTGAGTGGTATTTCTTTTGTCCAATAGAAAAGAAGTATGCAAGTGGGTCTAGAATGAAGCGGGCAAATGAGACTGGTTTCTGGAAAGCCACAGGGAATGATAGAACTGTTACTTATAAAGGACGAACTGTTGGAAAGATTAAAACTTTAATTTTCCACCAAGGTCATGCGGGCAAAGGGATAAGAACAGATTGGGTTATACATGAGTACCGGATGGAGGACAAGCATTTGGCAGATGCAAGAATTGTTCAGGTAGTTTTATTCTTTCTCTGGTCAATGGAGTGGCCTATTCAGGAATTCTTTCTTCTTGTTTGTGACTTTCTGTTTGTACTACCATCATCTGGTGGGGCTGCATATTTTTGTGAAATAGATCTTAACAAAGTCCACTATCTTCTGTGAGGTTCCATCATCTTAGACACTTAATTGAGAAGCATAGTATTCATTACCCCTTTTCTGCCTGCATTATTAGGTTACAGGGTGCATTTTTCTTATTCCACTATCAGCTATTAGTGGCAATTTATTTTTCTCCTAGTTAATTTTGTGGTGATAATATTTTGGCTCTACAGGATTCATATGTGATCTGTAAAGTATTTGAGAAGACTGGATCTGGCCCCAAAAATGGCTCACAGTATGGAAGGCCATTTATTGAGGAAGATTGGGATAATGATGATGTATGTGCTGAACCAGATCTTTCTGGTGTATCTCCTGCTATGCCTGCACCTACTGATTGCCAAAGCTGCCCGGTCGGCATAGAGAGCACTTCTAATTTTACTTTGGTTGAACCAGGTCCATCCTCTGCTGAACCTGGTTCATCTTTGGCTGAACCTCATATTAATGAGCTTCCGGAAGATGCTGATATGATTGAGTTGTTGTGCCCATTTTTTATGGAAGAGAATGGCTTGCTACCAATTGAGAGTAACAATAATAAGGTTTGTCCTCTAGTACTTTATCAGCATTGTTGAGTGTCAAATGTGATAATAATTTGGTTCTTCTATTCCTTGTTATTTTGGATAGTGATCTACATGGAACATTTGGGTTAAAATGAATTATTATGGCCTCTTGTTGGTACAAAGATGTACTATGATGCTGATGTATACACATGTTTTTTTAGGAAACAGCATAATACTTTATGGTTATACTGGTGAAATTGTATGGCCACTGATGCATCACCACCTCTTTTCTTATTCATCAACATGATCTCAGATCTGAACTTCACAATCCATTTCAGCAGCTCACTAGGCTTCAGAATGTCCATATGCCATTTTTCATTCTAGTGTTGCACTATGCTTTTACTTATTTTAGCAGAGATTGAAACAAGCCATTGTTGGGGCATATAGGTTTTCTTTTAATCCGTTTTGCTTTTAAGATAAGCTTTGAGTATTGAATTTGATGCAAGCAGCATATAGTTATACTCCTGTTGATTATATGGTTTTGCATTGTGATGCTTTATTATTCCAAATTGATTTTTTCTCATCGAACCTTTTGTTATTTATTGAATTCTTATGTGCATTCTCTGAGATCTACTACTACATTATTTTGTGACTTTAAAATGGCCAAAACTGTGTTTGAAGTATTGACCAATTGTTGAGTGTGAGATGTGATAATAATTTAGTAGTAGAAAAGAGGTGGTGTTGTAATGTTCCTGAAGAATTATTCTGTTTCTTCATAAGTGTGTCTTGAAGCATTGACCTACTGTTGTCATGTTCCTGATTTTTATTTTTATTTTTTGGTTGGAGATTATTGTATCTGTTTCTTGACAAGTGTTCCTTTCATCTTTGTATAGAATATGAGTGATCTTAACCAAGCAAGATCTGTAGAGATAGCAGCATGTAATGATGGAGATGATATCTATAATGGCCTAGGAGGTTTGGATAACTTGCCAACGCTTGATGAAGACGGATTTTGTAATACCCGAAATCCATGGGAAGAGACTACTGCATACTATGGTGACAGTGATGCATATATTAACCAAGCAAGAAGTGTAGAAGTATCAGAGTGTAATGATGGAGATGATATGTTCAACATCTTAGGATACCTGGGTAACTTGCCAACAACTGGTGAAGACGGATTTCCTAATATGACTATGGCTGCTGCTGCTGGATATGTGGAGCTTGATGATCTTTTGAAGCCATTAGATGAATCAAATTGTGGTAGTGAAACTCAGCACTTGTATCCATTTTACAATAATGTGGAACAGTCCCATATTAGAGGCAATACTACTAGTGGCAGTAATCCAGTGGCAGCCGAGGAAAACATCCATCCAAAACCAAAAGGTGAGTTAAAATTGAACTGCTAGCATGCTAAGACTTGAGACTTTATCATTGAATATATTTTATTTTAATAGATATTATATGATTGATTTGAAGTGTTGAAAGTGAAAGTAAGTAATTAAATGGTGATTTTGACACAAATACATACAGGATACAATTCATGGTGAATGCTGACAGTTGGGAGTGATGGAGCAGGCAGATTGATGGTTGATAACCAATTAAGTTACATTGATGAAGAGCAACGTTGTGATTTTTGTTTATAGATTGCTGGCTGGCTGGCTGGCTTTGTGTTTTAAGTTTGAACCATATTCCATTTTCTTTCACTTCAGACTTGAATTGGTGTATGTACATAATTTGTATCTTCTTGTCATGGATTTAAACCAAACCGAACCAGTTGATTTTATAAAACAACAAAGTTATTATTATTATTATTATTATTATTATTATAGTATTCCCCAATCCCCATGCAATGAAATGTATGTTAAGAATTAGATGTTGGGAGATTAAGATGATGGATGCATAATGCATACGTACAAGGGAGGGATGCAATGTCTCTTGCCTGTACATGTTGTACGTACGTACATCTCTTATTATTCTTTTTGTCTTCTTCTTATAGTAGAACAAGAATAGTAATAATAATAATATAATATATGAAGGAAGGAATGTTATGTATGTATATATATATATAAAAGCTAGAAAGGCGCAGATGCAATATCTCTTAGGGCAGATGGAATTCTCAACAAGTTGTATGAACCCTCCTCTTCCTCTTCATCTTCTTCATACTCCATCATCATCATCCCCTCATTATTGTCGTCGTGTACACAATTAACTACTGGCTCTAGCCCCTGCAAATTAAAACCATCATCAATAATGATACCCAGGCAGGCCAGCAAAACATGGCCGGACGGAGATCAGAACTTAACATATAATCATACCTGGGTGAAAATTCTTAGAGCTTCTTCAATACTCGTAGTGTTCAACACAGAAAGTGCAGCCTCCTTTTTATAATTCAATTCATTAAACACATCCAATTTAGATACAGATGCAGATACAAAAGCAGTTAAATTAAAATGAAGTATACACAATTAATTAAGACGACATATATACATACCCTAGCGAATTGGAGTTGATGGATATTGAGCGTCCGAGGTTCATTCTCTATTGATGATTTCCTGTCTAACGGCCGGTACACCAGCACCGATGTCGACGACGAAGACTCTCCTCCCATTCTTATAATTCTCGTTCCAATCTATCTTCCCACAACTTAAACTGCTGGCCTGCCTATATATCTATCTATCTCTCTCTCATCAAATCCGCTCCGCACGTACTTACTTGTGTTGTGTTTGTTTATCGGATGGGATCGGATCCATTTATATTATATATACCCCGGACCCAACCTTTTGGGGCTGGGAAGAGCTACTGAATCACGAAATGTCACGTGGCAGATTTTGCTTAGCTCCGGGGATGGGTACGTGGGAATTTCAGGTTAGATTCATCCAAACGTGGCAAATAACGGTTACCTACCTATGTTTTTCAGTCAAGAAACGGAGCCCAACTCCAACTTCTCAAAACATGTGGGTCGCAGCTTTGCGTCTAATAAGGCGCCCCGTCGCTGCTGGATGGGACCAATCGTACGCGCCCACGAATTGCCACCAACCCCCTCACTTTCACGGACTCGTACACGTGTATGCCTAATTTTGCTTTTCTTCATTTTTTTTTAATATTATATATATGTTGCTTATTAGAATATCATGAGGCGGTTATATATATGTATACAAGATGAAGACATGCACCACCATTATATATATCAATCATTATTGTATGGACCATGGTCCACACAAATTGTGTAGACCATATTTTGTCTATTGTAAAATAATGTACATTCAGTACAAAAATAATGTACATTCAGTAAAAAAATAATGTACATTATATTCAGGGGATGTACATTATTTTTGTTCTAAATATACATTATATTATATAATGTACATTCAGTACAAAAATAATGTACATTTAGTATATTAAAAATGTAAATTTTGTTATGGTCCATATAACATTGTGTGGACTATGGTCCACACAATAATTTGCCTATATCATGCGTGATAATTTCTTAAACCTTTATTTAATCATAATTAATTAATGCAATAAATTAGATTGAATGATTAAAAAAACAAAATAAATTAGTGAATGGCCCCGTGCCCGTCCCTTTCCGCAAATTATGCCATGGAATCGTGTTCACCGAGAATGGTGAACACAAGGCAAAACGACGTCGTTTTTAGACAAAAAAAAAAGAAAATTTTGTGGATGTGGAGTTAACGGCGTGCGTTTGATCAAATTATGAATTTTCTGTTATGAGATTATGAATTTTATGAAAATTCATAATCTCATAACAGAAAATTCATAATCGCATAAAAGAAAATTCATAATCCCACAACTGAAAATTCATAATCTCATAACAGAAAATTCATAATCTCATAACAGAAAATTCATAATCTCATGGTTCCAAAGTGAATGTGTAGGCATGGTTCCAAAGTGAATGTGCAGGCATGGATTCATAATTTATGAATGTCCGTGATTTCGGACGGGAATATGTAGGCATGGTTCCAAAGTGAATATGCAGGCATGAATTCATAATTTATGAATGTCCGAAATTATGAATGTAATGAAAATTCATAATCTCATAACAGAAAATTCATAATCGCATAACTGAAAATTCATAATCTCATGGTTCTAAAGTGAATCTGTAGGCATGGTTCCAAAGTGAATGTGCAGGCATGGATTCATAATTTATGAATGTCCGTGATTTCGGACGGGAATGTGTAGACATGGTTCCAAAGTGAATGTGCAGGCATGAATTCATAATTTATGAATGTCCGAAATCTTTGTTCACCTCAAATTAAAGTGAAACCGCAAAATGTGAAAATAAAGAAAAAAAGTCACGCAATTAATTAAGAAAAAAAAAAAAAAAAGATAACGGTGTACTAACACCGATGGAACCGTGTTCACCATAACGTCTGGTCCCTTTCTCAGTCAACATTTATTTGGTCCATTGTGGATTGATTCATTATCATCTGGGCAGGTAGGCCAGTGCCCACCATCAACCATTCAACAAAATATCTCCATCATAATTAAACTTAAAAAGGCTATTTTCATGATAATATGATTCTATGATTAGACAAGCAAGAAACCAACCACGGTCCACGGCATATCAATAATAATAATTGCTCCGTATATTATATTATTATTATACATCAATCACTAATTATAGCACTCAATAACATAATTTCATCATGCATGTGTCCAATCTTTTAACCCAATACACAACCCATACAACTTCCTTTCTAAAAGCTGGGCTTATATTTATGAGTTGATGTTTAGTGGAATGGGCAGTGAACAACTCCAGCCAGCTCAATGCACGATGCTGATGATGGACTTTAGGAATTCTCAATAAGTTTTGAAAACCAACTGCAAAGCTGTATCATTAGAATAAATAAGAGATAAATACAAGAGCGTTGACTCCTAGACAGTAATATAATTTCAGTTCCCAACTTACCGTGGCAAGAGCGTGGACAAGTTGATTTCCAATCTTAAGCCTAAAAGCTTAAAAAGAAAAACAATAACAATCAATGAGAGTGATACAGAGTCGCCTCTTGGACAAGATCAGAGTGATACAGAGTTGCCTCTTGGACAAGATCAGAACCTGACAGTCAGATTCAACCCCAGCATTTGAGAGTTCTACTACATACATGTAATGTACTCTCACTTACTCCTTCAATTTTATTCCATGATGTGACAAGACTCCAATAAGTTATTTTTTCCAGGGTTTCAATACAAATATCTACACAAAGTTTTGTGTGTGGAAGTAAAAATTGAGATTAAACCTAACATTTTCCATTTTAGACACCCTTTGCCTTCAATCAGGAATTCTCAATAATTAATTAAGTTAACAAGTACCCAGCAAAAAAAAAAAAAATTAAGTTAACAAGTACAGTGTATAAATCTAATCTTTCACTAATTAAATGCTAGTGGAGTTATAAGGCGGTGGCACCATAGTGGGTACATTTTCGACGGCAAATAGCTAGCAGATGAATTGACTCATGGAGGGAAGAATCATCGCCCGCACAACATAACATTATGCTCAGTGGAGCAACGTATGAACTAATAAATGAATGTCACGTACTTTCCTTAAAAAGTGATAGAGATATAAAATGTTTTTAATGATGAATGCACATAAGTATATATATTTCAATTCGTCTGGGATAAAAAATAAAAATGTCCCTCTTCTTCCAACAAATTATATATGATATTAGTGCACCGTGCCCAAATCGATCACTATCAGTAGTGGCTAGGCTACTTGCATGATTATCATCATGCACTTGCAAATTCAATTCAATTCAACCATTATTGCATTCTATTCTGCTCTTCTATTTAAATTCAATGTACGTAAAGTATCATAGCTGCAAAGCAAAGCAAGCTAAGCATTCCAACAATGGCCGCGGTTGACAGCTGCAGCGATTTCAGAGTGGATTTCATCACAGAATCTGTAGTCAAAACTGTTGGTCTCACACCCAAACCTTACATTCTCACCCTCTCAAATCTCGACCTTTTGTCCGGCCGCTTTCCGGTCACCTATTTATACTTCTTCCGCAGCCCAAACCAGTTTCATTCATCATCGCCAAAAATCATTGACAACTTGAAAGCTTCACTTTCCCAATGCCTCTCTCGTTTCTACCCTTTCGCCGGCCGAATAGTGCCAAATCCAAAGACCGATGAGCCTGAAATCTTGTGTGACAATCGTGGCGTTTTGGTCGTGGAAGCACAGGCGAATATTCGTTTGAAAGAGCTCGAATTCTACAATCTCAACAAGTATGTGGAGAGGGGAAAGCTAGTCCCGGCCTTCCGCCAACGCGGCGGCGACGATTTCGCGGTGCAGATTCAAATCACACGGTATACCTGCGGAGGCTTGTGTTTAACGTTCACGTTTGACCATGCCTTGGGAGATGCGAGTTCCTTTGCCAAATTTCTGACCACTTGGTCGGAACTAGCGACCAACAAGCCTCCCTCTTGTTCTCCGGACCACCGGAGATTTCTCCTCCGGCCAAGGTTTCCTCCCAGGTATAACACATCCTTGGACGAAACCTTCGTTTCCTGCTCCCTTGACGACATACTCAACATGCGGCCGCCGCCTACACTACTCTCATCTATCATGCTCAAGCGCCTTTATTATATCGACGCATCAAGCATCCACAAACTCCAAAAACTGGCTTCTGAAGAAGACGATGGAATTGGAACCAGCAGGAGGCGGACAAAAATCGAGGCATTCTCGGCTTATATATGGAAGGTTATGGTGAATGCCGTCGACAAAAGCCATAACAAGTGCAAGATGGGATGGTTGGTTGACGGGCGGACAAGAATTCCAGGAATTATGTCGGATTACATAGGCAATGTTCTGTCTCTAACCTTCGGAGAACTGAGCATGGATGAACTGAAACACGGGACCATATCTAAAATCGCGAGCCATGTTCACGCGGCAATCTCTACAGCAACAAACGCGGAGCATTTTTTGGATTTGATTGACTGGATAGAGTGCCATAGGCCAGGGCTGATGCTGTCGAAGATGGTGTTAGGGCGAGATGGCCCCGGCGCGGCGATTGTAGTGTCATCAGGACGGCGGTTTCCGGTGGGCGAACTGGAGTTTGGGTTCGGGAGTCCGGTTCTTGGAACAGTTTGCTCCACCATAGAAAGGATAGGAGTTGGGTACGTCAATCAAAGGCCAAGTGCCAGAGGTGACGGGTCTTGGACGGTGTCCGCTATCTTGTGGCCGGACATGGTGGCTGCACTTGAGTCCCATTCAGAATGTATTTTTCAGCCCATCACTGCTCACGATCTGCACTTATCATGACTTCAATCTTGTCATTCAATAATATAAACTCTCAAAGTGAGGGGCTTCCAGGTCTAGTTTGTGTGATTCATGTTCACTTGAATTACCATAATTTATATCCTCTCAAATGCTTTGTCAGGTTGGGACGGCAAATTATGCTATGCGCAGGTGCGCACGACTCTAAAACGGCATCATTTTCAGGGAAAACGACGCTGTTCTAACTAAAAAAATAAATAAAAATTGTTCGAAAGGCCGTTAACCGCGTTAACAGTATATTCGTTATGAAATTATGAATGTACAGTTATAGAATTATGAATATATAGTTATGAAATTATGAACATAGAGTTTCGAAAATTATGAATGTTCGGTATGGAATTATGAATATACAGTATGGAATTATGAATGTACAGTTATATAATTATGAATGTACAGTTATGGAATTATGAATGTACAATTATGAAATTATGAACACAGAACTCTGACATTATGAACTTACAATTATGAACATAGAGTTTCGAAAATTATGAATTTACAGTTATTGAATTATGAATGTACAGTTACGGAATTATGAATGTACAGTTATGGAATTATGAATGTATAATTATAAAATTATGAACACAAAGCTATTAATATATGCTCCTATAACGAAGCGGTCTGAAATTAAATAAAATAATAAAAAAAGATAACGATGCCTGACGGCACCGTTACCGTGCCCATGATGCACGCTGGGCACGAGTCCACAGCATAACGCCTCGTGTGGAACCCTTAGAGCTTAGGGTTGGTTCAACCTTTTAAAAGAATAATATAAACTCTCACTGAAAAATTAAATGCTAAATTTCATCAACCGGCCCAAATCTACCCAATATAGTATCTGTTCATAATTACTTTATTAGAAAGTGTCAATACTATCTTCATTGAGATAAAATCTATAAACTTCCATTAAGAAAAGTCACTTTGTGCCTCTACACCATAATGTACCAGAGGATTGTATTCAATTTTATCAAAATTTCACTTATATTGAAATGTATAAAAAAAAATATGATAATGCTATTAATGATTGATGGAATAAAATAAAGATATTTTTGAATTTTAGGTTTACAATTATAAAAATAGGAACAAAATTTATGTTTTTTTTTTTTTTTTTTTGGTTTAAATAATGCTGGTAGTGTCTTGTTATGTCAAAAGAGGAAATAGGAAGATGATTAATTATTTAATATGATCAAAATATTATTACTATTTTAATTTTATGATGGAAATATCAGAACAGGAGATAATGAATTTTTTGGGGTAAAGTTTACTATTCAAATACAATGGAGGGGCTAAAAAATTATATTTTACCTTATTAAATAATTTGGGGGAGGAAAAAGTAAATTCAGTTGGTGCGTCCGTGAGGGAATGAATATTCAGAGGCGGAGAGTCACCGCCGCGACGACCGTAGACGCAACGATTGCCGACCGTTGATACCGCCGGCACACCGTCACAACTGATGGTCGACTTTATAAATGCACCTGATGGTCCTGTAAGCAACTCAGGTGAGTAAAAATGAATTTACTCGTAGCTGATTGGAATTGAAATTGAAATTGGGTGAGGTTATTATTATTTAATCTCATAATACTGATTCTCTGGCCTAGGCCTAGGCCTCCACACCAATCTGCTTCTACTACTCAATAGAGTTTGCGGTTTCATTCATCATCAACCTATTTGTCACAACTGTGTTTGCTAAGGCATTCTTTGGGACTGACCAGGCTAGCAGCATTCGTCTGGGGAATGCTGTCCTGGGCAGTATTGTGTTTTAAAATCTTTAGAATTTAATTTGATTTATATATTTTTGAGTTTGCTTTGAGATCATGCAACTTTATGTTTCCTTAAGTTGGTTTTGTTTGTCAAATAGTGAGTAAAGCTGTAAAGAAGCAGCTGATGTAGTCTGCTTTGCCCATAGTTAAGTTCATTTCTATTTATTTTGATTTTAACAAACATGTGTGCACTTCAAAATCATACCGTAGTATATAATTTTGTCCCTTCATGAAGTTGTTTTGCTTTCAAGTATTGATTTGACCTGGAGAAGAAACTGCTAATGCAATCTGATTTTGCTAAAAGTTTTTAGTTGCTGAAATGCTACCAAACCAAAATGAAGTTTGAAACTGAACTTATTCAAACCGAACCGAACTACAATGTTAATCCGAATGGTTTCATTTTTTCAAAACTGAACATACCGAAACACCCACCCATATCTATGAGTTTCCACATCTATGCAGTTAAATTGTGTAATTCAAGCTAATTTTACGTGTTTTTATTCGGGCAATTCGGAAAAGACTAATCAACTACGTGCTCAGGGGCATTTTTCACTTGATGTCGTCTTCCATTAGTGCCTCAAGCCCATGGGGTATCCTTTCTATGAATAAAGTCCTATTTAGAGTCTCCTGAGCCATCATAGCTAGACATTGGCACATTCATTCCTTTTAGAATACAGTTGGTTTATGTCATTGATCATTTCACCTGAATTAGCATCTGACAATCTAACACAAGCATGTTTCTAGAGCATGTCTAGTGATCGCCTTTTTTTTTTTTGGTATACAACCAGGTGTTCGCTCATCCGAGTTACCTGGGACTAGTTTCAAGAGCTCTGCTGCAATCACTTTTTCCTGATCATTGCATTTCCAGCTGCTAGGATTCTTGAGAATGATATTGAAATTTAAGCACTTCCAGCATTTCTGGCGTTTACAGAGTAGAGAAGGTTTGAACTTGTGTAGAAATAATGTTTACTGTGGTGAAGGGAACACGATGTTGACCAATACACTATGCACAGTGACGGGGATGAGTGAAGTTGATAAGCTGCCTAAGATGACCGAGTCTCCAGAGCTTCCAGGTTGGGTTAAATTACCAGGGAAAAGCAAACAGGATACTGATATGTCTGAGGATGATGATTTTGTAATTCCTTCATTGTGGAGCTGGATTGAAAATGACAAGTTTCAGAGGCAAGAAGTTGGTGCCAACAGTTTGAAAAGTGACATTGTTGATGTTGATAAGATTGGTGAAACCTTGAAAAATCATTTCAAGTCACCTGATGCTGTTGTTCAAGCATTAGGTGCCTGCAATATTGATGTGTCTGAGGATTTGTTAGAGAAAATTCTCAAAAGATTCAGCTGTGAGTGGATTAAATCTTATGGGTTTTTTAAATGGGTTAAACAGCAGTCAAAGTTTAAGTTTTCCCCTGATTTGTACAATCTGATGATCGATAACCTAGGGAAGGCAAGGAACTTTGTTGTAATGTGGGAATTAGTGAAAGAAATGAGTGATTTACAAGGGTATGTTACGTTGGATACAGTCACTCTTGTCATTAGGAGGCTTGCAAAGGCTGGGTACTATGAAGATGCAGTTGAAGCAATGTCAAGAATGGAGCAATTTGGAATCCAGAAAGATACATGTATGGTGAATATATTGATTGATGCATTGGTAAAGGGAGGAAGCGTGGAGCGTGCATATGATGTTTATTTAGAAGAAAAAGTTCATATAGCTCCAAATCTTCGTACATTCAATGTGTTAATCCATGGGTGGTGCAAAATTAGGCAGACCGAGAAAGCCAAGAGGACCATCCAAGAGATGGTGCGACATGGTTTTGCTCCAGATCCTGTTACTTACACTTGCCTTATTGAAGCCTATTGTCGTGAAAAAGATTTTCGCAAAGTTGATGCTACTCTAGATGAAATGCGGAAGAAGGGGTGCCCTCCAACTGTGGTTACATATACAATAGTTATAAAATCCCTTGGACATGCAAAGGAAGTTAACAAGGCTTTAGAGATATATGAGAAAATGAGGGAAAGTGGTTGTGTTCTTGATGCTAATGGTTACGGGGTTCTAATTAACATCCTCTATAACTCTGGGAGACTCAATGATTCCAGTGATGTATTTGAGGATATGTCAAAACAGGGAATCACTCCTCACCTGCTGACATTCAATACTATGATCCGTTATGCTGCTAAGAACTTGAAAGAAGAGGAAGCTCTCACATTACTTAAGAAAATGGAAGAATGTCAATGCAAGCCCGACCTTAACACATATGCACCATTGTTGAAGATGTGTTGCAAACTGAAAAGAATCAAAGTATTGTCCTTTTTGCTGAACCACATGTACAAGAATGATCTCAGCATGGATCTTGGGACATATGCTCTTTTGATTCGTGGGCTAAGCAGGATTGGGAAACATGAGCAGGCTTGTTCCTTTTTTGAGCAATTAGTTCTTAAAGGAATTTTACCAACAGACACCATCTACACCAAACTGGTTCAAGAATTTGAGAAAAAGGGCCTTCATAAAGAAAAGGAACGGATCAATCAACTGATGATTGAAGCTAAACTGCACACTTCTGAAGATAAACAGCATGGTTCAAGTTTTCTGGGCATTCAAAGTTCAACAAGGATCAAGTAAAGCTACTCTTTGTGGTCCATATTCTTAGATAGAAGGTAGTTTTTAATTTCATCCCTTTAAATAGCATAGCTACTTTCAAGAACACAATTGACCTTTATGGCAACTTGGCAACAACCTCTTAGGAAAGCCAGAACATCCAAGCTAAGTTTAGTAGATGGTTTGATTTAATTTTAGTGACTTGAAATGGGGTGTTATTTCCATTTTGTGTCCCTTCGTGGTAAGGTGGCATGAAATGCTGGTGACTTTTGCATCCGTGCTAGTTCACCTATTACTAGTTGCTTGTAGGAAATATGCATGCTTAAACATTAATGAAAATCCCATGTTCTTTAAGCTTATGTTCACGTACTTTCTTAACCTCTCAGGTTTTCATTCTTTTTACATTTTGGATTATGGCACTGCATATGAAGTTGTGATTGTGTGTATTTGTGATTTGTCTCTTTGTGTGTGTGTGTGTTTTTTTTTTTTTTCCTTTTTAAGTGAGAAATTGGAATCAAAGAATGATTCCAGAGTGGGTCCTATTTTTTGTTGGCATTCACCACACAGGTAACCCCATCCAAGATTAGTAGAAGAGAGCAAAATGTGCCAATTGGAGTGAGGATATCTTACCTTATCCACACTCCTACCACAACCTTGATTACACTCACTTTCACACCACTCCACATCACCCACCCTCCTTAAGTAATCATAAACCCAAAAATTAAAATAACAATAAATAAAAAGAAAACCAAAATTTCTCATCAATCTAGCTTTCTCGATCTATAGTGATAATGGCTGCCATGAACTCCAGTGTATTGGCATGCAGCTATGCCATATCAGGGGCTGCTTCATCTGAGCTCAATGCAAAGGCTGCTTCAATGTCGGCATCCATGGTCTCACCCCCTTCAAAGCTGCTGGCAATCAAGGCCCAACAACAACCACCACCAAGAACAGCTTTGGATTCCGAAAACGGCAGCCAGCAAGGGAGAAGAGCTGCCCTTCTCGGCCTCGCAACTGCCCTTTTCACCGCCGCAGCATCCACTTCCTCAGCAAACGCTGGCGTCATTGAGGACTATCTCGAGAAAAGCAAGGCCAACAAGGTACACATCATGTGTTGTTAATATTGTTAAGCTGCATAAAACAATGTTTGAGTAACGAGGATCCAACATATATGAAACCAGAGGCTATATATATATGTGTTTGGTTGTAGGAGTTGAATGACAAGAAGAGGCTGGCAACAAGTGGAGCAAACTTTGCAAGAGCATACACAGTTCAATTTGGGAGCTGCAAGTTCCCTGAAAACTTCACCGGCTGTCAAGACCTTGCCAAGCAAAAGGTTTGATTTTGAATCAAATGTTTCATGAAAATTCTTTTTTTTTCTGGGAATTGTGCAACAAAATAATCCCTTTAAATAATTGCAGAAAGTGCCATTCATCTCAGATGACCTGGAATTAGAATGCGAAGGGAAGGACAAATACAAGTGTGGTTCCAATGTTTTCTGGAAATGGTGAAATGTGGGACTGTGAGACCGCTCATTTCATTCATGCCTAATTAATTATTGAATGCTCTTTTTAGATTGAACTTGTATCTCTTCTTCTTCCATGTATTATCTCTACTGCTTTCTCCTTCAATACTTTGCAACCTCTCATCCTACGCACAATGTTTTGACAATAAAAGAAACATGAAACAGAACCCAACTCAAATCTTAACAACTGAGAGGGATACCTTTTACTGTATTATTATAGTCCTAAGATAATACGGACAATGTAAACATTCTAATTCTTGCTGTGTTAGGGGGTGTTTGGTAAATAGATGTAGGGCTGTGCAGAAACCGAACAACCCGACCGACCCGAACCCGAGGAGAAGCAATTGGGCGGCAACCGAACCCGAAGAGGCTTACCCGATCCAAACTCGTCCTCATTTTCCGGTTATAAGAAGCTGGTTTGGGGGTTATAAATTCCCCCCGAACCCGTCCGACAACCCGATTTAGGGTTAGACTTTGTATACCTAAGGGTATACGACGTCGTGTAAGCGTAGTATATATGTTGCGTTGTAGGGTTTGTATCTGAAACCTTTGTCATTTGCGCAGCTTTGAGCTTTTGAGAACTCTCTAGACTCTCGTTCTCTCTTCTCTCTATTCTGAAATCTGAAACCCTAGTTCTTGCTTCTTTCTCTCCAGTTCTCTGAGTTCTCTCGTTCTCTCTAAGTCTTTGAGTGTGAATCTCCGGTGGAAGCTAATATTGTTCGGTGGAAGCCCTATTCTGTTATTCGGTGTGTTATCGACCGGTGCGGTGGATTGTAGATTGCTAGCTCGGAATCAAAGCCCTTTGTTCTCGGGAGTTTAATTTAGTATCTAACTGAATAAATAAGTAAATAACTGCTAGTGCCTAGTGTAATAGATTAATACTGTAATACTAAGTTATTAGTATTACTAAGTAGTCTATTAACTATCACTAAGAGTCTAACAAAACTTACAGAAATAAAGTTAACCAATTAACTGTTACAGAGTACAGACCAAAACTACAAAAGGATCAAAACTCTACACAAGTGTTATTTTTAAGTGTAAAGGATCAAATTTACAAGTGTTATCTACCAAAAATTGTGCTTAATCAGCAACAAATCAACAATCAGCAAGACAACAACTCAGCACAGCAAGTGTGAATTACTCTTAGACAATTTGACCTACTCTTCTTCCTGTGAATTGTGACAACCGACAAGTTAGTGAAAATAATTATTATTACATCTAAAAAAATGAAACACAGAGAAGGGATTATATCAATTTTGGCTCGTTAAGCATTTTTCCATATCATTTGAATTAAGGGCAAATTGCTTCAATATAACTTAAGTATAGAGCAATTCACCAACTTAATCCTTTTCTTTTCAGATTAAAGGTGGAAGCTTCATCATTGCCAAATGCCAACTTAAAGGAAAGAAACATAATAAAATAGACAATAGTTCATACATTACCAACCAAATGCCCAAGGGACTGGATTACTTGAGGCAGCAACTTAGTAAAAGTTACCAGACCTTCATACTTACAGAGTTACAGTCAGTCTTACAGATGTGAGACGTCCAAGCATTCAAGCCAGTAACTAATAACATCAGTCATTCAGTCACAATGGCCTCAATAAATACCAAGTGCGATTAGTTTGCAATTGAGTCAAATACTGTAAAAGATTGCAAAAAAATCAAGTAAGTAAATCAACTAATGTCAAGAATATCATTACAGGAACTGTAGCAAGTGTAGAACCAAGAGACTTCCCACTTCCACCATCAGCACTTAACTCTGCAAAATAAACATATAAGTATTAGTATAAAACAGTAAAAAAACTAATGACAAAACTACTAAAGAGTAAAGACCTAAAGTTATACCTTTTTCAAACCTCTCCAACTCTTCCAGATTCTCCCTTATGTAGTATTTTGCATTCTAAGTCAATCTTGTGTACACACCAATGCTTCCACAATTTTTGGAGTTAAAGAACTTTACTGCTAGACGTACAATGCCTTTTTATGACATGGTAAAGAACTTTACTGGAATTAATGACATGGGTGGGGGTTTCAGAATTTTACCATTCAAGCCTTAGGGGCATCCTTGTACTGCTAGACGTACAATGCCTTTTTATAAGTCATTTACCATCTCAGGTTCCTCATTTCAGCAACAAAGACATCAACAGTCTCATAACTTTCCATGTGCGACAAGGATGACTCATAATCTTGCAGGAAACTGCAATAGATTCACAATTTGAAATGACGAGGAAGACGGCCAGATTCACTTAGCAGCCTTAAGATCTCTCTGGCAAAATCTTGGTTGCCAGTGAGCAAAAGCCCATTTAAAACCCGATTGAAGGTGAATCTTCTAGGCAGAAATCCTCTACCAACCATTTCCACTAGCAACCTGCCAGCCAACTGCAAATCATCTGATTTCATTCTAACAAACATTGAGCTGATCAAGATATTGTACGTGTCCAGATTGGGTAAGCAATCCCGACAGTTCATTCTGTCAAATACCTCTACCGCCTTCTCGATTTCTCCTTCATCACAATAGTAACGGACAATAACATTGTAAGTCTGAATATTTGGCTCGCATTTATCGTCCTTCATTTTATCTAAATACTTCACAGCCTCATTCATCCTCCCTCGATGACACAATCCCTTAATAACAGCATTATAGGTCACGATATTAGGCACATAACCTTTCCTCACCATCTCCTCAAACACCAAAATAGCATTTTCCACACTATCCTTCTTACACAACACTTGAATCAAAGCATTGTAAGTTGCAATCAGCTCCAACCATCTCATTAAATATCTTGCGAGCTTTATCAACCTCACCAACAACTCCAAAACCATGAACCATAGTTGTATACGTCACTACGTCAAAATCACACTTCTGCTTCTTCATTTGCAAAAAAAATTCCCAGGCTTCCTTAACCTGACCTGCTCGAAGAAAGCCTTTAAGCATTATATTATATGTCGTTATGGTTGGATTCAATCCTCTCTCTACCATTTCCTTCAAAATGTTTTGAGCTTTGGGTGTTTGTTTAATTAAACAAAATCCATTCACAATTATGTTATAGGTAATAGTATCAGCTCTAAATTTACCCCTAAGCATCTTCAACAGCCTATAGGCCATCTCCGTACGCCTCAATTTGCAGAGCACATCAAGAAACGTATTGAAACAATTCAAATCCTGGGGGCAACCGTGTTTATGCATAGCCAAGAAAACCTTCAACGCCTTATCGGCTTTGCCAGCAGAAATGTACCTTTCGGTGATGATAGCGAATGTCTTGGGGCTTGGGCCGAGCCGTCGGGCCTGCATCCGAGCCACAAGCTTCCAAAGAGCCTTGTAGTCGCGCATCCGGGCGACGATATCTATGGCGTGGTCGAATGCAGCGACAGAGTGAGCGTAAGATGGGTGGCGATCGAGGTGGTTGAAGAATTGGAGCGCCTTAGGGCCGTGGTTCCAGAGGCGCTGGTGGGGATTGTACTGTTGAGTCTGAACATTTTCTGCAGCAAGAAAATAGAACCTGACCCTCAATGTTGATCCAAAAATAAACCAATTGAAGAATGATCCCTACTTAACCCTCTATCTTGAATCAGTATTATCAAATTGATCATCACCAAATACCAAGTGGCTTGTGGTCCACTGGTTAGGTGATAGGTTCAAACTTCACTTGAGACAAGTGCATATGCATGATATTCCCTTCCTTATAATAGTAATAATATTACAATGCCGAGATGTGATTTCCTTTATCGCTAATGTATCTTGTTTCTCTCCTAAGCTGTTAGGAATAAGATCTTTCCTTCTATCCTAGAAACAATTTACCAGGGCGAGCAACAAAAAGTTCACACATCTTGTTTATTTTATTAATATATCTTCAAAATGTTTACCAGTCTTAAATTTCAATACAGAATTCCCCTAAACTAAATACTTAAATGCATCAAAACCCAATTAATGCTTGGTAGAAAAATCATTAGTTTCTTAAAGCACAACACCCATTAAAGTATGTTGCTGTTTCTAAACCATATTAAAAGTGTCTATGCAAGTAGAATAAAGGAATGATGTTACTCACAGTGAAACCACTAGAGAAACTAAATAGATGTTAATTTGTACATTGTTTTTAAACCGAAAAACTCACGGATATCCGACCGAACCGATCCAATTTGAAAAATGTAATAACTGAACGGATAAGTCAACAAATTAAAACAGATTGGGGAGTCAAAATTGAAATCTGACATCCGACTGGATTACCCTAACCGCCATCCGAACCGTCCGATCCGTCCGTATGCACAGCCCTAAATAGATGTTAGGTGATAGCTGTTACTGGATTGGGTTAGTGAATTTATTAGTTGATAGTTTTAGCTGAGTGTAGAAAGATGTCTAGTAAATTAGCTATTAGTTGATAGTTATTACATGCAAAATGACTTTTACAAAAAATTGATCCAAAAAATTTTCTTTGAACAATTTTTTAAATTTTAGTGTTTTAGAGCAATAAGCGGTTACAAAAGGTTAATTCATCAAGTAAATTAAAATTGATTGATAAATTAACAGCGAGTTTAGAGATAGAAGGAAGAGTGGATGTGTGTAATATTGACTCAATCACTTGGCCGAAATAGTAGACTCCATAGTATATTCGCTTGCTGCTTGCCCACTCCATTCCCAAATCTTCCTTCTAAAACACTCTTTAGACTTTTCCTACGTCAACAAAGTGGCCTTATTATGTTTCCTCCCAACTCCAGACTCCAGTCTCTATGTTCCATACAAACAACGTGCGCCACGTACCAGGACCAGTTTATCTTAGATTATTTTTACAGTAATTTTTTTTGTGAAAAAAAAAATTCGTAATCATTATTTAAAGATGTACACCGAATAAACATAGTCTAGTCGACAAATAACCGACCATAAGAAGTTAGATAAATTAATTTAAGTTACTCATAACTAAACAGTTTAAACCAAGAAGAATTTAACTTAAATATAATCGATGAAGAAGATAAAAGATTGAATCTACTTAATTTTTTATTTTAAGGACAAAAGCCTCCTCTCTTTTCCCTGGAATCAAGCTAGATTTATGAAGATTTTGGGGAGGGGAATGGGTTGGTGTTTTCCCAGTTTGGCTTCATTCGTCTGAGACATCGTTGAAAACAGGATTATTAAAACATTAAACTGTTTTGTCTTTCATAATCGCATTCCATTTGTAATTATTACGAGGCAAAGGAGACCTTCTTTTCGTTCGACATTTTAATTACATTACCCCCCCAACTGCTCTACTTTAACGTTTTAATTTATTAATTAATTCCTGCAGAGGATCCCACTTTAATACACTATTATAGTGCTGTCTTGTACCCATATAATTATAATAATTAGAGTTTTGTTTTTTCCTTTAAGTACTACAAATAATAATTACAACCCACTTTTAATTTAGTTTTTATGTAGTATATAAACCTGGCCTTATCTTTCACGACTGTTATGTGTTTATCTATATTGGCTAGTTTCAAATGATGTCACTCTTCATGGAAAAATTCATTACCTTCAACTTCATTAATCAACTCTTTGTGAGAATATTTTCATGATGATAAGGATCGGAGGCAGCAACAAGTGTATTGCATCTTCTACTTTCTTTTTGAAATTTGACACAACTTTTGGAATATTCACCGCTATTTGTCCTTAGCTATTATAATTTGGAACACACTATTTACATACTAAAATTCCATTCAAATGAAACTATTAATAGAATAATATTATTATGTATTTATGTTCTATTGGCCCGGTGTTTATTCACTCACAAGTCACAACCCCAACAAAATATTAAAGAAGATTTAAACACGTTGTCCTGAGTCTCTAAGATCGATGTGCAATAGGTTAGTAGGCCTTTCCAAGCAGTGATGGATCAGTGAACTTGACCTTCTCAGTAATCGTACTGAAATAGTTTAATTCTCCAATTATAATTGACTCAGGCTCAATTTGTTACGTTTTCACTGATTCTTAGAGTCAATGATGATGTGTTTTTTTTTTTTAAACTTTAATTACTAACCCGTTTAACATTTCAACACTTCACAAAAAATATCAATGTCTTGCCTTCCTTAATCTCAGCAAACATTTGTGTGTTGTGGGTCAGATACAATAATATACATAGGAATCTTCATAGGATAGACCTAATTAATATTATCTTTTACAAATGAACATACATTTATTTGTACAAGTTACAAATTAAGGGCTAAGGATCCATGCAAGATTCAAATTATAGACATCATGCATAATCTCTAGTCTACAAGACAAATTAATCAATTGGCTAATTATCTTGTTCTAAATTGTGGAACTCCATTATATATGTTTAATTACTTGTAAAATTGACATTAAATTGGCAGTGTAAGACTTTTACAATCGAATTGAAGCATTCAATTCAAGAACTTGTTTTATACAATCAAATTTATGCAAATCGATCTTTTCCCAGTTTTACACGGCATGTTTTGGATCATCCGCCCACATGGATCTCAACAGCTTAAGCAACATTCTTGCCCTCGTTTTGGTTCTTCCACAGCACTGGCTCTGAAGAAGCAACAAAAGCTGAGTCAAAACCCCGCCGCATATGGCGGCTTCCCTGCCGTCTAAGGAATCCCGGCATATAATCATCAATGAATTCACGGCTTCGTCACTCCCTTCATGATCCGATACTCTAAACACCATCTTAACTATTGCGTTGACCCCGTTGGGGTGATTCACAACCGCTTCTTTTGCGCTCTCCGATGCTAAAACCACTTCCATCCCTCGCATTGCCATTGGTGCTAAGCTGCAGGTTTTGCATTTCTGGGCGTTGGCCAGAATGCATGTTATGAGTGAATCGGTGACTCCTTGTTTCACCATGGCTTCGCGGTTGGGTTCCAGGGAGGACAGAGCTGAAATGGCTTTAATTGCAGCTGCCGAGACTTGAGAATCATCGGTGGTGATGTTGACTAGAGTGATGAGTTGCCGGAGAAGACGGCCGGATTTTCCTAGCACGGCGCAGAGCTCTCTCGTCTCCGGCGACGATGCAATAGCCTCCAGTAAACGGCACAGGCTTTTCTTGATCACAAAACTGCCCTGCTCAAACAGGGCTAGAAACTGCTCTTGATTTGACAGTATATTATTAATGGACTCCAAATCACTGAAGGGAAGCAATTTCAATGCACAAATAAGCGCCTGCTCCGCAAAACCAATGCCGATCATCTCCTCAACGGGATTCTCAGAAACCCTGAAGAGCAGATCAAGAACTAGGCCGAAGAAGTCTAATTGGATCAAGGCAGAGTTGTGCAACGGCAAATCATCCGATAAAACCACAACTTTTTGCAGCGCTTCAACCTTCTGCTCCAAGGTGTTGGATGGAGACTCGAGATTACGCTTCAGCTTCAGCGCCGAGATGTCGCCATGCTCAATCATTTTGACGAACACTTCGTGGTCATCAAACATGGCGACGTGATGGAGCCAATCGTTGATCAAATGGCGCAAAGTGTGATTGGGAACAATGGAAGGATCATGAAGCTTCTGCATTGTGACAGGGCAGGTCGTGTTTCCGGCACCCAACCATTTCTCAATGCTCGACCTATCGTAAGTCTGGCCAGTGCATAAAGTCACCGGATCTCTCAGCAAATCCAAGCTTATCGGGCACCTAAACAATGGAGGAATCGCCGCCATATCCTCCTCCTCACCTTCGTTCATGAAACCTAATCTAATCTAATCTAATCAAATCAAACAAACCCAATCTAAGTGGAATTGAATTGAAGTCTGGGTAAGACACACATACACTACTCTCCCAAATTTATCAGAATTTTGAGGTTGCAGCAAATCACATGGATTCTGGGTGGGTGGGTGGGGGAGGAGCAGAAGGAACAGGAAAAAGAAAGATGCAATCTTAGTTGGGGCAATCAGAAGAAAACAATTAACATAGTACAAAACCATAAAACATTGGAATTGTAGTTTAAATTTTAAGAGCGGAGGGCCTAGAGGTTGTGGCCTTATCCTGTGAAGAGTTTTGCAAGTTGTAAATATAGAATAATAATGTTATGAAGGGGGCCCTCTGGTCTCTCTTCCCCAATACTTTGTCCACTCCTCGCAGTCAAAACTGGCCCACCAACCAAGCTCATTTCTTAATGTCATTCAACTTTCAATCCTTCCATTTAATATTGTTGAACAACAAATGTGGGCATCTCGATCCTACCACTAATACTTTTTACAATACAAATTAAAACATATACAGAGTAATAAATTAGAAAATGATTGAAGAGTTATTTGTAATGCCAAAGATACCATTTTTAATGTGTGCATTTAATAAACTGTTTTCATGTGTAATAATTTATGAAACACACATAAAGTTAAGGATAAATCACATTCGACCAAGAGAGTGTCTATAGGAAGAGGATAAAACTAAACTTCACCTGCCCGCATGGGCTTAGCTCACTGGATCAGTAGGCAATATTTGAGAGAAGAGACTAAGACCAAGATTTGAACCTCGGCAGCAGTGTGAGAATTATGTCCAAAGTGAACAGATATCCTATTGAGCCATTGAGTCACCATGATTTACATCTTCTCAAATGTGGGCCCTTGGGGTGGGAGATTCAAGCTTTTGGGGAAGAAAACTACACTTGACCAAAAGATGGTTAAAGTACCTACGAGATCCCTGTACTATAGCGTTTTGTTCAATTTAGTCCTTATACTTTTATTTTGTTCAATTTAGTCCTTGTACTTTAAAAAATATGGTGCAATTAAGGACAATAGTTAACAATGTTAATATTATCGTTAACTTAGGTTACGTGACGCTGATGATATTTATATTCCTACTAATATATTACTCTGTAAATATTTAAAAAAATTTATTTTTACCACCAATATAGTAAATTAGTATGTCCAAAATAAATAATTACGACCATATTCGTAATGAGATTTGGACAATTGTCCTTAGTTTTATCACTTTTTAAAGTAGAGGGACTAAATTGAACAGAATAAATGCACAAGGACTAAATTGAATAAAACACTATAATACAGGGACTTTATAGTACTTTGACCCCAAAAGATTGTTAGTAAGAATGCAACTCACGTACTCACGTGTGACTCTCATGTACTAAAGATATTATTTTGATGTGGTAATTGGTTGTATATTAAACTAAGAATCCCTTAATTACAATATAATATATTTTGTCAAAAAAAATTACAATATATAATGTCGTCAAAAAAATTACTTTAATAAATTTGTGTCTTTCTCAATGCACTAAAAGATTATTTTACAATGCTATACAATATGATATATTAATAGGGAAAATGGCAAGTTTGGTCCGTGAGTTATAATGGTAGTGACGACTCAGTCTTTGAGTTATGACCGTATTCATTTTTAGTCCCTCAGTTATGAGCGAAGTGGCGCATTTAGTTCCTGACCGTTAAAACTGGCAGAAAAAATAAAAAAAAAAAATTAAAATTTTAGGATAAAGTAGGAAACACATTTTATTCACTTTCTTATATTGAAACCACTTTTGAAATTTTCAACTTCCCAGCATTCTATTTCAATGTTCTTCAATTCCAAAAGCAATTCAATAATCTTTGTATGACTTGTTAGTAATTAACCTAAGTCTCGTATAAGAAACCTGTGACTCAGTACAAACAAGAAAAACACTTGATCATTGTCTTCAAGCATTTAAAACACATCATCCTAAAAGTTTATGATTTCTCTTACTAAACATAATGGTAATCAAACCATAACTATTTAAATACAAGAATATATCAAATTTCTCAGTTATTTTTATGACAAATTCACCAAGGGAGTAACTTGAGATTTTTAGTACGTAAAATTCTTTCGTAAGCTTTGCAGTAACTTAATCAAGAATCGTATATCCTGACAATATATGAAAATTATATTATATATATATACCCATCACATCATCTGTCTTCTTAAAAACCAAAGTAATGAATGAGGAACCTAAGATTCAGTTATGAAAATTTTAAAAACTTTTGTAACTTCTAAAAACGATTATTGACTGTTACATATGAAAAAATTTTACATACTAAAAATCACAAGTTATTCCGTTGGTGAATTTCTCATAAAAGCAAATTGAGAAATTTGACATCATTTTGTATCTCAAAAGTTCTAGTTTGATTACCTTTGTTGCTTAGTAAAGAAAATTGAAATTGATAGGATAGTGTGTTTCACACATTTCTGAAGACAATGATCAAGTGTTTCTTTGTTTGTGCTAAATCTTAAGTTTATTATACGAGAGCCAGGTTCCTAACAAGTCATACTAAAGTTATTGAAATGCTTTTAGAATTGAATAATCTTGAAATAAGAGGCTAAGAAGTGAAAAATAATATAACGTTGTAAAAGTGGTTTAGATATAAGGAGAATAAAATGTAAATTTCCTACTTTACCCCTCAAATTTTAAATATTTTTTAATATTTCCGTCAGTTTTAACGGTCGGGGACCAAATGCGCCACTTCGTTCATAATTGAGGGACCAAAAATGGATACGGTCATAACTCAGAGACTGGTCGAGTTGGAACTTGGGTATAACTCAGGGACCAAATATGCAATTTTCTCTATATAATAATAATAATTAATAGTTCAATTTGAACAAATAACTAATAATATATCTATGTCATGTTATTTATTAATTTTAAGTTTTTAACCTTTTTTTAATAACACAGCATGACTTTACGTTACATTCTAAAATTTTCCAAAAGGGGGAAAATTATTGACTAACTGTTTTCAAGTTTTTGGAAAATTTGAAATTTCTTGACAAGTATGTTTAATGTGAACATAAGAAAATATATAGAATTATAATTCTATAGCCAATACAGCACAGTCTAGCTTGTTGGGACAAATAATATTATACGTTTTTGTTAATTTAAGTAATCCTTAATCTAAAAAAAATATGGTTCTCCTACCAACAAAAAATATATATACACTTTACTATTAGAATCAACCTTAAAAATAACAGTATGTTGTGTTGGTGGTGAATAAGTCGATATATATATATATATATATATATATATATATATATATATATATATATATAATTAAATTAAAAACAATGGGATTTATATTTTTAAACAAATATTCCCAACCATAAACTAGAAACTAGCACAAAAACATTTAATTTTAATTATAAAAAAAAAAAAAAAAAAAAAAAAACTAATCTAACCAATTTGATATTCAATTAGTGAATATAACATGCATGTAAATGAGGCATAAGTAATATTCTTCAATCTTCCAACCAATGAATATAAAAGATAGCTTTTCTCTTTTCCCCCTTTGTTGCGCCTAAACCCAAACTAACCCATCCCCAGTCTCGAAGGTCGGCTATAGAGTCGACCATAAAATTAAGGGGAATTAACAGGGAAGAAGCTTCGACTAAAATATGATAAAAATAAAATAAAATTCCATGAAGAGTGCATTGCATAGGTGACATGCAATGTATAGTTTGATGGATGAACTTAACTAGAATGCATGCATGAACATTGTGCAATACTAGAATGAACACCGTTCATGCATCCTAAGAACAACGGTAAGAATTCGTATGCAGCGGGAACTCAAGAATAACTCGTATTTGGTATTTGGTCTTGTTCACACTTATTATTTATCATATATTAATTGGAGGAATCTTAACTCCGGTCCTATCACGTCGTTTAATTAACTGCCAAAGCTGACACCCCATTCCACTAAGATTTTAATTTCAAAGATTCTTCTGTTAATTGCAAGTTACGGATAGGAGTATTATATTAACTAGTAATTCACCCGCGCGATGCAAGGAAAAAAAATTATGTTATTATAAATATAAATAAAAAATAGAAAAATTAAAATATTTTAAATTATTTAATATAATAATATTTTTGAACTTCTATTGATCAAGTATTTATTATTTTTATAGAATACAAAATTACAATTAAAATTAAAATTAATATTAAAATTATAATTTTGTATGGTTAATATAATCTCTAATTATGTGCATATTTAAATAAATTCATAGAGAGAATTTACATAATTACATTGATCTATTCTTAATTGTATTTCATCTATATTATAATTTTCACAATACGAATAATAACTAAGATAATTACATTTGGAAAGCAAATTTTAAATTTTGTATGTGTAAATTTAAACTCTAATTGAACACATTTTTTATATGATTATATAATATATAGCTATTTTATTTTTCAAAAGTATATTTTTTATATGATTATATAATATATAGTTATTTTATTTTTTAAATGTTGTGTTTTTTTTTTTTAATAATAAAGGATGTTGTGACATTAATTGTAACATTAATTATTCCCCAAACCATATAGCTTTATTATATAAAGGATTAACCAAACAATAATCACAATTAGACATGGGTAATTCTAGAACTTTGGCCAACATATATACACTTGTATCATCTTTCAAAGCTTGTGATATGAATGATAATTATAAAGAAAATATTCATGTATCCTTTTCACATGTACTATATATATTTATTCAACTTTGTTTTTAACATCCACAGTAGAATAAATTGGCATGAGTTTTGACTGGTTGACGGGAGGGCATTGTTTGTTTAGTCAGAGAGTAACAGCTCAGCAAAGGGGTCCACAGTTGGGACATGGTCCAAGATTCATGATTGAATAGCAATTAATATAATATGTTAATAGAACAGAAAACAGTCAAAAGAAAAGAGGTATATGTATAGGTATGCCTACCTGTTTGTCGGGTCACAGTTTTTCTGAAACTTATGTATTATTGCATACTTACCATAATTTATAGGACTGTGGCCACTGAAGATGAAAGTAGAACATGTCATTGTTGCTGTTTGACGTTACCTACCCATCAAACAAATTTTTTTCTTTGTAGGCATCGCCCACTCTATCTAACCAGTTTCACGTCTATCTAGAACACTATAACTTCCACAAAATACAATTGTTATACCATGGACCATGGTCTACATTATGACTCTGATTCAAAAATTATGTATATGTAATTATTATATTATATATTTTTAATTAATAAATTATGTGTTTATAAATAAATTAAAAACACATAATATGTTAATTGCAGGTACATAATAGATTAATTACATACACATAATTTGAATATCATTTTATAACAGAATACACATTGTTCATGTTATAATTTGCCCACAAAATACAATGCTCCCCACCTCTCCCCCACACATAGGCCCATACTTTTATATATATATATATATATATATATATATATATATATATATATATATATATATAGTCTCGGAGAATAAACTATTGCAATTTTATTGATAGAAAATAAATAAAATAATAAAATATGTGTTCCATTCTTTTTTTAATAAACCAGAACTTACCACAAAAGCCTAGAATTTAATTTAATAATAATAATTATAATTATAATAATAATAATAATAATAAAACATATCACAGTAGAAATATATGATCCACTCGTCATCATTTTTCATAATGAAACTTACATGTATTGGCCATGTTTGGTAACATAATTAGCTTATAAGTTAATTTTAATTTATTTGACTATTATTGACTATTTGATTTGGTTAAACAATTAATATACGTGTTTGATTAATTAACTTTTTATAACAACTTATTTCTTTAAAATGTTAAAATTCAAAAAGCTGCTCAAAACAATTTTTTCTATCAACGTTTTAAGAAAGTCATTTTGCATGTAATCAAGTATCAGCTAATAGCTAATTTACCAAACATTTTTCTACCGTCAACTAATATTATCAACTAGTCTGATCCACTAACTCAATTAGCTAACAACTATTTACCAAACACCCTCATTATGATTTAGAAAACAATACACAGATCACATTTGAATTTTGATATATCATAGTTTTATTTGGACTCAAATTTTAGTGTAATCAAACACTTTGTGTAAGGTGGAGTTGATTCTAATTGAAGCATATAAAGTGAAGTAATTTGATAGAGACGTGAGCATTTAAAAAATTAACGATCCCAAATCACATAGTATCATCTCTTTCACCAATTGCGGGCAAGATTGACAGAACCAGTAATTGGAGGCAATGATGGGTTGGGAGAAAAAAGTGAGGTTGAGCATTAATGAAAGAAAACAAAGAAAACGACCCTCCTGGCTCCTGCTGGGTATCGTAACAAGATTTGGTATCTCATTATTACAGGATGAATTATAGTTAAAGATAATTACACTACACGTGTTATAATTATAATACTACTGGAAAATTATCAACCTTAAATTATATATATCTAACCAGATTTAACACTAATCATCCACTAAGAAGAGCCAAGGCAACGTGCGGTACGAGACACAGCCGAAAGAAACATAGAAATCAAAGGTTGTGGCACATATAAAATTCGGCGCTTTTGAACACTATCTTGTCGCTCCTCTATTCAACATTTCAACTCCCACTAAATTTATACGTTCATCAATCAATCCCAACTTTATTTTCTATTTTTTTGGGGGGGTTTCTATCGAATCCCCGGCATGGACTGGTCACTACTCAATAAAGTGGTAGAGCTTTCACAGGTCAGTCCAAAAGACAAAAAAGAATGGTATGAATGAATGTATAGTTGGCCAAGTGACACCAAGACGATAGAGATTGCACAAAGACCTCTGCTCTTAACACCACTTGATCCTGTCTAATATTATGATATTGTTTTTTTTTGGCATATGATATCCGGTATCCTACCCTTGTGAGACTAATATAAATTCGGTCCAGGTCGTGATAGTAAGATATCGTTAAGTATGTAAACAGTAGCTAAATCACCCAAATAGATATAATTTCAAAATGTCCATTTCTCAATTGAATTGCATTGCCCTGTAGTCCTTGATGATTCAACTGTTTGGTTGAAAGCTGCTTGCAAACTCAGGTGGTCCTCTTTTGAGGCAGGAAATACACATGAAAGAAACAAAAAGGACACCTCTTTTGAGTGGCAGATCATATATCAAGAAAAGTGAAAGAAAGGCAATCAGGGCATATAAATAAATATATAAATGGTGCAAACAGCCAAACATGCAGTGATGCAACTATGCAAGAATTATAAAAAGTATAAGCAAGACACTACAATTACTACTGTATCTTTAGCACGCCACATATCACACATGTATGCCAAAATGAAATTCTGCATCAAGTTGTCCCTCCTGTACAAAAATAAGATTCATTGATCAATTTATGGTTCCATGCATATACAGAAGAGGAATGCAAATATCTATATATAGGAAAAGAATTGAAACTAGAAATACATAGTCCAAACAACTTTTTTCTCTTCAAATGCAGACAAACCCATATGTAACTGCATATATAATTACTCTACTAATTTGCTCAACCTAACAAAGAGTTTCAAAACAACTTTGCAACTTCAGAAGTTCTTTCACTTGTGCAGTGATGTTCCATATTACTCTGGGAATAGACAAGGTAAAAGCTATCTTGAAATATTCTCTTCTGATCATGGAAATAAATGGCAAATGATTCCTAATTTTGTGCATCATCTTCAGTGTCTTGCAAAAGAACTCCTCTCACTTTGGCCCTGCCACCAAAATGTACAATCAACATATATAGAATGGTTATAAAGAAGACAGAAGTGATTGCAATAGACAATAATAACCTGCGACGAGTTGGCACAACACGGTTAATGACTTTGGTAGAGGGCTGTTGTGCTGCTTTACTATCTGCATTTTCCCAAAACGAAAAAATGAACAGGAATGTCTCTTATCAAATAAACCATAAGGATAAGGAAGTTACTCAACCCCATAAAAACCATAATCTAATTAAATGTGCTAAATCCTAAATCCCAGTCAGATACACTGACACACCATCAGTCTTAAAAAGTGATTTCAGAGCATACATTGATCTGTTTGAAACTGCAAAAAGTATTCTAAATTTATTTACTATACAGTCGAGACAGATGGTATCCATAATTAACACACAAGTCATAGTAGAGCACCATATATAGGCAGCTTTAGTGGCTAATGGATTTCATCAGAATTCCATTATGGCTTGAATTTGAGAAATTTGCAGTATACCCAATGCTGATGTCAATGGCATTACATGCACCTTAGCATGGTGTTAAATCTTCAGAAAGTTCCCAAGAATAATTAGTGATGGCTGATGGGATTAAAAACCCTAAACAGTGTAGTTAAATACAAAACATGAAGATAAATGCACCATAACAAACAATTCAATACAAAACCCCACAACATACAAATAATCTGTTTCTGCATGGACAACTCATAAAACATCAGACCGTGGCTTAAGGTCTAGAGTGGGTCAACTGGCACTCAAACTTGATTTACAAATTTGCAGGATATCCAAACGTTCAGTTTCTAACTAGAATTCAGTATCCCAGACAAGTTAATAGTCCAATCTTCATAATTGATACCTGGAGAATTTTGTGAGTCCATAATAGATGCAGGATCTGATTTTGATTTGTCAGTAACCTTAGTCAATTTCTGTCTTTTTGGGTACAGAAATCCATCCAGTTGCTTCTGGATGGTTTCATTCTTTTCCTGCAAAATAAACAAAGAGAACATTTTATAAAAGAATATACTGACTACAATGACACAACAGGAACAATTTGAAAATTAACTCCATAGCTGTGTAGGGGAGTATAATATCTGTGCAGAAACATTATAACATTAACAAGTAGCCCATGACCTCATACTTGAACAAGGACCAAGAACACAAAAGATTAATGGCTTTAGTGATTCTAATAAACTTGGCATAAGTAAAGGTTAACAACACAAGTGCTAATGTCACTACCTGCTCCACTGATATAGCTTTACTTAAGTGACAACACCGCTCTTGCTCTGAAGAATAATCACCAAGAAATTTAAATTAACTCCCAGTGAAAACATAATCCTAAGGAGTGAAGATTTTAAGCTGGAGAAAACACACAATGAAGAATGCATTAACAAAGAACAGGTACATGAGTATAGAAAATAGGCAATGACAGGACACAAGGGGAAGACCTTAAGATCTTTAGGTAAAGTCCACATTAAATTTAAAAAGGAAGCTTTTTACAAAGCATTGAGGAATCAGTACTCAACAACTTCTATAAAACATATGTACACAAATTGTTACTTTATAAGTCAAGAACAGAGCACCACCATTTATCAATAAATTCTGCACATTCTTCAATGATTTATAGAGCTCCAGAGAAAAATTAGCCACAGCCTCACTTGCAGCAGCATCCACCAGTTTTCTGAGTAATATAGTGATACGGGGCATTCCCTTTGCTTTCTGAGCAATTAATTTTGCACGAGCAGCTTCTTTATAAAAAAAACAACAAAAATCCAACATTATGGCCCTGTTTGGTAAAATAGTTAGCCTATAAGCCAATTTTGGTTTATTTGACCACTATTAGCTCGTTGACTTGATTAAACAATCAATATAAGTGTTTGATTAATTAGCTTTTTGTAACAACTTATTGCTCCAAAATGCTAAAATTCAAAAAGCTGCTAACAACTAATTTATCAAACACTTTTCTACAACTAACAACTAATTTATCAAAGTAGCTTTTTCGATCAACTTGAGAAAGTCATTTTGTATGTAATCAGTTACAGCTAACAACTAATTTATCAAACACTTTTCTACAATCAGCTAACGCTATCAACTAGTCAAACTCACTAACCCAATCAGCTAACAGCCATTTACCAAACACCCCTATAACTTTTAGGGGGGTTTGAATTCCTAAAGAAATATTCACTGTGCAATTTATCAATCAATAGCTAGCTGGTAGTCTCTTAAGCTAAATTTTCAATATGAGCTCAACCCCTAACAAGCTACTATGAAAAATGAAATAGACAATAAAATAAAGGAGAAGTGGCAATGTAAAAACTACCCACGGAGTCTCCCTCCAGAACAAGCTTTACATCATCGGATTTTATGGAAGCTAAAACATAATCTAAGAAGTCAGACCATGAGCCCCCTATGCATGTCACGTCCCTCTGTACACATAATATAAACAATAATGGAAAGAAAAATTTTAAATAAATAAAACAGAGACATATAAAGGAGGGGCTAAGGAGGAACCATGTCTTCGAGGTCTTGCTCGGTCTTGAGCGCTTCCCATGTGTTGGAGTGGAAATCAGTGACGTGGAATCGGAGTGCCGGAGGGTCAGTTGGCAGGCCATGGACATGTAAGAGGAAAGGGCGCAGGGAGTTTGTCTGTGGAGCTGACCACTCCGCCTTGAGCTGCCCAAATATGGGCTCCATTTCTTGGAACCCCATTCTCGCTTTTTGGATATTTCTCGCCCGCCCTGATAATAGAGAAGGAACACCGGAGGAAATAACGGCAGGGCCAGGGGGAGACCGGAAGAGAAATTGGGGAAAGCCCGGAAAGATTTGGTATCGTTTGCTTTTTGTGCACTAAAATCGTAATCACTTCAATTGTTTGTGACATTTGATCTACAATTTTAAATGCTGAAATAAGGACATCAAACAACCATTCATGATGTCAAGCACCTTATGCACAAAGAATACCTGGGTTGAACTCCTATATAGGAAATTGTAAATTCAAATCTCAGTAGAGCCTTTATTAGTTCTAGATTGTAGCATTAAAAAAAACAACTATTCAAGACACCCCTTTAAAAAAATTGAAATTTTTATAGAACTGTTCATCTAAATTAAACAAAATAGTATAATTGAGTTTTTTTTTAACCTCCAATAATGCATCTTAATCCCGACAAAATAGTGCATTAGAGTTCGAAAATTACATTCTAATCATATTACTACTAATTCGGTATTTATCAAAAGGGAAAAGTGTCAAATTGGCCCCATAAGTCGATCAGATAGTGCAATTGGGTCCTCTAACTAAAAAAAGCTTCATTCAGATTCCTTAAATCTGTAAAATTGTTCAATTAAGTCCAATGTGACTTGTTTAACAGGTTAAATCTTCACATTGTTGACACGTGTCACTTTAATTTTTTTTTTTTTTTTGTTTCTTTAAATGATTTATTTATTTGTTAAAATATATATTATATATAAAAAATAAAATTTATAAAAAAAAAAAAAAAAAAACAAAGCTGTTTTTTTTTTGAAAACGCACAAAGCTATTTAGGTGGCTGTTTTTTTTAATAATATTATATATTAATAAATAAATAAATCATTTAAAAAAAAAAACAAAAACATATATTTTAAAATGACACATGTCAACAATATGAAGATTTAACCTGTTAAACAAGTCATCTTGGACTTAATTGAACAATTTAACAGGTTTAGGCGATCTTAATTGAGTTTTTTTAGTTAGAGGACTCAATTGCACTATCCAGTTGACTTAGAGGGTCAATTTGACACTTTTCCCTTATCAAAATATTGTTATTTTGGTGATAATTATGTCTCCCATCTTGCTAACTTAACTGATGAATTGATCAATTTTAAAACCTAAAAAATAAAACTAAAACTAAAATATTAAGTGCCAAATAGAGACATTTGTGGTGGTTTTCTCCCTGCGACTACACATTCATAATTGTTTGGAGCATTGAGTTGGCTTTTTTCAACTTCAAGACAAATGTAGCTATTCACTACCTTTTCAACTTTCAATCGAAGGTAGCCATTGTTTGCTTTATTAACTTAAGACTTGAAAAGTGATTGGATGTATCCGAACGGGACTGGTCAAAATTGATCACATCCATCCGATATTAATCATGCATACAGGCTGTGGGTACCAAGCTGAGTGAGTGCCTTGTATACTTCGCTCCAATTCGTCTCGCTAATCGTTCTTGACCGGAAAATTCATTAATATGATCGATAGTTAAGCCTTTAGCCCCATGATTAACTTAAAGACACTATCAAAATAGAATTATAAGCCACATCACATTTCATCACCTTTTGAATTCAATATGCACACTTACAAGATAATTATGACCAATTAACTTGCGCTCCACACGTGTAAGACATGCCAAAGGCCCAACATGTTTACCCTGCATTGCTTATAAAAGGCACATTAATTGTTAGATGGGGGCCTATTTTCTCATTTTCACTTTAGACACTTCCGATCATAATATTTTGTCTCACTGACCTCATAACTGACCGAAGGAGTAGTTGTATTCATATGGGTTCAAACACACAATACTACAAAACTACTTACCTATCATACACCTTCGTGTTTGTCACATCAGTATAATTCCCTGAATCATTATTGGTGAATAAGTAAAGTACTCCGTAATAATTATGACACATGAAATTATATATATTTGCATTTGAAAAAATATATAAAAATCAAATTATTTGTTGAATTGAAAAATAATTTATTCCATTTTTCTATGAAAATATAAAAAATTTCATTACAAAATATGATGAGAGTACAAGTACTTAAACATCAACCCCAGTCGCAATCTTCCAATAAAGTGGCCAAACACAATACATCTTTGTTGGTCATTATGGGGAAAAAATCATTGTCATTACCCCGCAAGTAGCTTTCCATTTTCGCCCTCGTCTTCTCAAATAACGAACCACGCTTTTCCCCATATTCCATTCCCCGGCCCTGTAAGTTATAACCATCGTAACGTATAAATCAAATCTCCATCGCTCAGGTGTTGCTTGTGTATACAATACGTATATAAATGTGTATATGTGTATGTGTGCGTGGTTATTACACCTCTTGCGGCGATCTCTCTTTGTCGGTGACTGGTGGTGGTTCGGCGGATCTATCAGCAGGTATTTACCTACCGCAAAAGCATTTTATATGACAACCGCCTCTCTTTCGTTTGCAGATTCCACAACCTCAGTATCGCTATTTTTGGTAAATTGGTTGACATTTGCGTTTCGAGCATTGTTTATTGTTGGCATAGTACGATAGTATTCTTAGATTCTCTCATACGACACGTATGAAAGCGATTAAGCGAAGCCGTGGAATTGGAATTTACGGAATGATTATATTTCGGGGGGAATGGACTATTCTATTCTTATCTGGAAGAATTATCCTTATGTTCCTTGATTTAATCTATCCTGTTACCACGCATTATTGTTTTTTTCTGGTTTTAATAAAACCTGAATGCGAAAGCTTTTTTTGAGGAATTAATAAGTATAAACCCATTTCTAAGTATACAGCTTGGAGTTTTGGTTTATGGTGAGCCGCCAATGGTTATAGATGCAATGGACATGTCTGGATTGTGGCCTATTTTGTTGTGCGAAAACCACAGTGACTGTAAATTTATTTTTGACTGCTGGATTTTATTCTTATGAGTTTGAGGCTTGAGTTGGATCTCTGTTCCTTTTAGAGGAGGAGACACTGGAGCACTGCACTTTGGTGTGATATGAAGTAGTTTATATTCTCTAGGCTTGCCAAAGGGATGGAGAGCAAGGCGTTCTATTTGAGGGTGTTTTGGCTGCAGTCTGCTGGGCGATAATGCCATGACTGCATTTCCTGTCTTCAATATTCCACGCTCTTCATAGTTTGCAGCTCACATGCATAGTAGCTGTTGCTTGACTACTTATTTGCTTAAAATTGTTCTTATTTTGTGATGAAATGTGTCAAATGGTCAATGCTAGATTTCTTTTGGTATTTAATTTTCAAATGATAAAAACTTGCAGAGCTAAGGTCTCTGATACTTGCGTCTCTAGAAGATTGGTTTCTTTTGGAGCTCAGTCAGAGATGAAAGGAGGAAATGTTGTCAGATTCTGGGGAAGACAATTTACTCTTGCTCTGGTTGCGCTTCTATTTACAAGCATAGTGTTCTGGTACTGTGAGAAAAATCCGCTTCTCACTAGTTTATTGTCAACACAAGATCAGTTTATAATGCAGTCCTCAGGTTTGTTTGTGGAGCCATTCTCTGTTGCAAAATGTGAATTTCTCCCTTAATAGAGATCAAGTAGTATATCATGATATCATAATGTGTTCCTCATTACAGAATTTCTGGTGGTTGAGCCTGCTGATTCTTCACTGTCACTAAAGTCAGAAGAGGATAATACTAGTAATGAATATTCAAATAATGGAATAACAGAAGTGACAAACACTGAAAACAGAGCAAATGATTTCGGTGGTTATGAAACAAATGTGACGGACACATTTTTACCTAGAAGGAAAGAGGAGAACCACATTTTAGCTTCTGGTTTTCAGAAGGAAGGTAGGACAGTAGACTTTAGTGCTTATTTTACAATCTTATATTTATGGGCTTATTTGTGAGAGTGAGTTTTGGTTTTGGGAATATTTCTTCAAACTCTGTGAGAGACACCAATTGCTTACATTTGTATCTGTGTCATTTCCCTTTTGCACAGCTTGTAATTATGCTAAAGGCAAATGGGTTCCAGACAGTAAGCACCCACTGTATTCTGGATTGGGGTGTAAACAATGGTTATCAGATATGTGGGCCTGTAGGCTGACCCAACGTACTGATTTTTCCTACGAGGGATATAGGTGGCAACCAGAGAAGTGTGAGATGCCAGATTTTGAGGGTTCCAATTTTTTAAAGAGGTATGTATCCCTTTCGTCATCGTCAATTTCTCATATACTCTTCCAATGAAAGTTTTTATATTCAAATCAGCTTTAAGGTCGTGGCATTCTACAAATGCAGTTCCACTTCCTCTAGCCCAGTGTGTAAACTTGATAAAATACTACTGGATAAAACAATATAATATGTTGTTTTGTTCTTCTGTACCCCAATTACTAATAAACCAAATGAAATTTGATCAGAATGATAATGCACATCCCATCTTCCATGAATTAAATGTCTTCTCAATATGTTTGGAACTAATGCTTCATACTTAAATGTAACCGTATTTCAGAATGCAGGACAAAACTATTGCTTTTATTGGAGATTCTTTGGGTAGACAGCAATTCCAATCTCTAATGTGCATGGTCACTGGTGGAAAGGGGAGACCAGAAGTTGAAGATGTGGGATGGAAGTATGGCCTGGTCACACCACGTGGAGCTGTACGTCCTGATGGATGGGCTTTTAGGTTGCCTAATACAAATACCACAATTTTGTATTATTGGTCAGCGACTCTTTGTGGAATAGAGCCACTCAACGCTGCTGATCCAGCCACTGAATTTGCTATGCATTTGGATCAACCTCCAGCCTTCTTGATTACTTATCTTGACCAGTTTGATGTTGTGATACTGAATACAGGTCATCACTGGAATAGAGGGAAGATCAATGCAAATAAATGGGTGATGCATGTAAATGGAATGCCAGTTCGAGACAGGAAACTTGCTGCATTAGGGAATGCCAAAAATTTTACTGCTTATAGTATTGCCCGATGGTTTGACAGACAAATTAAATTTCGTCCACAGCTTCAAGTTTTCTTTCGTACTATATCCCCAAGACATTTCTCCAATGGGGAATGGAACACTGGAGGTAGGTGTGAAAATACCATTCCACTTACAAAAGGGAGTGAAATCTGGCAAGACGAATCAAGTGACCCTGTTGTTGGGGGCGCTGTGAAGGGTACCAATGTGAGAATATTGGATATAACCGCTATTTCTGAACTAAGGGATGAGGCTCACATCTCTCATTACAGTTTAAAAGCTTCAGTGGGTGTAAATGATTGCTTGCATTGGTGCCTACCGGGCATTCCTGATACATGGAATGAAATACTTGCTGCACAGCTTTAGCCTAAAAAAAAAAAAAAAAAAAAAAATCCTCTGATAGTGCATTGATGGAAGAAAATATGCTCTGTACCTTTGTGTAAGTAGAGTTCTGCAGGAATGTTGTTCCATGTTGTATCAACAGGAAGAGTGGAAAACTACAGGGCTGCTCAGCTGCAGAGAAGGTAAACAGTTTCACAAAGAAGCTTGTATGTTGAGGATAAATATGGAGTAGGTTAGTTTTGCTTGAAAATCCTCATGTAAGGCATCAGCTTAAATCCTTCAGGTTCTGGAAATCCTTTAAAGGTTTCCTGGTTGTAATACAGAAACTTTGGATCATATAGCAGACAAACCGTCAGTTTAGCATTTTCCGGCCAAAATTTGTTGCCAATGTGTTACTTCTACATTTGAAAGCACCAGATTTTGTTTGTCGTGTGAGTCTACTTTTTTGTTTTGTTATGAGAAGTACCACGTATATGTTGCGCAGGTTCTCATCATGTTCATGTTTGGTAGATCTCATTAATTTCGTTGCTCATACTTGAATGGTGATTTTGGCTGGTGCAGTTTTATCATTTGCATTTTAAATCCTTTCTTTCGTGAATCACTTTAAAGCACGATTTGTTTACGGGATTGGAAATAAATCTACTTTGTTATTTGTTAATACCTTTTATTTCCTCACAAGATGAGTTATTCTCCTGTTAGGGTGTTAGCCATTCTTAGTACACAAAATTACTTAGTGCAATAAGGAAAAATATTCAAATTAGCCCCAATGTCAATTGGATCTCAAAGTAAAAATAAAAAATAAAAAAAAAAATAAAAAAATCCATTTAAATCCTTTAAAGTGATAAATTGTCTAATTGAGTCCAAATTAATTTGTTTAGCAGGCTAATTTGCCATAAGTTTGATGTGTCATTTTTTAATTTTTTTTTTTTTGAAAGTTTTGTTTTTGTTTAAAAACAATATTTATTTATTTATTAGAAATTAAAAAAAAAAACAAAACAAAACAAAAAATAAATAAAAAACAAAAACAATCGAGTTATACGAATAGGTCTACGTATTGATTATGGTATGTGGGCTTGGGAGCAGTGATAGTGAATTGGAGATTTCTGAGCTGGTATATGTTAGGTGAAAGTTCAAAAGTCTCCTCTCAAGGCATTAAATGTGCCTTATATAGAAGGCTGAAGATGATACATGTCGGGGGCTCGACACGTGAGCCACGTGTAGTGCATGCATTGGGGAGGTCGGAGGCATGGCTAATAGGCCTATGTGTGAAGAGATTTCCGACACACTCGTTTCCAATGTGATCAGGTAGATTGTCATTAACTGTGCTTGTCTTCTAGAATTAAAGGCGTTCCTGCTCCGGATATCTGGTTTGAGCACTAAAGTTAAGACCGAGTCCAAGACACGTTGTGCAATAGTTAATATACTGAATGATGAATCTGTATTTTTGCTCGGGTCGGATTGGACTCCTTCAATGTTGGATGTGATCAAGATTTGCTCCATGTGATATACAGAACACATACCGAATAGATATACAATAACATGTCCAAGGAATATTTTCCATCAATTAAATTTTTTATGAAAGTCATATTTTACCTTTGAAACTTGATTTTTAGATGATTGTTTAGACCGGTAGAGTTAGAATAAAATCGCAAAAAACAACGCAGTCCAATCGTTTTAATATCAATTCCTAAATCAGGGATTCAGGGTAATGGATATGATATCGCCGGTTTACGTGTTTGACATACTCATTGAACATACAAATTTGGCCAAGTAGCAAGACTTTTTAGCACATTTGTTTCATGATCTGACAACTCCACGGCAAATTGATTTTTCCAGTGACACATACGCTCGTCAATCATCTCCCGACACGTAACCAAACACATCCACGTGGCATCCAATATCTCCACGTTTATATTAACTAGCAAGGCAGGCATAGAGGCATTGCGCTTCCCACTCCGCTCGTCTCGTTTCCATTTCTCATCTACTTCTCAGTACCCTGTTTCGGACACACAGCTTCTGCTGTTTGACCATGTCGCGGAGGAGAGCTTTCCTTGGCATTTTCGTAATTCTGGCGGCGCTCTTCGCCGCCGCAGCAACCGCCGAGGTGGAGGCGGAGGAGAAAGAATACGTGCTGACTTTGGACCATACTAACTTCTCCGACACGGTGGCCAAACACAATTTCATCGTCGTCGAGTTCTACGCCCCTTGGTAACCTAAGCTGCTTCATTTTTCCATCACTTCAAATTTGATTCTAATTTTCTCCGTGAAATTTGGTTCTTTTCTTTCCCTAGACCTGACATTTTCCTGCTTACTCTATCTTATAAAAGGTGCGGACACTGTAAGAGACTTGCTCCAGAGGTAATTCATGGGATTCAATTGCTGCTAATTAAGAGCTTGTTTTTAGCATGTCCAATGTTTCATATATATTGTAAAAGTGTTAGTTACTCAAAATTTCTTCTTTTCTTCTTTGCATTTGAATTGAGTAGTATGAAAAAGCTGCATCCATTTTGAGTAGTCATGACCCTCCAATCACTCTTGCAAAAGTTGACGCCAGTGATGAAGTAAACAAAGAACTTTCCACCAAATACCGGGTCCAAGGTTTCCCATCCATTAAGATCTTACGTGATGGAGGAAACAAGGTTCAAGATTATAAAGGCCCTCGTGAAGCAGATGGTATAGTTACTTATTTGAAGAAACAAGCTGGTCCTGCATCAACTGAAATCCAGTCCAGGGAAGATGCTTCTTCTCTAATTGATGAGAAAAAGATATTTGTTGTAAGTTGCAGTACCTCTAACCTCTGTGTTATATTCTTTCCTTTCAGCTTCTGCTCAACTGTTTGCTCATCACACTTTCATGTATTATACTTTAGGCTGGTGTATTTCCAAAATTTTCTGGGGCAGAATTTGAAAACTTCATAACTCTAGCTGAAAAACTCCGAGCTGATTATGATTTTGCTCATACACTTGACGCTAAACACCTCCCCCGGGGCGAACCAGTTGATAAGCCCACTCTTCGTCTACTTAAGCCATTTGATGAGTTGTTTGCTGATTACCAGGTATATTAACATTTTTCCCCAACTGTTCTTGATGTAACTCCTTTTCTTTTTGCTGTTTTCCTGCTCAATCTTGAACTAGCTTTACATTCTTGCAGGACTTTGATGTTGATGCAATGGAGAAATTTATTAATGAAGCTAGTACTCCTATAGTGACTGTTTTTGACAAAAATCCAGACAATTATCCCTATATTGACAAGTTTTTCAGGAGTAAATTTGCCAAGGTATGTTTCTTAAGATTTGTTATTCTAATCATCTTTCTTATGTATGCCAAGGTACCTTCTTAGTTGCATTGTAACCTACTTGATTTGGCTCAATTTATTTCTTATTTTTGTTTTTGCCAATGAATATGCTATTATGAAGTATTTTAATTTTCTTTAAACGTTGTATATGTGTAGGTGTTGCTGTTTGTGAACTTCAGTAGTGAACTTGATGCGTTCAAGTCCAAATACGATGAAATTGCAGCGTTTTATAAGGGAAAGGATATAGGCTTTATGTTGGGGGATGTCAAGTCCAGTGGTGGTGTGTTTCAGGTTATTTTCATTCTTTTTAAATATGTTTACTTAACTCATCTAGTTAGTATGTGATTTGCCCACTATTTACTCGCTAAATATTCTTCTTGTCTGGTTGTAGTACTTTAAAGTGCACGAGGATCAGGCACCTCTTGTCTTAGGACAGACAAATGAGGGCGAAAAATATCTCAAGCCAAATGTGGAACCTGATCAAATTGCAACTTGGGTAAAGGACTTCAAGGTAATGAGCTGCTGCTTCTTTTACTTTTGTTGCTGGTAGTTCTGTGTTTTATAATGCAACAGCTTGCTCGAATTTCCTATTTTCTTGCCATATTGTTGCAGGACGGTAAGTTGAAGCCATTTCTAAGCTCAGAGCCTATTCCCGAGAACAACAGCCAACCAGTGAAGGTTGTTGTCACTGATAGCCTTGAGGAAATGGTATTTAACTCAGGAAAGAATGGTGTGTATCCAATTATCAGTCCTATATTTAGTTCAAGTATAGAATTGAATTCAGTGAAACAAACGATTTTTTTTTTTTAAATTTTTTTTATGAAATAATACTTGTTATCTCTATCTTGCAGTTCTACTGGAATTTTATGCTCCTTGGTGTGGCCACTGCAAGCAGCTAGCTCCAATCTTGGATGAAGTCGCAATCTCACTTGAGAATGATCCCAATGTCATGATTGCAAAACTAGTAAGAACTCTTTATGAGATCAAAGCCTATAATCTATGTTTTATGACATTCTAAAATCCTTGATTAGTCTAGTGGGTAATCTCACACTTACTTGCTTACCTTTGCTTGCTGTTGTTAGGATGGAACCGCGAATGATATCCCGAAAGGGAAGTTTGAAGTTAAAGGATACCCAACTCTGTACTTCAAATCTGCATCTGGTAACCTGTTGCAATATGAAGGCAATAGAACAAAGGAGGACATTATTGACTTTATCCACAAGAACAGGGACAAGACTATCCAATCAGGCTCTGCAACATCTGAAGAACCATCCAAGGAGGAGCTGTAAGAAGGTTAGTTTGTTTCCATCATTTTCTATCACTCTCAGCATCAATCTTGATGACACTCTTTCCCTTTTTCCATCAAGTAAAAATGTTCATTTCTTACTCCTACTTGTCGGCATTGCTTGCAGGTTTGAAGATTTTGAGGCTAGTTCGAGTTTGTGTCTGTTGCGGAACTGAATAAAATGCTAGGCATGTAACACTTGTAGCATTTCCAATCTTGGGGTTGGGGTGTTTTCAGTTAGCTGTTAGCCCCTACCTCGTACCGTGTAACAAAACCTTAAATAAATCTGTGTTCTTCTATCCTAATCCTGCTCCATTTTTGTTCCATATTACCAGAATTTGATTCAATAGTTTAACACAGATACACAGTCAATAATACGAGAACTGATTCACAATAAGAGAAACCATTAACATTACATTACAAGAAACTACGGACGACTAAGCATGTATCTACCAAGTTATATGCACAAACTGAGTAAAATCTTGCCAAACTTAGGTGCAAGATAGACAAAAGGATTTTTTTTCTCCCTTGTGAGAAGTAAAATTTTCTATCCTCTGCCCCACTTACCCCAACCATCACCACCACCGCCAACAGCAGGTGGCTGTGGGGTGCTTTCCCAACCTCCGGCATGCTTGCTCCTCCAATTATTGAAAGGTTTGAACTTCTTCTTTAGGTTATAGGATGTAGTTTGCTGACTTCCCGCACAGCCATGCACTGACGAGGCGCCTGACCATCCAGTGGATGTTCTTTCCTGACTTTCACCCGACCACTTCCTCTTTTTGGAGACGGGCTTATGGTCTGATTTCCTTGATCCTCCCCAAAGATCCACTGCAGGTTTTTCCCAATTTCTTGATGGTGATCCTCCTCCCCAACCTTTGGTAGCTGATACTTTTGAGTCTCCCCAAAGATCCACTGCAGGTTTTCCCCAATTTCTCGATGGTGATCCTCCTCCCCAACCTTTGGTAGCTGATACTTTTGAGTCTCCCCAAAGATCCACTGCAGGTTTTCCCCAGCTTCGTGATGGTGATCCTCCCCAACCATCCGTCGTTGATTTTCCCCAGCTTCCTGATGGCGATCCTCCCCAACCATCAAGCACTGATTTTCCCCAACTTCCCGAAGGAGACCCTCCCCATACTTTGGTACCTGACTTCACCAAATTTGCGGATGGAGAAGCTTCCCAGCCTTCCTTTGCTGAATTTCTTACAGCTAAAACAGGCTTGAGGGGATTTGTTTGCTGACTTGCTTTAACAGCCACCTCCTCCTCTGTTTTAGGCCCATTTCCATCGTTTTTTATCTTTTTATTTTTAGTACCTTCATCCACCAAAGAGGAATCACCACTTTGGCCAAACAAATATTCATTTAGAGCAGAACCTTCAATTCGGCCCTCCATGAAAGCAGAGATGCGTTGGCTCGAAAGATGGATGCACTTGTATATCTTTTTCACTTCTTTTACACCAACTGCCCTTGCAACATTTTGAGACCGATCAGTGAAATCCTCAACCTGCGAATAACTAATTACCGTAAATTCAATGCCTCTAATAGAGCATTAGAAAGGCAGATCTGCATAAGCCAAGTATAATTACACTAATACAGCCAACTTTGAAGTCCCATGTTTTTGATATCCAACATCCTTCATAAGTGCTTGCACAGATTCCCTTGCACCAAAGATTCTCCACCGACAATAACTGCAATGAAGATGACACTCGAACATGTAAATTAAAATGTCAAAAATGATGTACCATAATCTAATGGTAGCAATGATGCTAACACGACCTTGATTAACAGGGTGACAAACAGCTCAGCCACTGATTCTTTATTGCTCTTTCCATAGTTTGCAAACTTAAGCACCGACTTTGCAACTACTTCCGGGCCAGCTCCTTCTAAAACACCAACCCAACCAAACATAAAAATTGACAAAGCTATTCAAGACACATGAAGTAGGCAATAAAGGCTTATGCACTGGCAAAAGATAAACGACTCTAGTGAGATGAACATTCAATTCAAATTAAGCAACACGCATACACATATATAGGCAGTATTTACTGATATTATACTAGACATATTCAGTCATTGCAATGTTTTTGGTGGGAATCTTTTAGTGCGTACCCATCAATATTTTTCAAAATGATTGAAGGTGAAGGTCATAGCTATTACCTTCGCATAGGGCAGAAAAAGGTGGCAGAATAGGGGGATTTCGCGTCTGCATGTTTTGTCAGATAAAGGGTGAAGAATAAATGAGTAATAAATTAAATTTATTAATTTTATAAAGAAGAAAAATGTGGTGGTATCAAAACTAGGACAGCAGTAAAAGTTTCAATAATATTCCATCTTCTAAATTCAGTTAAAGAAAGCGTAAGCACTCGAAATAGTAGAACACATTTTAAATTGTTTATAGCAAATCAAGAGAATAACATAAGAGACAGTTAAAGATTATCGCCTATCAAAGAAGTTTTCTCATTATTGAAAAATATTAAAAGACAACAGCTTCATTACATGAATTCTTCCAAAAATAAAGGATTGCTCTAGAAAATCCAACATTATCCATCACTCAAATGATAGAAATACATATATTAACAGGCATTATATCTATGATCCCCATGGATAGTACAAAGGAAACTATGCAAATGAGATGGGGGGAAATTATAGCAATGAATACCTATGAATTAAGGAAACAGCCATATCTCCTCAAAACAATACAGCAACTTAGACAAGCATTTACACACTTGATTTTGAGTCCATAGCACTATGTAACATCCGATGCATGTTTCACATGATACAATAAAATAAAAAATAAATAAACACACACACACACACATTTGAAAATAAGGGATATATGCTCAATATCATACCTGAAGATGAAAAGCAACCAAAAGTATTATAGATAGGGAGTTCAAAGTTTTGAACTTTGAGCTATTAATGTTTTGAGCTTTTGCCCAAGCCTTCATCTGCGAAATAGGAATGGTGAGATCCTATCACATCCTGTGTTAATATTCCAAAATGACAAAATGCTATATGTATACATGTATATGTATATATATGTATGTATATACACACACAAACGGACATCAACCTAGCCTATGAAAATAAGTTTCTTTAAGTGATTGTTGGCCCAGCTTTTGCTCCTTATAAAAAGCTTTTTCCTCTTATTTACTCCTCTCAGCCATTTTCTATTTTGTGTTTCAGTGTTTGGCCTTGCTGGTACTTATATAGGTTGTTGTTGAAAACATACTAACCTTTGCCAAATTGAATAGTTCAGAGATACGAGCATCTACAGAACACGACTTTGTATTGCAAATAAGGAAGCAGAAAATTCAATTCGCATATATATGATAATGAGAACAACTCTTTATTGAAGAAAACAAGAAAACTCACCAAGAAGCTTAATTTCCCAAACCTTTCATCAATCGAACAAATCATATGTACTATCTTAGACTTTGAAACTCCATCCCTGTTTTCAACAGATATATCACACTCAATTCTAGTTCCACGGTCAACAACTTTAAGAATAGGCACATTCGCTGTAGTTATTGGATGAACACCATAAACGTGCCCTAGTCCTGAAGTATAGAAATTCACAAATCAACAAGTGTAACCCAAAACTGCGATAATACTTTATAACTTAACTCAGTGATATCCTCTTGAGCATTAAGCAGATTAATATAATTCTAAAGAACCAAAAAGATTAAATAACCAATAATGGTAATCTGATTCTATAAAAGACAAGCAAAAATAAATGTGATATTTTATGCTAGGAAAATTAAAAAGTGCAAGATTGTACGTTGAAGTGCATATAACTTCTTCGCAAACTTCCTAAGTCTTTGAATCTTCTTCTCGCGAGTAAACTCAACACCCTTGTTCCCAAAATTAACTGATAAATCCAGATCACTTTTAGCAGTGAATAAATCCATTACAAAAGATCCAAACTCCTCCACGACAGGGGCATCACTACCAGGGCCTGAAATAAATTTTCAAAAAACAAATTTGTAGCAAGCCTTCGCCATATAATTCAAATAAATTGAAACAAAAATAATTATATGATCTCCATTCATAATATGGCAACTATATAACCTTAGGTGAGTTACAGGTTGATGCAGACCTCAGTGTAAAAGAAGCATGAAATAACCACCCAAAAAAAAATTATATATTCTATTTTTCACACTATATAAAATATAAAGTAGAAAGATAAAGTATGAAAATTACCATATATGTCCTTAGCTAATTCATTAAAGACAAAAACCAGAGCTCTTCGAAGTTCATAATCACTTGGGTTAGGGCGAAGGGCTCTATAAACGCTGTCAAACAAATCTTCTATCGCAGGAATCTTTTCCGATATCACTACATACTTCTGCAATCTCTTGCGTTCAAGCCTTTCTGATTTCTTACGAAGAACTGACATCAAAGTTGTGTTAGTTGATGAAATAGAAAGTTGTAACTGCAAGTATGGTTTCAATTTAACTCAACATTGCTGCAGTAGGCACAAGTATATGCCACCCTTAGGGGTTTACTTTACTTAATTGTATAACAAGCTATGGAGTAATTTCAAATCACTCCATTTTAGTAAGATACAAACTAACATACAATTGCAGCAAAATGGCTGTCATTACCAGTCTGCAGCATGCTGCAGGTTATCATATATTGCAAAGAAAGCAGTTTTATCTCAATGGGTGTGTATTTGCACTTAGCAATAATAATAATCCCCCACAGAAAACATAACAAAAATAAATAAAAACAAACAAGTAAAATATTGGGTGACTGCAATTTTTTCATACTGGATGTGGTTATTTAACAAATGCAAGCTATGGAAAATGGAAATTCAAGCAAGATTTCAGCTTTGTGCCACAACACTGCTGTATCCTAACAAAATAGGTAATGTAACTAAATAAATCATATCTGTACGTATAAAGACTAACCTTTAACGCGTAACACCATAGCCGTCGGAGCAGGAAGATTCGGAATCTGATATGGCAAACTCAGTCACTCCAGCAGCATCTATCATTCACTTCAGAGCTATACATGAAAGCAAAATAATACAGAAAAATAAGTAAAGCTGATCATTTTCAGACTACGGAAAAGAATTAGCACGGGGAAACATCACTTTGATGAACTGAAGAGAAATCGACCGATTAGGTGATGGGTGTTGTTCCCGTCTCCGTCGCGGACTCGCCGATGCTATTAATGCCTTCCAGTTCCAGATGTTTCTGTCCCAACCCGCGCGAGATACGAGAGCAGCATGGGATGCACTCCGTCTCCGATACAATCGGTAGTACCGTCGAAGTAGTACGCCAGGCAAAATCCCTATTGTTTGTAAGATTTTTATTTTTTTTATTTTTAAATCTAATGTGATTTACGGACAAATATTAGAATGTAATAGAGTTACTAATACTAAAAAAAACTAAATGTGATTTATTTAGTCATTGTAATTTTAGAAACAATAAATAAATTAATTTTTTAGATCTTTATTGAAACTTCTGAATTAACAAAAAATGTTAAAATTGTCAAAGACAATTATGGTCAAGCAGAATAATTATGGCTCTCCCAAATAGAAGACCATATATTACAACTATAGTAAAACATTAACTCTTTATGTTTCAATATGTAAGAAAGTATACATGAACAAATATTATATTATAACATAGTCAATAGTACCAAAAAAAAACAAAAAACATGTTAAAAGTAATTTGACATTTTTTATATTAAATTAGATAAAATCAATCAGTTTAAAAATTGGAGATATGATTTATGGGATATCACTTTGAATTTGAGATTGCATTGCGTCAAGGTTGCAAGAAACTCTTCGTGGAATGCGACTCATTGTATGAGTGTCTAATTATCCATATTTTTCATATTATATTTAAGTTTATTTTTCTTAATCTTTGTTGTAATTTTGATTAAAATATTCATCATTTTATTCATTTGTTTGTTTAGGTGTGTGTGTGTGTGTGTATATATATATATATATATATATATATATATATATATATATATATATATATATATATATGTATAGATTTTGAATCCGATGCACACCCCCCATTCAGCCGTGCTCGTGAGCACACTCCGTGGCCAATGATTTCTTTTGATCAATGGCTCGGATGGTGTTGGTTTATTCCCCATGTGCGCTAATTGTTTAGGTAAGTAGGGGTAATTGTGTACTTTGACTTATGCTTTTATTATCTCTAGCTTTATTTCCGGCGTTGTCTAAGCATTTGGGTATTCAATTTTTAGCTTTATTTTTTAGGTCTTTACGCAAAGCTCTCGCACCTGTCTGTATTCCCGCTCATCTCCTCTCTCTCGCCGGTTGGTCTCTTTTCTGTTCGAAGCCTTGCATCGTCTGCCCGGCGTCAGTATCTCCATGGATGGGTCGAGCAGAAGGCAATCCAAGCAACTTAGAGGTATCTCGTCTTCGTCTACTGCGGGTACTATCTATCGCCATTTTTTTTAATTACTCTTTTTGTTTGTTTTGTGGTGTTTTTTCCGGGATTTTTGTGGGTTTGTTGCCGTAGCGAAGGGGATTGGATTGAGGTTTAGGATTTCTTGTGCGGTCGAAGTTCTTGGTTGTGTGTTTTTTTGGGGGGTTATCACCATGGTGTTGTGTATTTTGCTTCGTCTCTGTAATTAGGATTTGGGGTGGTGTGAGTGTGACAGTGGGCGTTGTTGGTGGTTGTTTTGGGGTGCGGGCGGCGGGGGGAGGTGGCGGTGATGGCGGTATTTTAGCTTCATTGCTAATAGCATTCTTTTGGATTAAAGTTTTGCTTACTGTTTGTTTATTTCATAGCTTTAGTTAAGACGTGTGTGTTTTACATTGCTGTTGCAGAGCTAATTTGGCAATTTCTATTAATTTTTCATTGAGGAAAAATGAGGTTTCGATAAATTTGTTTTAATTTTTTCTTCCAAAAAATAGATTTGTTTTAATTTTCAGAATGCACTGATTCCATCATTAAGCCGCATCGCATCCCACAATGTGTGATCTCCCTAATTTCAATAGACTATTATCATGGAATGAATCTTTAATAGGAGTTTTTTACATGTTTTATGCTTCGTTTGATGCGTCTTTAATATACTGTAAAATTGATGCTTGTGTTTCTGTTGAGTATTAGTTGTTGGCATAATTTACTTAAATTGTGTTTGAGAAAGGAGGTTGTGGAAGCTCATGAGAAAGGGAAAAGTAGGTGATCTTTAGATCATTTTGGTGATGTGAGTAATAAGACAGCTGGAGTTAACTGGTCTAGTATTTATTCAACTCGATGAGGACATAGATGTTAAAACGGAGAGAATTCGGGTTCTATCAGGCTCAACAGATAATGCAATTATATGTCTGTGTAATCTTCAGAAGGTACGTGTAATTAGGGTTTAAATATTTATTTGTTTTGTTTTGGTTTCTACCTGGAAAATGTTTATTTTGAGAATGCGATGTTTTTACATTCTGACATTGTAGCATTTCCTTGAACTATATATATACATTACCTTTGTAAATGAAAGGAAAGATTAGAAAATCAGAAAACTTAGTTGCAGAATAGAATATTAAAATGAGTGCACATATGCAGTTGGAATTTGCTGTATGTTATCTGTGATAATGTAAGAAAAAGACTAAAACTTGTCTTGATTACAAAGTTCATTTATCATATTCATTAGTCATTTTTAATTTGATCATTCACTATTAAAAACTTGGCGATCGCTCCGATATCGGCGACTACTTTGGTTGTGCCAATGGGAAGGTACGGACTCGGCACTTGTTGGATCTTCGTTTGTTGAGGTTTTGCCATTGTTATTTGGGTTTGCTTTCAGTCTTCGGAGGGTTACTTTGAGAATGATGTGAGGCTTTCTCGGCCTTTTAGTTGGATACGGTGGTTCTATGCTTTGGTTTTGATTAGGGTCAACATTTGTAAATTTAGTAGACTTTTCGGTTACATTGTTATTTTGTTATGTTGGTAGAATCAGTCATAAAGTCATAGGCTTTTAGCAGTTAAACCACTAGGATAAAGTTCATGATTGAGGAGGTTGAAGTTTTTCTTATTCTTTGGTACATCAATTGTTTTGTTAGAAGTGTAGCTGTTCAAGTTTTTCCCATTTGTGGAGGAAAGGAAAAATATTTAGTATTTTTGAAATTGACACTAGTACAAAACTGCACATACGCAACCATTGTATGGTCAATTCAGTGGAAATTATGAACTCATTTTTTATGAGCTCAGAAAACTGTGTTTGAAGTCTGAGCAATTGTTATATGTGCTGCTTATTACAATTAAGCTATGGAGTAGAACTCACTGATTTAGTCTTCATTTGTTTATGAAATGCTAGTTGCATAATGAATATGAATATGAATTTATTTCTGCTAGTTGCACACAATGTTGCACACCAATGCACACACCACCGTAAATAACAATTATGGTAAAAAAAACGAAAAAGTCCTTTTACAATTTTATTTTTTTTAAAACAACAAACCACCAATATGAACTCACGCACACACCAAATAATCATTTTGGGGAAAAATAAATAAATAAATTGCAATGTTCACAGCCCTATAATTTCCACACGACTACTTTAACAATCACATGCCCACTGCTTTTTAATTCTTTTAACAATTTTTTTTTTAAAACCAACATGCACTAACGCTCACACAAAATAACAATTTATGAAAAAACAACAAAAAATAATAATAATGTTATGAAAAGATCACGGTATAGTAACTTGCACACGCTATTGCACACCAATGCACACACCATCGCACACGCCCGTAACAAGTAACACACACACCAATACCATAATTTTGGGAAAAAAAAAACAAAAATACACACAACATGGTGCGAATATGTCTGCTATGTAATTCGCACCAATACCATAATTTGCACACCGACGCACACATCAACAAATACTTTGCACACACCTTCTTACACCAATGCACGCGTCATTGTTAGAAATTAACGCGCAGCTCAAAAAGAGTAACGCACACTACAAATGATACGCACACCCTAGTACTATTTCAATCTTTTTCTTTAAAAACAAATCATGTATCTGACTTCAAGAACACACATAATATCAATTTTGGTAGAAATACCAAAAATAAAAAATTTCAAATCCCCCATCGCAGAAATTTGCACACGCCAGATCACATGCATGCACACGCCATCTTAAAATAATTTTTTACATCGCTTCTGCATTCATAAATTAAGTTTTAGAATAAAAAAAAATGTGGATCATTCACGCACACGCCTATTATTAATGATTGTTTGTTTGTTTGTTTTTTTTTTAAAGAAACAATGCCCCCATCTCTAAGCTTTGCACACGCGGGAGTACATATTCGCACACCTCTGTAAATTTATCTCCGGTGTCCAAAAAAAAATACACGTACTACTCTTACAATTTTCTTCTTTAAAACCAACCCATATACATAAACTCACGCACACACATATAAAGTATTTTCGTAAAATTACAAAAAAAATAAAAAAAATAAAAAAATAAAAAAATAAAAAATCATCCATACAATTTGCACACACCATACTACATGCACGCACACACCGTCGTACATAATCAATTAAAAATATCAGCTCTCAATACAAATTATTACTAGTTATTACCTTTAATATTCTACCTAATATTATGCTCAAGATTACAATTTAATACTAACCAAAAATAAACTCATTACTAGAATTACTTTTTAATCCTTATGTTTTTAAAAATGTCCTTAATTAGTTTAAAAGAATCTTTCAATCTCAACCATTCATGGAAAATGAATCAATGGATATCATGAGATCTCATGATCTCATGTATAATAGGGGTTGCACCAGATTCGAAGCCTATATGTATATATATATATATATATATATATATATATATATATATATATATATATATATATATATATTTATTTATTTATTTATTTATTTATTTATGGTTGAGATGTATTAAATGATTTTTGAGCATTTTGAATGTATTTGGAGTTAATGCAAAAAAAAAAAAAAAAAAAAAAAAAAAAAAAAAACAAACTAAGAGGATTGATAAAATACTTCAAAGGGAGATAAATAGTGGTGGTTTCAATGATTTTTATCGTTTAGACAACTCAAGGCAAAAATGAAACAAAATAACAATAAGTTAAAATTTCCACATAGCTCGTTCATTGTTTGGTAGTTGGACCATATCTCAACCTATACATGTCCAAATGAAGTGATTTTTTTTTTGTGCCATTGAAAAACTAACTTAAAGGGCTACAACTCTTATAAAGACTATAAAGCGAAATTCTAAAAATTTAGATGCCAAACTGAATGGGGAATGACAAAGCAGTGCAAATCGAATCATTGCGGAAACTGGAGTACTTATACGCCCATCCAACAAGTCATCCATGTTGAAGCGGTGCACATTCTAAAAACTTGGATAAACTAAGGGATGGTCGTCCTCGGACCGACTACGAGACAATGACAGGCTACGCCAAAATAAATAAAGATATATCATAACGATTAATAATAACTATATAGTATCATTTGAAATACAATATAAACTTTTGAAAAAGGGGGGAAAATATGAATAATTGATTCAAGATATTTTTCATTCCACTACATAGACTCACTAGCAAGTACTATGAGTCCATGAGCTCTTTCCCACGCATCCAACTACTTTGTGCGATTCATGTCAATTCATTTGTTTGAGTTTCATTAGTGCAAACATACTTATTGTTTTGGGTGGTGAACATGCATTTAATTAGAACTCTAATATGAGTACAAATCACAGTAAAAATAAATAAATACTGAGTACAATCAAATTCAATTACTACCACTTAATGTATGGAACATTCATGATATAAATAGTATTTTTTTCATCTAAAATTTAATATGAAATATATGATTGAGTTGACTTTTTTTTTTTATTGTATTGAGATTAATATAAGTATTACTGACTTTGTTATTAATGATTTCCTATTTAGAAGAATCACTCGTGCCACTCGACACGACAAGGTCATTGGCTTAATATATAATTTACCATTTTGTTATCAGAAAAAGAATTATTGTAGCTAAATTGGTCTAAGACGTCCTGTTAACGCCGTCTATCGGTCTACGCAACAAAGGCGAGGACAATATTGTCCAATCGTTTCATTTAATTTCGAATCTTCGATTTTGTTTTACAGCCAAAATATGAAAAAGCAACCGCGTTTTTCGCTTCGGGAAATCAAGTCCCGCCAGTCCCGTAAAGTTCATTCTCCTTTCTCTATCTTTTTTTTTTTTTTTTGGGTTTAATTACTCCGTATTATTTTTGCTCTAAACTTTTTCCCATTCAATTTAGGCAGAAAATATATAGTAGTATAATATAATTAATTAATAATATTAGTACGTGTATGTATATAGAGGCATTGGAAGAATCAAAGAATGTTTCTGATCTCTGGAGCAGAGGAAGAAGAAGAACGGATTCCCCTCACATGCTCCACCATCTGTTTTTTGCGTTATTTTACGATATTCATAATAACGGCCTTTGAAAGTCGCGGCGATTGCTTTGCAGCGCGGCCTCCTCCTCCTCCGGGATCGCGTCTTCTCCAGGTTTGTGAGTTCTCTTATGCTTTCGTGCGTTCTACGTTAGTACGTTCCCATGCGGATCTGAGCTCCATTTTTGAGATCGATGATCGTTTGCTGCCAAATGCTATTATGATGTTGATTTGTAGATGTGATGTTTTGCTAAAGCCAGAAAAGTGTATATTATTTTCGAAATCCGAAATTTAATCTACATTGTCTAGGATTTTATTTGTTGGTTTTATGTGTGTATACATGTTAGTATTCTGCATTTGATTTGACGTAAATACGGAGGAATTTGTTTGTCATATTATTCGGCCTGAATTCATCCGTGGTCGCTCTTTTTATTTATATTTATATTTGTATTTTTAAGTTTCACGAACTTCCTCATAGAATCCCATTTTGGTGCTTGTTTTGGCATAGTGATGAACGGTGGCAGTAGTCATAGGATTTGCGTTCCCAACGCCTCTCCTCACGTGGTTTTTCATTTGTTTGTTAAACAATTATTCAAAAACCATGCTGGTGCTATAGAGAGATTACCGGATTTTTAGACTTGGTGGAACTGTTTTAATTGGTGAGGTCTATGCCTCTTATATGCTTACTCCTCTCCAAAAAGAACAACAGAAGATAAATATCAGTTTAAACTATTTCATTCCACCTTCTCATCAGTGTTTAAAGAATATGTCAGCAGCAGTAGACCACCTCTTTGATGCTTGAAGTCTTTGGAGTTGTGGAAACTTATTAAATATTTTGGGGTTGAAACATATTTCAACATATATAGGGCAAGTAGCAATATATCAACCCATTTGGGCTTAATTGTAATAGTGAAGATATCTTTATTAGTTATGTTTGGCTTGCATATCTATCTATATACTGAAGCCATTTCTTTTTGGAGAACAGGTGGTTTTGGTTGGGAGTTATATTAGTCTTATCCATTCATCGATTAATTTATTTCCCCTCTTTTTTATGGATGTTTCTTTCTCAGTTTGTTTTTCATAAACCTTTATTCTATTTTTTTCTATGCACAGGTTTCATTAACAGAATTCGCTCCAGTAGCATGTTATTTGTCCCCAAGAATTTATTGAGAAGGGAAAAGCTAATCATAGATTGGCTTCACAATGGTTGAACTTTGCATTTCATTTTTAAGGATACTGACCAGCTCCACTTCTTATAGTACTTGTCTATTTGGATGGCTGGTTACAGTAGCATGTGGACTTTATGCTGTTGTATATGGATTCCTTAAATGGAAGCGGAAGGCATCTCTCAATTGGGTTAAAGCTGCTGCTAGAGCAAAGAAGCAAGCCTGGAAAAAGTTGAAGGTTCCCTTGTCAGAACATACATGGGTTGAAGATTTTGCTAATAATGGTAGACAGCCATCCACATGTAGTGTTTGCCTTACTTCCCTTGTGCCCCCAAAAAATTTAGGCACAAAAGCCTCATCATGTACATTAGTACATCGCTGCTCTGTTTGTGGTATTGCAACACATTTTAACTGTTCTAAGTTTGCATCAAAGGATTGCAAATGTGTAGCACAAGCTGGGTTTAGCCATGTGCAACACCATTGGTCAGAAAGGTGGATTAAGTTGGATGTGAGCCCTGAGATGTCTGCCTTCTGTTTTTATTGTGATGAACCTTGTGGTATTCCATTCCTTGATGTATCTCCTACTTGGCATTGCTTATGGTGTCAACAGCTTATACATGTTAAATGTCATGCTAAAATGTCTGAAGAGTCTGGTGATGTTTGTAATATGGGTCCTCTCAGGAGGCTAATTCTTTCTCCACTCCATGTCAAAGACATCGAAACTGAAACAAATGATTGTGGGGCATTGAGGCAAATGTCAGACAAAATGGTTTCCTCTTCTGTTCATGGCCAAATGAGAAGAAAACGCCATCGGAACAAACATGGTAGTAACCATATGCTCAATGGTACACAACAAGACCCTTCATCTCCTAAAAGAGCACTTGAATTCTTGCTTAGTGGTCTTGCTCTTCTGAAGAATTCCAGCGGTGAGAAAAAAGACAGCCCTCTCATTAGTAATAATGAACTTTCTGATAAGAATGGTATTCAAAATGGATTGATCAGAAAGAAGTGTGAAAATATTTTCCCTGGCCAATCAAAGAAGTATGCTCTTGTAGACTTACCTCAGGATGCAAGACCTCTTTTAGTCTTCATTAACAAGAAAAGTGGAGCTCAAAATGGTCCTTCCCTTAGGAGAAGGTTGAATATGTTATTGAATCCTTTGCAGGTGAGTTTTCCCATTCTTTCTCTCCATTCACAAGGCTCAAGCCCGAAACCTTGCTTGAATTACAATTACTTTTGTAGTTGATTGGTGAATAGATACCTCCTTAATTAGGAAGTTTCATATACTTAATTTGACAGGTAGTACTTTCTGCAAATGTTGGTTTTCCAATTTGATCAAGTATTATTTCTTTGAAGAATAAATTTAGCCGATTTAAGTTTAATATTCTTTGATCTTTTGTTGCAGATTTTTGAACTCAGCTCCACCCAGGGTCCTGAAGCTGGTTTAGATATGTTCAGTAATTTGCAGTATTTTCGGGTTTTGGTTTGTGGTGGGGATGGAACTGTTGCCTGGGTCCTTGATGCAATTGAGAGGTATAAGTTTGAGTCACCTCCACCAGTTGCAGTCCTCCCTTTAGGGACTGGAAATGATTTGTCTAGGGTACTCCAATGGGGAGGTGGTTTCTCAATGGTTGAAGGGCAAGGTGGAGTTGGTGCATATCTGCATGATTTGAACAATGCAGCAGTTACAATGCTAGATCGCTGGAGAGTTGATATAACACATGAGAAATCAGCTCTTGATACCAAACAAGTTAAGCCAAAGTTCATGATGAACTACTTGGGTAATTCAACTTCTTATAAAACTGTCTTGTGCATGTAATCATTACTTCCTGCTTAAATATTATATCACTAGTACCTCCAGAACCACATAATCATTAAACTTTCTTGTTGTAGGTATTGGTTGTGATGCAAAGGTTGCTTATAAATTTCACTTGAACAGGGAAGAAAACCCTATGAAATTTTGCAGCCGGGTAAGAATCATTTGCACCAGTTTTTGGTGAAGACAAACTCATAGTTGAGAATATCAGTAGATGTTTCATTTTCCTTTTATAAGTGAAGGAATTGCAGGGTATTAAAAGACAAAGATGCAAATAGTTGAATAGATGTTTACTCTGTTTCACATGATAGTTCATTATGTTTTTCCCATTTACATTCTAAACCTTGAATTAACATGTTTTGCATTTTCAATTATTTTTAGAATAAAGTCATTTGAAAATTCTTTTACTGTGATTGCTCTAATTCAATTTCTGCAACAGTTTGTGAATAAATTACGATATGCAAAAGAAGGTGCCAAGGATATAGTGGACAGAACCTGTGCAGATTTGCCATGGCAAGTATGGCTTGAAGTAGATGGGAAGGACATACATATTCCAAAGGTACGCTATTCCTAGTGTCTAGAAAGAAGTTGTCTGTCATGCTTATTAGTATTCTTACTAGTTCTATTTTCTTGCAGGATGCCGAGGGCTTGATTGTACTCAATATTGGTAGCTATATGGGTGGAGTTGATCTCTGGCAAAATGATTTAGAGCATGATGATGACTTTGAGCATCAATCTATGCATGATAAAATGCTTGAAGTTGTTTGTGTTTCTGGAGCATGGCACCTTGGCAAACTTCAAGTTTGTAGTTTCCTCCGTGCTTCCTCTTTAACTTGTACTTCTATAGCCATTCCTTGTGATTGCCAATTATACTCTTTTATTCATTTCATGCCTTATTGATTTAAAGTTCAATCTCTACCTCAAACTCAAATTGAGGCTGAGTTAATGGAAAGTATTGGTCTGTTAAACCATTACTATTCAGTAGTGTATATATATATATATATATATATATATATATATATATATATATATATATATATATATATATATATATATATATATATATTTGTAAATTAAATATCTTAACAGTATTATTATTATTATTATTATTTTTTAAACCCTAGCATTAGAGTATTCAAATCCTGTGACACGTGCTTAACATCTCCATAACCAAAAGTCTGCCTTTTCTGTTAAATATATATTCACTAGAGATGCCTTTACCAAGTGCACTTCTGCCATGTTATAATTTACTTAAATAATACAGTAAAAATTATCCTCTATACTATCTGAAACACTCATGCTTCTAAATTTCCAGGTTGGGCTTTCCCAAGCAAGGAGACTGGCCCAAGGTGGAACAATAAGGATACACATCTCCAGTCCTTTCCCAGTACAAATTGATGGGGAACCATTTATACAGCAACCAGGATGCTTAGAGATCACACACCACAAACAGGTATTAGGTGCTGCTGGCTGAATTTAAGATGATTGTGAATCAATTTTCCAAAATGTTTATTTTTGAGATTGACAACTTAGGTGAAAGTAATATTCCAATGTTGGGTGTGTAGGTGTTTATGTTGAGGAGGACATCAGGGTTGGATGGGCGAAGAGGACATGCAGCAGCTATCATGACAGAGGTTTTGGTGGATGCCGAATGTAAAGGTGTGATCAGTGCAACTCAAAAGAACATGCTTCTTCAGCAGATAGCTCTTCAACTTTCTTGATTCATAATTGCAGCCATTGATCCTATATCTGCAAAATTGGATTAGAACATTTTTCCCTCTACCAATGAATTTTGACATAGGATTTGTATACTAGGAGCTAATACATTACAAAGGCACTGCTGCCTAGAGATGTTAGATTTCCCGGAGAGACTTGATATTAAAAAGGTCCAGGTCTTATACATGTTTTATTACACTTGTATATGCTACAGTACGAATCTCGTTGCTAGGGAACGCAAATGGAAAAAAAAAAATACGAGCTTTTTTATTAGAAAGTTGACAGATAAAACTAGTTGGATATTGACCAACATTTGGCACAAGTGTTCTGCATTCTTATTCTAAGATGTTTGGTATTTTGATGTCTTGTAGGTTCTAAACCAAAAGTACCCCACAGCTCCCTCTCACCTCAACTCTGGGCTCCAATGCTGCATTCTCAGCATCTAGTTGACATAACACACAAAAATTTTCTGCACCATTTATTTCAGTCAACATGACAGATTGACAGGCTTGAGGTGTGTGTAACTAAATGTACTCGAAACGTGTACTCGAGGGGTCTAACTGTTTACAATTTACCTTTTAAAAATTCACAATTTTCATACTATGAACACACAATGTTAACATATATGTAATTGGTTACCTTGTTTTGTATTCACAAGTTACTTACACACAATGTTAACATATATGTAATTTGTTACAATATTAGTATATTAGAATTTGATGATCATGTTTTGTATTCACAAATTCTGTTATGTGTTTTGACTTAGAAATACAATTTATATGCTAAAAGTTTATAATTTGAATACTAAAAATATATAATTTACACGTCATTTAGGACTAGGGTCTACCTTGCAAGGTGGATATGGTCCATGATATAATCATTGCTGGCAAGTTATTGTGTGGACCATGATGATCCACACAGTGTTATGTGGACCATAACAAAAAATACATTTTTAATATACTACTAGTTTTTTACGCGCATTGCGCGATTGGGATAATGCCCAATGTTTTTTTTTTAATAAGTACTTTAAAGTATATCAAGACAGGATTATATTAGAATTGTTCATGCATAAATAATTGAATGTTGAATTTGCGTATTTAAATAGGTAATTCTAAGTTTACAAATGCAAGATAATATAGTCAAGATTGATTATAATTGTCAATAAAATAATTGTATATGTATGGTTGAAACCAAATACGGGACATAAAGGAGAGCAAATAAAAATTACGGCATAAAATTTTAAATATATACTAATATTGAAGAGCTAATTGTTGATTGTCAAACAAGGACATTGCGAGGTAGTTTTCCACTTCAATTTGTTGTGTAATTTGAATACTCTTTTTGTAAATAAATCCTCCAAGTAGTTAATATGATTGGTTTAATTATATTTTTTTATTTTTTAAAACAATTATTATTATTATTATTATTATTATTATTATTATTATTATTATTATTATTATTATTATTATTATTATTATTATTATTATTATTATTATTATTATTATTATTATGTATACCCTTAGGTCATTTTACATGTTAATCTAAAAAGTTAAATTTTTCAAATATCTTTTTACCAATCTTGATATAATTTGCTGGTCAAATCAGCTAATAATCCGCTATTGCTAACCGCTAAATACTGATTGTCAAACAAGGACATTACGAGATAGTTCTCACTTCAATTTGTTGTGTGATTTGAATACTCTCTTTGTCAACAAATTCCTCACGTAGTTAATTAATATGATTGACTTTATTAATTATATTTTTCTTAATTTTTTCATGGTATTAATAAAATACTTGGTAAATAAATATATAACATTATTTTGTATTATAACTTTGATATTTAATTAAAAAAAATAGTGCACAAAAAAAGATAATAAACAATGAGTTAATACCCAAAATCGTCCTCGACTATAGTGATTTTTCTCAATTTCGTCCTAAACGACTTTGGTGACCTAATATCGTCCCAGACTTTTGTGTTTCGCTCAATTTAGTCCTCCATTTGTTATTTCGTCAAATTGGTGTTAAATAAAGGGACAATTCAGTAATGTCAATATTGATCTCTCTTTACTTTCAACTTGTGAAGTGCGAAATTCCTCTTTCTTGTACGAATTACACCCAGAATTACTCCCGGACCTGCAAATCAAATTTTATATTCGCAGTTTTAGGAGTAATTCTGGGGGTAATTCATAAAAAAAAAAAAGGATTTCGCAGTTCACATGTCTATGAGTAAAGAGATGCCAATATTAAAATTACTGAATTGTCTATTTATTTAACACCAAATGGACAGAATAACAAATGAGGGACTAAATTGAGAAAAACACAAAAGTCTGGGACTAAATTGACCGAAACACAAAAGTCTGGGACGATATTAGGTCACCAAAGTCGTTTAGGACGAAATTGAGAAAAACCACTATAGTCGAGGACGATTTTGGGTATTAACTCAATAAACAATGTAGTGAATATAATCAATTGATGAATTTGAATTAAAGAATTTTTACATTGAAGAAAAATAAAGATAATATAATATAATAAAATTATTTCTCTTAATTAATTTATTGATAATGAATAATTTTTTTTAATAAATACATTGTATGGATAATGTAGCGAATATAATCAATTGATGAATTTGAATATAAAGAATTTTTATATTGGAGAAAAATAAAAACAATATAACTAATGAAATTATTTCTCTTATTTAATGTACTAAATATGCCAACTTTGATTGGGATGGGGTTCGAATTTCGAACTTAAGACCTTTCTTATTGAAATCAATGAATAAGATAACGGTGAACTAACAGAAATTAACGGAAAAGTTAACGGATAATCATATTCATTAAGGATAAATTAGTAAATCTTAAAGAAAAAATTAAAATCTGATCAATCTGAGTCATTCATTTGATTAAAAAACTTGACCGCCATTTTTTCTACCCATTATAGACCTAAATCTCTTGGCTCTTATTAGTATAGTAGAAATGTACATTATTTTTGTATTGAATATACATTATGCAATATAATGTACACTCAATACAAAAATAATGTACATCCCCTGAATATAATGCACATTATTTTTATACTGAATATATACATTATTTTTGAACTGAATGTACATTATTTTACAGTATACAAAAGATGGTCCACATAACTTGTGTAGACCATGGTCCACACCACACAATAATAATTGATCATTGTTAGCATATACGACTCCTATACAGCCCACATGCTTTATCAACTTCTTGAAACATCATATTTTTGTGGGCTTCTGATCCAATCCTATTAGGCCTTATGAGCCATGAGTAGGGTTTCTGAGAGGCCCTATACAAAACCAAACCCCTTCTTCTCGCGACAATCGGCAAAGCGGCGGGGAGTGAAGCCAGAGAGAGAGAGAGAGAGAGAGAGAGGGAGTTCAGCTTGTGGAGAAGATGGTGACCTACAGAGTAAGTGTTTGAATTTTTATTCTGTTTTCATTTGAAATGGTACGCCTACACAACTACGTGTACTGTTACGGCCCTTGATTGCTCGTACGAAAATGACGTCGACGACTGTGGTTCCTGTGTACAGTTCCATCAGTACCAGGTGGTTGGAAGAGCTCTCCCGACGGAGACCGATGAGCACCCTAAGATCTACCGCATGAAGCTCTGGGCCACAAATGAGGTCCGTGCCAAGTCCAAATTCTGGTAAAGCCGCTTATCAATAAAGCATACTTAATAATATTTGTGGGCATGTTTCTATATATGCTGCTTGATCTTTTTGTTTAATCTAGTGCTATTCTGTGTAACCAGGTATTTTTTGAGGAAGCTGAAGAAGGTGAAAAAGGCCAATGGTCAGGTCCTAGCTATCAATGAGGTATTCATATACTCAGATTTTGTTACTGTGGCCATCTACTATCCAAATTATTAGATTGACATATGATGTTTTTGTAGTTATTAATGTAGAGAAGTTATTCCTAGCTTGTTAGTTTTCATATGTTGAAGCTGATTTATTGAAATTTGCTTTGTTTTCTATCTCCCTATTTGTAGAGTGTAGATTGTCTCATTAAGTATTCCATTGTGCACATACTAGTCTGTATTTTAGGATGGAGCTGCCTGTTACCTTTCCACCTACTTCTGAAGTCTTCTGTTGTTGAACATATTTTTGTGCTACTAGCTTCTTGGTACTTATTCACTATGCAAGTTTGATTCCCTGAATTTTAAATCGATAAATGTGTTTTGGTCATGGAATGAAAAAAAAGGGAATTGTAATTTATGTCCCTCATATATTTGCCCCGCCCCTCAATCTCAATTTTCCTTACGGGAGGGGCAATATATGTATTGTTTTGAAAATTGAGCGGCAACATTTACACCACCAATAATTCATGAGTAATAATTCACGAGTGACATTGATAAATGTCATATTATGGACGGGCATAAATTACAATTTTCCCCCCAAAAAAGAAAAAGAATCTTATCGTTACTTAAATGTGATTTTCATGCTTCAAACAGTTGACTTGGCATTTTTTTGTGGTTTGCAATTTGCAGTGTTAAGTTTTGCTAAGTAGCTTTGTTTCATGTCATTCATCTTTATTTCAAGTATTATGAGAGAAGAATGCTTGCTATGATCTGCTGTCTACATACAGTGTTTTCTACCTTCTGGTGGTGATTCATATCCTGTTCTTGTGTGCTCACTCAATCAATATATTTGTTTATGTTTAGATCTTTGAGAAGAATCCTACTAAGATCAACAATTATGGTGTATGGTTGAGGTATCAAAGCCGAACTGGATACCATAATATGTACAAGGAGTTCCGCGATACAACCTTGAATGGTGCTGTAGAGCAGATGTACACTGAGATGGCTTCTCGTCACAGGGTGCGTCATCACTGCATCCAAATCATCAAGACAGCTACTATCCCAGCCAAGCTCTGCAAGAGAGAGAGCACCAAGCAGTTCCTCAACTCCAAGATCAAGTTCCCTTTGGTGTTCAAGAAAGTGAGGCCACCAAGCAGGAAGCTTAAGACCACCTACAAGGCATCAAGACCCAACCTCTTTGTGTAACTTGTTTGGCCTGCATCATAATCAATTTCCTACTTTCAGCAATTTTGATGAATTAGTCTTTCATTAGACACTTTTGAGAAACATAGAGAAAATTTAAATTTACCATTTTGATTAGTGAGTGTTTGCTTTATATGAATGGATCAGTTTTTATCCTGCTATGTTACTTTTCATGTCTGTTAATGAGCTCGAACATTACTTCTTAATTCGCAGAAAACATGTTTGTGCGGTACATTCACAATGGAACAGGCAGTATCATTATTAAGGTAGGTTTAATACTACATGCTTTAAACCAAAATCCAACAAAGGAACAGAAAGCCAACAATGTAAAGGAGGAGCAGGTAATTGTTGCTAAATTGGGGCATTTAAGTATAGAGTGGATTGCAAACTTGACAAGATTGATCAATGCAATTAAAAAAAAGGAGATACACTTCTAGTCCATAAATGTATACACCAATCAATTTTAACCTAGCTTATACGGGATATAAGCTAACATAGGATCGCTGCTCCTTTTTAATTGTCGAACTTTGTGGTTCTTTTCTTCTGTATCAAACTCATTCCTCCTCCTAGGGGCTAGGGCTAGGGCTAGGGCTAGGGCTCCAGCTTTAGAGCTTCTCTCCTCTTAGCCAGCCTCCTCTTTGTCTTTGGATAAGCTCCAACTCTCTAAGTCTTTCTTCCTCTTTCCGCTGAAGTTCTAGAGCTTCTCTTCTTTGAGCCTCTTCTACTCTCCTACGGTTCTCCTCAAGCATTTTGTCCAGTTCATCTCTCTCTTTCCTTGCTTGCTCCTGTTTAATTATATTTTAGAACCACAGCAGTGCCAATATTAAAACCACTATTGACTTTCAAAGAGAGTGGAAGAGCAATGCTTATGACCAAAGAGAATTTATGGAAGGAATAGATATATATTCAGAATAATCATTTTGGAGTTTGGACTACTTAAGAAAGGTTATGGGCTTATGGTTCTAGATCATCGCGTAATAAGAACACCATTGTTGAAACTTTGAGAGAGAAAGGTTTCAGTAGTCATGCTATGCATTGATTGAAAGAAACAGCAGAGAAAACAAATAGAGCAAGGGGATATTAACTTGAACACAGCCTTTAGGCTCATACGGATTGACAGAGAAGAAAAATGAAGAGACAACTAGACAAGACACACTTAGTATAGATGAGAATTAGAGGGAAGAGGAAGTGTTTTAACTAAGAGAAACTTGATAATAATGACAAGTGATGAACAGAGTTATATAACTTCCAGGCCATGAGGTGCTTACTTCTTTTAGCCTTGCCTCATTAAGAGCAGCTTCTTTTTCTTTTTGAAGTTGAGCTTCAACATCTTCAAATAGTTTTCTCTGACCTTCTTCCACTCGTTTCTCTATTTCTAGTTTAACTTCATCAGAAGCCAACTTTTCCTCAACCCTTTTCCTTATTTCTTCCTCCAATCTCTTTGCAGTCTCCTCTTCTAATTGCTTAAGCTCTGCCTCTTGTTGAAGTCTATAACAATTCATGTTGTGAGATAAATATAGATACTACACAGCTACACTTGCAAAGCAATAAACAATAAAATGGCTTGGTAGTTAAAGGAGTGAAGAGACCAGCAAAAAATGATCTTATATGAAATATTTTCAGGGGCTCCAAACACCATTTAGATTTAACTGAGGATGGAAAACAAGTCAGTGATGATTGAAATGCTCAAAAAAACATAATTTCCCCAAAAGTCTATGCCAATTGATCACAATGGTTAAGTCACTAACACAGTAGCATTCTTGGCTAGCAGCATGGTCTGTCAGTACAATCAGAACTCAGAAGAAACAAAACAAATAGCATACATGCATTAAATCTGTTATGTCACAATCTGACTGTTGATTATTCCTCAATGAGATGGAGATAAAAGAAAAGTAGAATATAAATCATCCTTAGTTCTCTCGTTTTCTGTATGCTATTCAACTCAAAGACCAGAAACATATGGAAGTAAATTAACCCCTAACTAGTTTATGCATTGGACTAAAAAGAAAAGAGAACGCTGGAAACTTTTCATAGGTTAAACAATCATGCTCTAATTCCAATGAATTGAAATATAGCATATGGCGGTAGGCAGGTACCTTTTCTTTTCTTCCTCCTCCTTTTTTAATTTTTCCACAGCACTTTTACGCTCAGCTGATGCAATACTAGGACTACGAGACTTAGGTGAAGGAGAATCATAGGTACTTCGGCTCCGTCGTCTCCTATGCCGTTTGGGTGTTGGAGAACGGCTTCTTCTATGTCTTGAAGCTGGTGAGCGACTTCTGCGATGGCGAGGTGTCCCTGAACGACTTCTTCGCCTGTGCAATACAGATAATTAAAATACAAGAGACTAGATGATAGCAAAGTAAGAACAAATTGGTTGTGGTTTTTGTCACACCACATTATCTTAATAAACATGAAGAAAAGAAGTGGGTGTAATTCTTCATTTTTCATCAGGCAACTTGGAAGCATTTGAATTTCCAGCGAGCTCAACAAGTTAGCTATAACCCTATCCTCACAGCAATCCATCTCATTTCTATGCTCTACCTACTCAGAATTTATTCAAAATAACTTGACATTCTAACATTATTCAGAAAATTTAATTCCAGAGTCACTAAAACTCATTCCAACAGTTAGACAGTCAACATTCTACTTCAAATGTTAAATCAATTCAAAACAAAGAGCAATTTGCAGTTAACCACGAAGTGAGTTGTATCATTTAGCTATGAAGTACCAGTACTGTAGTACATTGCTGTATAAAAGCTGCTTAAAAAAGTAAATAAATAAATTTAGGATCATACCTGCTTGAGTAAGGTGAGCGGCTATGGTCCCTCCGGCTTCTATGGCTGCCGTGGCGGTGATTGACCGGCGACCGTGACCGAGAATATCTCCTCCTAGAGTACGACGGCGACCGAGATATACTCCTCCCCATTTTGGCGAGTATGCAAAATCTACTCGTGTGCGTATAGGCGTGTACTAAACCTCCGAGATTTGCGATTGTTAGAACATACTCCGTAGAACATTGTAGTTTATTTGGGCTCGGGTCATTCATGACCCATCTTATTAACCAATGCGATTCGTAAGCCCATCAAACGCTAAAATAAATCGCCGGTTTAACTAGCAAATTATGCTGTGTGCAAAAACGACGTCGTTTTGACTAAAAATGCGCGTCCCACTTAAAAAAAATTTAAATTCGATTCCCGACAATAGTATTTTTGGTGCATAATTTGAATTATATATCAACAAATTCATAACTATATATCCACATATTCATAACTATATATCCACAAATTCATAACTATATATCCACAGTGAATGAATAACACAAAATCCAGAATGAATGAACTAAATATCCATAATGAATGAACTAAAAATCCAGAATGAATGAAAAACATAATGCTGTTGAGGAGAATCGAAACTGAATTTATTTATTTTTTTTTAAATGAGACGCGCGTTTTTAGTCAAAACGACGTCGTTTTGCAACCGTGTGCACCATGTGGTGCACACGGTTGCACAGCATAACTATTGGGTTTAACTCCAGTAATGAACTGGCTTGATGATATCGTACTATGGTAGTGTGTTGTATATGTAATATTAATCATAATGTTACTAAAGATGACAAGTGCTCAAGTGTAAAGGAATGAAACGGAACAGAACTAACACACTTGTTTCTATAGTTGAAACTTGTGATCCTGACCGGATTCGTTAAATTAGACACAGATAATTTTATAAATGTACCGTAATTGTCTTGGATCGAAGGCTAACTAATAGACGTAACACATAGACTTGACAAACATAAATTTGGAGAGTAATACTACAGGACAAGTGAATAAGAAAATTCTCACTTCATTGATAGATATTCGAAATTGGATTCTTTCATTATTACATGAAACTGTCGCAAACAGAAACATTTTTTTCTGAGTTTACATATTAAATTAACATAAGACATCAATTCAACTGAGAAAACCAAAAACACCCTAACTGCACAAAGCAAAAATATGAATGAATATATGCAAGTCATCATAGCATCATTCTACTGATTGTGAAGGGCTATAATATTGACAGTGGGCTTCATTCCTGGAGGTGGAGCCATTTAGGCTGCTTCATAGTGCAGGGGACCTGTACATCTCTTGACAAGTTATTTCATCAATATATTACAAGAACACCCGAGCTGGGACTTAACCATACAGCCGGATTCGCGTTTTAATGGGCTCCCGGCACAGGGGACATAGAGATATAGTGGCACCGCATTCCCTGCAAGTCTGATCCAAAGGTAACAATGTTAACTGTTAAAGCGGCAGGCGGCTGGATATTTGGCAGTTATGTAAGGATCAATCTTTTATATTCCAATAACAACTGCAAATTCATTTCTGTTTTAACTTTTATTTTAGTTCTTAGCTGAGTATAAGTAGTAAAATTGCTTACCATATGACCACAACCAAAAGCCATGTCCTTTGGATTTGTCAAGCAGATGGGGCAAACCTTTCGTTTAGACACAAAAACATAAATAAGTACATTGCATCTATAGAACCAAAAGTGAGAAGTGGGATTAACATTAACGCGTACTTGTTCTGCTGCAGCAACGGGGTCTGCTGGTCCAAAGCTTGTTGCGTGTGGGTATGGCAATGATTTGACAGCATTATCATGGTCAATTACTTCACGGGGAGGAGGAAGTGGCCTTGTCCGAGGACCTCTTTTGTTTCTAAAGCAGTAAGTTTTGAAACAGTAAATATTTTGAGCGAGCATTTGTTGCAAGATGATACACGAAAAAGAAAACGTCTTACTCCGTGCATTGAATGCTTTGGGTGAGTCTGTACTGAAATGGAATTTCCATAAGTGCAGCAAGCGCAAAGGCTGCTTCCTTCTTTCCCATATCGGTGTGCTCAGACATAATTGATGTGAAGTTGACAAACTGCAAGATAGTACGTACGCGAAATTACATGGAAAGAAGATTTTGTTGGCAGTTCCATGTTACCCCAACCAAAATGTTCCGGCCACAAAGATGTGGAAAAAGAAAAAAAGCAAGAAAGAACACTGCTTTGGGCTACTTCAACTTCACAAGCAGAGAGAAAGTCCATAAGAGATTCTACAATCTTTATCTTCGGTAGCAAGTGGTACCTGGAAATTATCAAATCGCCGCTGAGGAATGTAATCATCAAATTGACGCATTTCATCCCATGGTCCATCTCCCACACCAACCAGAATTATTGAAAGAGGATATTCACTATATACATTATATTAAGTCAAATAGATAGATGCCATAAATAAACTTCACAAGAAAATCCAAAGTTAAAAAAAAAGGAATATTATAGGAAAAAAAGTTCTACCTTGCAGCAACTATAGAATCAACAGTAGACTGTTCTTGTGGACTAAGCCTACCAGGTGGTGTATCACTGCTCCGGGTTACCTGATCCAAAAATTAAGAAATTAATTAAAACAGGGCAAGGGCATATAAGTTCAGAAATGCATATATATATATATATATATATATATATATATATATATATATATATATATATATATATATATATATATATCAAAAGGAAGGAAAACAAACCTGTCCATCAGCAATAATGATGAGGACATGGTACTGCCCGTTGTGTGCTTCAACTATATCAATAGCAGCATTGATTATAGGGGCAAATGAAGTTGGGCCTTCAAGTTGAGCAGATGAAAAAGGATAAAAGAACTATCAGTCGATTTTATAACTTTGAATAGGATTGAACTCGAAGAACAAATAGATAGGACCATTATATGAGGCTCCACACTCACAGATATAAATAACTAGAAGAAAGCATTACAAAAGTTGGTTCTCCGGAAAGAGATATTTTAAGCATTTAACTGCAAAATAATGGAGCTGATACTCTGATGACATATAGATCATTCCCAAACACCCCTATCCGGCTATCCATCCCTACCCATTTCCAGTTTTCATTCAATACGGGCTCCCTATGGATTAAGTATGCCTATGGATAATCATTGAGAGATAGTAAATTCCTCTATTAAAGTTTATCTCACACGCTTTTGCTCCATCAATGCGGTGGGGCAGAGAAAATACCTTTAACAGAATTTCTTATATCAGGACTTTTATAGAAAACTATCATGTAAGATGCATCTGTCTAATGAGTTGTTATAAATAGCATAAATATGTAAAGTTTGATAGGTTCTACAGCATGGTAGCAGCTAAGCATAATGCAAATTAGAATGCAGAGAAAAGGCTTGAGTGATATTTATTCACCGTTCACTGTTTCAGTCAGCAACCTTTAATGTACAAGGGACACACTCATATACTTTTAGGATTTAAGATATGCAATTATAACTGTCTATTTGTCACGTTAAGTCAACAAGTGAAAAAAGAAGTGTTGCAAACCTGCCAGCTTTATGTAAGGAACAATTTCTCTATAACGTGCAAGAGCTTCCTCGAATCCATGACAAGGTCGATGGTCGGGGAAAAAATTAAACACATGTTGATCATGTGTAGTGGCTGAAAAGGTGTTAAACAAAATACTAGGTCAAGTCAAGAGACAGGGATATGTTCCAGACCAGGAACTTTGATAGCAAAGATAGGCAAAGGAATACTAACCATCACCAAATCCAAAACAAGGTATCAAACTGTCCTCGTCGAAAGGAGATAAAGTTCGCCCAACAATGGAGATGGCTTGCTCATATGGATTTGGTGTATTACCAATTGCATGGAGGCTTTTATGATTGAATGAATATTTGCCTACAGGCTTCAACTTGTCAAGAATTCTTCTCTATAAGTAAACCATGTTAGAAAATAATAATTATGAGGAACGCAGGAATTTACCGGTCCACTCATTGCTTTTTGTAAAATCAATGCCAAGAATCAAGTTTGATGATTCAAGGCCTGCTTCTCTCAATGCATTAATAACCTGAACATATAAGTAACCCAAATATTTATCTGCTTCAAAATGCATATGAAATGTGGTCTGGAGTGGCAAAGAGCCACCCCCTGCTTAGTGATGCAGAAGCAACAAGTGAATAAACCAAGAAAAAAAAAAAGATGGAAAACCTACACAGTCATGTTATTTATCTTTTACCAAGACAGGGTGATTACAATGAAATCATTAAAACTGCTTAGATCATACAATTGAATGGTCACCCATGGTAGCAAATTAGGCATTTCATTGATGCTTTATGAGTTCAGGCTTTGTATACCCAAATAATCCCCTTTCTTTTTCAAGTGCAACCACTTTTAATTATGAAAACAACCATGAACGCACAGAAAGCATTCAACAATTGCAAGAGCTGAGGTAAAATCAAGTACACATATTGCAAGACTCTACCAATGTTCACTGCAATCAGAAATAAGCATCATAAGCCAATAATATAGAGCTTATTTGCTGCAACCAGTCTTTCTCTACACATATTTCCCATCTGTTCTTTCACATTTCCCATACTTTTGATCAATCCCTCAGTAATGTTTGGACTACTCAACCAGTTTAAATGTTTAATGAAGTGAAACTAAAATCATAAAGAAAAAATAAACCCCTTTCAAGATGGAACAGAAGAAGAGTTCCAACACGAAGAAGATATGACATAGCTTTATAAAATTTAGAAGGAGATAATCACATTCTATTAAGAAGAGAACCTGGTCCAAAGAGTTAAAGTTATCAGCTATGTAGGTGGCTTGCTGTTTCTTTTGATAATTGGTGTCAATTGAAGTTCCAGCATATGATGGACCTTGAGCTTGATGGTTTGGGTCAACAGAATGTCCCGTGTATGTTGTAGATGGATATGGGTATCCAATGCCCGCTTCGTTTCTTGGATATTCTGGGCTTTGATGAAAATTACCATCGCGGGAGTCATCAAAGGTTGATTTATTGTTTCCCATTATGTATGTGTATCTTCACCACTCTAACAATTAAAACTACAGTGGACTCAGTTTGACTCTACCCAACAATTAAGGATTGATTTAACTATCTGCATAGAAACGCTTCTTCCTCCTAAAACAACTGAACACCATATGTCATATGCTTGAATGTTGCAGCAAAATTAATATAAAAAATTACAATCAATAAAACAAAATTTGAGGCCTCCATGTGATAAGCCGAACACCAAAAGCTAATTGAAGCTTTTTTGTTTTTTTTTTTTTTTTGTCCACACCAAATCCTGGCTATGGGCTCCCATGGATAGCCCTTTTTCTTCTACTTTTCTCAGAAGTATCAAACAACTAGTCTACTGTTCAATCACCCATCTATGGAGTTCGCTTTCTGTGGAAATATCCATCCACATACATACACTAATATATATATACGTATAAAGAAAGTCAGAAAGGGAGAGGGGAGAGCATACCTAATGGAATTGATGCAGAAAGTGGTAGAGCTTTGATAGCAGAAAGATTGAAGTGGATCTCCAGATAAAGGCATAAAGTAAACTGAATTTATTTCGGTCATTAATCATAATGGTCTTTTATTATTTTTTTTTTTAAATTATTTTTTGGGCTTACTTGCAAAGTTGCAAGAGTTGAGTAGTTGGCTGACGTTTATGTGAGTTGGGCTTACACCGCTTTTCCATTTTTAGGATGTCTTGCTGTCTCGCCGTTCCGTTTAAGTTTTGCCTACAAATGCGTGTAGTAATAGGCGATTTTGCTGTAAAGGTATCTGTTACGAGTAATTTGCTCAATAGAAGTTTTTATTTTATTTTAGAATGAGAGAAAGTTGTACTTATTATTTTGAGAATATGCACTACTAATTTTACTTATGTAGACCTGGCAATTATGGACAGGACTCGTTAACACAACACGAAACCAGACACAAAAATAATGGGTTAGTGTTTAGTCTTAACGTGTCTCGGGTCGTTAACCGGTTGACCTGTTAAGAACTTGTTATGTTTCGTGTCTTAACGGGTCAACCCGTTAATCCTATTAAGAACCCGTTTAACCCGCTAATATTATCGTATTAACTTGTTTATACAAACTTGTTTATAAGGCAAATTATGCTGTGCATCCGTATGCACCATGCATGGTGCATGCGGATGCAAAAACGACGTCGTTTTAATAAAACGCGCGTCTCCCCTTAAAAAAAAAATCAGGTTCGATTCTCAGCAACAACATATGAATTAAAATTTCATAATCGATGAACTATAATTCCATAATCGATGAACTATAATTCCATAATCTAATCTATGAGCTAAAAATTCCAGAATGAATGAACTAAAATTCCATAATCTATAAACTAAAATTTTAGAATCGATGAACTACAATTCCATAATCGATGAACTATAATTCCATAATCAATGAACTATAATTCCATAATCTATGAACTAAAATTCCAGAATGAATGAACAATATAATGTTGTTGCTGGAAATCGAACCTGAATTTTTTTTTTTAAAGGGGAGACGCGCGTTTTTTAATAAAACGACGTCGTTTTGGCATCCGTATGCACCATGCATGGTGCATACGGATGCACAGCATAACGATTGTGTTTATAACCCGCTAAGAACTATTGTCATTTAAGTAAGAACCATTGTCATGAATGAGATTACAAAAGATATTATGAACATGACTAAAGATGAAATTACTACATTAGGCTAATATCTTACACCAATTGTTGATGTTTAACAATTTGAATTTTGAATTTTTTTTTTTGTGTTCAGTTTTATTCTAAAAACTAGTATATACTTCTTTAATTATGCTTTTTGGATGTTATTTTATCATTTTATGAATGTTATGAATTGAATATTTTTTAGTTTGTTTGATGGATTGAATTGTAGGTTTTATTTTTTGTTTATATAACATAACTTTAAATTTTAGTTTTTTTAAATATAGTAATAGACCAAGACTATGTGGTTTAATGGTATCCGGATTGGACTTCCATTTAGAAGGCTATGAGTTCAATAAGGACAATGAAATTGAGAAAGTTGGTGAATAAGACTAGAGGAGTGCCATTGTATTTTCTTTTTATTAATTTGTTATAATCGTCTTTACTGCCTTCTATGTATATATTGGTGGCCTCCTTTACTGTAAGATGATTTTTTCCAGGAGTGAATACATTTAATAAAATTTTCAGAACCTTCTCTCATCTGCAAACTTTTCCATCATTATATAAATTTACAAGTTGATATAATTTGATTATAAGATATTTGACATAAGTCATTACTATACATAGCCAAAAGTTGAATATAAAGTCAGAAATGGATGACCAACTAAGTAAAACACGATATTATACTTACCGAGTATAAATGTATAAAATGTTTAAGAAAATAATAATACTATTGTTCAGGGCATTATGCACAAATGGATGATGGCCCCAGAAATAAACAAGTATAGACCATCTAACCCTAATAATAAGCTACAACTAATATTGTACTAATTGGAAATCAATGACTAGACAATGATGTTTGAAGGGAGACATGAGACCCTTATGTAGTGTTTAGACCCCCACCATACATTGACAAGTGTGCATTATTAGTTATATATGTGTCCCATATTCACCTTAAGTACTTTGTTGTCCGTGCTTTTCAACTGAATATGTATTACCTATCACGCCTTAATACATAAGAAGTGAATAGCTCGGTTGGTTATTACTTTTGTTGCCAACTTGGAGATTGCAGGTGGCCCCATCACTTATCGGCAAATTTTTAAGAACATTATTTGATACAAAATAATGTGTCTTCAGTACTCAAATAATGTATATTCAGTACACAAATAATGTATCTTTAGTATATTAAAAATGTACATTTTATTCATAATTCACACATTTGTGTGGACCATGATCCATGGAATAATGATCGATCACTTACCTATACCATCCAGGTGTAATTTCTGGACTATTACGCAATAATGCGGTTACACAATCGTATATTTTCATACTGGTTGCGAATTTTTATTAACACCCAAAAAAGTTCAATATAAATGACAAAGTTATTATCTCTAATTAAAAACATACATCTAGAGGTACAATTTAGGTCTTTCTCTGTCCGCTTAACGATTTAGGTCCACTTGACTAATTCACATTCGTGCCACCTGGCACGGGAGTTGACCCAAGGAAAATCGTCACTTGTGAGAATCAAACCCGAATTATTCCAGAATTCTTCTACAAAAAAAACTCATTTGTCACTTGAACTATCCCATTAGGTTCTAAAATAAAAAAACTTTAATTGAACCAATGACATATTTTTATTTTTAGTCATTTGTAGATTATATGTTAGACAAAATGGTTATTTGGTCTTTCAGTTATTTGTTGCTTCTATTGTTTATGGGCTAAGACATAAAAAGAATGGTCATGGTTAGTGAAATTTTTTAGGATAGTTATGCTGTGGATTCGTATGCACCATGCATGGTGCATACGGATGCCAAAACGATGTCATTTTATTAAAAAACGCGCGTCTCCTCTTTAAAAAAAATTCAGGTTCGATTCCCAGTAACAACATTATATTGTTCATTCATTCTGGAATTTTAATTCATAGATTATGGAATTATAGTTCATTGATTATAGAATTATAGTTCATCGATTATGGAATTGTAGTTCATCGATTCTGAAATTTTAGTTTATAGATTATGGAATTTTAGTTCATTCATTCTGGAATTTTTAGTTCATAGATTAGATTATGGAATTATAGTTCATCGATTATGGAATTATGGTTCATCGATTATGGAATTTTAGTTCATATGTTGTTGCTGGGAATCGAACTTGATTTTTTTTTTTTAAGGGGAGATGCGCGTTTTATTAAAACGACGTCGTTTTTGCATCCGTATGCACCATGCATGGTGCATACGGATGCACAGCATAATTTGCCAATTTTTTATGATAATTATGTTTTCTTTGATGTAGACATGTAGTACCGTCTCCACTAAAACTTAATTCCATGACCTCTCATTTGAAAGAGTAACTACATGCTACTTGACCATAAGGTTATTGGTATGTTTGTTTGTTTGTTTGTTTGTTTTTTTTTTTTTTTTTAAATAATGTTTAGAGTTCTAATTATTTGTAACTATTAATAGTTGAAAATCAATAGATTACATAAGGCATTTAACATAATCATTATTGTGTGGACCATGGTCCATACAAGTTGTGTGGACCATATTTTGTATACTATAAAATAATGTATATTCAATACAAAAATAATGTACATTGTATTTAGGGAATATCAACTAAGACTTTTCAAATTTCTAAAGTATCGCAGTTTAAGTTTACAATTAATTAGATTAATTTGTTTTTATTTTAATGAATTATTAAAATAAAATTTCAAAATAAGTGGTTGAGTATGTAGAATATGAATTTAGTATTAGAAGGTCATAAATTTATTATTACCAATATTTTTTTGATTGAGTATGTTGCATAATTTTTTTTTTTATTGTGATTTTCTTTTTAATCTAATTTGTGAATTATTATCCAATTTACTTTCTCATGTAGTGGCAAAACTTTAAAGTATGCAAACGTTGATTGCATTTGATACAATCATACAACCAAAATGAATGCAAAAACCTTTGAGGTTTATACCAATTATTCTCATTGCACTTGGTACAACTCCAAGACTTTTTTAATTTATATTGGTGGAATAACTTTTTCCAATCCTTTATATAATAAAGCTATATGGTTTGGGAAATAATTAATGTTACAATTAATGCCACAACATCCTTTATTATAAAAAAAAAAGCACAACATTTAAAAAATAAAATAGCTATATATTATATAATCATATAAAAAGTATACTTTTGAAAAATAAAATAGCTATATATTATATAATCATATAAAAAATGTGTTCAATTAGAGTTTAAATTTACACATACAAAATTTGAAATTTGCTTTCCAAATGTAATTATCTTAGTTATTATTCGTATTGTAAAAATTATAATATAGATGAAATACAATTAAGAATAAATCAATGTAATTATGTAAATTCTCTCTATAAGTTTATTTGAATATGCACATAATTAGAGATTATATTAACCATACAAAATTATAATTTTAATATTAATTTTAATTTTAATTGTAATTTTTTATTCTATAAAAATAATAAATACTTGACCAATGAAAGCTCAAAAATATTATTATATTAAATAATTTAAAATATTTTAGTTTTTCTATTTTTTATTTATATTTATAATAACATAATTTTTTTTCGTGTATCGCGCGAGTGAATTACTAGTTATTATAATACAAGGTATAAATTTATAGAATATTATGATTAAACCTTAATTAATATTGGCACGGTTGGTTAGTTACTACTCTGTAACGCTGTAAGACTGTATTGCGTATGCATGCACGACAGAAGAAATGCCTGCAATTGTCCACAGTCTGTAAAGCGATCCTCTCACAACCGGCGCCGGACTAACATCGTGACTGTATCTTCTCAAAATAGAAATGGCATTGTCCTTTTCCTATAAAATTCAATGTAAATTTCACGCGATGATGGTGGTCATTGCCGGTAGGATGTGCTTTTCGCATGAGACCGCAGTAGCAGTGTACTAGTTGAACTCTGGCTTCTTACTATAAAGAGCAAGCGCAAATATTTGCCGGAATCGCACAAACGATATATCAAAATATGATCGTGATGATAACGGCACTACTTGCCTTCTTATTGCCATAATTTCTCTTCATCTTCCTCCTTGAATCAGGTAAAGCGCCTCATACTTCGCTTTCAATTTCTATTGTTCGGAGTAAATTTCTGAGTGTGTCTATCTATATAGCAATCAGTGTTTATGTTCGTTTAGATTCACCACAAGCGCTCGAGGCAAGCTTTGATTGCAGGTATTTCATTTCTAGATACAATTCCAGGCCATCTCTTTAGCTTGTTTCCGTCCCGTAAAACCCATGTGTAATTGTTGTTTCCATAAATTTTCAGCAAGCATTAAACAATGCACTTTTCATAGCTATTGTTAATTTTGTTATTACTACTATTTTTAGCGGATTGTTTTTGGGATTTCAGTTTTGTCAATAATTGGTGTTTTCGTTTTCTCTTTTTGTGATCATTTAATGTAACTCTGGATGATTGTTGTAAACTTTACTGGTATTTTACTTTTTCCAACCTTTGAATCCTTCTGCAAGAAGATTTTGCTTTCCTGTTTAGCTGTTTATAACGTTCTTGCTTGTGGGTTGTGAGGAGTATCAAACTATCAATTGCCAGAGCTGTTAAATGCTTGCATAGTCTTTTAAGGAATATATATATATATATATAACGTGCATAACATTAAGTACCAACAGTAATAATAATAGTATGCTTTGCATTAAATGAATAAGCTCCACTGCTCCATAGACCATAGATCATGAAAAGAGGCTGAAAAGATTAATCTAATTGTCTATATATTCTATCTTTTAGGTGAAAAGGCATATTACATTTTCTGGAAGGAGAATGGCAATGGGGAAGTACACCAGGGTTGATGTTAGGAAACCATCTTCAAATTATTGTTCGACAGTAACAATAGTGATTTTTGTAGCCCTGTGCTTAGTTGGAGTGTGGATGTCAACTTCGTCGACTGTTGTCCCTATACAAAAATTGCACGTGCCTTCTCAGGAAACCGAGAGTGACTCAAAGACACAAGTAAGTAGCAAAAACGGGTACAACAGTGGCAGCAACGAGAACAAGGCCAGTCATGAGAATATTAAGAGTGAGGTGGGGAAATCAAAACAGTTTGAGGATATTCACACTGATCTAGCTAAAGAGGCATTTAAAGGGGATGTTGTAACTCAGAAGGAAAACAATCCTAGTATCCAAGAGACACAAAAACACACAGAACAAACCCAAGAAGGGAAGATAGAAGAGAAATCTGTAGTAGATAAAAACAATGAGTGGGCTGAGAAAAACGAGGAAGAGAGCAATGAAAATGGAGAATTGATGGCAAGGGATAAAGAATTTGAAGCAGGAGAGAAGAATGAAAGTAAGTCTAGTGGAGAAGGCTTAGATGTCAATAACTCAAATGTTCGGGAAAAAGAAGAAACCTCTGCTGAAGAAAAAGATGGTGATTACAAAAATGGTAAAATAGGGGAAAGAGGGGAGGATAAGATGGATCTGGAAGGAGAGATGAGTGAAAATGAGCCTGGTCAAGGAGAGAATAAAGAAGTCTCAAATGTGAATAAACCTTATCCTGGTGATGCTGAAATAGAACCTGAAGAAACTACTGGTGAAGCCAAAGGTGGCAATAAAATAGATAAGGCCAGGGACAAAAAGGATCTAGAAGGTTCTAGTGAGAAAAGGGTGTCTTATGAAAATTTCCCCTTTGTGGCTCAGTCTGAGCTTTTGAATGAAACTACCACACAAAATGGGGCATTTTCAACTCAAGCAACAGAATCAACAAATGAGAAGGAAGTACAAAAGTCTTCTGAATCAGATAAAGAAAGTGGGCACAGTTGGAAATTATGTAATGTCACTGCTGGCCCAGATTACATCCCCTGCCTCGATAATCTGGAAGCCATTAAGAACCTTAAAAGTACAAAGCATTATGAACACAGGGAGAGGCATTGTCCAGATGATCCTCCCACCTGCCTTGTTCCGCTTCCTCAAGGATATCAAACCCCAATTAAGTGGCCTACAAGTAGGGACAAGGTAGTGCACTGTTTTGCTAAGAATAGAGTTTCATTTTCATTGTCTTGATTACATGTGCTTGATGTTTGAATATTTTTCTTCCTGTAGATATGGTATCATAATGTTCCTCACACCAAGCTTACAAGGTTTAAAGCACGTCAAAATTGGGTTAAAGTTAGTGGTGAATATCTTACCTTCCCTGGTGGTGGAACCCAGTTTAAGCGTGGTGCACTTCATTATATTGATTTTATACAACAGGTTAGCACCTACAATCATTCATTATCCTATGTGAACCAAATTTTGGGTTAAAGTCTTAGTGTGGTTGAATTGATGGGGCTGGTTACTTGAATCAAACTCTCATTTGAACAGAAGAGGGCGAAATGAGTGAAAATTCATAAAGGATTATTGGTGTCTCCATTTGAGTTGATTCAGAATCTTCTCATAGCTGTTAAAGCAAAGTATTGTGAGACTTATGTCAGTCTAATGGATGTAATTCCAATTGCCTCTTCCCTTCTTAATGGTTTGACTTAACTATACTTTGGATGAAGTTTTTCTTTCCTTCTTCTTTTTCCTCTTAAGGTCAGAGTTTAGATTTAGGAAAATATTTGTTTTTGTAGGTGGAAAGCATTAATTATTAAATTCTTAATGTCCTTCTTACTATCTTGCAATATTTTGATGCTTACCTGGATGATTGCATTACTGTTGCAGACTCTGCCTGAAATTGCTTGGGGAACACGTACACGTGTTGTATTAGATGTTGGGTGTGGGGTTGCCAGCTTTGGAGGCTATCTTTTTGAGAGAGATGTGCTGACTATGTCATTAGCACCCAATGATGAACATGAAGCTCAGGTTCAGTTTGCACTTGAAAGGGGTATTCCTGCTATATCTGCTGTCATGGGTACAAAGAGGCTTCCCTTCCCTGGTAGGGTCTTTGATATAGTCCATTGTGCTCGGTGCAGGGTTCCCTGGCATATTGAAGGTATTCAATTTTATATTCTATATTCCTGCTGTCCATTTTTTTGAAGGTAATGTTAGAATAAATGCAAAGTCAACCTTGTTCATCTTGTCTGTTATGTGCTAGATATAAGGAAAGCCATTTTCTCCATTTCATGAATTTCTGTAATTTGAAATGTTTATTCATATTCATTGAATACACATTCTTCTGTATAGATCTCTTCTTCAATTCCCTAAAAATGCTTGATATTTTATTTGTGCTACATAGGCGGGACACTTCTATTGGAGCTGAACCGTCTGCTCCGCCCTGGTGGTTACTTTGTGTGGTCTGCCACTCCTGTCTACCAGAAGCGTCGGCAGGATGTTGAGATCTGGGAAGGTAGATCAAACCTACCATGGACTGATTGTATGCTTTGTTATCCAAATGATAATAACTATATTCATCCACTGTTTTCAATTTTTTTGGGATTATTGGCAGCCATGAAGAAATTAACCAAGTCAATGTGCTGGGAATTACTTACAACTAGAAAGGATAGAAGAAATCGAGCAGGATTTGCCATATTTCAGAAGCCTACTTCAAATGAGTGCTATGAGCAAAGATCACGATATGATCCTCCACTCTGCCAAGAATCTGATGATCCTGATGCAGCCTGGTACTATTTCTTCTACTGAAGATAGTGATTTTTTTTTCCCCCTTGAAGAATCTTTTTGCTGGCTTTGGCAGCTCTGCCATCAATAACCGATGCTGATATCTTGTCATTTTAGAATCTGCAATCCATTTGCTAATTTATGTCAGATTTGGATGCCATTATAATCTCTATCCATCTATCTATCTTCTAAATCATCTGCTCAGGAATGTGCCTTTACAAGCTTGCATGCACAAAGTTCCCAATGCTTCATTAGAACGAGGGTCTCGGTGGCCCGAAATGTGGCCAGATAGGTTGAAAAAACCACCGTATTGGTTACTGAGTTCCCAGACAGGTGTGTATGGGAAACCTGCACCAGCCGATTTTATTGTAGATTACCAGCATTGGAAAAGAGTTGTGACCAAGTCATATTTGGATGGAATTGGAATAAACTGGTCAGCTGTGCGGAATGCCATGGACATGCGTGCCATCTATGGGGGGTAAGCAGACAATTTCCTATTCTATGTAATATTCTGCAAGCATAATGAAAGGTTAATCACAATGCCATTTCTATGAATGACAAACTTTCCCTCTTGAATTCGGCAGTATAGTTAAAGACTGGGGTGGTTTTAATAGTAAATAGTAAGATCAATGGTTTATTTCTTTGAACTATGAGGGATACCAGTTCTTGCCCTAAGGTTTAATGAGTTGTAGTCTTGTTTATTACAGCACATGTGTATATAATCTTCTATCCCTTCATTAGCTTTTTTAATCTTGATTTAATTTTTGCATCCTCAGATTTGCAGCTGCTCTGAGAGAGTTGAATGTATGGGTTATGAACATTGTTTCTATAGATGCTCCTGATACACTGCCTATAATATACGAGAGAGGTCTTTTTGGAATTTATCATGACTGGTGCGAATCATTCAGCACTTATCCCAGATCTTATGATCTTCTCCATGCCGATCATCTCTTCTCCAATATTAAAACAAAGTGTGTATCAAATAATACATTTCATCTTTGGCATTCTGTCTGCTGTGACCTAATAGTGCTGTGGCATTCAAAACTTGCAGGTGTAGCTTACCAGCATTGGTCGCTGAAGTGGATCGGATTTTGAGGCCAGACGGGAAACTCATAGTTCGTGATAACGTGAAGACTATAAGTGAACTTGAAAACATGTTCGAGTCTATGCATTATGAAATTCGTACGACATACTCTAAGGACAATGAAGGATTGCTTTGCGTGGTGAAGACAATGTGGCGGCCCAAGGAGGCGGAGACGCTAACTTATGCCATTGCCTAAAGCAATACTTACTACCTGTGCCTAAAGCAATATTGTATTTGCGTTTGGTAATGAAATCTGGTCACCATTTATTATTAAGCGCTTTCCCCTGTAGGATGGTTACGGAGGCTGTGTTTTGTGTATGTAAACATTATAGGGAGTACAAGTTGTTAATTATAGACACCCTGCCGTCGACAAATTTTGGGGTGTAAAGGCCACTGGCTCAAAATGATGGTTGATGTTTCAAAATTTCATTGAAATTTTTGGTTTGGCATCCCAACATCTTATTGTTCACATATGGCATGTTTCATTCTCCATATTTATATTAAGGTGTTCTGAAACAGTAGTACCGGATTTTTAGTTTTTCTGACTTTATTGACCAAAGTAGGATGATTGTGTAAATACAAACTTCTGTCCATCACTTAAAAATTAAAATAAAGTTAAAAAGAAAAAGTTAACTTGATGATAAAAGGGAAAAAAGTTAAATAAGTCTCTAAATTTTATCTAAAAAGTTAATTAGGCCCTTAAATTTATATTTTTTATAAGTTGTAATTAAACGCATAAACATGTTGTTTTGGAGCAATGAGAGCAATTAAACCTACTAACCCGTTAGTGACCTGCAATTGTAGGTCAATTAAGGTTCTAAGCAACTTCGATGAACCTCCGACAAGTATCCAATTAAGTTTTGGCAAGCTAGGTCAAATACCAGCGACCTACTACTGGAAAAGGGTCAATTAAGGTTTTAAGCAACTTCAACGAACCTTCGACAAGCATCCAATTAAGTTCTGGCAAGCTAGGTCAAATACCAGTGACCTACTACTGGAGAAGGCAACTAAGTTGGTTGCCTTTTTCGACAGAACACGACTGGTGCCGATTGCCGGTATTTGATATAGCTTGCCGGAATTTGGTCGGATGTGTTGTTGGAGTTGGTTGGAACCTAATTGACATGTAATTACAGGTCGCCAACAAGTTAGTGGGTTTCGTTGCTCCAAAATAACATGTTTGTGGGTGTGGTTGTAATTTCTAAAAATTTAAGAGTATAATTGACTTTTCGGATAAAATTTATGGACTTATTTGACCCTTTTCTCATGATTTAATAATAGTTTAGCACGGTTAAATTTAATTTATAAATTATACTTGTTGGAATTTTAGATAGTGTTATAATAATAATAATAATAATAATAATAATAATAATAATAATAATAATAATAATAAATAATAATAATAATAATAGAAAAAGAAGTCTTTTTAGAATGAAAGAGAGATTAAATATTGAATGTTAGTTGGTGTGTATATATCTAAATGTACTTATATAGTGATCTTCTAAGTATGGTTGGGAACGAGTCTGGGGGTATAAAACGGAGAGGAATTGGTCAAAGCTGGTGGTATTCCCATTTCCATGCCTACTTTTATGCTCCTAACGCCATATACCCTCACCCATTATAACACCAAATTAACTTCATCCACTCACTCACCACTCTCTAGTCTCTCCCTCGATTCATCTATCATCTATGGAAGATGACGAAAGGCATGGAAACGCCCCAAATGTGGGCCTTAGAGCGAGTCCCGAAAGTAGCACATGTTCCAAAAACAATAATAACAACAACAAGGAACAAGATAGGTTTCTCCCCATCGCCAACGTTGGACGGATCATGAAAAAGGCCATCCCCGGCAACGGCAAAATCTCCAAAGACGCTAAGGAGACCGTTCAGGAATGCGTGTCGGAGTTCATCAGTTTCGTCACCGGCGAAGCCTCTGACAAGTGCCAGCGCGAGAAGCGAAAGACTATCAACGGTGATGATATCCTCTGGGCCATCACCACACTTGGCTTTGAGGACTACGTCAATCCCCTCAAACTCTACCTCAACAAGTATAGGGAGCTGGAAGGAGAGAAGCTTAATGTCCCCAAACAACAACAGCAACAGCAGCACCACCAACAACAACAGAACGTCGTCGTTGATCACCAGAATTCGCTAAATCTGGCCGCGGTTTATAACGCCTGCAGTAGTAATGTATATACATCTTCTAATAACTCGCCTGCCGGCCTCCTCTCCCACCATCCCCCCTACGTGTCCTCATCGGATCATCATCTTCAACCTTTCCTTAATTTGCCTTTCCCTACCCATCAGAACACCATTCAGGCACAATTCACTCAACAAGAACACATTACCTTTCAAAAACAAGAACGCATTACCTTTCAAAAACAAGAACACATTACCTTTCAAAAACAAGAACATATTGATTCTGTAGGTCATTGGCAATAGTAAAAGTTTTAATTGGCCTACTCCCCCTTTTACATTTTTTTTTTTTGTTTTTTTTTTTTTTTGTTGGTTTTTCTCTTAAAACTTTCCCCATATTTAATGAGATGAATATAGAATGATGCATAGTTTTTGATTATGTACCATACCATACTGTTGTGCTTGTAGCCATATACGTACATATAATATTTTACACCAAGCTTATTATAATACAATACAAATCAAAATTCAAACTTCAGTTTTTAAATTGAATTGAGTTTCAACTTTTAAATTGAATTGAGTTTTCACTGATAGTTTGGTTCGGTTCGGATAACGGGTCCATACCCGAATAGTCCCACATACCCGAATAGTCCCAACTTGTAAGTGTATATTGTTAGTTAGGCAAATTATGTTGGTAGAATCGTGTCCACCAACATAATGTGGACACGGTTTCAAAACTGTTCATAATTTTGAATATATTTCAAAATAATTATAAAGAGTTTGAACATAATTATGAACATATAGTTCTGTAATTATAAATATAAAAATTCAATAATTGTGAATATAAATATAGAGATTCAATAATTGTGAATATGAAGACTTTATAATTATGAATATATAATTCATCAATTATGAAAGTTAAAATTATGAATATATTTTTTTATAATTATGAATAGAACGGCAAATTATTGTGTGGATCATGGTCTACACAATGTTATGTGGACCATAACATAAAATATATTTTTAATATACTAAATGTACATTGTACAATATAATATACACTCAGTACAAAAATAATGTACATTCCCTGAATACAGTGTACATTATTTTTGTGCTAAATGTACATTATTTTTATACTGAATGTATATTATTTTATAGTATACAAAATATGGTCCACACAACTTGTATGGACTAGGGTCCACATAATAATGATTGGAACAGAACTGTGTCCACCTTGGAGTGTCAATTTGGACACGATTCCACTGCATAACGATTGTTGTTAGTTACTGTTGGGCTTTGGTTGGCCCAGCAGGCAACCACGTAGCTTTAGAGCATTAGAGTCCTTTACTTGTGTTTAATGGCTTCGTATCTGTCCTCATTCTCTTCTCTTCTCTCCCCCGATTCACACAAGTACGGTACGCCACTAGAGGTTTGTCTCTTTCTTTTAACAGCTGCTTTCCGTTTTTATTTTTGAGTAAAAACTTTAACTTATGCGGAGATGGATAGCCAGGCCCAGGCATTGAAATGGTGATTGAATGTGCTTTTACTTGCTGTAAGTTTCTGCATTTTTTAGTTTATTCTGTTGTTTCGCTAACCACTCCACTACGAGTTGTTGATAGCAATTAAGGGCCTAGGGATTTAGTGATTAGGTAAGAGGAAGAAACATGTCTGAGTAGTTCCTGGTTGTCTAATTTCATTTAGATGATGAAATGAAATGAAATGGCTAGTAACTTTCTTTTGAAAATTGGAAGGCAATTTGGCTGAAATAGAATGAATGAATGAGAAAAAGAGAATAGAAGGTGAAGAGGTAACTAGGTGAGCTTTAATAGGACTGGAAGTTGTTCTGGAAAATGGAAATGATGATAGAGGGAGCATAGCTAGCAAAAAAGATGATGGAAAATAGTTCCTCTGTTAAGACTGTTACTATGTTAATTCCAAAAATTAATGAGAACACTGAAATAGATATTTGCTAAAACAAGAAAGAATGGAATTCAAATCCCAAATAGGGAGGCTGTTATAATATAAAATATGGATATGGATTCAGATGGTTTGGACATGTACAAAGAGGTAAACTAGGAATGAAATGGGCAATACAATAAATATTCAATATTTGATTGTGTGGCTGAATAGAGAATGTTTCCTAAGATGACTCTAAAAATATAGACACTTATTATAGATTGAAAGATTACCTTATTATAGAGTAGGAAGGTCCCTAATTATGTTTATCCTACATTGTCTAGTTACTAAAATCTTCTAATGTTAAGATAGTATACTTAGTATCAGGCTTGTAATATGGCTAGATGAGTCTTAATTCCTTGAGATCTATTCCTCTCTCTCACTCTGTTTCAATCTCTAAAAGAGCAAAGTGGCGAAGGAGATATATTTTTGCTGGCCTTTAGTTGGCAGGGATGCATGTATCAGTAGTTCAGTACAACCATTCTGCAGCATTTGAAATTTGATTTTTTTTTTTTTTGAAAATGTTTCTTAAGATTGAAGTCTAATCAGAACGCAAAGGGCACAAGGATTTCTGCTGTGCTACAACATTTGTGACTACTTATCATTTTTCTCTTTGCCTCTAAGTTAGTAAGTTATGACATATATTATTTCTATTAGCAAAGCACCTGAAAAGTTTCAACCCAGCAGAAATGAAGTAGAATAGCAAATTATTCTGCTTAAACCAGGATAAAAACAAAATTCAAAAGGCATACAATGGAAGATTAGCTGTAACATTTATCTTTGTAACAGAACTGGAAATAAAGCCCAAAGGGTTCATAATTTTATAATATACGTGAAAAGAAAACTTGGAACTTGGAATTGGAGGCTAACACATGACAACTGTTTCATCCCTAGTTATGTGATTATCTTCCCTGCTAGACATTTTCTTTTTATTTATCATATGTTAATAGTTATTGTTGTTTTCAAGTCTGTAGAAAGATTTGTGTTGTTAGTTTATATGATTACTTTCTAGTTTTTATAAAAAAAAAATGCTTATATGATTTCTATATGATCCATTCTGGATTTAAAGATCTGTTTTTTTTTTTTTTTTTTTTTTTCCTACTAAATTTCTTAAGTTCTGACTTCAGGTCTTCTGTTTCTTCCACAACAGTACAATGGGGGATCTCTTTACAGTCCAAAAAAACTATTGGCATAGCCTTAAAAGATTCGAGCAGAGATGCACTTAGAATTTGTGGCCTTCATGCGGCTATTTAAAAGTGAAGGACCTGTGTTCTCTTATCCTTTAATTCACCTGTTCCATTAGAAGATCATTTCATCATCTAACAGAAATGTCTGCTCAAATCAGCAATGTACACCTAACTGCTCCAATGCTGCCGTAAGTATCAATCAGATGGCCAATAAAAATTTTTAATGCTCAACTTCTAATATTGATGGATCGAGGAAATTTACCTCAAAGTGTTGATTTCATTAGGGAAAGCATTGCACCTATGACTGATGAGGAATCAAGGAGAAGTGATTCCATTTCAGATCAAAGTGATGATGACAGTGTTGCAACTTGTCGAGTGTGCCAATGTGCTGAATCTGACAAAAGAGGAGATACTTCACTGGGATTTCTAGGTATCATCCCTCCATCAGGTGATGCACAGGTTCGAAATTGGGAGATTAGGACCAATCACAGCGAAGAGAAAGATGGTGATTACTGTGCTTCAACTGATCTGAAAGGATCTAAACTTGTTGAATTTGTTAGTCCAAGAGGGGAAGTTTTTGTCTGTAATGCTGATGTTGAAATGGGTTCTGATCATAACCAGGACACATTGATTGAACTTGGATGTGCCTGTAAAAATGATCTTGCCCTTGTACACTATGCATGTGCACTGAAGTGGTTTGTCAACCATGGATCCACCACCTGCGAGATATGTGGATGCATAGCAAAACACATCAGAATTTCGGACATCAAGAAAGTTATAAGCTCTTTGAAAGAGTATAGTTTGTTAAGGGAAAGGACTGCAAATGGAGAACATATTCCTTCACAGTTGCCAGAATACTCCAGTGTGGATCCTGATGCTGTTGCAACTATTCAAAGGCAAAGATTGAGTGAAATTTCATTGTGGTTCAATCCCCATAACAACACCACTGCTCCTTCACAGGTTGTTAGTGAGCAACCTTCTATTGTTGCAGAGGAAGTTTTCCCAGCTGAAAACACTGCAACCAATTGGGCTTTAGAAGGTACTGGGGTACTTCTTGCCACAGGGCTGCTTACTGTTACTCTTGCTTGGCTCATTGCTCCTCGTGTTGGAAAGGTAGTCAAAAGTAGCTTTTCTCTTATTAGTTACTGTATTGATTTTTATATATTTATTATTTTTTTTATGTGGCTTCATTTTTGAATCTTGTTTAATCATTTTTCTGGTTACTGGTTTGTTTTCATGCAGTTTTCTTATCATATATTTTAAAATTTTCCTGTTCTGCACATATTCATAATTGAAGATGCATCTCAAAACTTGTAATGATGATGGAACAATTGCCTGTGTCACCAGTTACTTTATTGGATGTAATCGGACATCTTAATTTACCATGGTGTTTTCTGAAGTTTAAATCTGCATATCTTTGTGGACTTGGTTCTGCATTATCCATGGTGGACCTCTTAATTCTTGATCCATCTTCAAACTGAAGTGAAGCAACTAGTTGTTGTGACAACTCCTTCTCCTTGTAAATGCACTGATGATTCTTTCTATCTGTACGTAGAAAACTGCAAAAACTGGTCTGCATATTCTCCTTGGAGGTGTTTGTGCTTTAACAGTGGTAGTCTTCTTCCGCTTTGTAAGTTTCCTGTTCTTAGCTGCCTTGCATCTGTATCAATTTGTTTTTATCTTGTATGGTTGTCTATTTCAAATCTACTTTTTTGGTTTCTTTTTTATTTACAAAAGCTAGATCATGGTGTTGTGCATGTGTATTCCACCTTTAATTTAAATTTAATAAGAGATTTGGTAAATGGAATGGCTGGACTAACTACCCCCCTAAAATGCAGTTTGTGTTGACAAGAATCAGGTATGGGCCTGCACGCTACTGGGCAATCCTCTTTGTCTTCTGGTTTCTTGTTTTTGGTATCTGGGCTTCAAGAACACATGATGCTCATTCAGCCTGATTCCAGGTGAAACGTTCAATCATCTTCTTTCATTGAGCTAGTGCAGGTATTTATTTTTTCGTATAAATATCATGATTGTATACCTCTTTTACTACCATTTTCTTTTTAATTTCCTGGGAAATCCCCAAGGATATGGGAAGAGATCTGTAAATTTCCAGGTTGTGTACATAAAATTAAACTCACTCAGTTGGAACTGCAATATAATGTGTGTATATCCATGTTCAACATTTCATTTCTTTTGCACATTATTTGAAATGAAAAGGATTAATTCTAATGAAAGAGCGGGATTGACTGAGTACACATCCTTTCAATAATGGACCAAAAAAAACTTCCATTTCTATTAATACTTGCTTGGTCCAATGGGTAACTTAGAAAATAAGGCTTTTCTGGTTTTGAAATTTTTTGAAAATTTTCTTTCCTTTGCCTTTACATCTAAATTTCTAAAATTATTATTCATAAATTCTCTTTTTCTTGAGTGAGAATCCGACAGGGACGGAAAATGAAGCGGAAAAAATGAGGTGGAAGCTTGTTGTCGTGGCTCCCACATTCCGTTGAATTATTGTATGGCTTCACGGGAAAGAAACCTAATAATAGGAATAGGCTGCCATTGCCCGGCGCGGGAATAACGCAAATCTGTTGAATTAAAAATAAAGCTAAACGCTCCATAAATGACAAAACAATCAATTTTGGTCTCAAAATTCTTCTGTCCTCTTTCCATCCCTCCGCCTTCACCGTTTGCCACAATTTCCTGATTTTCTTCGTTGTCACCCAATAATTTCTTGATTAGACATTTAATTATCACCACAAATCTTGCAATACAATCAGACAATGCATAAATATCTAATTTTAACTATAACAAAAATTACATCTTCCATTTAATGATTTTGTGGTTTGATGGTAGAAGTGGCTATGTTTCATTTAATCCTTAAATCTAAAAAAATTGTTAAAAATTTTTAAGAAAAAAAAAAAAAACATCCGTAAAAAGAACAAGTAAACAACTTTAATTTTAAATTATAATAAATGTCACATCAGGTTAAAAATAGCTTTTACTCCATAATAACATATCATGTAACTTTCTCTGTGTTTTATTTTAGGTAAAACTAATTCTTTTTTTTTTTTTAGAAAAAATTATTTCATCAGCCCAAAACATGAAGATAAGTGATAGATTGTTCCTGTACTTGGATCATTTGCGTCATAGAAAAATATTGGAACGTCATTATAATATTGACAAAAACAAATGTATTCAGACCAATGCTCCCAACGTGTACAACACTATTCTTCCAATTGCTTTCTCTGGGCCATATGACTCAGTTTCTAAAAAGGATTACATTAGCACCCAAGCATTACTACTACTATCAAGTCTGGGTAATTATCAATTACCGGAAATAGATTCTCCATTTTTAATTTTTTATTATCAAATATTGAGCTTCTGGTATAGAATTATCATTGTTCTTCTTCTGATTTCTCTATTGGTTGCTGCAGATAGAGATTTCATCTCATTGAAGCTGAAGAGTTGGGGCTCTCTCAATCTAAGGTAACAAAAAATCGCCTTTTTTCCAGCGTGAGTGCGTCCGCATGCATGGGGTATACATAAACTGTGGATATAATTATATGTATTATTTATATCTAACAATCGGAAGTGGATTTCCATCTGGATGGGGAAGGCAGAAGCCTTTTTGCGATCTGCTTTTGGGGTGTTGTGGGTCTCTGGTTTTTGCCCAGATATCCAGTGGTGGGTCATCATCGATCATCCTCATTTGATGATTTCTTGGAATTTAGACACAAGGCGTACTTATCCCAATTCATTAATTTCTCGCACACTCTTCTGTCATTTTAATAAGCTCTTAAATTTTCTGTTCTGGAAAAAAATATCCCAACTGAAACTTGGGGATTGAGAGGTAGCCATCAGATGAGTTGTTCAAAGCCAATAATCTTGAGTGGAAAGCATGTGTAGGTGTGACCACTGTGTGTTTGGTGTCCAAAATGCCCTTTATCTTGTATGTTTCGGAATTGCTTCTTTTGAGGTTTTGCTAAGGTTCCGTCTTTGAGGTGTAGGTTGTTAGGTGATTTGATGGATTCAGCTTTACTTTCTAAGCAAACTAGGGATTCTGGAATTACCAGAAATCCTTATCCCCGTCGTCCTCGGACACACATTTCCTCACCCCAAAATGTGAACTTCTCCGTACTCCAGCTTGAGTTCAATAGTCACTAACTACTTTTAAAGATTCTGCCTTTTTTGCTTTTACTTTCATCAGACTTCTGAATCAAGTCATGTGGTGTCTGCCCTTTTCTTTTTCAATGTTCATTCCAATTCCATGATAGAGAAGGGAGATTTCAGTTAAGTGTGTTGGTCTTGGTCTATGTCCATGGATCCTCATTTGGATCTGAATCAAATATCATTGTAATTTCAGGGGTGAGTGGTGTACTTTGAAAACAGAAAATGTTGAATATGAAGTGAGTGCCTGAGTGCCAAAGAAGGATAGTTAGCTAGTCCCGGAGATGGACCGGAGGAGCTGGCTGTGGCGGAGGAAATCGTCTGATAAGAGTCCCAGTGGTGAAACCGAAAGCTCTGGTTCGATTTCATCGCATTCCGAGAGATTCTCTGATGATCAGGTAGGTTGATTCATTTTCCTTCATAATGATACCATTCCTTAATCTCCTTTGCCTTTTGCTAATTAAATAATATCATTCCTTTTTATAAATCCTGATTATTCTTAGTTGCCATTAACTTTTATAGTATTATAATCAGCAGCATCTCTCTCTCTCTCTCTCTCTCTCTCTCTCTCTCTCTCTCTCTCTCTCTCTCTCTCTCTACATAGATGCATGTGTGCTTGTTAATAATTTCACAGAGAATGCTTTCTCTTGTCTTCTTGTTAACAACTTATCCAGGTTCAATGTTTCAAGGAAATGGGAAAATGCTTGCCACTTTACTTCATACATAGTACAATTCTCATACTGTTCTTGCTCTGCTTGTCCAAAAAATTTGTAGATTCCCTCGGATTTGTGTACTTTGTAATACTTGGACTAAAAATTATAAAGAGAACAGACACATGCATAATGCCGGAAGTCAGGAACTTGATGGCCATACACAAAATAGTTTAGGTGGAAATAAATCTCTGTTTTAGAATAGAGTGGAAAAATGTATAATCTACAGTTTCATATTAATCTTTAGTACGGGTTAATTGGTAATAATAACTCAAACAAAGAGCCCCAAATATGAGCAATAGGTTTGATTGCTCGTTTCTATTGAAGATATATGTGACAGACAGACATGAGATTCTATTAACTGTACCTTCACATTATCGTGATTTTAAGGTGCTCACTGTTTCCTGGATTGCAGCTTCAAATATACAAAGAAAATCTTATTTGGAGTCTGAATATAAAAGTCTCAGCTATAACTTGTTTAAATATTCACGGAGAATCAGCTAGATGAGAGACTAAGCCTTGACACTGCCGAAAACTAATAAATATTTCAGCTGTAAGTGGTAGTTATAGCTCTAGGCAAACCAGACTAATAAAACTGGTTATCATGTAGTGTCATGCTTGCTAGCTTTTCAGCATATGCTGAAAAGTGAATAGTTGTTAACTTTGAACTCAATTTGTCCATGATATTTCTTAGTTGGTCAAGATACTGGAATCGTGATTAAACTTTGATTAGCTCATGCATACTATACTTTTGTATTTTATTCTGGCTTTTCATTTTCCTTTTTATTGGCATCCTCAAAGTTTTTTTTTTTTTTTTTTTTTTTTAATTTCCAAAATACTTATTCAAGTCTTCAATTTATGCATGCTGATGGATCTTGTTTTCTGTTAAAGGCAATTCCAAATCACAGTATTCAATCACCGGAAGTCACATCTAAAGCTGCATCCAATGATGAAGAACTTAATGACAGTGTCAGTGTGAAGGCACTATCAGCTAAACTGTCAGAAGCTCTGCTTAATATTCGTGCTAAAGAAGACTTGGTAAAGCAGCATGCAAAAGTTGCAGAGGAAGCTGTCACAGGTAGCTCATCTTTCTCTTTTTATGTGAATTTTACTTCAGAAATTAGTTGTCTTTTCTTCTTTTACCAATACAAGTTAGAAGGTGATTTTATCCCTCCAATTAATTTTTTAAAAGTCCTTTGTAGGATTGACTGTTCACTACTTTCTTGTCAAGAACTTTCTTTAGAGAGTGAAACAAAGATTAGGAAAGAGATATCAACTGCTTTCCTTAAGTGTAGCCTCCATTTACTTATTATTGCATTGTTGGATATTATGGTTGTTCCTAGTGAGGTCTATGTAATCTTTGAGTTCCATAAGTTTGTAATTCTTCATAAAGGAAGATTTAGATAAGAGAATAAACATATGATAGGTACTTTGTTATTCACAGTGATACTGTCAAGCACTACTTTTGTTCCTTTGGGAGCCTTTTCCTCTCTGTTTTAAAGTCTGCAAGCTAATTCCTTCTTTCCCATGCTCTTTGTTGTGCTTGTACTGAGTTTAGTTAATAATCTGTTTCTGCAAGGGATTAACTCCTAAGAAAACTTATATCTGTCATTGCAAAATTTATTTAATCCTGAATATATTGAAGATCTTGAAGTTGGCTTTCACTGCAGTTCAGATTGTGATTGTCCTCTAACAGTGCCTGATAATTGTTTCAATCTCCAATGTTAGGTTGGGAAAAGGCTGAAGCTGAGGTATTAGCCCCGAAGAATAAAGAGTTAGGTTTATCTATAGGGTTGTGTCTGTTTACGAATAGATTTTAGTTATGGGTAGTTACTCACAGTTATTTGTTTGAATATATATATATATATATATATATATATATATATATATATATATATATATATATATATATATATGTACTATGTTTCTTTGTTAGAAACACAGATAATACTAATATATTTCAGTCTTATATACATTTTCTATTACTTGATTCTTCATCATTGTTTCCGCCTAACTGGCGGGTGATGTTATTCTCCACCCGCCAGGCCATTCCATCTTCCAAATTCAACAGCTTTCACTGCAGTTCAGATTGTGATTGTCCTCTCACAGTGCCTGATAATTGTTTCCATCTCCCATGTTAGGTTGGGAAAAGGCTGAAGCTGAGGTATTAGTCCTGAAGAAACAAGTTGATGCTACTGCCCAAAAGAACTTGGTCCTTGAAGAACGCACCGGTCACCTTGATGGAGCACTTAAAGAGTGTTTGAGACAGCTTCGACTCGTGAGGGAAGACCAGGAACAAAAGATTCTTGAAGCTATATCCAAGACAAGTTCTCAGTGGGAGTCTTCAAAGTCTGAACTTGAGAAACAGCTTGCTGAGCTCCGGTCTGAACTTGAAAGTGCTAAAGTTGAAGCACTCGTGATCCCAGATCTTCGTGCGCAGCTTGAATCTATGAAGGAAGAGAACTCAGTGTTGAAGCTTGAGCTCTTTTCTACAGCGGAGGATCTCACACTGAGGACCTCTGAGAGAGATTTGAGCACAGTTGCTGCTGAAACAGCTAGTAAGCAACATCTGGAGAGCATAAGAAAGGTGGCCAGGCTTGAAGGAGAGTGTCGCAGGCTCAAGGCTCTTGCTCACAAAGCAGCTTCAGCTAATGATCAAAAGTCTGTTGCTGCATCATCAGCTTATGTTGAATCTTTTACAGATAGCCAATCAGATAGTGGAGAGAGACTGTCTGGAATTGAAAACGATAGTCGCAAAATGAATACTTTGGAGCAGAATGAGTACGGATCTAGTCGGTCTGACCTATGGGCTTCCGCTTTGATATCAGAACTGGACCAATTTGCATTTGAAAAGCCACTCAAAAGAAACATTATGAAACCTTCATCAGACATGAATCTCATGGATGATTTTCTTGAGATGGAGAGGCTTGCAGCATTGCCCGAGTCAGACAGTGAAAGCCCCCTTGAAAGAGGAGCTTGTTCTGGGGAACTTTCTTTAAAAGTTGAACTTGAAGCCATGATTAATCGGACAGCTGAACTGGAGGAGAAGTTGGAGAATATGGATTCTGAGAAAATGAAGTTGGAGATGGCATTAACCCAGTGCCAATTCCAGCTTAAAATGTCCAAAGGTCAATTAAAAGAAACAGAGGTGAAGTTGATTGAGCTGAAATCTGAGTTAGCTTTGGCAATTGAAGCTAGAACTGCAGCTGAGGTAGAATTTCAGACTACTTCTGCAAAGCTTAAGAAATTAATAGAGCATTTAGAGAAAACAGAAATGAATGTGGCAGAGCTTCAAACTAAGTTAGATATGGCACATGAAGCAAGGAAAACAGTTGAGGCAGAACATAAGGATACCAATCTTAAGCTTCAATCTAAGTTAGATATGGCACACGAAGCAAGGAAAACACTTGAGGCAGAACTTAAGGATACCAATCTTAAGCTTCAATCTAAGTTAGATATGGCACACGAAGCAAGGAAAACACTTTTGGCAGAACTTAAGGATACCAATCTTAAACTTCAGAAATCAGAAGTGTGGTTAGAGGAAGCACAGGTCAGTTTGGCAGACCTTGATGCTCATTTCTCAACTGAAAGAGAGGCACGGATAGCTGCTCAGCAAGAGCTTGAGGTTTCCAATTCAAAGCTTAAGAAATCAATAGAGCGCTTAGAACAAGCAGAGGCCAACTTGTTAGAGCTTCAGACTCAGTTGGAAAGGGCAAATGAAATAAGGTGCACCATTGAGTCTGAACTAGAGGATAGCAATCATAAGAAAGAGGAAACAGAGTCTCAACTCAAAGCTGCAGAATTTCAACTGCAAGCTTTGCATTCAAGAGTTTATTCACTTGAAGAAGAGGTGAAAAAAGAACAGGCTTTTTCACATGAATCTATTCTAAAGTTGAGGAAATTAGAAAGTTTAAATTTAAGACTAACATCCCAATGCCAGCTTCAGAAAGCAGCAACCATTGGAGAATTTCAATTCAATAAGGTTAGTTGCGAAACAGTTTATAGTTCAATCCATTCTGCAATCATGCTAGAGTTTGGTTTTAAAAAAATAAAATAAGATAGAAAAGAAAGATGCAAACTGATTTCAGAATGTTTATGCATTAACCAAGAAAAAACAAAACAGAAAATACTGACAGTAATCTAAAGTTCTGCCTTCTTGCCTTGGGGTTCTTTGTGTTCTTTTGATGTTAAAAGTATACACTTCACTTAAATGTTATATCTAAAGGGCATGCATGTTGTCATAGCTTCCTGTGTTGGATCCTTTCACTCAAAGATGTTTGCCAAAGGTAACTATATTTCAAAATTGTTACTTCTAGATATGGCTCGTTGTTGGTGATTGTGTGTTTAAACACTCAATCAGCCTTCTCAAAAGATTACACTTCTCAGATTCTAACGTATTCACAATGCTATGGGTTCTTTTTTCCCTCAGTAGCAATGAACTTGCTAACTGATATTCACTATGTTTCTTGATGTGTTTGGCAGGACAAAGAACTGGCAGTGGCTGCTAGTAAATTTGAGGAGTGCAAAAAGACAATTGCTTCAATTGGTAGGCAGTTGAAAACCCTTTCAAACTTAGAAGATTTCCTGATCGACTCCTAGAGACCACGTGAGCTCTGTTAAGACAGATGTGAGCAGCAGCTGTTAGGAATTCACTGTGTATGGTTCTCTTTGTGGTAAAGGAATCTGAAACCCTGAACGAAAAGTTGGTCAAGACCAACTGAATTCAAGTAAGAGCAGCATATCCCATGGACATCAGCAACCATAAGGAACATCAGGATTCAAAATTTCCAAGGTACAATATTTATGTATGTTTCAGTTAAGCAGCAGTTCATTTGTACATGAAATGTTGGGTAGAATATTTTTCCATCGTCGTTGACGTATAAAGGAGAACAGATAAATTTACATGTAAGATGCAAGTTATATAGTATACTGCCATTTGTTTAAGGAAAATTTTGTGGTTCAAGTGATAGTTTTGCTGGGTGATGTGTTATTGTGGGAATGTGGTGAAACAGCTGCAAATGTATACTCCAAACTAAGAAAGGCAAATGGGATTATACACATTCATTGAATCCCTAAGCAAATAACCATTACTTGCATAACAGAAGCAAAAGATATACATAAACTCAATATCCCCAATGTCAGTTGTAATTCCAATTCATGTCCAGCCTATTATATGGCCCAAAGTTCTCCAAGTGGCATTTAGAAGGGTGCGTGTTAAAGCATTCTTTGATTTCTTTCACACCCTTCACGTTTTTCTCAAGGAATACTGTTGTTTGTCATACTTGACATGACAGATGGATGGATAAGAACGCTATCCTTTGACCTTTGTTTGTCATGTTAGGTGAGCATCACCCCAAAAAAAAAAAAAAAAAAAAAATTCTATAAAGTTTTAAATGTCGTTTGTTCAATTCAATTGTTGTGTGTTTGAAGAAACACGAGAGTAATAAAATTTGTTTTTCATTTCCTGAAAAAATGAACAACATATTAACATATAGTAAGCTGCAAAGAGACCTAATAAAATCTCCACCTAACCTAAAAGAATAGCCATCTCCCAATATTAGCTGCCATCTACCCTCCACCAAACGTGACTTTTAATTTTTCATTGTTGTACACTAAGATGATTAAGAATGTCGGCTAATGAATTCCTAATCTATAAACAAGGTTAAAAAGGTTTCTGCATGTACATGAACATATCTTGTTGGAAGGGATCATTGTACTGCGGCATTTGAAAGGGATCGTCTATGAAATTGTTGAGCTGGAAATTCAGGTCGTCCCATTTTGGCGCGCTCTGGACCTCTTTGTCGGCGGCGAACTCCGGGGAGGACAGCACTTGCTCGGAGCAGCAGCTGGAGTCGGTGTGCCACCTCAGCACCGACTCCGACGTGTCGAAGTGCACGTAGTCGTGCTGATTTTGCACCACCGGCGGTAGGGCGGCTTGCGTTAGCATCGTGGCGCTTTGTGAGAATTGGGTGATGTTAGGCTTCTGGTCTTCCAATTTCGGGAGAACGACATCGTTTTGGTCGACATTATAGTACTTCTCCACACTGCCTTTCTTGTTGTATATCCGACATAGTACCCAATCGTCAAGCTGTAACATTAACGCGCAATCAGAACACTTTCAATTCAGATTCAAAGGTCCAATTTCACAGTGAAGTGATTATTTACTTTTACTTTAGTGCTAAAAAATAAAAATAGAGTAAAGAGTAAATAATACATACCCTCAAATTGTTCTTTTTTCCGGCGGAGCGGTCGACGTTTGCGAGACGGTACTCATGCATAATCCAATTAGTCTTTACACCTTTAGGAGCCTTCCCGGCGTAGAATACCAAAGCCTTCTTTATCCCCAAAGTCCTGGGCTTTCCCACCGGCTTATCTGCTCCGGTGGCCTTCCAGTACCCGGTTCCGGCAGACCTGTTCGGCCTCGAACCGTTGGGGTACTTTCGGTCCCTCGGAGAAAAGAAGTACCATTCTTTTTCTCCGTACAAAGCCATATCTGCATCGAGAAATCAATACAAAATTAAAAATCCGATCCCAAAACAAATTAAAATTAAAAAGCAGAAGTACTCAACACTAGCGTACGTACCAGGGAGCTGCCAGGGGTCAAACTTGTAAAGATCGATCTCGGCAATAATCGGAACGGAGATAGATTGGGAGGCGCATTTCCGGCAGAGATAGTGAACCACGAGTTCCTCATCCGTCGGATGGAACCGGAATCCCGGCGGCATCTCCAATTGCTGCTGCTGTTCATTGTTGTTCAAAATTCCACCATTATTCTTCATATCTTTTTCTTCAATCTCGATCTCCTCTTTACTCTTTTCTTCTCTTTGCTGCCCTTTCTTTCTTTCACTTCTTTTTCTTGCTTCTTTCTAAAGCTTAGCTTACAAATTTGTATGAACGCAGGACTTTGCGGTAGGAAGGCGTATATATATGAGTGAAGGGCGTATATTGCACGTGGTGAAATGAAGGAGGACGTTGCCACGTAGGTCTAAGTATTAACTGAGGAGAGATGTTTGCGGTGTGGGACCCAATGGGTTGGTCATTTTGTGAGCTAGGGGGGCTGTTTTGCTTGGAGAGCAAGGTTGACCGCAGCCATTGAAGGAAGACCAGAACGGAGGAGCAGTGCCGACGGTCTTATCTCCGCGAGCCACGTGTGATTGCTGGTACCCCACGTGTGCTGCTGCTGTTGTCACTGCTCCCGTCACCACTTTTGGACGGACTCCATGCCCAAAATTCAGCTTTTGACTCCACCAATATTTTTGCGCCCATGTCAACACCTAAACGCAAATACAAATGCTAACTAAGTGACTTTTTGCATAGAGAATTATTATTATTTTTTCCACACGTGGTCCGGGTGTTCGTTTAACGGTCCAAGTTCACCCAGTTCGCTTTAAGAGACACAAGAGAGATATTGGATATATTCACATATTAATCCGGATAGATATTTTTTACCTGTTGATTTTACAACTGCATAGCTTATGACTGGTTAACACAGTGCACAATGGATCGGTGAACAATACAATTACTCAAGTAAAAAAAAATAAAGCAATCGTAGAAAAGTGTTTATTTATTTATTTATTTTGTAAAAAGAGATTCAAACATACTAATACTTTTTAAAAGTATTTTATACCACTTAAACTAAATTTTAGTACTCAATCTATATTAGAAAAAAATAAATAAATCCCTCAAATCATGAACTTTAATTACAAATGGGTTGTCTATAAAAATAAGAAAACAATCTCCTAAACGCAGAAATAAATTGTTCAAGTTATCCCTTCTAAAAATAGGTAAGTGTGTCCTATAATTATAGACTGAAATGGGTTGTGGAAAACTGCTAGACCACCAGTATTCAATCTATCATTACTCACTAATCAAAATTTAAATCATAATTACAATAAAATTTGACTTTTATTTAAAAATACTTGACCTAAAACTTTAAATATAACACCAAGGATACAATAAATAATATAATTGTAGGCCCGCATGGGTAGGTCAACTGGTCATAGAGGTGAAACTTTGGAAGAATGACCAGGGATCAAGTCTCACCAGCGGCAGTGTAGGAGCAACCTCTCAAAGTGAGGGGGGCTCCTACCGCTCTGTCGAGCCGGGATCACCATGGTTTACAACCTCCCACCGCTCTGTCGGGCCGGGGGAAACCCTTGGGCCCCGCATGGGTAGCTCAACTAGTTGGAAGAATGACCAGGGATCGCCTCCCACCGCTCTGTCGGGCCGGGGGAAACCCTTGGGCCCCGCATGGGTAGCTCAACTAGTTGGAAGAATGACCAGGGATCGAGTCTCACCAGCGGCAGTGTGGGAGCAACCTCTCAAAGTGAGGGGGGCTCCCACCGGGGTTGGGGTTCAACCTTTTTGGAAGAATAATATAATTGTAGGACATGGATTAGCAAGAATTTTGCATATTGATTGACGCGGCAATACATGATTGGCTCTACGAGGTCAAATTTGTGTTTGACACAACAACATGAAAAATCTCACCATCGATCGATCCATCATTTTCACTCTAATTTGACGTCTTAATTGAACTTTGTTGAGGCAATATATGGCTAATGGCTTCACGTGCCCTTACGAAAAGTAAGAACACTACAGCTGTATCCGGGTTACGTTGCACTTAATTTTGAATGAATACTATTACAGCTGTATGGACGTATGGTGTTATCATTTTATGATTTTATCCCAGGAACAAACCTGTTGTTTTGGTCGACGATCCTGTCACCCCAACTCGGCTGTTGTATTCTTGTCCTTTTAGACGGACACGTCGGCTGGAGTCACCTTTTTGGGGGTTATTTTATTATTATTATTTCTGCACTTAACCTTCCAAGTACCACCTCGTGAACCTACTTTAAAACATATAATACATTAAACTCCGTGTCACTGATCTGTCATTCTGCCGTTGATGCTTTATATATATATATATATATATATATATATATATACACACACACACACAAATGAGTCTCCTGGACAATTGAGTATAATAGTTAAGTGAAATGTATATAGTGAAGTGAATACAAGATATTCTTTTTGAGCGAGGTGATCATAATTATTTATACATACTATACATAAGGTCAGTCTTATGTTAAGACAGTTTACCGTCATGCTTTTACACGTCTCGACCTAATTGATTCATCAAGTTGAGCGATCAGTTAAGTTGTGTCTAACCTCGAGCCGTGTTTTTCCTTCTGTCACACACAATATCATCTATCTTCTGTCAACATGGCCAGATTTTAGGGCGTGCAACATAGGCAACAGTACATGACCTTAATTTTTAGAAGGCCCAATTTTTATTTTTGACATAGCTACTTAATTTAAATTTGACGTGAATTGAATTAGGAACTGTGATTTTTGTATTCAACTGGTGTTACACCATTTATACTTATTTGAAATAAAAATCATATATTTTACTGTATTGATTTTAATGATTGTGCTTATACTTTTGGTAGGGCCTTATTTATTTATAAGAAGATGGCCACAAAAATTTAAAAACCAATTCTTGTCTGTCAACTAGGCCTACCCAAAGATACAAGTCATGCTACTTGATGGATTGGGTAGGTAATGTATAACTCATCACTATGTGAATTTAATTAAGCATGAAAGCATGACATAGACTTATGAGTTAGCTTGATTTGAATATTATACATTATACATATACATTATTCAAGTATAAAAAGGTGCCTTTTTAACAACTATTTTTGGATCAAATCATGTTTCAACTATTATTAGTGTAGCTAATAATATATAATATATATATATTAAAAATAAAAACAAAAACATTGAGGTTTTGAACAGGTGACGACAAAGTGGCGTCATTTTGTCTTTAGCGCGATGACGCACTCCGTGACCTTAACCTGGATAAGGATCGCCTGCGGCCCGTCGGAATCCATAGTCTAATGACCTTTACTCTCTGTCATGCCTTCATTTTTTTACATTTTCTGAGTGGCAAACAGGTCAAAGGATCGTGTTCATATTTCCTTTTTATGGGATTAAAAAAAAGGATGTTTAGTATCATTAGATTGCAATACTTTATTAGTATGAACTAAACCAGTTGGTCCAAGGGGGATGTACACTCTTTTAGCTGCTTTCCAGGATGCTTCCTTGTCTCTTCTAGAACGTTTCCACACAACAACTTGGGTGACTAATAGTCTAATATTCTGCGTCTATTTTTTTAGTCGCTATACAATAAACAGCATGCTGCGCATTGCTGACAATTTGACAACCTGTCAATGTTGGTCTTAATCACACTCTCACTTCGCATATAAACCTCCCTAAGATTTAATTCGACGAGGATAGTTTTTTTCCTTCTAATCCTACAAGAGATTCAGAGTATGGCTGCTAATAATAGTTAAAAGTTACTTTCTTTTTTTTTTTAGCTAGTGATTAAATCTTATCTACGCACTAATAAACTTTTAAACGGTAAGTCACAAGTTTTTATATGAATTTTTATTAATTAATAAAATAGTGCACATTGACATGTTTATGTGTTTAGTTTCACTTAAAAGTATTAATTAAGAATTTTGGACAAAATAGTATTAGTGTTATTCAACCTTAGACTATATACAGAAGTCATTTATTTATTTGGTAATATTCATGAAAGGAGGTGTCCCTATTTTCTGTGGATGTAGCAAGTGGACCAAGTGATTGCAAGTTTAGAAAATTTTCTTTAAGTAACCTTCTCGGAAAATGCTTGTGGGGTCTTTGGGTTCGGTGTGTGTGTGTGTGTGTGTTTTTTTTTTTTTTTAATTAATAAATGAAGATAACATTTCTTTTTGTTTGTGCAAATTTAAACATTATTTTTTGTTGAGAGTGCAAATTTAAAAATTATATATGGTAGATTATTATAAATTTAAAAATAAGTGTCTTTTTGTAAATGTTGAAAAAATAGCTTAAAATGACATAAAATGGCATGTTAATGGCTATTTTGTGGTACAATTATCAGTGGGGTCCACTTCCGAAATGAGTCGGGTCAAAGTGGATCCGGGTTCTTCGTAGTGAGACAAAGATATTGATATATTGTACGCTCAAAACGGATAATGGGTGAATGAGATATTGATTCTCAAAGTAGACCCATTTGCGTTGGAAAATGAAGGGAAAAAGTGAGCTTTTGTCCTACACTGGTTTGAAAAGAGGATTTGCCCCACTATTTATACAAAATCTCTTTTAAGGCTTATTGAATTGTATAGCATAAAGGCTCTCTCTCGCGCGCACGGGGTTGCAAATCAAGGCGAGGCCGAAAGTTAAGTTCTGACTGTTGTGGAGATTAAATTCATCTGTTACGGAATTAATATTGCTTTAATTCCAATTCTGAATTTAATCTTCAGGTAGTGGCCTGCTGTTTTTAGCTGTTGCAAAGCTTGGCTTTATGTCATTATTAAATGTCATAATAAAGGCTATTCACTCCTCAATCCCTATATAAGAAGGAGCTGTTGCAAAGCTTGGCTTTATGTCATTATTAAATGTCATAATAAAGGCTATTCACTCCTCAATCCCTATATAAGAAGGAGCTGGGCTGTTTTTAGCTGTTGCAAAGCTTGGCTTTATGTCATTATTAAATGTCATAATAAAAGCTATTCACTCCTCAATCCCTATATAAGAAGGAGCTGGGCAGTAGCAGATTTACAGACAACACGAAAGTTTATTTTTAGCCTCAAAACTCTCTGTCTCTACTTCTTTCTTAAGCCAAACTGTGTTCATAATCTTGCTCTAGTTCGCCAGATTCCTTGTTTGGGTGCTTAAACATTGAATCGTAGCAAGTTTTATCCTGGGAAGCCTAGACCTCCTAGCACTTGTGGGAGGTAGCAAATAAGGTTTTAAGGAAAGAGTGATCGCTTGACTCTTGCTAAAAACCTTATACAAACACGAGCCAATCTCTTCATCTTTCCTTCCCTTTTTCTACATAAAATAATAATCCTTATTTTGTAGGATTATTATTGAGTTATACCAACGAGATATCCAACAGTAAATAATTAGAGATCTTACAAACTTAACTTGTAGGTTGTTCTTATAATATTAGGATATATAGCGTAGAATAAGTAAATATTTGGATTGCTCTTAAGAGTTTGTAGTATTGCTTGAGATAACTGGATAAGGGTATTGACATCTTCCTGGAATAAGTTATTAAGTGCCTAACAAGGGGATAAACCTTTAAGGCTCTTTGTTGAATATTATGAAAGTTTGGAAGCAAGTAATGGAGTGTCAATGAATTCTCAAATTATGGCACATCTATAGGGAACATAATGGTATTGGAATTTGCTTTGTAAATTTATCTACACAATATGCGATTGATTATCCACCAACTGCTCTTCAACATATCCGGCGATTTGAATGACATCATAAGTGTTATTCACATGAAGGGAGTGACAAATAGAGTGTCCCCCCTCCCCCTAAAATTTGTCTTATATTCTGAGGAATAATAAGAACCCCGGACCAATAAGATATGACCATAAAGCACAAACCCATAGTATAGTAGCTAGGCCCAAATAAGTGAGCAAAAGATTGGCAGCCGTAGACTTGTCAAATGTGGCCCAACTGGCAAATTTCACAATTCATATCTTGTTCCATCATAAGAACATCCATCTTTATAGCCTTGAATACATAAAGCAAAAAACGTAACTTAGAACAATATGTTACTATGTTAGCCTCTTTTGTCAATGTTTTATGTTTCTTACTCTGTCCTCCTTTTTTTTTTTTTTTTTTTTTTTTTTTTTTTTTTTTTTTTTTTTGAGTACTACTGAGTACTGGCTTTGTTACATATAACAAGTCAATACCGACCCCACTGAAGCTCGAACGATCCATTACCTCTCATTTAGAAGAGTCACTTCATATCACTTGACCAGGGCCGTATTTTAAGTTTTGGTGGCCCTGTTTTGGTAAATAAATGTGGCCCTACTAAAATCGCAATTTTTAAAATCAATACATGCAAGTTTCGAACCTTTGACTTCAAAGTTAAAATACAATAAAAATACATTCTTACCATCTCTTCATGGAACTTTTTAAATTCAATTGAAAATTTTTTATTTTTATTTCTAAACTAACTAGATAAAAATTAAATATTGGACTTCTAAAATTTGGGGCCCCTCTAAAATTGGGGGCCCTGTGCGGTAGCCCAGCTTACACAGCCTAAAATCCGGCCCTGCACTTAACCACAAAGTCATTGGCATAATAAGTTGAAATAATATCATTCAAATCAATTACTCATTTATCATTTATAGAGTATTAAAAAACCTACATACAAATTATTAATTTGATAATCATTCTATACAAAATATATATATATATATATATATATATATATATATATATATATATATATATATATATATATATAATCTCAGCACAAATTGCAATCGTTATGCGTTGGACCCGTGTCCAACATGCTTGCTGGACACGGGTAACAGTGCCGTTAGGCACTGTTATCTCCTTCTTTTTTTTTTTTTTTTTTTTTTTTTTTTTAATTTCAGACCGCTTCATTGTAAGAGTATATGTTCATAATTTTATTACTATATGTTAATAACTATACATTCATAATTCCATAACTGTACGTTCATAACTCTATAACTGTACATTCATAACTCCATAACTGTACATTCATAACTCCATAACTGTACATTCATAACTCCATAATTGTACATTCATAATTTTCGAAGCTCTATGTTCACAATTTTAGAGCTCTATGTTCATAATTTTATCACTATATGTTCATAATTGTAAGTTCATAATGTTAGAGCTCTTTGTTCATAATTTGATCAATAACTGTACATTCATAATTCCATACTGTAGATTCATAATCTCATAACTGTAGATTCATAACTCCATAACTGTACATTCATAACTCCATAACTGTACATTCATAACTCCATAACTGTACATTCATAATCTTTGAAGCTCTATATTCACAATTTTAAAGCTCCATGGTCATAATTTTATCACTATATATGTTCATAATTGTAAGTTCATAATGTTAGAGCTCTGTGTTCATAATTTCATAATTGCATAACTGTATATTCATAACGGCATAACTGTACATTCATAACGGCATAACTGTACATTTATAATCCAAAAAAAAAATAACGCCGTTAACGGCAAAACGCGCACGAATTTTTTTTTTTTTTAACTAAATGACGCGTTTTTTTTTTTTAAAAACGACGTCGTTTTGGGCCCGTGTCCACAATTCAATGTAGACACGGGTCCAGGGCATAATTTGCCCACAAATTGGCAGCCTAATAAGGAATGAGGTTGAGTAGGATAAAGTCGATCGTTTGAAGAGGTTAACTTGAGATGAAATCAACCATGCATTTTGTGAGGTTAGTTTAGTAAAACTTAGTCCACCAAAGTTGTTATCAGACACTACATGCATCCTAAACATGCGGAGGTAGTTAGCTATATATCATGATTCATGAAATTTGCATGACTAGTTGTTAATTATATATGTATAAATATCTCATACTTTGTAATATTTGCACGAGGTGGCTCTCTTTTAGGGGATGTCATAAGTTCGAGTCTCAATGAGGACGATATTGACTCTTTGTATTTCAGTAGATTGAAAAAGTGGTTATGAACAAATACTGCATTATAACAAGTTAGTAATACTCAAACAAAAAAAAAATACAAGAATCAAAAAACATTTCGCTCCATCCAAATCAGTAGTATATAAAAAATGTAGGTTTAACTAATAGGGGTTATGTTGTCAAATACCTTATGATTTGATGACATCACTGTTCCTTTTCATAAGGAAAGTCTCATATTTGAGTACAGTGTACTAAAAATAATAATGGTTTAAAAAAAAAAAAGAATAAATGAAAAAATTAGCATAATGCGCCATAATAATGCTTTTGCCAATGAATACAATTTGACGGTTAGGATCTAAATGGAATCTAAGGTGCCATGGATTATTAGCATCTAGATCTACCACAAAGCTAAGAAATCACCAAAATATATTGTTAAGTTTGAAAAGTTGTCTGGATGGTAAGCTAGTTTTATTCCTCATGTCAAAGTGCGATTATGGATTACACTACATACACCAACGCCTTTTAATTTCATCCATCCATGCACTTTCAAGTTTCAATGCTCATTATTCTTCAACCACCTTCAAATCATTATTACTTCTCAACCCGCCCTCCATATCCGTATTAATTAACACACTATTCTATAAGCACTTTCTAAATCGTATATAATTATACATGTATAACAAATTATCTATTTATAAACTCTTTAAATATAATGAGGCTCCCATGTGATAGTTATAAGTCTACACATAATTAATTAAATGTCGATGATGAGTTTTAAGCTTTTATTAGTGATATATATTGTTATTAGCTATAGAATATTTTTAGTAGAATACATGTATCAATAAGATGCGGAGTACAATATAATAATGTAGGAAATGTAATAAGCGTACGTGACAGTGAATATAGCAACATTCTTAGTATAAGTTCAAGTATATATAATGTAAAGTGAGTTTTGGAGGCTCTATAATGATCGAGAAGTGTACTAAAGTCTAAAAGATCGGAAATTATATCAAGCTGAAAGAGCTCTATATTTATACTGTAGTTAGGGTGGGAACACATACTAGATATCTATTGTGGCAGCATGTTACCGGTGTGCCCGTGGCTCAATCGGTTATAACACTTGTTGAGCCTTCATGTGATGTCTACAGTAGTGGTGGTGGTGGAGGTGACTCTTTTGTCGTTTGTGTCTAGTCTCAGTGACCTATTTCTTAGTCCCAAAGAATGAGAACAGTACACGATTGACCTCTAAATTTCAGTACAAGTTGAGTCAATAATCCATCATTCACTAATTAGGTTTCAGTATATGTTTATCACCACGCTCTACCATTAATATCAATTTATTTAATCAACTTGCCAATTTATTTGGATAAAAAATTATATTGACAACTTAAAGTGTGGGAAAGCAGAGCACTGATTCTGTTCCAACATGGATGGAGCGGAGAAAATACACGTCGGACTCCAATACAAAAGCATTTAAAAACCTTTATATATTATACCCGCCTTTCATTCAATTCGATCGTGGTATATAAAAAATTAAAGAAAATGTATGTTGTGGACTAAATATTTAAAATTTAAATTAAATTAAAATGAAATGAGCACTTAAAATATGAATATAATGTTGGAATCGCCCTTTTTCGTTGCCTATAAATAGCTTAAGACCCATACCGAAAGAGAGTGCAGCAATCACCCATCTCTTCCTATCTTCACTACTATTATTCCCTCTTTTGTACATAAAAATATTTTTCTTTTTCTTTCATTTCCTCCGTTGAGGGATAGGAGGAAGCAAAATAATGCAGATGGGTGAGAGTGCCGCTGCCACCAAGAACCACCGCCACCACCTCGGCGTTTCCATTGACGCGCCACCGCTCTATGGCTTCAAGGGGCTTGATGATGACGGTCGACCCCAGCGGACTGGTATCTTCTTCTTTCCTGTTCTAAACAACCTGCGTGCATTGTACTATGATGTTCTAAAATTTCTTGTTTTATTAAATAAAATTAAGGGACGGTTTGGACGGCGAGCGCCCACATAATAACGGCGGTGATTGGATCCGGAGTGCTTTCACTAGCTTGGGCTATTGGGCAGTTGGGCTGGGTTGCCGGCCCATCTGTGATGTTATTATTCTCGTGTGTGGTTTATTACACTTCTACCCTCCTCGCCGATTGTTACCGTGCCGGAGACCCCGTGTTTGGCAAAAGAAATTACACTTACATGGATGCCGTTAGATCTAATCTTGGTATGTATGCCCAAATTTTGGACCTACTTCTTCACTTCAAATACTATAGACATATCACATATCAATGGTATAAATTTCATTTTTTCTTTCAGGAGGATATCAAGTCAAAATATGTGGGCTGATTCAATATTTCAACCTTTTTGGAATCGCCATTGGTTACACCATTGCAGCATCAATAAGCATGATGTATGCTTATTAATTACCTTTTGAGCTTAGCTTGTTATTATATCTTTACTTTCTGACAATTTAAACTAACGATTTATATATATTTCAAACTATTTTAATAAATTTGTGGGTTGAATTAATAGGGCGATCAAAAGATCGAATTGTTTCCATGAGAGTGGAGGAAAGAACCCGTGCCATATGTCGAGCAATCCATACATGATTGCTTTTGGAATTATAGAAATTATTCTATCTCAAATCCCGGATTTTGATCAAATATGGTGGCTCTCAATAGTTGCTGCTGTTATGTCCTTTACCTACTCTGGAATTGGATTGGGGCTTGGAATTGCACAAGTTGTTGGTCCGTTACAATTAAGCTTATTACTTATTGAATTTAATTTGGTGATTAATCAAATAATTAACTTAACGGTAATTAGCTTTCAAAAAAAAACTTAACGGTAATTATATTATGGTTTAATGTGCTATATATGATGACCAGCTAACGGGGCTTTCAAGGGCAGCCTCACTGGCATTAGCATTGGAACTGTTACTGAAACCCAAAAAATATGGAGGAGTTTTCAAGCTCTTGGAGACATTGCTTTTGCCTATTCATATTCCATCATTCTTATTGAAATTCAGGTTTTTATTCATATTTAATTATAAGTATTATTATTATTAAAAAAAAAAAAAAAAAAAAAAAAAAAAAAAACTATGATCCTAGTGTTCATGTTTATGTCGTACTATACGTACAGGACACGGTGAAATCTCCGCCGTCAGAATCAAAGACGATGAGGAAAGCTAGCCTGTTCAGCACTATAGTGACTACAACTTTCTACATGCTATGCGGGTGCATGGGTTACGCAGCATTCGGGGATGATGCGCCCGGGAATCTCTTAACCGGGTTCGGGTTCTACAACCCTTTTTGGCTCCTGGATATCGCCAACGCCGCCATCGTCATCCACCTTGTGGGAGCCTACCAAGTGTACTGCCAGCCGCTGTTTGCATTCATCGAGAAATGGGTCGGGGCGAAATGGCCCGACAGCGAGATCATCACCAAGGAAATCAACCTGAAAATCCCCGGGTTCGGGTACCCGTATAAACTGAATACTTTCCGGTTGCTGTGGCGCACGGCGTTCGTGCTCTTAACCACCGTCATATCCATGTTGCTGCCTTTCTTCAACGACGTCGTTGGGATTCTCGGGGCGTTCGGGTTCTGGCCGTTGACCGTGTATTTTCCGGTAAGGATGTACATTTCACAGAAGAAAATACCCAAGTGGAGCACCCGGTGGATTTGCCTCCAAATGCTGAGCGGCGCTTGCTTGGCGGTGTCGCTCGCGGCGGCCGCCGGTTCGTTCGCCGGTGTGGTTCTTGATCTTAAGCTTTACAGACCATTCAAGACTAGCTACTAAAGTGAAGTATTTAGTCATTGCGCGCCATGCATTATATTGCATGAACAAGCTAAGGATCATGTTCATGTATGTAATTAATTCCAATAACAAAATTAAAGCATGTAATGGGGGCTAAAGTGTCAATTTATGAAGTTTGAGCAGCCCATTTAATAAATAAAAAAGTCTCGTGTCATTACTCATGTATTGTATATACCTAATAGCACTGCTCATTCTTCTTTGTTGTCCAAACTAAATTCAATTAACGTCCATTGCATTAATGTCCTGTTTGTTACGTACACTTAATTATATTTATTGTTCATCGTTCGATTATGACACCTCCCATTGTCGTACATGAAATCTCACTGTTCCTTTTTCCTAATTCTTTAATACTTTAATTTGACATATTCCTAAACTTTTTTGAATATTCCTATCATATTAAATGATTTTTTTTTTGAGTAACCTATTTTGATTAATTATCCCTCAATTTAATGATTCAATTAATCAAAATATGCAACAAGATTATTTTGGTTGGATGAGACCGTAGAGTACTATGTCAGGTTGCTCTTAGTCAAGTGATAGGTATCAAGTAATTTGCCTAATTCTTGACTAAGTATACATTAGTTTTAATGCCATGCTGTTACGTGAAGCGACATACATTGATTAACATTTGTAAAAGTAATCAAAAGGCATTCTCAACTAATTGATACATGTTCATATTTAATAAGGAATCTGTAGATAATTATTTTAGATATTGATGATTAACAATAATTTTGTATTGAATAATCTACAATTGTACAACATTTCAAGGGAAGGAAAGATATATTCTCCTTTTTGAAAACACACATTTTCTCACACTTAGTGAAAATTACATTTTTTTGTCCTTAAGTGTTGATCGTACTTACTTTTACCCTTAAACTATCATTGGTGTATGTTGTGCTTTTCGTCATGTTATTAACTTCTTGTGCTCACTTTTCGTCTCTAAATTATACTAAAGTTGCAAATTTCGTTCATAATGTTTTGTTAGTAAATGAACGAAAAATGCAAGGTCAATGATAACTTAGAAACAAAAAGCAAGTATGACCAACAATTATGGACAAATTCTACAATTATCATATAATTTAGGGATAAAAAGTGCAATTTTATATGAATCAAAATTTATAGTATAATGGCAGCTCATGCAATGGTAGTCTCAGGGTGCGAAGGAGAATTGGGAATTGGCAGACAACTTTAATATGGGGACATCCGTGGTTACGAGATAATCCTAGCCCGTTGATTCAAACAGAAATGCCACAGCAATTGAGAGAGGCACGAGTTGCAGGATTAATTGATTTACAGACTCATACCTGGGATCCACATATTTTGTCTGACTTATTTATTCCCGAAGATGTGGAGCGAATAAAAATGATCCCGGATGAGTGACCCCAATGGGACATATACAGTAAAGAATGCCTATAGGCATATTGTGGGTGATTATGAGAATAATCCAGCAAATTTTGATAAATGGGTTGCAATGTGGAAAATAAAAGTCCCCCCAAGTGGAAAACTTTCTTGTGGAGAGCCATATGTGACATTTTGCCAACAACCCTTAACTTGATATTTAAAAGGGTGGAGGTGGACCCAACATGCCCAATGTGTGGTTTAGATCATGAAGATGTGATGCATGCTTTAGTACTCTGTGAATATTCTAGACTTGTTTGGAATATAACACAATTGCCTATTACTAATATTATTGCAGACTCTTTTACAACATGGCTAAAAGGGGCTATGGCGGCCTTAACGGAGGAGCAGACCCGGTTAATGGTGGCAATATTATATTATATTTGGCGAACCCAGAATTCAGCTGTCTGGAAGGGATCAATGATGCGGCCTGCCCAATTAGCCAGAGCAGCCACCGTAACACTACAGGCGTACGGCGCTGCCCATGTCCGCCGAACCGAGCTGGCAGCGGCAACGGAGCACTTAAACGGTGCAGGAGAGGGCGGTCTACGGTGTTATGTGGACGCGGATTTCCGGCACGACACGGGCGAGGCTACATATGACATGATAATAATAGCGCCAGATGGCTCTTTTGTGGCAGCAAGGAATGGCAAATTACCGATTTGTTTTTCACCACTTATGGCGGAGGCCCAGGCATACAAAGGAAGCACTATCCTGGCTACTTGAACGAAACAACACATCAGTAAGTTTACTCACGGATTGCATGGAATTGGCTACAATTATCCGGCACCATCACACGCCGATCCATTCGTACGTTGGGGTCACGATTGACCAGTGCAGAACGTTTGTGTCTTTATTTAATCGTATTACTTTGGATTACATCTCTAGACAGGTTAATTTACATGCGCATACTTTAGCTACGTTAGCATTTACACAGGATCAAGCTATGTACTGGGATGCTATCCCACCTGACGCTATTTCGGCTTTGATTCATTAATACAATCGCAAGATTGACTTTCAAATTTTTCACCAAGAAGTCTAAGCACACACTTTGATGTTTTAAGTTGAGTGGATTCCGACAAAATTAACCATTCATATATGTTAAGTTTATGCAAATTAATAATTCAAAAATAAATTTCAATTGTTTCAAAAAAAAAAAATTAAATTTCAATTACTAGTAAGTAATAATTATAATTTTTAAGAATCATAATTTAACTCGCTTGGCAATAAAAGCAGAATTTAAGTCTCTATTGAATAGGAGGAACAGTATGGCAGTGTGCACATGCATTCCACAAGGAGTCTCTATCGTCATAAATGCCATTGCGCCCAGATGCCTAACGCATTATTTAAGTCTCTTTCCTCCTCTCTCCCAGGTAAACACCCTTCGTTCATTACTCTCTCTATCTGTCCCTCCCTCCAAATATATTGCACACTTTGACTTTCCTTAACCGTCTTGAGACACAGAGAAATGGCGGATGAAAGAAGTGGCAGTTACATTAGTGAAGCATCGAGCAGTACGCCGGCGGCGATTCGTAGAGTGCTTCTCATCTCCGCCGGAGCTAGCCACTCCGTTGCTCTCCTCGGTAAGTTTCCCGCCTCCAATTTCCCCTTCATCCGTTATGTACGCACGCACGCACGCACGCACGCACGAACGAACTATCTGTTCTACGATTTCCAATACGTAATAATATCTACTTTCAGTAAAGCTGTTTACGAATTTGAGTTACGTAAGTGCTCGATTACTTGTTGATTTCAAAATTGCATGATGAGAACTATGTGCATAGATGATAGATTGAAGGTTAGGTTTGCAGCCTAAGTGTGAACGCGTTCGTGCAAGTCAGTAATATATCGCTGTTTTGCATAGATGATAGATTGAAGGTTATGTTTGCAGCCTAAGTGTGAATCCGTTCTCGCAAGTCAGTAATATATCGCTGTTGTGCATAGATGATAGATTGAAGGTTAGGTTTGCAGCATAAGTGTGAACGCGTTCGCGCAAGTCAGTAATATATGGCTGTTGCGTTCCGTTAATTTCGACGATCAGAGAGGTTAGGTCCTGAGGTTGCGTGGATCGCAATGCTCCACGTTATCAAATTTATTAGGGATAAAATCGTAATTCACGCCATTTTCCTTCTCGGCGGCAGCATCAGAGTGACCCGCGCCATTTTCTGAAAACGAAGAGTCAGACACGACTAACACAACTCTTATCAGTTATCATTCGTAAATGACTAGATTGCCCTTAGTATTTCAACTAGATCACATCCACTCACTAGATGACTTAGAACATAGTTTACTTAATAAATAAATTATTTCCAGATGCTATTTCCCAATTCTGTTATTCAAAATAAACTTTATCTTAATAAAATACTTCTGTTTTCATTTTTATTTATTACTACTGTAAATAATGAGGTACATGAAATATTTATTAGCATTATGCATATCATAATATGTTATGGATAATAATATTTTAAAGTTTAGTGACTCAAAGCTAGATCAATCCCCCTATACTAATATTCGGTATGCATTTTAATCCTCGAAGCCCATTAATGTTTCATTACTTCATAAGGTGAATGTTAGCCTTGATAACATGAAATGATTTTGGATGTTTTATAGCTGGAAATGTTGTTTTCGCATGGGGGAGAGGAGAGGATGGGCAGCTTGGCCATGGGGATGCTGATGATAGGTTTTTACCTACTCAAGTGAGCGCATTAGACGGCCAGGAAGTAGTATCTGTTATTTGTGGTGCTGATCATACAACAGCTTACTCAAAGTCACTCATGCAGGTGTACAGTTGGGGATGGTATGCTACCTTATTATTATTATTATTATTATTATTATTATTATTATTATTATTATTATTATTATTATTATTATTATTAATTATATATTAATTATTATATAGGGTTCTTGTGTCAAAACCATAATCTGATAATTCTACATGCACCACTTTCATGTTGTATGCAAGTCTTTTTTACACTATCTAGGTTTTCTGATTTATATTGATTTAGATTTGTACATTGATTGATCGATGCAATTAATGTATACAGCTGATAATGACCTAAATCAAATTTTGTTTCCTCAGGACAGAAATTCCTTTATTGTATTGTCACTTAATTTACAAACCAGTACGTGTACTTATTTATGTTTTTAAAGTTATAATCGATTAGAAATAAGAAATGAAGGTCTCTTGATATTTTTACATGGTCCGAATTAGACTTCTGCCTTAAGTATTAGGGGTACAGAAAAATTTGTGGAATGAAAATATTTTCTAATTTCTAGGCTAATATCCTAGCGTACTAACTACTAAGTAAGCCTATCTTCTATAACTGCACTGTTAAAGGATCTGTGGCGGCATCAATTTCAAGGAAGTAATTTTCCACCAGAGCTTAAGTTGTCAATGCAAAAATGAAATTACAGTATGGAGTACATTGCTACTTTAAAGATCTTTGACAGAAGCATTGTTACATTTGGTCATTGTGGCCACATTTATATTCATATTGACTGTTTTCACAAATAAAATACTCCGTTATTATTATTTACCTATATATATATATATATATATATATATATATATATATATTTCCTGGTTAGATTGCCTATATTCTTTCATTATTCTGCAGGCAGTTAGTTTAGTAAGTGAAATTGACAAGCCTGGTAATAATCTGTTGAAATGATGACAGACACCTAACTGGTTTAGTTTAGTACATAGTTCAAAACCAGTTTGTTCCTTGCCCTCATAGGAGTAGGCCTGGATTTGAGTAATGTACAATGTTTGCTTAGTGTGAAATTTTTGCAGGGGTGACTTTGGAAGGTTGGGACATGGAAACTCTATTGACTTGTTTACTCCTCAACCAATCAAGGCATTGCATGGGATACAGATAAAGCAAATTGCTTGTGGGGACAGCCATTGTTTAGCTGTTACCATGGAAGGAGAAGTCCAAAGGTTTGCTGCATTTCCTACTTCTGATCATCTCCGTGTAAACATGCCAAGTTATAGTCTTCTTTTGGTTTCTTAGAATTGTTGAAATTTTTTAGCCAATTACTTAAGATATCAAACATAATGTATTCCTCCAATCCTATGAGAGTTCTCCCAAGGGATGAAGCTCTTTGCATGCATGTACTCCCCAAAATCTGTACTGAAGAGAAATAGTATTAAAAGTAAAGTTATGGATGCATAAAATTATCGCTCTAGGTTTGGGAAATTAATTTGTTATTTATGTGACCAGTAAGTCAGCTTTGAAAGACACCTTAGTGTTTCCACTGAATTGTCATCAGATAGAAACTTCAAAGGATGTTCATTTTTATGTAGAATGATAGTAAAAGGAATCCAAGCAATTCCTAAGATGCAACAGGTTATTGATGATATTTGATGTTTCATTTGTTTTTAGTTGAATGTCCTCTCTTTCTATTTCCCTGTTCTCTTGTATGCTTGTTAATTTTGATGTTCTAAGTTCAATACTTGTTGCGAACTTCGTCAAAACAAAATTTCTGTGCAATTTTACTTTTGATTTATTTTATGTGTTTAGTGAAGCAGTAAGCATATGACTCATTTCATTTCCTTTCAATTACTTGTTCTATCCAATTGAAGTTGGGGGCGGAATCAAAATGGTCAACTGGGTCTTGGCACTATAGAGGATTCTCTTGTACCTCAGAAAATTGAAACATTTCAGGTATTTCCAGATTTTGCATTTTGAGTTAAAAAAAGTCCAGATACTTTGTACAGTAGGAGAACCACACTTTTCCTTTTTTATATTCCTTATAGGTTTATGGCCTATTAACATTATACAGAGTATAATTTATGCATCCCTTTGCCATAACATGTCTGTCTACACTTCTCATCTTTATGCTCATGTTTCTTGTGACTTTGTGTTTGTTGAAGCAAGATGCAAATCCCTAAATCTAAACAGTCCTTCCCACAACCTAGCATAGAAATGAATGTACATATCTATCTCATTGACAAAGAATTTTGGTTTTAATCATCAACTGCAAAACTTGTGTAAACTTCTCTTCTGCTCCATTTGGCACAGAAAAGTGATTGCTCAATGATGTTGCAATTCACTTACTGGAATGTCCTTTTTGTAGGGAGTTCCTGTGAAAATGGTTGCTGCCGGTGCTGAACATACAGCTGCTGTGACAGAAGATGGCGAGCTTTACGGTTGGGGCTGGGGTCGATATGGTAATCTGGGTTTAGGTGACCGAAATGATCGCTTAGTTCCTGAAAAAGTTTCAGCTATACAGGTGATTAAGATGTAGAATTTATGCTCACCTGTGTGTGTTTGATTGGAGAAAACTTGATTTTATTATGCTTGAGACTAGCATGTAAGTACTTCTATTAATGGCTTAATGCTCCTAGATTGGTCTCTGTTGGCCTGTACTTGCTATGTGCTCATAGTCCCTTCTTTGGCTTCTTTATGATAGTTTAAATTTGCAGGGAGAAAAGATGGTAATGGTAGCATGTGGATGGCGACATACAATATCTGTTTCTTCCTCTGGTTCTTTATATACTTATGGCTGGAGCAAATATGGCCAACTTGGACACGGGGATTTTGAAGACCACCTTGTTCCCTGTAAGCTTGAAACCTTGCATGGCGATTTTATTTCTCAGGTGCTTCTTCCTTTAATATGTGGTTTTTCTGAGCTTGTGTCAACATTGTTTATCCTAATATAATGTTGCTTGAATGCAAATACATAATGATTTTTTTTTTATTAACTCCATGAATCCAGAGAACTGTTTTCATCTCAACAATACACATACTATCCAACTTATGCATTGATATTTGAAATGCATTTATAACCAACTTATGCAAATGGATATATTGTAATTTTATTTATTTATTTATTTATTTATTTTTTATTTTTTTTTTACAGATTTCAGGTGGATGGAGACACACCATGGCACTTACAACTGATGGCAAGCTTTATGGTTGGGGATGGAATAAGGTAATGTCTTTTTTTTTTTTTTTTTTTGAATGACTTCTTCCATTTATCCTTCTTATGTTATTTGCTTCATCTCACACTTGAAGCTTATTTTTATCAGTAACTAGTAACTGGATGTCTGGATGTATTCCTTTCTTTATTGTTTTCTAGTTCATAAAAGATAATTTCTTAAGTATCTTCGAATTTAGGTTAACTGTAGCTATTTTTTTCAACCCCTTGATATTATTACCTTTGGTAGTATAAACATTTCGTGAAAGCTCGCAACACTGTATGATTTCAGTATCCAATTTTTATTTATTTATGTCATCATTAGAGGGTTTGTATTTTTTTTTTTTAAAAAAAAAAAAAAATCCTTTTAATGTAAGTTTCCATTGTATTAGACATTCATTTTGATTTTCAATTTTCCCTTCAATGAGTACAGTTTGGACAAGTTGGTGTTGGTGACAATGTTGATCACTGTTCACCCATACAAGTCAAATTTCCACACGATCAGGCATGGCGTTGTAATTTTTCATTTCCAAAATCTTTTTGAAATTCCAGTTTTAGTCCTAGTTCAGTTTTTGTGGTGATGATATTCTGCTTTAATACATGCCAGAAAGTAGTTGCAGTCTCATGTGGTTGGAGGCATACACTGGCTGTTACTGAAAGGCAAAATGTGTTTTCTTGGGGTAGAGGCACAAATGGACAGTTAGGCCATGGAGAATCTGCTGACAGGTAACAGAAACAAATTAATAGGATGCTTTTGCAATTGCTAGTTATAAACTGCCCTTACACCAATTTCTTATCTTATACGGAGTATACAATATAATAAACAAATAAATATATAATAAAGTCAATGAGGGTAAAGGTCTAACCAGAATAAAAAGTGTGTTGGTGGAACTAGATGCAATATTAACTTGTATATTGTGCTTTATCTTTGGTACACACAATTTTTTTGTAATTTTATTTTACATTATTTATTTATTTATAATGTATTAATTACTTATATTATCTTTCATAATTTTTTTCTCATAATAGTTATATCATATAATTTTACATTTATGTTGATTATATAATTTCACCATTGTTTTTTGTTTATTGGGCTTTAAAAAAAAATCGCATAAACATGTATTTGTAACTAGTGTAAAAGTTAATAAAGGAGAGAGAGGGAATGAGAGATGAAAAATAAGAGGGGGAGAATAAAAATTAAGAACCCATTTTTTGTAGCAACTTTCTTTGTATATCTGTCACCTGCATCATGATGGAATTGAAACTTTGAAGATATTTACGGGATGAGATCTTGAATTAAGCTTGCAAGCGAGATAGCATCATAATGGAACTGAACTTTTTTTTTTTTTCTCTTAAACTTATGTTAGGGTGTTGTTATCCAAATAAGTTCACTTTTAAACCATCCAACAATGGTGTCTATTGAACTTTCTACTCTTGTAATCTGACTTTTTGACATTGTTTCGAAAAATGAAGGAATGCCCCAAAGATCATAGAAGCATTGAGCATGGATGGATCAAGAAACCTACAAATTGAAGCTCCTAAATCCAAACCATCTACAGGTTCTATAACCAAACTGCCTTGCTCCGGATACTATTTGTCATTTGTGGTCTAAAAAGTCAGGTTGTTGATGTTTTCTGACTGTTTTCCAACCCAACCTTTTTTTCAGCTGAAAAAAGTTGGGTTTCGCCAACACAGAGATACGCAGTTGTTCCAGATGAGAATGTATGTTTCTCTGCGCCAATGCTATTCTTTTTGTTTCCCCTTTTGTTGGGTTGGGTTGCATGTGGCAAATGTGTTAAGATATTCATATCGTATTTGCGCAGGTGACAGACAACGGAAATGATGTGAATGTCCCAGAAAACGATGTGAAGAGGATGCGAGTGTGAAATATATCTTGCACAGTTGCACGAAGCTAACATTGAGTTTGGAATATGACCTTCCTTGTAACAATCATGCCATATATTTGAGATTGCTTGCAGTTGTACTCTCCAGTCTCCTCTATATCTACTCAGTGTTTGAAATTTCTTGTGCAAGTAGGCAAAATAAAGAATTTTTGCCTTTTTGTTACCCCCCTCTCTAGTTTTTATGTATAGAAACTAATACATATCCGGGTCGAAATGATTAATATCTCTGGGCTTAACTATGGCTAATGAGCCGATAAGGATATGCTTGAAAACTTAGAAAATGGTTTATTTTTTTAAAAATATTTTAATTTTTTAGTGTTTGGTTGAAATTTAAAAAATTATTATTTTTTATTTCGTAGAAAGTTAAAAAATTATATCTTTTTATTTAGTTTATTTTCTTAAAATAACATATTATTTGTTATATAATAATAATAATAATAATAATAATAATAATAATAATAATAATAATTGGTGATGGTAGTGGAGTGGCATTGGTGGCAGTGAAGGTGGTAGTGGTGAAGATAGTAGTAGTCGTAGCGGTGAAGGTGATGCCGGTGGTAGTGGAGGGGTTGGTGGTGGTGGTGCGATTGTTGTGGAGGTAGTAGTAGTAGTTGTAGAAGTGGTAATGCTAGTGTGGTAGTAGTGGAAGTTGTGGTGATGGTAGTGTAGTAGTGGTAGAGTCGGTAGTGGTGGAGGGGGTAGTGGTAGAGGCAGTAGCGGTAGAGACAATAGTGGTGGAGGCGGTAGTGGTAGAGCCGGTAACGGTGGAGGTGGTAGTGGTGGAGGCGGTAGTGGTAGAGCCGTTAACGGTGGAAGTGGTAGTGGTAGAGGTGATAGTGGTGGATGCGGTAGTGGTAGAGTCAGTAGTGGTGAAAGTGGTAGTGGTGGAAACGGTAGTGGTAGAGCCGATAATAGTGGAGATGATAGTGGTAGAGTCCATAGTGGTGGAGGTGGTAGTGGTAGAGATGGTAGTGGTGGAGGCAATAATGATAGAGTTAGTAGTGGTGGAGGTGGTAGTTGTAGATTCAATAGTGGTGGAGGTAGTAGTGATAGTGGTGGAGGTAGCAGTGGTAGAGGTGGTGGTAAAGGGGGTACTGCGCAATGGTGATGGTAGTGTAGTAGTGGTGGTGGTGCTAGAGTGGTAGTAATGGAGGTAGTGGTTGTGTGGTAGTGACAAAAGAGGTGGTGGTAGAGATGGTAGTTGTAGAGGTGGTAGAGGTGAAGGTGGTAGTTGCCGATGAGGCGATGGTGGTAACGATGCTAATAATAATAATTCAGAACCTTTTGATATTCTTTTAAAAAAAAAAATTACTATAACGAAAGAAAAAATAAATAACACAATTACTTACGAGTAAAAAAATAAATTATATTTTTTTTAATACAAAAAACAAATTATATAAAATTGATCAAACTTTGAAACAATTAACGAAATTTCATTTTGTGTATCATTCAATTAACGAAATTTGGCTGAAGTTATTTATAATTCAAAATTTTATAATAATTTTTTTTTTTTGAAATGAAATTTTATAATAATTTAGTTTAATACTTGTATATAAGATTTATGGAGTATATATTTAGAAACTACATTAAAAAAATAATTTGACAAAAAAACTTACCGAATATTCAATTCATTTTGGGCCACTTAAAAGCTACTCAAACCGTAGCACCAAGTCTTTATCTTCCACCCGGAATCACCATTCACCAGTGATGTAAATGCGGGGATTGTCCGGCAATAAATACAATTATACAATCGTGAAGAAACAATAAATTCAAATTGAGCTACACTATATATGAATTTGATTACCGAAGAAGACAAAACAGAAGGAAACAAATGCATTTCAAAAGGGGATCATCCAGGGCTACCTTTCGCCCAATAGTGACTCAAAAAGAGCAGCCTCTTCTTCCTACAACAGAAAAGGGACTAGGAAATGAGAACAATCAAATTTGAAATATTTGATGAATGAATTCTCGTGTGATACTCCAAATTTGAAAGAAGCATACCACTAAAGCATTGAATTCTGTCTCCTCATCAATGGCACTTACGATTGCAGGGTCTTCCAATAGTTCCTGTTTTAATAAATTGTATGTGTATATAATTTGGATATTTGGAGGAAACGAGACAATAATATGGAGAATATGTATATGATTACTACTTAAATCATCCTTATTGGGGAAGAACACCAAGCACAAGCTGTCCACTAGTAAACAAAGTGATACATAAGGATGAATAAGCAATGCATTTGTACTTGGATGAGAAAGGTGATGGATATATTATGCCAAAAGAAGAAGAAATCTGAGAAATGGTCAAATTCTGCTGAAAGCTCATCATTCAGCTTATCCATTCTTAAGTTGCTCTTTTTATTTTTGTATGCTTTTTAGGGTGGGAGTAGGAGGGGTACAGTTAGATGAAGTGATGAACAGTTAATGTGATCAAACCCCTCACTGGGAGCTCTTTGCTCAAATAAAATGTGCATTCATATTTCAATGAATTAATGAGAGAATCATGGCATGCAACATAAGCAAACAGTAATCTATGTTAAAACATGCTATACTTACATCTTCAGCAATTTGAAATACACCATCCTTGTCCTGCAGTAACAAATTCCAGACAAAACAGAACTTGTTACATCCTCACCCAACTTGGCAAAAGTAACATTGCATTCTCTAGAGAAGCCAGTTATGAATGTTATAGAGTCCACATGAGTTTTCAAAGCAGAGCTAGATAAATGATAAGCAGAGTTTTGAAGACTCTTATATCTGTGCATTCTATCTTGTTCTGATGGCATTTTTCTCAAACTCATGCACATCGACAAAGCTGTATAGGATTTGGTCAGAAAAGTTTTGTGCTTCAATGAAGGATTCTTTTAAATGGACTCTAGCATAGCTTCCAATTTTCAACATTCAACTTGTTGACCGTATAAATTTAATGGTACATTTCCATCAGTATACTCAATTGGCAGTCAGACATCTCACATTAACTAACTTTTCTGATGATCAGAGAAGATTTTCTAGATTAATAGGGTACTAAGCATATAGAAATGTGATATGATATCATACCTTCACAGCAACAAAAAGAAGTGGGTCCGAAGGTGTGTAAATCATATAGTGAGAACCATCCTACACACAGGAAATCAAGATTAAAATGCAAAAAGAAATAAATGCAAAACCAATACAAACTCAAGTAAGCTTTAATCCAATCCAAGAGGGGTCAGTTCCAAGAACTTCCAATTTTCCATTAAGAACCAAAATGTACCAAGCTGATTAACACATGCAAACATTATAAGCAAATCCCATATATACACACACACGCATGCAAAGTATTCCGAGAAGAAGAATGTAGTTTGAATATAAACCAAAGATAATATAATAATTTAAAAAATAAGAATAAAAAAGAAGACACCAGTCCTAATTTTATAGAACCCGAATTTTTATTGATAAGAAAGATCCAGTGAGCTGGATCTTGCATCATGCAAGGTAAAATAAATTCTATTCAGAAAATAGTTATACAGATTGCACTTTGCACCTATGAAGTTTCTGAAATACTCTACCAAATTATCCATATGAGACTTGTTACTTCAAGTTCTGGAGGTTAAAAACATTAGAATCACTCTAAGAGAATTCATAATTTTTCCCTATCAATATCACCCCCCAACTTCAACTATCATACATACATGCAAATCTAGTCAAGATCTATAAGGCAGGACCACTCTACCAAACTAGAGCAGCTTACTCTCCCGAGAGATAACAGAACATACTAGATGGAAGCATGTGATCTCTACGCCCTCAGTTGGCACACCCTCCACGCTGTCACCATCATCTGCAGAGGTGCCAAAAAAAACATTTTATCTTATCGTTCTAATAAGCTGAATATTTTGCCAAGAACTATCCTACATTTTATTGTTCTCTCTCCTACATGCAAATATCCAATAACTATCTTTAATTTCTATAACCAGGGAACATAATGCTTCATGGATTTCTTCATTCATAAATCACAACTAATAGTGAGTGAATAATATCCAGAAAATGGGGATTTTAACTAAATTTTACTTTAGTAAACAGTTGAAAATATGCAAATTAGAATATCTGCAATAAAAATACTACCTGTGCAAAGGTCAAATATGTCACCCTCTGTATAGCAAAATCCTCCTCGTGCAGTATAGCAAAACCTAGTTCAATTTATTTATAAAAAAAAAAAAAAAAAAAAAAAAAAAAAGACACATCAGAACTGATAACTCCAAAAGACAAAGCAAATAAGGGGAGGCAATTAGTAGCAAAAATGTCATACATATAGCTCATACCCACTATGTACCAGATGCATGTGTATCTTAGCAAGAGCATAGGCTGCCGTAGGGAGGATAGTTTCAACTTCTTCATCACTGACCTATCACGCAGATGTGCGTATAAATTGGATGTAAGTTGAGTCATCCCTTCTATTGCAAATGAAAACATAAATCATGCACTTGTGTTTGCCTTTTGTTCTTTTGGTATGGTTTTCTTCACAAGCATCAATACAATAGATTAGTGTTTGTTTAGCCTAGTTGATGGCTTCTTGATACAAGGCTTTCATGAAAAGCCTCAATTATGAGCTTTCCAACAAAGGCTCTTTCCTCTTATCTAGCCTTAAAGCAATAAAGCATTTTTGTTTATTAAATACTTCAATTGTTTGCCCAACTGCTACTTTTTTTGAGTAAATATGACTCCAAATTACACCAGGCCAAACAAGCATTGAGGATTGAATGACTAAAATTAAAGTTATAACATACAGCTGACCACCCCTCAAAATTCGCACTCTTCAAGATCAGAATAGGCCTGCAGATATGATTTTATTTGTTAGATGTAATTCTTCATGGAAGAAATCAAGTTAAACATTCTCAGTGAATGCAAAGTTTGGTACCATATGGTAAGCTACTTACATATCAAGAGGGCAGAGTAGCAGGCATTCAACCCCTTGTGTACTTCTGAATACCCTCCTTATGATACACTCTAGGGGTAAATTATTGGAGGAATCCACCTGTCACCCAACTCTATAGAATCATTAAACTGAATAAAGTCTTAAGCAATAAAATAACTAGACAATTCAGGAATAAAAAGTTCTGGAGGGAGAATATAAGAAACTGTATGAAGTGGAATGAAAAGTTGATATTTGAAAAAGGCATGATTATAAATTGATGAACATTGAGATTTTCAGATTTCAACTTCAAATCAGTAGGACTATGCACCAAAGAAGTGTATGCATGAATGTGAAGGCATGCCAATCTTCGAGTATCATTGGTTACCCCTCTTCCATTTTCCCTTTCATCATTTCATTGTCATTTCACACTGTATAGAAGACATGTCATCTGTGTATGAGACATCTAACACGGTAAACATTTCACAGCTCCCAACCATTCAACATTGGTTACAACTTACAACCAGTATACATTTGTAATGCATATCACCATCCTTAACATTCCTAGTAGCAGACTAGCAGGCCAAGTCACCAGCCCAAGAAGTATCCAGAATATGCAAAGCAATGTCCATTGTCCAGAGCCACCATATTCTACCATGGTTACTGTCTTGTAAGGAGAATTATTATTTAATGGACCAGACTGTGCTATTGAAAAACACCTAAGACAACTACATAATGCTCAACTTCGGTTCCCATTGGCAAAACTTATAATTATAGCTATAATTATGAGTATTAATAATCCATAATCAGGTCCAATTTACAGATGGACTGTTGTATTAAACGAGATAAAAGATATTCAATCCAAAATCTTCATCAAGCATTGGACTCTTTAGCCTAAAACCTCAATAATCCAATAAATATTCTCTACCGAGCACCACCGTTATGAAAAATGAATTACAGAGCAACAGATATAGCAACAATAAACTGCGAGCACTAGATACTCACAATTGTAACAATACGTTTGTTCGAAACCATGAGAACACGGCCTTGCTCGTCCAGCACAAAACCGGCGGGAGGTTTCGGCAGCGGCAGCGGGTGGTAACGTTCGGAAGATGCCGCCCCTCTTTCGTAAAATTCGAGCTCAACATCTTCGTCAATCACCTCGGCTTCCAGAGCAGTACTACCACTGGACCTCTTGTTTTTCTTTGTTTTGGAATTTGTTCGCTTCTTCACCGGCCCGGTCTGTTGCTTTGCCGCCGCGTAGCAACACATCCTCAACGCTCTGTGATTAGAAGAGCTGAAAACTGGAACTGAAATCGGAAACGAAGGTTTGAATCGAGGATTGTAAGATGAGCTTTGAAGAACTACAGAGAGATTTGAAGAAGTAGACGAAGTAGAGATACAGGACGCCATTGACGGTTTTAGAGCTCTTTGCGCAGATATTTGCTTCGCGGCCTATTTTACGGTTATCCGAAACCCAATTTTGCGGTCGATTTACTGTAAATTACACACTTGTCCCTATTGATTTCTTTATTTTTACTTCATCCTCAACATTTTAATTTATTTTACTTACATCCTTACTTTTTATGGGAACTAAACTAACCAACCCACACAATGACACAAATGTTTGTGTGTGTTTTATTTTATTTTTTTTTAAAGGTCAATCTTGCGATTGTATTAATGAATCAAAGCCGAAATAGCGTCAGGTGGGATAGCATCCCAGTACATAGCTTGATCCTGTGTAAATGCAACGAAGCTAAAGTATGCGCATGTAAATTAACCTGTCTAGAGATGTAATCCAAAGTAATACGATTAAATAAAGACATAAGCGTTCTGCATTGGTCAATTGTGACCCCAACGTACGAATGGATCGGCGTGTGATGGTGCCGGATAATTGTAGTCAACTCCATGCAATCCGTGAGTAAACTTACTGATGTGTTGTTCCGTTCAAGTAATCAGGACAGTGCTTCCTTGTATGCCTGGGCCTCCGCCATAAGTGGTGAGAAACAGATCGGTAATTTGCCATTCCTTGCTGCCGCAAAAGAGCCATCTGGCGCTATTATTAACATGCCGTACGTAGCCTCGCCTGTGTCGTGTCGGAAACCCGCGTCCACATAACACCGTAGACCGCCCTCCCCTGGTTCGGTTAATGGCTTCGATGCCGCTGCCGGCTCGGCACGGGGGGCCTGGGCAGCGCCGTACGCCTGAAGTGCTACGGTTGCTGCTCTGGCTAATTGGGCAGGCCGCGTCATTGATCCCTTCCAGACAGCTGAATTCCGGGCTCTCCAAATGTAATATAATATTGCTACCATCAACCGGGTCTGCTCCTCTGTCAAGATCGCCATAGCCCCTTTTAGCCATGTTGTAAAAGAGTCTGCAACAATATTAGTGATAGGCAATTGTGTTATATTCCAAACAAGTCTAGAATATTCACAGAGCACTAAAGCATGTAACACATCTTCATGATCTAAACCACACATTGGGCATGTTGGGTCCACCTCCACCCTTTTAAATACAAGTTAATGGTTGTTGGCAAAATCTCACAGATGGCTCTCCACAAGAAAGTTTTCCATTTGGGGGGACTTTTACTTTCCACATTGTAACCCATTTATCAAAAAACGCGGGATTATTTTCATAGTCACCCACAATACGCCTATAGGCATTCTTCACTGTATATGTCCCCTTTGGGTCACTCATCCAATACCATGAGTCCTCGTAACCAGGACTAATAGGGATCATATTTATTCGCTCCACATCCTCAGGAATAAACAAGTCAGATAAAATATGTGGATCCCAGGTATGAGTCTGTAAATCAATTAATCCTGCAACTCGTGCCTCTCTCAATTGCTCTGGCATTTCTGTTTGAATCAATGGGCTAGGATTATCTCGTAACCACGGATGCTCCCATATTAAAGTTGTCTGTCCATTCCCAATTCTCCTTCGCACTCCTGAGACCACTATTGCATGGGCTGCCATTATACTTCTCCAATAGTAACTTGGGCAATTACCAACAGTTGCTTCTCCAATAGTAACTTGGGCAATTACCAACAGTTGCATCAGTAAAACTGGTTGTGGGATAATACCTTGCCTTATAGATTTTTGCTGCGAGTGTTCCTGGGTCTGTTAGAAAACGTCATGCCTGTTTTCCCAGCATAGCTAGATTAAAAGCCCTTAGCTCTTTTAAACCCATACCACAATACTTATTCGGTATGCACAACCTGTCCCAAGCCTTCCAATGTATTCCCCTTTCTCTTCCATTCCCCCACCAATACTTATTCATAGTTCGCTCAATTGACTGACAAACTGTCTCAGGTAACAAAAAAACACTCATTGAAAAGGTAGGCATAGATTGCGCTACACTTTTCAACAATACTTCCTTACCAGCCTGAGAAAGTAACTTTTTACTCCACGAACCAATTCGTTGCCTGATCTTCTCCTCCACATATGAAAAAACAGCTCTCTTATTTCTCCCCACAAAGGAAGGTAGGCCCAAATATTTTCCAAAATTGGGTGCTTGCACCACCCCCAGACAATCCGCTACCTATGCCATGTCATCCTCCTGGGTATTTCTGCTAAAACATATATTAGATTTATTATAGTTCACCATCTGGCCTGACAATTTCTCATACCTTGCAAGGCATTGCCCTGGGTATTTGCTTTAAAAAATAGGAGACTACCATCCGCAAAAAATAGATGTGATACAGGCGGTGCTCCCCTTGCAACTCTGCATCCATGTATAGAACCTGTCAACTGTTCATACTGTAATATCATCGAGAGAGCCTCTGCACAAATAATAAATAGATACGGAGAGAGAGGGTCTCCCTGCCTGAGACCCCTGGTTGGTTTTAGGCACCCCTGCTATACCGTTGACCATTATAGTATAATTAACAATCGTTACACACAGCATAATGAGCTTTATCCACTTCTCACTAAAACCCATAACAGTCAGCATCCTTTCCCGAAAGATCCACTCCATTCTGTCATAGGCCTTTGACATATCTAGCTTCAATGCACTCCAACCCACTACACCACATTGCTTCCTATTCAGATAATGCCCCACCTCTGCCGCCACCAAGATGTTGTCAGTGATTAGCCTTCCCGGGATAAAAGCACTCTGGGATTCTGATATTAATCCTCCCATAAGTGTTTTCATCCTATTTGCTATCATCTTGGCCATAACTCTGTAAATGACATTACTCAACGCAATCGACCTTAAATCTGCAACTGTCTCAGGCATCTCTTTCTTAGGGATCAAAACAATGTTAGTATCATTCAATCCCTCGGGGAATACACAGGAATTCAAAGCATTCGTTATAAAGCCAGATACATCTCCTCCCACTATCTCCCAAAACTGCTGGTAGAAACCCGGGTTTAACCCATCCGGGCCCGGTGCCTTATCCGGATACATTGAAAAAAGAGCCTCTTTAACCTCATCAGTTTCAAAAGGGCGGTCTAGCATCATATTTTGTTCTAAGGTGACTCGTGGGGTTAGGACCCCAAATATTGGATCATCACAGCTCAATCCATTAGAGGCAAAAATATTCTCAAAGTAATTTAGTATAGTGGAATGCATATCATCCCCCTCCACCCAGTTACCAGCATCACATTTAATACTAGAAATAAAATTCTTTTTCTTACGAGCAGAGGCATACCTGTGATAGAATTTTGTGTTTGCGTCTGCCCCGCGTAGCCAGTGTTGCTTGGCTCGCTGTCTCCAGAATACATCCTCTTGGGTCTCAATTCGTTTCAGGGAATTCTCAATCTGTTGGTACTCAGCTAGCGCCACCAAATCCCGCCTATTCCGTATGGCATCTTGCCTCTGTTGTAGCTGCTTAATTCGTTTTCCGAATTTATGAAACTGGTCTCCCCCCACCGCATTAACTTCTCCCCACTCAACTGCTGACAATGTAGCAATCCCTCCGTTCTCCCCTCCTGCCAGGACGTTTCTACTACTTCTTTGCACCCTTCATCTAACAGCCAAGCCATCTCAAACCTGAATCTCCGCGGCCCCCTTCCCCTTGGCATGCATATCGCATTAATACTGAGGAAAAGAATCGAGTGATCCGAGGCCCGAGTTCGAATGTTCTCCAACCATGCATTCTCATTCATCAGACCCCAATCATTCGTTATTAGAGTCTTGTCCAACCTTTCCTCTATCCAATTCGGCGTCCCCTTTCCTTTTTGCCACGTAAACTGGTGGCCTCTCATTGGCATTTGCAACAAACCACAGCCATCCATAGCATCTCCGAAACCCCGTAACAGGCTATTAGGATACGGATTTTCCCCCTTCTTCTCATGCTGATATAGGAGATTATTAAAGTCCCGTATCACCACCCAGGGCAACAAGGATCTATTCTTCAGAGTGCCAAGTAAATCACATGTCTCCTCCCGCCTATTTCGTTCGGGGATACCATAGATACATGTCATGCGCCATAACTTATTAAACAAGCTTACTTCCACATCAATATGACTCTACGAGTAGCTTAATAGTCTTACTGTATTATTCTTTTTCCATAAAAGCGCCATTCCTCCACTCAATCCATCGTTATCAATATAAAACAAACCCTCATACCCAAGCGTAACACGGATCCGTTCTGCATGTACCCGTGGCACCTTGGTCTCCATTAAAAACACAAAATCAGGCTTCTTACTGGACGCTAGGCCCACAATCTGTCGAACTGTGCGTGGATTGCCCAAGCCACGACAGTTCCAGCTCAAAGTACTCATGATGATGGGCGGGGCTGGGCACCAGCTCCCGCCATGGACAAGTTTTTTGAGCCATCTTGCATTGTGATGTCACTCCTACTACCCATATCTTCCGCCCCATCCACCTGCGCCTGCCTACGGCGTTTCGCCAATGCTACCACACACCCCTCCACCACCTTTCCCGTCCCACCCTCATCCTCCAACTCCATAATTGCCGTAACACCCGCTGGTTCCCGAGACACCACCGGACGCGGACGCCCCCCTACCGGTATGAGCCAGCTATCCCCAACCGCTCTAGGAGCGCTTCGGGATCCACCAGCATGCATATCCGGACCATACGGGTACCGTTCCAGTGGTATTCCTGCCTCCCTTGCATGAATGCAAAACATGTGCAGGTGCCCCATGAATCCACAAAAATAGCAGAACTTATGCAATCGTTCATACCGGAAAGTGACCCATGCAGTAGTCTTATCCCTCTTCATCAACTTCATCCCCCTTCGTAAAGGCCGATCAATCGGTATGGATACCCGAATCCGGTGAAAAGTTAACCACGGAGCCCCTTCATAACGATCATCATGTTTAATAAAAGTGCCCATAAAATTCCCTGCTTGTTCCAGAATAGCCTGTGACGTATATCCCCTGGGCATATCATGTAGCTGTATCCACATATCAATCATATTCAGATGGACATCCCCCGGCAACACACCATCCTGGACTTCTTGACAAACCAACGCGTTATTCTCAAACGCCCAGGGATCCCCATTCAAAACATAATCCATGTCCGTTTTATGGAAGAAAACGAATAGGAATAAACCTTTCTGGATCTCCGTTACCTGCACTCCTCTAACCGGCTGCCACACAGATGCAAGAACCTGTCTCATAAAATCAAGCTTTATTATCTTCTGCGTGAGAAAACGGCCAACTACCTTCCATGTCTCTTCCTCCTCACCCACCCCCCGTCATCCTCCTCACCCACTGCCGGCACGAACGCAGCAGTCTCCTCCTCCAAAGCCCAGTCCGCCCAGCGTTCGGTGATTGCCGCCACACCTGCCTCAGCGCCCGCCGCGACAACCGGCGTCGGAGGCCGCATGTCGATATCATTCTGCCGCTGCAAGCCACTGCCCTCTTCTCCGATTACTCCCTGCGTAACACCGGCCATACGACCGAACGGTTCCACCGGCGACCTTGCGAAAACCTAGAAACCCTAGGATGGATGCGAAAACCCTAGATGTGTTCTAGAGAGAGATGTAAAATAATTATAATTATTCATCAATAAGTTGATATATCTCATATACTTTAATTTGACATTCATTCATATTGGTCTTGTTTGATAACATAGTTAGCTTATCATCCAATTCTAACTTATTTGATTACTATTAGTTGTTTGACTTAGTTCTTTAACCAATATAAGTGTTCGAATAAATAGCTTTTTGTAACAGCTTATTGTTCAAAAATGTTAAAGGCCCTGTTTGGTAAAATGACTGTTAGCTGATTGTGTTAATTAGATGGTATAAATAGTTGATACCATTAGCTGATAGTAGAAAAGTGTTTGGTAAATTAGCTGTTAGCTGATAGCTGTTTGATATAATTGTTTTTCTCAAAAAGCTAATTGAAAAAGTTGCTTAGAGTAGCTTTTTGAATTTTAGCCTTTTGGAGTTGAAAAAAGCTAATTAACCAAACATTTATATTGATATTTTAACTAAACCAAACAATTAATAGTGGTCAAATAAGTCAAAATTGGCCTATAAGCCAATTTTTTACCAAACAGGGCCAAAATTCAAAAACTCATCAAAATAGCTTTTTCGATCAATTTTTTGAGAAAGTCACTTTAGATGTAATCGGCTATAGCCAATTTACCAAACATCTTTCCCACTAACTCAATCAACTAACAACTATTAGCTAACAATTAATTACCAAACAAATTATGTTAAGGGTTGATAGCATTAATAGTTATGGGTTATATGATATCAAGTGTTATTCTTCCAAAATGTTGAACCCCAACCCGACAAAGCATTTGGGAGGATGTAAAACATGGTAACTCAACACAAGGAACCCCACTCACTTTGAGAGGTAGCTCCCACACTGTCACTGGTGAGACTCGATCTCTAGTCATTCTTCCAAAGTTTCACCTCTATGACTAGTTGAGCTGTCCATACGGGTAATATCAAGTGTTATGATTGTATGCTTAGAAGTGAATGAGTAAAATAAAGATGTTATTGATTATGTTAAAAATGTTATAACCTAAAGTTTACAAATGACTTCAATAGGCTTTTGTTTGTGTTGGGAAATGTACAATGTTTTAGTAGTGGTTATATCTTTCTTAATTTAGTAGAATACAATATTTATAGAGTTTAAGCAAGAGATACATAGAGGGAGAATTAAAAAGATGTTGGATTAACTTCAAGAAAGGTCGATCAAAAATATGTAAACATAATACTTCATTTATTTTAATAAGAGTGTAACATATATATAATAGATGTCCAATATTAGTATTTTAGATTTATTTAGATTTTAGCTAGATAATAATAATAATAATAATAATAATAATAATAATAATAATAATAATAATAATAATAATAATAATAATAATAATAACAATAATAACAATAATAACAATAACAATAATAACAATAATAATAATAATGTAAACCATTTTTATAAATTTGATATTTATATTTTAGGAAATAACTATAATACTCCAATATATAATGTCTATATATTATTGGATGGTGTACTGCAACAATTGTTGGAAATGATAACAGAAGTTATAATAGTAGGAATATTTTTGGCCAAAATATTATATAGTACACCTTATAGCATAATGTATATAAAAAAAAATATTAATGAAAAAAACAGACAAATGAAGAGTATAACTTTCTTTCATACTTATTAGTTTTTAGATTATATTTCATGAAATATAAGTTATATAAAACTTACACATCCAATTAAATTAGCGCATGCATGCAACGCATATAATAAAAATATCAAACAATATTTTCTGATCTACATATAGTCTTTACTCTTTTTTTTTTTTTTTAAAGAAATATATAATGACAAAATAAATTTATAACTTTGTCAATATTTTGATCAATATGAACATTTTTTGTATACAAAGTATAATCACTAAATTGCACATAGTATATTTGAGTGCACTAAATATTATAATCACTTGTTCTTACTATTTTTGATACAACTATAAAAACATGCTTGATTGTATATGCTATAAATTAAAGACATCACTACCCTTCCTTATATATACATATTGGTATGACATAAATGCTTTTCAAAAGCCCAAGAGTAATATTTGGCAAGTTGGAGTTAGTAACAAAATAATAATGGAAGTGGATGATTAAGAATATAAACATGACTTCTCATGTGGTTATTTGTAAGGGTTAGGGGCTTAGAACATCTCTAATAAGCATGTTTTTTAGGATTTTTTTTATCAGATTACAAGGAAAGAGAAGAACGTGAACAAAAAAAAAAAAAACTAAAAAAGAAAAAAAAAAAGAAACAAACGGTCAGAGGAAAACAAAAATAGAAGTTTTGCTCAATCGTTATGCTGTGCATCCGTATGCACCATGCATGGTGTATACGAATGTCAAAACGCCGTCGTTTTATTAAAAAACGCGCGTCTCCCCTTTAAAAAAAATTCAAGTTCGATTCCCTGCAACAACATTATATTGTTTATTCATTATGGAATTATAGTTCATTGATTATGGAATTATAGTTCATCGATTATGGAATTGTAGTTCATCGATTATGAAATTTTAGTTTATAGATTATGGAATTTTAGTTCATTCATTCTGGAATTTTTAGCTCATAGATTAGATTATAGTTCATCGATTATGGAATTATAGTTCATCGATTATGGAATTTTAGTTCATATGTTGTTGCTGGGAATCGAACCTGATTTTTTTTTTAAAGGGGAGACACGCGTTTTATTAAAACGACGTCGTTTTTGCATCCGTATGCACCATGCATGGTGCATACGGATGCACAACATAATTTGCCAGTTTTGCTGAATACGCGAACAAGGCACCAACAATTTCTCCAAGCAAGCCCCACATGTTCAGTCCAAAAACAACACATCATGCAAAGACTCATTTCTTTCTCTCTCCTCCACATAAGCATTGTTATCCTCAAAAATTGAGCAAACTCCACTCATGTAGCACTCGATGCACCTTGCTATGAATTCCCGAGATTTGATATACTATTCTAGACCCTTCTTGCACTTCTACATAGCTTTTTGTAGTTATCAAATTTTCTAAAAGTATGTACATAACATGTAGAAATTCGAAAAAATTTTAGAGTTAAAATTATAGCTCGTAGAATCAAGTTAAATTTTTACAATATCAAGAGAATGACTATAAATAGTACTCTCATGGACTCATTTATAACAACTTCAACAATTCCAACATTCCAAACAATCGAAGTTTCGAGTAAAGTTTAATTTTTTATTTTTTTTTTTTTGAAATCTTGTCTTACTCACATTAAAATTAAGATGGCGCAAACAGGAAATTTTATGTATGAAAAAGAAAAAAGATAAATATGGGTATAATAATCAAATTATGAAAATAGAATGATACGGAGTATATATTTTAAGAAGGGTTGGGACTTGCCCAATCCAGCATTACTATTTACGGTGCTGATAAGGCCAAAATAAGTCAAATGGTTCATAGTTTAAAAAATGTTTATAATAAATAAAAGACATAAAAGAAGAAATGGTAGCACGTCACTGACTCGCATGACGAGGCGAGAAAGCAAGCAAGCAGGAGCAGCCAGCCATGTCGATGTCCCATTGAAATTCTCTGCGATTTCCCCATTTTCGCTTTTCCTTTTTCTTTTTCTTTTTCCCACACATTTTTCCATTTCCTGACGTAAAAGGAAACAACAACAAGAGCAGAGCAGAGGAGACGAGACGCGCTTCACTCACTCTCTCCAGACATACGTAAATCCCAAAAATCATTTCCTTTACTGCTCCCTCCACTAACACTACGACGACTATCTTTCTTTCAACCCACAAAAGCAAAAGTTAGTCTGACAATTATTACAACTCGCCGGCGATGATATCTGCTCCGGCTTCCAGTCTCCGACGCCGCTAGTTAGCTCAGCTCAGCTCACATTTTACATGATATATGATCAATATGCGCGAAACTGAACTTACTTTTTGTGCTCCTCCTACTCATACTCCTGCTGTAGCTAAGAAGACTAAATCTGATGATCTGCAGACTCAAGAAGAAGATGGGGATGTGATAATCGTCCCACCCTGTACGGCGGTCAACCATCATCATCATCATCACCATCCCCGATCTCAGCCTGGGTTGAGGCGGATTATCCCCGCCGCCGACGATGACTCCGCCGTCGCCGTCGCCGTCGCAACTACTATGGTGGAGCGGGTGCTGCCCAATGGAGATCTGTACACGGGCACATTCTTGGGAAACCTGCCGCATGGCAACGGGAAGTATCTCTGGGCTGATGGGTGTATGTACGAAGGTGAGTGGAGGAGAGGCACGGCGAGCGGGAATGGGAAGTTCTCGTGGCCGTCGGGAGCTACCTATGAAGGCGACTTCAGAGGTGGGAGAATGGACGGCCACGGCACTTTCATCGGCGCCGACGGCGACACCTACCGCGGCTGGTGGGTGGCGGATCGGAAGCACGGCTTCGGCGAGAAGCGTTACGCGAATGGGGACTTGTATGTGGGGTCGTGGAAGTGGAATTTGCAGGACGGAGAGGGGAGGTATGTGTGGAGCAATGGGAATGAGTACCTGGGAGAGTGGAAGAACGGCGTCATGTCTGGTAAAGGAGTTCTTATTTGGGCAAACGGGAAGAGATACGAAGGGGATTGGGAAGATGGAATGCCGAAAGGGAACGGAGTTTTCACTTGGCCCGATGGGAGGATCTGTTGTACCAGCGGCGGCTCTTGCGGCGGGGATAACAGTTCCTCCCATCACGAATTCAATAGCACTAATGGCGTCCAGAATCGACGGAGATCGTCGGTGAGCGGGGCAAATGTCGGCGAGAGGAATGTGAATATGCCGAGGATTTGCATATGGGAATCCGACGGCGATGCCGGGGATATTACTTGTGATATTGTGGACAATGTGGAGGCCTCATCCATGTATCTTCAGAGGAATGAGGATGAAGGGAGTAGTGAAAGTTCAGAAGGAGATTGCAGCCTGGAATTAAGGAAGAGTCCCTGTCGATCTGAGGGTGTAGAAATGAAAAAACCAGGGCAACCCATATCAAAGGGGCATAAGAATTATGATTTGGTGATCAGCCTTCAGCTCGGTATAAGGTAAATCATTTAATGTTGAGTGTGGAATTGCAGTCTTGTTATGTGTATCCAATTGGCAATTGCAATTGTGGTTATGTATGTATTGTATGTATGTCTGTACTATGAAACGGGCAGGTATTCAGTAGAAAAGCATAATGCAATCGGATGTGAACTGAGGAATGCAGATTTTGATCCAAACCTCAAGTTCTGGACAAGGTTTCCACCCGAGGGATCCAAATGCACTCCACTCCATCAGGCCCCGGACTTCAAATGGAAGGATTATTGCCCCATGGTTTTCAAGTATGTTTCAAGGAATTTTATGCTTAGCTTGTCCCTTTTAATTTCTGCTGTGGGTGATCATATTAGTGATTGTTTTGTGTCATTGTTCTTAGACGACTAAGGGATCTGTTTGGAATCAATCCAGCTGACTACATGGCAGCTCTCTGTTCAAACAATGCACTTAGAGAACTGTCTTCCCCTGGGAAGAGTGGAAGCATTTTCTATCTAACTCAGGATGATCGCTTCATCATTAAAACTGTGAAGAAATCTGAAGTTAAGGTTAGTGAAACCTGGCTTCTCGATGAAGAACTATACTGGTTAGTTATGAGATAAAAGAAAGGGGAAGTGACAGTAATTCAAAATGTGAATTGGCAAAAATATTACTCTGGCTTTACTTTAGCAACACTTGTAAATGGAGAAATGAATGAGTTGATATTTGGTACTGATTGTCTTTGCTGTTCCAGGTGCTCATTAGAATGCTCTCCAGTTATTATCGGCATGTTTTCCAGTACAAAAGTTCCTTGGTTACAAGGTTCTTAGGCGTTCATTGTGTTAAGCCAGTAGGAGGACAAAAGGTATGTTTATAAACTCCTTATGGCATTTGGGTTTCCATCAGGGATAGGGGAATACTTGCATTCAAACTATTTTCTTGGTGAACTTACTTCATACAGTTTTGATATTCAAATGGAATGTCAGACCCGTTTCATTATAATGGGCAATATGTTCTACTCAAAGTATGGTATCCATAGGCGCTTTGATCTAAAGGGGTCCTCTTATGGCCGCTCAACTGAAAAGCCTGAAGGGCAGGTTGATGAGACAACCACATTGAAAGACCTTGATCTGAATTTTGTCTTTCACCTACAAAAGTCTCGGTTTGAAGAGCTTATCAGGTGCAGCATAATTAATAAAAGAAATTGTTTCAATCTTTCTTCGGGGTCGGGTCATCATAGAAAATAAGTAATTGTATAATTTTTATACTCAGACAAATCAACAAAGATTGTCAATTCTTGGAAGCTGAGAATATCATGGATTATAGCCTCTTGATCGGTGTCCATTTTTGCAATAACTACAGCAGTAATGGTTCAAATGGATTGCCATCTGATGATTATTTTGGTAAGTTAGCAAGTGCAATTTTCTCATTAATATCTTCTTGTTTGTTTATTCCCTGATATCCAATCTTAAATAGATTATATGGGTTGATATATCAGGAAAGAGAGGTGCTCAAGAATATTGTTTATGTGACTCAACAGTGCTAGAGATGGAGCAGATAGCGGATGTAGAGTATGTTGTTTCTTTCCGTTCTATCATTTTCTCTCTAGAAGAGCTGCCTGGTTTGATCCATCCCCCTATTACATTCTAAAAACTAGACAAATTAAACCATGCTTTTAGATGCTTTGGCAAGTTGTTGCATGCCTTCTAGCTAATGCCTGTCTGAAAAAAACAAAACCACAAAACAAAGAATTAATGACAAATTATTTAAGTTAGGACCACTTGGCTCTGAAGTAGCTATCAGTGTTTGAATAGTATCTGTTGCTTTCTCAATCGTTCGACCATTGCTGGTTTGGTCCGATTTTCTAGATAGTATATAGCATGCTTGATTTCAAATATGCTCTAAATCTGTTATATAATTGAATCATCCTTTTGACAATTGCTCGATCAGGAAGCAGCCACAAGGTGGTTTGGGTATAAATCTTCCAGCAAGGGCAGTGCATACATCACGAATGGAACATGATTTTTATACAGGGAGCGGTGGCAGCAAGGGTAGTAGGGAGACATCGAACGTAATCCTTTACTTGGGCATCATCGACATTCTTCAAGACTACGATATAAGCAAGAAACTAGAACACGCATACAAGTCGTTCCAAGTAGATTCCACATCCATATCCGCTGTTGACCCAAAGCTCTACTCTAAAAGATTTCGGGATTTTATCAGTAGAATCTTTTCAGAGGACGAGGGTGGGTTATAAGTGAGTGTATTATTGGCGATTGGTGTTTGTTTTAGTGAGCATAGGTGAAGTAGAAATTTTGTTATATTAGTGAAGTGTACAGTTAAATGTGGGGATGTAGAAAGAGGAACAAATTCTTTTTGTCTGTATGTATTTGGCGTAAATGGTGGAGCCATGATGTTTCAAAATTCAAATGGGAAAAGGACTGAAAAGCACAGCAGAATTATGCGTGATCGGTTTGTCTACGTTGTTCTGTTGGAACTTATTAGTTGGGAAAAACTGTATAAAACAGCTCCCTTTTGCTGCTTTTTCTTTGAGTTGTCTTTTCCTTTTCCCCTCTCCGCCATCCCCCATTTTCTCACTCTCCAACAGAATAAAACATGTCTGTCTGGATCCAACTTTCTTGCTATATCATTTCTGAAAATTTTGCATTCTTAACAATATAAATATAAATGTATAATTTACTACTAGTTTAAAAATATAAATGTATAATTTGAATATAGTTTAATTGAAATGGGAAACGGAGCATACCAAAATTGGGCAAATTATATCTTGGATCATGGTTTACCTTGCACTGTGGACCTTAGTCCAAAATTAACTTTCATATTATATACCTGCAATCGACACATTCAGTACCGTTAAACTGTTATATGTGTTTATAATTAACATATTTTGTATCTACAATTAACAATTTATGTATCAGTAATTTTCATGTTATTTGTCTTCAATTTATTTACAAATACAAAAATTATTAATGCAAACATAATTTTTAAACCAAATTTACAATATAATATGAACCCTGGTCTCTGGTATAACAGTTGCCAAAACTGGATGATGGCCAAATACACAAACCCATGAAATCTATTTGCTTCATATCTTTTTCTTTTCCAAACAGTAATCGCAATGATAAATGTTCTCATGCTATGCTTCAAAAAGAGAATTGTAAAACGAGGCTTAGAGCATCCTTATCGGTGGTTATTTGGAAAATAAGTTATTGACAAATTAGAGAGAGGTTGTAGGAGAGAGAGTGTATGCGTTCATCTGTAGTTGGGTTATTGCAACAATAACTTGTGCGCCAAGCTGAAGAAAAAAATCAAAGGCTGTGCACGTTTGGCTCATAGCAATGCACGCGCCCGGTGGCACATCAAGTGCGCCTGACAATGTATTTTAATATATATTTTAAAAATTCAATTATTTTTTTCATAATCACACTTACAAAAATCACAAAATATCTCCACTATTATTGATGCTCTTATGAATGTTCAATAATACATTTATTACAGAGTTGACAATAATCGCAATGATAAATGTTGTCATGCTATGCTTCAAAAAGAGATTTGCAAAACTAGGCTTAAGAATGTTCAATAATACATTTATTACAGAGTTGACAATCAATAAATCTAGACAATATTTATTATTTTTTTGGGCACCAATGAATACACCACCAAATATTAAAAGCAATTATTAAGTGAATATATAGTATTAGCAATCATTAAAGTGTTGACGCAAATAGAAGATAGCAGAGGGGTTAGGCGGCCATAAGTTTCCGAAATGCATTTGTTGTGCAGGACAGAAGCTCCGCTTTCATCGTATTATGTCTTCACTATTATGTGTCCATCAGGAAACACAACTTTAGCATGTCCAACCCACGCTGAATATACGTCCAACTTCAATTATTTGGCCTCAGTGCTCTGGGTTAAGAATCACAATTGTCGGTGTTCACCCCAGGGTAAATATACAATCAACTAGTCCGGTTGGAACATCAACTCTTGTACCAAATTCGATTCTTGTCAATATCTTTTCAATCGATTTGATTTGTGAGGCAAATTATGTTGCAAATAATGAACCAAATCGATTTAATATCTCAAAATAATATTTATATATACACACAAAAATATATAAAATATTATTGAATATATATCCGAAATATATATATATATATATATATATATATATATATATATATATATATATATATATATATATATAGGCTTCGAATCCGGTGCACCCCTATTATAGATGAAATCATGAGATCTCCTATTAGTCATTGATTCATTCTTCATGAATGGTGGAGATTAGAAGAGAATATTCAATTAAATAAGGATATATTAAAATCAAAAGGGTTAAGTAGTAATTGTAGTTATTTGTTTAATTATGGATAGATTTGAATTGGAATCTTTTGGATTATTTTTAGGAGAATATGAATGGAAACGGATGTTAACAATTATTTGACCACCTGTGTTGACCCTTAAACTTGCATGAAGAAGGCCACCAAAACAAAACGCACCACTGGGAGTGTATACCTGAATCGGGAGGCAGTAGCGCAGATCAAGAATAGGGAATGACTTCTAGCAACTCCGGTACGTGCATTACTTGTTTTCGGTCTGTGCATTTTTTAGAGTGCGGTAGGACACCGAATGTTTAAAGAGGTAGTGGTAGCGTAAATTATAGATTGTGATGTTGGATGATAAGACGAACATAGGTAGGTGCATATTTGTCAACAGGCGTGTGCATTACTTTTTTCCGGTTTGTGAATTTTTCAGGTTTCATTTTTTGTCGTGTTTGTTTAGAATGCATCGTAATACAAACAACGTAGAATGGGACGTGTGTGCGTGAGTAACCTATTTGTTAGAGTGCGGTAGGACACAAAGTGTTTAAAGAGGTAGTGGTAGCGTAAATTCTAGATTGTGATGTTGGATTATAAGACGAACATAGGTAGGTGCATATTTGTCAACAGCGTGTGCGCATGAGGCGGTTTTTTTTTTTTTTTTTTTTAGTGGTGCATTTGTTTTTTGGGGTGAGGGAAGTAAATGTCATTAGTGTTTTGGGGTGTTTGGTTATGGGACGTGCGTAAGCATGATTCGGCCAGAATGAATGGTATGGGGTAGATTGTGCAGGAGTAAGGGCGTTTGGTTTTTTGGACTATGATGCATATTATGAAAGTAGTTTGTGCATATTAATTGACTAGCGTGTGCATATGGGTGCTTGTGTGTGCATTTTAGTAATGGAAGCGTGTGCGTTTGGCTGAACGAAATGACGGGTGTGAGTAGCGTGAAATGCAATGTTGTGAATTGGAAGGTCGGCCAAAAAAAATGTCAGGCTTGATGATTGAGAGTGTTCATGTATAATGTTATTAAATGGGCATATTTACATGAATGATTTGGGTGTGGTTTTGTAATTGCATGAATACGTTGTGTTTGTGTGCGTACGAAGCAAACAAAACTGAGGGATAACTGTAAACACTTCTCAAGAAAAGTGTACATTTAAGAAGCATTAGAATGGGACGTCTGTGCGTGAGTAACCTATTTGTTAGAGTGCGTTAGGACACAGAATGTTTGAAGAGTTAGTGGTAGCGTAAATTGTAGATTGTGATGTTGGATGATAAGACGAACACAGGTAGGTGCATATCAGTAAACCGAATTGTGCGCATGATGCCGATGCTTTTAGTGTTGTATTTGTTTTTTGGGTGAGCGAAGTAAATGTCATTGGTGTTTTGGGGTGATTGGTTATGGTATGTGCGTAGACATGATGCAGCGTGTGATTAGTTAGAGGTTAAAATGTCTATTGCACGTTTATTTCGAAAATAATTCAGAAATTAAATTACAATTAAATTCAAATACACACTGTTAACCAACACAACAATTTGCACAGACTGGTTCCCCCGTACGCACATACATTTGTTTTTTATATTATCAAAACCTATCAAGACGAAGATGATTGAGATTAGGCAATTCATGATCAACTAATAATAGTACCAATGTCCACACTAGCTACCACTAGACATTAGTATAAACCATGTGATTAGGTACATGATAAAATGTCAACTGTGCCATATGCACATACCACGGGCAAACTGATCAACACTACGCACAGACTAAAAAATGCATTTCTCCAGAAATAGTAATATGCACACGCTGGTTGCCTTATACGCACATAACAAAACACAAAAACCACACCACGCATCATGCAAGCGTTAAATCGCTTAATTGGATTGACGAGATGCTTAGGGGACACACGAATCTTAAGAAGGGGGAGGGGGGGGGGGGGGGGGGGGGGGGAGGGGAATAGTGTATCGTCAACTGCATCAACGCCATCATCTGAGTCATCGGAATCCGACCCCTGTTGGTCGAGACGAGCGGGTAATTCCACATCAACGGGGGGTGGTGGCAAGGGTGCTACCACATCTTCACCCACTACCGACTCAATAGCAATGTCCCCTGGTAACAACCACCATTAACACAAGGAACAAAATACAGCACAACACAAATAATTAAAACGCAGAACAGTATAAACTGTTATGAAATTTCTATGCACAGACCCAAACCCAAAGACGCACACACAAACAACACACCAATGAATTCACAAATCCAAGCACAAAAAAAATAAAAAAACAAATGATGAATAAGTGCAAAGAGAGAAAGCTAAGTACCCTTGCATATAGTTTCGTACTCAAAAGATCTCAGGTTTGACTCTCACTCCCGAACTCACCCCAAGAAACATCACTGCTTCAATACATAGAATTATATAACACAATCCTAGGGCTCAAGGATAGAGAAACGTTAAGCCCCAGTTAGTGGTCAAACAAGAAAATATAAACAATGAAGCTGCCAGGGAAAAACAATACCTCATGCTTAATATATCACCGACTTCACCAAATGCTACTGGTGACGTAACGTCACCACAAAGATTAGATTCATCAACTCCGGAAATAGATTCCTCAAAAGAACTTGAACTCTCAGTTGTGTCTTGGCATCCAGCTTCAACCATACCATATCTAATTCTATCAAGATTTGTACGCTCTGTTACGTTGACTTCTGTATTCTCACTCGCATCAACTACCTCATTTTGTTGAGCAAAAGGTCGTATTCATGATAAACGCGAAATCATCATTGCTAATGTTTGAGCATTTCGGATGATTCCCTTTAGGTTCCTTCACAGCATTTCCACTCCCCCAAATCTTTGAATCCTCCACAACCATATATGATCTTCCAATAAACCTTTAGGCTCTCGCAGAAGATGAAGATTACGCATTTGATGTGTTGAACAATTACTGAGATAGCTCACAAAGACCATACCAATTAAAATCAGAATGATATTAGCTGAAGAGCACAACAGGATTTATGTAATGATAAATTTTCCCCTAACACATCTAGGGAACCAAGAAATAAAATTAAAATTACATATCTATCCAGTGCATCTAAAAATCAAGATTTCAGTTTTCCTATAATTTCAGAGAAACAATGGTATGCATATAATAAAATTCTCATAAAACTTTTTACTTTTGGGTATATGTAGGCTACTTTACATTAGGAGGCAGCTTTGTCAAGAATCAAGTCATCATTCTTCAATAGAATACCCCATAAAAAAATGATTTTCAGAGATTAAAAATAAAATAAAATAAATGCACAACTTTGATCATCATTCAACACATACATACAAGTCTATAACCAAGCAGTCAAATAAACCCTACATACTGCAGCAAAAATAGAAGAAAAGTATATGATCGTACCAGGATTCATAAAAAAAAAAAAATCCAGAAATGGTCAAACTCTTTGGCCAAGAAAAAGTAGCTAGTATACCCTTCCCTTCCCTTCCATTCCATTTCTGATGGATTACATTGGACGAACATATACTGCACCCCCAATTATTAAGGTATACTAACATAAGACTACCAAAATCAAAAGTCTGTATATATGTGTGTATTATCCTAACCCAAAAATCGTACAGCACTCAACATCACACTCGTCGCCCCCACCCCAAACCCTACGGAAACGGACGAATTCCAAAACCAAAACACACCAGAGAAACCCCCCCCCCCCCCCCCCCCCCCCCCCCCCCCCAAAAAAAAAAAAAAAAACACAGAAGAGCTACAACCCAAGAAAAATAAAAATACCTAAATCCCAACCCAAAATCATCCCGGAACAGTAGCTAACCCACAAACCCCCAGAAAAAAAAAAAAAGCCCCCAAAACAAACAAAAAAAAGGTTGAAAAAAAACAAAGAATCTGTGAAAAGATTACTTGAACTGGAAGTAGAAGAGATGCCTCTAAGCCGCTTAGACTGCCTCCTGCTGGAACCAGCCATGAATATTACCCGACGACGTGTATACCGGAGCGATGAGGCGACGGGAGAAGAATCGTCTGCGAAAAAGGACGAGGCTGCGCGACAAAAAGCTCTAGCAACTGCTGTGGAGAGAGAAGCAAAATAAAATCCCTATTTTATCTACACCCACACGCAAAATAACCGGCGAAGATAATGACTTGTCATAATCAAAGAAAATGATGAATTACAAAACAACCCCTACCTACATACATAACCAGCGCACGTGTGTTAAAAAATCACATCATCTTGATCGTTGAAAAATAAACATCAACGATCAGAGAGTGTGCTTACGGACTCGGCTAAATAGGGGGTGCGCACTGGATTCAAAATCTATATATATATATATATATATATATATATATATATATATATATATATAAGCCAAAAATTGAAACTAATAATCCTCAGATTATAAATCCAATTTAATGACAAAACAAATAGATAGGAGGATTTTGCTTAGAAGCATAATCCAAAACCGAAAGAAGGAAAAGATGGCTCGTGTATGGGTATAGGGTTTTTAGCGCGAGTCAAGTGACCACTCTTTTCTTAAAACCTTATTTGCCACCTCTCAAAAGTGCTAGGAGCGCTGTGGCCTAGGTTTCCAAGGATAAAACGTGCTACGGTTCAACGTTTGAGCACCCAAACGAACGAACCCAGCGAACTAGAGCAAAGCCTTGAACACAGTTAGGCTTAAGAAAGGAGTAGAAGCAGAAGTATTTTGAAACTGAAAAATATATTTTCTTGTTGTGTGCTTGTTCACTGTGTCGTGAAAAACTTCTGCCCTCTACCCCTTCTTATATAGGGATGTTGGACTTCAATAGCATTAAACAAAGTCATTAATCTTAGCTTTGTAACATCTGAAACAACAAGCCATTACTCAAGATTTAAATTCAAAAAATTGAAATTGAAGTTAATTTCATAACTGAAGAATTTAATCCCATGTTCGTCTGTTGGCCTTCAGCCCCAGACTGGCTAGTTTCGGCCCCAGGCCGTGGAAAAATCGATACCGAAAGTTGGCATAACTTAGCCCGCAAGGCCAGCCAATTTCCGGAGACATTCGTGCCCGCAGGTGCTGGCACACACGAGCTCGGGCTTGAATCAAGCCTTTCCGATCTCGTTTCTTGGTCATTTACAAGGTTTAGAACAGGGTGATTCATTCGTGGTAGACTACATCGGCCGAGCTCAGGTAATTATTGAGGAACTAACCCTAGCCGGCCGAACCGTAACCCTAGACGATCAAAACCTTTTCGTCTTTCGCGGTTTGAGGTCAGAGTTCCGGTCATTGATGACTTCTCTTTCCGTTCGGGGTCAACCGGTTACTCTTCAAGAGCTGACGGATTTTCTCGGTGCCCATGAGTTTATCTCCAGCCAGGACTATGGCGGTGCCTCGGCGGCGTTGGCAGTTCAGCATGGTGGCGATCGTTCCGGTCGAGGCGGACAGGGCCGCGACGGTAACTAGAGGGGCGGCGGCAATCAGCATCGAGGCGGTGGCCGACGATAACAGGGTGGCCGCGGTCGTGGTAATAACGGAGGAGGTAATCAAATTAAATGTCAAATTTGCAAACGCACATGTCACGAAGTGGTTGCATGTTACAATCGTTATGATCCACCGACTCAAGCCAATATAACCTACCCAAATAATTCAGACATTGGTGGATCTCAGATGTGGATTCCAGACACTGGTGCTACCAACCATGCCACCCCGGACATTGTTGCCTTGTCCACTTCAGAAGAATATGTTGGTAACGACACTTTACGTATTGGTGACGATATGAGTTTATCTATTAGTCATGTTGGTCATGCCTCTTTCAATACCCCTTCTAAATCTTTTAATTTGTCTGATATTCTTCATGTTCCAAGTTTGTCAAATTCTTTATTATCCGTTCAAAAATTTGCATATGATAATAAGGTCTTTTTTTGAGTTTCACCCCACCTTTTTTGTTGTGAGGGATATCAATACCAAGGAAATTTTTCTTCGAGGTAATTGTTCTGGGGGACTATACACTCTACCGCTGCCATACACGTCTCCTTCCGCTTTCTTCTCAGCCCGTGCCTCGGCATCAGTTTGGCACAATCGTCTAGGTCATCCCCATCATCACGTTCTTAGTCGTATTCTTCAGCCTTCTTTAGTTCGTGGGTCTTTAGTCAATTGTGCAAATAATTTGTGTAATGAGTGCCAGTTGGGTAAATCTGCCAGTTTTCCTCTCCCACGTGTTACTTCCTCTAGTTCGCATGTTTTTGATTTAATTTACACAGACATTTGGGGACCTGCTCTTATTCTATCTACAAATAGTTACCGTTACTTTGTAATATTTGTGGATGATTATTCTCTTTTCACATGGCTTTTTCCTATGAAATTGAAGTATGATCTTTATGTCATATTCGATAAGTTTCGCATCCTTGTTGAAAGGTCATTCAATTGTAAAATAAAATCCATTCAGTCTGACCTAGGTGTTGAATATAAAAAATAAAAATAAAAAATTACACAACTCTTTTGTTCAATTAGGAATTCAACATAGGCAATCATGTGCATATACACATGAACAGAATGGTCGTGTTGAGCGTAAGCATCGTCACATTGTTGAAACTGGCCTAGCTCTCATAGCTCATGCTTCTGTTCCTTTAAAATTCGGGTATTTTGCCTTTGAGACAGCCACTTATTTAATTAACAGAATGTCATCTTCTGTGTTAAATAATTCCAGTCCCCATCACTTGTTGCATAAATCCCCTCCATCCTACTCTTTTCTTCGTGTCTTTGGCTGTCTGTGTTATCGTCATCTTCGTCCATACAATCGTCACAAAATGTCATATAGATCTTCTCCATGTGTCTTCTTAGGTTATCCAGATTCCTTTAGGGGGTATAGGTGCATGGACCTTCAGACTAACAAGATTTACACATGCAAGCATGTCAGATTTGATGAAGAAATTTTTCCCTTTGCTGCTAAATCTTCTTTACAGGATTTGTCTCGATATCATGAAGCTCCGTGGGTGGAATCTGTTTTGACTCATCAACTCGCCACCATGCCCTCGATTGCTATGCTCCTCCAGATCAGCCGCCGGCCGGCCATTTCCGACGATTCTGCCACAGCCTCGGCTGACGTCGCGGCTCCACTTCAGCGACGGCGAGGATGCCCTCGTGGTCGGTCCACCAGGCCTACCGAGCGTACTCACTCTATGGCTACTCGCAGCAGGTCCGAAGCACCACTTATGGCCCTATCGACTCAGGTTTGTCCTACGAAACCCACATGTTATTCTCAAGCTGTAAAATATTCAGAGCGGCGTGATGCTATTGACCAAGAATTCAATGCTCTCTTGTAAAATCAGACTTGGGCTCTAGCTCCTCCCACCACAGGTATGAATGTTATTGGTTGTAAATGGGTTTTCAGGACTAATAGAAAAGCTGATGGAACTATTGAGAGACATAAAGCAAGATTAGTGGCAAAATGGTTTAATCAGGTACCTGGCCATGATTTCTTTGACACATTCAGTCTGGTGGTAAAACCTACAACTGTAAGGCTTCTTTTATCTTTAGCCTTATCTTCGGGATGGGCTATCAGGCAACTGGATGTTCATAACGCTTTCCTGAATGGTAATCTTGCTGAAACTGTTTATATGAAGCAACCTCCTGGCTATGTTGATACTAATTTTCCATCCCATATCTGCTTGCTAAAAAGATCTCTATATGGATTAAAACAAGCTCCTAGAGCCTGGTTTAATCGTTTGCATGTCTTTTTATTAACAGTTGGTTTCAAGCATCCAAAACAAATGTCTCTTTGTTATTTTATTCTAAGGATTCTGCCTTAGTCTATCTGTTGGTTTATGTGGATGACATTCTTGTAATGGGAAGTGATCAGGTTCTGGTTTCCCACTTAATATCAAAACTATCAGCTGCTTTCAAGATCATAGATCTTGGTGAGCCAAATATCTTTCTGCGTATTCAAACTGTTAAATGCAATGATGGTATTATTTTATCTCAGCAACTATATATGAATGATATTCTTAAACGTGCTGGAATGGCTGAGTGCAAACCTTTTTCCACTCATATCCCTATTTCGAAACATGTTCCATTCAGTGCAGATTTGTATGGTGATCCTACCCAGTACAGGAGTATAGCTAGGGCTTTACAGTATCTCACAGTCACGCGTCCTGATTTATCCTTTGCGGTTAATCAGCTATGTCAACACATGCATGCTCCCACTGTATCACACTTGGAACAGCTCAAACGTGTTCTCAGGTACGTCAAGGGCACTCTCGGCCTCGGGTTGCACATTCGGCAGTTCAGTTCAAAAGAAATTCATGCCTTTTCTGATCCTGATTGGGCTAGTTGTCCAGAAGATCGTAAGTCCACGAGTAGGTATGCAGTCTTTTTAGGCACTAATCTCATATCTTGAGTTTGTAAAAAAACAGAGAACCATTACTAGATCTTCCACTGAAGCTGAATACAAAGCTCTGGTTGATGTTTGTGTTGACGTTTTATGGATCATGTCGCTATTACGAGAGATACATGTGCCGGAAATTTCAACTCCAAAGCTATGGTGTGACAGTCTGGGAGCTATCTATATGAGTGCTAATCCAATTTTTTATGCCCGTACTAAGCATGTGAAAATTGATTATCACTTCGTCCATGACAGGGTGGCCTCAGGCAAATTCAAGTCAACTTGCTGATATATTCACTTAGAGACAAGCTACAAGTCACTAGTGTACCATGTGCTTGAGGGAGAGTATTAAAACTCTATGTATTTGAGTCAATCTAGATCTCCTACTCCTAGTTACTATATGACTGTTTATTGTATATATTCTCATCTCTTATACTCATTGTAATTAAGTTCAATTAATACAATTCCATCAGTTCTCATCGTGCCAATTATATTAAAGGATTAATGAATCCAAAGGTTGTTCATCATCTCTTTGATCAGTAAAACAAGATTTTAGGGTGATCGGTCAAATTAACTGAGCTACTCGCATATTTGATGAAGCTTCTAAAAGAAATTGATATCATGCAAACTACTAGCTCATGGTATTAAGTATATTAAACTAAATGATAATAACAGATACTACACATCATCTTAGCCAAAAGGCTAAGAAAGGTATGCATACTGGTTTCTTACATCAAAACTGCAGCAGCTAAAATTTTGAGTCCCAAAACTACCACTATTTCCAAAAGCATTGTGATTTTCTCCTCTTTTACAGTGTTATTATCACAAGAGAGCACTCCAGAGCGTAGCAGCACCTTCACCACACCTCTCATGAACACCCTTCATTCTCTGTACTGATTTGCAGATTCCACTGCAGCTCCAATCGAATGATGCCACGCAAGCATTCCCCGCCTGTAACTTCCATTCGCAGTCTGCACATATGATGAGTTCTTGTTTCAGCCATGGCTGAATCCTTGAAGAAAGCAAGCAACAAGACGAGAAAAGCAAAACATACCATGTGGAGTTCCACAGCACATGTTGCGATCATCAATGTGTTCGACTTCTAGACCAAGTAGCCATGCACCCAGTGATACATCTTCGTTAGCAAACTTGTGTAAAACATCCCTGAAATCATCAACTCAAATGTCGGGAATTGACAGATAAAAATGATGAATAATGAGTGGAATGAGAGAAATCCCGAATTCAGTGAGACTTGATTTCTTTGCACCATATTAGAGTTCAGAACTTGAAAGTCCTAAACTCACTCAAACAATTTGGTTTATGAAGAAAAAGCTTAGATAGTGGCAAAACCAAATGCCCCATACTTCATAAGACAGATATCAAGAATCTTTCTTACTTGTTGGTAGAGACGTATGTTGCCAGCTCCTTTGAAATAGCGTATATCTGCCCAGTTGCATGCCGGAAGTAATTATTTCCAGTCTCTCCAAATTTCCAAAATTCAGGTTCGTGGTACTTAACGTCCCTACAAAGGAATCCCCTCAAGATAAGAACGAGACACAGAAACTGAATTCCACAGAGATATGGAGTTATTTCTAAACAGGAAACATGTACTACTGTCAACCCGTAATGCTTTAAATGGCCTTACTTTTTGTAAAGAACTGGTCCAGATTTCATACATCCAATATATACCCTGGGCTTCAATCGATGCCTGGCAAGAGTTGCAGCTAGTGTACCTGCGTATGTATCATGATAATCAGCCAAAACCATATAAAAGAGTGTTACATATCAAGAGGAGAAGTGGCAAGCAGATATATATACCCAAGTTGACATGGACATCATCGTCAACCTTGACATAAAACTCAGCATCCCATTTCGCAACAGCAGTGGAGAAGAAAGATTTTGTCTTTGCAGACAACTCATGATACCCTTCTATGTGGTTCTGCAAAATGTCGTCGTCATTTTAAAGGAACTTGAGTACAAACACAGATCGAGTTCTGGATTCTACTTACAAGTCTGAGAATGTCGTTGTGTTGAGCATCTTCCATGTCAATTGCTCTATCTAAAATGCTATTGGATGTCGCACTGCAAAACAGCACGAAAATTACTCAGATCAAGTGAGTTCAACTTCACAAACAATAACGAGAAAGACACTACTTAGTTCTTTTGGTACAAAGAAAGAAAATATAGCTCCTACTTATAGACATTGACCATTCTCACCATGAAGCTAGCATTTAAACAAACATAAGACGTGCAAATAATGTACCTGTGGCCTATCATGAAGCGGACAACAATCCCCTTCTCATCTTCTAATTTACGCAATTTTTCACCTTTAATTCAAACAAGCAAGCTATTGTCAAGAGAGGCGAAAAGTGGGAAACCTGGAATAAATGCAGTATAACAATTTCACCATTAATTATCACCTTGAGGCATCCATGTTTCCCTCACGGAATCACGCCTCTTTCTGCTACTGAAGGCAGTGTTTATTCCAATAACCATAAACACTTTCTTCCTCTTCTCGGTTTCCTCAGAACGGGTTTCAGATTTCTCCACACTGTCAGAACTCTTGATCAAAGGCAGCTCTATGCTAATTTTAGCAACTGAATTGTCTAATGATCTACTAACCCAGCAGGCAAAAACAAGCATAAAATCAGTATTTGGAATAAAAGAATCTACTTCAATTCTGGAATTACTTAATCTCATTTCCACTTCAAAGAATATGCTAAATTAGGAACACTCACTCAATAGCTTCATGAGCTTTGTTGATTTGTCCAACCCCACTCTCATTAATATTCTGGACACAATTAAATCAGTATATTCAGAACATTCGGAAAAAGAATACTAGAAACCAAAAAAAAAAAACATTAAAACAGAAAAATAAAAGGAAAAGGAATCACAGTGGGCCAGACCTCGCCAGTCACCTGTTCTTGTTGTTTATACCGCCGTCCGAAAATGATCCGGTCGTCCGATTCAAGAGGACCCAGAAATCTATACTTAACCAAAAACCCAAAAACTGCGTTATACAATTAATATACAAACTTGCATGTTTAATTTAAGAAAATAAGAGATTTTGGAGAGCTGAGCTGAGCTGCATATGATATGAATAAAGAGGAGTTGTTTTCATGTTTTGAGTCAGGTGAGGTGAGGACAAACAAGAAACATATGAAAAGACAGACGGAATACCTGTAAGTGTTAGAGAAAAGCATGCCGAAGGCGAAACCGAGAGCTGTGAAAACGATGATCCATTTGGGTGACACTTTGGCGCCTCGGGGGGCACTTCTGCTTTTCATATTTCAGCTCTTCTGTTTATGCTCGTCGTCTTCGCGGCCTGCCTGCTTTATAATTCTAATTTTAACGTTTGCCGTCTACTGTCTTCCGGTTCGGCGCGGTTCCGGTGGTTGCTATTCGTAGATGTTTTTGAAATAAAAAATTAAACTTAGGCGCCTGCTCCGAGTTGACTGAGTTGAAGCCTTCGTAATAAAGAGGTGTTTTATTTTTTTTCAATAATAAATGATATTTAAGTGGTTATTTTGTAATAATACAAATACAAGTGAGATCCATTATTAATTTAGGTCGGGTTAGGGTGAATTCATGTTTTATGACTCGAATTTAGGTCTGATCAATTGGGTGTTCAATTGTCATTACAATGATCTTAATTGCGATATACAAATTTTTTCTCTATAAATTATTTTCTAAAATTCAAATCCAACTATTTATATTTATTATATATATAAATTTGATTTATTGTTTTATTCATCCCTACATTTATATGTTTTTTTTTTTGAGACGTTCGACATTGTAGACGTATTAAAAAAAAAAAAATTCAATAAATGTTTTTTCGATTATGCCGAGTGAATTTCGATCTAAAAGAGCATTCTTCACGTATAAACTTAAAATAAATTGGACAAAAGAGAGTAAAATGTCAAAATGGATGTGATGGGCAGAACTACATGTTCGTACGTGGACGGCTATGATGACTTGTGGAGTTGGTTTTGATTTCCAAATTGGGTGGATATATTGGACCGGTAGACGGGTGAAATTTCCGCGGTGACGATGACGAAAGATCAGTCTAAAGACGTCTAGTCAACGAGCCTAAAAATGCTGAATCGTCGTGTATGCCGTGTTTCCTCCGTCAATTTAGCCTTACATATACCTCACGTCCTTACCCATTATTACGTGAGGTTTACGATTTGTTATGGACGAACTTCTTTTAAATTAAGAAGTCAATTACGGAATATAATTTACTATTTCGTGAGATACTAGTTTTTCACGTGCATTGATTGAGATAATATCCAATGTTATATTTTTATATAAGTATTTTAAAATGAGTTAATTTCACCCGAGGTCTCTTATTTTTTGTGACAATTTCAAATTTAGTCCCAGACTATCGTTTTTTGTCATTTTACATCACAGATTATCGTTTTTTGGACACATTTAATCCTTCTCAGGACTTTTTCTATTTTTAGTAAGGGCAATTTTGTTTCTTCATATTTTTCTTTTGTAATTTTTCCGATTTCAACTAGTGTAATTGGTTTAGGACTTTGCTAAAAATTGGTTGTAAAATATGGTTATTAAAAATCAGATGTTACCTAAAGTTCTAAACTAATTAAACTGGTTGAAACCGGAAAAATAACAAAAGAGAAATATGAAGAGACAAAAAAGCCCTTACTAAAAATATAAAAAATCATGAGAAGGATTAAAAGTGTCCAAAAAATAATAGTCTGGGATGTACAATAGCAAAAACGATAGTCTGGAACTAAATTTAGAAAAAAAGATTATATTAGAGTTATTTATTCCAAAAGGCTGAACCCCAACCCTAAGGGCCCGACAGCGTCTGTGGTGCTCACTGCATACAAAAAAGTCCCCCTCACTTTGAGAGATTGCTCCCACACTGTCGCTGGTGAGACTTGATCCCTGGTCATTATTCCAAAGTTTCACCTCTATGACCAGTTGAGCTACCCATGCGGGCATATTAAAGTTATTTATGCATAGATAATCGGATGCTGAATTTGCTTATTTAAATATATAATTCTAAGTTTACGAATGCAAGATAATGCAATCATGATTGGTTATAATTTTTACTAAAATAATTTATGGCAATTTTCTAAATACTTAGTCTAAAAATAATAGTCTAAATAATGTTAGTCTAAAAATAATAGTGTAAATAAATACTACATTTGGTTGAGTCAAAAAAAAAAAAAATACTACATCTGGTTTAAATTTCTTTAAGCCTTCTTAATTTTCTTGAGGGTAGCATTGCCATTCTCTTTATCTTCAGTACATATCATCTTCTTTTGTATTGGTAATGCGCCATGTTCAATTGTGTTAGTTGTGATAGCATAGAGGGCAGCATCCTACAATGAGATTATAGTGTAGGAAGATGTGAATCATGCAATGAGATATAGAGGTGTAAAAATAATTTTTTTGGAGAAAGGTGTACAAATAATTAAATACGAAATATATGAATCGCTTATTATGTTTCGAGGTGGGGGCTTTACAATCAGTTATGGACGAACTTCCCAATCGTTATGCTATGGACCCGTGTCCACCTTGCAAGGTGGACACGGTTCTATGTTCATAATTACTAAACATATGTTCATAATTATAAATCTATATATTCATAATTTTTGAACTTCATATTCATAATTATTAAATTTTATATTCACAATTATTGAACTCTATGTTCATAATTACTGAACTATATGTTCATAACTATAAAGCTATATATTTATAATTTTTGAACTTCATATTTACAATTATTGAATCTCTATATTAATAATTACAAAACTATAAGTTCATAATTTTTGAACTATAAATTCATAATTATGAATAATTTTGGAACCGTGTCCACCTACACAGTTCCACAACATAATTTGTCCGAACTTTCATGTCAATAGAAAAAAGTTAACTGTGATGTCTCAGGGTATAGAGTGTAAAAATACGTAGGCCGAGTGTAAAAATACATGGATCAATTATTTTGTCTGGAGGTGTAAGAGTGTTAAAATATATGGGTCAAGTGTGGAAATAAATGAGTCATTTATTATGTCTCAAGAAATAAGGAATGTAAAAATACGTAGTATTTTGGAACCGTGTCCACCTACACAGTTCCACAACACAATTTGCCCGAACTTTCATGTCAATAGAAAAAAGTTAACTGTGATGTCTCAGGGTATAGAATGTAAAAATACGTAGGCCGAGTGTAAAAATACATAGATCAATTATTTTGTCTGGAGGTGTAAGAGTGTTAAAATATATGGGTCAAGTGTGGAAATAAATGAGTCATTTATTATGTCTCAAGAAATAAGGAATGTAAAAATACGTAGTTCACCTATTATGTCTCACAAGGTGTGAAAGTTAAAAATATATCCTTAATCGCCGTTGCCGGGGATCGAACCCAGGTCACCCGCGTGACAGGCGGGAATACTCACCACTATACTACAACGACTTGATGTTAATTGGCAATAACTAATTGTATAAGAAAATTTATCATTGATGGAATCTTGCCTGTAATGTGAAGTAAACCATTATACATTAAGTAGTAACTAACTCTAACAACATAAGGTTTCTGTTTTTCCCTGAGCAAAAACTTAAAATTTGATATCTCAAGGAGGATAACAGAACTGAAAATCTAGAAGCATGCCTGTGTGTACAAAAACACCAAGTAAAGGGAATGGAAACTATCAAAGTAATGCAGCTCAGCTGCTCAGCACCAAGCAAAAAAAAAATATGTATATATATATATATATATATATATATATATATATATATATATATATATATATATATATATATATATATATATATATATATATATATATGTATGTATATATATATGTATGTATATATATATGCATACTAGTTCTTGAACTTCAGCTTTTCTGCAGGATAAATCCTATCTCTACCTCCATTTTGTCCTTCCCTGTAAGAGATATCCCTGCCTTTAAACTTCTTAGTTTGAGGCGGTTTCTTGTTTGCATCACTGTCTTTCTCTCGGTCCCTTCTACTGTTATGAACAACGTTCATTGCAAAGATAAATAAAAGGAGAAGAAAGTGGATTTCTTTAATATGGGCATATAGGTTGACAAAGAGACAAACCTGAGATGAAGCACCAGAAACATCATGCCAAAAATTGCAGTGCCTTTTGCAACTGTATGCAGAAATGGCCTTCGGTGCACCTTGTCCTTGGAAGCTTCAACATTTGTCTTGTCTTTCCCATTTGAAACATTTTCTGCCAGAAAATCCATGTCTCTATGCTTTGTGTCAAACTGTATACCAAAAAACAAGAAAAAGACCTCAGAAATATAGTTTATAGTCAAAGGATATGGGTTTAAAGAGGGCCACTTGCCTCATTTGAATCTTTGACTGGAATGTAAGGATGCTTTTCTTCTAGAGCTTCATAAGAATTTGGATGAGCAACCAAGTTCTGATTGACACTAGACTCATCTAATAATCTGATAGCAGACGGTTTGTGCTCATTTTGGAAACTAACTATTTGCTGACTCTGCAAACTACTAACGCATCCATCCTTTAACTCACCTGAATAACTATTGTGTAATCTATGATTTATTCCAAATTCGGTGCCAGGATCTGCATTGTTGTCATCTTCACTTTTATTATTGCCTGTGAGAAACAAGGCACCGGGTGGATCTCTAAGACACTCCTTTGATGCTGATTTAAATTCATCGTGACATTGAGATCCATTGCCATCATCAGCAACATCCCGAGCTTGAGGAGTTTTTAATAAACCTCTGTCCTGGCTACAGCCCTCATTATCCAGCAATGCATTGTGGGCATCTATGTCAAAGTGGTCATCGAATTCCAAATTAAGTGCCCGACCTAATAAAGAGCTCATGCTAGCTGTGGATGATACTTCCAGATCTTCAATATCATCAGAGAATTTATTTCCACATCCATCCACTGAACACCGACTTGACCTTGACCAATGAGAATCAACGCCCATAAAAAAGTTAAAAATATTATCTTCCCCTTCCAGTAAAACAGGGCTATTGCCATCAGCTCCACCAATAACTGAATCTGAAAATGCTAGATAATCAGAGATATAATCTCCTTCAGCTTCATAGTCATATATAGAATCCTGGACTGATGCACAATTCCCCATATTAGGGTCAACGTGGTCGAAATGCATTATGTCATTGTCAAGAGGACGACTTAAGTCATCACTTTGATGTAATTTTCTTTGAGACTTGATGCAAGAAGATGAAACTCCATCCTGTGACTCGTAATTCCTAGCATGCTGTGAAGAGGGATATTTTGTTGATTCTGATCCAAACTGGTTGAACCCATTATCATAAATGTGCTGATCACGCATATCAGAGTGCAACAAACTCTGCTTCATGCTGCTCTTTGTAACAGCTGAACAAACTCCAGGTGAATTCTCGCAATCTGAATTCAGAGGAGCAGTATATTTATTATTGTTTGTAGACGAGCAATAAGATTCTTCTCCCATATACTTGCTTTCTGCTTCATCAGATTCTTCTGAACAAGAATCATAGTTTTTATCACCTGCTTCGGTTAAATTTTTCTACAGAACATAATGGTATGTATTAGTAAACCTCAGAGTAAGGCTGCATGTATGCCTCAAATACGCAAGCTCATACATGCTGATGGCTATGGCGTTAATCCTTGAAGACTGAAGAGTATACCTGCCTAACTTTCTGTCTTTGATCTTTATATGAGCTGTAACTGGATGAACTTGAAAAGCTACATTGCGATGTCTCCAAGCTTCTTCTAATGCCCCCCACCATATCTTTTGGCATGGCTACAGTGTATGTTACCACATCAAAGTCTGGGACCTATATCAAGGTAATGATCTATTATCAGTAAATTTGCGATTGAAGCAGAAAGGAGAAAGCATTTGCATAATGATCTAAGAAAGAACTGATCAAGAAAGTCTATTGAACAAAATAAAACACTCCATAAAAATTTGCACCTACATAATTTGTCTTACCTTTAAATGTTTTGATCTGGCTTTCTTTGATAGTGCCCTTAAGCAAATGCAAACTTTCCGAACATTTCTTTTTTCAACGACATCTGATGGGGAGAAGAGATCGATACCATTCAATCCCAAAATTTTGCAGATCTACACGAACAGGGGGGAACTAGTAACCTTCACCACCACAACTTATTCTCATTGAAAGATTAAAGTAAAAAAGAGTCATTTACTTCCATGCTACTGTGAATAACAAACTCAATCTGCTTAAATCAGTGGATTTTCTTATCCCATTATTCAACAGATCAAAGAAATGCTATAGACACAGTACTGCTATCACTAAAGACCAAAAAACGTTTAATGAAAAATGAACCCCTCCAAGGATTATCCTATAGCAAACCAGTTGAGATGAACAGCTTTACCAAGATAAACATTGAATATGATGAAGAAGATTAACCTTTAGAAAAGAGTCAACATTAGAATAAGGCCTGTATCTCCCACTGCTTTTCCGGGAATCAAGTGGTTTATACTTTAAACGTCTAAGCTCTGGACACTTTGCAAACAACATATTCCATACTACTTTAGAGACCTCAAACCTGCAACGAGTCAAACAAACATAACTATTATTTGATAGAAGAAAAAAGTTCTATTACAGTAATTTTTATTTTTATTTTTAAATGATGAGGTCAAAAGTAGAAGAGCTTCCCTTTCATGAAAGAAAAGATTACAAGCTTAACATACATGACGCACTATCATATTGCCATTACACAAAGATCAACTTTATAGCAGCTCTATGTGACTAACTGACTATGCCCACCTAAGCTTGGTATTAATAGTTAACTATATCTTTTTGCAAATAAATAACCTTCTTGCAAAAGGATATAATATTAACAACAAAAATCTAGATAAACATAGCTGCAATATCTTATATAGAAAATCCTCTTCTTTTTTTTTCAAAAACAAAAATAAAATCATTCTTTATCCAATCTTCTAATTCTTTCCTAATCCATAGAGTGTGCCTTATCAACACAACAGATATAGTTTCCAAGAACATACAGAAGATCTCCATCAGCCAGCAAATCAGAAATGTGCGACTGCTCATTCAATCTCATATTCAGAACTTCCCCTAGCCATATTCTCGTCTGAGTCTGAAGTAAAAATTAAAAAATTAAAAAACAGAAAGAAGATCAAGATCGAATCAGAATCGCCTTATATACAGCATTCTAGAATCCATATTTGCAAGTTTGTGGCGAACAACGCTCAACTCGATCACTACTGTTAGATAAAAAGATAGGTACAGGAAATATATACAAATACCGATGGCGATGGCGAGAAACAAGCTAAGTTTGACCTGTAAGAAGACATCGTCGAGCTTGCGGAAGCTGGATTCAGCGGAGATGGTAGAAGAGCCGGCGGCGACCTTCCGGCAGCCCATCCCGGAGTTTTCCCGCCCAAAGGTAATTAAAAGCTTTGGGAAGAGGAAACGAGCAATCAAAGAAATACAAAAAGAAGCAACTACCACTTTAGTACTGTCGACTGCTGCTGTCAGCCAATTAAAATCAATAAACTAACAAATTTATGAAACCGATGAAGAATCGAATTCAATGAAAGTTTCTTGGTCGGCGGAGCTATCCCGTCAAAGTGTATAAACAATGGGTGTGGAGTATTGAGTATTGGTTGCTTGGTCTGCACTCTGCAAGTTCAGCCGAGTTTATTGCAAAGAGAGTCGACTCCCAAATCCCAATTGTCAGCGAAAAGGTGATGCAATTTCTGCCATTCTGGCATTTTTCTAGAGGCTTTTTGTCTTTCGCTTCCCGTAATATATTTATTTTAATTAGGGAGAGTAGTACCACGCGGCAATACCATTCAAGTAGGGACGCGTATGGGACAGCGTTTGAAAATATTTCCACATTTTGTATCTACGTAAGTTTTATTTTAATAACAAAAAAAAATAAAAATAAAAAATAAAGATGGGTATAGTCCAGTAGTCAGTAGATAAAATGTGAAATATATTTGTGTACAAAATGTTGGTAAAATTGATGATAGTTACTCCGTCTATTGTTGGCGAACCTTACTGTTGGGTCATCCACCAACAGGATGTACCCACACGAATTTCTTTGCAAATTTTAAAAATTTTTGTTAACAATTGAATATTATTTATGTTTATAACTCAAAATTGAGTTTGTAAATCCATACTTATATAAGTGATGTGATCAATATTAGGCAATTTTGTAAATGATTAGATCAATATTAAAATAAGGAACTTATAAAATTGTTTAATGTTATTGAATGAGAAAATAATCAAGAATGATAATAAATTTAAGAATAACAATTTCATATTGATTCATCATTTGAAACACCATAATATTATCATATCTCTTACTGAATATGCAATATACTAAATGATTCGACGTCTTTATTTTCTTAATGCAAATGCAAAAATAAAGCATAGAGGCCTGGAAGTACTTTAATTCAGAATAGTATATTTTCTATAGCAAACATTTAACATTACAAAGTCATTGATTTTCGTGATGTTGCAGTCATGAGTGCTCGCTCCTTCCTTGAAGTTAGAATTTGCGATCCCAACCCGGATGTTGCAACAGTGACCCAGAATTGCTACATTACTCGGTACAGCCCATTAAATTGAAATCATGATGAGATATGGTTATATAATTGCTTGCTTAGTGCTTACTACGTTGATAAGCTAAATACAACATGAAGATTTAAACAGGGAGGGAGGGGGTCGTCAACTTTCATCCCCGACGACGTGGGCAAACATTCGCCAAGTGTGATGGATCACCACATACAAAACAGCAACCGGTGGTTGGTTCCCCTGTTGCCGAAACGAAGGTAAAACCATTAGCATGTGTGGCATCACCCCTACCCCTGCCCCTGCCTCTACCACGGCCCCGGCCGCGTCCGCGGCCACCCCTCCCGGAATTAGACCCCAAGTCGCTAGTATTTTCGGAGGGGGCTCCTCCTCCTCTGCTCACGGCATCTTCCTCCCATCTGCATTACAACCAACAAAATTCATCAAAATAAACATTAAAATATTACTTGTGTAAAAGGCAGAAATTAGCTAATCATACGCGAAAAAATTGCATTCTCGGGACTGGCAAGAGTAGAACTTTCTGCCCCTATTTTTTGCAGTGTTGGCGGTTCGTAGAGCACAGGGAGCACCGCAGGAATTACAAGGAATGGAGGGTACTCCTGGTTTAAAAAAAATTAAAAAGATTAGATATGAACTCCAGCAGCAACCTGCAAGTGCATTAATTGTACATCAATGTCTCAGCTAATGTATGAGTAGGGGGGTGGCACTGGCACGTCTTTAATCGACATGTCTGTGAAACAATAAAGCAACATCCCACTTATTGTGTCACCTACTCAAGTAAACTTCTGCAGGGTGCTAATTGACATCAATCTTGTACGGTGTAATTTTATATTTGTAAATACAATTGAAAGTATGTGGGAGGGAGCTGGGCAATCAAACCATTTTGTCGGTTAGCTTCATGGGACTGGGACTGGGACTGGGAGGACTGAGCAGAACGCCGATTGGATGCTTGCGAGGGGCAATCATTTGATGAATGCCCTGTTTGCCTACAGTATAAACAAGGAGCTTGCGGTCTAGGATTGCTTCGCTGGGCACTAGCGGAAGGTGTTGTACGGCCCCCTCTATTGCTTTGCTGGGCACTGGCAGAAGGTGTTGTATGGCCCCCTCTAGCTGGAAAAAGAACCACATTAAGGATACCCAATTTACTATCAAAACCAGTTAAGATGCCAAATAATTATCCCATCTAAAACACAAATAGAAATATGGATCAGGTGCCAAATGAAAAATCATTATATTTCGCCCCATCTACACCAATTGAAGTATCATTTTCAGAGGTTCAGTTGTCAAAACAAAGGTCTCTCAATCAAATAACTAGATACTTAGGAAAGAGAAGTTTGTATATACACATCTGCAAATAAATGACACCATATGTAAGTACATAGAATTGAATAGGTTTAGACTGCATACCAGGAATGCTGGAACTATTCCTGGAACCAGTTCCACAAATTTCTACCAACTGCTTCAGAGTATCATCACAGCCACCAACACAACCTGACATGAAACGGAAACACTCAAATACGGAAATGTTCTGCATTCCAATGTGGTAGTACATTCAATTATTCAGCCAAGAAAATTAAGGAAAACTGATGTTCAGTCCAGAAATATAAATAAATACAGATAATTGGTTCCCTTGGATGTAACAAAAGAGAATGATTTACTCATCCACCCATATCTCATACAAAATTGTAGCATACCTAAATGTTCAGCATCGAAATTGGGTGGTATAGACAGACGTCGAAATTTAAACCGAATCTTAAAAACAGGTCCTGTAAGCCATATCCCAACATCAGTCCTAAGAAAATTTGAAGCAAGATGCATTCTTGAAGGATAAATCTAAGTGATTCAACAACCAAATATAAGTAATTTGAATGTTAAGAGACAAACCTGGAGTACAGATGCTGCATATATCTTGGGTTACAACTGCTTCTAATATGCACCCTGGTAGCCAGACTGCATTTCTACACTGAGTAGACATACTTGAAAAGTTAATCAACAAGGACATTTGGTCAAACATAGGTTAGCAAAAAAAAAAAAAATGTTAAATTATTCTATACTTTACACTGAAAACATTAAAAGACAGTGCAGTCAATCATGTTACACACAAAAAATGACATGGACTAAGCTGGACAATCATCAAAAGTAAGTCCACTGTAAATTTTGAGTTAGGAACAGATATTGCCTAGTTTGCATCAATGAGGTGATGATACATGTATGACCATGATAAGGATGTGAGCAACATGAAAGAAAGGGAAGGAAGCAAAACATGCTTAAATATGGTGGAGTGGACACAACAGTAAGAAATATTGTGAGGATTTATCTTTAGAGTTCCATATATTTTCAACAATCATGAAAATGAATTGTTAACAGCTTCTTTAACATATGAAGGCGGTAACATAACATGAGCACCTACCTGTGGATAACCCAGGCAACCAACCATGAATTTTCCATCCTGAATCATAGGAAGAATATCACAAAAAAATAATGAGGAAAGAAGATAATTCTAAAATTCAAATCCAAAATGAAAAAGAGTCTTATTTAAAATAGCAGACTGCCAGAGAGTAGATAAAAGCCAGCCTATCAAGGCTTCAAATTATCACAAACAAATAATATACAAGCAAATTGAAGCAACTAAAACCAAGGACGACATAATACCAATTTGGTACTAACATTTGAGGCTAAGAGCAAATATGAAGAGAACCAGCCACCCCACAGAAAAAGGCTTTAACTGATTTTTTTTTTTTGAAGTCAGACCTATCTGTGGGGAAATTTTTTTGTCTAATTTTATTCATCAAAAGATATTTTCAAGGGCTATAGTATGATTGAAGGTACAGTTGGGGAAATGTATTGTTGATGGCAAGAGAAAAATTAACCCCACAAGCTTGTGGTGCTTTAGTAATTCACTCAGAATGGTTGATCAATTACCGTTTTCTGCCTGAGGACCATATCTGATTCCTGACAAAGTCCACATCTGCGAACAACATCTCCAACTATATGTTGCTCACTAGCGTTGGATCTGTTTGATCTGCATAAACAGAGAAAATAAAATAAACACTTAAAAGTTGGGAGACAGAATGATTGTCACTCAGATTGGCGAAGGCATACCTGTCAAAGAACACAGCCATTGCCTCAAATAACTTTACTTTGTTTACTCTGGCCTGTGAAGAATTTGGTTTGAGCACAAATGGACAAAAATATAATGGTGACAGAATATTTTAGAAACTGAGAAGAGTACGCATATTTCAAAGATGGATAGGTACTTTATACATGACTGCTATTGCAATGAGTTAACATCACTACAAATAAAAATATAACACTAGCAAATAAAAGGTTCATGCTTCACACCATTATATATATCCATCACTAGTGTTCTGAAAATAAAGATATGGATCCTTTACTCAGATAGATAAATGGCTCAAAAAGCTGGCTACAAATTGTAAACAATATAAAAAGATTAAGCATGCCCTAGAAATTTTATAGCCACTATCCACTTTACTATCTACAATTTCTCATTGCAAGGTTTGGGAAATATGAGGCAAGGGAAAAGGCAAAATGGAAATTACTCTTGACAAACATATAGAGAAGCATCTTGTTCCAAATACTATGGATATGGACTTTTAAGTGCATATGTATTAGTTATTTGCTACCCTTAACAGTACTAATTACAGGGTATAAACATGCTGAGATAGGGAAGCATAACCAGAAAAAACATCACTAGCAGATAAAAGAAAATGATAGAAAACTACAACATTCAAAATGCTAATCTTCAGCACCATTGCCATTCAATTATTGCCTGATCAAAAGAAAAGCAACACTAGGTTGGCATTCTTAGGCTCCAAAAGAACAATATTGCAATACTAATAACTAAATATTACTCCCTCAGTTTCATTGATTCACCACTTCCAATTTTGCAATGTATTATTAACTTAGTCGCCTAAGAAAACTTACGATTTCTGTACATATGTTTTTCTGCTCTACAAAATATTGATGATAGATTGACTACTCACTTACATCTAGAAAGCAAGCTTTCATTTGCTGCAAGCAGGTCTCCAAAACCTCAGTTTTTCCCTTTGTGCCAATACTAACTGCTTTCATATCATGTTCCATCATTGAACGGAGATATGGTTTCCACAGTTCATAACTGAAAGAAACCAGAAAGTGTCATTCAAACGTTTCCATATAAATGTCTATTATGAACTGCAGTTAGAAAGAGGTGGAGCAAAAAAAAACCTTCAATTGAGAAAAGAAAAAGAAAGGAACTCCATTAAGCAAGTTGTCAAACTTGCAGCAAAAACTCTTACATATTCATGGGGTAAGAATCTTTCTTATCTAGGATCTTTAAAGCCATAGACCTTTTAAAGTTCATTTGGACCCCTCTGGAGGCGAAACCTATGACTTTAAAAGACCATGGAGTAAAAAAGTTTAATAATTTATGGGGTATATAGAATTTCACAACTTGCAGACCTCTTACATACTAGATGAAACTTCACATTCTATATAAGTGTTTAAAGGATAATTACAATGAAAGGACACTAAAAGAGGAGAGGCACTAGCTTTCTATACCGTATCAGATGATAGGAATTGATAATGCTACACAGGAGCATACCACATCAATATATAATTAGATCGCATTACTAATGAGTCCACAATACCACATGTGAAATATTGTATCAGCATTCGTTAATTTGCACCTTTCAATATTACATAGGACAAATTCTGAATAAAAAATTTAAAAGGATGAAAAAGTTTGTATGTCTTACCCCATGTCATCATATCCCATTACCAGAGCTTCCCCCTGCAAAATAAAAAATAAATTAAAAAAAAAATGTTCATCTATACAGACTCTTTCTTTTTAGGAAAAGAATATAAGATAACCAAAGCACTAGGCCACTAGCCAATTGAAACATTAAAATAAAATGAACAATAATAATACACTGAATACAAAATATAAAGGACAATTTGGACATCAAAAGTACCGCCAACATGCTTCTTTCTCTTATACAAAACCTGCTTTGTTAAATCGGGTTGATAATCCACAATTGGATAAGGGAAAATTAAGCATCCAAAATTTACCTCCCAAGCTCCAAAATAATTATGACCTATTTAATAATATAGCTTTTAGAAAGCACCATGGAAAAAGTGTAATAAAAGCATCCTGCATACATGACCTACTGATATATTCCCCATAATTACTTGTATGCTTTCACAGAAATACTTACACAATTTCTAATCTCTTCAAGTAGACATAGTTTGGGCCCAGAACTTCTACTTAAACACTACAAAGCATATATAGAAGTAACTTTTCTTGTATTGTCATATTATATAATTGGAAAAGTGTTATGATACTGCTTCTTGCAGGAAGAGAATGGGATTTGAATGTGAACAAGCACTATACACAGTGATGACTTCTCACAGCTATTCACTTTTGAACAAAGAAATGTATAGGAATACAAAAGGGAACATAAAATATCAAAAGCACTAGAGGTAAAGAGAATGCAATGTAAGATGGAGAAGCTTACAAGTTTAGTTGGTGAGAAACGGGTGTTTGAATCTTTAGTCACATAACATCGATCAAGCAGTTTTTTTATGTGATCATGCATTGTTGCATCTGTGCCAATGCCTGCCTATCAAAATGAAAAATCAGTACAACACAATCAAAAGTGTAAGAAACCAAATAATCAGGAAAGAGTTAATACCTCCAATGGTCCTTTGAGTATTGTGTTTTTACCAATAAACGTCCTCCGAGTATAAAATGACCAGCAAACGTCCTCCGAGTATCAAAAAGTGACCAGTAAATGTCCTATGAGTATAAAAAAAAAAATGACCACATGTGGTCATCCGTTAGCAAAGGCATGAAAGTGGCGTTACATTTACGACTCACTCAGTTTACCCTTCAATTTAACGCTCACGCATTTGCTAACGCAAGACTACAGGTGGTCACTTTTTGATACTCAGAGGACGTTTGCTGGTAATTTTATACTCGGAGGACGTTTGCTAGTAAAAGCACAATACTCGAAGGGCCATTGGAGGTATTACTCAATCAGGAAAACTTAAAATAGATCAGATGAAACAACTCTATGTATGGCACATTCATGTCTTACCTTGTCCATACAACTTAGAAGGTCAGCCTCACTCAAAGGTGGAGGAGGTCGTGTAACTCCTGAATCAAGAGTCAATGTTGTTGGGGTAAACTGCAAAATTGCCATCAGCAGTAAAAAATGATTTTTTCCATATATGTTTGTTCGGAATCAATCTATAAACAATTGACAATGTAGCCCCACTGATAAAACTCATTGGTCATCCTCCATTGTTCCTTTTTTTAACCCAATGTTAACCTCAAAAATTTGTTGATTTACAAAGATCTGAAGGCAATAATAGGGCCACTAGATAAGTAATCTAGAAATAGATACAAGTATACAATGATGAACCTGCTGCCCAAAACTGTATGTTGGGATCACTGAACCCCCCCATGATTCATATCTGTAGACATCCAAGTAGTTTTTCTGCATAATATGACAAACAGAAATTTGAATTCAATGATGTATAAAAAAGAATAACATATAGGTAACTTATATATGTACCAGCGAGAGAAGCTATATGGAGGGCTGGATGCCGAAAGGTAATGACAGATTATCAGCTGATATAGTATAAAAAACGGTTGACTACTTAAATGCATGAAGTCATAGGTAAAGCACCATATGCCCCATAGCAAATTTCACCCAAAAAAGGGGCAAACTTTGACATCCTTGAGCAAGAACCTATTTCATAGTACTTCTTACTTTGGTATCTAGTCTAGTTATAATGAGAGAGGAAACTTTTAAATAGCTAAAGCAAACAAAAGGAAATAGAAAAGAGAAATGATAAAACAAATTGTACAACATACTTAATGTCTATCATGAGAAATCAAGCAAGGAAAGGAAGAAATAGCAACATGATCCTTGTTATCTACATTTCATGAATACCACCACAATCAAGTATTTGATACTATGAGTGTGCCCATGATAACAAGAAAAGTATTTCCAAGGGATTAAAAAAACAAGTATTTCAAATTGAGTGGGTTTCTTGGATAAGTTGTTGCCATTGACTCTTGTCTAATATAGTAATATGTTGCAAATTAGGGCATGGTCTTTCTGCATGAAATAAGCAGGTTACTATTGTTCAGGAAAAGGTTCTCCAGAATGCCTTGTTTTGTTATTCCATGAGGAAAAACCTTTCTTTATAGGAAAGAACTGAGAACGCACATTGAATCTAATTATAAATTTTTACTTTCCTAAAAGCAGGTTAGTATTTTTTCTTATTTGATAAGGAAAAGTTTTTCTTGCTTAAATTAAAAAATAAAAATCCAAGAATGCACATTGAAGCTAAATTATACATTTTCCAGTTCCTAAAAACACATGAAGAGTTTAATAGAATGGAACTCTTGAACACTCATATAATCATTAACAGCACAAGCAAAAATAGTGTGTCCCATGAAACAAGGTCAATAATAACAACCCAATCCCTGTAATGCAAAGTTATGTATTGCTGGTGCAATCAGAAACTCACAGCAATTATCACTCTCCCACATGCTGAAAATGATTCACCAGCAATATCAATTTCAACTATGGTCTCAGCTCCTTTGGCCGGTTGAGAGACACAGGCCAGAAAATGGCGAACAACTAGTTCATACACTTTCTGCAAAAGATCTTAGATCATTAGTAAAGGAGTTTAATCAGATCAAATCCAACAGGAAAATTTAATACAACTCAAATGTTGCTTAATCCCAAGTTAAAAAGTGCTGACAGGAGATGTACTAACATGGTGGTCTTGACTCCATCCAGGTTCTCCAGCTGAAAACCTAGTTGGGTGAATAGGAGGATGGGCCTTGTCATCATTCACTCCACCACTAGGGTCTCTCCACAGTCCTGATTCATGGTCCAACAAGCGCTGGGCATAAGAGCCCCATACTGGGTGACCAACTTGTTCTTGAACAGTCATCTGCATCACAAAGAATTATGTCAAAATGATTGATTGATAAGAAATTGCAGCTACAGAAAAGGAATTGGAGATGTAAACATGTTTTGTAAGATAAAAGTTGGCATAGCCTCAGCAAGGAAGAAGCTAAAATGGGAATACCAGCAATAAATCCTTTGACTCTTGTGGCATTTCCATATTTAGTTCGTGACTATCAAGTATCAATTTAACAAATTAAGTTCACAAGTATGTGCGAAAATTAGTCCCTCGGTCCCTTCACTACATTTTCTAAGGAAATACCACAATAATCAAGGGACTAAAAATGGAATTAATATACTTCACTATGCCACAGAAAAAAGGTTAAAGATCAGGTGCAAAATAATGCAGAATATACTCATGTACTAACAAGTAACAATAATAACAATAATAGCATGAGATATTATGGTGCAAAGCAACTTGTTGTAGCATCAGCGTAAATACAGCAAAATGACTGAAAGCAATAACAGATCCTAGAGTTCAACAGAAGCTCTAATTCCATTCACTCTCATCATGTGAAGTAAACTGTTTGAAACTTCAATCACCGAACATTAGAGCATCCACACTTGTGTATATTATGGGGAGATTTCAGTATTAATTCTTCCCAATGGAGATAATAACAAATGTGGGGTGGGGATAATTGTGGAGATATTCATACTGCAAATGAAGGGAGAATGGCAGAAAAAGAAGAAAGAGAAAGAAAAGAAAAAAGGGGCTGCCCACACGGGCGCGTCAGGCGCGCCGAACGGCGCGCCTGACAGGTTCTTTTTTTTTTTTTTTTTTTTTTCGTTTGTTTTTTAATTTTTTTTTTTCTCCCTTCCCCACATTCTCTCTCCTAATCACTCTTACATTATCCCCATATTCTTCCCAACTAATGTGGATGCTCTTAGAACTTTCTCTGCATGTATTATCTTTTCAAGCAATAACAAATTTATCCTGCTGGTAAATTTTGTTTTTCCTTATCAAATTTTCCTTGTTTCATGGTATTCATATTGAAACATTACCACTTCTCAAATAAACCACTCTTAGATGATTGAGGAAGAAATAATGACTTACAGGCAAGTTAGCAATGCCATCAACAGAGAAGCGATCAGTCTCAGTGCGTGGGTAGCTAATAAATCCTTGTTGGTAAAGATCCTCAGCCACCTAAGGAATAGGGGAATAGCAATTAGATGCCCTGAAATTTGAAGTATACCATGTAGCTCAACAAAATTGATAAAGAACAGTCATTCCTAATCCCAAGAAAGATACTTCAATGAAATCATAAGTATCAGCATCAACCAAGTCTTGTTAAAGATATGCACTATAGACCACTGCTTAGCTTCAAAACTTACCTTCATAGTTTGTGCAGAACTCATTCTGAAATATCTTGAAGCACGTTTCTCAAGCTCAATGGTGTTCAGCGGGTGTGGAGGATATTTCAGCTTCTCCTGCTGCCTAACTTTAGTGACCTGTCCAAACGTAATGACTACAATTAGTTTAACAACTCATCCTGTAAATGTTGTGAATTAGCATTAGCAATATTTCATTGGACTCACTGTTGCAGTGGGGTCCTGGACACACATTTCATAAATAATTACTGCACATGTGTGATCAAACAAATTCCCACGCCTGTAAAGTCAAAGTCACATTTTGGTAGTCTGATTTAAATTTGAGAATATAATCTTGTGCTAAAAATATCAATTACAATAATTACATCCAATTAAAGTTTGCAGTGCCCTCATCTGAAGTGTGAGTACAATTGATTGTCCAGAACTCTTCGGGTTCGTGAGCTTGTATCTCCCAGTACCGCTCAACCACGAAACCAAGAGTAGGGAACTGCAGTACACAAACATTTTGGATTACACCAATTTGCACATTATTCTGGAATAGCTGTAGCTTTATCTTCCCTTGTGTTGCTAAGCGTATAGGTAAGGTTATACAACATGAGTGGAAACCAAATTAAAGATATGTTACCTGACAAGGACCATAACTCAGGACAAGATTTCTGTCATCCGGAGCAAGATCAATGACAAATGTATCTCTCAAGAGCATAGTCTGAAATCTTGTGAAAGAAGCACCTATACGAAGATCTATCTCCTGTAAAGATTAGATATTAGACAGGGAGCCAATAGGAAGGCTTCAATTAGTATCAATTTATTATACTTATAACACTGCAATAAAGATCTTATATCAACAATCTGGAACCATTTTCCAATTACCACTTCTAATCCAAGACATGCAATAAAGGAAAACCTTTTGGATGGTAGACAAGTAACATAGGAAGAAATGACTTTGCAAAAATGCCCTGTAAATACTTTGTACTCACTTGTCGTACATCAACAGCATCAGAAAACAATTGATTGGGTTGAACAAGTCGCTCCACTGACTGGCGAATTTCCCTGGTGACCCCAGAATAATGTCAAGGGTTACTAATATTTGTCAAGGACTGTAGGGCTACAGTAAAGATAATAAACCAGAATAAACATCTGCCAGCTAGCAAGAAATCTGAACCTGTCAATCAGAGCAGAGAAACGAGCCCTCCACACTCTAAGGTTACGATTAGCTTGTTTGCAGATTTCCAACACCTCAAATGCAATATTTTCCCCTTCCCTATCACAATCGAGCCATAGTATAAGCCATTGGCATCTTCGAGACTCTTCCTCCAGTGTCCTTTTGATATCTAACTTATCCTACAATTACCAGCAATGTGATCATATGTAAAAGATATAATCCAAACGCTCCGGTAGAAGCAAGTATCATCATTTCTCGGAAAGGCAGAGGTTGACAGTTGTGTCGATAAAATCAAACAGAAATTGATGCAGACACACAGTACAGTTCCTAAATCAAACTACAGAAGCATTTCCTGCAGTAATAAAAGTAAATTTTCAGTCACCTCCGGGACAGATTTCCGAACGGGGGCGCTAAAGAGATCGACAGGATCGCAGGAGTGCCACTTGCGGTATCGATCATCGAATTCGAGCTCCATGAGGTGCCCCGTGACGGAAGTGAAGAGCATTTGGCAGGGCTGGTTTAGGATAGTGTAGTTAAACTCAAATATTCTGTTGTACACCGACCGTCCGTTCCTCGACCTCATTTGGTTGTTCGACAGTATCCCCGCCACCGCCTTCGCCACAGACGGCTTCTCCGCCACATTCAGCACCCTTACGGCCATGCCGCCACCGCCGGTTCAAAGAATTGGCCCGCTAAATTTGTAAAATGGAGATTTCTAAATTCTAAATATTGTATCACAGTTCAGTGGATTTCCCGCCATGAAGATGCGGGAGTGATTGGGCTGATCCACCCCTGAAAAGCCCAAAACACTAATCGTCACCGTTTAGAGTGAGTGGGACTAACGGTGTCCGTAAGTGGTACCGTTAACTCCCACCACTCACATTATTTTTTTTTTAAAAAATTAAACGCGCCAATAGCGTTTCCAGTTCCCACTACACCATTTCACTTCCTCTCCACGCAACCTCCATCACTCTGCTCTTTGAACTCCACTCTCGAGCTCTCTTCTCGCACTTCGTCTTCCACAGCCATTTCCTTCGATCACTCTCAAACTCTCTGCTCCACAGCCATTCCTCTCTGCTCTCGCATTTCTCGTTCTCGCATTTCTCGTTCTCGCATCTCTCGAACAAAACTTCGCGTTCTCCCGTAGCTATCAAAGGAGACAGCCTCTCCATCGCTCATTCTCAACGTTGCTTCACTTGACTTACAGGTATTTTATACATGATGTGTTTATGATTTAGGATTTTTGTATTCTGTGTACATATTTTGAAATTTTAAAATGGGGTTTTGAATGTAATGTTATGAGCTTATGAATGTATATCTTATATGTGACTGTTATTGATGTTATGAACTTTCTGACATGTGCTTATGTATTTTCTGTGAGAGATTATGAATTTTCTCATACGAGATTATGAATTCTGTATTGTGAGTTGTGAATTTTATGTTCTGTAATTATGAATTTTCTGTTCTGGGGTTATGAATTTTATGTTCTGAGGTTATGAATTTCCCTTGTGATATTATGAATTTTATGTTACTATATTATGAATTATATGTGACTGTTATTGATAGACAATATGAGATTATGAATTTTCTTATATGAGATTATGAATTCTACAATGTCAGTTGTGAATTTTCTGTTCTGTATTTATGAATTTTCTGTATTACAGTTATGAACTTTCTGTTCTAAGTTATGAATTTTCTGTTCTGAGGTTATGAATTTTCTTTGTGATATTATGAATTTTATGTTACTATATTATGAATTATGTGTGACTGTTATTGATGGACAATGTATTCTTTTCGGTAGAGCATGGCTGGATTTATTCGGCACTCCCATCCCCCCTCTACTGAAATTAGGAATATATTTTCCATCAATCTACATTATATGTTGTATATGACTTACTTGCTTTCTAACATTTTTAATAAAAGCAATGGACACTGCTCAACGAAAGAGAACACGCTCACAGACAAAGGCACTCTTGAGCTCTCAAGCCGCACAACCATCACAACCCTCACAGACAACAGCTGAACAAAACACTGCAGTCAAAACTACGACAAAAAACAAGAGAAAACGAACAACAAGAGCTGTACTTGACTCACAAGCTGCTCAACCATCCCAGCAGCAGTCTGATGACCTGCTCGAGCAAGAAGTGATTAGAGAAAAGAGATCAAAACAGATAAATGATAGACATAGGGGCAAAACAGCCATTGTGCATAATACTGAAGCAGATGGAGGTGATCGTGCAGAAGGGAGTTCTACTTCCTATTTCAGCACACGGATGGGACCAAAGACCATGTTCAGGCTTGTACAACAGCTAACGCCAGAACAAAAACAATTTGTCCGTGATATTGGTTTCGGAGCCCTGTTGGACCTTCAATTGTGTGCAAATGAGTCACAATTAGTCCAGTATTTGCTAAACAACTTTGAGTTTTTCCAAACACATTTCAAACTGGAGAACGACAAGCTCACTGTTGAAGAATAGGACATTGAGTACACTCTTGGCATTCCAAGAGGAGAAAAGAAGGTTGTTGAGGCCCCAAAATATGATGAACAAGGGACACCGGAGTACAGGGCTCTCTTGCAAAGCTGGAGGCAAAGGTGGAATATTAATCTTGGTTCCCCAATCACTACCAAGATGGGAGATGTCATAGTTCAAAGGGGAGATTATGGAGATGAATTTAAGAGAGACTTCATGGTCTTAACTGTTTCGTGCATGATGCGGGGATTTCAGACACGCTACTGCAACAACAGAATCCTCAACTCCTTGATTAATGTTGATGAGATAAAGGAGTACAACTGGTGTAGCTACACCTACAACTCTCTGATCAAATCCATCGAGCAGTACAAGAAGAAAAGTAGTAGCTTCTTTACTGGACCAATGACATTCATATTGGTAAGTTCTAGTTCCACTTATGAATCTTATGATATTCAGATTGTGAATTATATGTGTCAGATTATGAATTTTCCTCTATGTGATTATGAATTTTCCTCTAAGAATTTTCCTCTATATGATTATGAATTTTCCTTTATGTCATTATGCATCTTCCTCTATGTGATTATGAATCTAAAGTATGTACTTATGAATTTTATGCTGTTTGGATTTTATGAGAATTATATGTATCAGATTATGAATTTTCCTTTATGTGCTTATGAATTTTCCTCTATGTGATTATGAATTTACAGTATGTACTTATGAATTTTATGCTATTTAGATTTTATGAGAATTATATGTGTCAGATTATGAATTTTCCTTTATTTGATTATGAATGTTCCTTTATGTAATTATGAATTTTCCATGTTGTCATTATGAATGTTCTTTTAATGTTATGCAATAATGAATCTCATAATAGAAAGTTCATAATTGCATAACATAAAATCCATAATATGATAGTTGAATATAGTGTTCATATGGATTATGAATTTTCTATTACGGTATTATGAATTTTCTGTAATGTAATTATGAATTTTGTGTTAGGATATTATGAATTTATAGTTATGGAATTATGATTATAACTTTTTTATTTTACCTTTTTCTTGAACATTGTAGCTATTCTACTTTGATTGGGTCCAGTTCAAAGGAATGAGGGTTCAAAGAACATATCCAAGCATTACTGAATGGACAAATAAACTTGCACGACAAAGGGTTTCTGCTGAGAAAAGGTCGGGCGGATATGGGAAAGGGAAAGTTATCCCTCGTATTGCAAAGCCTACTGCTGACTGTATTGCTTCTACTTCAGCCCAACCAGTCCCAACCATCTCTGTGCCGCCATCCAGTGTTGACAGGGTCACGCAAGTTCTACAACGCCTTGCTGCTGATGTCTTGGAATTCGGTGAGGCTATGGCTGAAGTTGGAAAACAAAACGCCCCTGTGGATGTTATGAAGGCTGCATTTTCTGGGATTTCTACCATGATTGGCGTAGCAAGCACGATAGAAAGAGCACCAACTCCAACCTCCTCTCAACTTGACGACATCTTCTTTGGCCAGGAGTCTTTCACAAAGGCTGTTGATGCCTTGGTTGAAGCCTTCCAAAAGACCAATCGGCAAATGGAGTTTGACCCTCCCTCGTTTGATTTAGGGATTTCTTATACCCCGGCGCCATTGGTTGACGAACCACAGGAGCAGGGCGCATTGGATGAAGATCAATTGGATGCCCTTGTTCAGAACATTGTGAAAGACACTCCTGGTGCTGCTGATGCTGCTACACTCGCTGTTACTCCTACTGCTACCCCTGCTGCAACCCCTGCTGCTACGCATGGTGCTATGCCTGTTTCTTCCCCTGCTGCTTTCCCTGCTGGTACACATGTTCCTAGCACTGCTGCTACCCCTGCTGCTTCATCTTCTGAAACCCATGTTGCTACCCCTGCTGCATCAAGTTCTGAAAGACGGGAAATAATTCCATTGATTAAGGTTCCATTCGCTAGAGATGTCCCTGGTGCTGCTGATACTTCTACGCCTACTGCTACACTTCCTGCTACCCTCGATGATATTGATAGGTAAACTAATTAGAATATGAAATTGTGTTATGAACTTTCTTATATTATATTATGACTTTTCTTCTGAAAGATTATGAAGTTTCACATATGAGATTATGAGTTTTCTATTATGAGTATGAAATTACAGTTTTGATATTATGAACTTTCTGATATGCAATTATGTATTTTCTGTTCTGTATTTATGAATTTTCTGTACTGCAGTTATGAATTTTCTGAACTGAGATTGTGCAATTATGATGATATTAACTAGCTTCATGTGTTTACAGTGCATTTCTGGACAGTGAATCTGATGTCGAGGATGTTACCATACGAAAGAGACCAATCCGGAAATACAAAAACATCCCGCTAAATTTGAGGTCACCTTTCTGGACAAAGAATGTACCGTCTGACCATAATGCTAGTGTCACCGAGAGGGCCGTATCAAACTACGCCTTCATGGATGCTTCTACAAATCATCCAATAGAGTATGTTTGAATCTAACCATTTTAAAAACTTTTTATTTTCATGAATATTTCACATTTATAACCATGTATTAATTCATTTATGTATTTATCAAACTTTTTTGTTGATGTAGTGAAACTCTGTTTAGCTTTGATGATTTCTTAATGACAAGAGGAGATTTCCACACCCTACGCAGCGGTGAAATTTTTAGCACATTCATCGATGTATGGGCGTTGAGGCTTACACTCCTCAACACAAAACGGGCATTGGGGAAGCCAAAGTGCATCTATTTTAGCACGTTGGTACATGTAAGTTAATACCAACAATTTTTACTCTGCTCACTTATGAATTTTCTGTTAAACCATTCTGTATTTTATGTCATGTAAATATGTATTTTCTGTGTGTGATTATGAATTTTCTCATATGAGATTATGAATTTTCTATTGTGAGTTTATGAAGTTACATTTTTGATATTATGAACTTTCTGATGTGAGATTATGTATTTTCTGTGTGAGATTATGAATTTTCCCATATGGCATTATGAATTTTCTATTGTGACTTATGAAATTACAATTTTGATATTATGAATTTTCTGTTCTGTAGTTATGTATTTTCTTTGTAATATTATGGATTTTATGTTATGATATTATGAACTATGTATGACCGCCATTACATATTGCACAACTTATCATTGATACGTATTTTTTTCCCCTTAGCTTCAACTTGACCCAACTGAACAGTGGATGAAGAATCTTCCGCTTCAAAAGCGGAAGGAGAATTTCAATGAGCGGTTACAGTATGAAATTTCCAAATTTGGAAATCTTGACGTCAATGATGCTGATTTGGTAATTTATAATTACCCACGTTCAACATTTATTCATTAATGACATATTTCTTCTCTATTCTAACTACTTTTTCTTTTGATGTTAGATATTTTTCCCCGTGCTTCGACACGAACACTACTTCATTGTCTGCATCAACACCATCTCAAAAAGTGTTGAAATCATAGACAACAAGATGCTGCCTAAGGATGTTACTGAAGCTGACAAGTATGAAGATTGCCCTAGTCTACTGGTAACTTAACCTTAAACTTGACCTTCCAAACATTTGTTATACATTTCCTATGAATCATTATCACACTAGTTTCATTTTTGTCCAGATGACTGCTTTGAGAGAGTACTTGACTGCAGAAAAATCACCCCTACTCCGTAAGATACAAAATCTTCCTGTATCACACTTGGCCATTCCTTGGAAGGAGCTTGACAATGTGATTGACTGTGGCATATATGTCATGCGACACATGGAGTCGTACAAGGGGAATGTTCAAGATTGGGACAGTGGATTCAAGATAGGCACCCGTGTAAATGTAAGAGTATAAGATATATTAATTTCAACTTAGATTTGCTTTTTTGTTTTTTTGTTTTTGTTTTTTTTTTTTTTTTTTGTTTTTGTTTTTTAACATCTTTTTTTTTTTTTTTTTTTTTTTTAGGCTGACTTCCTTGGGAACTTAGAGCTAAATACACGTCAAACATTATCACATGGGGTAGGAACACTGAAAGATTGCGAGTTATGAAGGCAACAAAGGATCTCTCAAAGAAGAAATGAAACTATACCGCTTTTTGGTGTTTGAATATGTTGTGAACATGAAGTATTAATTTTCTCAATACTTCATTTTGAAATCTTGACTGTTGGTACCCTAGATTGAGAATCTCTCATTTTGTAATGTGCACCGATATTTTGCACCTGTGAATATATATACAATCTATTACTCTTAATTCAGATTACATATGGATCATGTAGATTTATGAATTTTCAACTACCATATTATGAATTTTCTATTATGCAATTATGAACTTTCTATTATGAGATTATGAATGTATACGTGTTAGCTATAACTGAAAATTCATTATTACATAACATTAAAATAACATTCATAATGACAACAAGGAAAATTCATAATCACATAAAGTAACATTCATAATCAAATAAAGGAACATTCATAATCTGACACATAATTCTCATAAAATCTAAATAGCATAAAATTCATAAGCACATACTGTAAATTCATAATCACATATAGGAAAATTCATAATCACATAAAGGAAAATTCATAATCACATAAAGGAAAATTCATAATCACATAAAGGAAGATTCATAATCTGAGACATAATTCTCGTAAACTCTAAATAGCATAAAATTCATAAGTACATACTGTAAATTCATAATCACATAGAAGAAAATTCATAATCACATAAAAGAAAGTTCATAAACTGGTAAAGGAAAATTCATAATCTGACACATAATTCACAGTCTAATATCATAAGATTCGTAAGTACATACTGTAAGTTCATAATGACATAAAGGAAAATCCATAATGACACAAAGGAAAATGCATAATCACATGAATGAAAATTCATAAACTGACACATAGTATTTTGCATAGTATTCATCACAACACTGCTAAACATATGAAGTTCTATTAACACAATCTCAATCTATAGCTACATCGTGGTCTACATTCTTATTAAAATGAACAAACTGTGAACCCCCAGTGCTTGGATGTACAAGATATCCATCACGAGCAATCTCTGAAATATTTTCCAAGACCAATGATTGGACAGAGCCCTTTGTAATTGAAGCAAGCTTGTTTGCAGCACTCTTCCCCCCCCCCCCCCCCCCCCCCTTGCTGCATTGTACTTCTTCTCAATAACACTACTACTCCTTTTATTTCTCACACTTTTACTCCTCCGGCTTGAAGGGTCTTGGACAATACCACTTGACGAAGACACAGCACCCTCCTCAATATTCACATCCCCAATCTCAGCTTCAATGTTTTTCCTTGCATTCTCAACAGGTTCATCACAGAATTGTCTAGCAACACTGTTATCTTGGCTACAAACAATAAGCCTTTGAAATTTCCTACTAATCTCAACAGCCCAAATTGAAGAAGGGACACCACCATTATAAAACACGGATGCAATGTCCACATTTCTACCCTCAACAACCTTTTTAGTCCATCTTTTTAGAATGTATTTATCGGGAATACTGGAAACACAGTGCACGTGAAGTATACGTAAGCAGTGGCAGCAAAGTATTCCCAATTCTGAAAACAGCTTTCAACTACAGCATATATCCAAATTGATTGGCTTAAAAGTTACTTCATGCCTTATGATATCTATGTCTGGTCGCCACACGTGATACTTGCACTTACAACCATCGTTCAACACCATTTCTTGATAACAAGAGCTACCTTTCATAAATTGTTCCTCGAACAAAAAATATATCTCAATTGTATAAACCTCTCTAGCATGTGAAAGGAGTTTCACATGATCCATCATCATGGCGGGTACTCCTTGAGAACACCGGAAATCCTCACCATTTTCCTTACTTCTCCATTCAGAAATAACACTCACAAAGGATGAATAAAAATCACATAAACCAGCAGTCTTGGACAACCTCCTAGAAATTGAATGATTTGTGCTTTCACTCCTTTGCGAAGATAAAATACCCCCGGAGAAATAATCCTTGTTGAACGCTGGACACCACTTCTCCCTACAGTCATAAAGCTTCTCTAGCCATGTATTCTTATGACAATTATATTTTGTAACCATCCTGAAAAAGTTAAAACACATGTTTACTAATCATATTCTGAAAATTCATAATCTCATATTAGAAAGCTCATAATCATATAACAGAAAATACATAATGACATAACAGAAAATACATAATTGTATACTTGCATTCATAATCTCATATTACACAGTTCATAATCATATAACAGAAAATACATAATGACATAACATAAAATCCAGAATTGTATAACTGTGAATTCATAATCTCATATTAGAAAATTCATAAATCATATAACAGAAAATACATAATGACATAACAGAAAAAACATAATGACATAACAGAAAATTCAGAATTATATAATGTAAATTCATAATAACATACCTTGTCCAGTAAACTTCAAACTCCGCTTCAGTCTCGGTGTATTTCAACACACAATTGAACATATCCAGAAAATCCTTATGATTCCTTAATGCCTTGATATGCTTCTTCGAATTCTCACCAATATGCCATATGCAAAGACGGTGGCGTGATGTAGGAAACACCATGGAAATGCCAGCAGCCATAGCTGAACATTGATCCGTCATGATAGTCTGTGGACACTTGCCATCCATGGATCTTAAAAACGCTCTAAACAACCACGCAAATGACTCTATCCTCTCATTCATCAAAAAACCACATCCAAACATTACATTCATGCAATGATGGTTCATCCCTACAAAAAGGACCACAAATCATATCATATTTGTTAGTGCGATATGTTGTATCATGCACTAACAGATCACCAAACACCTCATAATCCCTTCTCATTTGACCATCCCTCCAAAAAAAACTACACAATCTTCCATCCAAATCAACTTCGAAATCAAAAAAGAAATCAGCCTCATTAGATTGCCTCCTCCTGAATATTTCAATCAAAGAATTGGAATCAGTTCCATCCAAACACTTCAAACTCACAGAAGCCATCGAATTGTAAGCATCGCGGTTGGTAAAGCCAACCAATGGAGAACCCCCTGACTGATGTTTCAAAAACCTCATACCATCCGCCAATGCAACACCACTATTCTTCATGTCTTTTAAATATTCAAGCTGATTGTTTCCCACTCTTCTATGCGACCGGAGCAGATGACTCTTGCCAAATGAACATAACTCATGATTGTGCTCTTTCAAATGTTTTGTAACTGTCCACATCCCATCACCCCCACATCAAACTGAACAAATGCACCACAGCCAGTCCTCATATCAATCTTTGAATAAAGCTTAACACCACTGTTTGGTTTCTGCTTATACCCAGCCTTAGCACAGAAGAACCTCTTCATCTGAATTGACTTAGTAGATGCCTTATAACGTTGTTCGCCTTTCCTCACACTAAAACCAACTCTGTATGCATATCCATTATATAACTCAAAAGCTTCGTCAACATTGCTTACTACAACACCAACCAAGTCTTCATCAACTGCAATTGCAACAAAAATATAACCACACCTATACCAACTACTAAAATATGAATGTGCAGTTCATTATAGATTTGATAGAAATATATTCTTCATTTACGTAGAGGGGGTACGGGGAATGCCGAATAAATCCAGCCATGCTCAACATAAGAAGAACATATTTTCCATCAATAACAGATACACATAAACTCATAACATAAAATTCATAATCTCATATAAAAAATTCATAATCTCATATAGAAAATTCATAATAACATAACGGAAAATTCATAACCTCAAAAATGTAAATTCATAACGTGAACAGAGTATTAATACCAATCACAACATTCAATTTGCATATAATCACCATGAATCAGTACCTACACCTACTAGAAACAACATTCATGATACACAAAACTAATAAAAAGAACCTGGACTTGAAGACGAGCCATCAATGTCAATGTTTAACTCTGCTTGATCATTGCTTATTGAATCACCAACAAAGTCTTCATTCACTGAGTATATGCAAACAGTGTAACATACCAGTTAATATGTTATGAACATAGTACTATTACATTATGAATATTCATATCACATGCATGAACAGAGTATCAAAATTCATAATTGCGTAACAGAAAATACATAATCTCATATTGTAAAATTCATAACAGAGACATGGTACTAATACACAATTACAACATTATGAACATTCAAACTGCATAGATACTGAACAAATACCAATAAAAATAACTAAATCTTCAACAATCCATGATCTCATAAATCAAACGAAATCAAACGCATAAAATCGAACGCAACCTGGAATCACAGAAATCATATCGGTGGAATCTTCTCCTCGAACCGTCGTCTCCTCCATCGCGAATAGGAAAAAATCGCGAATGTCGGATTACAACTGCCTCCAGAGAATTGCGAATAGGAAAGAATCAAACGCAAAGAGTTGTCGGATCAGAATTGCCTTCCTAACGCCGTTAATAGAACAGTTTTTTTTTTTTTTTTTTTTTTTTTTTTTTTAAAAAGACGCCAAAAACGACGTCGTTTGGAAGCGTGTTCACCAAGCATGGTGAACACGTTTCCACGGCATAATTTGCGACTAATCGTAGTGCTTATTTCATTATGGTACTTCCAGCCCAACAATCTTCAGTTCATTAATTATATATGGATATATTCCCAATCAAATAATATACATTCAGTATATAAATAATGTACTTTTAATATATTAAAAATATATATTATATTTAGGAAAAATACATTACTTGAACACTGAAAGTACATTAATTTGTATAATGTATAATAGGAATTGTCCCCTACCCGACCGTAACATACACATGGTCCGTATCGGATCAATTACTTGAGTAGATCCCGACCCGGTCATCGCCGACGTAGTATGATCACTTTTCCCGACTTAAATTCAGACTGACCGCATCGTTAAAACGGTCATACTTGAGAGTCAGTCGCCCTGCCCTGACTTAATTAGCTCAGAACCGAGCTACCGACCTAATTCCCTTAGTGGAACATGATAGTAGTGTACCCAATGAACTCAAGAATCTAAAGACATTTGGGCGAATCACTTTGGGCCCCAACATGGACCTGTGCATGGAATTCACATACCACGCATGCCGAGAGATCAGTAATTGTCCCTTCCTCACTCCTATAAATACTGTATCATTACATGCAAGAATGACTTTTGGACAATTTCCTTATAACTTACCTTAGCTTGAGAACCTCTACTTCACGCCGTTATCCGAGCATAACCTCTTAAACTAACAAGTAAACTAAATAACCGTTGAAACCCGATCCACCCTACACTTCTACGTATTCGTAATAAACGACATATTTATTACCTCAATGTATATTGAGTACACAAATAATATACTTTTAATATAAATAGTTTATAACCATGGTCCACAGAATAATTTGCCATATATTCCTCCGCGAGATAATCAAACTGCACAAGTATGGGCCCCAGCAGAGGAAAAAAAAAAAACAAAAAAAGAGGAACAATAATGTCTGCTGAAAATGGAAAAAAGGGAAGACATAGTCAAAGATAGACGGTGGAGTCGTGGAGACACCATCCATCTACGCTAATCAATCACATGGACCGCATGAGCGACTTCGAATTTCGCATCTACTTTTGATTTTATTTTTTATTTTTTATATATATTTTTTTGAGTTGGGATGATAAGAGAGCTATGGTTCCGTAATGGCTTCCCATAAGCTCGATTCCAATTTCAATATTGGCAGGCTCAGTGGGGGCCAATGCCATCATCACAGTGAAAATTCCAAAGCCCAACTTGTCCCTTTCGAGGATTCAACCCCACCCTTGGGGGAACGCACGCTGGAGTCTCTACGTACAATCATTTGCGAGCCCAGCTCGATTCCGTTGATTATTTTCGTTCGGTTGTTGAGGACTGATGACTTCTTGTGAGCTGTGATTCCACCCAAACCTAGCTTCACATCAATCTCCATATTCTAATTCTACTCTTCAACTGCAGAATCAGTACATAGAGCTCACCTTTCTGCTTACCATTTATTTGTTGCCGTAGATTCGTGGTTTGGAGCCCCTCAGATGGTAAAGATGCGATTTTTGAAGGATTTCAAGAAAGTCCATTCCATTTCCAGGTGAGAATTTGTTCAATTTGCCTCCGCTGATTGAATCTCAAGATAGGTTTTTTAAGAGGTGTGCACGGTGACCCATCTCGGTATTCATACTTACTGAGCTGGTTGATTTTGCTTTTGCTTAGCCATTTTTCCTGAACTATGGGATTTTCGTGATTTTTGCATATCTGTTGATAGTATTGGTAGCTAAGTCTTGAATTTTTGGTGAGATACGGAGTATATAATGAGTTCAGGTATGATGCCTGATGGTTGTGGGTCAAGCTTCATTCTGGCACTGCCTGATGATTTGTTTGCAGTAGTGACTAGATCTCTCTCTCCAAGGGATGTGTGCAATCTAGCCCTTTGCTGCAAGAGCTTGCACGAGCTAGTTGCCTCCGAAAAGATATGGCTAGCTCAATGTGAGGCACTAGGGTTGATTTCCTATTGGGAGCTAATTGAATGGAGAAAGGGGATTTGTTCTTTCAAGGCTCTATGCCGTTTCCTTGTGGACGTAAAGCCATTGCTTGGCATTTGGGTTCATCAAAATCCTGAACTTGGAAATGTGGTTTATGTTATGCCTGGCTTTCTTTCAGTCATTGGTTGCAGGATTATTCCCCAAGAGCTTGGTCCTTTAGGCCTTGAAGATGGTCCAATTCTGTGGGCACCTGTTTTTGAAACTGTTTGTGATTTTGAGGGTTCATCTACGTTCTTTCTTCATGGGCGGGAGAGAGGAAATGACTATGTTTATCCTGGTTCTCTAAAGGCTGTTGACAGGACTTGCAATGTTCTTCTGTTAGAGGTTGAGCCTCGGCAGCAGGGAAATGGAGGCAAGTTGTTTCATAGTAAGAGCCATGCCCATCTTTTAGATAAGGAGTCATCACGAAAGCTATGTAGGTCAGATACTAGCATTTCAAAGTCACAAAGAATGAATGGGCAGATTGCACCTTCTGTGCCTTTTAACCGGTTGGCATTTGGTGATAGGAGAAAGTTACTTGACACAGTCACTAGCCAGGTTCGTCTAAAAGTTCCAGATGCAGCTAACCTGCTGCTCTTTCCTCGTATGACAAGTGATGAAGCTCAATTGAGGCAGGATATAGCAGTTTTGTACGAAAGAAGAGTGCTGCTTATGCAAATGCATAAGATTGATGGGTCTCTCACTGATTGGAAGACTGGCCAAGAGTTCCCTCCGGTTTCTTCTCATTTTGGTTTGAGTGAGATCAGGCAGAATCTTGATCAAGGAAGTGGATGCCATACTTTTCGAGCTGGAGTTGAAATTCAGACTCAGTGCACCAAGAGGAAGACCTTTGCTGGATATGTTAGAGAAAGTCTAAAACAGATACTTGGGAAGTCAAATTCTATGAATCGCGGCCATAGTTTTCTTAAGAAGAATTACACTAGTAGCGGCAACAAGCATGCACAACTTCATGAGTTTCTTAGACCCGGTGATAGCATTGCTCTGACTTTACATGCTTCCACTATGAAGTTATCTTCTTATAGGGCATGGCCAAATATGCATGACAGTAAATTTGCTCTCTACAAATTACCTGTGCAGGCTGTTGCAGCTGGTCAGGAATACGCTGGTTTATGGGGAGGTACTTTTGGTTGGCCTCCTGGAAAGCCCTCTGAGGACAAGCCAGGAAAGGCTCTATTTCTTCTTTTGCTTTCTTATGAAAAGTCACAGGGGAAAAAACTTATTGCCACCAAGATATTAGAAGGTACCCATTATGTTCTACATCCAAATGGCTCTGCCATGTTTATGGTGAATGTTGATGAGCCATCACCTGATGAATTCCCTTGGGATAGTGATGAAGATTCCAACCCCGTTGATGTAAAAGATGCTTTTGTAGGGGAAGGTATTGCCAATGGGTATGGTTTCAGGTATCCTGGTTCAAAACCCGGTTCACTCTATGTGATCCAAGATACATTGTTAGCTTTTGTGTGGAAGGAGTCTAGAGCTGTATTGACCTTGCAGAGGCTCAACCTGCAAGAGCTTTTGAAGAAAGGTGAACGAGTTGACCCTCTACCTCCAATTTCCAACTTTGCATACCTAACTAGGTCCTACTCAAATGTATTTGCTGGCTTCTCCAATGCCTCCAATGCCCCAGCTTCACCAAGGTATTTCTCCATCTAAATGTTTTTCTTTTGTGTACATTTCTACTTCATGCTGAATAAACTTGTCTGCATGTATGTTCTACACCTGGTTGTTATTGTTGCTTACATGATAAGTGATCAACTGACTTGTTAAGCTATAAACGGAGCATTTTCTGTGTAAGTTTACATTTACAGATTTACTTTTCTTTAAAAGCTAATTCGCCTTCTATTAGTCTAAGCAATATTTGCCGTGAATGGTCTGGGGTCCATATTGTCTCTCAAGCGTCTATTGCCCTTTGGGCCCTTTTCTAAAACTTTCTTACCTGATTTTAATAAGAACTATAAATCTATTTAAGAAATACACCCTCTTGTGCTATCTATTTCTGCTTTTTTGGGTTCTATGTTGGGGGTTTCATCTTCTTACTGAATAACAACTTGGGTAGATAAGGTAGAGTAATTGGTTTTACTCAACCCCTGATTTATTTGGTAGTGTTCATAATTAACTCAAAAGTTTTATGACGACGAATACAGTGACAACTATCGTCTCCTCTAGTCCAGTTTCTCACCTTTTCTGTTTTAGAAAACGTACCAACCAAAGTCGTGACTGCCTTTAAGATGCTTCTTAGCCATGCATTGATATCTTCTTTTCTGTGACAAATTTAAACTATATCGGAATAAGGGTCAAATAGGTCATCTAACTGCACATAATAATTCAATTAGGCCACTGAACCTAAAAAAACAACAATTAGATCCCTAAACTAATCATTTTCTTGCAATTAGTCTAATTTGTAAGTTTCCTAAGTTGCTAATAGGTCACCTTCAATTTAAAATATTTTTTAAATATTGATTATTTAAAACTTAAAAAAAAAAAAAAACAGATCGTCTCCGGCCATGGATTCGTCTCCATGGCCGGAGACGTCTTCGTCTCTTCGTCTCCACTGCCGGAGACGATCTTTTTTTTTTTTTTTTTTTTTTTTTTTTTTTTTTTAAATTTAAATAATTATTTTAAATAATAAATATTTTAAAAAATATTTTAAATTTAAAAAAATATTTTAAATTAAAGGTGACCTGCTAGCAACCTAGAAAACTTACAAATTAAATCAATTGCAAGAAAATTGTTAGTTTAGGGATCTAATTGTTGTTTTTTTTTTTAGGTTCAGTGACCTAATTGCATTATTGTGTGCAGTTCGATGGCCTATTTGACCCTTATTCCAACTATATCCTATTTTGCACAAGGAACTCTATCGTCTTATCATCTCAATCATATTTGTAATTACTTTCTGGGAATAAGGTTCAAATTGGCCACTGAACGTAACCCGAAAATGCAATTAGGCCACAGAACGAAAAAAAAGTGCAATTAGGCCACTGAACACTTCAAATGTATGCAATTTCACCTGATAGCAGGTTACCATCAATTTTAGCAGGTTACCTGCTTATGTGGCAGCTGAGTTGGCATTTTTAATATTTTTTAATAAATTTTAATAATAATTTTTTTAAAATGAAAAAAATTAAATAAAAAAAATTATTTTATTAAAATAGTAAAGAAAATAATTTTTAAATAATTTTTAATGAAAAAAATTATTATTAAAATTTATTAAAAATTATTAAAAATGCCAACTCAATTGCCACGTAAGCAGGTAACCTGCTAAAATTGACGGTAACCTGCTATCCGTTGAAATTGCATACATTTGGAGGTTCAGTGGCCTAATTGCACTTTTTTAGAGTGTTCAGTGGCTTAATTGCATTTTTTTTTTTCCGTTCAGTGACCTAATTGCATTTTCAAGTTACGTTCGGTGGCCAATTTGAATCTTATTCCTTACTTTCTGGTGTTGTACATGACTACATTCCATAAACACGTCTGCTGGATTACACTTAACGACTTTGTTCTGTGAAAGCAAATTACCTTTAAAACTGATGTACCTTGTTTATATTTGGCAGGTTGAACCCTTGATAGGACGAATATGCTGGCTGCTACTGCTGTAGTAAGCGTTTGGTTTTAGATGTTGTGCTCTTTGTGCCTGGTTAGGATTGGATTTTGTTTTGATGTAACCAGTATTCTTAGCTTATAGTAAAAGAGTATTTTCCCTGGTCTTTTCCACTTCCAACTTTTTTACATACCATTTATGATAGCTTGACTGGAATAAAAATTTGCCATGGAAAATGTATAGCCTGAGACTGCGTGTTTCTTACCGAAAGAAAACTATGATTATGATACTAAATTGTTCTAAAACATTATGAAACATTCTTCAAAAAAAAAAAAAAAAAAACATTATGAAACAAGTAAATTACTACTAGCTCTACTTGTGTTTCAGTGAAGAAAGCAGACATACGTGAGATGCAAAAAGTGGTAGATCTCATGTAATCCCCATTTTCTACTTCTTGAATAGCCTGTTTAGTTGTCTTCTGATCTTTTTGATCATTGTTTTCTCGTTTCTCTCGGCAGCCCTGGGTTTGTGTTGTTCCATAGTCTTCAACCTGGCTTCTTCCTTTGCAGTTTCTAGGGTTTCGATCAATCTCTGCAAGCAAACTTCAGCATTATCTTTGGCAGACTTGGGCATCAAATTCTCTCCCACGTGGGCCGGGGTGATTTTGGTTTCTGCAAGCAAACACTCAATCTTGGAGAACAGAAGGTGAGATTCAAGCTGTAGATAGTTTCTGGCTAGCACCTTGAAAGCTTCAAAGCAGCAATATGATAGCTCGATGTGCATATCCATCCTCCCTCTCCGAATCAAAGCTAGGTCGAGCTTTTCCACGTGGTTTGTTGTGAAAATCATGATCCTTTCTTCCCCAATTGCAGACCAGAGACCATCGACGAAGTTCAAGAGCCCTGATAATGTCACCTCTTCGCTCTTCTTCTCCTTCTTCTTCGCCTTGTTCGGGATTGGAATATCATCCTCGTCATCACTGCTGCTCTCCTCTTCTTCCGCACTCCTCTTACCAGTGAGATCAAGAGAGCAATCAATGTCTTCAATCACTATGATAGACTTGCTGGTAGTATCTATCAGTAGCTTCCTCAGGTCACTGTTATCCTTCACCGTGGTAAGCTCAATATCATACACATCGTATTCCATGAGATTCGCCATGGCAGCAATTGTGCTCGATTTTCCAGTTCCAGGCGGGCCATAAAGAAGATAACCATGCTTCCAAGCCTTCCCTATCTTCATATAATAATCCTTAGCGTTTCTAAACGCGATCAAATCATCAATGATTTCCTGCTTCATCTTTGGCGCCAACGCCATTGTTTCAAAAGTGGAAGGATGCTTCCAGGTGACGTAGCTCCACTTGTCGTCGTCCCAATCATCGCTCTTGTTGTTTGTATACAGCCGGCGCTTCTTTTCCTTCTTATAAATCCTCTTCCCCTCTTCCACCACATGTTTCAAGTAATGCTTGGTAACAACCTCGAGATGTTTCTTGTGAAATTTAAGGTCGAAAAGCCTCTTGTCCACTTCCTTTCCGCCCCAATTGATCGTCTGTTTGCTCGGTGAGTGCTTGTACGAGCTCCACTCCAGCCTGATTCCTTTGTATATGTCGATCACTTTCTCGTAATGTCCCATACTAAGAACAACGTATTCGGTGCTACCTCGGACTCCATTGGCTAACAGAGAAGTTGCTTGTGTGGAGGCGCTGGAGCTAAGGTACCGTTCGATGTACCCGAACACTTTGCTGCGCTCATAGAAGCCTTCTGTTTTGAATTCTGGAAAAGTAATGGTGACATATGGGTAGAAGTAGCTTAACACTTTGTTAATATACCTGCTGATCAAGTCTTGAGGGAAATAGCTCTCGTATACACTGCGGAAAAACATGAATGTGGCTAATGCGGGTCCCACGTTAGACCACAAATCCGCCATAACTAGTTGAGATCAGAGATGTTTTCACCGAGAGCTCCAAAGCTAAGATTGATGGGAATTGAGAACCAGCCCTTTATGATATTGTGCCTTTTATAGGCAACTATACAAGTTTAGTTTCCTAATAGAGATTAGGATATAGGCAATTATACAAGTTTAGTTTCCTAATAGAATTGCGATTAGGATATAGGCAACTATACAAATTTAAGTTTCCTAATAGGATATAATTGGGATTAGGATATAGGCAATTATACAAGTTTAGTTACCTAATATAGATTAGGATATAGGCAATTACACAAGTTTAGTTTCCCAATAGAGATTAGGATATAGGCAATTATACAAGTTTAGTTTCTTAATAGAATTGCGATTAAGATATAGACAACTATACAAGTTCAAGTTTCCTAATAGAATATAATTGGGATTAGGATATAGGCAATTGTACAAGTCTTCCAAATAGAATGGGGATTATGAGTAGATAATTTTGAAATTAAACTAAAAACTTTATTCAATAATATATTGTTATTCTAATACATATTTGATACGGAGTACTACAACTGAAAACTGCGTTTCAAATAAAATTAAACTTATTATTAACTCGAGTTATTTTCTTCTTAAAAACAAAATATAAATGTAATACATATTTGATGACTTGATGTGTAAGACTTGAGCGAAAGAATTAGTCTTCTAATAAAAGTATACTATTTTTACTTGAACAATATTGTTCGACAAAGACTTGTAATTTAAAACTAAAAAATATATATTTAAACCATTAATCAACATAAATAATGTAATAATATTTTATATTCTATACTTATTTTTACTTGCACTGATTTGATATGAAAACCTAATACAATATTACAGTTAATTTTTTTTATTTTTTTATTTTTACATATTATGTGTAATGTATCTCATTAAGTGGTGGTCCCTCTTGTTGCGCGAGCATACAAGAGATGAGGTGACATTTGAATTTTCATGTTTATAATATGTTAGGTAACTCAAAATATGACTCTTAGAAGTTATTTTTAAAATATTTTCTATGTTTATGTATTAAAAAATGAAATAAAAAAATATATAAAATCAATAAAAAATATTCAATTTGTTTTTTTTTTTATAAATATTTTCTATGTTTATGTATTCAATTTGATGAATAATATGTTGGAACCGTTGGTAGGAAAACAAATAATAATCAAAAAAAAAAATTGACTATTATTTCCTGGAAAGAAGGGAAGAAAATTTGAAGAAAATTGGCTAGTGTTTGGTGTTGGGTTGTGCACTCTTTCCTTAAAACTTTATTTGCCACCTCCCGTAGATGCTAGAGATTTTTGAAGCTGGAAAAGTATACTTTCGTGCCGTGTAAAGTTGTGTATAAAACTCTACTGCCTCTACCCTCTCCAACAGCAATTAAAAATGACATTAAAGCTGCCTTCCAACAGCTAGCCACCACTACCTGGGAATTGAATTCAGTCAGAACTTTCGGGTTCCGGACGACATTCGTGGCCCCCAGGTGCCGGCGCACGCGAGCTCGGGCTTGAATCAAGCCTTTTTCAATCTCTGAAAGTTGGAATTTGATTTGCACCCCCCCCCCTCCCCCCGCGCGAGAGAGCCTCTATGCTATACAATTCTACAAGCTTCAAAAGAGCTCTTGTATATAAGGGGGGGGGGGGGGGGGGGGAAATCTTCATTCCAAAGCAATGTGGGACAAAAAGCTCACTTTTTCCCTTCATTTTCCAACTCAAATGGGTCTACTTTGAGAATCAATATCTCATTCACCCATTATCCATTTTGAGCGTACAATATATCGATCTCTTCGTCTCACTACGAAGAATCCGAATCCACTTTAACCCGACCCAAATCCGAAGTGGACCCCACTGATAATTGTACCACAAAATAGCCACTTAACATGTCATTTTAAGCTATTTTTTCCAACATAATATCTTTCTAAATTTTTAATAAGAATACATGATTCTTTATTTTTCCCACCTCTCTTCTCCTTCTTCTCTTTCATCACTTCAAACTAATTTTGGAATAGCAAAAATGTTAATCAAAATTGATTCCGAAACCATATTATGATTTCATAAACCAGTTTTGGTTTCAGAAATCATAATTTGGTTTCGCAACCATTTTTTTTTTAAACAAAAAGAACTTTATTAATCTATCAAAATAGATGTTTTTATAAAGACCCAAAAGTGAAAAAAAAAAAAAAAAAAAAAAAACAAACTAAGATCTCAAGGCCCAAATTAAACTAATAAAATAAATAAATAAATAAAAGAATGAACTCAAGCACATAAAAGACAATCGTTATTTCATGCACCACGACGCACATAGCAATGTGCATTTTCTGATTTTTCTCTCTCAAAACAATGTCGTTTTGTTAAGTTGTATGTGAAATTGACACAACAGAGTGTATGTGTATTCTATTATATAATTATGAACATTATGTTATACAATAATGTACATTTTTTTATACAATAATGTACATTCTTTTATACAATTATGTACCTCCGAAACAATGAATTTTTTTAAGAGTTAAAAGTTTATATGTATTATGTTAAAAGTTTATGTGTATTATGTTAAGAATTTATGTGTATTATGTATTATGTTAGATTATGTGTATTATATTATAAATAAAGAGTATGTGTACTTTGTTATACAATTATGTACATTTTCGAAACATGAGATTTTTTTAGAAGTTAGCAGCCAATACAAAAATTTCCAAAAAAAAAAAAAAAGAGAGTATAAAACAACGTCGTCTTGCACCAGGGCGCACAATGCAATGTGCGCCCTGTTGCACGATATACATTGCCCATAAAAGAGGCTTCATAGTATTATTATAACTAACTAGTAATTCACCCGCGCGATGCACGGAAAAAAATTATGCTATTATAAATATAAATAAAAAATAGAAAAACTAAAATATTTTAAATTATTTAATATAATAATATTTTTGAGCTTCCATTGGTCAAGTATTTATTATTTTTATAGAATACAAATTACAATTAAAATTATAATTATAATTATAATTTTGTATGGTTAATATAATCTCTAATTATGTGCATATTCAAATAAACTTATAGAGATAATTTACATAATTACATTGATTTATTCTTAATTGTATTTCATCTATATTATAATTTTCACAATACAAATAATAACTAAGATAATTACATTTGAAAAGCAAATTTCAAATTTTGTATGTGTAAATTTAAACTCTAATTGAACACATTTTTTATATGATTATATAATATATAGCTATTTTATTTTTCAAAAGTATATTTTTTATATGATTATATAATATATAGCTATTTTATTTTTTAAATGTTGTGTTTTTTTTTTTTTTTAATAAAGGATGTTGTGGCATTAATTATAACATTAATTATTTTCCAAACCATATAGCTTTATTATATAAAGGATAAAAGTAGAAATGCATATGCAAAGCTAATAAGCCCAAGTCTTTCTGTCCCAATCATTATTGTGTGGTCCACACAAGTTATATCGCGCACCAGGGCGCACATTGCATTGTGCGTCATGATGCAAAACGACGTTGTTTTACATTTTTTTTTTTGAAAATTTTGTTTTTCCGTGTTCGCTGTTAACTTGTTAAAAAATTGCATGTTTTGAAAATGTACATAATTGTATAACAGAATACACATAAACCTTTAACTGTTAAAAAAATCGCGTGTTCGGTTGTACATAATTATATTAAAAAAAATGTAAATAATTGTGTAAAATAATGTACATAATTTTATATCAGAATGTACATAATTGTATAACATAATGTACATAATTATATAACATAATACACATATACTCTGTCGCGTCGACTCCCCACACAACTTAACAAAACGACATCGTTTTGGGAGGTGTGGGGCACAATGCTATGTGCCCCGTGGTGCAGGGTATAACGATTGACTTTTGAGGGCACTTCTACCTAATCGTAATCAGCTAGGGATTCTCCAATCCACTATCACTAATTTCCGAGCTCCACCACTTAATCAAATAAGCAATTCATACCTATAACCTATCCTATGAGCTAAATCAGTATATATATACTCCGAGTGTATTTACGATATCAATTACCTAATGGTGAATCATTCCCTAATGAAGTCATTAGCAACCCTAGGTTTTATCCATCCTTTAAATATTGCGTATGAACATTATACGGACCCATGCATGTTCCATAAGGTAAATTAAAAAAAAAAAAAAAACTTAATTATTACTTTTTTTTTTTTGTTGGTATTTTTATATTGTATGATAATTTTATATATAAATAATTAAATTGTGTTAACTTGTAGAAACTATTATATTAGTAATATTTTAACACACCCCTCTAAGCCATGACACGTGGTTGGGCGTTGGCCCTCGTGTGGCCTATTTAACAAAATGGTGAGTACATAGGGTCACATTTTTCTAAGATTTTTGGTAGGCTCAATCATTGCTTTCACCTATAAATAGTAGTTCCTCCAAGACATCCTTCATTGGTTCTTTATCAATTAAGTAGCCTCACTCGGAAGTCACAGAAGCAAACATGCTTACGTGTTTGTAGTTGTAACCCCATTGGCCACCCTCGCATAACCTTGGTGGGTAGTTGCAAGCCTCCTAGCATAATCCCGATTGGTAGTTATAAACCCTCATAACATAGTTTCGATCGGAAATCGTTATGCCATGGAACCGTGTTCACCATTCATGGTGAACACGGCCCCAACGGTAACGGTGCACCGTTATCTCTTTTTTTTTTTTTTTTTTTTTTTTTTTTTAATTAACCGCGCGACTTTTCTTCTTCATTTTCACATTTCGCGGTTTCACTTCCTCTTCGCGCAAGCTTCTTCAACATTCATAAATTATGAATGTGCAGTTATGAAATTATGAATTTTCTTTTATGAGATTATGAATTTTATGTTATGAGATTATAAATTTTTTGTTATGAGATTATGAATTTACAGAAAATTCATAATTTAATAAATGTTTTTCTTTTATGCGATTATGAATTTTCTGTTATGAGATTATGAATTTACAGTACATTCATAATCTCATAACAGAAAATTTATAATCTGAACAAACGTGCGCCGTTAACACCACATTAATTAATTTTTTTTTATCTTGTAAAAACGACACCGTTTGGACCCGTATTCACCATTCATGGTAAACACGTTTCCAGGGCATAATTTACGTTCGATCGGACTTTGGGCTTAATACAATAATTTTTGTACATATCCCTTAGATTAAACCTTAATTTTGTTAAAATATATTTTTGTTAAGCTTAGCATCATAAATCGTAAATTTACAACTTAGTTTATGTTGAGTAAATTTAATAAAACTATTAAACATAATTGGTGTTCACGCTGTTTGAGGTCCCTACCAACCTCCCCTTCAATGAATCATTGAGTAAGAGTGGTTTAAATTTGCAATATCCATTTGTTAAAGAAGGTTGCAATGTTTAGTAACTAAGGTATATTTTTTTAATGTATTTTATTTTATGCTAATGCTAATATCCCCAATTGCTTAATTATTTTTAATGTATATAATTGTTACAAATGAAGTGGAAATGTTTTCTTCTTAACATTATTTAATGGTATAGTTTAAAGTTGAAATTACCTTAAAAATCAAGTGAAATTTTATCTAAACCTCCGGCTGTGATAGATGTATTATGATTGTATGCGACGAAGAGTGTTGTAAATAGGGGTGTTCAATCGGTTAACCGAATCGTTTTAACCGAACTGATTTTTTTTTCCTTTAACCGTTAACCGAATCGAAGTTTGCTCTACCGAATTCATCGAACCGAAATTTTTTTCGATTAATCGGTCGGTTAACCGATTAACCAAACTTTTTAAAGCTAAAATTTAAAATTCTAAGGGGGGTGTATTCAATCATGACTTTCATAGAGTTTTAAAGACTTTTATGAACTTTAAAAGTTTGGAGGTATTCAATTCAAACTTTTAGAGAGTCTTTAAAAGTCAGACGGTATTCAATCAAGATTTTTAAAGAGTCTTTAAAAGTCGGGTGGTATTCGATTAAGACTTTTAAAGAGTTTTTAAAAGTCATGTGGTATTCAAAAAGTTATGAACTTTAGTAGACTTTTTAATTTTAAGACTTTTGTAGACTTTTCATTCTCAAATATAAATAGTTGAAATCCAACCATCAACCCCAAGATTTCAAATTTTCTTTCTAACAACTTTGAATGTTTTCTCTCTCTATTTAAACTTTATTTTTTCTCCCTATTTAAACTATATAAACCTATCTAAATTCAATAAATTATTTTTTTCTTCATTATCCTATATTTTTAAACTCTACCAATTTTTCTCTCTCTCATAAACTTTAGAATCTTCATCTAAAAATTTGAAATAATATTATTTTTACTTCATTATTGCTTGTTTATATTGATTTTTATTTTTATTTTCTATGAATTTTTTATCCCTAACTTTCTCTAATTCTCCTTAAATACATGAACAAAGAAAATTTTTCATCGTCAAATTTTAGTATATGTTTCATAATATTCATATAAATACTTATATATTTTGATTATTATTATTTTATGTTTATATTAGTAATATATATTTTTCTTTTTTTTTTTAATAACAGGTTACTACGTATTGCGAATTACTATTCGCAACAACAATTTGGAGTTGCAAACAGTAGCACCTTGTTGTTGTTTGCAGTCTCAAATTACTATTGCAAATAATAGTTCTTTGCGTGATGCCAAGCTAGCAATATATCAAGAATAATTTTATATATATATATATATATATATATATATATATATATATATATATATATATATATATATATATATATATATATATTATTAATATTAGATTTTTATTTTTTTTATTTTATGCAACTTGTAATTATATTTTTAAATATTTTATTTGATCAAGTCTTTTATTATAAATTTTATTGTCCAATATTGTTATGAATTTCTAATGAAATAGTTTTTTTTTTTTTGTTGATGTTTATTAATAATATATATAAGTAGTTAACATATAAGTCTCAGCATACTATGGATAAAAGTAATAATATTGAGAATGTTGATGTGGGTGAAGAACTATATAATAAGAAGAATTTTATGATATATTTTAAATGTTTTGTAAGAAAATTGTAAATGATAAGAATCAAAATCATTGAAAGTTTGTAAGGATGTATTCAATTTAGAATTTCAATGACTTTTGTAGACTTTTTAAAATAAAAAGTTGATAAAAGTTTATGAATGTTTTTTTATATAGACTTTTATAGAGTCTTATAAAGTTTTAAAAAGTTTTAAACGACTCTATGAAAGTCAATCAAAGTTTATTAAAATCTATCATTTTAAAAGTCTTTAAAACTCTACAAAAGTCATGATTGAATACACCCCCCTAAGGGTGTGTTTGGTTGGTGGGTTTTGTCCATAGGAATGGGTATGAAAGTGATTGTTGTTGTTTGATTGATAGGTTTTTAGAACACTACTATGGGTTTCGAATACCCCATCAATTGAAAAACCCATACCCAAATACAATATGGGTTTCATTCCCTTATTCATTCCCAAGCACTACTATAAGTAACTATTCCCATTCCACCCTACTACTAAACATGTTAAATACTTTTACCAAAACCCATTACCATTACCAAGTATTTGATACCCATTCCGATTCCGATTCCTATTCCTATGTGCGAACCAAACACACCCTAAAAATAACCCCTAAAATAATAAATTCAATTAAAATAAAATACATATCATAATAAATTCATAACAAAATATACGAAAACATTAATTATAAATTCCAAACATCCCTAACTTCAAATTAGTATTTATATATATATATATATATATATATTAAAAACTTCAGTTAATTATTCAATTAATTCGATTAACCGAACTTCGAACCGAATTAACCGTTAACTAAAATTTTAAAATTCCTTTAATTATTAATCGAATCGAAAAAGTTTGGTTCGAAAACAATTAATCGAACTTTGTCGGTTCGGTCGGTTAACCAAAAATTATCGCACACCCGTAGTTGTAAACCGTGGAAATAGGAGGCACGTGTCTCCCGAAGGCGATTAATATGCTCCGCACCTAGATCAAGTGACTGATAGGAGGATTTTAACACTTCCTAATCCTAAATGGAAAGCCTGCCCGTATGAAGACAGCCGTCATTGCTGTACATCCAGCTCTTCCTACAACCATCACTTTCAACGCTCTTTCTCTCTCTTTTCAAAGAGATTATTCTTCTTTATTTATGGGGTTTCTCTGTAATTAAGAAAGAGATAAATTTAAAACTGCTGAAAGGAAGCCTTCCCAGTGAGTCAATCAGAGAATCTCTCTCTCTCTCATTTGCTGTTCTTCATCAGTATTTTAATTTATTTACTTATTAACATATTCAGACACACACATATTTCCTGTGTATGTATCTCTGCAATGAATCTGGAGGTGTGTGCGTAACTATCAGATAAAGAGCTGATCACTGTAGATTTCAAAGGTATGTATTGATTGATGAGCCTAAAATTAGTTCTTGAGGTTTATGAATTATTGATTTGACGTTAGTTTGATTATTTTGATGTTCACCAGAAAGTGGAATTTGTTCTGTTGATTTCTGTGGTTGATTAAAAGTTTGGTTGAGATTTGGATTGCATAAATGTTAAGTTGAAAGTAATATCCTTTATCAAATCAAGGATTCGAAGTTTATGTGTTTGATTAGTAGTTCAATCTAGAGAGCATAGATGCATAATTGGTGTCCTTGAAAGTAAAAAAATTTGTTGTTTCAATTTTCGGAATAGGAGTATCATATATTGCTTGTTGTTCAGATAACCCATTTCTTTGGGCAAAGCTTACTGTTTCTGAATTGGTAAGATTTTAACTTGTATGGAGTATCAAAACTTTGTAGTTTCGGAGGTTAAATGAATTTTCATACAGATAGAAAAAGAAGCTGCTCGGGGGAGCTGGATTCAAGACTGAGTTCAAAGAAGCTTGAGAGCCAAGAGTTTCGGTTAAAGGCACATGCTTTGCTTCTTTACGTGAGGGCTTTAAAGTACAGGATTTTTTTAGCATTGTTTTGGGGTACATATTCCATCAAACATCCATAGGAAGATTACTTCATGCATATTGCTGACACCTGGAAAGGAAGATGGCTGCAGAACTTGTTAATTCTGCCACAAGTGAGGATAAACTTACAGAAACAGATTGGATGAAAAACATCAAAATTTGTGAATTGGTTGCTCATGATCACGGGTATAACATACCAGTTTCATTATCTAATTGATGTTGTCAGTGTCTTTACTTTTTAGGCTACATCAGATTCTTGTTTAGGCTGGTTTTCATTAAATATGTGTACCTTTGTCATGAGAAAATATTCCTCCAAGTAGTGCTTTGTGCAATTTGGAGGACAAAGATTCAACACAAAGTTGACTATTTAATGAGTTGATTAGCTGAAAATTGATTTCCTTCGATTTGTTCAGGCAAGCTAAAGATGTTATTAAAGCTATAAAGAAGCGCCTTGGTAGTAAAAGTCCAACTACTCAATTGTTTGCGGTGACAGTAAGTTACTCCACAGATAACATTTCTATTGGTTATAATTCACTTTCCATTTCATTGGCCGTAGTTGTGTTGGTACCTGCTATATTGCTAGCACCAAAGAGTGGTATTTTGTTTCTCCATATTTTAAGAATTCTTTTTGTATGGTCGTTTAATTTTACAGTTGCTGGAGATGCTAATGAACAATATCGGAGATCCTGTTCACAAGCAGCCAGGTTATAGATACAGGAATGCTCCCAGTTCTTGTAAAGATAGTAAAGAAAAAGGTTCTTCATCTTCTCTGTGCAAGTCTTACTATCTTTATCAGTTTAGTTTGAATTATAAATTCCTTAATACTTGCTCTATAGTCAGATGTACCCGCGAGAGAAAAGATATTTCTTCTTCTAGATGCTGCACAGACTTCCGTTGGTGGGGCTTCTGGGAGATTCCCTCAATATTATTCTGCATATTATGAGCTGGTGGTAGGTACAAGTCATTTGAACTATTCCCTTTTTATTTTAATTTATTCTGCCGTGGGAGATATAGACATGTAACTTCCAGAAATATTATCTTTCGACACTAAAAAAGAAAGGTCGGGAAAAAGGAATTTTGTTGCCACTAGTGACTTTAAATAGTTGGCTTGGTTGACGTGAGTGGCCGTGCACTCTTGTCCCTTAAGAGAGGTCGGGAGTTCGAACCCCCGCTCGTATGGAAAAACTAATATGGCCAGCACTTTGGCCCTTAATCGGGCCGGCCCGGTGCGAATGAGGATTAGTCTGAGTATGGTACGGGCTTAAAGGTGTCTCCTACCGTTAGGGCCTGCTCAGGACACCTCGTGGGACAAAAAAAAAATAGTTGGCTTAATGGTTTCTTTGAGATGAGAGGTTGTTCATATTTTCAGAATATATAGATTCATTCTTTCCAAATTGTTTTCTAATCTATTTTATTACAAGTGATCACTTAAAATTTGTAGGAAGTATGTTTTGGTGTTCCGAGTTTTTGTTGACAACAATAAGGATGCAAAAATAATTAGTGAATTCCATTTTTGGTCCTACTGTTATAGGGCTCATTTCAATTTTAGTCCACCTTAATAAATTTTGTCAGATTTAGCCACTATTATTGAATTCGTTCCACTTTTAGTCCACAGTAAGTTTTGCCGTCTAGTGACCGTTTAAGCTAGGGACATTTTGGTCATTTCATGGTATGTCCCCCCCCCCTCCCCGCCCCTTGATTTATCCATCAATCTTCATAATTTCCAATTCAGAAATTATTAAAAGAAATGTTGAATCTTGAGTTCTCAATTTCTCGTCTTCTTCATCGTATTCAACTTCACCAAATCTATTAAAAACCCAAGAGTGTACCCTCTAATCGGTTCTTATTTCTCCCGGGAACAATGACCGCCGGCTTCAATGGATTACCGACGTGATTAAGAGCACTCCCAATCTGACGTTCATCATCCACAAGATGCGCTTTCCTATCTTTAACACTAACGGCGAAAGCTGGAAGTTCCAGAGACAAGTCGCCATCCACGAGTTTAACACTAGATCTCTCAGGAAGTTCGTGGAGACCGTGGTTGATACAGAGCTCTCCAGTCGGGACACGATGCCGGCGATGCTGACGTGGTTTTTCTGGTTGGTTTTCTAACATACACCCCGATGACTTTTAATTTTTATGATCTTTTCACCTTCTTGGTCATCGCCCTCAACAATTGAGCGATCGGACGCCTTTTGAGAACAATCGCGATCGAGATCTGGTCTCGTCAATGGAGGCCCCGCTGGTCGTCCAGTCGTCCGATCAAGCTTTGGATGGTGTTGGGGCTGATGTAGGAACGATGTTCGGTGGTCCAATTAGTGATAGGTCGGGGTCGGAGAACTCTCGCGATCGGACCCATGTTTCGACGATGGTGGATTTACCGGCGACCCAGCCATTGCATGGACGATCAGTGACTGTTGATGGAGTTGGGGAGGTGTCGCGAACAAGACCCACAGATCAGATCGTCGATCGGCGTCCTCCTGTTTCTGAAATCTGTTGAGCCGATGGCGAGTTTCCGGCGTGTAGAGGAGACTGGCAATGGAGGCTTTGTAGAGAGATTTTGCGAATGGAGGAAATGGGTTAGGCGACGGAAAAGGTAAAGGAGAAGAGACATACCATGAAATGACCACAATGTCCCTGAATTAAACGGTCAATAGACGGAAAAACTAAAGGTGGACTAAAAGTGGAACGAATTCAATAACAGTGGACTAAATCTGGCAAAATTGATTAAGATGGACTAAAATTGGAATGACCCCTATAACAGTAGGATCAAAAATAGAATTCACTCAAAAATAATGCTTGAAATTTGATTTTTTCAGAGTGCAGGAGTGAAGTTTCCTGAAAGACCGAATGCTGTCCCAAAAGAGCATCGCCCATCATCCAATGATAATAGGATTAATCCTTGTGAGAGAAAACCTTCTCAGTTCAAAAAGAATGTGCCAGAAGCGGAGCCTCAAAAAGTTTCCGATTCGAGGTATCACTTATCGAATAGTGTATTAATAGGGGAAAAAAAATGCTCTGTAATGTACTGCACTAACTACTAAGTAGCTCAGAATTACTTGTCCTATTTATTTCAAAAAAAAAAAAAAAAATTACTTGTCCTATTACCTTGAGAGTCTGAGACACACCACCTGTATATGTAGTCTATTTCTTTAAAATTAAATAATGGAAAGAGAGACCTTTACAAGCTCAACAGTGGTCATATATGAATTTTCTTGACTTATGCATTTATATATACATATTATAATGCTTAATGCCCAAAATTTTTCTTTCCCATCATTTGAGTTTCTAAACAATGAAACTGCTGATTTTATGGATGCAAAATTTATTGAAAGGGGAATATAATTTAGTAAAGAGTGAATGTATCAATATAATATCCTGTGTTCTCAATATTAGAAGCATTTGTATTTGCACAGTATTCTGCATAAGGCCAGTGCTGCCTTGGAAGTCTTAAGGGATGTACTTGATGATGTTGACATTCAACATCCCGAGGTACTGCCATCTCCTGTGTCTATTTATTAACTCAAGGCCTTCAAATACTGTTTTAATTTAAATGGCTTTTCGTTTTTCATGAGTTAGACTTGTCTGATTAGATGTTTAGATTCGAATCTAATTCTTTTTTCTTTTTTTTCCCCCAAGGGAGCAACGGATGAGTTCACACTTGACCTTGTTGAGCAGTGTTCATTTCAGAAGCAAAGAGTAATGCATCTTGCCATGACTTCTCGAGTTCTCGGTAATAATTTCTCACCATATATGTTTACTATGTAGTATGTTGTAGAAGTTTAAACATGGTATAAAGAAGATACGACTCTCGGCCTAAAGGCTCAGTGACAAAAAGCATCAGATTGGTATTCAAGAATAGTGCACAGGCTTGTGATTAGGGAATATTATTTTTCTGGATTTGTCTTGTGTTAATTGTAACTATTATGACTATATTTGTCTCGAATTATACTCTTAAGGTTGTCAGACTATAGCATCTGTCAGATTCGTCATGAAATCTTCCCTTTTGCGCTTTTTAAAAATGAGATTGATCACTCCATGGAGTCTATAATTGATGACCATTGACGTTCTTCAGGGATGAAATATACGATTTTGTAAGTTATATTTTAATTCAAATATTAAATATTAATTAAAATTATATTTTCGATATGTATTTGTGTTTAATTTTATGATGTTGAGTTAAAATATTATGTTTTTTTTTTCTGGCTTCATTCACTCTGTTTTATATTATCATCACATGTTCTCATCTAAAAATTGTTATAAGATGTTATCAATGATGTTTGCTATCTATAATATTCTTTATCTTGTAAAAAGGAAAGAAATGTTTTATTATGGAAGTAAAAGAGTATTTTCCCTGGTCTTTTCCACTCATTTATGATAGCTTGACTGGAATAAAAATTTGCCATGGAAAATGTATAGCCTGAGACTGCGTGTTTCTTACCGAAAGAAAACTATGATTATGATACCAAATTGTTCTAAAACATTATGAAACATTCTTCAAAAAAAAAAAACATTATTATGAAACAAGTAAATTACTACTAGCTCTACTTCTGGTTCAGTGAAGAAAGCAGACATATATGGAAGATGCAAAAAGTGGTAGATCTCATGTAATCCCCATTTTCTTCTTCTTGAATAGCCTGTTTAGTTGTCTTCTGATCATTTTGATCATCGTTTTCTCGTTTCTCTCGGCAGCCCTGGGTTTGTGTTGTTCCATAGTCTTCAACCTGGCTTCTTCCTTTGCAGTTTCCAGGGTTTCGATCAATCTCTGCAAGCAAACTTCAGCATTATTCTCTTTGGCAGACTTGAGCATCAAGTTCTCGCCCACGTCAGCCGGAGTGATCTTGGTTTCTGCAAGCAAACACTCAATCTTGGGGAACAGAAGGTGAGATTCAAGCTGTAGATAGTTTCTGGCTAGCACCTTGAAAGCTTCAAAGCAGCAATATGATAGCTCGATGTGCATATCCATCCTCCCTCTCCGAATCAAAGCTGGGTCGAGCTTTTCCACGTGGTTTGTTGTGAAAATCATGATCCTTTCTTCCCCAATTCCAGACCAGAGACCATCGACGAAGTTCAAGAGCCCTGATAATGTCACCTCTTCGCTCTTCTTCTCCTTCTTAGCCTTGTTCGGGATTGGAATATCATCTTCGTCATCACTGCTGCTCTCCTCCTCTTCCGCACTCCTCTTACCAGTGAGATCAAGAGAGCAGTCAATGTCTTCAATCACTATGATAGACTTACTGGGTGTATCTATGAGTAGCTTCTTAAGACCACTGTTATCCTTCACCGTGGTAAGCTCAATATCATACACATCGTATTCCATGAGATTCGCCATGGCAGCAATCATGCTCGATTTTCCAGTTCCAGGCGGCCCATAAAGAAGATAACCACGCTTCCAAGCCTTCCCTATCTTCATATAATAATCCTTGGCGTTTCTAAACGCGATCAAATCATCCATGATTTCCTGCTTCATCTTTGGTGCCAACGCCATAGTTTCAAAAGTGGAAGGATGCTTCCAGGTGACGTAGCTCCACATGTCGTCATCCCAATCATCGCTCTTGTTGTTTGTATACAGCCGGCGTTTCTTTTCCTTCTTATAAATCCTCTTCCCCTCTTCCACCACATGTTTCAAGTAATGCTTGGTAACAACCTCGAGATGTTTCTTGTTAAATTTAAGGTCGAAAAGCCTCTTGTCCACGTCCTTTCCGCCCCAACTGATCGTCTGTCTGTTCGGTGAGTGCTTGTACGAGCTCCACTCCAGCCTGATTCCTTTGTATACGTCGATCACTTCCTCGTAATGTCCCATACTAAGAACAACGTATGCGGTGCTACCTCGGACTCCATTGGCTAACAGAGAAGTAGCTTGTGTGGAGGCGCTGGAGCTAAGGTACCGTTCGATGTACCCGAACACTTTGCTGCGCTTATAGAAGCCGTCTGTTTCGAATTCTGGAAAAGTAATGGTGACATATGGGTAGAAGTAGCTTACCACTTTGTTAATGTACCTGCTCATCAAGTCTTGTGGGAAATAGCTCTGGTATACACTGCGGAAAAACATGAATGTGGCTAATGCGGGCCCCACTTGAGACCACAAATCCGCCATAGCCACTTGAGAGATGTTTTCACCAAGACCTCCAAAGCTAAGATTATTGATGGGAATTGGGAATCAGCCCTTATGGTACGGTGCCTTTTATAGCCAACTATACAAGTTCCGTTTTCTAATAGAATTGGGATTAGGATATAGGCAATTCTACAAGTTTTCCAAATAGAATGGGGATTAGGAGTATATAATTTTGAAACACTTTATATTTAATAATATATTGTTATCCTAATACATGTTTGATACGCAGTACGCCAGTACTTGAACTGAAAAGTACGTTTCAAATAAAATTAAACTTCTTTATATTGCACTTAAGCATTATTAACTCAAGTTATTTTCTTCTTTAAAAAAATATATAAATGTAATACATATTAGATGACTTGAGTGAAAGAATCATTCTTCTAAAAAGTATACTATTTTTACTTAGACAATATTGTTCGACAAAGAGTTGTAATTTAAACTAATAAAAATAATTAAACCATTAATCTGTTGGAAAAATTAGCTTAAAATGGCATAAAATGGCATATTAAGTGGCTATCTTGTGGTACAATTATCAGTGGGGTCCACTTCCGATTTGGGTCGGGTCAAAGTGGATTCGAATTCTTCGTAGTAAGACGAAGAGATTGATATATTGTACGCTCAAAACGGATAATGAGTGAATGAGATATTGATTCTCAAAGTAGACCCATTTAAGTTGGGAAATGAAGGAAAAATGTGGGACTTTGTCCTACATTGGTTTGGAAACAAGATTTGCCCCCCTTATATACATGAGCTCTTTTCAAGCTTGTAGAATTGTATAGCATAGAGGCTCTCTCGCGGGGGGGGGGGGGGGGGGGGGGGGGAGGGGGTGCAAATCAAAATCCAACTAGAAGACATCAAAATCAAGCCCGAGCTCGCGTGCGCCGGCACCTGCGACGACGAATGTCGTCCGGAAATGGGCTGGCCTTCCGGGCTAAGTTATGCCTAACTTCGGTATCATTTTTCATCTGTTGTGGTGCGAGCTCCTGAGGTTGTGGTGCATGGCTCGACCAAAACCGAGAACACCACTCTCGTGCTACAGAGAGCACGAGAGGTTGTGGTGCACCGAGAGCAAAACACGAGAGGTGTACTCTCGTATTGCACCATAGCACGAGAGGTGTACTCTCGTGACCGTTACAGGTGTTACACAATTGGTTTTAACACCAATTTAATGGCCATGTTGAATGCTATCACTCCAACATCCCTATATAAAGAGAGGTAGAGCAGTAGCATTTTACACACAGTGAGAAACAAGGGAATTCCAGTAACTTTTCATCTCAAAACTTCTGCTTCTACTCTCTTCTTTAGCCAATCTGTGTTCCAGCTTTGCTTTGTTTGCCGGGTTCCTTGTTTAGGTGCTTAAACAAGGAATCGTAACACGTTTTATCCTGGGAAACCTAGGCTACAACGCTCCTAGCACTTGTGGGAGGTAGCAAATAAGGTTTTAAGGAAAAGAACTTCGTGTTCGAACTCGTGCTAAATCCCTACCCAAACACTCAACCTTTTCCTTCCCAATTTTCTGTTTTCCCATATAATATTAATCTTTCCGTAGGATTATTATTATTTTGGGATTTTCAACCATATTACCCAACAATCTTAAAACCTTATATCCGTTTCCCGTTGGTTGTTTATCTCTAATTTCTTAGAAGAAATGGAGAATCCAGTTTTGCCAGCTCTCGGGGAGGAGAATGTTGTTGAGAACAACAGTGGTGGGAATGGCAATAATGTTGCTAATTCCCAGGCTACACCAGTGAACGTTGGTTCACAAGATGGTGGGAGCACCGAGGGATATATTCCCATGACTCGGGTACCTACGGTACCGAGTGGTTCGGCCGAAAGACCGGAGAAATTCACCGGTATTGGATCGAATTTCAAGAGGTAGCAGCAAAAGATGCTGTTCTACCTGGCAACTCTCGGCTTGGCGAGATTTTTGACCGAGAAGGTTCCCGAATTAAGGGAACAGGATGCCCAATCCGTGATGGCAGTTGGCTATTGGAAGGATTCGGACTTCTTATGCCGAAACTACATCCTAAACGGATTATGTGATGCGTTATACGATGTATATCGCAAGATTGGCACAACGAAAGCGCTGTGGGAAGCTTTGGATCATAAATACCGAAGTGAGGATGCCGGCGCAAAGAAATTTGTGGTTGGCCGATTCCTTGACTTCAAAATGGTTGATTCCAAAACCGTGCTAAGTCAGGTTGAAGATTTACAACTAATCTTTGATGAAATCCGTGACGAAGGCATGACGTTGAGTGAAGCCTTCCTAGTGGGATCTGTTATCCACTTGCTGCCTCCAGGGTGGAAGGACTTCAAGAATTACCTTAAGCATAAGCGAAAGGAAATGAACCTGGAGGACCTGATCCAGCGACTCCGAATTGAGGAGGGGAACAGGACGAATGATGGAAGAAATTCTGTCACTATTGGTGCTAAAGCCAATGTTGTGGAGCATGCTAAAAACTCCAAGAAGAACAAGAAGGACAAGCAAAAGCTAGGTCCGAAAGGAGGCATTACCAAGAAGAAATTTCATAGAAAATGCTTCAATTGTGGCAAGACTGGCCACAAGTCCTCTAAGTGCAAAGTTCCAAAGAAGAAGAACAAGAGTTCTGAAGCCAACATGGTTGAGGAAAGCAATCAGAAGGAGGTCGAGATTAGCCTTTCGGCTATGGTGACCGAGGTGAACCTCGTGGACTCTAACCCACGAGAGTGGTTCATCGACACTGGTGCAACAAGGCACTTGTGTTGCAACCGAGAAATGTTCAACACCTTTGAGACCGTTGAGGGCGAGAAAGTTTGGATGGGAAACTCTGCTCAGTCTGCTGTGGAAGGCGTGGGCAAGGTGGTTCTGAAGATGACTTCCGGGAAGGAACTGGCGTTGAACAACGTGCTGTATGTTCCAGAGCTGAGGAAGAATCTGGTGTCTGGCTCATTGTTGAACAAGCATGGTTTTCGCATGGTGTTCGAGTCAGACAAGGTTGTTTTGTCTAAGTTAGGAATGTTTGTAGGCAAAGGTTATGTAACTGATGGGCTTTTTAAGCTCAATGTAATGCCTATTATCATGAATAAGAGCAAAGTTAATTCCGTTTACTTGCTTGAGTCTTCCAATTTGTGGCATGGTAGACTAGGTCACGTTAATTATAATTCTATACGTAGATTAATTAACATGGACCATATTCCTAATTTTCAAATTAACACAAATAACAAATGTGAAATTTGTGTTGAGGCAAAATTAACGAAAGTACCTTTCAAATCGGTTGAAAGGGAAACTGAACCACTAGAATTAATCCATAGTGATTTGTGCGATTTTAGATCGATACAAACGAGAGGTGGTAATAAATATTTTATCACGTTTATCGACGATAGCACACGTTATTGCTATGTGTATTTGCTTAAAAGCAAAGACGAAGCCTTGGAAAAATTCATTCTTTATAAGAATGAAGTTGAAAACCAACTTAATCGTAAGATTAAGAGAGTTAGAAGCGATCGAGGTGGTGAGTACGAAGCACCTATTAGTGACTTCTGTGCGAGTGTAGGTATAATACACGAGCGTACTGCACCTTACTCACCTCAATCGAACGGTGTTGCCGAACGAAAGAATCGTACATTGAAAGATATGATGAATGCGATGCTTATAAGTTCGGGCCTACCTCAAGATGCGTGGGGTGAGGCTATTTTGACAAGTAATTACCTTTTAAATAAGGTACCCCACAAGAAGCTTGATAAGACTCCTTATGAGCTGTGGAACGGTAGGAAACCTTCCTACCGGTACCTGAAAGTGTGGGGGTGTCTTGCCAAAGTTTTGGTGCCAACACCTAAGAAAGTAAAGATAGGTCCTAAGACGGTGGATTGTATCTTTATTGGCTATGCACATAATAGTAGTGCTTATCGGTTCTTAGTACACGAGTCCCATAATCCGGACGTACACGAGAACACGATAATAGAATCAAGGAATGCATCTTTCTTTGAAAATGTATTTCCTTGTAGGTCCAATGAGGGACCGAGTTCGTCAAAACGAACGTTTGACGAAGCTATGGATAATGATAGTGGGGAATCCGAGAGAAAACCCGAGCTCGAGCCAAGACGCAGTAAGCGGGCGAGAGTTGGAAAATCATTTGGTCCTGATTTTCTAACTTACTTGTTGGAGTACGATTCGAGTACTCTAACTTGTTTATTAGAAAATGAACCCGATTTTCTATCATGTTTGATAGAAAACGAGCCTCGAACGTACGGAGAAGCCGTGACTTCTACAGAAGGACCAATGTGGAAAGAGGCTATTAAAAGTAAAGTGGATTCTATTTTACAGAATCACACTTGGGAACTTGTTGATCTTCCTCCGGGTAGTAAACTCTTAGGATCCAAGTGGGTCTTTAAAAGGAAGATGAAACCCGATGGTTCCATCGAGAAGTATAAGGCTAGGCTTGTAATCAAGGGTTATAGGCAACGCGAGGGCCTTGATTACTTCGACACGTATTCTCCCGTGACGAGAATAAATTCCATTAGAATGATACTTGCTATAGCCGCGCTGCGGAATTTGGAAGTTCATCAAATGGACGTTAAAACCGCTTTCCTAAATGGCGAACTAGATGAGGAAATCTATATGGAACAACCCGAAGGGTTCGTGGTTCCGGGCCAAGAAAGGAAAGTGTGTAAGTTGGTTAAATCGCTATATGGTTTAAAACAAGCGCCTAAGCAATGGCACGAGAAGTTTGACCATGCGATGTTAACTAATGGGTTTAAAATAAACGAAAGTGACAAATGTGTCTACGTTAAGGAAACGATAGACGGTTATGTCATTCTTTGTTTATACGTAGATGACATGCTCATCGTTGGTAGTAACGATCGAATGATCAAGTCTACCAAAAACATGTTAAATACGAGATTTGACATGAAGGATATGGGTTTGGCTGATTTAATCCTCGGGATTAGAATCATTAGAAGACCTGATGGTCTGGTGTTAAGCCAATCACATTATGTTGATAAAATCCTTGAAAAATTTAACAAGGATAATCATCAAGGGACTAGGACGCCATTAGATCGAAGCGTTCATCTAACCAAGAACCACGGGGAGTGTATTTCTCAAGTAGAATATGCTCGGGTTATTGGTAGTTTGATGTATCTAATGAGCTGCACTAGGCCGGATATTGCCTTTGCGGTTAGTAAACTCAGTAGATATACGAGTAACCCCGGTGCCATGCACTGGACGGCAATAGTGAAGGTTCTGAAATACTTAAGGTATACTCGAGACCTTGGACTGCACTATGGGAGATATCCTGCTGTACTTGAAGGGTATAGCGACGCTAGCTGGATATCCGATATTAAGGACTCCAAATCCACGAGTGGCTACGTGTTTACACTAGCCGGTGCAGCCGTTGCATGGAAATCCTCTAAACAGACCGTGATAGCTAGATCCACGATGGAATCTGAGCTGATAGCCTTGGACAAATGTTGTGAAGAGGCTGAATGGCTACGCCATTTTTTAGAGGATATTCCAAATTGGGAAAGACCTGTACCTCCAATGTGTGTGCATTGCGATAGTCAAGCTGCAATTGGACGAGTACAGAATCATATGTATAATGGTAAGTCTAGACATGTGCGTCGTAGACATAATACCATTAGACAACTTCTCACAACTGGTGTTGTCTCGATTGACTACGTAAAGTCAGAAGACAATATAGCGGATCCGCTAACCAAAGGGTTATGTAGAGTAGCTGTGGAGAAGTTGAGACGAGGAATGGGTCTAAAGCCCTTGGTATAAAGTTCTATAGTGGACACCCAACCTAGCTGGCACCTAGGTTCAATGGGACAACTAAATTATGGAACGGAGCGTGTCACTGTGGGGGTCTCGGATTCCCTACCACTCCTCGTTAGAAACAGTGGCTCCCGCACAAGGTTAGCATGTTAAATGCTTTAGTGATTCGAATGTTGGTTGACATATGTGAGTATGCGGGATACTCGGGACATCAAAAAGGCTTGAAATTAAGCCCGAGCTCGCGTGCGCCGGCACTTGCGGTCATGAATGTCGTCCGGAATTGGTTTTAACACCAATTTAATGGTCATGTTACACAGTGAGAAACAAGGGAATTCCAATAACTTTTCATCTCAAAACTTCTGCTTCTACTCTCTTCTTTAGCCAATCTGTGTTCAAGCTTTACTTTGTTTGCCGGGTTCCTTGTTTAGGTGCTTAAACAAGGAATCGTAGCACGTTTTATCCTGGGAAACCTAGGCTACAACGCTCCTAGCACTTGTGGGAGGTAGCAAATAAGGTTTTAAGGAAAAGAACTTCGTGTTCGAACTCGTGCTAAATCCCTACCCAAACACTCAACCTTTTCCTTCCCAATTTTCTGTTTTCCCATATAATATTAATCTTTCCGTAGGATTATTATTATTTTGGGATTTTCAACCATATTACCCAACATAATCAACATAAATAATGTAATAATATTTGATATTGTATACTTATTTTTAGAGTTTATTACCGAAATGGTCTTTCGACTATTGCGAAATTACCAATTTGGTCATCGACAATTTTTTTTGTCCAATTGGATCCTCGATTTTGAAAATGTTAACCAATTTGATTCTCCGTTAAAATTCCATCCATAAGCTGTTAAATTTAAGGACAAAAATGTAATTTCATATTTCTTTATTAAACCTTCAACCCCATAGCTTTCACGATAAAAAATGCCCGGGATTTGACCGGTCACCGGATCTTTAATCCTTCAAAGAAGTTGGCTTTGCAGCAGTTTCCTGTCGCCGGATCTAACCCATTCCGGGAATCCATCCGAGTCTTGATTCGCCGCCAGTAGTTTCCGGTGGATCGGAATGTTGAAGTCGCCGAGAATCGAGAAAATGTGAGCCACGATTGCTCTTTCAACATTATTGCCTTCACATTGCTCTTACTTTGAATTGTAGGTGTGTCGAAAGTGTGATTTGTTGGGATATTATAACTACAAACTGAAGACTGGCATTTGTTCAACATGTAAAAATGGGGATAATACATCTACCATGAAGTTGCCATATGCATGCAATTCAAGCTTCTTCTCCAGGTATGCTTGGTTCAGTTGGTTGATATTGCTATACCCGCCGCTTACCACAGGTAGAGTTAGCGGCACAATACCCCCAACTATTTAAGCTTATTGTGGGTCATCAATATTCTAAATTGCAGTTCAGTCTAGTTTTCTCTTTTTTTTGCTTTTGTGTTTGTGGGCATTTCTCATTCTATTATTATTTTTAACTGCCCCCTACTGTGGAAGACTGTATTGGTATCTTAAATCCTGTTGATGATTTCATCTTTACAGGAGCTTCAATCAATGAACATTGTTCCTCGCTTGAGATTGACTGAAGCTTGATCTTACTGTATTCTCTATCTCGGCCACAAATTATCTCATGGGGTCGTCTCTGCACGATTGGAGTTTATGCATGTCCCATAACTCATTTTTCTACTACACATTCACCAGATACAAGCTGCCAAATTTGAATGAAGTGAATTTAACATGATGATCTCAAAAGTAGCTAATGGTTAATTAGGGTCTTAGGAATTCTACATTTGAAGATGGTCACAGATTTAGTGATCCATGTTGCTAGTCGAAAGAAGTCAAGAAGAATGTGATAGGAGGCTTATATATAACCTTTGCCTTTTGGTCCAAACTTGAAACACCATTCAATAATTTCTTCTTGGTCCAAACCTGAGATTTAGGTTTGTAGCCCAGAAAGGAAGAAAGGAGCGACAGAGAGGTGGGATTTTGTTGAAAGGGCGGTTGCCTCTCTCTGTTTCGCAATGATTCCTCTATTTTCAACTTTCAACAACCCTTTCGATTTGTTTTTGTTTTTTGTTTTTGTTTTCCCCAGAAATAGATACAGAGAGACAGAGATTGAGATATGTTGTTCATCGCAATGCATTCACTTTATGAACAGAAGTCGCCGAGAATCGATAAAATGTGTGCCACACTTTCTTGATCTGTTATGGCGGAGCTCAGCCATGTTTTCAGATCGGCGATTATTGCAGAGGAAAACCGCTTGCCGTCTCCGGTCAAATCCCCGGCATTTTTATCCTGAAAGCTATGGGGTTGAAGGTTTAATAAATAAGATATATGAAATTACATTTTTATCCTTCAATTTAACAGTTTATGGATGAAATTTTAACGGAGGACTAAATTGGTTAACATTTTCAAAGTCGAGGACTTAATTGGACAAAAAAATTTGTCGAGGACCAAATTAGTAATTTCGCAATAGTCGAGAGACCATTTCGGTAATAAACATTTGATATGAAAACCTAAGGCTAACCACATCCCTACAAATTAGAGATTAGCAAGCTTACTTGGCAAGAGAGAGAATTTGTTTAAATTATTATTTAATACCAAGTGTAATGCAAGAGGGGAGAGAATTTACAAAATTTGCAAGAAGAGAGAGAATTTGCAAATGAGAGGATAAAATTGAAAAGGGCTGCCAAGCACGCATCTTTTGATTTTTTATTATTATTATTTCTTTTAATATTATTATATTATTATATTTATAATTTATAATTTATAATATAATATGATCGCGACCCATTTTTTAGAGTGAGATGAATTTGTAGGGATGTAGTATGAATAGTAGATGATTTGCAAATGGGATGATGTGGAAGTAAGACATATTTTTAAAAGTGGGAGAGATTTGCAGGAATAATGTTAGCCTAATACAATATTGCAGATTTACAGTTATATGTTTTTTTACATATTATATCTAATGTACCTCATTAAGTGGTGGTCCATCGCAATTAAGTAAATAATCTCGTTGCGCGAGCATTCAAGAGATGAGGTGACATTTGAATTTTCATGTTTAGAATACGTTAGGTAACTCAAAATATGACTTCTAGAAGTTATTTTAAAAATATTTTTTTGTGTGTTTAGGTATTAAAAAACTAAAATCAAAATAAAATATTTTGTGGGTGTAAAGGTGAAACAACACAAAATGTGTTTGCTCTATCACTTTTTAGTATACATGTATTTGCTAAGTGGGAACTGAAAAGGCAATGCACATGATTCTCGTACCTTAAATGATGTGTTCACACATACAAATAGATTTCAAATTCCATAAGGTAAAATATAAACTTAATTATTAAATATTTTGGTGTTTTTATATTGCATGGTAATTAAAAATTTTCCCTCTCTAGAAAATTCTCTCTAGGGTTTTTGCGTTTCTACTAGGTTTTACTCCTAGGTTTTCATCGGCATTTTTCTTCTCTTCCGGTCGATGGCCGGTGTTGAAACTATGGAAGGTGAACGGAGGGGAGGGTTGGCTGATATGGAAGGGGTTGATCAAGGGCTGTTGGAAGATGGGCGCCGAACGCTGGACGGTGGTCGCGACGACCGGCGAACTGGTGGCGGGGGTTTGGGGGACCAACGCCGAACTGTGGAGGAGGAGTTTGATGGACGACGAACCAGTGAGGGGGGTGGGGTTGATCATCATCGAGCTATGGAGGGGGGGTTTGATGATCGACGAACCGTTAGGGGGGGTGGGGGGGGGGGTATGGAAGGTTGGCAGCGACCGCCAAGGGGGGTGGGGGGAGATAAGGTTTATGGAGTGCATGAAGGCATGCGCCGGGATGAGGGAGTTGGGCGTGGTGAGGGCAGTAGGTTTCCAGGGCGGGGTGGGATGTCGGTGGAGGTTAGCGGGTTGAGGGAGAGGGCGGGAGGCGGTAGGGGGCGGGGTGGGGGAGAAGGGCCAGCAACTGGCCGGCCGAGGGGGGGTGGGTGTGGCGGAGTTGACGGATAGATGGGCGGAGATGGCGTTGATGGAGGAGGAGGGGGCGGTTTTTATGCCGGAAGGTGGAGATGCGGTGGTAGAGGGTGATGGGGAGGAGGAGGAGGAGACTTGGAGGATTGTTGGGCGCTTTTTGACGCAGAAGATGATAAAATTGGACTTTATGAGGCAGGTTCTGGCGTCTGTTTGGCAACCGGTACGTGGAGTACAGGTAACGGAGATTCAAAGGGGTTTGTTCTTATTTGTTTTTTTCCATAAGACGGATATGGAATACGTGCTGAATGGGGGACCCTGGGCTTTTTAGAATAATGCGCTTGTGTGTCGGGAGGTGTTGGATGGGGTGAATCCTGTGGATGTGGAGCTGGATATGATTGACATGTGGGTGCAGTTGCATGATATGCCAAAGGGATACACGTCGCATGCAATTCTGGAGCAGGCAGGGAATTTTTTGGGCTCTTTTGTTAAACATGATGACCGATTTGAAGGGGCGCCATGGTTAACGTTTCACCGTATTCGGGTGTCAATTTCGGTTGATAGGCCGCTTAGAAGGAGGATGAGGTTGATGAAGAGGGATGAGACTACAGCATGGGTAAATTTTAGATATGAACGGCTGCAAAAGTTTTGCTACTTTTGTGGTTGTATGGGTCACTTGCACACTTTCTGCATACACGCTAGGGAGGCTGGAATTCCGGTCGAAAGGTACCTGTACGGTTCAGATATGCGAGCTGGTGGATCCCGGAGCGCTCCTAGAGCGGTTGGGGATAGCTGGCTTGTTCCGGTAGGCGGGAAACCACGACCACTGGGAGTCAAGCTACGTGTGGTGGATGGGGGACAGGGAAGTGGGGGTGTCACACCCACGAGTATGTCTGAGGATGAGGTGGTGGTGGCTACGGCAAAGCGTCGTAGGCATGGGACGGAGGGGGGAGAGGATAGTGGAAACGATGATGTAACAATTGCAGCTGTTTCAAAAAACTTGTCCATGGCGGGAGCTGGTGTCCAGCCCCGCCCATCATCATGAGTACTTTGAGCTGGAACTGTCGTGGCTTGGGCAATCCACGCACAGTTCGACAAATTGTGGGCCTAGCGTCCAGTAAGAAGTCTGATTTTGTGTTCTTGATGGAGACCAAGGTACCACGGATACATGCAGAACGGATCCGGGTTACGCTTGGGTATGAAGGTTTGTTTTATGTTGATAATGATGGTTTGAGTGGGGGAATGGCGCTTTTATGGAAGAAGAATAATACGGTGAGACTTTTAAGCTACTCGCAGGGGCATATTGATGTGGAAGTAAGCTTGTTTAATAAGTTATGGCGTATGACATGTATCTATGGTATCCCCGAACGTGGTAGGCGGGAGGAGACATGGGATTTACTTGGTACTCTAAAGACTAGATCCTTGTTGCCCTGGGTGGTGATAGGGGACTTTAATAATCTGCTATATCAGCACAAGAAGAAGGGGGAAAATCCGTACCCTAATAGTCTGTTACGGGGTTTCAGAGATGCTGTGGATGACTGTGGTTTGATGCAAATGCCAATGAGAGGCCACCAATTTACGTGGCAGAAGGGAAAGGGGACACCGAATTGGATAGAGGAAAGGTTGGACAAGGCTTTAATAACGAATGATTGGGGTCTGCTCAATGAGAATGCATGGTTGGAGAATATTCGAACCCGGGCCTCGGATCACTCGATCCTTTTCCTAAGTATTAATGCGATTTGCATGCCAAGGGGAAGGGGGCCGCGGAGATTCAGGTTTGAAATGGCTTGGCTATTAGATGAGGGGTGCAAAGAAGTAGTAGAAACGGCCTGGCAAGAGGGGAAGACGGAGGGATTGCTGCATTGCCAGCAGTTGTGTGGAGAAAAATTAATGCGGTGGGGGGGAGACCAGTTTCATAAATTCGGAAAACGAATTAACCAGCTACAACAGAGACAAGATGCTATACGAAATAGGCGAGATTTGGTAGCGCTAAGTGAGTACCAACAGATTGAGAATTCCCTGAAACGAATCGAGGCCCATGAGGATGTGTTCTGGAGGCAGCGAGCTAAGCAGCACTGGCTACGCGGGGCTGACGCGAATACAAAATTTTATCACAGGTATGCCTCTGCACGTAGGAAAAAGAATTTTATTTCTAGTATTAAATGTGATGCTGGTAACTGGGTGGAGGGGGATGATATGCATGCTGCTATACAAAATTACTTTGACAATATTTTTGCCTCTAGTGGATTGAGTTGTGATGATCCACTTTTTGGGGTCCTAACCCCGCGAGTAACGTTAGAACAGAATGTGATGCTTGACCGCCCTTTTGAAATTAATGAGGTTAAAGAGGCTCTCTTTTCAATGTATCCGGATAAGGCACCGGGTCCGGATGGGTTAAACCCAGGTTTTTACCAGCAGTTTTGGGAGATAGTGGGAGGAGATGTTTCTGGCTTTATAACGAATGCTTTGAATTCCTGTATATTCCCCGAGGGATTGAATGATACTAACATTGTTTTGATACCGAAGAAGGAGATGCCTGAGACAGTTGCAGATTTAAGGCCGATTGCGTTGAGTAATGTCATTTACAGAGTTATGGCCAAGATGATAGCAAACAGGATGAAAACACTAATGGGAGGATTGATATCAGAATCCCATAGTGCTTTTATCCCGGAAAGGCTAATCACTGACAACATCCTGGTGGCAGCAGAGGTGGGGCATTATCTGAATAGAAAGAAATGTGGTATAGTGGGGTGGAGTGCTTTGAAGTTAGATATGTCAAAGGACTATGACAGGATGGAGTGGAACTTTCTAGAAAGGATGCTGACTGTTATGGGTTTTAGTGAGAAGTGGATAAAGCTCATTATGTTGTGTGTAACGACGGTTAATTATACTGTTCTGGTCAATGGTGTAGCAGGGGCACGTAAAACCAACCAGTGGACTCAGGCAGGGAGACCCTCTCTCTCCGTATTTATTTATTATTTGTGCAGAGGCTCTCTCGATGATATTACAGTATGAACAGTTGGCAGACTCAATACATGGGTGCAGAGTTGCAAGGGGGCGCCGCCTGTATCACACCTATTTTTTACGGATGATAGTCACCTATTTTTTAAAGCAAATATCCAGGAGGCGGGAGTTATAAGGCAGTGCCTTGCAAGGTATGAGAAATTGTCAGGCCAGGTGGTGAATTATAATAAATCTAATATATGTTTTAGTAGAAATACCCAGGAGGCTGACAGAGTGCAGGTAGCGAATTGTCTGGGGGTGGTGCAAGCACCCAATTTTGGAAAATATTTGGCCCTACCTTCCTTTGTAGGGAGAAATAAGAGAGCTGTTTTTTCGGTATGTGGAGGAAAAGATCAGGCAACGAATAGGTTCGTGGAGTAAAAAGTTACTTTCTCAGGCTGGTAAGGAAGTATTATTGAAAAGTGTAGCACAATCTATGCCTACCTTTTCGATGAGTGTTTTTTTGTTACCTGAGACAGTTTGTCAGTCAATTGAGCGAACTATGAATAAGTATTGGTGGGGAAATGGAAGAGAAAGGGGAATACACTGGAAGGCATGTGACAGGTTGTGCATACCAAAAAAGTATGGTGGTATGGGTTTTAAAGAACTGAGGGCTTTTAATCTAGCTATGCTGGGTAAACAGGCATGACGTTTTTTAACGGACCCAGGAACACTCGTGGCTAAAATCTATAAGGCAAGGTATTATTCCACAACCAGTTTTAAAGATGCAACTGTTGGTAATTGCCCAAGTATAATGGCAACCCATGCAATGGTAGTCTCAGGGGTGCGAAGGAGAATTGGGAATGGACAGACAACTTTAATATGGGGACATCCGTGGTTAAGAGATAATCCTAGCCCATTGATTCAAACAGAAATGCCACAGCAATTGAGAGAGGCACGAGTTGCAGGATTAATTGATTTACAGACTCATACCTGGGATCCACATATTTTGTCTGACTTATTTATTCCTGAAGATGTGGAGCGAATAAATATGATCCCTATTAGTCCTGAGTATGAGGACTCATGGTATTGGATGAGTGACCCAAAGGGGACATATACATTAAAGAATGCCTATAGGCATATTGTGGGTGGTTATGAGAATAATCCAGCGAATTTTGATAAATGGGTTGCAATGTGGAAAATAAAAGTTCCCCCAAATGGAAAACATTCTTGTGGAGAGCCATATGTGACATTTTGCCAACAACCCTTAACTTGATATTTAAAAGGGTGGAGGTGGACCCAACATGCCCAATGTGTGGTTTTGATCATGAAGATGTGTTACATGCTTTAGTACTCTGTGAATATTCTAGACTTATTTGGAATATAACACAATTGCCTATTACTAATATTGTTGCAGACTCTTTTACAACATGGCTAAAAGGGGCTATGGCGGTCTTGACGGAGGAGCAAACCCGGTTAATGGTAGCAATACTATATTATATTTGGAGAACCCGGAATTCAGCTGTCTGGAAGGGATCAATGATGCGGCCTGCCCAATTAACCAGAGCAGCCACCGTAGCACTGCAGGCGTACGGCGCTGCCCATGTCCACCGAACCAAGCCGGCAGCGGCAACGGAGCACTTAAACGGCCCAGGGGAGGACGGTCTACGGTGTTATGTAGACGCGGGTTTCTGGCACGACACGGGCGAGCCTACTTACGGCATGATAATAATAGCGCCGGATGGCTCTTTTGTGGCAGCAAGGAATGGCAAATTACCGATTTATTTTTCACCACTTATGGCGGAGGCCCAGGCATACAAGGAAGCACTGTCCTGGCTACTTGAACGGAACACCACATCAGTAAGTTTACTCACGGATTGCATGGAATTGGCTACGATTATCCGACGCCATCACACGCCGATCCATTCGTACGTTGGGGTCACAATTGACCAGTGCAGAACGTTAATGGCTTTATTTAATCGTATTACTTTAGATTACATCTCTAGACAGGTTAATTTACATGCGCATACTTTAGCTACGTTAGCATTTACACAGGATCAAGCTATGTACTGAGATGCTATCCCACCTGACGCTATTTCGGCTTTGATTCATTAATACAATCGCAAGATTGACCTTCAAAAAAAATATTGCATGGTAATTTTATATATAAATGATTAAATTGTGTTAACTTGTAGAAACTATTATGTTAGTAATATTTTAGCACACCCCTCTAAATCATGACACGCGGTTGGCCCTCCTATGGTGGTGAGTACAGAGGGCCACATTTTTATGAGATTTTTGTAGGCTCAATTATTGCTCCCAACAATAAATAGTAACTCCTCCAAGACATACTTCATTGATTATTCATCAATTAAGTAGCCTTACTCGGGACTCAGGAGTCACTCAAAGCAAACATGCTTACGTGTTGGTAGTTGTAACCACATTGGCACCTTGGCATAACCTTGGTTGGTAGTTGCAAGCCTCCTAGCATAATCTCGATTGGTAGTTATAAACCCTCATAACATAATTTCGATCGGACCTTAGGCTTAATACAATAATTTTTGTATATATCCCTTAGAGTTATTTTTTTTTTAAAAATATTTTTGTTAAGTTTAGCATCAGAAATTGTAAGTTTATAACTCAGTTTATGGTAGATAAATATAATAAAGCTATTAGACATAATTAGTGTTCACGCTGTTTGAGGTCCTTACCCACCTCCCGGCCCCTTCAATGAATCATCGAGGAAGAGTGGTTTAAATGTGCAATATTCATTTATTAAAACAGGTTGCAATGTTTAGTAATTAATGTATACATTTTTTAATGTATTTTTTTGATGCTACTATCCCCAATTGCTTAATTATTTTTATTGTATATAATTGTTACAAATGAAGTGGAAATCTTTTCTTCTTAACATTATTTAATGTTGTAGTTTAAACTTTAAAGTTGAAATTACCTTAAAAATCAAGTGAAATTTTATCTAAACCTGTGAATGTGGAAGATGTATTTATTCTTCCAAAAGGTTGAATCCCAACCATAAGAGCCCTCACACTTCGATCCAACAGAGCATTTGGGATGATGTAAATCATGATAATTTAACTAAACACGAATCTTCGATCCAACAGAGCATTTGGGATGATGTAAATCATGGTAATTTAACTAAACATGAATCTTCGATCCAACAGAGCATTTGGGATGGTGTAAATCATGGTAATTTAACTAAACATGAATCACAGAGACGACCGGTGCTCGGGTGCTCACTGCGCACAAGGAACCCCCTTACTTTGAGAGGTTGCTCCCACACTGTCGCTGGTGAGACTTGATCCCTTATCATTTTTCCAAAATTTTACATTTATGACTAGTTGAGCTATCCATGCAGGTATGGTAGATGTATTTATGATTGTATGCGACGATGAGTGTTGTAAACCGTGGAAGTAGGAGGCACGTGTCTCCGAAGGCGATTAATATGCTCCGCACCTAGATCAAGTGACAGATCGGAGGATTTTAACACTTCCTAATCCTAAATGGAAAGCCTGCCCGTATGAAGACAGCCGTCATTGCTGTACATCCAGCTCTTCCTACAACCATCACTTTCAACGCTCTTTCTCTCTCTTTTCAAAGAGATTATTCTTCTTTATTTATGGGGTTTCTCTGTAATTAAGAAAGAGATAAATTAAAAACTGCTGAAAGGAAGCCTTCCCAGTGAGTCAATCAGAGAATCTCTCTTTCTCTCTCTCTCATTTGCTGTTCTTCATCAGTATTTTAATTTATTTACTTATTAACATATTCAGACACACACATATTTCCTGTGTATGTATCTCTGCAATGAATCTGTAGGTGTGTGCGTAATTATCAGATAAAGAGCTGATCACTGCAGATTTCAAAGGTATGTATCATTGATTAATGAGCCTAAAATTAGTTCTTGAGGTTTATGAATTAGTGATTGACGTTACTTTGATTATTTTGATGTTCACCCGAAAGTGGAATTTGTTCTGGATTGTTCTGTTGATTTCTGTGGTTGATTAAAAGTTTGGTTGAGATTTGGATTGCATAAATGTTAAGTGAAAGTAATATCCTTTATCAAATCAAGGATTCGAAGTTTATGTGTTTGATTAGTAGTTCAATCTAGAGAGCATAGATGCATAATTGTTGTCCTTGAAAGTAAAAAATTTGTTGTTTCAATTTCCGGAATAGTCCTTTATCATATATTGCTTGTTGTTCAGATAACCCATTTCTTTGGGCAAAGCTTACTGTTTCTGAATTGGTAAGACTTTAACTTGTATGGAGTATCAAAACTTAGTAGTTTCGGAGGTTAAATGAATTTTCATACAGATAGAAAAAGAAGCTGCTCGGGGGAGCTGGATTCAAGACTCAGTTCAAAGAAGCTTGGGAGCCAAGAGTTTTGGTTAAAGGCACATGCTTTGCTTCTTTACGTGAGGGCTTTAAAGTACAAGCTTTTTTTAGCATTGCTTTGGGGAGTTTGGGGTACATATTCCATCAAACATCCATAGGAAGATTACTTCATGCATATTGCTGACACCTGGAAAGGAAGATGGCTGCAGAACTTGTTAATTCTGCGACAAGTGATAAACTTACTGAGACAGATTGGATGAAAAACATCAAAATTTGTGAATTAGTTGCTCATGATCACGGGTATAACATATCAGTTTCATTATCTAATTGATGTTGTCAGTGTTTTTAGGCTACGTCAGATTCTTGTTTAGGCTGGTTTTCATTAAATATGTGTACCTTTATCATGAGAAAATGTTCCTCCAAGTAGTGCTTTGTGCGATTTGGAGGACAAAGATTCAACACAAAGTTGACTATTTGATGAGTTGATTAGCTTAAAATTGACTTCCTTTGATTTGTTCAGGCAAGCTAAAGATGTTATTAAAGCTATAAAGAAACGCCTTGGTAGTAAAAGTCCAACTACTCAATTGTTTGCGGTGACAGTAAGTTACTCCACAGACAAAATTTCTATTGGTTATAATTCAATTTCCATTTCATTGGCCGTAGTTGTGTTGGTACCTGCTATATTGCTAGCACCAAATAGTGATAAATTTTGTTTCTCCATATTCAAGAATTCTTTTTGTATGCTCATTTAATTTTATACAGTTGCTGGAGATGCTAATGAACAATATCGGAGATCCTGTTCACAAGCAGGTTATAGATACAGGAATTCTCCCAGTCCTTGTAAAGATAGTAAAGAAAAAGGTTCTTTATCTTCTCTGTGCAATTCTTACTATCTTTATCAGTTTAGTTTGAATTATAAATTCCTTAATACTTGCTCTATAGTCAGATGTACCCGTGAGAGAAAAGATATTTCTTCTTCTAGATGCTGCACAGACTTCCGTTGGTGGGGCTTCTGGGAGATTCCCTCAATATTATTCTGCATATTATGAGCTGGTGGTAGGTACAAGACATTTGAACTATTCCCTTTTTATTTTAATTTATTCTGCTGTGGGAGATATAGACATTTAACTTCCAGAGATATTATCTTTTGACACTAAAAAAGAAAGGTCGGGGAAAAAGGAATTTTGTTGCCACTAGTGACTTTAAATAGTTGGCTTAATGGTTTCTTTGAGATGAGAGGGTGTTCATCTTTTCAGAATATATAGATTCATTCTTTCCAAATTGTTTTCCAATATATTTTATTAGAGTTAATACCCAATTTAGTCCTATACGACTTTTGTGCTTAATTAGGTTCTCGACTTTGATGGTTTTACCCCAATTGAGTCCTCTCTTAAGATAGCTTGGTAATTTCGTCTCTATTAATATCCAATTGTTTTGGTTTTAACACAATCAGCGCCACCCATCAGCAGGGCAAGACCCTGCCTGGTCAAGGTGAGTTGTCAGGAGGAGAGTCCTCGACTGTAGTAGTTTTACCCAAGTTAGTCTTCGACTATAGTGGTTTTACCTAATTTAGTTCTCAACTATAGTGATTTTTCTTGATTTAATCATTGATTCTAACATCCAAGGACTCATTTGGGTAAACCCATCAAAGTCGAGGACCTAATTAAGCACAAAAAGTCGTTTAGGACTAAATCGAGAAAAACCACTATAATCGAGGACTAAATTGGACATTAACTCATTTTATTACAAGTGATCACTTAAAATTTGTTGGAAGTATGTTTTGGACTTTTGGTGTTCCGAGTTTTTGTTGACAACAAACAGGATGCAAAAATAATGCGTGAAATGTGACTTTTTCAGAGTGCAGGAGTGAAGTTTCCTGAAAGACCGAATGCTGTCCCAAAAGAGCATCGCCCATCATCCAATGATAATAGGATTAATCCTTGTGAGAGCAAACCTTCTCAGTTTGAAAAGAATGTGCCAGAAGCGGAGCCTCAAAAAGTTTCTGATTCAAGGTATCACTTATCGAATGGTCTGTTAATAGGGGAAGAAAAATGCTCTGTAACGTACTGTACTAAGTAGCTCAGAATTACTTGTCCTATTACCTTGAGAGTCTGAGACACACCACCTGGCACCTGTATATGTAGTCTATTTCTTTAAAATTAAATAATGGAAAGAGAAAATTTTGTTTATATTCTTTTGTCAAATTCCTTTACAAGCTCAACAGTGGTCATATATGAATTTTCTTGACTTATGCATTTATATATACATTATAATGCTTAATGCCCAACAATTTTCTTTCTCATCATTTGAGTTTCTAAACAATGACACTGCTGATTTTATGGATGCAAAATTTATTGAAAGGGGAATATAATTTAGTAAAGAGTGAATGTATCAATATAATATCTTGTGTTCTCAATATTTAAAGCATTTGTATTTGCACAGTATTCTGCATAAGGCCAGTGCTGCATTGGAAGTCTTAAGGGATGTACTTGATGCTGTTGACTTTCAACATCCTGAGGTACTGCCGTCTCCTGTGTCTATTTATTAACTCAAGGCCTTCAAATAGTGTTTTAATTTAAATGGTTTTTCGATTTTCATGAGTTAGACTTGTCTGATTAGATGTTTAGATTTGACTCTAATTCTTTTTTTCCTCCAAGGGAGCAAGGGATGAGTTCACACTTGATCTCGTGGAGCAATGTTCATTTCAGAAGCAAAGAATAATGCATCTAGCCATGACTTCTCGGTAATAATTTCTCACCATATATGTTTACTATGTAGTATGTTGTAGAAGTGTAAACATGGTATAAAGAAGATATGACTCTCGGCCTAAAGGCTCAGTGACAAAAAGCATCAGATTGGTATTCAGGAATAGTGCACAGGCTTGTGATTAGGGAATATTATTTTTCTGGATTTGTCTTGTGTTAATTGTAACTGTTATGACTATATTTGTCTCGAATTATACTCTTTAACAGTCTTAAGGTTGTCAGACTATAGCATCTGTCAGATTCGTCATGAAATCTTCCCTTTTGCTCTTTAAAAATGAGATTGATCACTCCGTGGAGTCTATAATTGATGACTGTTGACGTTCTTCAGGGATGAAATGATTGTTTCTAGAGCAGTTGAGCTCAATGAACAGCTTGATACAGTTCTTAAAAGGCATGATGCGCTTTTATCTGCTAAACCAACCGGGATTTCAACTCATGCTGACTATGAACAACCAGAGGAAGAGGAGCCCGAGCAGCTTTCCCGAAGGTATGTTATATGTTGCAGAGGCACGCATAGACAATCACATGTAGCCATTGTTGTATGATAATGGAATTTTATCCATTTATAGCTAATGTTGCTTCTTAAAGAAAAAAATAATGGTATTTATGTGATACTTATGACTTGTCACATCTCATGGATGCTCTTTAAGTGGCCTGGTATTCCCCTATTTCTGATTCGAGCCAAAATTTTTATAGAATGAGAAAAGGAAAGGCTCTTCTTCAACCCGAGGATGAAGATCGCCCATCGGGATTGCTGGGAGCATCCATTCCAGGGAATATGCTGCTGCATCGCCCACTCATAAGACCGGTATCTTCAGAGCAGCAGAAGCAAGAGCGGGATTTGGGGAGAGCGGCTGCAGCAATTCCACCTCCACCTGCAAAACATGCCGAGAGGGAGAAGTTTTTTCAAGAAAACAAGTCAGATGGTTCTGCCTTATCAGGTCACATGAGGGGTCTTTCCTTGCATAGTCGCAACGCCAGCAGCTCCCGCAGTGGCAGCATGGATTTTAGCGATTGAGCCCGACTGGTATGGTTCCTAGTTGTCCTCGTTTAACTTTCCCTGGAATGTGGTAAAATATGGGTTTTGTGTACATTGTGGCTAGTTTTGGTTTCCATTGGACTTGAGATGGAGGCAGTTGCTGTTGAGTGTTTGATGAATCCTTGTGTTTGGAGGCATATGAATGTTATGATGTCCTTTCATGAATCTTGGTTTTTGTTTTATCGTTTACCAGCACAGGGCTCCTTTGGTATGTAGCTAGGGAATTCAAATGACATCACAATTTTGATATTTAATTCATTCTGTGTTGTCCCTTTTGCTTAAGTCATGGTTTTTCATGAATAGGTCCACATTCTATTTTCTTTAATTACAATTTTTTTTGACATGATTATATAAATTTAGTTAAAATAATACTACTTGTGGTTTAGTGGCATGAAGTGATACTATATTGTAATTATGGTTGCAGTAGGCGCTAGTCGGGCAGTGCCTAGCGCATAGGCGGAATCTAGGTGGCGATAGGCGGGTTTGACAATTTTGATGAGGTTGTTTTCAACATTCAATCAAATAACACATCTAAATAAATGAAATAATGATAATTCATAAGTTATAATATCAAAAGAATATTAAAAAAATAAAAATACTCGTCTACGGATAGCTGAACCAGACGACATCATATGAAATTGAAAGACTCGGCCGAGTTGGTCTACTAGGTCGATTTTGATCGATTTCGGTCGATTTCGTCGCTAGACGGCCAATCGATTTTTGAGCGCCTAATAAGTACCGCCTAAGTTGATTTTTATAACAGTGGTTGTAAAAGAGTTAATAATACTCAAAAAAAAAAAAATTAACAAACACTAAAAGATAGCCAAACGTCAAAAAGTTAAAAGGCTGAACGAGCTTAATGAAATTGGTCAAACTATTATCTTAGTAACTAAAAGGTTATAATTTGATTCTTTATAGTGACTTATTAATCTTATTAATTTAAACTTATTATTCGCAATGCACTTCTTAAATAATAATTACAAATTTTTAATTAACTTTTAATCCGTTCACATGTTAGATCTCTTTTGAACATGTTTATAAACCTAATCTCTATTTATAGATAAGTTATTTTAAAAGCCTATTCAAAGTCATTTCCTAACACAAGATAAGGCCATAATGAATACTTTTGCCTACGAAATTATACTATGCCTACTTCGTAATGAGAACTCCCAAACCAAACTCATAATATAAAAATAATTAACTCGCCTAAGCTATTATTAATTCATTTTGACAAATAATGAAAATGAAAATAATAATAAAAGCAAAAAAATCAGGTGCGGTCCGTATCTAACCCCGACTGCGACCCGATTGGCGTGGACTCAAATCATCCGCGGCTTTGCGGTTATTATCCGGAATTTGTGGAGATGACCAAACGAGCCTCCATTTTCTTTTCAATTATTTTTTGCGATTAAATTATTTCGAAAAATTCAGAAGTGAATCTCCACTCACAGAAGTTCTACCTTACCTGCCATGGCGCCAGGAGTTACCTGCCGGTTGATTTCCCCATCGACGCCGCACAGTGTCACCTACTCCCCATGGCTGCCGTCGAAGACCGAACAAATGCTTCCGACGCGCTCAGTTTCTCTCTGCTCTTCTCAAAGAACCTCTTCTTCTTGTCATTGCTTCAGACCTAAATTTCAGCCACATCCGAGGCCCAAATCATCTTCTCTACTCGCTAGGTGTTCTGTGGTTTCCGCTGAACAATCGCTAGTTACTTCCACTGTTCAGCAAGTATCCACCGCTCCCCTCGTTGCAGGGGAAAAGATCGGTGTTTTGCTGCTCAACCTCGGCGGTCCTGAAACTCTCGAGGACGTACAGCCTTTTTTGTTTAACCTCTTTGCTGATCCGGTGAGCTTTTGAGAATTTCAGCTGATTTTTACTCTTCTCTCAGCGGTTTTCTCATTTCTGTAACTTAAATGTTTGGTTCGAATAGGATATAATTCGATTGCCGAGGCTGTTCAGGTTTCTGCAAAAGCCCTTGGCTCAATTCATATCAGTTGCTAGAGCTCCAAAGAGCAAGGAAGGATATGCTTCGATTGGCGGTGGCTCTCCTCTTCGACGGATAACTGATGCCCAGGCATGATATGCAGTTATAATCTCACTTAATAATGCTTTAGATAGCTCTAATTATAGTAATGTAGTAAAGCATTCAAATGGCTACTCTTGTCTGATTGTGAAATGACCCTGAAGCCTGAAGGAGATAGTTGTGGAGGTAACAAGTCAAAGCTTTCAGCTAAGGACTTGAAGTTAGTAAAAGTGAGATGAAGAGAGATATGAGAGAAGTCCTCATTTCCTGAATGATGAACTTCAAAAGCTGTAGGAGCTTTATATTTCTTTCTACCATGTACAATGAAGGAGCAGTGCAACTTGTATGTTGGCCTGTACTGACTGCTACTTTTCTAGGAAACTTCAGAGCCTAGAAAATGAAAGTTCTACCTGATAGAACCATTGAGCATTATGTAGTCACTAAATCCTTATGTGAGATAGTATGCATAAAATTTTGTTGTCAATTTCAACAAGTTGATCATTCACCTCTTACCGTTTCCTTTGTTTGTACTGAAGCCTCTCTAGTTTCTTTTAACCATAAGGGATTCATAATGTCATATTAAAGCCGTATATATTTGCTTATTATTATTAGTTTCTTATGTAATTTTGTTTTAAATGACAATTATTATTTTATAGGCTGAAGCATTGAAGGAAGCACTTTGGGGGAAGAATGTTCCAGCAAATGTCTATGTTGGTATGCGCTACTGGCACCCATTCACCGAGGAAGCAATTGAGCAGGTCTTGCACTACAACTTCAGTATTATTTTTGGCATTGCAAGCCTATAAATAGTTCTCATACTGCCTCAATTTGCAACATCCTGACCCAAAAAAAAAAGCCTTTAGTTACAGCAACTTTAGAAGAAACATATAGATCTAAGATTATGAAGAGCAAATATAATTTATTTATTTTACAAAGCTTTTCTTGTTTGAAGAGATGCTATTGTGATTGTGATTTATGGGTGTTTTTATTTTTACTTCTTGTTCTTTTTGAAGTACTTCATACTTGATATTGTTGATATGATCATATGAATGGGTTTAGCTAATTGTTTTAAATTGTTTTTGCTTTTAATTCTGTAGATCAAAAGAGATGGAATCACAAAACTTGTTGTGCTCCCTCTTTACCCCCAGTTCTCTATATCTACTAGTGGTTCAAGCCTTCGACTATTAGAAAGTATATTTCGGTATGGATGCAGTCTTTTTTTATTGTACTGTGTGCCACATAGTTAATTGTGCAGAAACTCATGGAAATAGCAATGAGTATTTTGTTTCAGGGAGGATGAATATCTAGTCAACATGCAGCACACAGTAATTCCTTCCTGGTATCAACGCGAAGGATATATTAAAGCCATGGCTGATTTGATTCAAAAGGAGTTGGAAAATTTTGAATATCCCCGGGAGGTATTTATTTCCATACAAATATTTCCTATACCTTGTGTAAGAGCATATATTTTCTTTTGCCTAAGAAACATGGACCTCAAATATGAAACACATATGTGATGTGATACAGACAGGCTGATATTTGAATTCTTATTTATGTTTGAGATCACTTAAGAGTGTGAGATTTGAAAGAAGTACCTCAAGAAGAGTGGAAGGAATTCACTTTTTCCCTCTGCCTCTCTCTATCTGTATGGCCTGAAGTAGATTATATTGAGGCTGAAACTTATACTTATCTGTTATCATTATTAAGAAGCTTCATTGTATGTAGGTGATGATCTTTTTCAGTGCTCATGGTGTACCTCTGGCCTATGTTGAGGAAGCAGGTGATCCATACAAGGCTGAGATGGAGGAATGCGTGGACTTGATAATGGAAGAACTGGAGAAGAGAAAAATAAATAATGCGTATACTCTTGCATATCAGGTACATCCTATGTTTTCTAGTAATGGACATTTGGATTTAAGTTAGACTTTGAGTCTTCCTCAAATGGAAGTTAACTCCTACCAAACCAAAGAAGTAACATAGAATTGGTTTGCAATTAATCATCTGAAACCGTCCTTTGTGTTTTGTTCTGATGGGTGTTGTAAATATTAAATCATTAACTATAGTTGGTTTATTATGCTGCAGAGTAGGGTTGGACCTGTTGAGTGGCTGAAACCATATACAGATGAGACAATCATTGAGCTTGGCCGAAAAGGGGTGAAAAGTCTCCTTGCTGTCCCTATAAGGTGTTATTCCTGATCTAAACTTTTAAGCACTACTTTTCACATTATGCTGATGCTTATATATTTAGATCTCTGGATATTCGCAGTTTTGTCAGTGAACATATCGAGACATTAGAGGAAATTGATGTTGAGTACAAGGAGTTAGCTCTGGAGTCTGGTATACAGAATTGGGGCCGTGTTCCTGCACTAGGTTGTGAACCCAATTTTATTTCTGATTTGGCAGATGCTGTAATTGAAAGTCTTCCTTATGTGGGAGCAATGGCAGTCTCAAATCTTGAAGCTCGGCAGGTAAATGCTAACTCCTTAATTATAATGGATGAATGCTTTGTTTTTCCCTTAATGTCCTTTGAAACAGATACGGTGAATCCAATGGACTAATGATTCTTCTGGACATTTGGTTTGTGCAGTCCTTGGTTCCTCTTGGCAGTGTGGAAGAGCTATTGGCGGCATACGATTCACAGCGCAGGGAACTGCCACCACCTGTGGTAGTCTGGGAATGGGGTTGGACGAAAAGTGCAGAAACATGGAATGGAAGAGCAGCTATGTTGGCAGTGCTTGTTTTGCTCGTCCTGGAAGTGACCACTGGGGAGGGCTTTCTGCACCAATGGGGTGTACTGCCTTTCTTTCATTGATCATCCCGACATCCTTATCTCTACCTCAGACCATCTTTGAAAGAGGAATCTTTTACCACGGCTCGATCAATCTCCTACACACAAATTATTGTTTCTTGATATGTGGGAACCTTGTACTCAAAAATAGAAGTTATAGTATTCAGGTTTCCTCTTCTATATTCTCATACGTGCTTCGTTCTTCAAGGCCTCAGTTTACCTAGTCTCGAGGGTTGTTGAACATATATACAGAAAGGTAGGACGAGCTGTGCCTCATGACCAAGAGAAGGGCAACGAAGGGGAAGTTAAGTCCTCTCTAATCTTATACTCACTCCTAAGTCTTTTGGTCACACTAACAGTTCAAATATGCGCACTATTTGTGCGTAGTGTATATGATTTGCATGTATGTGAAGGCATTTTGTGGGTTTTTAGACCAGCCTGTTATAAAGGAAGAAGTGACTAATTAAAGGCAAGCAGCTATTAGATTTGAACTCTTTTGCTTGCTTTATTTGAAGTATGTCATCTTACTATTAGTGAATATTTATACTTATCATCTAGACTAGAAAATACTTTTTTTTGGGGGTTGAAGTTGATAATATTACACGAAAGATTAGACTACATATTTGTAAATAAAATAAAATAAAATGCATGTTCTATAGCATGCATGCTAGCTAGCTAGCTGGCCATCATCATCATCATGATCTTGAAATGCTAAACTATAATCACTACAGCGGCGAATTAATTTGAAGATGAGATAGATTAATTGGGTTGGGTGATGTGAAATTCTCCACTTGCATGAACCTGCTTGACGTGCTTGGCATATTCGTCTTCGTCATCGTCATACACATCACTACCTACTACCACTACTTCCTCTTTATTATCTGCTGTGTCTGCGTCTTCATCTCCCCAGGGAAAGCCGGGGATGGTGAGGGACGATGGCGGGGGATTCCTAGCCTCCCCAACGATTTTCATGATGTCCTCCACGCTTTGCAGCCCCGAAAAGGTGGCGTTGTTCCTCTGGTAGTACATTGCTTGACCTGATTCCGCCAGTTCTCTTGGTAAGTTCTTCATGAACCACGGGTGGTTCTTTATATCCTTTAGTGCGATTCTCTGCATCCAATTTATCAACTCCATTTCATTCCTTCTATTCTATATATATCTGAGTCTCAGATGAACAGATATTACATTGTAACATAGCCGGATTCCTTGCAGACTGTACTAATGGTGCCATGTTGGTTGGAAAGGGATGATTGATTTTTAAACTCATCTGGCCATGTGCCAGCTGGCATGGAGTTACACTATTAACTATGCAAATATATGATTATCGTGCATACTTAAACTTCTCAGAACAATTACTGTGATGTTACACTGTCATTATAATGCAGATTAATGATTTAATTTAATGAACAAGTTTTTAGTTTTCCTTTTGAAGTCCCTTCTGTGAAACAGTAAATGAAAAAGGTTAAATTGCAGAAATGGTACCCTGGAAGGACTGGCAACAAATATGCGAGAAAGAAGATGCCTGCAATCTTGAGATATATGAACATAATCTGGAATCTTGTACTGAACATTCATTATTCTCTGCACGTTAAAAATCCACATCACAAAAATGTTTTTCTTTGTGCATTAATCAAAACAAGTAATACGTAATTGGTTTGAACAGCTTAGCTTACTGAAATGGTTTTTCTGAAATTTTTGGGATCGTCAGGGTCTTCAAAAGGGTATGCTCCAACCAACATCACATAAAGAGTCACCCCACATGACCATACGTCCGCCAACTGTTCATTCAAAAGGGGACAATGTTTAATCCTTTTCCAACAAAAGTTAAAAATCCAACAAAACAAAACTACAGAAATGGACAAAATCTCTTGTCTTGTTGTAAAAATACATAAATTCACCTTTCAAGCTTGTTTGAAAACACCTTGACCAAACAACTTATTATTAGTCAATTTGACCAAATTTTTCATTACTTTTAACCGAACAATATTTTCTTACTCAGTCAATTAAAAATAGAGAACACTACTCGAGAATTAATGATTAAATAATAATTTTTATTATTTAATTGCCTTTACTCAAATTACAATTAGTCTCGATCTGCTCCAAATCACATGGCCACATGCCAATTGTGTCGTCTCTAACGTAAAGTGAGCAAATTAATGAACAAAAACTCCATTACCATGTGCTTTTGACAGCTTGCATTTGCTTCAACACAACACTTTTATGGGTTTCTTAAACAACGTTAATTCACGTTTATAGTTTGTTTTCACAAACTTCCAAACTAATGTAAGATGACAATTAACTCTATCAAAATCAAACATGCATGTACGAGTACGACGTTGAACTATTCGGAGAAAAAAACAAACAAACAGACAAACAACGTACCTTGCCGTCGTATTCTCGGCGAGAGAGAACCTCCGGCGCTATGTACGCCGGAGTTCCTACTGTCGACTTTGGTCTTGAATGCAGCACCGACGACTAAACAATCAACATTATTGAGTGTTAATTAAACATATATTTAAATAAAATATCACTAATACAATGTTAACAATTTCTTTTTTAAAATAAATAAATGTTAACAATTTATTTTCTTTCAGTCTCCTTTTTATGGACTATACTCTTTTGTTGTCAACAACATAATACCATAGTCCAAAAACGCAAGTAATTTTGAAATATGATACCTTAGAATATCCGAAGTCACAAATCTTAAGGCGAGGTGCTGGACTTCCATCTAATAGAGTATTTTCCAATTTCAAATCTCTATGGCATATTTGCTGCAAAATTAATTAGCAAATTATAATAAACATTTTGTATTAATTATTATTCCCTAAAATCATAGATAAATCATGAATGGGGGCACTGGGCATACCATGGTATGGCAGAAGTTGACCCCAGATATTAATTGTTGAAAGAAGTACCTAGCCTGAAGATATAAACCCAGAAAAAAAAATGCAATTATTCTAAGCTTTTATCTATATTTATAATTTTAAAAAAATACAGAAAAGAAGAAAATATATATAATAAACGAATGAAATAAAATCAGTCATCACCTCATCTTCACTGAATCTACCAGCTTGGCAGATGCGATCAAACAGCTCTCCACCAGCTGCATACTCCATCACAATAGCCAAATGTGTTGGTGTTAAAACCACCTGTACATATAATCAAGCAAAAAAAAAAAAAAGTAAAATAATAATAATAAATACAAGGAAAATCCATGAAAATGCAGAGAAATTTTGATAGGCCTACCTCTTTAAAGCGTATGATATTGGGATGGCGGAGCGATCTGTGATTTATGATTTCTCTGGCCACATTTTCATCAATCTTAACGAAAAACACATTCGAAAATCGAAGAAAACAAGCGTAAGCGGGCGGCGAGGTTCAAAAACATTATCCGACCGAACAAACGCGATCGGCGAGTTTCATTCGACATGAATATGAATATATAATAAATCAAAACGGCTGGGTGTATATATAGTACCTTCCGACCGCGCTCGATGTATTTCATGGCGACAAGTTCCTTGGTTTCTTTGTGTCGGAGGAGCCGCGCGACGCCGAAGTTGCCGGATCCCAATTCCTTCATCAGCTCGTACTTCTCCATCGTATCTACCCGCCTTCAATTTCAATTCTCTTCTCAGATCAAGATATAGTTACAAACGATATATATATTTGAGGGATATTTTCGGAAATGTAGATGTTTGCAGGTTTATGAAACGATGATCTGCATGGACAAACGTCGCATAAATGGCTGAATTAGAAAGTTGTATTTATAGTGGGGATGAGACGTGTGTAATTAATGCATGGGCATTCATACAAATGATAAAAATATATTGAGGAGTAAGTGACAGTGAGATTCAATGGATGACAGATCATGTTTGAGGAAGCGGCAACTGGCAAATCAAATTTCAACGCACCTTCATTGAAACTGTGTTGACAAAAATAAGACTCGTATTATTTGGATATAAAAATTATGATTCATTCATTGGATTACTCTTTACTGGATTGTCATCCCTCATTTATGAATATCTTGTTTAAGAAAAAATATTACTTCAACTCTTGAGAATATATATATATATATATATATATTTTATTGCGTAATCTATATTGATTAAGTAAAAGATAAAGAAAAAAATGACGAATTATCCTCTAAAATTAATTTATACAAACTGACTCAGGACACAATACAAACCATATTATATATGATGAAATATTAGAGATTAATTTAGTCCAATTGGCCAAGTATAATAAATTTGACAAAACTTAAAAAATTGAAGTCGATTAAGTCTTAAAAGTTCATCAAACCAATGATGTAAAGTTGTGAACAATATTCACTTATGAGCTGTCATTATTGTATGGGAAAGTGTCACATTAGTTTCAATAATCTGTGATATTTTAAATTAATAAATTAGGTTTTAGTCATTTTTACTATTTATACTACTATTTTAGCTAGATTAGCTCAAACATTCTAAAACGCTAAAATTAATGATATTGAAAAATATATACTATCACTTATTATTTGACTTTTCTAAGATATCATATTTGTGACCCGGGATTACTAACAAAAAATCAATTATTTACACGACTACGATTAGATCTGCCCTTTAAAAATAAATATATATTATTAGGATTTGCAATCGAAGTAAAGTTTGATTGAAGAGCATATGAGAAGAAGGAGAAAGGAGTATGGGTGTGAAAGCAGAGCACGTGGGGGTGGGGGCGAATGTGGAGTGTATATGAGATCAAATCACGTGGGATAAATATTATAGAAATCGGACGTCGGCCGGTATGGGATTCCATCCCATTGCCATAATCAACTTGAGTTCTTATTAATTTAATTAAATTCGAAACACAATATTACTAATTAATTATTATTGTCTTTTAATTGATTCGCTTTTTAAGAAAATAATCTCGGGGGATGTTTCTCTGTTGCATTGGATCTCCGAACACGGCGACCTCCGAGGGGAGGTAGCGTTGAGGATTTTGACTTTTGGGTTTCCGCCAACTAATGCTTTCTCCTCCCTTTCTTTTTGGTGCAAAAGTACAATTGCAACCAATTTATATTGAGTTATATTACATGTATACTTTCAAATCTTACTTCCTAAATTTTTATTCACTGATGTATCGTGTTTTGATAAGTCATTTTTTTTTATGTGGATCCCAATACAAATGCCTCTATCAAGATTTTATGTGTGATACTAAAAATTGTGAATAAAAAATGAGAGTATACATAACATTTTCCATTACCATTAGTATAATTTTAAATAATTTAATTTCCACACCCATTGTATACTTCATGGATGTGTGAGATTATTTTTTAAAGATTTATAGAATATAACATTTATTTAAAATTGAATCTTTTTTTTTTTTTTTTTGCATAAATAAAATACGAATGATAAGTGACAATGGTATAGACAATAAAATAGGGGTGAAAGTAAGTTACTGATGAATTGAACATTTAAGTGAGGATGATAAATAGAGTAAGCTATGATGGTGATTAATGTATAGTACACTAAAAAATAATAGATGTACTCACTACTCTCATGTAATATAGCTCTCTCTCTCTCTCTCTCTCTCTCTCTCTCTCACACACACACACACACACACACACACACACACACACACATATATATATATATATATATATATATATATATATATATATATATATATATATATATATATATATATATATATATATAATTTGGTAAAAAAATGAATAGATAAAAAGTGTTTTTTTTTTTAATAATCAAAGCAAAACACTTTAACCTAGAGTAAAAAATAAGAGTATAGTAAGTAAGCATTCACCCTTAGAATATGTTTGAAAATCATGAAAATGATTTTTGAAAAATATTTTTTAGAAAATGAATTATTTTTTAAAAAATATTTTTTATTTTCCGTGTTTAGTTGCATTCTAGAAAATTGTCCTTGTGTATTTGGTTCATTTTTCAAAAAAAAAAAAAAAAAAGGAGCAAAATTGTATAATTAAAATTTTAATTATTGTTAACTAAAAAAGATTTGATAACATCTATTTGACAATATGTTTTGCTCAACTATTTTTTTTTCAAATAAAAAAAAAAATTAAAAGGGCAGAGTACTGGTTGCCGTCAAAAGAAGGTAAAAAGTCAAGGATGGCGGAAAAAAAATCGTGTGAATTTAAAAAATGACTTTTAAAAAAAATAAAAATCATTTTTCAATAAAACAAATTTATTTTCTTCTTAACCGGAAATAATTTGTCGTTGACTTTAATTTTTCACCATCTCTTCTCTTAAACATTAAAAATTCAGAAGATAATATTCAAAAATCATTTTATGGATTTCAAATACACCCTTGGAAATCAACCTCACCGAAAGATAAAGTTTGTACATGATTCGATTGTATTAATCTTGGAGGTCGGTGCGAGTGCAGTGTGCTATTTTTTTTTAGTAATTTGAAAATTAGTTTTTGTTCATTGCTTGCAGAGTTGCGGCAAATTATGGTCCACACACTGTTACGTGGATCATAATAAAAAGTATATTTTTAATATATTAAATATACATTATTTTTATACTGTAGGTATATTATACAATATAATATATATTCAGTACAAAAATAATGTACATTATTTTTATACTGAATGTACATTATTTTTGTACTAAATGCACATTATTTTACAATATACAAAATATGGTCCATACAATTTGTGTGGACCATGTTCCACACAATAATGATTGCAGAGTTGCACTCCCACTCGATAAGTTTATGGGCTTGGGTGGCAATTTATATCTTACACCACGGTGCGCGTTGCACTATGCGCCCAGATGCAAAACGACGTCGTTTTAATTATTTTTTTTTTGAAATTTTCCGCCTCAGTGAATGGCAATAGTTTTTTCTTTAAAAAAAAAACTCGCTGTTCAAGAATGTACATAATGTTATACTAGAATACACATAATGTTATACATGAATGTACATAATTATATAACAAAATATACATACTCTTTTTAAAAGATAATACACATAATCTAACATAATACATAATAAACATAAACTTTTAACATAATACACATCAACTCTTAACATAATACACACAAATTTTCTGATTCGAATGTACATAATTGTATAAAAAGAATGTACATAATTGTATAAAAAATACACATAACTGTATGAACCAATACACATAACGTTGTGAACAAATACACATAACGTTGTGAACAAATACACATAATCTCAGCAACTTCCTACCGCGCCTCCCAACACTATCCCAAAACGACGTCGTTTTGAGAGGCGCGCGGCGCACAGTGCTATGTGCGCCATGGTGTAGGATATAACGATTGGGCTTGGGTTGTGCTTAAAATTTTAGATGCTTGATCCTTTTGAATTTATGGGCTCTAGTCATCTTGAAATTGAGCGTTTATTTTAAAAGCCTATATATAGTGGGTCGGTCTTTTTATGGCCCAGTTAAAACTTAGCAATCCATAATATAATGCAAATCCCTCATTCCCTCGGCAATTTATATCATAGACCCTGGTCCAATATATACATTTAATTTCATAATGTATAAAATTTATGTTCATAATGTATAAAATTTATGTTTATAATACATAGACACATAAACACGATATAATGAAGACACATAATCACTTAACATAATAAATAGAATTTATATTTATAATGGTACAAATTTCATAATATATAGAATTCATGTTTATTATATCATGTTTATGTGTATGTGTATTATGAACATAAATTCTGTACATTATGAACATGAATTCTGTACATGAAGTCAAAATATATGTATTGAACCAGGGTCCACAGTACACTGTGCACCCTGGTCCACGATATAATGATTGCATTCCCTCGGTCCCTCCCCACCCTACCATTGAGTGGTTAAAAGACACTTCCCATACAATTGAAGAACAAAAATTAACAAATATATAATTGAAGAGTAAAAAGTGTTATTTATTTATAATTGAAGAACGAAAAATGTCATTTTTTTCTTAATATAATTTCAATATTGAGTATTTTTAACTCATTTCTTATCTGTTTTGTATGGGTATCAAATGGTATCAGTGTTTTTTGCACTAGATATAATTATGTATGTTTTTTGAGATGTATTGCATATTCTCAATACTTTTTCTCAAAATATACCATGCATCCTAACATGTCATGTACTCATGTATAATTGTATTTGATACATAAATTAATGATAGCTTAAAAAATATTACAATGATGAGCATTACAAAAGGAAAAGGTTTTTCTTTAAGATAACCATTTTGCCAGTTCTAATCCACTCGAAACACAGATCAACTTTGTGGCCCATAGTCCCACAAAAAATCAAGAAAAGCATGGGAGAGTTTAATAAAGTGGCCATTTCTGCTTAATCACCGGCTTTAACACCTTAACATCATAACACACACATTCATGCTCTAAAAGCATTAACCTTAATTATTGTAACGGCATTGTTGTTCTCTCTGGGATTTGTGTCACACTTTGCATCAACCAAGTGATAATAACAGTAAAACAACAATATATAATCATGACTAAACAATCAAATTACCCAAGAAAATAAAAAACACAAGACTCGTTTTCTTCACATTGTGAATATGAATATGTTCACATTAATATCAAATCCCTATATTTCACATGTTATATGACATGGCCACGAGCACATAGTTAATGTTGTTGAGTTTGATAATGTTTACCTCCTAAACACGAGACTCACGACTATCTTAATAAAACTTATAAAAGAGTAAATTACCAGGTGTATCTAAATTGTCTTATATTAAATTTTTAAAAGTGTTTGTATAATGATTCTTACACCTATACAGGGTAGTATCTAAACGGAGTGTGTGTTAATAATCTGGTCATAACCTCACAAACATGTCCAGTTCATCTAACCCTCTTCAGAAAGTTTCTATGTCTGATTGTTCGGAGTGATTTTCGGACCCTCTATCTTTGTTTGTAATGTGTTGCTTTCGGATATGAATTAATGAATGTGGTTTTTAGAAAAAGAACTTCAAAGATTCAAAAGAAATACAGAGGAGAAAAGCAGAAGTCTGACTAAAATCAAAGCTGGTCTTTTTACTTTGCCAGATTGGTCCAACCCCACCACCAACTACAACTCCCTTCAAAAACTGCCCCTTCCTTCTTCCCATTCTCCACACCTCCATCACCATTCTCTCTCTCTCTCTCTCTGATACTTACAACCATTCAACAATGGCTCATGAAGAAGCAGTTCAAGTTCAGAAGCCTGCAGAGGAAGTGGTGGTTGTGGCTGAAGTTTCATCAGGGCCTGAGAAGCCATTACCAGCGAACGTAGACTCTGTTCCGGTGCCGGAATCAGAGATGCCGCCGGAAAAAGAAGGAGATTCCGGCGAAGAGACAGCGCCAAAGGACTCAGAAAACGAAAACATGAAGGAAGAAACCACCATAGCTTCCGAGCTCCCTGAAACTCACAAGAAAGCACTCCAAGAATTCAGAAAGCTCGTTCAAGATGCTCTCAGAAACCACGAATTCAGTGATTCTCCCCCCAAAGAAGATGCAAAAACGAAAACAGAAGAGAAGAAAACAATCGGAAGCTGTATTGAGAAGGAGGACACAAGCTCCGAGCCTTCAGTTCAATCTGAAGAATCCCAAACCGACGACGGAGCCAAAACGGTGGAAGCCATTGCAGAGACCATAATCGCGGTTTCAACCTCGGAAGATGCTAAAACCTCTGTTCAATCCAACACAAGCCCAGAAAACCAGCAGCCGGAAGAAGCGGTGTCCATTTGGGGGATCAAACTCATGGAAGACGACAAAACCGACGTAATTCTCCTCAAATTCCTGCAAGCCAGAGATTTCAAGGTGAAAGAAGCGTTGACAATGCTGAAAAACACCATCAACTGGAGAAAAGAATTCAAAATCGAGGAGCTTCTAGAAGAAGATCTGGAAACCGGGAGTGAATGGGAGAGAGTTGTGTTCATGCATGGACACAGCAAAGATGGGCACCCCGTATGCTACAACGTTTACGGACATTTCCAGAACAAAGATCTGTACACAAACACCTTCTCCGATGAAGAGAAGAGACAGAGATTCCTGAGATGGCGGATTCAGTTTCTTGAGAAGAGCATAAGGAAGCTGGAGTTCACACCTGGTGGGATTTCCACCATTGTTCAGGTCAATGATCTCAACAACTCTCCAGGGCCTGCTAAATGGGAGCTTAGACAAGCTACCAAACAGGCCCTTCATTTGCTCCAGGATAACTATCCTGAATTCCTTGCCAAACAGGTTAGTTTGCATTCACTAAACTCGATTTATTGCCAAACAGGTTTTGCAATCCTAACCTTCTTGGTTCGAACCAATCAACTATGTGATAATATTATCTCCTAGTATTTGGTGCAACAACTTTAAACTTTCTCGCAGGAATATTATTATTATTATATAATAAAAAGTAATAAGAAGTGTACATTCCTAGTCTAAATCATTATATAATATAATATAATAATGTTGATTAAGTTTATGGTGTGTCTGGATTTATTTTGTTTTTAGGTGTTTATCAATGTGCCTTGGTGGTATCTAGCAGTGAGCAGAATGACCAGTCCCTTTTTGACCCAAAGGACCAAAAGCAAATTTGTCTTTGCTGGCCCTTCCAAATCAGCTGAAACCCTTTTCAAGTAAGTATCCAAAACAAACAAGACTTGGGTTTCTGCTACTTTCAATCTGCTTTTCCTTTCTTGAACTGAGGTTTCAATTAATTGTTTGTTTTGTTCTTACAAAAATGAAACACATACAGATACATAGCTGCCGAACAAGTGCCTATTCAGTATGGAGGACTGAGCAAAGATGGAGAGTTTGGAACAGCTGATAGTGTCACTGAAATTACTGTTAAGCCCTCTGCCAAACATATTGTTGAGTTCCCAGTCACTCAGGTCAGCTATTATATGTTCCGGATTTTACTTTAATATTTACAAATAAGTTGAAATAGTGTCACCCTTACCTTACCTTCCCATCCCGATACTAAAATAAAATTGAAGCTCGAGCTCGATCTAATTCGGCTCGAAATATGTATAAAACACGGAATTTTCGAAATGGGAAACTGCTTCTTTGGATTCTCTTACCACCTGACATCACCAACTATGTATTGTCTGTCTCATTTTAGTTGACCAAACACACTCCGATGACTTGTCTGGTTTCTGTCATCTTTTTTTTACACTCTACGAGGAAACCAAACACTCAAAGAATCTTAGTTAAACATTACATCAACTATTCATATTTTTTCTCAAAAAAAAAAAAAAAAAGGTTCATTTTCAACTCACATTGTTTGATTGTGCAGAAGTGCATTCTGACATGGGAGATGAGAGTTGTGGGATGGGAAGTGAGCTATGGAGCAGAGTTTGTACCCAGCGCAGAAGATGGGTACACTGTGATAATACAGAAACTCAGAAAATTTGGTAACTCAGCCTGTGAAGAACAAGTGGTTTGCAATAGTTTCAAGATTACTGAACCTGGAAAAGTGGTTCTCACCATTGATAACCACACCTCCAAGAAGAAGAAGCTCCTCTATCGTTTGAAAGCCAAACCTTCCCTTGATTAACTTTTCCAATGAATTTCTTTTGTTTGTTTCATGAATTTTTTGTGTATGTGGAATGAATGTATTTGTTTCCCCTCTTTCTAGACTCTCTTTCCATCAATGTTTTTGTTACAAATCCAAATCTTACACCTTAATTTAATTGAAGTCTTATATATTGATATGAATTTTCATCTCAATGTAGAATGTATGAATTTTACTTCCAAATTCTAAATTATTTTTGTATAAAATAAAATTATATTTTATTTATGTATATGGTAGGATTAAAAGCTTTAGTTATTTGTTATGAAATAAAATGATTTGAAGTAAAAAAGAAAAGTTTAGGTAAAATGGTATAGAAATTAATCAACGGGGTAGCTTAAATGGCAAATGAGCTCTTTTTCCTGGGTAGGATAATCTGAGTTTGATACCCACAAGTGACGATTTTTCCTGGGTCAGCTTCTTTACTTCTTGGAGCGAGCATGAATTAGTCGGGTGAATTAAGTAAGACCTTAAGACGTGGTACGTACAGAGAAAGATCCGAAATAGAAATTTATGTCATGTCAGCCAGTTTGTTGCATCGAATCTATAATAATGATTGAGATTCCTAAGGGGTCCTGAGCTAAATGAAGAGAAATGATTAATGTATGCAGTGAAGTAAAGATGAAGAGAACCTAAAAGCAGAGACAGCATTGGTCGGAGCATGATAATGCTGGTCGGATTTTGGCCCTTTTCAAGACGATGAAGCATGCTTCTTATTTTTAATTAATTATTTATTTTAATTTCTTGTTTATTTGAGGGAGATCAAAATTAAAGTCCAAAGGGTGCTTCTGCGGTTCCACAAAGAAGAGTCACAAGAGATACTATTGATTAATTCTCTGTAAGGTAAACTTGGAGCGAGAGTAGTTTGTCCTTTAAATTTACTTTAACATCTAAACATTAACCGTCCCAATAAACTGTGAAGTATTGTTAATTTGTTTATTCAAATTAAAGGTTTTCAATAATTTGAAAACAATAATAATATACTGGGAGAGCTTAATGGTTCAACAGTCATCTTAAAAGTTGTTCTCTAGTGATAGGGTGGGAGCTGATAAGAGGTGATGAAGACTCCTTGTGCACAAACCCACAGAGTGTACACGGGAGCGTTATGCTGTGCAACCGTACGTGTGCACCATGCATGGTGCACACGGTTGCAAAAACGACGTCGTTTTGACGTCCAACTTAAAAAAAAAAAATTAGAATTGCATAACTATACATCCATAACTTTATAACTATACATCCAGAATTGCATAACTACACATTCATAACTTCATAACTATAAATCCAGAATTGCATAACTACATATCCATAACTTTATAACTATATGATAGTACTAATTCCCGGTAGTCGGTTGTACTCGTAGAATATATGTAATGCAAGTAATATGTATGAACAAGAGAGAAATAGCTCAAAGGGTATTTTATTCATGCTTTGTTCTTGGGTGCTTTCTTGTAGCTAAAGAGAACGAAGAGATCAAGCTAAATGCATAGAGAGAGAGTAGAGTGAGTGGCCGAAGGGGTGGAACCCCTCAGTTGGAGGGCTAGAAGCACTTTTATAGGGGCAAGGAGGTGGCGGGTTTGACCTGTCACCTTTGACCATGACCCGTAGACCGAGACTGAACCGCTTGACCCGATCCGATTATAAGTGGGAACACGGATCCGAGGTATATAACCTATCACTATACATTCAGAATTGCATAACTACACATCCATAACTTCATAACTATAAACTCATAATTGCATAACTACATATCCATAACTTCATAACTATACATTCAGGATTGCATGCATAACTACACATCCATAACTTCATAACTATACATTCAGAATGTGAAATTATAACTTCATACCTATACATTCAGAATGTGAAATTATAACTTCATAACTATACATTCAAAATTGCATGCATAATTACACATCCATAACTTTATAACTATAAATCCAGAATTGTATAACTACACATCCATAATTTCATAACTATAAATCCAGAATGTGAAATTATAAAATTATGAACATATATTTACAATTTACATAACTAACGACAATCGAAAATGATTTTTTTTTATTTAAGTAAAACGACGCCGTTTTTGCATCCGTGTGCACCATGCATGGTGCACAACATAATTTGCCCACAGGCAGGGGTGGCAACTAAGAAGTGACTGGACGACACGCGATTTACCTTCTCTCATGCTTTAAGATAGGGATTTTGTGGGATTAAGGATTAGTTTAGCGTAAGATGGGAAATCCAATGCACAACAACAATAATAATAGTAGGCAAATTATTGTGTGGACCGTGGTCCACACAATGTTATGTGCACCAAACAAAAAGTACATTTTAATATACTAAATGTACATTATTTTTGTACTGAATGTACATTATACAATATAATGTACACTCAGAACAAAAATAATGTACATCCCCTAAATACAATGTACATTATTTTTGTACTGAATGTACATTATTTTTGTACTAAATATACATTATTTTACAATAGACAAAATATGATCCACACAACTTGTGTGGACCATGATCCACACAATAATAATTGATAATAATAGGGTCACTTAAGCAAGGCTCAATATGCCAATTTGGTCCAACAAGAAGAAAGCCTTTGTGCAGGCCAGGTCATTCGATATAAATGGGTTGAGAAACTATTGTATGTAGATAGTAGTGTTCTATACTTGTATGACTTAGGAGTTTTGACAAACTAACATTTTGGCCCATGACCACCAGGAAACCTAGATATGTGTTTGTCTTCTTCCTCATATACGTATTTGAAGTAATTCATTTTCCCCTTTTTACTATAGGAATAGCAGTATTGGTACACTTTTTCCTTTTTACCTAATTAACGTGACCATACTGATAGACCCAAAAAACGTGATTGTAACATTTTTTTTTCTCTCTCTTTTTGAGTAAGTAAAATCAAAACATGTAAAGAGAATAATATTATCACAAAGTATATCGTGCATGCATTTTCTTAAAAATAGTGTTTAATGGAGGAATTGAAATGGACTCCGAAATAATTATAAACAGAAAAAATGGACTCCGAAATAATTATAAACAGAAAATACGTTAATGATGATATTAAGAACTTTTCTATATTAAGATTCCTTTGAGAGTACAATGGTCAATGTGTGAATAAGACACCAAGTTCCCCTACAAGTTATGGATCAACAACATTTTTACATAGAGAATTTGATGATTCCTTTAATATTGCTCATTTCCCAAGCGAAGTGGTACTATACATATAATAGTTGTAATAGTTGTAATGACTATTAGCCAACTATGTTTCTCAGATCTCATAAGCTGACCTGACACCTTTCTTAATATAGAAAAGTTCTTAATATCATCATTAGTATCGCCCATTTTTCAAGCGAAGTGGTACATATAATAGTCCTAATAGTTGTAATGACTATTAGCCAATTATGTTTCTCTGACCTCATACACTGACCTGACACCTTCCTTCCTTCAAATAGGGTCCATGTATATTCATCATTGTTGATTGAAGGAATTTAGACATTTAATTAATTAATAACACCCCACCCCACCCCTCCCCTGGCCACTGTAGCAACTAAGTTGTTGATAAACTCTCTATTGTCCAATCGCATTAAATAAGACAAGTTGAAAGATAGGACATGAAAATTCTTTCTATTTATCCATACAAGAATCATTCTTCTTTTTATATGTGTGTGGAAGAGAATGCCAAATTAAGAATCAATTGGCAATACTAAAGAGAAGGTTTAAGATTAAGACGAATTTTTTTTATTTAAAGTCGAACATGATTTTATCTACTTACTCTGAAGTTATTAGAATAAAATAGTATATGTACGCTTGATCCATAATCTCCTCAAATAAATTAACAAATTATTAAAAGTTTAAAGGATTTAGCAATAACAACACAACGAGGGTGTTGGGTAAGTAGCGGTTAACTAAATGGGTTAGTGAGTTTGAGTATTTGATATCATTAGCTGATTGTAGAAAGATGTTTGGTAAATCATTTGTTAGCTGATAGCTGATTACATGCAAAATAACTTTCTCAAAAAGCTTATTGAAAAAGCTGTTTTGAGCGGCTTGAATTTTAGCATTTTGAAATAATAAGCTATTACAAAAAGCTAGTTAATCAAACACTTATATGAATGTTTAACCAAGTCAAACAACTAATAATGGTATGTCAAAATTAGAGTTTTCACATTTTTTATCTCACGAGTAATGTGGCACTAACAGGATTGCTCTACGATTTTTTAACCTTGCAAACTTGAACCATGACTATCATTTTTTTTAGCACAAATGGTCCTTTCGGCTCAATTTTTGTCCGGGAAAAAAATTTCCTCTTTATAACTGAGTTGAGCCGTGGATGAAGATTTGGCCGGAAGGACCATTTTTGCTAAAAAAAAAAAAAAAAAAAAGTGATAGTCGTAGACTAAGTTTGCAAAGTTTAAAAGTCGTAAAGTAATTTTATTATTGCCGCAATACTTATAGGATCAAAGTGTAAAACTGTCGTCAAAATTGATTAATAATTAAACTAACTGTGTTATGATCGATATTATTATATTGTAACATGTGACTGGTAATGGCATGGTTTGAAGTTTAGGGGAAAAAAGAAAGTGAAGTGGATGATATAATGATGAGTTGGAGCAGTAGTTGCACCATCCATTAATTAATTAATTATTATGTGCAATAAATACTGTTACAACTATTACGTGCATGATTAGACATATTGGGGTGGGGATTTTATTCTGTGAAATGAAAACAACAAGTTTGAATCACAACATGGACGTCCCTTTCCGAAAACGAAATCTCCATCTCCCTTAGCTTTCCACAATATGTTAGGTGCTATCTTCAATTCGCTCGTATTGCCGCCTTTGCCCTCCCCTCACCTTCTAGAACTTTGCCTACCTCACCTCTATTATTCATCACTTTCTTATTTTACTCATTTTTTTTTTTGTTAACTACATGATGGAATATAGTGCACCAAACCAACCTACTTAGACTTGGTCCAATACTAGGGATTGAAAACATGAGTGTAGAAGCCCAACCTTTACCCGAACATACAATAGTCAGCTGTGTAGACCATGGTCCTAAAATGACGTTGTTTAATTTTGTGTATTTTACGCGTTTCACTGTAACATATATACAATTTTATAATTTATATAGTCAGCTGCGTGTACTGCTCTGTTTGGTAAATGGCTGTTAACTAATTGTGTTAATTAGATGGTATTATTAGTTGATAACATTAGCGGTTATAGAAAAGTGTTTGGTAAATTAGCTGATAGCTGTTTGGTATAATTTATTTTTGAAAAAGTTGTTTGGAGTAGCATTTTGAATTTTAGCATTTTGGAATTGCAAAAAACTAATTAATCACACTCATATTGATATTTTAACTAAATCAAACAATTAATTGTGGTCAAATAAGCCAAAATTGACCTATAGGCCAATTTTTTACCAAACAGGGTCAATGTACATTATTTTAACTCACCATAAACTACATTGGGGATGTTTGATAAATCATAAGTGGTTGTTAGCTGATAGCTGATTGTGTTAGTGAGTTTAACTAGTTGATAGCATTAGTTGATTGTAGAAAAGTGTTTGGTAAATTAGTTGTTAACTATTAGCTGATTACATATAAAATGACTTTCTCAAAAAGCTGATCGAAAAAGCTATTTTGAGCAGCTTTTTGAAGTTTACCATTTTGGAGCAATAAGTTGCTACAAAAAGCTAATTAATCAAACACTTTTGATTGTTTAACCAAATCAATCCGCTAATAGTGGTCAAATAAGTCAAAATTGACTGATAGGTTAACTATTTTACCAAACAGTGTCACTATCTTATCCCAGAATTTTAATTATTCTAACACATAAAATTCAACAATGTCATTTAGTTGTGTGGACCGTAATTTGCCTTACCTAAACGAAGTTAATCGCGTATTGAGCCGTGAAACAACAAATCTGCTCATAATCTCACACTATGGATATCGATTTTTAAACTTTAGTTTATCCTCTCAAATACTGCCTACTTAAACCACTAAGCTAAATCTGTGCCGACGAATTTTTGTTCTCAAACAATAGGAAGATGTTCGCTTCTTATCTAAAATCAGCGTGAACTGCTGATCTTAGCTGGAGGAATGGTTCAATAATGGAGAAGGCAATAACACTACATTGTTCATCATAACTCGATTGCCTCTCTTCTTTTCTCACGAACATCAATTCTTTATGGCACTACTCATTCATCATGTGTTTTAATCTTTTATATTTTTAATACAATGAGTTGACTAAACTAGCTAGTGCTACATATATAATTGCATCATAAATTTCCAAGTGGAAGGGTTTATCAACCTCTTTCATACTTCAAAATATTATTATATGGTGTAATACTAAAAAGTATAATTTAAAAATTGTAAACATATTTTAGATTCAAACCTTATATGAATAGAGATATATAGCACAGCTTCCTCAAATAAAATTATGAACTAAGTTAGTGCGATAAGGTTTGAATCTAAAATATGTTTACTATTTTTCAATTATACATACTGTATAGTAATTTACCATATGAAACCTTATGAATAGAGATAGCAGAGCTTACTGCGGTATATTTATTTTTATACTCATAGATGAACTAATAAAGTAATTTTATTTGTTGCAATTATTGTAATTAATATATTTATTTTTATACTATATTTTTTGAACTAAGTTAATCTATGGCGGCATTATTTACCTTTATTTTTTTTTTTTCAAAAAATGGTGTATTTTAATTTGCTTATAAATAATATAGATATTATTGCTTTGTTGACTACCAGGGTAGTCATTCGTTGGGCCAACATGACCGGTTGAATGAATGAAAGGTAAATAATTTGAGAGGAAAAATAAAGAGAGACAATATTTTTTATGTGAAAATCACAAGCTTTTTTAGGTGGTGCCAAGTGAAAATTCACTATGTTTTAGGTAGTTTGGTACATGTACGAATGGATTTTTATTTAGAGAGCTATAAGTGTCGATTGAGCTCCCCTTTGCGGCTATAGCTAGAAAGTGGTGGCCTTTCTCTCTTATTAAACAATAGCAGCGCATTTGTGAACCCTATTGCTAGAGAGTGGATGTCTAATCCTTGCAAGAGAGTAGATGTCTAACCCTTAATTTACAATGTGACCTTAGGGGTATTTATACATAGAGAATTGATTAAAGAAAGGAAAGGAAAGACGTAACAAATTTGAGCTTTAGAAACTTGCCTAAACTAATTTAAGTCTTGTTCCCCAAGTTATGATATCTCTTTCCTTAAGATAAGGAATTGAAATCTCGCTCCAAATTTGGGAAAATCTCCCGAATACTGCTCTTCCTGCTTCTGGTTCCGACGCCCTGTCAATCTCCTTGCTTCCCGGTCGCCTAACAGGTGATACTGACATGCCGAGCTACTTGATGCTTGTGCCGCCACCGATGTAATTGACTGATCGCCTAAGTTTGCCGGCCGCCAAGAATGGCAGATCGCGGGTCTCAACATTCTACCTGTTCTCCTTGCTTATTGTCATCTCGCGCCCGACCGCCTAGCGGGCGCTACTGACCGGCCGAACGACTTAATGCTCGCGACTGGATGCTGGTCAACAGGTTGATTGCCTGGTGTTAGTAGGTAGGGTGTCTGCTTGGTACTAGTCGGCAGGCTGGTCACCTTCTCATCTCGTGGTAGGGTGGATAAGATAGTGCAAAGCCTCGAACCTCTAGGACACCAGTATGGCTTCATGCCTTGCGGCTTATCGTGGGGCCGACTACGGTACCTATTGAGTTTGATTACCTAAAGATATTGATTGAGTACCTGAAGGCTGAAGCTAGGTATCTAACAGATATTATTATTATTATTATTATTATTACTGGTGTTGCACAAAGGCATGTGGTGGCCATTAAGACAGTCAACACTCACCTACCCCACATTACGTAAATTGAATAATTTTGATACCTTCCTTGCCACTTCAATTTGGTCCATTCTGGTATTTGAATGAATCAAACTAACGAATTGAAAGCTTCTAGAAACATTTTTTTTTTTTTTCAGTTTGAGCTACCACGCCATAATAACGACAGTTAGTAAAAGTTGCACTCTCTTTAGGTTAGTCATTCCTTGTATAAATTTTTAAAATTAAATAACATAGAATGAATAAAAAAAAAAAGAAGAAGAAGAAGAAAAAGCTGTATCGAAATGGATGATTGACTATGTGAGTATAACATGATTATCGTATTTAAAGGTTACAAGTTTAATTATTAACAATATTTTTTGTCAAAACACTTGACACGAGATTTTCCTTATACGGTTTAACTACCTCTCTTGCATGGTTTAGATGTAATAATCAATTTGACAAATTACAATGTCAATGCCAAATTCAATATTTATCTCATTGAAATTTTAGATTTTGAATTTTATTTTAATTAAAAATGTAGAAATATTTGTGTTAGGTGGAAGAGAATTGAATGAAGGAGTGCGACTGAAAGCTAATTTCACATTTATGCGACTCAAAAAGTATTCGGGACCAAAGCGATCATATTCACTATAATATAGAGGGGCGAAATTAGAATTCCTTATAAACTTAGGGGCCTGTAAAAACTGTGCATCCCTGCTTCAGCGTTTATGCTGCTCGTCGTCATCATTTTGTCACAGTTACACGCATTACTATTCTGAAACCCTAAATTGTAACACAAACACACTGCTCGCTGACTGAAGAAGAGATGGTTTTTACGGGTTTGATCGTTAAACTCTTTCCCGGCGAGTTTCGTCGTCGACGGCGGCGCCGCCGGCGGTTGGGGAAGACTGATGGACAGCTCCAGGTTGATTAGCGGAGCCGCCGCCGCCGCCGGGTGCAATACTATTTCCTCGGATGACAAGCCGCTGCTGCTGTTGGAATCCTCGGTGGTCGTCGAAGTGTTGTTCGAATTCTCGGCCTTTGTGTTTCTCATCCACGGAAGAAACCCAGCTGCAGCAGTCTCATGTTGTTGTTGGTCTAGGTTCTTGGCGGACGAGGAGAGAGCGAGGGGGACAACTGCGGCGGAAGGGGAGGCAGCGTCCGCCGCCGCAGTGTTCTGAGCTGAACTTACAGCGCGGTGTGTCTGCGGATCGATCCCACGGCTGAGAAGCTTCCGTTTAATGTGAGTGTTCCAGTAATTCTTGATCTCGTTATCCGTTCTTCCCGGCAACCGTGCCGCTATCAATGACCATCTGATACACAAAAAAAAAAAAAAACATCATTTGAAACTTTTATTAGTTGCCACGAAAAACTTGTCTCTCTATATATATAAAGATATAAAGAAAGAAAAAGCGTGAAGTGGGTGTAGTATATGTACTTGTTTCCAAGTAAGCTATGAAGGTTGATGATGAGTTCGTCTTCTTCCTCAGTAAAGTTGCCTCGTTTAAGATCGGGTCTCAGATAGTTTATCCATCGCAGCCTGCAACTCTTCCCGCATCTAAGCAACCCTGCAGAAATACATATTTTTTTCAGATATATATTGATAACATTTATGTATGTGATATGATTCTACGCTACGACGACAGTCCAAAAACCACGTAATTAGAAACTGCATGTCTAGATAGATTATTGTTAGAACGAACAATGAAAACTACGTTAATTCTTCAGCGACGACAGATGATTAAAGAAAACAGACAAAAATGAAAACCTTAAAGCTGAATTCCCGACATATCAGAAAGAGATCGAGATAAGAAACGAGAATAAATATATATATATATATCGTCGTCGAGGCTCGATCATATATGGAAAAAAGGAGAAAGAAATTCGGAATTTAGTAGATAAATGTAATACCGGCAGCTTTGGGGAGAGTCCGCCAACAACCTTCGCCGTGTTTTTTGATATACCTAATAAGCCTCTCGTCTTCTTCCTTGGTCCACGCTCCTTTGTTGGTGTGTTCCTTCTCACAACAAGGAGATCTGCCCATCTTTACTTCACTCTACCTGTAACCTGTTTACGCTTTCCGAGGATCCCACGATACAATTAAGGTTTTGGTTAAGAAAACAGAGGGAGAGAGAGAGAGAAGTGATGAATGATGTTTTAAGGACAAAAAGCGAGTAAGATGGGGGTAATATAAATGGTGAGGGGAAGAAGGAAGAGGATGAGGGGATAATGACCATTTGACTCGGGACCTCTAGGCTCTAGGAAAGAATTCATAAATTTTATTTTTTATTTTTTTAAAAGGAAAAAAAAAAGAGAGTTTGATTGAATGCAGGTATTTGACCGAGTTGGTGAGAAAGACGAGTGGTTGCTATGCAGCAATTAAGTTAGTGCTGGATTTGGTAGGTAGCTCTACTTTTCATGTAGTTTTATTTATTTGCTTTCTGCACCCTCTGTTTTTACCATTATTGCTAACAGTACAATGTCTTTTTTTTTTTTAAATAATAAAAAAATTATTTACAAAGTAGTGTATGTTATATATTTTTTCAATTTTTTTCAATTCAAATAATCAATGTTATCATCACCAAAGTGGTTCGATCTTATGACCATTGCACCCATTTAAAATGATAACAGATGCGTCATCACACTACATAGTACACTACTCTCTAATTTCATTATATTTATTCTATTTTACCATTAGTACTTTTTAATAAAGAGGTAGGAAAATAAATAGGTTATAATATTTTTATTTCTTTATTTTTTTCTCTTCACAAAGTAATTATTTTTTCAAACATATTTTATGTATAGTTCCTTTAATAATGGGTTTTTTTTTAAACCCTTTAATAATGGTTTAATTTGTATGTTAATTAATTTAAAATTAATGAATAAAGTTTATATATTTAGTAATTACATTAACAAACTTGATTTAACATTTAAATAGTAAATATAACAATAAATGATACAAACTTTTTCTTTAACGGCATGTTTGGTTCGCGAAAAGAAATTACCAGAAAGATTGATTCGATTGTTTGGTTGGTAGAAAAGAAATTAATGAGAATATTGATTCATTCGTTTGGTTGAGTTCAGAATTGTAAGGACTAATGAGTATAAAGACCATATGTCACAATAAAATAATAATTAAGAAAGTTCTACGAGGGAAAAATTGTCTACCAAGTGAACAAAGAAATTTTTTTCCATGGAAAACTAAGTACCTTTGTTGAGCAAAGAATTTTTTTTTTCCTCAAATGTGATGAATTCTAATTCTATTGAAAAATAAATTCCATGAACTAAACAATATAAAATATCATTTTGCTCAAAATTTAGGAATTTAATTAATTTTTTTTTTTGGAAAAATCTTTTCTATCCAATGCTCTAAATGATTGATTGTGAAAATATATATAATTGTAAATTGGTCCGATTACTACATTAGTTTTTATTATTATTATTTTTTTGGTAAAATTTAACCAACCATGCATTATTATACTTTTCTAACTTCTTGGACTCCCATTTGATCATGTGTCACCTAATTTTTTCACACTCCACATAATCATCAAACACTAATTTATAGTTTCTAAACTATACCTAATTCACTTCCTCCCATCCAATTCATACCTTCTTTTTTTATCTTCTCTTCTATTCTTCAACAATCAAATGTTGTCTCTTATGTACATGTTCTCAATCATCATACCTCTTCCTATCTACGTGGTCGGCAAGTCATCCGATCCCCACCTTAAATTAGGCACCTACTAGAGACCTTGATTTTGATGTGTACTGGCTAGGATAGCTTTGATCTATCATTTGTTCAAGTTTTGTTTTTGTTTTTGTTTTTTTGTTTTTTTTTTTTTTTTTTTTTTTTTTTTTTCCCTGTGAATTATTTGGTATGTTTGGTAGGAAAATTGATAGAGACCTTATGCTCTAGAAGCTTGCTTGAATTGTTATATATTAATTATTATATATATTGAAGTTGTATGTCATGTCATCATTTGTGTATTATATATCTCTTCCGGCCCGCTTCATACACATATATGTATTTGTATGTTATTATTAATTTAATTTTATAAGTCAAAATACAACACCTCAAAAGGAGACACAAATAATGTATATTAAATATATTTTTCTATCCTCCTACATAATATGTATTGTTTTTAATCATATCATATAACGTAAAAAGTAAAGGTTTAAAAAAAACTTATATATAATTTGTCAACCCACATGATTTTTGTTGCATAAAAAACATTTTCTTTTAGTGGCAAGGAAGAAGGACCTCCCAACTACTGCAATTTTCTTATTATTCCAAATTAAACTAATCTATTGATGATATCTTGTCACAAAAATAGTAATTAATTGTAATAAATTATAAATTTATCCTAAACTCTGAATTATATGTCCCAAAACGGGTTATGACCGAGTAGTTAGAGTATGATTCTTATACCAGAAAATCACGAATTTGATTCTTATTAATATTTTTTGATCGAGTCCCTCGCATAGAATTTTTTGAATGTAGCTTACCATTCTTGTGCGATTTACAAACTGCTATACATAAGCTGGGCTACCGTCACCCAAAGATAAAAAATTTGAATTATATATAGTGGTTCATCAGATTCCTTGAAAGTCATCAATTCCTTGATTTTATTGTTGTTTTTAGGGTTTCTAGAAGAAATGCAACAACTCACTCCACTTGATCCAGTCAATTTGTTGAGGCAGAAAATAGAAAATAGCAAACAACTCTAATCTAACAACGTAACATATGTGCTGAGGATGAATCGAATTCTATATATAATGTTGGTGGGCTCCATCTGTAAGCTATAATTGAAGTTATTTATAGAAATTTACAACAAACAAACAACGGATTTGGGAAAAGAAAGTACCGGCCGTCTTGACTTTGGTTTTCTTGTCTCTAATTTATGCCTAATTGTAAGGCTCGTTTGTTCGGTAAATTTAGGTTTACATATACATTCAATCTGCATCTCCTGCCACTTGCTTTTATTTATTTATTTATTATCAATTCTTCTTCTCCTAAAGTCCATGTAAATATGGACCATGATTCATAGTATAACGATTAGTATTTCGTCTCCTGTGTTAATCTTCTCGGCAACGAGGCCCATTCCCTCCTTCGTTTTGGCCCAATACAATTACCTCAAGCCCGCTAAGCTTGCTTCGAGTTGTTATGCCATGGATCCGTGTCCATCTTTCAATATGACGCCGTTCTGCAATTCGGGAGTAACGGTACCGTTAGTGGCATCGTTTTTCCTCCACCATTCAGATTTTAAAAAAAAAAATTGTCAAAAGAATGCAGCGACATAAAAAAAATTGTGAATATACTGTTACGTAACTGTGAATATAGAGTTCTGCAGTTGTGAATATAGAGTTCAAGAATTATGAACATAGAGTTCTGTAATCGTGAATATAGAGTTCAATAATTGTAAATATGGAGTTCAAATATTATGAACATAGAGTTCAGTAATTATGAACATAGACTTCTAGAGTTCAAAAATTATGAACATATAGTTCTATAATTATGAACATAGAGTTCTATAATTGTGAATATATAGTTCTATAATTATGAACATAGAGTTTTATAATTGTGAATATATAGTTCAATAATTATGAATATGGAGTTCAAAAATTATGAACATAGAGTTCTATAATTATAAACATAAAGTTCAGTAATTATGAACATAGACTTGTTGAAAATAAACGCCGTTAGCGGCGAAAGAAAACAATTTTTTTTAATTGACACATCATCATTTTCCACCAAAACGATGCCGTTTTGAAACCGTTTCGACCTTGCAAGGTGGACACGGTTCTACAACATAATTTGCAGCTTCCTTGGACACTAATCCCAATAAAACAAAATATTCAAAATATTCAAACTATTCAAACTATTACACTGCCTATTGAATGTATAATACGGAGTAATAAATTATTAAAAATTTCGATGATTTACCTACCTTCGTATGCATGCAGTTAGTTGTCTTGTTGACTTGTTGGCCGGGTAAAATTTAAAATTCGAATTAAGCGAAATTAAATTATTTATTACCAACAAGACCTCAAAATTGGAAATGTCTTTCGGTTTCCGTAATCCTTATTATGAGGTTTATTAAGTATGAGGGTTATTGTCGATGAAAACTTAGAATGACTATCCAATATGAAAAAGTTATTGTACTTAAAAAAATTAGCGTTAAAAAAATACTATTAATCAAATTTAAAGGCTTGAAGTGGTAATTATCGGCAAATTTTAATTATCACAAAGTAAATGATTTTCTTTTACGATGATGTATATTTTGATTCTGTAACGTAGTACAGATAATGTCGGTCTTTTTTTTTTTTTTTTTTTTCCCTTCCGGTGACGAAATTATTACTGGAATTTGCAATGGAAATAATAAATGTGGTAAGTTTGGTAGGCGCATGCTATGGATATTATTCCGATATCTATATGTCATCAACTTTATTATTTTTCAAACGTTCATTTAATTAGTAGTGGATGATTGCGCAATTCGACACTAAATTACGGTAATTGATGCTTTGAAATAAACAATTATTTAAGTTATAATAACATGGGTGTTACATAGTTGTACTCGACATTATCAACAAAAAATAAAATCTGTATATAATTTATTAAAATTGAATTCGTAGCTAATTATGCTATAAGCTAAGCAGGCCTTTCCAATGTTTTTTCTTTTTTTTTTTTTTTTTACAGGAAAATCCTCTTGGCCTCAAGGAGGCAAATTAATTTAGGTTGTCATAGCTAACTAGCTCAAATCAAGAATAACAATAGACAGCTCTCACATGGAGTCAAATTTAAAATATTATTGTGCTTACTAAATCAATTGTCCGATAAATTGTCCATTTTATTAATAATTTGTTATGTATAAACATGTAGGTGAGGCCTTCTAGAAGGTGATTTGAATAAATAAAAAGCAGACTAGGCCATCATCATATGTTATGTGGGAAGAGGCTAAGAAAAGAAAACAAAAAGAAAATGTGATGGTGGAAGAAAGGAATATATTTGGAGTTAGGTGACCCACCATTGTTAATTGCATTTTCGATCCCATCCCTGTTGACTCAAGTGGAGAGATATCACCCTCATTCCTTCTTAATTTGGATTCCTAATTCCTTTGACTTCATCTTCCACTAAATTACCTCTTTTTGCTTCCTGCACCCACCAATTCTAGTAAATATTCTTGTTTTTAATTACGGTGTCGGGTTTGAATTGAGATCCGTAACTTTAGACCGATAATGATAAGTTTAAGATAATGAGTGCAGTGAAATTAGTATGTATTTAATATTGATTTCACTTATAGCTTCCTTGCTGAGTTGCGGGGCCTAAGGGAGGGTACGGTCTACGACTTGGTAGGGAGAAGGGTTTGCGTAGGATGGTGGTGCAGTGGAACGTGATTCTGAAGCTGTTGTTAAGGTGATGAATTGGATGAGGATTATGGCACTAGTGATTTTATTATTACCCTCATCACTGATGGTAAGTTCTTTGTTTCGAGTTTTGAAGATGTGTTATTTAAGCATGTTATGGAGGAATTTCGTGGCTAATCTCGGCCAGACTAACGGAGGTGTGGTACTACTGTTTTAGCCGATGTAATAATTAAAATGATTAGGGACATCGTTAAACTTGGTGACCATAGAAACCACCATTTGTATTCGTGGATATTACTGCCTTGTAGAAAAATTTATAATCATTATCTGATGAAATGCACTAACATGCTCTTACTTGGATAACGTAACATAGTTATTCGCTAATGAACACAATTAACATAGTTAGTTGCTAATGGAGGCAACAGTACGTGGCATTAATCTCAGGCTAATCTCGGTGAGATTAAGGAATGTGTGGTACTATCGTTTTAGAAGATCCCTCGAATGAGTTGCTGAAGCTTATTTTAGCCGATGCTGAAGAAGTAAAATTCAGAAGGTTAGATTGTGCCCGCCATGTGCAGGTCCATCGCAAAAATAAACAATAAAAGAAAAAAAAAAGAAAAAAAATCGTTTGTTATAAATCTTAATAAAATAATGAGGGTCACATAAATGCTTTTTAACATACACTTAAAGCCATTCCGGTATTTCGAGTCCAATATACAAGAATGTCAACTATGCATTAATATTTGAGTAATAACTCATTCAACTCCACATGATAAAAACACATAACTAGTCCGTTTATCGAGCGTTTTCAGCTCAGCATAATAAAACTCTTTAAATGCTCCAAACATCTTCCAGAACACAATCCATATATATTCAATGATATTTTAGTGAGCCAAACCTGGACAATTGGTGTAAAGTTATTTAATTATACCATATTTTTGTTGATCCCAAATACTTAGAGACCAATTAATTTTTTTGAAAACAGAGACCAATTAATTTGAAATATATTTTCTTAAACGGGTCAAATTTATACTTGAAGTATAAATTTGAACCGATTTCAACTTTGATTATATATATATATATATATATATATACACCTCTGTGTTCAACTACATCTAATAACTCCGATGTAATAATTAAAATGATTAGCTAAGAACATCATTAATTAACCTGGTTCCATAGAAACCACAATATGTATTCTAGTATATCAGTTACATGCTGAAAAATTTACAATCACTATCTGATGATATGCACTAACCCGGTCTTACTTGTATGATGTAACATAGTTATTCGCTAATGAGCACAATTAACATAGTGAGTTGCTAATGGAGGCAGGAGTGGCATTAATTCAGTCTTATCCTATTCTTCTCCCTACTCATAATACTCACTCATCAGCATTAAATATGTACGTGCACGTACTATGCGTATATTGCCGCCCACCCAATGCAAGCTTAATTGCACTATATCAACAATGTAACAGTACTTATGGCAGCGGGTTTTCCTAATTTTCCTCACAATTTTCGGCTAGTCGACATGGGAGAATTCGGAGGTTTTTGTCACAGTTTCCCGCAGGTTGTTACTGATGATTTCCAGCCGCCACGGCGTATGCATGATGTTCATGTGTTAATAGTTGAGCATCGCGTGAATTTCGTCGCCAATGCCAAAGAGTTTGGAACTTCGATAATTGCAGAGATTCTTAAGCAATTCTCGTATGAAGGTATAATTATCAACTTCAATTCTTTGTCTCTTTATTTAATTTAAAAAATATATAAATTTATTTTTTAAAGATTTTTAATAAAATTTATTTGTGTTAAGTGTTTTGCATGCCGCATGAATCTAATTGGTAGAACAAAAACAGTAACCTTTTAAGTCAACATAGTTGAAAGCGAAAGACTAAAGTATGAAATTTTCATTGATTTTAATAAAAAGATCACTGCATGCAGGTACTAAATCTGTAGATAATTAATTACATGTAATATATGTCCATCAAATACGGAGTATAGTACTAAATATTGTTTTCTTAATTATATTTTTCGTTTTTTTTTTTCACTCAAAATATCTTTTAAAATATTCTTAGGGTTTACATAAATTATTCAAAGTAAATCAATTTTTTTTTTTTACATATATATAAAACAGTTGTCGTACACAGCTCAAATAATCTCATGATGCGTAATTGGGTACATATTTTAATTATTTTTTTTTAAAAAATCTAAATAGAATTTTTGCAAACTAAATAAACAAATTTAGTGGAGGATTCATCTTTATTTTATTTATTTATTTCCCTTATTAATGGTAAAAAGTAACGTATACGTACAACTAACAACCATCTTTTCCGCATTCAAAAAAAAAAACAACCATCTTTTCCTTGCTTTAATTATATTTATAACAACAAGTAAATATTAATAATTTTAAGGCATAATAAGTAGATTGCGCCATGTGTGAACTATGTGGTGCTGTGATTCCTGTGAATAATTAGACGGAGCTATTACATAAAAGCATGGTTTTATGTGTAAATTAAATATGTCAGATCAGCATCAAAATGGAAAAAAATAATTAAATTAAACTATTTAATTCATTATTTACTTTTAGTACGTATAGTTGAATTATGCAATATTTTTTCAGCTAAAATAATTAAATTTATGCACTCTAATCATATATCTTAATTTGGAATTAATTATTAATTTGAATTGACTTTGGCAGTGACTGTGGTGGAAAGTGCAAGCCGTGCACTGTCAAGACTCTATAATGGCGAGGAGAAATTTGATGTGTTAATGGCCAACTTTTACCAACCAGACAAGAAAGTTAACGTTAAACTCCTCCAAGAAGCCATTAAAAGGAAATTCCTTGTCGTTCGTAAGTACTTTATTCTACCATTAAAACCGTTTTTATTTCGACCCATTTTATGTGTCATATATATTTATTTTACAAAGATTAATATAATCTGGTAAACATTATTGTTTAATCAATATTGCAGAGATTAGTGACGAAAAAGATGAAAATGGAGATGAGGTGGCAAGGAGCGCTATAGAGAAAGGAGTGTTCCTTTACCTGGAAAAACCATTTCCGGTAGACATGTTGAAGTACCTGTGGCAACATGTGTATAGGGAAAGAAGACTGATGAATCACAGTAGTCAGGCTTTGAATATAAGCATGGCGGCAGAAACGTTAATCAATGGACAAAACAACATTGTTTTCACCGACAATCAGACTGCGACAGATTCAAACAACATTAATCATTTGCCCAGGAGAAGAGGAGCCAAGTTTAAGTGGACTGAAGAGCTCCATGCCAAATTCATTGATGCCGTCAATCAGCTTGGAGCAGGAAGTACGTTCTTTTCTCACCTTATAGTTATTTGGATGACAAGAGAAATCCTCTCACCCTTTCGAGTGTGAGTAAATCTTATTTAGTGACTTTAACTAGCAAAGTATTACAAAGAAGTAAACCAATCTAAATTATCCATAGTTCATCGGCTCAAACAAAGAGAGCAAGGATTCAAAACATTGGTTGGGGTTACCCCACCTTACTTTTATTATTTTGGGTATGGCGTAATATATATTTTTTTTACTGGTCACATGTAACATGTAGACGTGTTCGAACTTCATTATATTATTGTTAGAAAAAAATGTCAAATATGTCACTAAATTAATTGTATATGTTCAATTGAGTTACTAAACTTTAAAAAGTGTGCAATTAAACCGACATTCTTTGTTTGATGGTTTGATTGCACACCTTTTAAGTTTATTGACTCAATTGTATAAAGTTGATAAATTTATGATCTATTTGACAACTTTTGCTTATGTTTGTAATTACTGTTTATTTTTTGTGACGAATAGATTGCTATCCCAAGGAAATATGGGAGATGATGAAAGTGCCAGGTCTGACAAGAGAAAAAGTTGCTAGTCATCTGCAGAGGTGTCGTGACAACAAATGGAGGCCAGTAGAGGAGCATGGAAATCGTCGCCGGTCACGAACAATGCAATTCTCGTCCTCTCAACCTAGACGCCCCCGTCACAAAAACTTCGGGTTTATGCCAGTAGTCGAAGAAACCAATAATAAAGGAAACATGCCCCCGCAAGAACAAATTATTGCTGCTGTGAATGATGAAATTTCGTCCCAAAATGACGGTAATAATAATGAGTTGGGAAGCTCAGTGACAGTGTCCACTAATTCCGTCACTGATACTGATGTAAGAGTACCACCTCAAACTGTTCAAAGTTCAGCAGACATTATTGTTCATGATCGTCGCCTGTTGGATGATGTACAAACCCACCCAGTCGTCACTAATTCACTGAACGTTGACGAAGCAGTTGTTGTGAATTCGTCGCCAATCCCCTGGCAGGTCGCCGGAGAGCCAGAGTTTGATGAACTGCTGGATATCCCGGAGGAAATGTTACCTTGGATATTCTTCGGCGGACAACAACCGGATTTTCCTTTTTAATCAGGTTGCTCCTTCCTCAGTATCATCAACTTATCATTTCTTATATTAGCAGAAATCTATAATCTTTACAAACATTCCTTTTTTAATAAGTTTATCTGTATTGCAGAAGAACGTGGACATCCGATGCTTAGCAGTTAGCAGGGCGGAATCCTCCGGAAACCGGATCGGATTATTGTGAATATGACATTCTAAACTAAGTAATTAAATGCATGTGTTTAGTCCAGAATATTCCTATGACTTTAACATAAGTAGTCTGTGTGCAGAGTTTTTGATTTCCTGTCTGTATCTTTAATTAATAATTAGGTGACAATTTTGGAGCATAATTTCTAATTTGAATGGGATAATTAAAATGCCCTTGGTTACTTATTCTAATGCTCATCAGCACTGTTGTAAAATTTTACCTAGGTAGCAGTCGTCTAGACGCTCGGAACCTCAAGGCTATGCCAACATGATTTCAGCATTAGTTGTGGCCGGCAAGCTGACTAATTGGTCGGCCGCCAACTAGTCAGTTTAGCCGGCCGCTTTGTTTAAAAAAGTCGTTTCACTCAAAATGACGTCGTTTTGAGCAAAACAATATTAAAATTTGTTGTACAAATACATACGGTTAATAGAGATTACTATCAAAGATGCTATCACTTATCGCATTGTAACAACCCATCCATCGCATACATAAAAGGACTCAATTACCCTTCATCCAGGTGAAGCTGAAGCTTGGACTTTGTTTAAAGGTTTAATTTGATATGGGCATGGAAAAAGGGTACTAGGAATCTTGTTGTGCAATGTAATCTTTTGTCACCCTTGGATGAGGTGTGTCAAACTTTGGAGGAAGACAAAGTGGGATGCTGTTAGACTAGAAGTGTAATGGCGAGGAATCTTTCATGAGGTCTTGGGGTATTCTCCCATCCTTTTATATCCAATATATATATATATATATATATATATATATATATATATATATAATTACACAAAGAACAATGGTTGATTGTAAATGTAAAACGTATAACTATCTTTATCATGGCAAATTTAAGGCAGCAGTAGCATTAATTCAGTCTTATCCTATTCTTCTCCCTATTCATAATACTCCGTCATCAGCATTCAATTTGTGCACGTACTATACGTACGTTGTTGCTGCCCGGCCACCCCACCTTAATCGCACTATATATACAAACTAACACTTCGGCATGGGATTTCCGGCTCGTCGACATGGGAGAATTCGGAGGTTTTTGTCACAGTTTCCGGCAGGTTGTTACTGATGACTTCCAGCCGCCACGGCGTATGCACAATGTGCATGTGTTGCTGGTTGAGCATCGCGAGAATTTCGTCCTCAATGTCAAAGAACTTGGAATTTCCATGATAGCAGAGATTCTTAAGCAGTTCTCGTATGAAGATATTTAATTATCAACTTCAATTCTTCGTCTCTTTATTTGTCTATACACACCATCAAAATAGTGACGTGGTTGTCTGATCTAGTTCTTAAAAATAAAAATTTATTTTTACTCTTTTAATAATATATATATATATATATATATATATATATATATATATATATATATATATATATATATATATATATATATTTTGATGGAATTAATTAAACCGGAGGTCCGACTTAACTAACCCGAATAAGAATACGGATAATAAATAAGTAGTACGAACGTTATAGCAAAGGCCGTGAGACCGTAGATTGTATTAAATGCCGTAGAATTGGCTATTATAGTAGTATTATAGGACAAAGTATGTAGGAAATGTAGATCGTGTCTTAACGAGACAAGGTGGGGGGCTTTTATACAACCCCCGCCCCTAACCGCCACCCCCTAAAGCGGGGGGTGGTTAGATCCGAGTTGACCGCGCTCGGTCTCGTGACTGGGCCGTACCGTGGGGCCAGGCCGAGCCCGTGTGGAGGTCGGCCCGGCCTCCTGGAGAGGCCGGCCCAGCCTCCAACGTGGCCCGCGCGGGGCCACGTGGCGAGGCTTCGGCCGGGGCGGGTTCGTGGCGCCGCCCCGGTACCCGTTCTTGCCCGCGTCCTCGGGTCGGTTTGGGTCGTCAGTGAAGGAGAGTAGATGCTCTGGCCGACCTCCCAAGAATGCTGACCTCGAGACGTCCGCGTCCAGCGTTATAGGTGCCGTCCAAATGCACTTCTCGCGATAATGTTAAAAAACTCCATCCGGAACATGACTCCTTCATCTGCGAGGACACATACACAGTAGAGTCTTCTTACGTTTTGATCATCTTCTCCAAGTCAACCAGTCAACCAATCACATCCATCCTTTCACCTTTCCCCCCCCCCCCTTTTTTGCATTTTGAATTTCAAACTCCCCCTCTTCCTATCTCCCCCTCTCCTATATAAACCCCTTCTCCCCTCTCATTCTACACTTTCACTACTCCAACACTACACTCCTCCCCCAAATTCCGGCGAGCTCCCCACCGGAATCCGGCAACTCTCCGGCGCGACCCAACTCCGGCCGACCCCCCAGCTGTTTTCCGTTGCCGAGCCCCAGGCCCGAGCGTGGTACGCCCCTTCTCCCTCCTCTTTTCTTTCTTTTTTTTTTTTTCCGCAAATCTGCCGTGCTGCCCCCCACCGCGCCGGCGCGGTGGCTGCCGACGAGCGCCGTCGTGCTGCCCCACACGGCGCCGGCGCGGTGGCTGCCTGCCGCGGCGTGGTCTGCGGGGCCGCGCTTCCGTGGTTGCCGGCCGGCCCCCCGGGTACAGGCCACGCCGGGCCGATCCCCCCCGCCAGGGCCGCGCCACCCTCCGGGCGCCGGGGTCACGCTGACCTCCGGCGTTGAGGTCGCGCCGACCCCGGTCCCGGCCAATCCCCCTGCGACGGGATCGCCGAGGTCGGGCCGACCTCGACCTCGGCTTAGGGCCGAGGTCCACCGCCATTGTTTTTTTTTTTTTTTTTTTTTTTTTTTTAGCACTCTTCTGCGCCACCTGTCACGGCGTGGGTGCGCCGGCGCCGTGCCGGGCTCCGCCGACCTCGCCCGCCGATGCCGTGCCGGCCCCTGGGTCGGCCCAACCTCAGCGTGGCCGGGCTCGACCTCGGCCCTGGGCCGGGGTCCTTGATATCCACACCCATTTTTTTTATGTGTCGAACACGCCCCGTTCTTATACCTCTTCTCTTTTATCTCATAGGTTTAGTTGGTGTATGTACACTTCTTCCGGTTCCTTGGACGATTTTTTGGACTCCGTAGGAACCCACATCCTTCCCATGGACGAAACTAGCGACCCCCCCCACTCCTTTTCCCGCTCATTCCCCCTCTGGGGAGGTCAAAATGCCATATGAGGGGCCGTTGGATGCCCATCCTCCCGTCATGGAGGACCCCTTCGCGGTCCCGTACGAGGATCCTGTCCAGTACACCCCTCGGGAGACACTCGTCGCGCCCTCGACTTTGGCTCAGACCTCCGTGCAGGAGTTTCAGGAGGCCAAAAGCTATGTTGGATCTATAGGCGAGGTGCGCCTGCCTTCTCCGTCGGGGAATGTCACCGAGCCTCCGACACCCCTCTTCTTCGGGGTTCACGTGCAGTCCCTGTACCTCGGTTTTCGCTTCCCTATTCATCCCTTCGTCGAATCCTTCCTCAACCATTACGGCATCGCACCCGGGCAGTTGGTCCCGAATGCTCATTACTTACTTCTTGCCTTCTTTGTTCGCTGCCATACCATTCGTGTCAAGCCCTACATGGATCTTTTCCAGAGCATGTTTCAAGTCACCTCGTTTTACGGCTAGGCCAGTAAGAGGTTCGTGGGTATAGCGGCCCGGGCGCGTATGAAGACGTTCCATGACTTCAATCAGACCAACAGAGATTGGAAACCGCACTTTGTCTTCATCTCGGTCGGCAATCGTCGCCCGTTCCTATCTTGGAACAACAGGTTTGTGCGCCACAGGGCCTCGCTTCAGATGGTCGCCTTAGCCCGGGACATCCATGCTTTCCGGGGCGATCGGGGAGTGATTGTTATTGGCGAGATGATTAATTACGCCGGAGAACATGCGTAGCCTGGGCTTTGTGTCGGATGGGCCGCTACCCCCTCGTATTCGCCCGCGTCTTCTGCGTACGCCCCAGTCGGATGCGCGTCCCCTGATCGAGTTATCAGACGATGAGCCGCCAGAGCAGTCCCCGGGATCCTCGGGGTCTTCGGGCGAGGTTTTTGCCGAGCCCAGGTCCTCCGGGTCCGCTGTCGGCCCTTCGCGTGCCTCTACTCGTGGTTTGTTCCCCATCTTTCGCTAGACCATCGTTTGTACATATGGCTTATGGATTAACCCCTGTTCGTCTCCTTTTGCAGCGAGGTCTCCCATCATGTCTTCGTTCCGTGAGTGTCTCGAGCGCGTCGTGGCGCGTGACCCTGTTGCGAAGAGACAGAAGGTTACTGCGCAGTCTGGCGCGCCCCCTTCTGAGCCTGGTGCGCCCCCACCGGGAGGGGCGCGGCTGCAGGCGAATCGCCCGCCCGTGCCGCCGGCCGTTCCGCCCCCGCTGCCGCCTGCCGAGCACACGACGCGGAGCTTGCCCGCTATCATTCGAGAGGCTCTCCGAACCTTCGAGGTATGCACTCTTGCTTGTGATTTCCTTTATTACACTCAGCACTTGTTGTTGTCTTGTTATGATTGTGCCTCTTCTAAGGGTTGGGCCGTGTCCACCGTGGCCCTTGTCGAGGATGAGCAGGGTCGCGCTCGTGAGCTGGTGCGAGCCTTGGAGGCCGAGACCAGGCGGGCCGATGAGGCGGTCAGACGTGATGCCGAGTCCCGGAAGGCCTTGGAGGCGGAGAGGAAGAGGCATGCGGAGGAGCTTGGACAGGTCATCCCCGCCTACAAGAAGTCTGATGAGTTCGAGCGGGATGCCGAGGAGTACGTCCGTGGGCGCAGCGGTGACATAGTCACCTCGTGGCTAGCTTGTGACGCTGGGAAGGAGACGATTGCGGAGGAGAGTGCTATGGCCTTCCAGGTGGGCCGGTATGCTATGCAGCAGGAGATCTACACCGCCCTTCGTCAGAAGGGAGATGCCTTCGACCCGGTCGTCCTCAAGCTGCCGGTCGAGATGGAGAACCCCGAGCCAGTGACCCCTGCGGCGGGCTTCTCACTATCACCCCTTGATCACGCCGACGAGCCTGTGGAGTTGGTAGCCTCCTCGGGAGTTATTTCACCCACTTTGCTGAGCGTTCACGCCCCTGACTTGGATGAGGGGGTCGGCGGAGTGACCGTCGCCGTTGCGCCGTCGACTAAGCTGCCACTTGCCACCGCGCCGGGTTCGGATGAGCAGCCTTGATTGTGCTTGTTTTAGCTTATTCCCTATTTTGTGTATCCGGGCATAGACTTTGGATGTGGATTCTTGCCCTCTTTTGCTATTTATTTCCTTTGATGACTCTTCCTGCTTTATCTTGCTATGCTTCGAACGTTGGATCTTTATTATATGCTTGGGACTTATGTTTGATTATGTACTCCTGCTGCCGTAACCACGTTGGGTGTTTTTTTTTTTTTTTTTTGGATGCCCGACCAGTGCCGGGGTTCTCGATCTCGGATTGCGCCGAGGCACTAGACCTCGGTGCAAGCCGAGGTACATGCAGCGTGGTGCGCCCCGGCGGTACAGCCGAGGCGCATGCAGCATGGTGCACCCCGGCAGCACAGCCGAGGTGCATGCAGCATGGTGCGCCCCGGCTGTATGGCCGTGGCGGCACCTTGCCGCGCCCCGGTGTTGCCGGGGCGTGATAGGCCTTTTTTTTTTTTTTTTTTTTTTTTGCCTAGTGTTAGCCTCAAAACTTAGTCCTACGAGATTATGCCATCGGGCTCTCCGTCGGGGTTGGTACGCGAGGTCGGACCACGTGTCCCCTTAGGGTGCGTCAGCCGCTTGGGCTAAGACCTTCCGGACTACACCACTGGGCTCTTCCGTCTGGGTTGGTACGCGAGGTTGGACCTTGTGCCCCCTTAGGGTGCGCCTAACCGCTCGGGCCTAGCCCTGTCGGACCAAGCCACTGGGCTCCTCCGTCGGGGTTTGTACGCGAGGTTAGGCCTCGTGCCCCCTTAGGGTGCGCGCTAGCCGCTCGGGCCAAGTCCTTTCGGACTGTGCCCCCGGGCTCTTCCGTCGGGGTTAGTACGCGAGGTCGGCCCTCGTGCCTCCTTAGGGTGCGTCCTCCGTCGGGGTTAGTACGCGAGGTCGGACCTCGTGCCCCCTTAGGGTCCGCGGGGGAAAACATGATTCAGCACTCGTTCCCCTTTGTTTCATGACTTTTTTTTTTTTTTTTTTTTTTTTTTTTTTTTTTTTTTTTTTTTTTTTTAAGGGAGAAAGAATGGATGAAAACCAATGTTGTGATATTATTGCCGTTCACTAAAACATTATTGGGGGAGGGGAATGGTCTTCCTCCTAAAATAGCATTTCAAAGTCCACCTTTCACGCGGCGGGTTTACTGGTAGAACTTCAGCAGGTGTTCTGAGTTCCAGACCCTGGCTATCATCTTCCCTTTGGGGGTCTTGAGCTTGTAACTACCCGGGCGGACCACGGCTGCTACAATGTATGGGCCTTCTCAGTTGGCAGCAAATTTTCCTCCCTCCTGGGGCTGGCTTGCCTCTCTCCTCCTGAGCACGTAGTCTCCCGCTTGGAAGTATCGGGGCCGTACGCGCTTGTCATGGTAAGCTTTGGTTTTCCTTTGGTAATTCTCAGCTCGGATCGCAGCTGCTTCGCGCCTGTCATCGATTAGGTGGAGGTCAGTTCTATGGTGTTCCTCATTCGTGTCGGGGTCGTAGTCCTCCTCTCGGCGGGAAGGTATGACTACCTCTGCTGGGGCTCGAGCTTCGAACCCGTAGGCCAAGGAGAAAGGTGTCTCCCCAGTGGCCCTCCGGGGGGTGGTGCGGTAGGCCCAAAGAATGGCGTCAAGCTCCTCTACCCACGCCCCCCCGGTGGATTCCAATTTCTTTTTCAGACCGCCCACTATGGTGCGGTTGGCATTCTCCACCTGCCCATTTGCTTGGGGATAGCACACGACCACCCGGCTGTGAGTAATGTGCCATTCTGCACAGAACCCCTTGAACTCTTGCCCCTCGAATTGGTGTCCGTTGTCAGTGATGAGTTGTATCGGGACCCCAAAACGGCACAAAATGTTTTTGTATACAAAGTGCTTGCAACGGGCGCTTGTTATGGTCGCCAGCGGTTCCGCCTTCACCCACTTGGTAAAGTAGTCCACTGCCACTATGAGGTACTTCCTTTCTCCCGACCCCATAGGCAGAGCTCCCACTAGGTCCACTCCCCACCTGGAGAAGGGGATGACCGAGCTGATGGGGGTGTAGCTCGTGGCGGGTCGGCCGGGGGTGACCTGGAAATGCTGGCAGGTCTCGCAACCTCTAGCGTAGTCAGCGCACTCCTTGGCCATTTTGGGCCAAAAGTACCCCTGTATGATGGCCCTTCGGGACATGGCGAAGGCCCCTTGGTGGACGGAGCAGGTGCCCTCGTGGATTTCTTCCATGACCGCCCTGGCTTCGTCCGGGTATAGGCAGCGCAACAAGGCGCCGTTATAGGACCTCTTATAAAGTGTGTCCCCCATGATTACGTACGTGGGGGCTCGTCGTTTCACCAGTTTGGCATCGGCCTCGTCGGGAGGTAGTGCACCTGTTCTTTTGTATTCCTTGAGGTGGTCCAACCAGCAGGGAGGCCTGGTTTGCACGGGTAGGACCGGGTAGGCGTCCAGGCTCGACCTCTTGAAATTCTCAATTCGGGCTATTTTTGAGATATGTTCCGGGGCCCCTTGGGGGAGCTTGGATAAGATGTCAGCGTCTGTGTTCTGGTCCCGAGGGACCTGTAGGACCTCGTAATTGATCAGCTGCCCCAGTAGCTGGAGCACCACGTCCCGGTACCTCCTCATCTTTCATCACTTGCCTCAAATTAACCTGTGACCTGTCCCACGACGAGTCTGGAGTCACATAGGATTTTGAGCTTTTCCACCTTCATGTTTAGCGTGAGGCGGAGCCCCCTTAGGAGCGCCTCATACTCGGCTTCGTTGTTGGATAACTTGAATGCGAAGCGGCGGGCGTAGTAGGCCTGGAACCCCTCCGGGGTTATGAGTACGACTCCACCCCCACAGCTTTTGGCGCTGGAGGACCCGTCCGTTGAGAGGGTCCACCACTCCTCATCGTCATCCCGGACCTGCTCCATGGCCTCCCGGGCGGTACACTCGACTATGAAGTCAGCCAGTGCCTGCCCCTTAATGGCGGGTCTGGGCTTGAATTGGATGTCGAACTGGCTCAGCCGCATGGCCCACCTGACCAACCTGCTGGCCGACCCCGAGGCCCTCAGCACCGCGTCTAGTGGCTGGTTTGTGAGGACCTGTACGGGGTGGGCTTGGAAGTAGTGGTTCAGCTTTTTCGCCGTCGCATCTACCGCAAAGATGGCCTTCTCCACGGGTGTGTACCTGATCTCCGCCCCCCGTAGAGCTCGGCTCGTGTAGTATACGGGCCGCTAGAGCCCCTCGTCGTCCCGAACCAGCACGGAGCTGACCGCGGCCTGCGAGATGCCCAGGTATAGGTACAGGATCTCCCCCTTAACGGGTTTGGCCAGGGGGGGGGGGGGAGTGACATAAGGTACGTCTTGAGGTCCTCGAAGGCCTTCTGGCACTCTTCGGACCACTCGAAGCCCTTCGTCTTTTTGAGGACTCCAAAGAACGGCAACGATTTCTCGACCGACGTCGAAAGGAAACGGCCCAGGGCTGCAACCAGGCCGTTGAGGCGCTGGACCTCACGGAGGGACCTCGGAGGTTCCATGTCCAGGATGACCTTGACCTTTGTCGGGGTTGGGCTCAATGCCCCTCTTCGAGACAATGTACCCCAAAAATTTCCCCCCGTGTACCCCGAAGGTACACTTCTTGGGGTTCAACCGTAAATTGAAGCGTTGCATAATCGAAAATACCTCGGTAAGGTCGTCCGTGTGGAGGTCAGCGTCGGTGCTCTTGACGATCATGTCATCAACGTAGGCCTGGAGGTTGCGGCCGAGGACCTGCTTGAACACCTTGGCCACCATTCGGGTGTAGGTGGCGCCTGAATTTTTCAGTCCGAAAGCCATGACCTTGTAGCAATAGACCCCCTCTGGCGTGGTGAAGGCCGTCTTCTCCTCGTCGGCCTCCTCCATGAAAATTTGGTGGTACCCCCGGAACGCATCTAGGAAGCTCATAAGGGCACAACCTGCAGTCTCGTCCACCAGCTGGTCAATGTTGGGGAGGGGGAAGGGGTCCATAGGGCAGGCCTTGTTAAGGTCGGTGTAGTCCACGCACATCCTCCAGGTGGGTGGCTTTGGGGCGAGGACTACGTTGGCTAACCACGTGGGGTATATGACCTCTCGGATATATGGCCGATCTCTAGCAGGGTGTCGACCTCCTTTTTGACGAACTCCCTCCTCTCAGCGGAGAGGTACCTTTTGCGCTGCTGGACTGGCTTGACCGCGGGGTCGACAGCCAGCTTGTGCGTGATCACGTCTCGGCTCAGGCCCGGCATATCCTCGGGGCCCCATGCGAAGACCTCCTTGTAGCTCCTGATGGTATCGATTATCCGTGCCCGGAGGTCGGCCGGGAAGCCTACCCCTACCTTCACGACCCGGTCAAGTCGGCTGCGGTCGAGGATGACCTCCTCTGTCTCGACCACGGGCTCGGTCCGAGGTCGACCTGCCTCCTCCCGAAACGCCTTCTCAGCAATGGTATGGACCTGGAGGTCCTTCTGACCAATTTGGCGGCACGCCTTCAGGTAGCAGCTGCGGCTCACCTTTTGGTCTCCCCGGGCGACCCCAACCCCGGTTGGTGTCGGGAACTTGAGGCATATGTGCTCTATAGAAATCACACACCTGAGGTCCTCCAGGGCGGGCCGATCGAGAATAATGTTGTGGGCGAAACTGATCTTAACGACTACGAACTCGACCTCCCACCTCCTGGTGTGCGGTGGGGTGCCTATCTCCACCTCCAAATTGATCGACCCCTCCGTTTCAATTGAATCCCCCGTGAACCCGGACAGGGGGGTCCGTACTTGTTCCAGCTGTCCTCTTGAGAGTCCCAGCTGGGTGAACGTGTCGTAGTACATGACGTTCACCGAGCTACCCGTGTCTACGAGCACCCGGTGCACCACCACGTTGTTGATGTCCAGCTTGACCACCAGGGCGTCTCGGTGGGGGAGGGGCTCATCTGGCAGGTCGGCGTCGGTGAACGTGATGGGCTCCCTCTTTGGTTTCTTCTCATGGGGGGCACGTGTGACCTCCCCCACTTACAAGCTCCTCGCCCACCTCTTCCGCTCGGCTAGCGAGTCCCCTCCCTCGGGCCCCCCAAAGATGACGTAGATGGTCCGTTTCTTCGGGGGCTGGGAGTCCTCCGTCATCTTATCCTCCTCCTCGGAGCTGTGGTCGTGGTGGTCCCTCTTACGGGGAGCCGAGGTGGATGGCGCCTGGCCACCCCCCTTCCTCCATACGTTGCCTGGCTTCTGGCCCGGCGCCTGCCCTTGTGCCAGCCCTTGCGCCAGGCTGGGCCTCTTAATGAATTGGCCGAGGTATTGAAAGCGAAAGACTAAAATCTGAAATTTTCATCAAATACGGAGTACAGACAGTACAGTACTAAATATTGTTTTCTTAATTTTTGCGATTTTTTTATTTTATTTTTTTTTTTTCACTCAAAATATCTTTAAAATATTCTTAGGGTTTACATAAATTATTCAAATCAATTTTTTTTTTTACATATATATAAATTAGTTGTCTTACTATCTTACACATCTCATGATGCGTAATTGGCTACATATTTTTATTATTCTTTTAAAAAAAATCTAAATAGCATTTTTGCAAACTAAACAAATTTAGCGGAGGATTCATCTTTATTTTATTAATTTATAATTTATTTATTTATTTATTTCCCTTATTAATGTGAAAAAGTTACGTATACATGCAACTAACAACCATTGTTTACTTGCTTTAATTTAATATATACCAACAAGTAAATATTAATAATTGTAAAGGATAAGCATGCCTCAGCTGGTGGTTTGGAGCTGAATGCTACTAACTCTATTACAATGTAGTATTTGTTCAAAAATTTAGAGCTATTACATAAAAGTGTGGTTTTATGTTTATAGACTCAAACTCACACATTTTCATATGGGAGTGCAACCCGGGTGCTATTAGACCACAATGTCTTGACTGGTTTTATGTTTATATATTTAGGTAATAGTTAGGAGATTTTTCGGTAGGTTGAGAAAATATATTTGAACATATACTACATGTAATAGGATCAATAGTATTTAAAAAAAAAAAAAAAAAAAAACTAAGGAATAAAATATGAAATTTTCATTAATTTTAATGAAAAGAGCAGGTCCTAAATCTGTAGATAATCAATTACATGTAAATATATGCCCATAAAATACGAATTATTCTTATGACAACCCAAAATTTAATTTTATAAATCTAATTTTAAGAAATTTCAAATTATCCATTTTATTCTCTAAAATTTTTTACAAAAGGAACGGTGTTTGAATAAATTATTTCGAGTGACTTTTTAAAATAAAATTCAACATCGAGAGATTTAATTCCAAAATTCTAAATTTTCGGGTACTTCGCGTACCAAGTTTTATACTGAGAAAACTATCTGAGTGAAACCGGGATATGACCGAGAAGCCTAAGTCAAGTGTTTGACTTGAAAACATTTTTGAAAAAATTATCTTTCAACCCCAAACTTTTTTAAATAATATTTCTAGCCATGGTCCATGATGCATGGTGGACGACCACAAAGCATCCAAAATGTGTCTGATGCATTTCTCCTAGGGATGGCAACGGGGCGGGGCGGGGGCGGGGAGTATACTCCCTGTCCCCATCCCCGGTGGAAAATTGGAAATATTCCCCATCTCCGTCCCTGCTGGGAATTAGGTGGGGACGAGAATTCTCCATTCCCCGTCAACTTCGAGTCAAAATGTTAAATAATTTTAAATTTTAATAATAAAAATTTTAAAATATAAGTCCTAATTACAAAAATTAAAATATTAACTCTCTCTCTCTCTAATATATATATATGTAGCATATACTGCCTATATATATAGTACACTGAAATAATACTGCGACTTATATATATTGTGGCAACATTAATTATATATATATATATATATATATATATATATATATATAGTATATTGTTAGTGTACTGTTAGTATAAGTGCAATACTCCCACTTATATAGTATATTATTTTATATATATTGCCACTATTATATTTATTTATTAATTTATTCGGAGACGGGGCAGGGCAGGGAGGGGTGTCCCCATCCCCGTCCCCGTCCCTGACGGGAAATCATAAATGTTCCCCGTCCCCGTCCCCGTTCCCCAAAAATCTTCCCCATCCCCGTCTCTTTCGGGGCGGGGATCGAGGACCCCCGTCGGGGACGGGGCATATTGCCATCCCTAATTTCTCCTTGCCATGTCCTATTTACACAACTGTCATCCACCAATCATAGGGTATCATCCTAGGATTTTGCACCACTATAAAATGATTGGCGAAGTTTTCATTTTCTCCTGATTCCATTCTTAGCTTCCCATTCCATCTACAACAAGAACACAGTAAGCTATTTTCCTTCCTTCATTCATCAGCTTCCTTCCTTTTCTTCCTTAGCTTTGTCTCTGAGGACTTGTAGTAAATAGAGTTTTGTTTGTTTGAGTTGTTTAGGAGGTGAAGAAAGAGGTGTCTAGCTTGGGAAGAAGGTGGAATCCAAGCTAAAGGGAGAAAGCTTCAAAGGTATAACCCCATAGATTCCCAGCTTGTTTTTGACTATGTGAAGTCTCTGTGATATAGTTAGAAATGAGTAGGAATGCTAGAATATTGTGTGTTTGAGCTATTGGATGTCTTATTGATGTTGTATGATGTGTTGTTGATGATTTGGAGGTGGTTTACTATCTGGTTTGGCCTTGCAGATGAAGAAGGAGCCACTGGTGCACCTCTCAGTATGCACCAGTGGAAGTCACGGGCCTAGCCAACGGCCCACGAGGGGAGCCGTGGCTAGACGGCCCTAGGCAAGGGCCATGGCCCTAGGCCGCCGCCGGACGGTTCCAGGCGGCGGGGCTTCCCTAGCCCCGCCGCAAGGTTCGTTGATGGTTACCTGTGCAGTGTCCTGGCCCTAGTGGCTCAGCTACGTGTCGTTTCGGACCGGGAGTTGCGGGCCCTTCTGGCTCGGTACCTTGGGGCCGTTATGACGCACGTTTGGGCTTTGAGTTCGTTGAATTTGGATTAGAAATGAACATGTTATGATAGAAATTGGGATGGAATTGTTTACAGTAATATGCAAATGTGATGTATCAGACTTACTGCCTATGGGAGTTGCTTGTTATTATCTGCTTGATGATTATTGAGTATTAGATAGAGGAGCATGATCATTATGTGATTAAGTGTTGTTAGAAAAGCATGACTAAAGTGTGTATTATGTTTCATGGAAATTGTAGTCTGTTTATAATGGTGGAAATGTACAGAGTATGTTGTTTTGCAATTCAAGTATGATTGTGTGCTCTTTGAGAGTTCACAGTGATATATAGGATTGGAGCATGTGTTCAGTAAATTACATTCCATGCATTCATGTTTTAAAAGTGCATAAATGGGCAACGTGAGCCTTGTATTATTTTCCAAAACTCATGAGCATGTGCAATGTCATTTCCTTTCATATTGTAGTGTTAGATTAGGTTTAGATTTAAGTTTCTTAACATTTTTCAAGCTTGTAATCAAGGATTCAACACTTGGATTCCAAGATTCACCATCCATTTCTTAGTGAAGTTTTCTTCTCCCTTTTATCTCTTTATCTTGCAATGTTTATGCTTTACATTTATGTTTTTGTGTTCTTTATGCTATTGAATCATGAGTAGTTAGTTTATGGACTTGAGTTAGGGTTGTATTATCTATCTTGATGCTTGATTTGTGATTATTGCAAAAAGGGGAAGAACTCCAACCTAGGGTTCATGTGTTTGTGAAGGTTTTGTATTTATATCTTGTTAATGTTTGATGTACACTTTCATTAGCTTGTTTTTGGATGATTCCTTGCCTCAACGAGAGTTGGATGATGAATCCAAGCCACCCCTTGCATAGACCCGATTTCTTCCTACGAAAATAGGGAAAATTGGGGGCTTTAGATGCTTTGTGTGCTTGATGGACTTGGAATTGATTCACCACGAAAGTGGGGCAATTCCTTGTTCTAATCCTTGTTTATTAATCACGAGAATGGTTCGTAGACTAGGATACCTACGTGCATTCCCGCTTGATTCTTTGGTTACTTGTTCTCCCTAATCCCTTAGGTTGTTAAAGCATCTAGAAGATAATGCTCCTTAGCTTGAGTCCTATTTCTTTATTTTGTGTTTATCTTTGTGTATATGTGTTAGTCTTATCATTTCCTTAACTTGTAGTTTGCTTAGCTTCTTGTTGATTTCCTTATGCTAGTGTCTAGTTTATTGTGATTCCATATTGCGTGCCATATCCCCCAATCCCCTGAGGACGATATAACACACCCGAGCTCACATCTTATTTTTGCTACATCAAAAAATTGGCGCCGTTGTCGGGGATTGGAAATTTGGTGGTTCTATGTGATTTCTTGTTTTACTAGCATTGGAGTTTAGGAAATCTTAGGAGACTAAGTCTTTTCTTTCTTTTTGTTTGTTTTTATTGTTCAAAGAGCTTATTGTCTTACCTTGATTGAGATTTGGTTGAAGGATCATTTCTTTGTGCATTCACTCTTAATTGAAAAGGTAGAGCTTTCACCATTCAATCAAGAACTTTGAATTATGGAGGGGTATGATTTCCAAGAACAAAGAATGTCATTGCCCGATTTCATCAAAATTGGTATAAAGACCTTTCAAGGTGGTCCACTTCAATCATTCCTTTCTTATTCTAAGTGGTGTTCCTATTGTGGTGAAGCCCATGCATTAGAGAGTTGTTATAAGTTAAACTCCACAAGTTCAACACCACCTCAAGATTGTCAACCTTTCCCTCAAGAGTGTGGTGTCAACATGAGTCAAGAAGTTCCTCAAGAAAACACTTTTCAAGCTTTGGAGCCACAATCTCCATGGTGTGCTATATGTGGTGGTTCTCATGCTTTGGAAAGTGTCATATTTTGACTCCCACTTACCAAGTGCCTCATCAAGATGATCAACAACAAGCTTTGGAATATAGTGTCAATGTTAATGAATAAGCTTTTCAAGGAGGTACACCACCGATGTTCATGCCACAACCTCTTTGGTGTGCCATATGTGGAGGACCACATGAAGTCGAAAGATGCTACATCTTTGATCTTAATTTCCAATATCAAGGCCAAGTTCAAGAACCTCCACATCAAGAACCTCAACAAGAATATCAAATCCAATTTTAAGAAGCCTCTTACCAAGAACCTCAACAAGAATGTCAACCATTTGATCAAGAGTCCGAGATGAAGTCCACGATGTCAAACATGCTTATGCAATTGAATGAGCTACAAATTCAACTAGACAACTTGATGGCTCAAAGATAAGGTTTGACAACTCAAGAGCCCATTAAAGATTCATCTTCCAATGAAGAGGTTCTACAAGAGTTGCTCTTACCAAATGAAGGTCATGTGGTTGATGGAAATGAAAAGGAGGGTGAGGACCTTGAAGATAAAGATGAAGATTATGAGGTTTATGATGAATGCATTGAGATGGAAACACCAACTTGGGGAGAGAGTATAGGGTTGCAAGGGAATGGTGATAAGGAGCAACTAGAAGATGGCCCTGTAATTTTACATTTCCTCATTTTTAATCAAATTAACTAGATTAACCAACTGATGAAAAGGACGGACTGATTCAACGATGAAGTCAGTCAGTAAGGGAGATCATTGAGATGTTTATAGAAAGAGATAACGGCACAAAGCAACACACAAGATGTTTACCCAGTTCGATACAGTGTCTAATGTTTAGTATTTAATGTAATGGATTAGTTATGATAATTAAGCTTTTTACTTAATTAAAAAAAGATTAGAAAATTAGGGCGTTACAATTGTACTCGATCCGTACTAAATATTTTTTTCTTCACTTTTGCGTTTTTCACTCAAAATATCTTTAAAAATATTCTTAGGGTTTACATAAATTATTCAATTCAATTTTTTTTTAACATATATATAAAATAGTTTTCGTAGTTTTCAGAAAAAAAAAAAAGTTTTCGTACACATCTCATGATGCGTAATTGGGTACATATTTTAATTTTTTTTTTTAAAAAAATCTAAATAGAATTTTTGCAAAGTAAACAAATTTAGTGGAGGATTCATCTTTATTTTATTTTACGGAAAATGACACTTTTTACCCCTGAGTTATATACTTATAGCACTTTTTCCCCTTCAATTATTCTAAAAGTGGTACTTTTTCCTCCCTGATATATTCAATTAACATTTATACCATTAAAGTAAATATTTTATTTATTTTACTTCTCCAACAAATTATTGCGTATACGTAGGGATGACCACGGTTCGGTTTGAATTGAACCGGATACTAAAGCAATCGAATTAATAGTTTTCGGTTATAATTCAGATCTAGAACCCAATATTTAAATGTCAATTTATTAAAATTATATATCAAAAAAATTGAATCTTGAACCGTGAACCGGCAGTTCCGGATCCGATTCGCGATTTTGAACCGTCTTTATTTTAAAATTTTATTTTTTATTTTAAAATAGTATAAATTCAACAATATATGTATTTTATTTTTTCAGTTCGGAACATGAACCGTCCGTTCCGGTTCACAATTTTAATAAACTCTAAATATCGGATTTCGATTCTAAATTGTAATTGGAATATTTCGGTTTGGTTGCTATAGTGTTTGTTTGGTTTGAACCAAATTATGGTCATAATTTGTTGGAGAAAAAAAATAAATTAAATATTTAGTTTAAGGGTAAATATGTCCATTTAACATTTCAGGGGAAAAAACAGCCACTTCAATAATTTAGGGAAAAAAATACTATAGGTATATAACTCAGGGGAAAAAAGTGTCATTTTTCCTTTATTTTATATCTATTTATTTATTTATTTATTTCCCTTATTATACGTAAAAACGCTCCGCACTCTCCGGCACGTAAAATCACGATCGACACGTGTGAACTATGTGGCTGTGAATAATTAGAGGTGATTTGGAGCTATTATATAAAAGCGTAATTTTTATTTTTTGTTTTTATTATTTAAAAAAAAAACACTTGAAGGATGTCTGATCAGCATCAAAATTGAAAAAAAAAAATTATTTTTTTGAGTATTATTGACACTGTTACAATGTAGTATCAGGGACGGAGTCAAAGGAGGGCCCCTCACCCCACCCCCACCCCATATATACTCTTTGCATGTATATATGTATATATAGTACATGTTTCAGTATTAGTATAAAAAAATTATTAAATGTTAACAAAAAATGAGTTAGATTAGTTGGTAGAACACATATTTGGCAATAGAAAGGTTAAGGGTTAAATCTTGGCATCAATAATAATTTTATAATTTTTTTACTCCTTCCCCTATGACTTCAACAGAGTCACGTTTTTAATAGTTTTTTTAATATTTAACACACACACACATATATGACATTCTTTTATATTAAAAATGAGATGTGTAATTTATAATGTGTTTTCTATTCAAATTATTTTATCAAATTAATTATGTTTCATATTTTGTTATGAATATTTTTATAAAGTTTCGATGTGTTTTATTTTTCGTCCGTATCCAACAATATTTACAATTATATTTCATAGGTAATTTATTTATTTATTTTTAAATTATCTATTTTGTTTTAATGTTTCGCCTTTACTGATTTTTTTTTGAATCGGTACTTTTTTGCCCCCCCTCCCCCCAACCGAATTTCAAGCTCCGTCCCTGTGTAGTATAGAGTCAATATCTCTCCACAGGGTCGTTAGGTGCTCCTCGGGTCCTCGGGGGCGCCTTGCACCCGTGTTTTTTTTATTTTTTAAAAATTTATTTAATTTTTTTTTTTTAAAATTTTTTAAGACTTGATAATTATAAACTATTTAATACTTTAATACATAAAACTAAAATATTAAATATTAACATAAAGAAACATCTAAAGTCTGAACAATTCAGAGTTATTTCGCTCAAAACAATGCCGACTAATCCATTTAAAAAAGAAACTCCTCCAAGAAGCCATTAAAAAGAAACTATTTGTCGTCCGTAAGTACTTCATATATTCTACCATTAAAATCGTCGCCGGTCACGAACAATGCAATTATCCTCTCAACCTAGACGCCCCCGTCACAAAAAGTTCGGTTTCATGCCCCGAGTCGAAGAAACCAATAATAATGGAAACATGCCCCCGCAAGAACAAATTGTTGGCTCCTGCTACGAATGATGAAATTTCGTCTCAAAATGGTGGTAATAATATTGAGTACGGAAGCTCATCAGTGACAGTGTCCATTAATTCTGTCACTGATACTAATGTAGGAGTACCACCTCAAACTGTTCAAAGTTCAGCAGACACTGTTCATGATAGTTGCCTGTTGGAAGAAGCACAAACCCACCCAGTCGCCACTAATTCTCTGAACGTTAACGAAACAACAGTTGTGAATTCGTCGCCAATCCCCCCGCAGGTCGCCGGAGAGCCGGAGTTTAATGACCTGCTGAATATCCCGGAAGAAATGTTACCTTGGACGATATTCTTCGGCGGACAACCAACTTTTTCTTTTTAACCAGGTTGCTCGTTCCTCAGTATCATCAACTTATCATTTCTTATACATTGTTGCAAAATTCGGTCTAGGCGCCTCTAGGCTGTAAGGATTTTTTTCCTAGGGTCCAACCTAAGAAACCGGTCACCTAGGCGCCCACTTAGCGCTTAACTCAGTTGATCATCCATTTCGATCGAGTTCGTCAAGCTAACCTGACCGACTTGTCCTTGCTAATTTTTTTCATTATTTATATATATAGAAAAGAGTTCAGATGTGGGAATGATTTTTCGTGTGGTGGTGCGATTATCTATATATTTCATTTTTGTTTATTGATCCCTGTGTTAGAATTTGGGGTGTTACAATTATTACCCTCATCACTCATTGTAAGTTCTTTGCTTCGGGTTTTTAAGATGTGTTATTTAAGCTTGTTCTGAGGGAAGGTAACAAGGGTGCTGATTTCTAGACTAATCTTGCTTAGACTAAGGGAGGTGTGGAACTGCCGTTTTAGAAGATCCCTCGGATGAGTTGCTGGAGCTTATTTTAGCCACGTCGATGTTGGAGGAGCCAAGTTCAAAAGAGTTAGATAATACCCGCCGTGTGAAGGTTCGTTGCACAAAAATAAATAAATAAATAAATAAATAAACAAACAAACGTTTGTTATAAATATTACACAAAGAACAATTGTTGATTACTAAAGATATTTACATTATGGTACACTACACAAACAATTTTAATAAATTAATGAGGGTCATCTAAATGCTTTTAATACTTAAACCGCATAAAAATCTACAATCACTATCCCATGATATGGAGATATAGCCAAGAATGTGCACTAATAACCCGCTCTTACTTGTATAACATAACATAGTTATTTGCTAATGAACACAATTAACACACTTAGTTGCTAATGGAGGCAGCAGTGGCATTAATTCAGTCTTATCCTATTCTTCTCCCTACTCATAATACTCACTCATCAGCATTCAATTATTGCACGTACTACTCTACGTATGTTGCTGCCCACCCAATGCAACCTTAATTGCACTATATCAACAGACTAACACTTCCTTATGGCGGCGGCTTTTCCTAATTTTCATCACAATTTGCGACTAGTCGACATGGGAGAAATCGGAGGTTTTTGTCACAGTTTCCCGCAGGTTGTTACTGATGACTTCCAGCCGCCACGCCTTATGCACGATGTTCATGTGTTACTCGTTGAGCATCGCGTGAATTTCGTCGTGAATGCCAAGGAGCTTGGAACTTCCATGATTGCAGAGATTCTTAAGCAATTTTCGTATGAAGGTATTTAATTATCAACTTCAATTCTTCGTCTCTTTATTTATCTATACACACCATCAAAATAGTGACGAGGTTGTCTGATCTGGTTCTTAAAAAATACAAATTTATTTTTACTCTTTTAATAAAATATATTTGTGTTAAGTGTCGTGCATGCCGCATGAATCTCACTAGTAGAACAAAAAACATAGTTGAAAGCGAAAGACTAAAATCTAAAATTTTCATTAATTTAATAAAAAGATCAGTGCATGCAGGTACTAAATCGGTAGATAATCAATTAAATGTAATATATGTTCATCAAATACGGAGTACAGGCAGTACAATACTAAATATTGTTTTCTTAATTTTTGCGTTTTTTCACTCAAAATATCTTTAAAACGAAATATTCTTAGGGTTTACATAAATTATTCAAATCAATTTTTTTTTACGTATATATATATGTGTGTGTATATATATATATATATATATATATATATATATATATATATATATATAAATTAGTTGTCTTACTGTCTTACACAGCTCATGATGCGTAATTGGGTACATATTTTAATTATTCTTTAAAAAAAAATCTAAATAGCATTTTGCAAACTAAACAAATTTAGTGGAGGATTTTTCTTTATTTTATTATTAATGTATTAATTAATTAATTTCCCTTATTAATGTGAAAAAGTAACGTATGCATTCAACTAACAACCATTATCGTTTACTACTTTAATTTAATATATGCCAACAAGTAGGTTTAAGTTCCAGTACAGATGAATGCTTCCCGTGCGATTGTGCGGGTGATTAATGTGCGTGAGTTTCGTACTTAATGTGCGTGAGTCTTGTGCTTAAGGTGCGTGGAATTTATGCTTAATGTGCGTGAGTGTGTAATGTTTAATGTGCGTGAGTTTTGTACTTAATGTGCGTGAGTCTTGTGCATAAGGTGCATGAGTTTTGTGCTTAAGGTGCGTGAATTTTGTGCTTAATGTGCGTGAGTTTTGTGCTTAAGGTGCGTGTCTTGTGCTTAGGGTGCGTGAATCTTGTATTTAATGTGTGTGAATGTTTACTTAATGTGAGTTAGTTGTTTTTAAAACTTAAGGTGTGTGTGTTTTGTGCTTAATGTGCGTGGGTTTTGTGCTTAATGTGCGTGGGTTTTGTGCTTAAGGCCAGGTGTGTGAGGGTTGTGCTTAAAATGCGTGACTTTTGTGCTTAAGGTGCGTGTGATGAGTTTGTGTTCTGAATGTATTTTGTTTGTGTGTTTAATGTGCGTGTGTTGTGTATTTAAAGTGCGCTAGTGTAATGCTTAATGTGAGTCCACCCGCACAATCGCACAGGAAGCACCACCCGCACCTAATCCCTTCCCCCAACAAGTAAATATTAATAATTGTAAAGGATAAGTAGTAGATTGCGCCAGGTGGTGGTTTGGAGCTATTACATAAAAGTGTGATTTTATGTTTATATATTTGGGTAATAGTTATGAGATTTTTTTGTGATTAAAAAAAAAAGAAAACTTAAAGGATGTATATAAACATCAAAATGGAAAAGATAATTTTTTTTACTACTATTGATTCTATTACAATGTTGTATAAAGTCAATATCACCCCACCTAAGCTTAAACCTATGAGACCTCCTATACGAGAAAGTCACTCCATGTCATTAGATCATAAGGTCATTGGCGAAAAAATAAACTACTTAATTCATTATTTACTCTTAGTACGTATACCATATTGTTATGATCAGTGTTTATATAGTTGAATTATGCAATATTTTCTCAGCTAAAATAATTTAATTTATGCATTCTAATCATCTTAAATCGGAATTAATTATTAAATTGAATTGACTTTGGCAGTGACTGTGGTGGAGAGTGCAAGCTGTGCACTGTCAAGACTCTACAATGGCACGGAGAAATTTGATGTGTTAATGGTCAACTTTTACCTACCAGGTAAGAAAGTTAACGTTCAACTCCTCCAAGAAGCCATTAGAAGGAAACTGCTTGTTGTCCGTAAGTACTTTATTCTACCATTAAAACCGTTTTTATTTCGACCCATTTTATGTGTCATATATATTCATTTTACAAAGATTAATGTAATCTGGTAAACATGCATTATTGTTTAATCAAATACTGCAGAGATTAGTGACGAAGAAGATGAAAATGGAGATGAGGTGGCAAGGAGCGCTATAGAGCAAGGAGTGTTCCTTTACCTGGAAAAACCATTTCCAGTAGACATGTTGAAGTACCTTTGGCAACATGTGTATAGGGAAAGAAGACTGATGAATCACAGTAGTCAGGCTTTGGATATAAGCATGGTGGCAGAAACGTTAATCAATGGAGAAAACAACATTGTTTTCACCGACAATCAGACTGCGACAGATTCAAACAACATTAATCATTTGCCAAGGAGAAGAGGGCCCAAGTTTAAGTGGACTGAAGAGCTCCATGCCAAATTCTTGGACGCCGTCAATCAGCTTGGAGCAGGAAGTACGTTCCTTTCTCACCTTACCATTATTTGAATGACCAGAGAAATCCTATCACCCTTTTGACTGTATGTGAGTAAACTTCACTTTGTTTATATTTTGTGACGAATAGATTGCTTTCCGAAGGAAATATGGGAGATGATGAAAGTTCCAGGTTTGACAAGAGAAAAAGTTGCTAGTCATCTGCAGAGGTGTCGTGACAACAAATGGAGGCCATTGGAGGAGCACAGAAATCGTCGCCGGTCACGAACAATGCAATTCTCCTCTCAACCTAGACGCCCCCGTGGCCAAAAGTTCGGGTTTATGCCCTCAGTCGAAGAAACCAATAACAATGGAAATATTCCCCCGCAAGAAAAAAATATTGCTGCTGCGAATGATGGAACTTCGTCACAAAATGGTGATCATAATAATGAGTTCGATAGCTCACTGACAATGTCCACTAATTCCGTCACTAATACTGATGTAGGAATACTTCAAACTGTTCAAATTTCAGAAGGCACTATTCATGATCGTAGCCTGTTCGAAGAAGTACAAACCCACCCAGTCGTCACTGATGCTCTGAACGTTGACGAAACAGCTGTTGTGAATTCGTCGCCAATCCCCTGGCAGGTCACCGGAGAGGCGACGTTTGATGAACTTTTGGATATCCCGGAAGAAATGTTACCTTGGATATTCTTCGACAGGCAACCAGATTTTCCTTTTTAACCAGGTTGCTCCTAATTCCTCAGTATCATCAACTTATCATTTCTTATATTAATTAGCAGAAATCTATAATCTTTAGCTTCCTATTTTAATAAGTTTATCTGTATAGCAGAAGAACGTGGACAGCCGACGCTTAGGAGTTAGCAGGGCGGAATCCTCCGGCAACCGGATCGGATTATGGTGAATAAGACATTCTAATCTAAGTAATTAAATGAGTTTAGTCCTGAATATTCCTATATATGACTTTAACATAAGTAGTCTGTGTGCAGAGTTTTTGTATCCCTAATTAATAATTGGGTGATGAATTTGAAACATAATTTATAATTTGAATGGGATATATTAAAAAGCCCTTGGTTACTTATGCTAATGCTCATCGTTGCTGTTTTAAAATTTGACCTAGGTGGCCGTCTATGCACGAGCTACGCCCTAGGAACCTCAAGGCGAACATGATTTGAGCATTAGTTGTAACCGGCGAGCTGACTAATTGGCCGGTTCAGCCAACTAGTCAGTCTAGCCGGTCGGATTTTTTTTTTAAAAATCGTTTCGCTTAAAACGACGTCGTTTTGAGCGAAACGATCTTAAAACTTGTTGTACAAACGCATATAGTTAATAGAGACTACCAAAGATGCTATTACCTATCGCAGTGTAGCAATCCTACCATCGCACACATCACCCTTCACTACTGAATTTATTTTTTTTTTTAAAAAAAAGTTTAGTTCAAAACGACGTCGTTTTGAGCAAAACGATTGAAAAATTTATTGAGCAAAAGGGCACACAACTAAGAGAGGCTATCTAGGATGCCATCACCTATCATATTTCTGCGATCCCACCATCGTACACAACAAAAGCCCCAATCGTACTTCGCCATCTATGGCAAGCTCATGAGCCGCAACGATGTGATCAATGGTTTGGGGGATTTTTGGGCTCATGAAGAGCTAATCATCGTCTAGGTGAAGCTGATGCTTGGACATTGCTTAAAGGTTTGATATTGGCATGGAAAAAGGGTACAAGCTTAAAGGTTTGATATTGGCATGGAAAAAGGGTACTAGGAATCTTGTTGTGCAATGTGACTCAGCTCTCGAGAGGTTGTTGACTGGATAAATAGCCAAATGAACATTGGATAGATGCTTGACGCGTAATTTCGTGGAAGCCTGTTAAAGTTGGCTGAGAAAGGATTGGAGGTTCATGTGTCATATCTTCAGGGAACAAAATTAAATAAGGTGGTTGATATCCTTACAAGAATGAGAATGCATATATAAAATGGTGAATTGGACTATTGGAGTAATATTTTTTCACCCCCTGATGAGGTGTACGTGTCAAACTCTGGAGGAAGACACAGTGAGATGTTGTTGGACTAGAAGCGTAATGGCAGAGGAACCTCTCTTGAGATCTTGGGGATATTCTACCCTCCTTTTTTTATCCCATAAAAATATTACACAAAGAACAATTATTGATTGTAAATGTGAAACTTATAACTATCTTTAACATGGCAAATTTAAGGCATTATAACGTGTGAGGCATACAAGGCATCCATAAGTTCTCTTAGCGGTTTTTCCTCAAGTGACTAATTCCATTATGGTAATAAAAATTTCATAACAAGTACGAATATGAATGATTCACAGCTGAAAATCTCGCTGTTTCCGTCCAATTGCAAGTTGATCGGTATTTTAATAAAATTTTCAACTTTCTGTTACTAAAAATTGGTGGACGGAAAGTTGGTCGGAATTTCTATTCAACGCGCGAGTGTTGGACGGAATTTCCGTCCAACACTTGTGGGTTGGACGGAATTTAAGACCAACCTGTAATGTTGGTTGGTAAACTCGAATTGATTGATAGGTAGAAAGGTAGGTATTTAATTTCTGTCTAACAACAATCTTGGACGGAAATTTTAATAATTTAGCTAAAAATAAAAGAATACTGGAATTGTGGACTTAGAGAAGCGGGAAATATAGGACTTTGAGTGGGAAAAAGAGAAGTTTGGCAAACAACCTCTATCAGACCCAGACCAACGAGACCATCAGGTTACCACCGCAGATCCGACGCAGATCTCCCTCTCCCTCACCATCAGGTTACCACCACCACCGCGACGCCTCCACCGCCACCACGAAGCCTCCACTGCGACGCAATCACCGCCTCCACCGCCATAGTCGCCGACTCACTCTCTCAGATCGGCAAATACGCTTTTTTTTTTAAAAAATAAATCTCAGATCTGTCTTCTCCGCCTTCCGATCTGTCTTCTCCACAATTCCTTTGAGATCTTCTCTCTCTTCTCACACCGCTCCACAGACAACGCTCCTTCTCATGTCCTAGGGGCAAGCTCGTCCGCAACTTCAAGCACCTCAACCTCGATTTCCAACTCATCACCGACGAGGCCACCGGAAAACGGAAACTTAAGGGAATGAGGTAGGAATGGAGGCAGTTGAGGGGCTGGGTTAAGATTTGTTTGCGATCCAGAGGGCTTGGCTTTGTTTATTTGTTCATTTGCAGGGGAAAGAGGCTGAAGAGGAGGACAGATTGCATTTGGTTGAAATGGTTTTGCTCTTTTTCTGCAGTTCTATTTTCTGAACAACCCACAATAATATTTTCCAGTTAATAACTACTGATGTGATTTTATTTTATTTTTTTAATTTCCAGATTGGGTGGTTGCCACTATAAAGGTATATTATCTGCTCAAGAATTCATGGATGGTTTCAATTTTTTGTTAGTGTATCTATGGAGAATACTTCATATTATCTATTCATAATTTTTTTTTTAAATGTTGTAGGCTGAAGGTAATTGTTCTGGCTTCATTATTGTATCTGGTGAATTGTTTAGTACCCTTAGAATTCTACTGTATAGTACTTAATTGAATCATACTATCTATAGAGATATAATGAAGAATGTATTTCATGAACAGGGAAAGAGGGCTTAAATAGCCAAGCATACAACTGAAACACCAAAACCTGTGAACAGTTATTAGAAATATTCTAATCCTACAAACTAGGAAGAACTAGTCCATAAAGCAAACTATATTAAAATATATTATGCCTTCTTACGCCCCCGCAAGATGGTGGATCCATCAGAGACACCCAGCTTGGAGCGAAAGCCTTCATAAGCGCGGTGTGGCAAAGATTTGGTGAGCATATCAGCGACTTGATCCTGTGTGCGGATGTAATGAACATGTAAGGCCCCATTCTCAACAAGGTCACGAACAAAGAAAAAGTCTAGCGCAAGGTGCTTCATTCGGGAGTGATAGACGGGATTTTTGCACACATAAGTGGCCCCCATGTTATCACAATATAAGACCGGCGTAGTGGACAACCGTATACCTAAATCAAGCAGTAAGTTCCGCAACCAGACTACTTCAGCCACATTCGCAAGAGCACGGTACTCGGCTTCGGTAGACGACCGCGCAACTGCTTTCTGACGAACCGATCGCCAGGAAATAATATTAGAACCCAAGTACACAACATACCCTGTCGTTGATCGTCCTCCATCATGGATTCCACCCCAGCTTGCATCTGAAAAGGCAGTGAGATTCAGACTTGATCCTCGTCGTAAAAACAGGCCGTGACACACAGTGCCCTTTAGATAGCGTAACACACGCTTCACCCCTTGCCAATGCAACAAGGTTGGGGTATTCAAAAACTGTGACAGTCGATTAACAATGAAGCTAACATCAGGCCTAGTGATGGATAGGTATTGCAAGAGCCCGACAGCACGACGGTACAGAGTGCCATCCGCCAAGGCCGAACTGTCATCACTATGTAGCTCAGTAGCAGACCCAGGAGTGGAAATTGACTTAGCATCCTGCATGTGAAATTCTGTGAGAATATCTGTAATATACTGAGCTTGAGAGAGGAAAATACCCACGGGAGTGGGAATTAGCTCAACACCGAGAAAGTGGCGCAACAGGCCAAGATCCTTGAGGGAAAACCGGGCTGACAAGGATTTAACAAAGTGACTCAAGAACGGCGGAGAACTTCCTGTCAATATTATATCGTCCACGTACACCATAAAATATGCTATAATATCATCAGATTGATAGATAAAGAGGGAATAATCCGCCCGCGATTTCCTGAATCCAAAAGAGATTAAGAATGACGTTAATGCCATATACCAGGCACGGTGAGCCTGTTTAAGACCGTTAATGGCCTTTTTCAAACGGCACACATGTTTCGGTCGCAGTGGATCACAGAACCCCGGGGGCTGTTTCATATGAACCTCTTCCATAAGTGTTCCATGCAGGAACGCATTATTCACATCTAGTTGGCGTAACGGCCAATTACGAGTCAACGCAATAGATAGCACAATTCTTATTGTTGCAGGTTTAGCAACGGGACTGAATGTATCAAAATAGTCCTTGCCACGTTCTTGCAAATACCCCTTCGCCACTAATCTAGCTTTATACCGATCAATAGACCCATCCGGTTTCCGTTTAATACGGAACACCCATTTACACCCGATTGGAGGTTGAGACCCTGGGGGAATAAGCTCCCACGTCTCATTCTTGAGTAATGCCTGGAACTCTTCAGTCATCGCATTGCGCCAATAAGGTGACTTTTGCGCTTGGCTCACAGTAGTCGGCTCCAGCAAAGGAGTTAAGGTATGTGCTGAAGTCAAATTAACAAACTTTGGATTATAATATTTAGGATTGGGTTTTCGAGGCCGTTGCGACCGTCTGGTTGTAGGCAATTGCGCAACCTCTCCAGCGCATTCTAGAGCAGGTGGGGCCAGCTGAGAGATAGACCCGGCGGACTCAGACGCATCTAGCACCAGTATTGTAGGTGGATTGGAGGCAGTGTTTGACGTGGGAGATTCACCTGGCTGGGAAAAGGTGTGTGGCGTCGGAACAGAAGATAGAGGCGAGATTTGTGGCGTGGGAATTTCTGTAGAGGGCTGGGCTGCTGCGGTTGGCGTGGGAATTTCTGGCGAAGACTGGGCTGTTGTGGTTTGCGTCGGAATTGGAGAAGGTAGAGGTGAGGCTGGACACATGGGTATTTCACTTGCATGGGAATGGTGTGTTGCTATATGAGAATGGGTGTCACTTGGAGAGTTGTGATTGGAGGGGACAGAATGAGTAGGCGCAGTAGAAGTAAATGGAGATGACCCAAAAATTTGATAAGGTATTACCTTTTTAATTTGTGTAGCAGCTGCTTCTGCGGGAGAAGTACATGTCCGTGTCAATGCCTGGAATGGAAACTCAGTGGGTACAAAGCGAACATGACGCGACAAATAAACCCGACATGTATCGCGATCTAGACATTTAAAGGCAGATTGAGTAGTAGTGTAACCCAAAAATATACACGGCTTGGACCTGGGATGTATTTTTGAATTGGTATAAGGCCGTAACCAAGGGAAGCATAAACACCCAAATGGTTTTAATTTAGAGTATCTCGGCGTTATGCCAAACAACGCATGCAAAGGAGTTGAACCATTGAGTATAGAGGTAGGCAGTCGATTAATAAGATAGACTGTCGTTTGAAACGCGTGTGACCAAAACTCTAAAGGCATAGAAGCATGATGTAACAAGGCTAATCCCGTATCGACAATATGTTGATGACGACGTTCAGACACTCCATTGTGTTCTGGAGTATGCGGGGGCCTAGTAAAATGAGATATGCCACACGAGTTTAACAGCGGTTTTAACTTTAGAAACTCGCCTCCATTGTCTGAAAATAGAGTGACAATTTTGTGTTTGAACTTATTTTCAACAAGATTTTTAAAGTGACAAAACACGGAGGACACATCAGATTTTTTGACCAGGGGAAATAACCAGATATATTTGGTAAAATGGTCTACAAAAATCACATAATAGTTAAAACCATCGACCGACTTTTGATTAGTACACCAAACATCAGAGTACAATAATTCAAGTGGTCTTGTGCTGGTCATGGAATTATTATAAAATGGTAACTTGTGACTTTTGTTACTTAGGCAAGACTTACAATGGAAATCAGAATTAGGCCGTAGGGAAATATTGGCACTTCTGAGCACATTAGCAAGTGTTTTATTGGATGGGTGACCTAGAGTGTGATGCCAACTTGTGAGAGTGGACTTGATAGCCGCATTTATTTGTGGTGGAAAAGATAGAGAAGCACTGTACACATCATGCACGTTCCTCCCTCGCAGAAGCAGCGCCCCCGTGGATCGATCCTTCACAACAAAATGCGTATTAAAAAATTCAACAGAAACGTTGTTAGACTTGCAAAGTTTGGAGATAGAGACAAGATTTCTTTGTAATTGAGGAACACAAAGAACATTAGATAAGGATAAACCACGGGTAGATGTAGGGAGGATGGTTTGACCAGTATGAGATATTGACAAAGACGTACCATCACCCAAGTGAATCTCGTCTGGCCCACCATATTCAGTAACAGAGTGTAGTAGCGATGGGTCTGAAGTGGTGTGATGGGATGCACCAGAATCAAACAACCAAGGTTGTTGATGATGAGCAGCAGAATGGGATGCAGCAGTAGCCATGGTGGTTTTCACCACTGGTTTGGTGCCAAACCTTGCGTCTAGAGAGACATTGTTATCACGTAGGAATCGCTGCAGCTTACGACACTCACGTGTCTCATGTCCCATAAGATTGCAAAACTTACACATTATATTCCGACGCTGTTGATTGAAATTCCGAGAGTGAGGATGCTGCCAATTGTTTCCTCGATTTGACTTGGGACCGTTCCGGCCAGAATTTGAAAACCCATGTTGCTTTTGTGTTACATTTACTGTAGCAACCATAGACTGTCTCGCAGCATCCTTCTTTCGTTCTTGTCTTTCAAACTCAATAAGCACGTCTTTCAATTCAGAAAAGGTGATGGGTTCCGGTCGCTCACGCAGAGCAGGAACAACATGATCATACTCCTCGTTTAACTGAGTGAGGATATGAACAACCAGGTCTTGCTCATTGATTGGATGTTGAGCAAGTGCAAGCGATTCAGCAATGGTGAACATTTCATCGACAAACTCTTCCATCGGGCGGCCATTTTGGGGATTGGAAGCCAGTTTAGTTTTGATAGACACAATACGAGATGGTGAGGAACTGGCATATGTCGACGTTAACCGGTCCCATGCGATTGCCGATGATGCCGCCGATGATATCAATGGTTGAATCGTGTCGGAGCAGCTCCCTAAAATAGCATTTAAGATGGTTTGATCTTGTCTAAACCAGGTGGTGTACGCGGCGTTGATTTCCTTCTGAGCCATGTCAGAGAACTGTGTAGGAGCCTGGGTTGTGCCATCAATATAGCCAAGTAGACCCAAGCCAATGAGAGAAGCCTGAACTTGTCGTCTCCAGACTTGGAAGTTGGATGACGTTAATTTGATGGGAAGATTAGTGGGAGCATTGAGTTGAATAACATGGGTGTCTGAGGAAGAAGCCATGTGAAAGGGAAGAAAAAAAAAAAATTTATCCTCGCTAGAGTATAGCTCTTGATACCATATAGAGATATAATGAAGAATGTATTTCATGAACAGGGAAAGAGGGCTTAAATAGCCAAGCATACAATTGAAACACCAAAACCTGTGAACAGTTATTAGAAATATTCTAATCCTACAAACTAGGAAGAACTAGTCCATAAAGCAAACTATATTAAAATATATTATGCCTTCTTACTATCTACCTTACTGCTACTTTCAAGCATGCCTGGCATGGTGTTTTCTATTGAATTCACTGAAGCATGCTATTGTAGTGATTCTTTCATATGGCAAAGTATTTCAAGCATTGAAAAATGAATGCCATGGTGTTATTTGTTGAATTTAGTGTAGCATGCACCGTGTATGCTACTTCATGAGTTCATGCTAGGTTGATATTACATTATTTTATATGGTTCAATTTAAAATATTTAATGGCCTTTTGTCTTGATATTCATCTTGGTCAGTTCACAATAAAACCATCTCATTTGAGCAGTGCATCAAGGAGATGTTTTGAAAATAAGCATATGAATTACATTCATGTGAATTTTGCAGCTATCCTGTATTCAATTTGTTAAAGTAGTATATAAAGGGTTAATTTCTTGGACCATTCTATCTACTACGAATTACACATGTTCATTATGATATTCCTCTTGTTTTGTTAGAAAATGAACATTTTAAATAGAATACTCAGCTTTATTAGTGCTCATAAGTTTTTATTTTCCAGATTCAAGATAACCTAGAAGTCAAAAGAATTGAAATAGCAAAAGTAGCGGAATTGGAAGCTCAGTGGAAAGCAGCTGAGGAGGCTGCAGAGAAGAAAAGCCTCTGAGGATGTTAAGAATACTACTAGCCGGCCGGATTTTTTTTAAAAATCGTTTCGCTCAAAACGATGTCGTTCTGAGCGAAACAATCTAAAAACTTCTTGTGCAAACGCATACAGTTAATAGAGACTACCAAAGATGCTATCACCTATCGCAGTGTAGCAATCCTACCATCGCACACATCAAAGGACTCAATCTCCCTTCACTACTGAATTTATTTAAAAAAAAAAAAAAGTTTTGCTAAAAACGACGTCGTTTTGAGCAAAACGATTGTAAAATTTATTGAGCAAAGGGGCACACAACTAAGAGAGGCTATTTGGGATGCCATCACATATCATATTTCTGCAATCCCACCATCGTACACAACAAAAGCCCCAATCGTACTGAATTTGCCATTGATGGCAAGCTCATGAGCCACAAAGATGCGATCAATGGTTTGGGGGATGTATGGGCTCATGAAGAGCTAATCATCGTCTAGGTGAAGCTGAAGCTTGGACATTGCTTAAAGGTTTGATATGGGCATGGAAAAAGGGTACTAGGAATCTTGTTGTGCAATGTGACTCAGCTCTCGAGATGTTGACTGGATAAATAGCCATATGAACATTGGATAAATGCCTGACGCGTAATTTCGTGGAAGCCTGTCAAAGTCGGCTGAGAAAGGATTGGGAGGTTCATGTGTCATATCTTCAAGGAACAAAATAAGGTGGTTGATATCCTTACGAGAATGAGAATGCATAAAATGGTGAATTGTAGTAATATTTTTTCACCCCCAGATGAGGTGTACATGTCAAACTCTGGAGGAAGACAAAGTGAGATGTTGTTGGACTAGGAGGAACCTCTCTTGAGGTCTTGGGGTATTCTCTCCTCCTTTTTTTATTCAAAAAAATATTACACAAAGAACAATGATTGATTGTAAATGTAAAACTTATAACTATCTTTAACATGGCAAATTTAAGGCATTATATTACGTGAGGCGTACAAGGCATCCATAAACCCTCTTAGCGGTTTTTCCTTAAGTGACTAATTCCATTATGGTAATTGATGGAATATATCGGTTTGGGCCTGGCCCATATGCCCGGGGGGGGGGGGGGGGGGGGGGGGGGGGGGAGGCGCCCAAGAGTAGAAAGGTGGACTCGCAGGCCAGCCTGCATGCATAAGGGGTGGCCGCATGCGGTCTACACGCAGAAGGTGGCTGCAGGTAGCCCGCGTGCATGGAGGATAGCCGCACGTAAGGCGGGGTGGCAGCTACGACATGCATGGACGTGCGAGGTGGCGGCTGCGCGTACGGGTGGCGGTTGAATGCGTACAAGGTGGTGGCTGCGCTTATGGATGACGGTTGCATGCGTGCAAGGTGGCGGCTGCGCGTACGGGTGGCGTTTGCATGCGTGCAAGGTGGCGACTGTGCTTACGGATGGCGGTTGCATGCGTACAAAGGTGGTGGCTGCGCGTATGGATGACGGTTGCATGCGTACAAGGTGGCGGTTGCATGCACGCTGTTGGAGACTACGTACATGCATGCATGTGGGTGGAATGGCGACTAGTGCATGCATGCCGCACACGGAAGGGCAGCTGACGGAGGGTGGTGCGTATAAGAGCAGGGATCCCGGGAGAGTGCGCGACAAAATCGGTCCCATTCGAGAAGTTGGGGGTGCGTGCGGAGAGGGGAAGACACATGTATGGTGGGAGCTGGAGGCCTATAGATGTCGTACACGTGGATGGTATGCGGAAGTCTTGAGAGGGTATAAAAGGGGGGGGGGGGGGGGGGGGCTGCGGTCAGTTGAGAGGGGGGGGCAGGAAATACAAAAAACCTGGTAGCCTGGCGGTCTGAGTCTTCTCTCCTTCCTAATTGGTCCAAAGATCGATTCTGGTATCATGCATGTAATTCAGGTTTCTGCCTATACGTTTATTTCCCTTTTCACCGTATAATTTTCATGTACTATTGTTTCTGGGCCTGCGACATTGGGCTTGTGCGCGTTTATGTGGGCCTGGCACCCCCACTGGTAATAATAGCTCTTTTATTTCGTTCTATATTTCATATACCCGGTTTATGGTGGACCCGATTTCATTAAAGCCATCAGTAATAAAAATTTCCTAACAAGTACGAACATGAATTATTACTAAAGATATTTACATTAGGGTACACTACACAAACAATTTTAATAAATTAATAAGGGTCGTATAAATGCTTTTAATACTTAAAATTATTCCGGTATTTCGGGTCCGCTATATGATAATGTCAACTATGCATTAATATTTGAATAATAACTCATTCAATGCTACACATGATAAGAATAAATAGCCTAATTCATTGATCAAGCGTTTTCAGCTCAACACAATAAAACCCTTTAAATGCTCCAAAAATCTTCCGGAACACAACCCCTATTGAAAGTTGGTTTTAGTGAGAGTGTTTAGTGAGTGTCGTCCTCTAGAAATGACTAGAAAGGACTTGAGTAGAGCGGGGTTAAACACAAGATCATTGAGTGTTTGAAAGCTAACCGAAAGGAAATATTTGGTTGCATAGAGAACAAGTATAAAATAGAGCAATGAATTAAGTAATAGACAATGTTGAAAGAAATGATTTAGATAACACCACTTTGCATAAATGCTTCATAATGTTCCAATTTTCTAAGCCAAACAACGATCAATAATGAAAGCGAGGGAGTTTATAAAGTGCCAACTAATTCTCATGGTTATTGGACTATCACCTAAGTTCTAATCTCATTCTCATGACAACTAGAGTAAGTGAGACAATTAATCAAACACCTTGTGTGCTCTTTCCCTTCTAACTCCCCTTTTTTAAGAGTGAGTTAGAAATGTGACAGGTTTATTATGTATGAGGGTTATTGTCGATGAAAAGAGAAAATTTCAATTTTGGTCACATGACTATAGAGGCATTGTTAATTTCAGCACCTGACTTTCAAATGTGTCAATTTAGTACCTTGACTATGTAATTTTTGTCAATTTTGGTCACTCCGGCCAAATTAACGGTCAAATTTGGCCGGAAAAATTTAATCCAACATTTAATCTATAATCTGAGGGGTAAAATGGTCTTTTGATCTTTTCTCCTAATTGTGAAAATGTGGTTCGAAATAAGCACAAATTTTTTTCGGCAAAATAGTCAATCCTTCATGGTCGGCAATTTGGCGAAAGGATTGAAAATTGCCGGAAGCCATGGAAATCCTTCATTTGGGTCGCAATATGACGATTTTCAATCCTTCATGGTCTGAATCCTTCATGGTCGTCGGAAGCTACATGGAATATGACGATTGACTACGCCGGAAGCCATGGAAGATGACGATTAATGAAGAAACAACAAACACAATGGCAGTCATTGATAGTAATATATGGAAAGTCTTTTTAGTTTCCGATGCTTAACCATGTCAAGCACTGGTATTAATTTCAAATTTCAATGTTCAAAATTAAAAAAAATTCCATTGCCAAATTCAATGTCAAGCTTAAGGGAATAACCCAAAAAACACTTCATCCGTTGCCAAATTCCTACGGCGTTGGATTCTCCATTTCCACTGCTTCGTTCCCATCGTCTTCTTGCGGCCCGTCGAATAAAGAAGCAGTGATAGCTTGCTTGGCAGGAATGCGATAGCTGGCGCCACGAATGACGTCGACGGAATCGAAACCTGTGGCGTTTGATTCTCTATTTCCTCTGCTTGGTTCCCATCTTTTTCTTTTTCTGTTATTCCGGCTGCTTCGTTCCTTTTTGAAGTCTTTGCCTGCGGTGCCACAAGTGACGACGTCGACGTCTCTCTATCGTCTTCTCTGGCAAGGTATCGGTGCTTTGACCACACATAAACACACAAATCGGGTCAACAACACTTGGGCTTAATTCGGACCATATTTTCAAAATTAGGAGAAATGATCAAAAGACGATTTTGCCCCTCAGATTATAAATTAAATGTTGGATTAAATTTTTTCGGTCAAATTTGACCGTCTATTTGACCGGAGTGACTAAAATTGACAAAAATTACATAGTCAAGGTACTAAATTGACACTTTTGAAAGTCAGGTGCTAAAATTAACAATGCTTCTATAGTCGTGTGACCACAATTGAAATTTTCTCTTGATGAAAACTTAGAATGACTATCCAATGTGAAAAAGTTATTGTACTTAAAAAAAAAAAAAAAAAAGTAGCGTTAAGAAATACTATTAATCAAATTTAAAGGCTTGAAGTGGTAATTATCGGCAAATTTAATTAACACAAAGTAAATGATTTTCTTTTACGATGATGTATATTTTGATTCTGTAACGTAGTACAGATAATGTCGGGTTTTTATTTTATTTTATTTTTTTTTTATTTTATTTTTTTTATGTTTTCTTGTGACGAAATTATTAGTGGAATTTGCAATGGAATTATTAAATGTGGTAAGTTTGGTAGGCGCATGCTATGGATATTATTCCGATATCTATATGTCATCAACTTTATTATTTTTCAAACGTTCATTTAATTAGTAGTGGATGATTGCGCAATTCGACACTAAATTACGGTAATTGATGCTTTGAAATAAACAATTATTTAAGTTATACTAACATGAGTGTTATTTAGGAGTTTATAGCTTATTTTAAACTATTAATGAGCTATAAGGTATGTTTGGTAATGTTCCAAAATAAACTCTTAACTTAAAATAAGAATTTATTTTGGAACACAGCGTTTCAAAATAAGCTCATAGCTTAACTTTTTTTTCCATCTTTATCCTTGTTATATTAAATAAATGACATAATTTACTTCCCAATTAAAACACTTTTCTCTTCTCCTTTCACTGCTGGAAATTATGGAATTTCCGACCACCTAAAAGTGATCTTAAATCAAGTCGAAAATCTTGTTCCGATCACTTTTGGCATCCGGAAAAATCTTTGTTGCTATTTCCGACCACATTTTTGCTTTCAAATTGATTTAAGATCAATTTCAGGTGGTCGGAAATTCCATAATTTCCAATAGAGTTTATCCACAACTTTCACCGCAAATATTATTATTATTATTATTATTATTATTATTATTATTATTATTATATTTGCAACAATATTGTTACTTCATTATGAGATGGTAGATCATGATTATGCTAATAGTTTTATTTCAAAATGTTAAATTTTTTTTTAAAGATAAAATGTTAAATTTTAATATGTAAACAAACTAATTTAAATTTTATGAAGATGTCATTTTTAGTCTTTTTACATTTATCAGCTTATCAAAAAACTAATTTTACCAAACATTTTGAATTGTAACAGCTAGCTTAACAGCTCTTCAGTTTTCAGCTCCGAACTTATAGCTTTTCAGCTTTCAACTCCTTTTTAGCTTTTAGCTCCTAGCTTTAGTTTTCAGCTCCTTTTTATCAAAATAAAAATTTATCAACAAAAAAAAAAAAAATCTGTATATAATTTATTAAAGAGTAAATACCACATATGGTCCATCGAGTTTGGTGGCATCGCCTTCAATGGTCCCTAACTTCCGTAATTACCTTCCATCATCCTCCGAGTTGCGAAAAGTAGCTTTCTAGTGTCCTTCCGTTAGTTGCTCCCGTCTAAGACGTCAAAATGGAGGGCAACACTGTCATTTGGCCTTTATAGGTCATTTTAATGCATTTATAATGTCGTTTCTAAGCATCTTAATGCTTTCATCTTCTTCACGCTCCAAACCTTAATCTTCATCTTCTTCATCAAAGCTCTCATCTTTTTCAAGTAATTTCATGAGCAACAATGTCATCTTCTTCAAGTACTTCAAGGAGGAGATATAATTTTAGAGACTCCATACACAGTCATGAGTGTCAGTGCGGGAATCAACGGGTGATTCGAACTTCTTGGACAGATCGCCATCCGGGTAGGAGGTTTTGACAATGCTCTGAATCCGGTCAGGTAATCTTACACATTTCCGTTGTCTAGTTGTTCATGTCTGTCTGTTGCTCCCTTATACATTTCCGTTTGAAATCATGATTTTTGACCTGATTGGTTTAGGAAATGTGGCGTTTGCTTGTTCTGTCACGTTTTCATTTTGCAGGTCTTTCCTTGGCTTCTGAGGTATTGTTGGTCTTAGGCTTATTTGGTTTCTCCCTTGTGGGTTTCTTTAATATAGACCACGCCTCAATATTGGTGCAAGCGGTAAGAAATTGCATCCTAGCCCGGACTGAACGGTAGCCGGGTAGGGGTTTATCAAATCCGTTGGCGGTTTGTCCAGGCTTGCTGCTGGCCCATAGTAGCTAATTCCGTTGGGGTTCTGGTTACTATTCTGTTGGTGGTGCTGCTTGGGTGGACTGATGCTATTGGCCTGTGTGCTTTATTTGTTGGCATGCGTGCCATTTATTAGTTTTTTTTGGGCTTGCGTGCCTCCTCTTTTGTTGTCCTTGTGAGATTGCCCTGCAACAGCCGTTATGCGGCCGAATGTCTTACAAAATGGGCTAATTTTGTTGGAGGTTTTGGTGATATGCACATTTAACACTCATATTTTAGGTACATCTTTATAATATTTTTATATTAATTATTTAATATTATTTAATAATTATTTCATTTTAGAGTTTAATAATTAATTAGTTAAATAAGTATTTTATAATAATATTTAGTTAATATATAATTTGTGTTTTGAACCCAAAAGCTTCCTCTCTACTTTAATTTAATATTAAGCATTTTTTTCGTCCCAATTACTACAAAAATGACAAAACAAATAAAACATTTGTGTTTCTTGATTCTTTCGTACAGCGCATACGACAAAATAGCAAGAATTGAATTGTCAAATGTGAAGGCTATTCCGTCGGCGACTCTTTTGCGGAAGTGCATGCGGCGAGAAAAAAAAGAGGAAATGGATGGTGCTGGTGGATTTGTGTTTATTTTTAGAATGCTATAAATAGTAGTAGTTTTCATTTGTAAATCGTTCATTCTTCCCCTCTCGAATATTCTTTAAAGTTGTTATCAATGTCCATTCGTGGCTAATTTCTAGTTTGGTTTAGTGAATTGAAGCCCCGGAGTTCATTACGCTGTAAGGTTATTTATTTATTTTTATTATATATATTTTTATGCATTTGAGTATTAAATATTCTTCTAAATTATTTGAATAGTTGTATCATTTAATTGCTAGGGAGGCCTACTAGTTATATAATTGATATAATTATTTGCTATATTAGATAATGTTGTGCTACAAATTATTCTAATATTCAGTAGCAACTGAGGTTAATTATTGACGGCTTAGTGATAATTGGTCTCGGGTAGAATATTTTCCTAAATTAAATGCAACCGCTTGTGCTTGTGTTATTTAGTTTGTCGGTTTTCCTGGTTCCTATTGCTGCTATTAAATTAAATCTATAGCGCTTGTCTTAGATTATTTAGTAGTTAGGGGTAATTAAACCGCTTGTGCTTTATTTACCTACAACTAAGGGAAAACAGAAACGAAATAATTTCACGACAAATATTCAATTGCATATTAATTACTTTATTAATCAATGATCAGTGTTGAATTCCGGTGGTGGATCTTTACTAACCAAGGTCTCCTATTATAAGTGTTTTCGATATATTATTTTCATTGCTTTATTCGTTCAATTAAATTTCTTGTTTATTTAAATTCTCTTTTATTTTATCTTTATTCTCGATATATTCCAAACCCCCCCTACCTTTAATTTGAGCACAAAAGTTAAACTAGTTACTCCTCGTGGGATCGATCCTTACTCCCGCTACTACGTTTGTAAGGTTTTAATTTGGGAGCCTACGACAGCTCACCAAATTTTGGCGCCGTTGCCGAGGAGATTTTCTAGCTTATTTTGTGTTTGTTTATTTATTTATTTGTTTGTTTGTTTGTTTTTCTCGTTAATTTGTCCCCAAAAAAAAAAAAATCATCAAAATAATAATTTTCTTTTCTTTCATTACTTTTACATAATTGCAAATCAAAATATATTTTCTTTTTGTTTATGCCTATAACTCGATCTGCTAATCAAGAACTCTTGCCGTACTATCCGGAAATTGAAAGAACTATACGCAGGTGGAAGAAACAAGCTTTGAGAAAATTGGAGTTTAGTGATCTGGCTACCGATTCTACCAATTCTGATTTAGAAGAGGAACCCATGGCTCAAAATCGGACTTTAAAAGAGCTTGGAGCTCCAAATTTGGATCAGCAACCTTTATGCATTACTTTTCCCGCTCTGGATGCTAATATACAATTTGAACTAAAGTCTGGATTAATTCATCTTTTGCCTTCTTTTCATGGACTTGCAGGCGAAGATCCTCACAAACACTTAAAGGAATTCCATGTGGTGTGTTCAAGTATGAAACCCACAGGGGTTACTGAAGAACAAATCAAGTTGAGAGCCTTTCCCTTTTCGTTGAAAGATTCAGCGAAGGATTGGCTATACTATCTACCTTCTGGGAGCATCACCACATGGAATAACTTAAAGACACTATTCCTTGAAAAATATTTCCCAGCTTCAAGGGCGGCCAATATTAGAAAGGAAATCTGTGGTATAAGGCAAAACAATGGAGAGTCCCTGTATGAATATTGGGAGCGTTTCAAGAAACTATGTGCAAGCTGCCCACACCATCAAATTAGTGATCAATTACTCATTCAATACTTTTATGAAGGACTTTTTCCAATGGATAGAAGCATGATTGATGCTGCAAGCGGTGGTGCTTTAGTTGACAAAACACCAGACGCTGCAAGAAATTTAATTGCAAACATGGCTGCAAATTCTCAACAGTTTGGCAATAGAATAGTCCAACCGTCTAAGCATGTGAATGAGGTAAATATTTCTGCTCTTGAACAACAAATTTCTGGTTTAACTACTCTTGTCCGTCAATTAGCAGTAGGAAATATGCAAACTGTTAAAGCATGTGGAATTTGCTCGGTAGTTGGGCATCAAACTGATGCCTGCCCAACTCTTCAAGAAGAACCTATTGAACAAGTTAACATGGCTGGAGGTTTTCCTGGACAACCTCAAGGTAAGTATGATCCGTTCTCCAATACATATAATCCTGGATGGAGGGATCACCCAAACCTTAGCTATGGGAACTCACAAGGGAACCAGTTTGTTCAGAATCGTTCTAATTTTCAACAGTACAGACAACCATTTCCTTCAAGACAACAACCAACACAAAGCTCTAGCTCAGGTATGAATTTCGAAGATATTGTTAAATCTCTTGCTACTAACACTTTGCAGTTTCAACAAGAAACACAACTATTCCAACAAGAGACAAGAGCTAGTATTCAAGAAACAAAGGCTAGTATTCAAAACTTGGAAAGACAAATGGGCCAACTAGCAACTACGGTAAGTCGGTTAGAAGCACAGAGTTCTGGCAAACTACCCTCTCAAACGGTGGTTAATCCAAAAGAAAATGTAAGTGCAATTACTGTGAGAAGTATGTCGCTGGAAAGGAATGTTGATTTAGACAAGGAAACAAGTGCAGGTAACATTGTCAATAATAAAGAGACGTCCCATGGTAAGCTTTCTTCTTTTTCTGATTATGAACCAGTACCCCCATTTCCTCAAGCTCTTTTAGAACCAATAAGAGGAAACTCAAATAACGATTTATATGAGACCTTTCGTGAATGTGAGAGCAATAAACCATTTTTAGATTCTATGAAAAAGGTACCTCGCTATGCAAATTTTCTAAAAGAGGTATGCACATTGAAAAATAAACAAAATAAAGGAGTTGAGGAAAGGAAAGTGCATGAGAATGTCTCTATGGCTAGTCAAAGCAATCTTCCTGAAAAGTGCAAAGACCCAGGTATGTTTACTATTCCATGCATGATAAGTGGGGTGAAATTTGAAAATGCTATGTTAGATTTAGGAGCTTCTATTAATGTCATGCCATATTCTGTTTATACTTCTTTAAATCTTGGACCCCTGAATAAATCTAGTATAATAATTCAATTGGCTGATGGATCTACTACATATCCTAGGGGTGTGATTGAGGATTTGATTGTTGAAGTTAATAACTTGGTTTTTCCTGCTGATTTTTATGTGCTTGATATGGAAAATAATAATCATATTTTGTTGGGAAGGCCATTCTTAAAAACTGCAAAAACAAAAATCGATATTCATAGTGGTATGCTTACAATGGAGTCTAATGGTAAACTTGTGGCTTTTAATATATATGATACCATGAAATCTCCTAGTGATGATAATTTTACAATTTTTGTTGATTCTTTGAAGTTTGTTACATTTGATGAAATTTCTTCTAATGAAAATAAAGAAGAAAAAAATAATAAATCATCTTTGAGTCCTAATCTGCATGAAGGGGCTATTTCTTTGAATAATCATAATCATCGAAGGTACTCAAAAAGGCGATGGAAATTTAAAGAAATATCATAAGTCGAGCCAACGACGATAAACAAAGGCACTGCTTGGGAGGCAACCTAAGGTGTGTTTGTTCCATTCTTTTTCTTTTATTCCCTTTTCTCATTCAATAACCCTTTTTCTGTGCTTTTTTGTTCAACATTGGGGACAATGTTGATAATAAGTGTGGGGGAGGGAATTTAGTTTTATTATTTGTTTGCATATGTCAAAATTTTCAAAAATTTTCACAAATATTTTACTAGTATTTTATGCAAAATAAGTATTATTTTGAAAAAAATTTATTATATTTTTTTTCCCTTCTTGGAATTCATAATATGATTGAATAAATAGTTTGGCAAATTGTGATTAGTTTGTTAGCATTTCTTGTTTGATATGTAGTGGCTAGATTAAGTAAGCAATAAACCTGTGAGTGTTTTGAGCCACTGACTGACACTTCGGTCTTATTTTCTTTCTTTTGTGTGATTTCTTCCATAATTTTGTTTCTCTAGAACTTGCCTTGATTCTCTTTTAAAGCTAATTAGACCATGCATGATTCAAATGTGATTAAGGCCATTATTTGATTTTGAGCCTCACTAGCCAAATAACCGGTTTGTCCCATGATTTATTTTCCTTCGTTAACCCACTTTGAGCTTTATGGCCATTCTTTTCTTTATTTTGAACCACATTACAAGCCTTTTATATCTAAAAATAATTCCTTCACCCAGCTGAATAACTAGTGGAGCAAATTTTGAATTATTCTTGTAATCTACGTGAGGTTGTGAGGAAGAAGTGTGGGGGAGGTCACTTTCTTGTGTTAATATGATTGAGAATGAGGTGGGTTGTATCTTCATTACCGATTTGTCGCTGGTCCTCTACGAAAAAGAAAACGAAGACAATTCATGATTCCAAAAAAAATATGGAGACTGAAAAAAAATGAAGAAATGGGAGAAATGATGAATGTATGTTGAAAAAAATAAATGTTGCTGAAATTTATGAGAAAAATGAGAAAGAATCAGCAATTAGTTTTGAGTTGAAGCCACTCCTAAATAAATGAAGCAAGGAGAAGTTCTTGTAATTTTGAGGAAGAATTCTATATTTCTGAGAATGATAATTGGGTTGAAATGTCAATAGGAAATGCTTTGAATGAAAAACTGAGGGTGTTGATGAGCAAGGGTGTTAGATTCTTTGTATTTAATTGCTCCTCTAGTTTGAAGGTTTTGTTTAAACTACTTTCCTAAAAATTCCCTACCTTAACCCTAGCCCCATTACAACCTGTGAGAAGCCCTTATGATTTGTGTCATGCATGACTCTTGTAGTGGTGATTGAGAAGATATGCAAGCCTATGGTAGATCAATTTTATAGGAATGAACTTGAGTGAAATTTATACCCATCAAACACTTGAGTGATGAGTGATATTCCTGTGAGGGCTTACTTATTTAGTTTTCTCCATTTTCAAACAGGGTGCTAACTTATTAATTGCAGGGTGCTTCAGATTGTTGTTCATGATATGTTATGAGTTTTGGGAATTTCATTTCTATTTACTTCGCAAATAACTTTTTTTTTTTGCTTGGGGACAAGCAAATGTCTTAGTGTTGGGGAATTTGATATGCACATTTAACACTCATATTTTAGGTACATCTTTATAATATTTTTATATTAATTATTTAATATTATTTAATAATTATTTCATTTTAGAGTTTAATAATTAATTAGTTAAATAAGTATTTTATAATAATATTTAGTTAATATATAATTTGTGTTTTGAACCCAAAAGCTTCCTCTCTACTTTAATTTAATATTAAGCATTTTTTTCGTCCCAATTACTACAAAAATGACAAAACAAATAAAACATTTGTGTTTCTTGATTCTTTCGTACAGCGCATACGACAAAATAGCAAGAATTGAATTGTCAAATGTGAAGGCTATTCCGTCGGCGACTCTTTTGCGGAAGTGCATGCGGCGAGAAAAAAAAGAGGAAATGGATGGTGCGGGTGGATTTGTGTTTATTTTTAGAATGCTATAAATAGTAGTAGTTTTCATTTGTAAATCGTTCATTCTTGGTTCATTCTCCCCCTCTCGAATATTCTTTAAAGTTGTTATCAATGTCCATTCGTGGCTAATTTCTAGTTTGGTTTAGTGAATTGAAGCCCCGGAGTTCATTATGCTGTAAGGTTATTTATTTATTTTTATTATATATATTTTTATGCATTTGAGTATTAAATATTCTTCTAAATTATTTGAATAGTTGTATCATTTAATTGCTAGGGAGGCCTACTAGTTATATAATTGATATAATTATTTGCTATATTAGATAATGTTGTGCTACAAATTATTCTAATATTCAGTAGCAACTGAGGTTAATTATTGACGGCTTAGTGATAATTGGTCTCGGGTAGAATATTTTCCTAAATTAAATGCAACCGCTTGTGCTTGTGTTATTTAGTTTGTCGGTTTTCCTGGTTCCTATTGCTGCTATTAAATTAAATCTATAGCGCTTGTCTTAGATTATTTAGTAGTTAGGGGTAATTAAACCGCTTGTGCTTTATTTACCTACAACTAAGGGAAAACAGAAACGAAATAATTTCACGACAAATATTCAATTGCATATTAATTACTTTATTAATCAATGATCAGTGTTGAATTCCGGTGGTGGATCTTTACTAACCAAGGTCTCCTATTATAAGTGTTTTCGATATATTATTTTCATTGCTTTATTCGTTCAATTAAATTTCTTGTTTATTTAAATTCTCTTTTATTTTATCTTTATTCTCGATATATTCCAAACCCCCCTACCTTTAATTTGAGCACAAAAGTTAAACTAGTTACTCCTCGTGGGATCGATCCTTACTCCCGCTACTACGTTTGTAAGGTTTTAATTTGGGAGCCTACGACAGCTCACCATTTGGCCAGCCAATAGATTTGACGAGACGTTGGCGTGGAGTGTTGCGACCGTGTTGGCATTGTTGCATCTTTGCATTGTGGTGCAGAGTCGCGGCATTGCAACTTTGCGGTGGTGCGACATGGTGGCGCAACAGTACATTCTAGTCTAAGAAACATCTGTTATGCTGCCGCTAGCTATTGGAAATTATTGAATTTTCGACCACCTGAAAGTGATCTTAAATCAAGTCGAAAGTAAAAAGTGATCGGAAATAGCAACAAACGTTTTTCCGGATACCAAAATTGGTCAGAACAAGGCTTTCGACTTATTTAAGATAACTTTCAGGTGGTCGGAAATTCCATAATTTTCAGTAGTGTTATTTGGGCTTGGGTCAATTCTTTTATTTTATTTCTTTCATTCTTTATACCTGACCTGTTATTGGGGTTTTTGGGTCTGTTCTTTATTTAGATTTCTTTAGATTAGTATGGGCTCAATCTAAAGGGCTAAGTATGGTTTATGGTCACTTTTGAACCATCTTTTGTAAGTCCCTCTAATTCCTTTGATTAATAAAATATATTTTGTTAAAAAAAAAAAAACTACAAATCTGACCCGGTTTCAACTGTGATTATATATATATATATATATATATATATATATATATATATATATATATATATATATATATATATAGTGTAAGGTTCTCGTGCGGTTGAATGCTTCCCGTGCGGTTGCGCGGTTGATTAATGTGCGTGAGGTTTGTACTCAATGTGCGTGAGTATTGTGTTTAATGTGCCTGAGATTTGTACTTAATGTGTGTGGGTGTGTAATGTTAATGTGCGTGAGTTTTGTACTTAAGGTGTGTGAGTCTTGTGCCAAAGATGCGTGAGTTGTGTGCTTAATGTGCGTGAGTGTGTTCTTCATCCGCTGCTGTGAAAATTATGCGCATCCACTACTGCATTTTCTTCTTATTTTTTGTTTCGAAGTGGTGGAGGAATGGATTTTGACTTGTTTTTATCATAAAATCAGAACAGCCATATGTGCGTTTACATATATCCATCCATTCACACACAATCAGAAAAGCTTCACACACATTCTCTTTCTGTTCTGCTTCCTTCTGAGCTTGTAATTCTGAACTCAAGTCACGCACATTAAGCACAATACTCAGGCACATTAAGTACAAAACTCACGCACATTAACTTACACACTCACGCACATTAAGTACAAATCTCAGGCACATTAAGCACGCGACTCACGTACATTGAGTATATAACTCACGCACATTAATCTACCGCACAACCGCATGAGAAGCCACAAATGCACCTAATCCCTTCCCTATATATATATATATATATATATATATATATATATATATATATATATATATATATATATATATATATATATATTCCCAAGACCTCAAGAGAACCTCTGTGTTCAACTACATCTAATAACTCCGATGTAATAATTAAAATAATTAGCTAAGGACATCATTAATTAACCTGGTTACCATGAAATCCACCATGTATTCGAGTTGAAAAATCTACAACTACTATCCGATGATGGTTATATTTGACAAACTTAGCTAAAAATGTAGCTGAAAGCTTAAAAGGGGCTGAAGCTGAAAAGCTATAAGTTAGGAGCTATAAACTAAAAGTTGTTAAGCTAGCTATTATGCTTGAAAGTGTTTGGTAAAATTAGCTTTTTGATAAATTAATAAAAGTAAAAAGACAAAAATGACATCTTCCTAAAATTTAAATTAGTTGGTTTACATATTAAAATTTAACATTTTGTCTTTAAAAAAATAATATTTTAAAATAAAATTATTAGCATAATCATGATCTAGCATCCCATAATGAAGTAGCAATATTATTGTGAATCTCATTCATCTCATAATAATAATAATAATAATAATAATAATAATAATAATAATTGCATTGAAAGTTGCGGATAAAGGAAAAGGGAAAAAGGATTTTAATTGGGAAGAGTAATAATGTTATTTTTTTAAAATAATAATGATGAAGATGAATAAAAAATAAATAAATTATGAAGCTACTAGCTTATTTTGTAATGCTACCTAAGGTAGCATTTCAAAATAAGCTTTTATTTTAAGCTACGAGCTTATTTTAGAAACATTAGCAAACAAATCTTATAGCTTATTAATAGCTTAAACTCTTAAATAAGCTCTATTAAACATATGCACTAACCCACTCTTACTTGCATAATGTAACATATTTATTCGCTAATGAGCACAATTAACATAGTGAGTTGCTAATGGAGGCAGCAGTGGCATTAATTCAGTCTTATCCTATTCTTCTCCCTACTCATAATACTCACTCATCAGCATTAAATATGTACGTGCACGTACTATGCGTATATTGCCGCCCACCCAATGCAAGCTTAATTGCACTATATCAACAAAGTAACAGTACTTATGGCGGCGGGTTTTCCTAATTTTCCTCACAATTTTCGGCTAGTCGACATGGGAGAATTCGGAGGTTTTTGTCACAGTTTCTCGCAGGTTGTTACTGATGATTTCCAGCCGCCACGGCGTATGCATGATGTTCATGTGTTAATCGTTGAGCATCGCGTGAATTTCGTCGCCAATGCTAAGGAGTTTGGAACTTCCATGATTGCAGAGATTCTTAAGCAATTCTCGTATGAAGGTATAATTATCAACTTCAATTCTTCGTCTTTTTATTTAATTTTAAAAAATATAAATTTATGTTTTAAGACTTTTAATAAAATTTATTTGTGTTAAGTTTTTGCATGCCGCATGAATCTAATTGGTAGAACAAAAACAGTAACCTTTTAAGTCAACACAGTTGAAAGCGAAAGACTAAAATATGAAATTTTCATTGATTTTAATAAAAAGATCAGTGCATGCAGGTACTAAATCTGCAGATAATCAATTACATGTAATATATGTCCATCAAATACTGAGTGTCTGAGTATAGTACTAAATATTGTTTTCTTAATTATATTTTCGTTTTTTTCACTCAAAATATCTTTAAAAATATTCTTAGGGTTTACATAAATTATTCAAATTAAATCAATTTTATATATATATATATATATATATATATATATATATATATATATATATATATATATATATATATATATATATATATATATATATATATAAAACAGTTGTCGTACACAGCTCAAATCCCATGATGCGTAATTGGGTACATATTTTAATTATTATTTAAAAAAAAAAAACTAAATAGAATTTTTGCAAACTAAACACATTTAGTGGAGTATTCATCTTTATTTTATTTCATTTTATTTTATTTATTTCCCTTATTTATGGTAAAAAGTAACGTATATGTACAACTAACAACCACCGTTCCTTGCTTTAATTATATTTATAAATTATAACAAGTAAATATTAATAATGTTTTTAAAAAAAGAGAGTAAATATTAATAATTGTGGCAATTTATATCCTACACCACGGTGCGCGTTGCACTATGCGCCCAGATGCAAAACGACGTCGTTTTAATTATTTTTTATTTTTAAATTTCCCGTCCCAGTGAATGGCAGTAGTTTTTTCTTTAAAAAAAAAAAAACCCGCTGTTCAAGAATATACATAATGTTATACTAGAATACACATAATGCTATACATGAATGTACATAATTATATAACAAAATATACATACTCTTTTTAAAAGATAATATACATAATCTAACATAATACATAATAAACATAAACTTTTAACATAATACACATCAACTCTTAACATAATACACATCAACTCTTAACATAATACACACAGATTTTCTGATTCGGATGTACATAATTGTATAAAAAGAATGTACATAATTGTATAAAAAATACACATAACTGTATGAACCAATACACATAACGTTGTGAACAAATACACATAACGTTGTGAACAAATACACATAATTTCAGCAACTTCCTACCGCGCCTCCCAACACTACCCAAAACGACGTCGTTTTGGGAGGCGCGCGGCGCACAGTGCTATGTGCGCCGTGGTGTAGGATATAACAATTGAATAATTGTAAGGTATAATAAATTAATAAGTAGACTGGGCCACATGTGAACTATGTGGTGCTGTGAATAACTAGACGTGGTTTGGAGCTATTACATAAAAGCATGGTTTTATGTGTAAATTCAATATTTAAGTAATAATTTCAAGATTTTTTTAATTCCAAAAAAAAAAAAAAAAAAAAAAGCGTGAGGAATGTCAGATCAACATCAAAACGGAAATAATATAAACTATTTAATTCATTATTAACTTTTAGTACGTATACCATATTATTGTTACGATCAGTTTTTATATAGTTGAATTATGTAATATTTTTTCAGCTAAAATAATTAAATTTATGAACTCTAATCATATATCTTAATTTGGAATTAATTATTAATTTGAATTGACTTTGGCAGTGACTGTGGTGGAAAGTGCAAGCCGTGCACTGTCAAGACTCTGCAATGGCGAGGAGAAATTTGATGTGTTAATGGCCAACTTTTACCAACCAGACAAGAAAATTAACGTTAAACTCCTCCAAGAAGCCATTAAAAGAAAATTGCTTGTCGTCCGTAAGTACTTTATTCGACCTAGGTGTTATGTGTCATATATATCCATTTTACAAAGATTAATGTAATCTGGTAAACAATACATTATTGTTTAATCAATAATACTGCAGAGATTAATGACGAAAAGGATGAAAATGGAGATGAGGTGGCAAGGAGCGCTATAGAGCAAGGAGTGTTCCTTTACCTGGAAAAACCATTTCCGGTAGACATGTTGAAGTACCTGTGGCAACATGTGTATAGGGAAAGAAGACTCATGAATCACAGTAGTCAGGCTTTGGATATAAGCATGGCGGCAGAAACGTTAATCAATGGACAAAACAACATTGTTTTCACCGACAATCAGACCTCGACAGATTCAAACAACATTAATCATTTGCCCAGGAGAAGAGGGGCCAAGTTTAAGTGGACTGAAGAGCTCCATGCCAAATTCATTGACGCCGTCAATCAGCTTGGAGAAGGAAGTACGTTCCTGTCTCACTGCACCTTACCCTTATTTGGATTACGAGAGAAATCCTATTTCCTATCATCCTTTTGAATGTGAATAAACCTCACTTTGTGACTTTAACAGTTAAAGTATCACAAAGAAGTAAATCAACCTAAATTATCTATAGTTGATCAGCTCAAACAAAGGGAAAAATGATTTAAACTTGTGACCTTGACTAGGGTGAAGTTACCTCCACCTTACCTTTATTATTTTGGAGCTGACCTAATATTATTTTTTACAGGTCACATATAACATGTAGACGTGTTCGAACTTCTTTATATTATTGTTAGGAAAAAATGTGATAATATAATGAATTGTTTATCTTTATAAAGTGTACGTGCAAGTAGTGTGCAATTAAACCAACATTATATTACTTGATTGATGGTTTGATTGCACACATTTTAAGTCCAGTGACTCAAATGTATTAAGATGATAAATTTATAACCTATTTGACACTTTTTGCTTGTTTTCAATTACTATTTATTTTTTTTGTGACAAATAGATTGCTATCCGAAGGAAATATGGGAGAAGATGAAAGTGCGAGGTCTGACAAGAGAAAAAGTTGCTAGTCATTTGCAGAGGTGTCGTGACAACAAATGGAGGCCAGTGGAGGAGCATGGAAATCGTCGCCGGTCACGAACAATGCAATTCTCGTCCTCTCAACCTAGACGCCCCCGTCACAAAAAGTTCGGGTTTATGCCAGCAGTCGAAGAAACCAATAGTAATGGAAACATGCCCCCGCAAGAACAAATTATTGCTGCTGCGAATGATGAAATTTTGTCCCAAAATGGTGGTAATAATAATGAGTTGGGAAGCTCAGTGACAGTGTCCACTAATTTCGTCACTGATACTGATGTAAGAGTACCACCTCAAACTGTTCAAAGTTCCGCAGACATTATTGTTCATGATCGTCGCCTGTTGGAAGATGTACAAACCCACCCAGTCGTCACTAATTCACTGAACGTTGACGAAGCAGCTGTTGTGAATTCGTCGCCAATCCCCTGGCAGGTCGTCGGAGAGCCGGAGTTTGATGAACTGCTGGATATCCCGGAGGAAATGTTACCTTGGATATTCTTCGGCGGACAACAACCAGATTTTCCTTGGCAGCCGACGCTTAGCAGTTAGCAGGGCGGAATCCTCCGGAAACCGGATCGGATTATGGTGAATATGACATTCTAATCTAAGTAATTAAATGAATGTGTTTTGTCCAGAATATTTCTATGACTTTAACATAAGTAGTCTGTGTGAAGAGTTTTTGATTTCCAGTCTGTATCCTTAATTAATAATTAGGTGACAAATTTGGAGCATAATTTCTAATTTGAATGGGATATATTAAAATGCCCTTGGTTACTTATGCTAATGCTCATCAGCAGTGTTGTAAAATTTTACCTAGGTAGCAGTCGTCTAGATGCCAGCTAGGCCCTCGGAACGTCAAGGCTATGCCAACATGATTTCAGCATTAGTTGTGGCCGGCAAGCTGACTAATTGATCGGTTCGACCAACTAGGCAGTTTAGCCGGCCGTTTTATTTTAAAAAATCATTTCGCTCAAAACGACATCGTTTTGAACAAAACGATATTAAAACTTGTTGTGCAAACACATACGGTTAATAGAGATTACTATCAACGATGCTATCACTTATCGCATTGTAACAATCCAACCATCGCACACATAAAAGGATTCAATTGCCCTTCATCTAGGTGAAGCTGAATCTTGGACTTTGTTTAAAGGTTTAATTTGATATGGGCATGGAAAAAGGGTACTAGGAATCTTGTTGTGCAATTTAATCTTTTGTCACCCTCGGATGAGGTGTGTCAAACTTTGGAGGAAGACAAAGTGGGATGCTGTTAGACTAGAAGTGTAATGGCGAGGAACCTCTCTTGAAGTCTTGGGGTATTCTCCCATCCTTTTATATCCAATATATATATATATATATATATATATATATATATATCTACAAATTTAATAAGAGCGAATAATGTTAGGCCCTTAACTGGAACAAAAAAAATGTCGGTACTAATTGTTTCTTAAAATGAATGGTTCATATTATTTTGATTTTAGTATCTTTTAATGATTTTCCTTATTTACCCTCTATTATATTATTTTCTTCCCTTAAATAACCCTAAATTCCGTTAGTTTAAACTTTAGTAACGGAATATTCCGTTAACTATTTATTATTCTTAACATACTCTTAATTTATATAAGGTCTTAGGTTTGAACCTCATCCCAAGTATAGTTGGTATAATTGTTAAACATATATTATGAATATGTTAAAATGTATTAAAAAATATATAATATAAAATTTAACATAAACTTTAGTCAAATAATTAGCTCAACTAAATACATAGCATTCAAAGTTGAGCATCAAAGATTATAAATCAGGAACTACTTTAAAGTCATTTGATTTTCTTGAATTTTTTATTAAAAAAAACAAACAAACAAATTTAGGTTAAGTTTTTTTTTTGTTTTGTTTAATTAATATTCTTTTGATTATATTTAGAACAAAACTTAATATTTCAATTATGCTTTTACATTATTGGAATGATTTATGCCATTATGGTATTAATATTTTTTTGTATTTTTTTTATAATGGTACAATTGTACATTACTTAATTTACAAATATTATACTATTATTTTTTTTATCGGACAAAATTGTTCTTACATCATTGTCAGACCTGCGCGGCCTAACAACAAAGTTATTGATCATAAATACAATTACACATGGACTCTAAAACGGTAGGATCATTTTCCAAATAATTGACAATGTTAACATCCTACTAGCTCCAATTGAACAAGTTTACACATCAAAAATTTATCAATGCATGAAAACCTTATAACGAAATTTGTAAGTTAATTTTTACTATATCATTATATTAATATCTATTGTAACCATATATTTTGAATTATTTATTATCATCCTCTATTGACAGCAATTGTAGCAATTGTCATGGACAAACTCTCAAAACAATTTGTCGCAACAAGGAATGGAAATTTAAAAAAAAAATCATTGATTTCTTTATTGTTGAAGAAAAGTATATATGACAATTTATTGCTCTTATTAATTAAATAAATTAGTACCTACAACAAAAATAATACATATGCATTTAGTTAATTTAGAATTATATGTATATAATGCTTTATTTAAAAAAAATTATTCATTATAAAAAAATTGAGTAAATACTAGTCAAGGTCCCTCGAGTTTGGTGGTTTCACCAGCTATAGTCCCTAACTTCAGTAATTACCATTCGTAGTCCTCTGAGTTGCGAAATGTGACCTGCTACCATCCTTCCGTGATTTCTTTCCGTCTCAGCCGTTAAATGCAGGGGTAGATATGTTTTTTGACATAAATAATTCATTTTTAGTTTCTTTCGTATGGACCTTCTTCTCCTTCATTCTTCTTTAATTTCTCTCTCTCTCTCTCAACGTTATCTTTAGATGAATAACAAACAGAACACACCGGACCTTTGCTCACCACCATTGCAATCACCCTAACACAGACGGAACCACCCCAACATGGGCGGAAAAATCGAGGACCATCGGAAACTGGGAACATCCGCAAGCATCTCCAATGCAGTCCATACTCCAGGCGCCATTTCAGAGAAACACCATCCACATACAAGGGTCAAATAACAGAGGCGAACAAGCCGGAAACATTCCATTCGCCGGACAAAGCACCCAACGCCAGAAAAATCGATAGAAACTCGAACACCAGAAAGAGACATAAAATCCGAGCAATAAATCTGAAAAAATACCTTCATCTATAGGTGGTGATACGTCAGTGAACTCACCCCTGAACCACCGATAAAGTCAACGTTATCTTTAGTCTCTAGCAGATAGATGAGCATTAAAACTTGAGTGCCACTAAAGTTCAATCCCTGCCATAAGGTGTGAGAGTTTGGGTTTGAGATGGGTTCCTAGATATAAACTCTTCGAGTTAGTTCGGCACTCAAACGCCCGAGTAATGGAGATGGAGATGTCAAAAGAAAAAATGGTGAAAATGCCCAAGCTTCAATAGATCGATGAGAGTAATAGCAGAGATTGAAAGTTAAAAATCTGAAAATGAAACATTGGATTGACAACTCAAGAGTGGTTGTCTTCAAATATGTGAGTTTGATAGAGCCTTACATGCATCTGCAAGCTGAAGCTATCACTAGATTTCATTATCTTCTTTTTGGCTCATATTCTTTATGCACTGGAAAAAACCTCGTATTGAGTTATTAATAACGCCGACGAAGGGATGCGTCTTGTTAAATGTCTGTGGCGAGGAAATTAAAACCACTGCAGGGCAGAACTAGTTTTCGAGAGAATCAAGACTTGCGCCTGGTCGGAGACCGAAACAGTGAGAGATTGGTCGAGGATGGGGTCGGGGTAAGGGAGAGCGAAAAGGGAATCAGAGAAAGTGAATGGGTGTCAAGAGAACGACGGAAACAGAGAGTGAATGGGTGTAGAGTGAGTTCGTCGGAACAAGGTGCGGCGAGCTTGGCGGTGAAAATGGTGGACAAGGGGAAGTCAAAGTAGAGAGTGACGGAGACGTGGGTGGATAAAGGTTTATCAGAATCAGTGGAGTGTGGGTCAACTGGCGTGGTGTCAGAGAAAGAAGGAAGACGAAGTGGTTTTCTTGCAGCTGGAGATTGGAGAATATAATGGATTGATTAATGGAGGATTATCAGCTGGAGCAACACCACTTGTGGCAATACAAAGGATCAGTATAGCAAATGACATATTTACCCCCATTTTTGACGGCTTAGACAGAAGGAATTAACGGAAGGATGGTAGCAAGTCATATTTGGCAACTCGGAGGACCACGGATGGTAATTACGGAAGTTAGGGACTATAGGTGGTGAAACCATCAAACTCGAGGGACCTTGGCTGGTATTTACTCTAAAAAAATTTAAAAGAAATATAATTTCATTAGTTATATTATCTTTATTTTCTACAATTCAAAGATTCCTTACCTTCAAATTTATTAATTTATTATATTCACTACATTGTTCATTGTCTTCTTTTTTACATTATCATTTAATTAAATATCAAAGTTATAATATAAAATATGTTATATATATATATATATATATATATATATATATATATATATATATATATATATATATATATATATATATATATATATATATATATATATATATATTTATTTATTTATTTATTTATTTATTTATTTATTTATTTATTTATTTATTTATTTATTTACCAAGTATTTTATACAAATATAATAAATATTAATATTTTGTTCAATACTTTCACATGATAACCTACGGCACACATCTCATAACACATGTAGGGAAAAAACTACCACTACTAAATATCAATAGGTGTTTGTACGCTAAAGAGTTCATATTACAACTAAAATCTCAATCATATACGCAGCAAGACAAATCTAAAACTTCCTACACCATAATCTTTGCATCTCATTGCATGATGAATCCTTATATGCTGCTATCAGTAACCTAATAGCAAATGACACACTACCAATAAAAAACAAAAAGGACATGTACTGAAGATGAAAACAATAGCAATACTACCCAAAAGAGAATTCAGAAGAATTAGATAAATTTAAACCAAAAGTAGTATTTATTTAGACGATATCGCTTTAACACTAAGTATTTAGACTAACGTTATTACAAAGTTGCAAACATTTATTTTAGTGACAATTATAATCAATCTCTCATATATTATCTTGCATTTATATACTTTAAATTACCGATTTAAATAAACAAATTCAACATTTATTTACCTATGCATGAACATCTCCTATATAATATTGCATTAATATAATTTGAAATACTTATTTAAAAATAATTATTGGGCATTATACAATTCGCGCAAAGCGCGTATACTAATAAGAGCCCAAGAGAGTTAGGGCTATAATGGGTAGAAAAAATGGCGGTCACAGATTTTAATCAAATGAATGGCTCAGATTAATTAAAAGATTGATCATATTTAAATTTTACACTAAAATTTCCTAAAATACCCACACACCGTTACTAATTCCGTTAAAATTTTAAGAATTGCCGTTAGTTCACCGTTAACTTACTCATTGATTTCAATAAAAAAAGGTCTTAGGTTCGAAACTCATCCCAATTAAAGTTGGCATAATTAGTACTCTACTTTACTCTTATTAAATTATATAAATAATAATTTAGTAGTTACAACAAAAAATAATACATATGCATTTCTTTAATTTAGAATTATGTGTCCACAATGCCTTTATTAAAAAAAAAATTATTCATTATCAATCAATTAAATAAGAGAAATAATTTTATTAGTTATATTGTCTTTATTTTTCTTCAATATAAAAATTCTTTATATTCAAATTTATTAATTGATTATATTCGCTACATTATCCTTACAATGTCTTTATTCAGTGAAAAAAAATTTATTAATTATCAATAAATTAATTAAAAGAAATATTTTCATTAGTTATATTGTCTTTATTTTTCTCAAATGTAAAAATTTTTACATTCAAATTCATCAATTGATTATATTCACTACATTATCTATTATCTTTTTTGTGCACTATTTTTCTAATTAAATATCAAAGTTATAATGCTATATATTTATTTACCAAGTATTTTATTAATACCATGAAAAAATTTAAAAAATATAATTAATAAAGTCAACCATATTAACTACTTGAGAAATTTTGTGACAACGAGAGTATTCAAATCACACAACAAATTGAAGTGAGAACTACCTCGCAATGTCCTTGTTTGACAATCAGCAGTTAGCGGTTAACGTTAACAGATTATACTAGCGGATTTGACCAAATTTATTTAATTATTAATATTGGGTAGAAAAAATGACCGCTAAATTATTAAATCAAATGAATGGCTCATATTGTTCAGGTTTTAATTTTTTTCTTTTAAGATTTTCTAATTTATCCTTAATTATATGATTATCCATTTAACTTTTCCGTTAATTCACCGTTAGTCTAATTTTAATATTAAAGTCTAATATAGAATTATAACTACACCATTAACCTAATTCTAAAATTAAAGTCTTAATAGAACTTAACCACAAATCCTAATGTCGGAATCTCCTCAAACAATATTAGTATATATTTAATATTTTATGTCCTAATTTTTATTTGTTCTCCCTTATGTCCCGTATTTGGTTTCAACGATACCTATACAATTATTTTATTGACAATTATAATCAATCTTGACTATATTATCTTGCATTTGTAAACTTAGAATTACCTATTTAACCCGCACGGGCTTAGCTCAATGGTTTAGTGGGTAGTATTTGGGAGAAGAGACGAAGGTTTGAACCTCGGCGGCGGCAGTGCGGAAATTATGTCCAAAGTGGGCAGATTCCTTGTGCGTATCAGCATTTGGCCCTGTCTGCTGAACCATTGAGTCACCGTGATTTACAACTTCCCACAATGCTCTGTCGGGTCGGAGTGTGGGGGGCCCTTGGGGTTGGGGACTCAACCTTTGGGAGAAGAATTACATATTTAAATACGCAAATTCAACCTTCAATTATCTATGCATGAACAATTTCAATATAATCCTGTCTTAATATACTTTAAAGTACTTATTTTAAAAAAAACATTGGGCATTATCCCAATCGCGCAATGCGCGTAAAAAACTAGTATATATATAATTACACAAAGAACAGTGGTTGATTGTAAATGTAAAACATATAACTATCTTTATCATGACAAATTTATAGCACGTTTGGTTCACGGAATGAATTTTGAGGTAATAGGAATGCTATTCCATAAGGAATGGAATATGCAAGGAATAGAATAGGAATTGTATTCTATTGTTTGGTTCGCGGAAGGAATAGACTTTAGGAACTATATTACAGTGTTTGGTTGATTTAAGGAATAGAAATGAAATATGTTTTAAAAGACATAAATACCCTCATAAAAATATGTGATGGTGGCGATGGTGGTTGTGGTGGTGGCGGTGGCGATGGTGGTGGCGGTGGCGATGGTGGTGGTGGTGGTTGCGGTGGCGATGGTGGTGGTGGCGGTGGTGGTGATGGTGGTGGTGGCGGTGGTGGTGGTGGTGTTGGGGTGGTAGTGGCGGTGGCAGTGGTGGGGGCGACGGTGGTGGTGGTGACGGTGACGGTGACGGTTGTGGCAGTGGTGGTGGGGGCGGCGATGGTTATGGCGGTGGTGGTGGTGGTGCTGCTGCTGGGTGGTGGTTCTGGTGGCGGTGGTGGTGGCGGCGGCGATGGTGGTGGCGGTAGTGGTGATGGTGGTGGTGGCGGTGGTGGTGGTGGGGGCGGCGGCGGTTGTGGCGATGGTGGTGGTGGTGGTGGTTACCAAACAAAGGAATAGGCCTATTACGTACTGGGAATGCTATGTCATTCCCGACCTATTCCGTGAACCAAACGGGCCATTAAGACATTGCGTAAGGCATACAAGGCTTACATAAGCCCGGCCTCTTAGGCGGTTTTTTTTAAGTGACTAATTTCATTATTGTAATAAAAATTTCCTAACAAATACGAATATGAATGATTACTAAAGATATATATTTACATTAGGGTACACTACTACAAACAATTTTAATAAATTAATGAGAGTCGTATAAATGCTTTTAATACTTAAAATGATTCTAGTATTTCGGGTCCGATGAGAATGTCAACTAAGCATTAATATTTGAGTAATAACTCATTCAACACTCCACATGATAAGATTAAATAGCCTGTTCGTTGATCGAGTGTTTTCAGCTCAACACAATAAAACTCCTTAAATGCTCTAATCCAAACATTTTCCGGAACACAACCCATATATATTCAATGATATTTTAGTGAGTCAAACCCGGACAGTTGGTGTAAAGTTATTTAATTAATTTTGGCTGATCACAAATACTTAGAGACCAATTAATTTGGATTTGCTTAAACCGGGTCAAATATTACTTCAAGTACGAATCTAGCCTCGCCGGAAAAGGAAATTAATGACCTCATCGCTGATTGTAAGTTCTTTGCTTCGGGTTTTGAAGATGCGTTATTTAAGTATGTTCTGAGGGAAGGTAACAGGTGTACTGATTTCCTGACTAATCTCGGTCAGACTAAGGGAGGTGTGGAACTCCCGTTTTAGAAGATCCCTTGGATGACTTGCTGGAGCTTATTTTAGCTGACGCTGGAGGAGTCCGGTTCAGAAGATCCGAGTTAGATAATACTCGTCGTGTGCAGGGTCGTTGCACCCCCAAAAAAAACGTTTGTTATAAATATTACACAAAGAACAATTGTTGATTAATGAGATATTTACATTATGGTACACTACACAAACAATTCTAATAAATTAATAAATGTCGTATAAATGCTTTTAATACTTAAATCATAGAAAAATCTACCATCACTATCTCGTGATATGCACTAATACTCCGCTCTTACTTGTATAACATAACATAGTTATTCGCTAATGAACACAATTAACATAGTTAGTTGCTAATGGAGGCAGCAGTGTCATTAATTCAGTCTTATCCTATTCTTCTCCCTACTCATAATACTCGCTCATCAGCATTCAATTTGTGCACGTACTATACGTACGTTGTTGCTGCCCGGCCACCCCACCTTAATCGCACTATATATACAAATAACACTTCTGTATGGCGGCGTCTTTTCCTAATTTTAATCGCAATTTCCGGCTCGTCGACATGGGAGAATTCGGAGGTTTTTGTCACAGTTTCCCGCAGGTTGTTACTGATGACTTCCAGCCGCCACGGCGTTTGCACAATGTTCATGTGTTGCTCGTTGAGCATTGCTTGAATTTCGTCGCCAATGCCAAAGAGCTTTGAACTTCCATGATAGCAGAGATTCTTAAGCAGTTCTCGTATGAAGGTATTTAATTATCAACTTCAATTCTTCGTCTCTTTATTTGTCTATACACACCATCAAAATAGTGACGAGGTTGTCTGATATGGTTCTTAAAAATAAAAATTTATTTTTACTCTTTTAATAAAAATATATATATATTGTGTTAAGTGTCGTGCATGCCGCATGAATCTCACTAGTAGAAGAAAAAACATAGTTGAAAGCGAAAGACAAAAATCTGAAATCTTCATCAAATACGGAGTACAGACAGTACAGTACTAAATATTGTTTTCTTAATTTTTGCGGTTTTTTTTTTTTTTTTTAACTCAAAATATCTTAAAAATATTCTTAGGGTTTATATAAATTATTCAAATCAATTTTTTTTTTTACATATATATAAATTAGTTGTCTTACTATCTTACACATCTCATGATGCGTAATTGGCTACATATTTTTACTATTCTTTTTTTTTAAAAAAAATCTAAATAGCATTTTTGCAAACTAAACAAATTTAGTGGAGGATTCATCTTTATTTTATTAATTTATAATTTATTTATTTATTTATTTCCCTTATTAATGTGAAAAAGTTACGTATACATGCAACTAACAACCATTGTTTACTTGCTTTAATTTAATATATACGAACAAGTAAATATTAATAATTGTAAAGGATAAGCATGCGTCAGGTGGTGGTTTGGATCGGAGCTGAATGCTACTAATTCTATTCTAGTGTAGTATTTGTTCATAAATTTAGAGCTATTACATAAAAGTGTGATTTTATGTTTATAGACTCAAACTCACACATTTTCATATGGGAGTGCAACTTTGGTGCTATTAGACCACAATGTCTTGACTGGTTTTATGTTTATATATTTAGGTAATAGTTAGGAAATTTTTCGGTAGATTGAGAAAATATATTTGAACAAATACTACATGTAATATGATCAATAGTATTTAAAAAAAAAAAAAAAAAAAAAAAAAAAAAAAAAAAAAACCTAAGGAATAAAATATGAAATTTTCATTAATTTTAATGAAAAGAACAGGTACTAAATCTGTAGATAATCAATTACATGTAAATATATGCCCATAAAATACGGATTATTCTTGTGACAACCCAAAATTTAATTTTATAAATCCAATTTTAAGAAATTTCAAATTAGTCATTTTATTCTCTAAAAATTTTTACAAAAGGAACGGTGTTTGAACAAATTATTTCGAGTGACTTTTTAAAATAAAATTCAACACCGAGAGATTTAATTCCAAAATTTTAAATTTTCGAGTACTTCGCGTACCGAGTTTTATACTGAGAAAACTATCTGAGTGAAACCGGGATATGACCGAGAAGCCTAAGTCAAGTGTTTGACTTGAAAACATTTTTGGGAAAATTATCTTTCAACCCCAAATTATTTTTTAAATAACATTTCTAGCCATGGTCCATGATGCATGGTGGACGACCACAAAGCATCCAAAATGTGTCTGATGCATTTCTCCTTGTCATGTCCTATTTACACAACTGTCATCCACCAATCATAGGGTATCATCCTAGGGTTTTACACCACTATAAAATGATTGGCAAAGTTTTCATTTTCTCCCGATTCCATTCTTAGCTTCCTATTCCATCTACAACAAGAAGAACACAATATGCTATTTTCCTTCCTTCATTCACCAGCTACCTTCCTTTTCTTCCTTAGCTTTGTCTCTGAGGACTTGTAGTAAATAGAGTTTGGTTTTTTTGAGTTGTTTAGGAGGTGAAGAAAGTGGTGTCTAGCTTGGGAAGAATGTGAAATCCAAGCTAAAGGAAGAAAGCTTCAAAGGTATAACCTCATAGATTCCCAGCTTGTTTTTGGCTCTGTGAAGCCTCTGTGATATAGTTAAAAATGAGTAGGAATGCTAGAATATTGTGTGTTTGAGATATTGGATGTCTTGTTGATGTTGTATGATGTGTTGTTGATGATTTGGAGGTGATTTACTGTCTGGTTTGCCCTTGCAGATGAAGAAGGAGCCACTGGTGCACCTCTCAGTGTGCACCAGTGGAAGTCACGGGCCTAGCCAACGGCCAACGAGGGGAGCTGTTGGCTAGAGCCGTGGCTAGATGGCCCTAGGCCGCCGCCGGACGATTCCAGGCGGTGGGGCTTCCCTAGCCCCGCCGCAAGGTCCGTTAATGGTTACCTGTGCAGTGACCGAGCCCTTGTGTTCAAGCATGTTTTGCCCTTCCCTAGCCCCGCCTTCATGTTTTGCAATTCAAGCATGATTATGTGTTCTTTTAGAGTTCACAGTAATATATAGGATTGGAGCATGTGTTCAGTAAATTACATTCCAAGCATTTCATGTTTTAAAAGTGCATAAATGGCCAACGTGAGCTTTGTATTATTTTCCAAAACTCATGAGCATGTGAAATGTCATTTCCTTGTTGCATTGAGAACGTGTTGAGAAGTGACTTGCATATAAGTGCATAAGTAGAAGAATTGCAAGATATATATATATATATATATATATATATATATATATATATATATATATATATATATATATATATATATATATATACTATCCATATAAGTGAGGTTTTGGAGGACCCGTTGGGACTATGTCCTTTCAGATGATGATGACCGGACATTGAGATCCGATGTTTTGTAACGCGGTGTATTACCACGTTATGAAGTTGGAAACTGTCCGCCATGCTTGGAATCCTGGTCAGGGGGTGTGCATGTTGAAAGTTTGATACCTGATTCCATAGAGTTGAGTATAGAACCAATAGAGTGGTTCGGTAGACGAGACGGATATTATGCCGGCTAGAGGCCGTGCACGGATAGGTTCGTTCACGCTACGGTGAAGTTCCTACCTCGTCCATTTATAAAGAAAGTGAGTCATTGCGACTCTAAGAAAGGAAGAGCGAGCGAGTCCTTGTGACTCTAAGAAACCTCAACAGAAACGTATTCTATTTACAAACAAGAGTATATCTACATTTATAGCAATCCATTGCATTTAATAATTGATTGTACGAGGTTGCATGATTAGTATGCTTCCGGCTACGAGGTTGCATATCGAGATCTTGCTAGCATGAGATTGTTATGGAGTCGTTCTATAGTGTTGAGTGTTGCTATGTTAAGTATGTGTTAGTATGAGCATGTTGAAAAGTTGTTTATTGTTGAGGTATGCCTGTTGATATTATAGGTTGAGAGCATATAGAAAGCTTTGTGGTTTATCTTAAGATAATTGTCTAAGCGTATGTGACTGCTTAATTTGGGTTTGTGAATAAAATGTCTTTTCAAAGTATATATTGTAGTACTTTACAGGGTTGAGTGTGGTTATACTTAACTTTGTGCTAACGGATGTTTTCTACTTGTTGTTTTGCAAAACCTCTTTCAAGTGGGCCCAGCGTTTGAGAGTTGTTCGAGTTAGACTGGTGTAGTTGATCTAGTAGTCTAAACTCTGTTTATTTTATGATGTTTTGGATTATGGTTGTAGACTCTTGTTTTTATGTTTGGTGATAGATACCGGGGTACTTTTCCCCCACGTTAACTTAATGCAGAAATTTTCGAATTTGTTAGTTCCTTTAGCCTGTGCAGTCACCGTGCAGTCACCGTGCGTGCGACTGTGACGGTAATGTCCCTTTTGTCTAATGTTTAGTATTTAATGTAATGAATTAGTTATGATAATTAAGCTTTTTACTTAATTAAAAAAGGATTAAAAAAATTGGAGTGTTACAATTTTACTCGGTACTAAATATATTTGTCTTCACTTTTACGTTTTTCACTCAAAATATCTTTAAAAATATTCTTAGGGTTTACATAAATTATTCAAATCAATTTTTTTTTAACATATATATAAAATATAGTTTTCGTAGTTTTCAAAAAAAAAAAAAAAAGTTTTCGTACACATCTCATGATGCGTAATTGGGTACATATTTTAATTATTATTTTTTTAAAAATCTAAATAGAATTTTTGCAAACTAAACAAATTTAGTGGAGGATTCATCTTTATTTTATTTTATATCTATTTATTTATTTATTTATTTATTTATTTATTTATTTATTTCCCTTATTAATTGGAAAACGTATACATGCAACTAAAAACCATCGTTTACTTGCTTTAATTTAGAGTTAATTTTATTTTTGGTCCTAGATTTATAGGTGGCAATTCAAAGTCTTTTTTATTAGAACATTCATTTTTAATTTAAGTATTATTGTGACATGATCATTTGTGGTTTTTTTATCAACAAAACAATTTAAATATCGTTAAATATAAGGATATTTCGATTTTTAATTATGTATATCTTCAAAACAATAAATATAAAAAAATATAGCGATCCAACATATTTTGTATTAAAAAAATTGAAATGTCTTTATATTTAATAATATTTCAACGATTTTGTTGATAGAGGACTAAAAACGGTCAAGTCACAATAATACTAAAACTGAATGTAAATATTCTAATAAAAATAACTAAAAGTAGATTGTCACATATAAATTTAAGACAAAAAATGAAATTAAGTCTATAAAAATAACGTATACCTGCAACTAAGAACCATCGTTTACTTGCTTTAATTAATTTAATATATACCAACAAGTAAATATAACGGAGTAGTAATAATTGTAAGGGATAAGCAGACTGCGACACGTGTGAACTATGTGGCTGTGAATAATTAGAGGTGATTCGGAGCTATTATATAAAAGCGTAATTTTTATTTTTTGTTTTTATTATTAAAAAAAAAAAAAAAAAAAAAAAAAAAAAAAAAAAAAAAAAACACTTGAAGGATGTCTGATCAACATCAAAATTGAAAAAAAAAAAATTAAATTATTTTTTTGAGTATTATTGACACTGTTACAATGTAGTATCAGGCCGGGACGGAACCAAAGGCAGCTGCCCCCTTCACCCCACTCCCACCTCATATATAGTCTTTGTATGTATATATGTATATATGTATATATAGTACATGTCTCTGTATTAGCATAAAAAAGTTATTAAATATTAACAAAAAAATGAGTTAGATTAATTGGTAGAACACATGTTTGGCAATAGAAAGGTTAAGGGTTAAATCTTGGCATCAATAATAATTTTATAATTTTGTTACTCCTTCCCCTATGACTTCGATCAACACAGTCACGTTTTTAATAGTTTTTTTAATATTTAACACACACACACACACACACACACACACATATATATATATATATATATATATATATATATATATATATATATATATATATATATATATATATATATATATGACATTCTTTTATATTAAAAATGAGATGTGTAATTTATAATTTGTTTTCTATTCAAATTATTTTATCAAATTAATTATGTTTCATATTTTGTTATGAATATTTTTATAAAGTTTCGATGTGTTTTATTTTTCGTCCATATCCAACAATATTTACAACTATATTTCTTAGGTAATTTATTTATTTGTTTTTAAATTATCTCTTTTGTTTTAATGTTTCGCTTTTACAGATTTTTTTTTTTGAATCGGTCTGTACTTTTTCGTCCCCTCAACCGAATTTATGGCTCCGTCCCTGTGTAGTATAGAGTCGCTCCACCGGGTCGTTAGGTGCTCCTCGGGTGCTCGGGGGAGCCTTGCACCCGTGTTTTTTTTTTAATTTTTTAAAAATTTGTTTAATTTTTTTTAATTATTTAAGACTTGATAATTAAAAACTATTTAATACTTTAATATATAAAACTAAAATATTAAATATTAACATAAAAAAAAATCTAAAGTCTGAACAATTTAGAGTTATTTTGCACAAAACGATGCCGACTAATTCATTTAAAAAAGAATGGAACAATAGCTAATCGGTCGACTAGGCGACCTAGTCGGTGCCTGGGAGACTAGGCGGTCAGCGACTCAGCGCTTAGGCAGCTTAGTCTGACAGCCGCCTAGATAACTGATTATGGTGATATGCTAAGCGGCCGGCCAGCGCCTAGTGCCTAAGCGCCGATTTTTGCAACACTCCCCATAAAACCTCCCATTCGAGAGAGGCATTTCATGTCACTAGACCATAAGGTCATTCGCGAAAAAATAAACTATTTGATTCATTATTTACTTTTAGTACGTATACTATATTGTTACGATCAGTTTTTATATAGTTGAATTATGCAATATTTTGTCAGCTAAAAATATAATAATTTAATTTGTGCACTCTAATCATCTTAATTTTGAATGAATTATTAAATTGAATTGGCTTTGGCAGTGACTGTGGTGGAAAGTGCAAGTTGTGCACTGTCAAGACTCAACAATGACAGAGAAATTTGATGTGTTAATGGCCAATTTTTACCTACCAGACAAGAAAGTTTACGTTAAAATCCTCCAAGAAGCCATTAAAAAGAAACTATTTGTCGTCCGTAAGTACTTCATATATTCTACCATTAAAATCGTCGACGGTCACAAACGATTCAATTATCCTCTCAACCTAAACGCCCTCGTCACAAAAAATTCGGTTTCATGCCCCCGAGTCGAAGAAACCAATAATAATGGAAACATGCCTCCGCAAGAACAAATTGTTGCAGCTGCTCCTGCTGCGAATGATGAAATTTCGTCTCAAAATGGTGGTAATAATATTGAGTACGGAAGCTCATCAGTAACAGTGTCCATTAATTCTGTCACTGATACTAATGTAGGAGTACCACCTCAAACTGTTCAAAGTTCAGCAAATACTATTCATGATAGTTGCCTGTTGGAAGAAGCACAAACCCACCCAGTCGTCACTAATTCTCTGAACGTTGACGAAACAACAGTTGTGAATTCGTCGCCAATCCCCCCGCAGGTCGCCGGAGAGCCGGAGTTTAATGACCTGCTGAATATCCCGGAAGAAATGTTACCTTGGATATTCTTCGGCGGACAACCAACTTTTTCTTTTTAACCAGGTTGCTCCTTCCTCAGTATCATCAACTTATCATTTCTTATACATTGTTGCAAAATTCGGTCTAGGCGCCCCTACGCTGTAACGATTTTTTCGTAGGCTCCAACCTAGGCAACCGGTCACTTAGGCGCCCACTTAGCGCTTAACTCAGTTGATCGTCCATTTTGATCGAGTTTGTCAAGTTAACCTAACCGATTTGTCCTTCTAATGAACACAATTAACATAGTGAGTTGCTAATGGAGGCAGCAGTGGCATTAATTCAGTCTTATCCTATTCTTCTCCCTACTCATAATACTCACTCATCAGCATTCAATTATTGCACGTACTACTCTACGTATGTTGCTGCCCACCCAATTCAAGCTTAATTGCACTATATCAACAGACTAACACTTCCTTATGGCGGCGGCTTTTCCTAATTTTCATCACAATTTGCGGCTAGTCGACATGGGAGAATTCGGAGGTTTTTGTCACAGTTTCCCGCAGGTTGTTACTGATGAGTTCCCGCCGCCACGGCGTATGCACGATGTTCATGTGTTACTCATTGAGCATCCCGTGAATTTTGTCGTCAATGCCAAAGAGCTTGGAACTTCCATGATTGCAGAGATTCTTAAGCAATTTTCGTATGAAGGTATTTCATTATCAACTTCAATTCTTCGTCTCTTTATTTATCTATACACCCCATCAAAATAGTGACGAGGTTATCTGATCTGGTTCTTAAAAAATACAAAAGTGTCGTGCATGCCGCATGAATCTCACTAGTAGAACAAAAAACATAGTTGAAAGCGAAAGACTAAATTTTCATTAATTTAATAAAAAGATCAGTGCATGCAGGTACTAAATCTGTAGATAATCAATTAAATGTAATATATGTTCATCAAATACGGAGTACAGACAGTACAGTACTAAATATTGTTTTTTTAATTTTTGCGTTTTTTCACTCAAAATATCTTTAAAACGAAATATTCTTAGGGTTTACATAAATTATTCAAATCAATTTATATATATATATATATATATATATATATATATATATATATATATATATATAAATTAGTTGTCTTACAGACACAGCTCATGATGCGTAATTGGGTACATATTTTAATTATTCTTTAAAAAAAATCTAAATAGCATTTTGCAAACTAAACAAATTTAGTGGAGGATTCATCTTTATTTTATTAATAACTAGTTTTTTACGCGCATTGCGCGATTGGGATAATGCCCAATGTTTTTTTTTTTTAAATAAATACTTTAAAGTATATTAAGGCAGGATTATATTGAAATTGTTCATACATAGATAATTGAAGGTTGAATTTGCGTATTTAAATAGGTAATTCTTCTCCCAAAGGTTGAGTCTCCAACCCCAATGGCCCCCCACACTCCGACCCGACAGAGCATTGTGGGAGGTTGTAAATGCTGATACGCACAAGGAATCTGCCCACTTTGGACATAATTCCCGCACTGCCGCCGCCGATGTTCAAACCTTGGTCTCTTCTCCCAAATACTACCCACTAAACCATTGAGCTAAGCCGGTGCGGGTTAAATAGGTAATTCTAAGTTTACAAATGCAAGATAATATAGTCAAGATTGATTATAATTGTCAATAAAATAATTGTATAGGTATGGTTGAAACCAAATACGGGACATAAGGGAGAACAAATAAAAATTAGGGCATAAAATATTAAATATATACTAATATTGTTTGAGGAGATTCCGACATTAGGATTTGTGGTTAAGTTCTATTAAGACTTAAATATTAGAATTAGATTAATGGGTGTAGTTATAATTCTATATTAGACTTTAATATTAGAATTAGACTAACGGTGAATTAACGGAAGAATTAAATGGATAATCATATAATTAAAGATAAATTAGAAAATCTTAAAAGAAAAAAATTAAAACCTGAACAATATGAACCATTCATTTGATTTAATAATTTGGCGGTCATTTTTTATACCCACTGTTAATAATTAAATAAATTCGCTGGTCAAATCCGCTAGTATAATCCGTTAACGCTAACTGCTAACTGCTGATTGTCAAACAAGGACATTGCGAGGTAGTTCTCACTTCAATTTGTTGTGTGATTTAAATACTCTCTTTGTCACAAAATCTCTCAAGTAGTTAATATGGTTGGCTTTATTAATTATATATTTTTTTTAATTTTTTCATGGTATTAATAAAATACTTGGTAAATAAATATATAGCATTATTTTGTATTATAACTTTGATATTTAATTAGAAAAATACTGCACAAAAAAAGATAATAGATAATGCAGTGAATATAATCAATTAATGAATTTGAATGTAAAAATTTTTACATTTGAGAAAAATAAAGGCAATATAACTAATGAAAATATTTCTTTTAATTAATTTATTGATAATTAATAATTGTTTTTTTACTGAATAAAGACATTGTAAGGATAATGTAGTGAATATAATCAATTAATAAATTTGAATATAAAAAATTTTTATATTGAAGAAAAATAAAGACAATATAACTAATAAAATTATTTCTCTTAGTTAATTTATTGATAATGAATAATTTTTTTTTATAAAGACATTGTGGACACATAATTATAAATTAAAGAAATGCATATGTATTATTTTTTGTTGTAACTACTAAATTATTATTTATATAATTTAATAAGAGTAAAATAGAGTACTAATAATGCCAACTTTAATTGGGATGAGATTCGAACCTAAGACCTTTTTCTATTGAAATCAATGAGTAAGTTAACGGTGAACTAACGGCAATTCTTAAAATTTTAACGGAATTAGTAACGGTGTGTGGGTATTTTAGAAAATTTTAGTGTAAAATTTAAATCTAATCAATCTTTCAATCAATCTGAGCCATTCATTTGATTAAAATCTGTGACCGCCATTTTTTCTACCCATTATAGGCCTAACTCTCTTGGGCTCTTATTAGTATATATATATATATATATATATATATAGTAGATGTATTAATTAATTAATTTCCCTTATTAATGTGAAAAAGTAACGTATGCGTTCAACTAACAACCATTATCGTTTACTTACTTTAATATAATATATACCAACAAGTAGGTTTAAGTTCCTGTACGGATGAATGCTTCCCGTGCGGTTGTGCGGGTGATTAATGTGCATGAGTTTTGTACTTAATGTGCGTGAGTCTTGTGCTTAAGGTGCGTGGAATTTATGTTTATTGTGCGTAATTTTTGTACTTAATGTGCGTGAGTTTTGTACTTAATGTGCGTGAGTCTTGTGCCTAAGGTGCATGAGTTTTGTGCTTAATGTGCGTGAGTGTGTACTTAATGTGAGTTGTTGTTAAAACTTTAAAGTGCATAAGTTTTGTGCTTAATGTGCGTGAATTTTGTGCTTAAGGTGCGTGAATTTTGTGCTTAATGTGCGTGAGTTTTGTGCTTAAGGTTCGTGTCTTGTGCTTAGGGTGCGTGAGTCTTGTATTTAATGTGTGTGAGTGTTTACTTAATGTGAGTTAGTTGTTGTTAAAACTTAAGGTGCGTGTGTTTTTGTGCTTAATGTGCGTGGGTTTTGTGCTTAAGGCCAGGTGTGTGAGGGTTGTGCTTAAAATGCGTGACTTTTGGGCTTAAGGTGCGTGTGATGAGTTTGTGTTCCGAATGTATTTTGTTTGTGTGTTTAATGTACGTGTGTTGTGTATTTAAAGTGCGCTAGTGTAATGCTTAATGTGAGTCCACCTGCACAATCGCACGGGAAGCACCACCCGCACCTAATCCCTTCCCCAACAAGTAAATATTAATAATTGTAAAGGATAACTAGTAGATTGCGCCAGGTGGTGGTTTGGAGCTATTACATAAAAGTGTGATTTTATGTTTATATATTTGGGTAATAGTTATGAGATTTTTTTGTGATTAAAAAAAAAAAAAAAAAAGAAAAAAAAAAAAAAAAAACCTTAAAGGATGTATATAAACATCAAAATGGAAAAGTTAATTTTTTTTACTACTATTGATTCTATTACAATGTTGTATAAAGTCAATATCACCCCACCTAAGCTTAAACCTATAAAACCTCCTATACGAGAGAGTCACTCCATGTCATTAGATCATAAGCTCATTGGCAAAAAAATAAACTACTTAATTCATTATTTACTCTTAGTACGTATACCATATTGTTACGATCAGTATTTATATAGTTGAATTATGCAATATTTTCTCAGCTAAAATAATTTAATTTATGCATTCTAATCATCTTAAATCGGAATTAATTATTAAATTGAATTGACTTTGGCAGTGACTGTGGTGGAGAGTGCAAGCGGTGCACTGTCAAGACTCTACAATGGCACGGAGAAATTTGATGTGTTAATGGTCAACTTTTACCTACCAGATAAGAAAGTTAACGTTCAACTCCTCCAAGAAGCCATTAGAAGGAAACTGCTTGTTGTCCGTAAGTACTTTATTCTACCATTAAAACCGTTTTTATTTCGACCCATTTTATGTGTCATATATATTCATTTTACAAAGATTAATGTAATCTGGTAAACATGCATTATTGTTTAATCAAATACTGCAGAGATTAGTGACGAAAAAGATGAAAATGGAGATGAGGTGGCAAGGAGCGCTATAGAGCAAGGAGTGTTCCTTTACCTGGAAAAACCATTTCCAGTAGACATGTTGAAGTACCTTTGGCAACATGTGTATAGGGAAAGAAGACTGATGAATCACAGTAGTCAGGCTTTGGATATAAGCATGGTGGCAGAAACGTTAATCAATGGAGAAAACAACATTGTTTTCACCGACAATCAGACTGCGACAGATTCAAACAACATTAATCATTTGCCAAGGAGAAGAGGGCCCAAGTTTAAGTGGACTGAAGAGCTCCATGCCAAATTCTTGGACGCCGTCAATCAGCTTGGAGCAGGAAGTACGTTCCTTTCTCACCTTACCGTTATTTGAATGACCAGTTAAATTAATTACTGTTTATATTTTGTGACGAATAGATTGCTTTCCGAAGGTAATATGGGAGATGATGAAAGTTCCAGGTTTGACAAGAGAAAAAGTAGCTAGTCATCTGCAGAGGTGTCGTGACAACAAATGGAGGCCACTGGAGGAGCATCGTCGCCGGTCACGAACAATGCAATTCTCCTCTCAACCTAGACGCCCCCGTGGCCAAAAGTTCGGGTTTATGCCCTCAGTCGAAGAAACCAATAACAATGGAAACATTGCCCCGCAAGAACAAATTATTGCTGCTGCGAATGATGGAACTTCGTCACAAAATGGTGATCATAATAATGAGTTCGATAGCTCAGTGACAATGTCCACTAATTCTGTCACTGATACTGATGTAGGAATATTTCAAACTGTTCAAATTTCAGAAGGCGCTATTCATGATCATAGCCTGTTGGAAGAAGTACAAACCCACCCAGTCGTCACTGATGCTCTGAACGTTGACGAAACAGCTGTTGTGAATTCGTCGCCAATCCCCTGGCAGGTCGCCGGAGAGGCGACGTTTGATGAACTTTTGGATATCCCGGAAGAAATGTTACCTTGGATATTCTTCGACAGGCAACCAGATTTTCCTTTTTAACCAGGTTGCTCCTAATTCCTCAGTATCATCAACTTATCATTTCTTATATTAATTAGCAGAAATATATAATCTTTAGCTTCCTATTTTAATAAGTTTATCTGTATAGCAGAAGAACGTGGACAGCCGACGCTTAGGAGTTAGCAGGGCGGAATCCTCTGGCAACCGGATCGGATTATGGTGAATAAGACATTCTAATCTAAGTAATTAAATGAGTTTAGTCCTGAATATTCCTATATATGACTTTAACATAAGTAGTCTGTGTGCAGAGTTTTTAATTTCCTGTCTGTATACCTAATTAATAATTCGGTGATGAATTTGAAACATAATTTCTAATTTGAATAGGATATATTAAAAAGCCCTTGGATTACATATGCTAATGTTCATCATTGCTGTTTTAAAATTTGACCTAGGTGGCCATCTAGGCGCGAGCTACGCACTAGGAACCTCAAGGCGAACATGATTTGAGCATTAGTTGTGGCCGGCAAGCTGACTAATTGGTCGGTTTGGCCAACTAGTCAGTCTAGCCGGCTGGGTTTTTTTTTTAAATTGTTTCGCTCAAAACGACGTCGTTTTGAGCGAAACGATCTTAAAACTTGTTGTGCAAACGCATACAGTTAATAGAGACTACCAAAGATGCTATCACCTATCGCATTGTAGCAATCCTACCATCGCACACTCAAAGGACTCAATTTCCCTTCACTACTGAATTTATTTAAAAAAAAAAAAAAAAAGTTTTGCTCAAAACGACGTCGTTTTGAGTGAAACGATTGTAAAATTTATTGAGCAAAGGAGCACACAACTATGAAAGGCTATCTGGGATGCCATCACCTATCATATTTCTGCAATCCCACCATCGTACACAACAAAAGCCCCAATCGTACTTCGCCATCGATGGCAAGCTCATGAGCTACGCACAACGCGTAATTTTGTGGAAGCCTGTCAAAGTTGGCTAAGAAAGGATGGGGAGGTTCATGTGTCATATCTTCAAGGGAACAAAATAAGGTGTGGTTGATATCCTTACGAGAATGAGAATGCATAAAATGGTGAATTGGAGTAATATTTTTCACCCCCGGATGAGGTGTACATGTCAAACTCTGGAGGAAGACAAAGTGAGATATTGTTGGACTAGAAGCGTAAGACAGAGGAACCTCTCTTGAAGTCTTGGGGGTATTCTCCCCTCCTTTTTTTATCCAAAAAATATATTACACAAAGAACGTAACAATGATTGATTGTAAATGTAAAACTTATAACTATCTTTAACATGGTAAATTTAAGGCATTATACTGCGTGAGGCATACAAGGCATCCATAAGCCCTCTTAGCGATTTTTCCTCAAGTGACTAATTCCATTATGGTAATAAAAATTTCCTAACAAGTACGAATAAGAATGATTACTAAAGATTTCTACATTAGGGTACACTACACAAACAATTTTAATAAATTAATGAGGGTCGTATAAATGCTTTTAATATTTAAAATTATTCTGGTATTTCGGGTCCGCTATATGAGAATGTCAACTATGCATTAATATTTGAATAATAACTCATTCAATGCTCTACCTGATAAGAATAAATAGCTAATTCATTGATCGAGCGTTTTCAGCTCAACACAATAAAACCCTTTAAATGCTCCAAACATCTTCCGGAACACGTACAACCCCTATTGAAAGTTGGTTTTTAGTGAAAGTGTTTAGTGAGTGTCGTCCTCTAGGAATGGCTAGAAAGGGCTTGAGTAGAGAGGGGTTAAACACAATATCATTGAGTGTTTAAAAGCTAACCGAAAGGAAATATTTGGTTGCATAGAGAACAAGTATAAAATAGCGCAATGAATTAAGTAAAAGACAATGTTGAAAGAAATGATTTAGATAAAACCACTTTGCATAAATGCTTCTTAATGTTCCAATAAGTTTCTAAGCCAAACAACGATCACTAATGAAAGCGATGGAGTTTATTAAGTGTCATCGCATTCTCATGGTTATGGACTATCACCTAAGTTCTAATCTCATTCTCATGGCAACTAGACTAGGTGAGACAATTAATCAAACACCTTGTGTGTTCTTTCCATTCAAACTCCCCTTTCTCAAGAGTGAGTTAGAAATGTGATAGGTTTAACTATGGTGAATCCCTATTATCATAGGTGAAACACCAAATCCAAAATCTTCTTGCAAAGTTGGGCCCTAACAAAACAAGAGTAAAACATTTCACCAATTTCACAAGCAAATTCATTCTAAAGATATTGGCAAGCCTTAGATTTTTCAATTCAATTCATATTGGCATTCATACAAAGTAATTCAATCTAAATCCCTAACTAGTTTAATTACAGATCATAATGAAATTGACAAACTAAAGCAATTGAAATAATGCACAATGAATACAACTTCAAAAGTAATTTGTAAAGTGCAAGAATAAGAAATAGGAAACCTTACTTTATTGAATCTGTAGAATGCAAATCTGAAATAGAAGTTGAAAGTTGCAATTACATACGGTAATCTTCCTTTAAATCTTCCAAAAGATGATGGAATACAATAGATTTATGTTCTAAATGGTGTGTGTGGAGAGAAAAGGTAAAGGAAGACTTGAAAATTAAAAAGATAGAATGAAAATAATAACTCTCCAACTATTTATATTTCGAGAATCCACGCCAAATAACTGCCTTCAGATTGCCTGGTCACGGAGTGAACTCCACCGTGGCCAGGCCCAATTCCTCTTAGATGGCCAAGGATCACGATGACCTTCACGGCGTGAAGGTTATCGTGACATTCCAAACAGCCTTCAGGTCTCAGGGCGTCACGCTAGTGGTCATTGCGTGACTACCAGTGTGACACCCAAAGATCAGCAAGATATGGTCTAGCCGATTACAATGGAGGGCTTAGGTTCGAACCACATCCCAATCAAAGTTGGCATGATTAGTACTCTATTTTACTCTTATTAAATTTTAAATAATAATTTAGTAGCTACAACAAAAAATAATACATATACATTTCTTTAATTTATAATTATGTGTCTACAATGTCTTTATTCAAAAAAAATTATTCATTATCAATAAATTAAATAAGAGAAATAATTTCATTAGTTACATTGTCTTTATTTTCTCCAATATAAAAATTCTTTACATTTAAATTCTATCAATTGATTATATTCGCTACATTATCCCTACAATGTCTTTATTTAAAAAAATATTCATTATCAATAAATTAGTTAAGAGAAATAATTTTATTAGTTATATTAATCTTTATATTTCTCCAATGCAAAAATTCTTTACATTCAAATTCATCAATTGATTATATTCACTACATTGTCTATTATCTTTTTTGTGCACTATTTTTTAATTAAATATCAAAATTATAATACAAAATAATGCTATATATATTTATTTACCAAGTATTTTATTAATACCATGAAAAAATTTTTAAAAAAAAAACTATAATTAATAAAGCCAACATATTAACTACTTGAGGGATTTGTTGACAAAGTGAGTATTCAAATCACACAACAAATTGAAGTGAGAACTACCTCACAATGTCCTTGTTTGACAATCAGCATTTAGCGGTTAGCATTAGCGGATTATATTAGAAGATTTGACCCGCGAATTATATCAACGGTTGGTAAAAAGATATTTGAAAAAATTAACTGTTTAAATTAACATGTAAAATGACCTAAGAGTATAGATATATTTCATAATAATAATAATAATAATAATAATAATAATAATAATAATAATAATAATAATAATAATAATAATAATAATAATAATAATAATAATAATAATAATAATAATAATAATAATAATAATAATAATAGTAGTAATAAAAAGAGTTAATTCCAGCAATGGTCCTCCGACTATAGTGATTTTTCAAAATTAGTCCCCGACTTTTAATTTGGACACTTTAGGTCCCTTGACTTTCAATTTCTTTCCAATTGAGGTCCTTTCGTTAGAATACGGTTCATTAGACTTTAAATGAAGGGGTAAACTCGTCCTTTCACCTGCCTATGTATTATTCTTCGTATTTCTCCCTTCGTATTTTGCTGTTATACATTTTAAACATCTCAATAATAGAGGAACGCACACACGAGTAGTCAGCAAATGGGAAACGATGAAGAACATTTTAGGGTTTCGACTAAGATTATCTTCATATATATCGCGTATACAATGGAGAAATACTAAGAATAATATATAGGCAGGTGAAATGATGAGTTTACCCCTTCATTTAAAATTCAATTAACCGTATTCTGACGAAAGGACCTCAATTGGAAAGAAATTGAAAGTCAAGGGACTTAAAGTGTCCAAATTAAAAGTCAAGGCCGGACTAATTTTGGAAAATCAATATAGTCGGAAGACCATTGCTGGAATTAACTCTAATAAAAAGAATAATAATAATAATAATAATAATAATAATAATAATAATAATAATAATAATAATAATAATAATAATAATAATTGTTTTTAAAATAATAATAATAATAATAATTGTTTTTTAAAATAATAATAATAATTTAATAAAAGAAATAAAATAAAATAAAATAAAAATAATAAAACATATGGAGAGCTGAACGTTCGGCCCCCTTAGTTTTGGCACTTTTTCACATCGGTGGGAAAAGTGGCATGCGAGTCTTGAGGCTCTATAAAAGGAACTTTAAGGCTCCAATTTAAAAATTAAGCTTGCCCATTAGTAAGCCAGTAAAACTGGCTCTAGTTATTCAATGAGTCGAAATGGATGGCTGTATAGTAATTTTTTTTTTTTTAAATATAGATGTGTTTTGGAGAAATCATTCTAAAAAACGCTAAGTGAAAATATTGTAAATTGCAATGTTTGTATTTTCAGGATTTGGAACAAACTGTTGCTTCAAACGGTTGAATAACCAAACACTTTCTTTAGCATTTTGATCTTTGTGTTACATCATTTTTACCAATCCTCAAATAAATTTTAAATTTTTACTACATCTAAATTCCTTAAATTAGGAATTTCTTTATCTATACTAATTTATTCAACAATAATGGTTGAACTAAATGAACACTGAGCAAAACGCCTAAAGAACTGGTACCGTAGATTCATTCATTGATCTTATATATATGTGCATTCATTAAATATATTAGAACGCTTTGCAACAAAAATATTTGGTTACTATTTAAAAAAAAGTTTAGTAACAATTATAATGAACCTCTTATATTACATTGTATTTATATATTATTACTTACGTATTTAAATAAACAAATTCGACATCAAATTACTTTATGTATGAACTTCTCATATATAATCTTACATTGATATACTTTCAAATATTTATTTAATTATAAACATTGGACATTAACTCATTCGTCAGTGCACGTGAAAACTAATATATATATCCCAGACCCCAAGAGAACCTTTGTGTTCAACTATATCTAATAACTTCGATGTAATAATTTAAAATGATTAGGGACATCATTAACGGGTGATCGTGGAAACCACCATATGTATTCAAGGATACTATTGTTCCACAGAAAAATCTATATTACTATCTGATGATGATATACACTAACCCGCTCTTGTATACCATAACATAGTTATCCGCTAATTAATAAACACAATTAACATAGTTAGTTGCTAATGGAGGCAGCAGTGGCATTAACTCGATCAGTCTTTTCCAATTCGATCTTCTCCCTACTCATAATAACCGGCCAGTTAGTCACCACTCATCATCAGCATTAAATTTGTGCACGTACTATACCGTCTATACGTATAAATGTTGCTGCCCCGCTGCCACCCCTGCTTAACTGCACTATATCTACAAACAGCACTTCCTTATGGCGGCATATATATCATAATTTTCATCGCAATTTTCGGCTCGTCGACATGAGAGAATTCGGAGATTTTTGTCACAGTTTCCCGCAGGTTGTTGTTATCGATAAGACCAATTCCTCAATGGGTTCATTTGTGTTCCAGCCGACACGGCGTATGCACGCTCGGTGTTCATGTGTTGCTCGTTGAGCATCGCGTGAATTTCGTTGACAATGTCAAGGAACTTGGAACTTCCATGATAATAGAGATTCTTAAGCAATTCTTATATGAAGGTATGTATAATTATCAACTTAAATTCTTCGTCTCTTTATTTATCTATGAACACTATCAAATAGTGACGAGTTTGTCTGATTTTTTTTTTTTTTTTTTTAAAACCCGGGTTTGTCTGATCTGGTTATTAAAAAATACAAATTTATTTTTAGGCTTTTAATAAAATTTATTTGTGTTAAGTGTCGTGCATGCCGCATGAACCTAATTGGTAGAACAAAAACAAGAGTAAATACCTAAAATGGTCCTTCGACTATAGCTAAATTCATAAATTGGTCACCGACTTTCTATTTTAACCAATTAAGTCCTTAACTTTGCAATTTTGAAACGATTTGGTCCTCCATCTATTTGATTATTTGTTGACCGTGATCGACGATCTCCAGAAGAACCTTCAGCTCTCGTCGGAGCACGTGGAGGCCTCCAGGATGACGTTGCACCGGTTCGGAAACACGTCATCTTCTTCGCTCTGGTACGAACTTAACTACATTGAATCCAAAGGGAGGATGAAGAAAGGCGACCGGATTTGGTAGATTGCTTTCGGCAGTAGATTCAAATGTAACAGTGCGGTCTGGAAATGCAACCGGAACCTTAAAAACCCGATGATGGACCATGAAATTACATATATATCCTCAAAAATCACAGTCAACAAACGGTCAAATAGACAGAAGATCAAATTGTGTTAAATTGGAAAGTTAAGGACTTAATTGGTTGAAATTGAAAGTCGAAGACCAATTTGTGAATTTAGCTATAGTCGAGGGACTATTTTGGGTATTTACTCCAAAAACAATAACCTTTTAAGTCAACATATTTGAAAGCAAAAAAATGATAAAGACCTTGTTGTCAAGCCACAAAATAGAAGGTTATAGGTTTGAGTCTAGTGGAAACGGTTTTGACTTATTGTCCTTCAGTAGGTTGAGAAAATATATTTGAACAGATACTACATGTAACATGGTAAAAATAAACAAAACAAAACAAAAAACAAAACAAAACAAAACAAAACAAAAAAAAAAACAAAAAAACGAAAGAATAAAATATGAAATTTTCATTAATTTTAATGAAAAGAGCAGTTACTAAGTCTGTAGATAATCAACTACATGTAATATATGCCCATAAAATACGGATTATAGTACTCCGTACTAAAAAAAATTTTCTTAACTTTTGCGTTTTTCACTCAAAATATCTTTAAAAATATTCTTAGGGTTTACATAAATTATTCAAATCAATTTTTTTTTCCATATATATAAAAGAGTTTTCGTAGTTTTCAAAAAAAAAAAAAGTTCTCGTACACATCTCATGATGCGTAATTGGGTACGTATTTTAATTTTTTTTTTTAAAATCTAAATAGAATTTTTGCAAACTAAACAAATTTAGTGGAGGATTCATCTTTATTTTATTTTATTATCTATTTATTTATTTATTTCCCTTATTAATTGGAAAAAGTAACGTATACATGCAACTAAAAACCATCGTTTTTAGAGTTAACTAGTATTTTCACCCGTGCGATGCACGGAATGGAATTGTTGTAATATATTAAGAATATTTAAATCGATATATAATTATTTAAGAGTTAATTTCACCAGATGTCGTTTATCTTTTATGACAATTTCAAATTTAATCCTAGACTATAGTTATTAATTATTACAATTTATTATATGTTACAACTCTTACGTTAATATTCTTACTATTATTATTAACACTTAATTACTTTTAGATATTATTATTACCACTTATATTATTATTATTATTATTATTATTATATTATTATTATTAGTTTCTTTTCAAGTACTGTTAGTATATAATGGTCGTGAGACACAATAATAATATAACCATAATTAAATATTCTTGTATTGTTTTCCGGAGTTAATGCGATTTTTGGTCCCAGACTTATTGAGGCATTGACATTTTTCATCCTCCATAATAAAAATTGCCACTTAGTAGACACTGTTATTGGTCGTTGGATAGTTTTGATCCTCCGTCAATGAAGCCGTTTGTTGACCGTGAATTAGAAGGGCCTTTCTGTCTTTTTATGTCTTATTCTTTTAATCTTGTTTAGACCAGCGCTGCTGTGACTCCTGTGAGGCGAGATGGCGAGACTTTGCGGCTAAGTAGTAACCGTGGGTAATGAGTAGCAGCGAGGTTCTTCTCCGGCGAGTTGTGGGTACGACGGCGAGCATACGAGGTAGTAACTCCTTCCAGCGACAAACCAGTAAGGCAGATCTGGCGGTGCAACAACAGATCCGGCGAGGTTGGGGCCTTCACCGGTGGTTTTTGGTTCCGGCGAAGCAGAGAGGGCAGCAGGTCGGCGAACCCTCCTATGGTAAATAGCAGTTGTAGATGACCTGTAACTCCTCCCTTCCATATTGACCACAAATATCCTTCCCATCTCTCTCTCTCTCTCTGACCACAACTATTTGGTGCACAACCTCAAAAACTCTGTTATTCTACCTGAAATTCATTGAAGTTTCAAGCTGAAAATGTGGAATCCACCGCTCCCCAAAAATCGCATTGTCTGAGGTGTTGGAATGGCCGGTGTTGATTTCCTGGCTGCTGTAGCTTCATTCCCCAACCCGGATGATAAAATTCAGAGCACCAGCTTTGAGGTTCAAGGAGGTGGTAACACTGGCAATGCTTTGATAAAACCCGGATGATAAAATTCGTCTTGGTCTTAATCCAAGGATCATATCTAAGGTTGCTGATGAGTCGCATGGCGAAAGAATACTTGATGAGCTTGAAAGGGATGGTGCTGATACATCTTTTATGGTGGTGTCCAAAGGAGGAAACTCACCATTCACATATGTCATTGTTGACAACCAAAAAAAAAAAAACTCGCACGTGTATTTTCACTCCAGGATATCCACCCATGATATCTGAGGGTCTACATACCCAAATCAAAATTGTCTTCAGCGCTTGGAGTAAATATTGTCTACTTAGATGGAAGGCTGCATGAGACTGCTTTGATTGTCGTGCAGGAGGTAAAGAGTAGGGGCATACATATTATAGTTGATGCAGAAAGGTTAAGGGAGGGGTTGGGTGATATTCCTGACTTTGCTAGTTATGTTGTATGCTCGACAAAATTTCCACAGGCATGGACTAACGCCCTTTCTATTCCAACTGCACTTGTTTCCATTATCTTGAGATTGATGTCAAATGTAAAATTCGTGATTGTTAGTTGGGTGAAGATGGTTTCTTAATGGTAGAAAGGACTGAAGCGGATAACCTCAGTTTGAAGAAATGGATGTAGCAGTGACCAATGGATGGAGAAATACAAGGATTAGGACATAAAAAGACAGAAAAACCCTTCTAATTCACGGTCAACAAACGACGTCATTGACGTAGGATCAAAACTGTCCAACGATCAATAACAGTGGCTACTAAGTGGCAATTTTTATTATGGAGGATGAAACGTGTCAATGCCCCTATAAGTCTAGGACCAAAAATGGCATTAACTCTTGTATTCCGTGAGTCACAATAATAATATAACAATAATTAAATATTGTTCAATTCTATATTCTTCTAGGATTTCTATTACCATCATTAATTATTCCTAAATTTACCATAATTAAATAATTTGACCAATTATAAACAAAGATTATTAAATAATGCACGAGACAATTGTTTAATTAAAAGTTTTAAAAATTCATTAATAAAACATAAGGTTCTCATACTTTTTTCTTAGAAACTCTTTAATAAAGTATTGTTTTTTAGAAATTGATGGGCCAAACCGCCTACGGCAGTTTGCGGTGGATAGATCTCGAAAAAATACGCGATTTCAAAAAAACATTTGTCCAAAACGGACAACGGAGTCAAAAGTTATGTCTTGCAGAACTTTTGACACTTTACAACTTAAAAAAATTAAAAATTTAAAGGTCGGTTCAGCCGGCGAGGCGGCCGCTGAGGAGACCGATTCTGGCCTTCCTCGCCGCAGCCAGCGACACGATTTTTGCAACACTGATATATAAAATAGAAATAGATTAGAATAGGAATAGTATTACACAATTTTATAATATTACAATAAAATTTTAATCCAGAATTATTGTAGAAATCAATATATTTTATTAGGAATAGAGATTTTTTAGGAATTGGGCGAGAAGTTAAAATTTAAGGATTTTGTTTTTATATATAGTATAGATTGTATTACACTATTTATAATAATAGAATAGAATTTTAACGCAGAGTTATTGTACGAATGGGAAAGTAGAAATCTATATATTTTATTAGGAAGAGAGATTTTTTAGGAATTGGGCGGGAAGTTAAAATTTCAGGATTTTGTTTTTATATATAGTATAGATTGTGTTACACTATTTTATAATAATAGAATAGAATTTTAACGCAGAGTTATTGTACGAATGGGAAAGTAGAAATCAATATATTTTATTAGGAAGAGAGATTTTTTAGGAATTGGGCGGAAAGTTAAAATTTCAGGATTTTGTTTTTATATTTAGTATAGATAGTGTTACACTATTTTATAATAATAGAATAAAATTTTAACGCAGAGTTATTGTACGAATGGGAAAGTAGAAATCAATATATTTTATTAGGATGAGAGATTCTTTAGAAATTAGGCGGGAAGTTAAAATTTCAGGATTTTGTTTTTATATATAGTATAGATTGTATTACACTATTTTATAATATTAGAATAGAATTTTAACGCAGAATTATTGTACGAATGGGAAAGTAGAATCAATATATTTTATTAGGAAGAGAGATTTTTTAGGAAATGGGCGGAAAGTTAAAATTTCAGGATTTTGTTTTTAGATATAGTATAGATTGTATTACACTATTTTATAATATTAGAATATAATTTTAACGCAGAATTATTGTACGAATGGGAAAGTAGAAATCAATATATTTTATTAGGAAGAGAGATTTTTTAGGAATTGGGCGGGAAGTTAAAATTTTAGGATTTTGTTTTTATATATAGTATAGATAGTATTACACTATTTTATAATAATAGAATAGAATTTTAGCGCAGAGTTATTGTACGAATGGGAAAGTAGAAATCAATATATTTTATTAGGATGAGAGATTTTTTAGGAATTGGGCGGGAAGTTAAAATTTCAGAATTTTGTTTTTATATATAGTATAGATTGTGTTACACTATTTTATAATAATAGAATAGAATTTTAACGCAGAGTTATTGTACGAATGGGAAAGTAGAAATCAATATATTTTATTAGGAAGAGAGATTTTTTAGGAATTGGGCGGAAAGTTAAAATTTCAGGATTTTGTTTTTATATTTAGTATAGATAGTGTTACACTATTTTATATAATATATTAGGAAGAGAGATTTTTTAGGAATTGGGCGGAAAGTTAAAATTTCAGGATTTTGTTTTTATATTTAGTATAGATAGTGTTACACTATTTTATAATAATAGAATAGAATTTTAACGCAGAGTTATTGTACGAATGGGAAAGTAGAAATCAATATATTTTATTAGGATGAGAGATTCTTTAGAAATTGGGCGGGAAGTTAAAATTTCAGGATTTTGTTTTTATATATAGTATAGATAGTATTACACTATTTTATAATATTAGAATAGAATTTTAACGCAGAATTATTGTACGAATGGGAAAGTAGAAATCAATATATTTTATTAGGAAGAGAGATTTTTTAGGAATTAGGCGGGAAGTTAAAATTTCAGGATTTTGTTTTTATATATAGTATAGATAGTTTTACACTATTTTATTTTATAATAATAGAATAGAATTTTAACGCAGAGTTATTGTACAAATGGGAAAGTAGAAATCAATATATTTTATTATGATGAGAGATTTTTTAGGAATTGGGGGGAAGTTAAAATTTCAGGATTTTGTATATACAGGATTTTGTTTTTATATATAGTATAGATTGTATTACACTATTTTATAATAATAGAATAGAATTTTAACGCAGAGTTATTGTACGAATGGGAAAGTAGAAATCAATATATTTTATTAGGAAAAGAGATTTTTTAGGAATTGGGCGGGAAGTGAAAATTTCAGGATTTTGTTTTTATATATAGTATAGAAGTATAGATAGTATAGATAGTATTACACTATTTTATAATAATAGAATAGAATTTTAACGCAGAGTTATTGTACGAATGGGAAAGTAGAAATCAATATATTTTATTAGGAAGAGAGATTTTTTAGGAATTGGGCGGGAAGTTAAAATTTCAGGATTTTGTTTTTATATATAGTATAGAAGTATAGATTGTATTACACTGTTTTATAATAATAGAATAGAATTTTAGCGCAGAGTTATTGTACGAATGGTAAAGTAGAAATCGATATATTTTATTAGGAAGAGAGATTTTATAGGAATTGGGCGGAAAGTTAAAATTTCAGGATTTTGTTTTTATATATAGTATAGATAGTATTACACTATTTTATAATAATAGAATAGAATTTTAACGCAGAGTTATTGTACGAATGGGAAAGTAGAAATCAATATATTTTATTAGGAAGAGAGATTTTTTAGGAATTGGGCGGGAAGTTAAAATTTCAGGATTTTGTTTTTATATATAGTATAGAAGTATAGATTCTATATAAAACAAAAACCATCGTTAAGTTCTTTTTTATTAGAGCATTCATTTAGTATTATTGTGGCATGACCATTTGTGGTCCTTTATCAACAAAACAATTTAAATATCGTTAAATACAAGGATATTCGATTTTCAATTATGTATATCTTCAGAACAATAAATAAATAAATAAATATATATATATATATATATATATATATATATATATAGCGGTTCAACATATTTTGTATTAAAAAAAAATAAAATGTCTTTGTATTTAATGATATTTCAACGATTTTGTTGATGGGAGACTAAAAACGGTCAAGTTACTATAATACTAAAACTGAATGTGAATGTTCTAATAAAAAATGAATAAAAGTAGATTGTAAATCTAAAACAAAAAATAAATTAAGTCTATAAAAGTAACATATATATGCAACTAACAACCAACATTTACTTGCTTTAATTTAATATATACCAACAAGTAAATATAACGGAGTAGTAATAATTGTAAGGGATAAGCAGACTGCGCCATGTGTGAACTATGTGGCTGTGAATAATTAGAGGTGATTTGGAGCTATTATATAAAAGCGTAATTTTTATTTTTTATTTAAAAAAAAAAACACTTGAAGGATGTCTGATCAGCATCAAAATTGAAAAAATATATATATATATATATATATATATATATATATATATTTTGGAGTATTATTGACACTGTTATAATGTAGTATAGAGTCAATATCGCTCCACCGGACCTCACACCCATAAACATTGGTTGAAAAAATCGTTATGTGCTCATCGGGGGCGCCTTGTACCCATGTATTTTTTATTTTTAAAAAATTTGTTTATATTTTTTAAATTTTTTTAAGACTTGATCATTATAAATTATTTAATACTTTAATAGTTAAAACTAAAATATTAAATATTAACATAAAAAAAACATCTAAAGTTTGAACAATTTAGGATTACTTTGCTCAAAAAGATGCAGATTAATCGGTCGACTAGGCGACCTAATCGGTGCCTGGGAGGCTAGGCAGTCCGCGCTTAGGCGACTTAACCGGACAGCCGCCTAGATCACCGATTATGGTGATATGATAGGTGGCCGGCCAGCGCCTAGCGCCTAGGCGTCGAGCAGGCTCGGATTTTGGGTTGTGCAAGCTGGGCTACCGCACAGGGCCCCAAATTTTAGAGGGGCCCCAAATTTTAGAAGCTCAATATTTTATTTTTACCTAGTTAGTTTAGAAATAAAAATTAAAAGTTTTTAATTAAATTTAAAAGGCTTTATAAAGAAATGGTAAGAACATATATTTATTATATTTTAACTTTGAGGTCTAAGGTTCAAAACTTGTGCACACTATTATTATTATTCCATAATGTCTATTTTTACCTGTACGTTGCACAGAAAAGATTTGTTATAATCTTAAAATTATAACAACAAATATTATATAGTGCAATTGATGAAATGGGTTGTGATTATGTTTTTTTATGTTATCCTTGCTTGAATTCGAGTAAATAATTGCCCAATTATCCTTGCAGTGTGCGTGCGATGCACGGATAATTTTTTTTTGTTATATATTTAGATAATAAAATTACGGTATTAGTTTTATAGATTTTAATTTTGGTAGGGCCATATTTAAGTATCCGAACAGAGCCACAAAAATCTAAAAACCGGCCCTGCATTCGAGAGAGCCACGTCAAGCCACTAGACCATAAGGTCATTCGCTAAAAAATAAACTATTTGATTCATTATTTACTTTTAGTACGTATACCATATTGTTACAATCAGTTTTTATATAGTTGAATTATGCAATATTTTCTCAGCTAAAATATAATAATTTAATTTGTGCACTCTAATAATCATCTTATAAATTTGGAATTAATTATTAAATTGAATTGGCTTTGGCAGTGACTGTGGTGGAAAGGGCAAGCGGTGCACTGTCAAGACTCTACAATGGCACGGAGAAATTTGATGTGTTAATGGCCAACTTTTACCTACCAGACAAAAAAGTTTACGTTAAACTCTTCCAAGAAGCCATTAAAAAGAAACTGCTTGTGGTCCATTAAAACCGTTTTTCGACCCATTTTATGTTTCATATTCATTTTACAAATATTATTTAACGTAATCTGGTAAACATTATTGAATTGTGTAATCAATACTGCAGAGATTAGTGACGAAAAAGATGAAAATGGAGATGAGGTGGCAAGGAGCGTTATAGAGCAAGGAGTGTTCCTTTACCTGGAAAAACCATTTCCGGTAGACATGTTGAAGTACCTGTGGCAACATGTGTATAGGGAAAGAAGACTCATGAATCACAGTAGTCATCCTTTGGATATAAGCATGGCAGCAGAGACGTTAATCAATAGACAAAACAACATTGTTTTCACCCGACAATCAAACTGCGACAGATTCAAACAACATTAATCATTTGCCCAGGAGAAGAGGAGCCAAGTTTAAGTGGACAGAAGAGCTCCATAACAAATTCATGGACACCGTCAATCAGCTTGGATCAGGAAGTACGTTCCTTTCTCACCTTACCGTTATTGGGTTACCGAGATAAGTAAACCTCACTTTCTGACTTTGACTGAAAAAGTATCATAATGAAGTAAAACCAACCTAAATTATCAATAGTTGATCGGTTCAAACAAAAAGAGGAAGAATTCAAACTCAGGACCTTGGCTGATATTACCCCATCTTACCTTTATTATTTTGGGTCTGGCTTAATTTTTTTTTACAGGTCACATGCAACATGTAGACTTGTTCGAAATTCATTATATTATTGTTAGAAAAAATGTCAAACAAGTCACTAAATTAATTGTTTATGTTTTGAGTTACTGAACTTTAAAAAGTACAGTACGTGTGCAATTAGTGTGCAATTAAACTAACATTACTTGTTTGATGGTTTGATTATACACGTTTTAAGTTCAATAACTCAATTGTATAAAGATGATAAACTTATGATCGATTTGACATTTTTTGCTTATGTTTTTAATTACTGTTTATTTATGTGACGAATAGATTGTTATCCTAAGGAAATATGAGAGATGATGAAAGTGTCAGGTCTGACAAGAGAAAAAATTGCTAGTCATCTGCAGAGGTGTCGTGACAACAAATGGAGACCAGTGGAGGAGCATGGAAATCGTCGCCGGTCACGAACAATGCAATTATCCTCTCAACCTAGACGCCCCCGTCACAAAAAGTTCAGTTTCATGCCCCAAGTCGAAGAAACCAATAATAATGGAAACATGCCCCCGCAAGAACAAATTGTTACAGCTGCTCCATGTGGTTCAGATGCGGGAATAGCTTTCCATGTGGTTCAGATGGTGGTTTCCACGATCACCCGTTAATGATGTCCCTAATCATTTTAAATTATTACATCGAAGTTATTAGATATAGTTGAACACAAAGATTCTCTTGGGGTCTGGGATATAGATTTTTCTGTGGAACAATAGTATCCTTGAATACATATGGTGGTTCCCACGATCACCCGTTAATGTTGTCCCTAATCATTTTAAATTGTTACATCGAAGTTATTAGATATAGTTGAACACAAAGGTTCTCTTGGGGTCTGGGAATATATATATATATATATATATATATATATATATACACACACACACACACACACACACACACACACACACACACATATATATATATATATATATATATATATATATACACACACACATGTTCACTATTTTTTCTTTTTTTAGTTAGTTACCTAAGCCTTAAGCGCTAGTCATAAGACTAGCGCCTAGCACCTACTGCAACTATGTTGTTATATTAGCAGAAATCTATAAACTTTACCTTCCTTTTTTAATATGTTTATCTGTATAGCACGCAGAAGAACGTGGACAGCCGACGCTTAGCAGTTAGCAAGGCAGAATCCTCCGGCAACCGGATCGGATTATGGTGAATATGACATTCTAATCTAAGTAATTAAATGTGTTTAGTCCTAAATATTCCTATGACTCTAACATAAGTAGTCTGTGTGTCGAGTTTTAATTGCATTTGGGAGGATGTAAATCATGGTAACTCAACTGAATATGAACCACAGAGGCTAGACCGTGCTAGTTGATGTAAATCATGGTAAGAGGCTAGATCGTGCTAGTTTTAATTTCCTGGCTCTATCCTATGAACCCCCCGCCCCTCACTCCCCCGGCTAGATCGTGCTAGTTTTAATTTCCTGGCTCTATCCTATGAACCCCCCGCCCCTCACTCCCCCCCCCCCCCCCCCACACTCCGATCCGACAGAGCATTTGGGAGGATGTAAATCAACCCCCTTCACTTTGAGAAGTTGCTCCCACACTGCCGCTAGTGAGACTCAATCCCTGGTCATTCTTTCAAAGTTTCACCTCTGTTACCAATTGAGCTGCCCATGCGGGTAAGTAGGTGACAAATTTGAAATATAATTTCTGATTTGAAAGGAATATTATTTTTTTTTTGAAAAGTGAATGGGATATTATTAAAAAGCCATTGATTATTAGTTATGCTAATGCTCATCACTGCTATTGTAAAATTTGACCTAGGTGTGGCCGTCAAGGCGTGGAACCTCAAGACGAACAAGATTTGAGCATTAGTTGGGGCCGGCAAAGCTGACTAATTGGCCGATTCGACCAACTAGTCAGTCTAGCCAGCCGATTTTTTTTTTTTTAAATCGTTTCACTCAAAACGACTCCGTTTTGAGCAAAATGATATTAAAACTTGTGCAAATGCACACAGTTCGCATTTTAGCAATCCTACCATCGCACACATCAAAAGACTGAATTGCCCTTCACCACTGAATTATGAAAGTTGTTTCGCTCAAAATGACGTCGTTTTAAACGAAATGATTGAAAAATTTATTAAGTAGAAGGGCACACAGCTAAGAGAGACTATCAGGGACGATATCAAAACTTGTTATGCAAACACATATAGTTAATAGAGATTATCAAAGATGTTATCACCTATAGCATTGTTGCAATCCTACCATCGCACACATTAATGGACTCAATAAGTCAAGAGTTATTAAGTTTTTTCACTCAAAACAACGTCGTTTTGAGCGAAACGATTGTAAAATTTATTGAGCAGAGGGGCACACAACTAAACGGATGTTATCACCCATAGCATTGTAGCAATCCTACCATCGCACACATCAAAGGACCCAATTGTTTTTGAGCGAAACGATTGTAAAATTTATTGAGCAATATTTGTTCTATACAGTTAAAACTCTACTTTAGGCTCAAACTCATGACCTCTCATTTGGAAGAGTCACTTATATGCCGCTTGACCACAAGGTCTTTGGCTTGATGACACTTTTAATCCTTCACTTATAATTATTGTGTAAATTTAACTCCTTAATGATTCAAGTGATAGATTTAGTCCAAAGTGACATATTTATGTCAAAAGTATAATTGAGTTAAGGGAATTGATGAGTATAATTGAGTTAAGGGAATTGATGTATTAATGAATGGAAAATACTTGGGTGCATTCCCATTTTAAACTTTCAATTTGTACTCCCTCTCACATGCTCTTAATGTAAACATTTTTCTGTGGACCCACACGATAAAAATAACCAATCCGGGATTGCCACCTCAGGGAGTATAAATAAGGGAATAGAATTTTGGAAATCTATGTAGTAGAACTCTTAATGAATTGTGTAATGCTATTACAAAGATCGTAATGAATATCCTAACAAGACAATAATGAAATGTTTTTATACTAATCAACCCCTAACCGCCCCGCGAGAAAAAGACTGGAGGTTTTAACCACCAAAGACTGCACCCGCACCGCACGCACCGCACCAGTCGAAGACCAAACACCAAGCCGAGCGCAAGGCTCGACCAAGGCGGCCTTGCGCTGAGCTCAACCTGAGCATCCGAGCACTGGGCTTAGACCAGGCAGCAAGTGCTGAGCTCAAACAAGACTAGGCTCGGCCACACCCGAGTCAGCTGGGCTCGATTCCGGAGCCCCACACCTGGTTGGGTCCGATTTTCTTCGGATTGATTCGCACTTAATCCATTTATAAAATATCCATCAAGAACATAATTCTCGTACTAAATGACGTGAGTTCAATAAATTGTCGACATCTCTCCAGTTAAATTCGCTACACAATTTTCTTAGTGCAATTTATCTCCCCAATGTGATTTGCAAACTATTATACGAACAAAATTAATGAGAGATTTAGTACCTAAAGAATCAAATACGCCACGATTTGATAATAACTAAAAGTCAAATATATAGTCCATTTCCCCTTAAAATGAGATTTAAGTAGGAGTTCTACTACATAGACTCTCAAAATTCTACTCCTGATGGCTGAGGTGGCAAACCAGGATTGATTGATTGATTATTTTCATCATGTGGGTCCACAGAAAAATGTCTAAGTAAAGAATGCAAGTCAATACTACTCCCACTAGGAATCAAACTCATGACCTCCCATTTGGAGAATCACTTTGAACCACTGCACCACAAGGTCATTGGCTGACAAGGAAAAATATAAATATGAAAGAAAAATGGAAAAAAAATTGTTTGATTGAATTGCAGTACGTGTGGGGTGGGATGACGTAAAAAAATTGGAAATAATTTATATACGATGAAAAGCAAGGAAATGAGCCTTTAATTTCCCACATTCACGGAGCTTCAATTGTAAATTGTAATGGTAGACATGGAAGAATGCATGCAAAAACGTATAAAGGAAAAGAGAGAATTGATGGGAGGAATCTCTTGCCTTTTGTGTTTGTCTTTTTCTGGGCTTCTCGTATGTCTCATTGCCTCTTCTTGATCGGAGATGACAGAAGCAAACAACAAGGCGCTGCCCAAGTTCGGAGAATGGGACGTCAACGACGACCCCAACGACTACTCCTTCATTTTCGACAAGGCCCGCACAGAACGGAGGGCCCTCCGGGAGGGTGTCATCGGAGCAGACCAGCCGGAGACTCCCGCCGGCCGCAACCTCTCGTCCTTCAAAAACCAGCACCGAAATGCTGACGCCCGCCTCGTCGGCCGCCGTCACTCCGGCAAGAAATGGTTCTGCTGTGTCAGCCCCGTTAACATCGCAGATTAATCATCTAACCTAACCTGCAATGAAGAACAAGAAGATGAAGAAAAAGAAGTAGTAGAAAAAGACATTAATCAAATTGGTTCCGTTTTCTTTCCCTCATAGTTCAAAAAGGATAAATATATATATATATATATTATGTTCCTCTCGGATTCATACTGAGACATTCAAATCTCATCAATGGATTCTCATTCTTTTCCTCACAAATTTTTTTCACAACCACAGATATAATACATATTGTCTAATTCTCCTGCATATATGCTTTTCAAGACTCTATATATACATATATATACATAATAAAAAACATGAAAACTAACCTGGCATTATGCGCTCGTTGAGAGAAAACCATGAAATAGAGAATATAGAAATGGTAATGGAAATAAATGTGGAATTCGAATTAGATTCGTAAGATCATAAGTTCATAGATCAGGGTAACATGTCAAGCAGGAAATTAAACACTCTTTCTCCAATCTTCGACAAATCAAAAACGGAGGAAATGATAACAGTGGGTAAAAACAGATGACATGTTAGACAGCTATATATACACAGCACATCTCTCATAATAATCTGCAGTTGGTTTGAGGAGTCAACTTGTTTCCGTCCCTTCATTCCCTGCAAATCAAACCATGCAATTTATCGGTTATATACTGTGTATAGCCATCTTGTTTCTCGAACAATAAGCTAAGCAAGCCAGCATTGCTAGTTTTAGGGGTTTAATTGGCATACTTACAAAGTTAATTTCTCAATATCCTTCAGTGCCTCCTTCACTGCACAAATGATCATTTTCTTAACCTGTTCAAGACAATTGTTGAAGATCAAAATTTGTATTCAGGTGAATCGGACAATTGTTGAAGTTTCAAAAATTTTATTCAGGTGAATTTACTGATATAAACAAATGTGTGCAAGTCATAAATTGAGCCAAACCACACTAAAAGATTGAATCCAACCAATTAGCTAATCTAACACATGACCTTATAAACCCATATATTCTCTCATATTATATCAATGTGAGATTCTTAACAAACAGAAATCACACCTCCAGTTTATCTTCCTTGGCCCTGTGATTTTGAGGAAGAGTTCGGAACTCCTCAGTCAGTCTCATGCACTCGTGAATATTTTCAGGAGAAACGAAGTCAACAGCAACTTTTAAGCACGACTGCCAAGAAAAACAGAAACGGGTGGCCTTTATTAACAAGAAACCTTGGGAAAGATCGAGCAAAAATGCATATAGAAAGCCATGGCTATAGATGCTAAAGTAACCAAGATCAATGGCTCAATGAGATGTATAAGCTAATATACCTTTAAATTTCTAACTTGATGAGGGCAGCCCGCTGGTATGAAAACAGCATCTCCTAATTTTTGAATGAACGTCCATGGTTCAATCCCTGTAAGATAGAGTTCAGCATAGCATACTATTCAAATACTCCCTAAAATTTAAAAGTAGAGCTGGGTAACAGTGGTTACACCATAAACTAACCGTATTCTTCCTTAAGCCTCTTTTTATGCTCAACGGTCAAGTAAAAAGCTTGATCGTGTATGGGGTGAACAACCTAAATAAGAGAGAGATGGTAATTGAAATAAAGTAATCTCAAAATCACCCAGCAAAAGTCATGACTCATGACTAGGCTCTGATACCATGTTACAACCTAAATAAGAGAGAGATGGTAATTGAAATAAAGTAATCTCAAAATCACCCAGCAAAAGTCATGACTCATGACTAGGCTCTGATACCATGTTAAAATCTAAAATTAAGCCATAATGCACATGACCCAAACTCATTAAAAGACTAAATCCAATCAATTAATTGATCTAACTCAGTCTTATAAACCCATGTATCTTCTCTTATTTTATCAATGTGGGACTCTTAACAACATATGTAATACAGATCACCATAGTTGGATACTACAATCATGAAAAAGTTTGTACCTGTGGCACAGGGTAACAATGAATATGCCTGAACTCCTTGAAGTGTTTCCTGAGATATTTTTCCAACTTAGGAACATCTTCCCTCCTAAAGATATCCCAGAGAGCGCCACCATTGCTGTGTTCTAATACTTGAGAGTCATCACTTAATTGCATATCGCAGTTAAGGTTCATACTTCCACATCCCGCCCCTTCACCATTTGCACCCGTTTCAGGAGTGCAGGCCATATTCTGCATATTGGTCAATACCCCATCAGTACTACCCTGCATCGAGGCGCCAGATTTCTCATCTCCTTGATCATCGGACTTTGCTTTCGTCACCAAACCGTGACGAGGGTATTCATCATTCAATGCATCAAATCCACTTTCACATTTTTCCTCCTGCTGATCAACCATCTCCAGTTCCTTTTGATCCTGGGCAGCATGCTGCTTTTTCAACTCTTCTATAGTTGAAAGGTGTTCCGGTGTTAATTCTGTTCCTTGAGCATGTGTCAAGACATTCACCTGCAACAAAAATTTATGCCGAGTTTAAACCTCGTAAGGAGACACATAATCAGTTTTTTTCCTACTTCTATAGCGCAACTACATTGCAATAAAGCCAAAAATCTGGTATATATAATAGTAGTATCCAAAATGCAGCTGCTTCAGTTGATTCCACTTAGGGTGCGTTTGGAAATCCGGAAAATGATTTCTGGAAATCATTTTCCGGATTTCCAGAGCCCGTTTACTCACAGGAAATTTTCTCAGAAAATTGGAGAATTGGAAAAACATAAAACATGTTTACTAACACAGTTTTCAATTTTAAAAACTGAAAATAATTAGAAAATTGGAACAATCTTAAAAACTGTTTTCTAAATGGAAAACAAAATCATCTATTATCTTCTTTTACTTATCACCATCTTCTATCTTTTCTACTTACTTTATTTATTTAAACATAACTTATTTGCTTACACTTTAAAGTTAGACATTATTTACATGATCAAAATTAAGAATTGAACTCTATACAATGTTTTAGATTTTGATTGAACTCAATAGATTATTATTTCGGATATTTTTAGTTATGTTATATCATAATACAAGTTCGGTCCGAATATCGGATATTGAAATCTCATATATATTAGAATTAAAAGTAAAAATTATATATTCATATAGATGTCATTCAAATGAATATATCCAAAAAATATTTTAAATATTAGCTCAAAAATTATTAATATTAGCTAAACTAAATTTTAGGTTAACTGAGTAGGTTATTGGTTCGGATATATTTTTTAGTTTTTATGTAAAAATCTTTAAAAAAAAAATTATTCCACTCAAACCAAACATATGTAAAAAAAAATATTTTAAATATAAAATCTAAAAATCACTCGAAATTAGACTTGTGACTTGTGTTAATTTCAAGGTTGAAAAAATCGCTAGGCGCCCGTTTTTAAAAAATAACTAAATAAAAGATTTATTTTTTTAAAAAAATATTTAAACTCCAGCCTAGATGACTGCCTAGGCCGCCTAGTCTACGGCGACCTACTCGGCGCCTAGAACAGCAGCGATTCCGCCGAATTTTCTAAGCGGCCGGCCGCCGCCTAGCACCTAGGCGCGATTTTTGCAACCTTGGTTAATTTTATAACGTTAATCTAAAAAAAATAAATTTGAAAAAATAAGTGTTAGTAACAAGTTTTCTAAACAGAAAACAGATAACAGTTTTCTGTTAGTAAACAACCCCAGTGTTTGGCTAGAGGGGAAAAATGGAAGTGAATGGAAAATAGAAGGGATTTTCCGGAAAATGACTTCCCCTTTTTTGGGGAAGTTATTTTCCGTTTGAAGCAGTGGAGCAGCCAATCACCCGCCACCACCACTACTACCACAACCACCGCCACCACCACCACCATCATTGTATATTTTAAATACTTAAAATTAAAAATAATTATGCTCATTTTCCAGAAAATGAACCAAACACGCCAAGACAGTTTTCTGGAATGCAACCAAACACGGAAAAGGAAAATGTTTTCCGAAAAATGACTAATTTTCCAGAAGTCATTTTCCTACTTTCCAAACACACCCTTATTCGAATTAATGAATGGCATAAAGGAGTGTAGATACCGCATCAGACATATCACAATGCAGCTTGGTTACAGAGTCACCACGGCCTAGTTCTTGATGGACTCCATAAGCAATATATGTCTTTGGTCCCATATCCGGTTTCAAGGAATCCTCTGGCAACTTCACAGCAAGATTTAAGTAGCCATTTTTAAAACTCGTGTACGCCTTGAAAGGAAGGCAGTTTTCAAACTCAGCAGCATGACGAGGCAACCGCTCATGAAATAAATTGGATGGAGGCCAGTCTTTCAGCTTGAGAATTTGAGGCCACCCGTATCTGTCAAATTGACAGTCCATGTATCCCTTAAAAAACTTGGAGATATTAATTTGAACCTGCATGTCACCCAGAAATAACATTAAGAAATTGACTATATCATATAGGATCTGTTAAAAGTCCCACATTGATAAAATAAGAGAGAAAATATGGGTTTATAAGGCCATGGGTGATTAGACTAGCTAATTGGTTGGATTCAATCTTTTAGTATGGTTTGGCCAATTTGCATTATAGACCAATCAAGATAGGACTAAAGCATTATTGATAATTTTTTGGGACAAAATTCCCGCACTAACCTCACACCAATCCAAGCAGTTGACAGCAATCACATCTAAAAGAAACGAATGGTTTTGACTTCTTTTCTGGCGGAAGGCGCGCTGCATAACCCGGGGCTCCCAACTCAATCCCGAGGTAGTTTCCAGGACATTACCAACAATTACAGGTTCTCCTTTACGCCAATGCCATTGGAAATGCTTCAGATCCTCGTGCTGAATATCTTTAGCTTTAGGGAAGTATAAATAATTGTCGTCAGAATCCTTCCTAGAAGCTGCCTTGCATAACACGTTACGAAGGTCATTCTTGTTAACTGATTTCAAACAAGAACAAGTCTGCTGAGAATCTCCAGAAAATTCGTCCAACTTGCATGTCTTTGCTATCTCTTCTGCTTTTGCTAGCAATTCTGAAATGTAATTCTCCCCCAACAAGTGCTTTAATACTAAGCTTCCCTCATTGCAACCGCCCCTATTACCTGGTGGACAAGGAATGTCGCCATTTTCTCCAGAACTCCATTGAAGACAGCAATCGCCAGCAGGCTTCGGGAGAAAAAGTTTTTCTTCAGTATCGATGGGTTTCGATTCAGATTTTAACTCAACGTCTTCAATGACCTTAAAGTCGACACGTCTCTTGGAGCTTCCTTTCATAGCGGTTCCACTGTTAGTTTCGCCATGCAAGTAGTCTAGCCCATTGTCAATGTATTCCACGGCAACTTCTTTTTCACTCCCCTTTAGGTCGCCATTCCTTAGCTCTTGGCAACACGTAAGACAAAGGTCATAGGAACACTTTGAACAGCTTCGGTGAAAATCGAAAATGGATGTTCTGCAGTTGTTGCTGCAAGAACCATGTGGCACAAAAGATATTTCAGCACAGGAGTGAATAATTTTTTTTTGGTCAGACCATGAGGTGTCCTGAGCATGTCCTAACTGTAAGAGGCACATTTAAGTCGTACCATACGACGACTAATCCTCATTCGCACCGGGCCAACCCAATAAAGGGGCAAAGTGCTGGCCGATTGGTTTTTCCATACGAGAGGGGGTTCGAACTTCCGACCTCTCTTAAGGGATGAGAGTGAATAATTGGCATACAATAAAGAAGGCATTCCAAAACCTACCAATACATCCGCTCATTCTTCTGGCAATTTGCTTCTTGTAGATGTAACTCTGAAGGGATTACTCCTTTAAGAAAAAATAGAAAAATAAAATTGTAATTCCCTCACCGTACATGAGAGTAAAGAAAAGCACAAGTTCAACATATCATCACCATAGGGACATAATATCAATCATGAAGCCACCTAGGGTTTGCTTTTATCTTACTTTCGCGCATCAATAAAAGATTTTTTTACGCAGCTGAGAGGAACAAGAAATCATTGAATAAGAAGAATGCAAAACCATAACAGGGCACTGTCATCAAACAAAAGAATACCTCGAATCTTAGCTTCAACCTCTCTCTCCGTCATTTGTTCTGCATTGAATTGTCTCAAGAAAGGCAGAAGCAGTCGCGATATATATTTAGAGTACTGAACCTTCTCCTCTGAGCTGACTTCAAATTTTAATTTCTTCATTGCCTATAGAGGGGAGAAGAGAAATCCCGGGTCAGTACATAAAACTGGTATTCAAGAGAAACATCAAATATTAAAACCTAGAAGAGCAAAAGAAGCCAACCCTTATAGACCCATCCAATCGCAAGCACGCTTTGCAATTGCAGTTTTGGAGACATACGGGGCATTTTTCTGCAAAAGCCTCCTCTGGCACACCGGGATACCTTTTTCATGGAAACAAAAAGGATGATAGCAACAAAGTGTACAAAATTTAGGAAAGCATCACTATATACAGCTGAAACACTTGACCATAAGTGTGATTAACATCCTGTAAAGAGAAATTTCCCTCAAAATATTCCTAACATAGGCTCTGTTTGGCAGAGCTTGTAGCTTATTTTAAGCTACTAATAAGCTATAAGCTCTATTTGATAATGTTCCTAAAATAAGCTAGTAGCTTAAATGCATTCAAAAAAAAAAAAAAAGCTAGTAGCTTAAATAAAATAAGAATAAACTAGTAACTTCCAAATTTTTTTTTTCATCTTTCTCCTTATTATTTTAAATAAATGACATCCTTTACCCCTCTCAATTTTATGAAGATGTTCTTTTTAGTCTTTTTACAGTTATCAGCTTAGCAAAAAGCTAATTTTACCAAACACTTCTTCAATTTTCAGCTTCTACTTATAGCTTTCAGCTAGGTTTGCCAAACATAGCCATAGGGTAGATGATTATAACTATGCAGAACAACACCAAATGACCCTTTTTTGCCGTTAATTCAACAAATGCACCTCTCACGCCTAAATTTCAACAGCAAGCAGGGCAGTAAAAAAAGCAAAAATACAGAAAAAATAAGAAATTGTTAGTCTATGTATCCATACCATCTGGTGATGCAAAGTAAACAGTATCTCTTTGCATTACAACTGGTGCAACGAACCACCCTTCCCTTGTCATTTCTCTTGCACTGGTGGCAAGTGTTCCGTTCAAGTTCATTACACTATAATAATGAAAACGCAGAATTAAGGTCAGCAGAGATGCCAACAAAGCCAATTAACCAAGCAGGAAAAAGCATAATACACATGACATTTCACCAATGAGTCAAAGTTCAGATCTTTTTGCATAATCTTAGTTTATCAATTTGATTTTTGGCAAGAAAAAAAAAAAAAAAAAAAACAAAAATCATCAATTTGAAGAGGGCATGCACTCACCACTTTTTCCTTCCCTTGCTCCTCTTCTCCATCCCCTCCTCCTTGTTGACATCTACCCTGCCTTTTAACTCGTCTTTTATTATCATTCTCAGCAGGGTTTTCAGTCTCCAAAGCCAGTCCCTCATCTTTACCAAGGCTCTGGTTTTGAATTCTGTTTGGATTTGGTTTCCGACCCCTCCTACCTGGCTTTTTGTTCTTCACAGGAGCCCCATTTTCGACCCCTTCTTTTCCAGGCTCCGAACTTTTCCCGGCACAATCAGCTTCATTCTTACTTTTTGGCGGCCTTCCTCTTTTACGACGAGGCTTCTCCACATGAGTACAAATGTCTTCCCCGTTTTGTTCCATTTGATCTTTACATTGCCTCTTACCCAGAATTTTGCCATCCAAACTTTCATCAATCTCAGCTCGATTCTTCGGTGGTCTTCCTCTTTTCCGAGGACGATTCTGCTGCTTTTCCATCTTTCCCTCTAAATTCCCCTTATCTGACGCAAAAACTGTCTCGCTACTAATATTCTTCTTCGGGGGTCTTCCTCTTTTCCGGCGAGGCTTCTGCTCCGGCGGAGAGGCATCTTTTATATTCTCCGGCTTTACCATATTTTCAACCTCGGAAGCGCCGTTCATTTTCATTTCACATCCCGCTGAACCCGCATTCCCTTTCCCATCAGTAAAACTAACGGCTTCTTCTGGTCGAGTCAGCTCCGGCGACTTCTCCTTTTCCTCCGGCCGGTACAGTTCGAGCCTTGTATCCAAATTCAAGCAGATCTCGAGCTTAACATCCTGCTCGTTCGATCCCTCCATAGCTCCCACCTTCAGGCTTCAGCCCGCCTACTTAATTGGAATATTACAGCAATTTTTCACAGTCAACAGAGTGAAATTCGGCAAAAATCGAGAACAACAAATATTCTCTAAAAAAATTCAATTTTTTTGGCCGCTGGATTTGAGGAGTGAGAATGAATGGTTTTGAAACTGTGGGTGGGAAGAGTGAATGCGGTAAATAAATATGCTTTTTAAAAAATCCCGCCTTCCCTTCCCTTCCCTATCAATTCATCAATCAACAGCAGATTTGGGGGCCGGAGCAGGGAAATCAGGGCAAGTGTCGATTACCAAATATCAAGCGGGTTTTTTTTTATGGGCTTGGGGGAACCCATTATTCATTGCAGAATCGAATCCGGATCTCCATTACAATATTGTGTTTTAGCGTAATCCATTGAATTTAATGGAGGACTGTTTTATGTTACTATAATGTTTTTTTTTTGCATTTTACGAGGTTAAAAGAAGCAATTGTATTGGTTGCACTCACAATCGCACTTCTCTTGATATTTCATCCCAAGTTGAAGAAGTCCTATTGGCCCATATCTGAGCTCTAATTTAATATTTGATCTCTTCTCGAGTTTGGATTACTGTTGCTCCCCACTCTGCATTCCGTTTAGGTGATGGATAACAGCTTAGAGGCAGCTTTAATTTATTTTAAGGAATGAAAGTGAACAATCACTCACGCCAATCAAATTAATTATAAGATATATTTTTAGAGTTGAATAATGCAAAATATTTCAAGGTTTTCTTAATAATCAATAAATTTTTTTTTAAGGAATGAGAGTGTACAATCACTCATGTCAACCAAAGTGATTATAAGATATATATTTTTAAAGTTGGATAATGCAATATATTTCAAAAAATTTTTAATAATCAGTAAATTTTTTTTAAGAAATAAGAGTGTACAATCGTGCCAACCAAGCTGATTATAAAATATATGTTTTTAAAGTTGGATAATGCAAGATATTAAGTGTTTTTTAATAATCAGTAAATTTGTAGAAAAATAAAGACATAAAATGTCATTTTTAGTAAAGATATTGTTGTAAATAATATCCATATATATATATATATATATATATATATATATATATATATATATATATATATATATTGATGTAAAAAAATCATACTCGAAATATTATATAACCAAATAAGTCACAAAAACTCTATCCATCTATTGATAAGTAGGGATTGCCTTTGATTGTGTACAATACACAATCCTCAAACATACATTCATTAGTAAATCTCAATTAACAACATTTTGGACACAATTTTTTACATTACAAACACCAAAAAGTGATATTTCATGTGAACATGTCAAAGATCATACGATGTACATATCTTTACTGGTCAACAAATTAAATCAAGAAAGGTAAAAAGAAGAATTCAGACAAGAAGGGAGCTTGTAAGATATCAAGGTGTGTCCACGGTCCATCTCTTCTTCTTTTAGGAAACTTCATGATCACCCTGTTAAAAGAATATCCAAAACAAAAGATAGAGGGTGAGAGAAGAAACAAAGGCATGTTATGCTACGTGAAAGTGAAAGTTTACTGTGTTGATTAATCCTGATATCAATAATATTGATTTAGAACATCCACATTTGTAGTTTTTGTCGGGATTTTTTCACAGAAAAACTGGTTGCTTGCCTAAAGAACAACATATGAAAACACTGATTAAAAAAAAAAATTATCTCGCAAATACATGATTTTTAAAGGAGGAGAAAAAAAAAATGCATCTCACACATTTGGAGCGCACTCCCAGAGGGCGCGTCAGAGTGGCCGCCAACTGGCGAGCTTGCTGCCACTCTCACATTTTACGGTTGGTTCCCTTAAAAAATATGACAATTTTTTTTCCTCTCCTACTTAATTTCCAAAAATAAAAATATTTTGCAAAAACCAAACAATTAAAAATACTCTTATATCCAAGACTATTAGCACAAAAAAAAAATGCAATGAAATTATAGAGTTAATGGCGAGCATAAGAAGGGGAATCTCTTACTAACCTTCTTAGGGGAAATGAAGTCCACAAATTTAGTTTTGGTTTTGGCCTTGCCATTTGGGGAATTTTGTTGTTGTGGTAAGAATCTTGCTCCATATTTCTTGATAAGCTTTTCCCTAACCAGTTTGTTATATATGAAGGCAGCCCCTCTGAACTGAGGCAGAACCAGCCACGCCACAAATAACAATTTCACATCATACCATATTGGTATCCTATCACCATCACACATATATCACACATCACACAAAACTCCAAACCTTTTATAATCTGAGTTTGAACTTGTAACACACGAAAGGTATAAAGTACAAAGCTCCAGTATAAACAAATTGAATAACTTCCAGAAAAGAAAAAAGAATTAGCAGCAGGGGGAAAAAATTAAAACATATATACCACTGAAGCATAGGTTCCAGTAGCATTTCCATGAGCGTGAGGAAAGAATACAGTATCCAATATGCTAGCCACTGCTCATCATCCAATTTTGAAGTTGTTTCTATCGCTACAACAGACGCATACCTTTATATATACACGTAATCCATATATATACAGACACCAGTATAAATCATAATCAGCAAACATATTTAAAAAAATTCATGAAAAAAAAAAACAGAGATCAGTTAACACAGAGTGTTAGTCAATAATAATGCTAACATTAAACTGAACATTACGAGTAACCTGTCCTCGTATAGCGGAAGCTTTAGGATCGCCCGAATATCTCCAGCCATGGTTGTGGAAATTGCCTCTGGAATGGTAAACCTATAGGAAGTGTTTTGTCTACCACTTCTCTCCCGAATACGTGATGGTGCGTGTCCTGAACTCGGGAGCCGTGGGAGGACTATTTTGCTTAGAAGCCTACATGCCATCAACATAGGCAGATATTCAGTTAAAGCTTAACTGAATATCCTGAGTTGCATAACAGATTAAGTCACTAATTGACTCAATCTCCTACTTGCACCACAGCCACCCAATAATACAATATATTATAATATATTGTATTTAGGGAAAATACTTACACAGAGATGATACTTACAGAGGATAGAGCAACATCATCACTGGCCTGGGGATAAATTTGAAGATAGAGATAGAAATCAGAACGATTACGAAGCAATTAATTAATCAAAAAAAAATCAATCAATAATATTATTACATACCCGGCGAGAGTATGAAGGTGAGTGATCAAAGTCCAAAAACGACTCATGACGAATCAACTTCCGATTGAAACTGTGTAGAGAGAGGAGAGAGCTATTTTTCGTAGAGAGAAGCAGCGGTTGAGAGTGAGAAGAGTGAAGACAAAGTTATGAGCGAACTTCCATGGAACAATGAGTTTAGTTTTTTATAGACGGAGGGTAGAGACACGTGGCGGTGTGAGAGGCACCTGATTTCTGGATTTAATACTCGACGATCTAGATTTCCACCGGCCTTCAGCGGTAGACACGCCCGTATCTAGCCTGTCTTTTTCCACCGGCTTTCCCTAGTTCAATGAGAGTACAACACCTTTTATCGGGGGAAGGTACAATAGCTATAGCACTGGTGGCACAAGGTTAGTTGATTAATGAGACAGTGACGGCTTTTCCCTCGAATGAAGGGAGAACACGTGTCGTGTTTTTTTCTAGGCAGATGGTCGATTAATGGGCCAATATATTTGGACTAGGCCTCCTACATGGACCAGTTTGGTTCAAATTATGCGTATGGGTATTGATCCATCTTAGAACCAATTGTTGGCAAATTATGTTTTGCATCCGTAATGGTGCACACGGATGCAAAAACAACGTTGTTCTATTAAAAACGCGCGTCTCCCCTTTAAAAAAAAAAAAATCAAGTTCGATTCCCAACAACAACATATGAACTAAATTTCAGAATTAATGAACTATAATTCCATAATCGATGAACTATAATTCCATAATCTATGAACTAAAATTCCAGAATCTAATCTATGAACTAAAAATTCCAGAATGAATGAACTAAAATTTCAGAATCGATGAACTACAATTCCAAAATCGATGAACTATAGTTCCAGAATCAATGAACTAAAATTCCATAATCTATGAACTAGAATTCCAGAATGAATGAACAACATAATGCTATTGCTTAGAATCGAACATGAATTTTTTTTAAGAGGAGACGCGCGTTTTTAATAAAACGACGTCGTTTTTAAATCCGTATGCACCATGCATGGTGCATACGGATGCACAGCATAACTACTCCCAATTGTTAGGCTGTGGAACCGTAGACACGGTTGTATGTTCATAATTAGTGAACTATATGTTCATAATTATCTTATATTTATAATTTTTAAATTTTATATTCATAATTATTGAACTTTATATTCACAATTACAAAATTTTATGTTCATAATTATAAAGCTATATATTCATAATTTTTTAACTTCATATTCACAATTATTGAATCTCTATATTCACAAATAAAAAAACTATATATTCATAATTATGTTCACAACTCTATGTTTATAATTATAGAATTATATGTTCATAATTTTGAACTATATATTTATAATTATGAACAATTTTGGAACCGTGTCCAGTTGTCCACCTTTTTCACAGCATAATTTACCTCTTACAATGGGTTAAAACTTTCACTAAGTTAATATGTGTGTCAAAATTGTTGGCTTTAAGAGCACCCTCATTTATGATTTTTTTTTTTTAGAGATTTTTGTGGGTCAAGCATAGTATAGAGAAAATGTAAGTACTTCCCGCAAGTAGTTTTTTTGTAGTACTTAATTCGTGTAAAAACAGTTTATTACGAATAAAATTATAGATCAATTAAAAATTGTTGACATAATAATATTTGTTGCTAATTCCATATAATGTTGAAATAAGGCTAGAAATATTAGCCAATAAAAGCACAATGCATGAAGCTTTGATTGAAGGGCACTGGTTATAGCCAAGGTTGTAGGCAACCAAGCACCACCACATGTTGCGATTTCTCCGATAATCACTCTTCATCACCTCAGCTGAGACCAAAGTCCTCGTTGAATTGGTTGTTTTTGGTCTAAAACAATGTTGAGAGCTAACATTTATTGGTATCCTCATATTGTATGTTTTTGAGTCACATTTTGTTTTGGTCTAAATCAATGTTAAGAGCTAACATTTATTGATATCCTCCTATTCTTTTTAAGTCATATTTGTATAAAATCGTCTCGCAAATCTTAAACTGTGAGAAGAGTCGAATCTATAATAATTGTTTGATAAAAATTATAATGGTCCTGTTTGGTAAAATAGTTAGTCTATCAATCAATTTTGGCCCATTATTAATTGTTTGACTTGGTTAAAAAATCAATATAAGTGTTTGGTTAATTAGTTTTTTTGTAATTTCAAAATCTTAAAATTCAAAAAGGTGTTCAAAGTAATTTTTTCAATTAACTTTTTGAAAAATTAATTATACCAAATAACTATTAGCTAACAGCTAATTTACGAAATATCTTTCTACAATTAGCTAATGTTATCAACTAATTATATCCTCTAATTAACTCAATCAGCTAACAGCAATTTACAAAACATGTCCATATTTATTACATAAAAATGTAATACCAAATTAAAATAAATAAACTGTTACTTATAATGCTTTAAAAAAAAGTTGTTACTTATAATATATATTATAATATTTATATTTATATGTGAAATTGTGATAAATATTGTAATATTTATAACTGAAATTGTAATATTTATTGTATAAAATATTAAAATGTAATACCAATTTGAAAACAAATTGTTACTTATTTGATAGCTATTGTAATATTGATATGTGAAATTGTAATGCTCTTTAGGGTAAGATTGATTGTTACTAATGATAAGTATTGTAATACTTATGCACTCACTTGTCTACTACAAGACCCGTCACAAGGACAATGATCCATAAGATAGTCTTAGGGGGGTTTATTCAATCATGACTTTTGTAGAGTTTTAAAGACTTTTAAAATGATAGATTTTAATAAACTTTGATTGACTTTCATAGAGTCGTTTAAAACTTTTTAAAACTTTGTAAGACTCTATAAAAGTCTATATAAAAAATATTCATAGACTTTTATCAACTTTTTATTTTAAAAAGTCTACAAAAGTCATTGAAATTCTAAATTGAATACATCCTTACAAACTTTCAAAGATTTTGATTCTTATCATTTATAATTTTCTTACAAAACATTTATAATATATCATAAAATTCTTCTTATTATATAGTTCTTCACCCACATCAACATTCTCAATATTATTATTTTAATCCCTAGTATGCAGAGAATTATATGCTAATTGTTTATTCTTCAAAAAAAATGCTAATTACTTATATATATATTATTAATAAACATCAACCAAAAAAAACAAAAAACTATTTCATTAGAAAGTCATAACAATATTAAACAATAAAATTTATAATAAAAGAATTGATCAAATAAAATATTTAAAATAATTACAAGTTCCATAAAATAAAGAAATAAAAATCTAATATCAATAATATATATATATATATATATATATATATATATATATATATATATATATATATAATTATACTTGATATATTGCTAGGCATCTATCGCGCAAAGTACTATTATTTACAATAGCAATTTGAGACTGCGAACAACAACAATGAGCTACTATTTGTAACCCCAAATTGTTATGGCGAACAGTAGTCCGCTATTCGTAGTAACTTGTTAAAAAATGAAAAATATATATTACGAATATAAGCATAAAAAGAATAAAAACAAAATATATAAGTATTTATATGAATATTATGAAACTTATACAAATTTGACAATGAAAAATTTGCTTTGTTCATGTATTTAGAGGGAATTAGAGAAAGTTAGGGATAAAAAATTCATAGAAAAAATAAAAATAAAAATAATATTATTTCAAATTTTTAGATGAAAATTGTAAAGTTTAGGAGAGAGAGAAAAATTAGTAGAGTTTATGTATGAGGAAAATATAGGATAATGAATAAAAAATAATTTTATTGAATTTAGATAGATTTATAAAGTTTAAATAGGGAGAAAAAAATAGAGTTTTAATAGAGAGAGAAAGCATTCAAAGTTGTAAGAAATAAAATTTTGAAATCTTGAGGTTGATGGTTGGATTTCAACTATTTATATTTGAGAAGGAAAAGTCTACAAAAGTCTTAAAATTAAAAAGTCTACAAAAGTTCATAACTTTTTGAATACCACATGACTTTTAAAGACTCTTTAAAAGTCTTAATCGAATACCACACGACTTTTAAAGACTCTTTAAAAATCTTGATTGAATACCGCACTTTTAAAGACTTTCTAGTCTTTAAAACTCTATGAAAGTCATGATTGAATACACCCCCCTTACACTCTCACAAAATGTTTGCCTTTTTTTTTTTTTTAATAGCTCCAATGAACTACAAAAAAAAAAAAAAAAAAAAAAAAAGTTGAATCCAAATTTAAAAATTACACTGTCTGTATTTAACGTATTTTATATTAAAAAAATCACTAAATATAATTAAGCGAGTTAATAATCAATAACGTGTTACACTGACGTTCACAAGTGATTCAACTCAAAACCGTGTAATAGGTATGGACATTCCATTAACTATTTAGTCACAAAACTAACATCTTATTCACAACAAACTACATAAGAGATGTAAATATGTTACTTTTACTCTTTTTTTTTTCTTTTGCAAATAAAAAACACGCAAATTCGGTAATGATTTGAAGTCTTCATAGTAAGCTTGGTCAACTAATACATCTTCCTTCATTGACATCAAGGAGGAATTAATTTTTATTTTGCTTTAATCAACCTCAAAGTACGAACCACGTGTAGAATCATATTGTATACTCTTGATAACTTATAATTAAATATAATTTCTAGAGCTTGGATATACAAATAACTTGTATCAAATGATAACTAATTTTGTATTTATAAAACAAATCATTAATATTATGATAGATGTATATATAATTTGTTTTTACAAAGAATCTCCTTTGCTATTTGAACTAGTATTCGGGTCAATATTTAAGTTACTTATAAATTAAATTAAAATAATTGAAAAAAGAAAAGTTGATTTGACCGGACACGTAAAATAGACGGGGGGGAGTAATAACAACAAAACAATGGACAAGCTAAAAAAGAAAGAAAAAAGCGAAATGACTATTTTAGCCGGAGAGATCATTTCTTACAAGACCGGGGGAATTGGAGAGAATATAGAGAGCAAATTCTCGTGCGAGAAACGGAGAGAGAGATATATATATACAGGCGGAAGTAGTCTTGCTCAGTGTACTTTTTTATTTTTATTTTCCAAAGTATATTCTTTCTTCAAAAATCCCCAAAAGTAATCTCAAATCCAGTTATTCATTGATTCTTGAATCACGATCAAGATTCATTAAGCTCGTTAATGGCGTCCAAAACCTCAGAAACTGTGACCAGAGAGCCGCCAAAGGCCAAGCCCACATGGGTCCTCCCGTACAGGACTGAGCCGCTTCAGCGGCTCTACACAATCGGCAAGAAGCTAGGGCAAGGCCAGTTCGGGACCACCCATCTGTGCACGGAGAAGGCGACGGGCACGGCCTACGCCTGCAAGTCCATTCCCAAGAAGAAGCTGTTCTGCTCGGAGGATTACGAGGATGTTTGGAGGGAGATTCAGATAATGCACCACTTGTCTGAGCACCCGAATGTTGTGAGAATTAAGGGTACCTTTGAGGATGCTCTGTATGTGCACATAGTGATGGAGCTCTGCGCCGGCGGGGAGCTTTTCGACAGGATTGTGGAGAAGGGGCATTACAGCGAGAGGGAGGCTGCTAAGCTGCTTAAGACCATTGTTGGGGTTGTGGAGGCTTGTCATTCCTTGGGGGTCATGCATAGAGATCTCAAGCCGGAGAACTTTTTGTGCCTTAGCACCGATGAGGATGCTACTCTCAAGGCCATTGATTTTGGCCTTTCTGTTTTCTACAAACCGGGTAATCTTTCTTCAATCTTTTCTTCTTTAATTCTCTAGTTTCTTCATCGATTAATGATAAGTTCACCTTTATTCTGTGCTTTAAACGTAGATATTATGTTTAAAAGGATTCTCATTTGTTCAATTAGGTATACATTCTTTTGTTTAAGCAAGAAGGATCCATTTTCCATGTGTTTTGGAGCTCAATTGGGCTCTTTAATTGTCTAGTTTCTTTATTGATTAACAATGGATTTTTCTGATTCTGGGGAATGCTATTCTTATTTGTATTCTTGATTGAAAAAACTGCTTTAATTTGAGGAGGAGCAGTGCTAATTGGGATTGATTATAGGGCTTAAATCCCTTTATTAATGCTCAAATTGTGATCTTAATTTGAAAATGACAAAAATACCCTTAATAATTTCATATTTCGGCATGTCTTAAACGAATGTGCGATTGACTGACTGGTGTGATGAATTTTGGCACTAAAACAATAGTCGTGGATGAAAATTGGTACTAAGACAATAGTCGTGGATGAAAATTGGTAGGAATTAAATATGTTGACCAAAACTGACATTTTGCTAATACTCGTGGGATAAAAATTGGTATTTGCTCTTTCTTTATTGATTAACAACGGATTTTTCTGATTCTGGGGAATGCTATTCTTATTTGGATTCTTGATTGAAAAAACTACTTTGTGGGTTTGTGTTAGGTGCATTCTGAGGAGGCAATGCCATGTCTATTGTTGGTTTAACTTTAATATAAACACTTGGATTGTTATTTACTTGTTATGCATAGGTGAAATATTTTCGGATGTAGTTGGAAGTCCTTACTATGTAGCACCTGAGGTTCTGCGTAAGCAATATGGACCTGAATCAGATGTATGGAGTGCTGGAATTATCTTGTACATACTACTGAGTGGAGTTCCGCCTTTCTGGGCAGGTAGTTGACTGCTCGATTCGTGTATATGGGGAAGATAATATCTGTTGCGTTTCGTTTGGGTACAATTAACATGCCTACTGCTTCTATTGCAGAAACTGAGATGGGGATATTCCGCCAGATATTGAAAGAGAAACTAGATCTTGAATCAGAGCCATGGCCGGGGATTTCAGATAGTGCCAAGGATTTGATATGCAAAATGCTTGATAGGGATCCAGAGAAGAGATTGACAGCCCATGAAGTTTTGTGTAAGTCCTTCTGAATAGTGTAGTGAGTTTGCAGGATTTGTTTGGTTCTATTTTTGGTATTAACTCCTCAACACGACTCATGAAATTCATCTAATAATAAGCGCACCTATTTCCTGTGATTTTCAGGCCATCCTTGGATTGTGGATGACAAAATGGCACCTGATAAGCCTCTTGGTTCTGCAGTTCTTTCACGCCTGAAACAGTTCTCTGCAATGAATAAACTCAAGAAGATGGCTTTACGTGTAAGATTTCCATGCATATCTTTTTAAAAGTGACTCTTTTTCTATTGCACCATCTCTTGGAAATGCTTGTGCTCTCTGATATCAATTTGGTAGCTTCTCATCCCTTAAGAGAGATCGAGAGTTCAAACCCTTCTCATATGGAAAAACCAATCTGGCCAGCACTTTGCCCTTTAATTGGGCCGAGCCGGTGCGAATGGGGATTAGTTTGAGTATGGTACGGGCTTAAAGGTGCCTCCTACAGTTAGGGTCTGCTCAGGACACCTCATGGCCTGACCAAAAAAATTCATGCTTTATATTTTGCTCCGGGATCAACCTTCATATGCTGTTAACTCTTTCATGCTTTTTATATTTTGTATAGACACCCTAACTTTTTTACATAGGTTAAGATTGTTGTTATTCTCGTCTGGTATATAAATAGGAGATTCTTGTCTTGTCCTACACTTATCTTATTCTGCTTCTGTATCTTAAAAAATGACCGATTTTTACATTACTTAAAGGTAATTGCTGAGAGGCTATCAGAAGAAGAAATTGGTGGTCTCAAGGAGCTCTTCAGAATGATAGATACAGACAATAGTGGAACTATAACCTTTGATGAGCTGAAAGAAGGTTTAAGACGAGTTGGATCCGAACTTATGGAGTCTGAGATCAAGGATCTTATGGATGCTGTATGATTCTTCATTATTTACTTCTTTTTGCTCGTTCAAATTTGCTAGCCTAGCCTAGCCGCCCTTTGTTTTCATGTGTACATTACGAGTTTTCTTCTCATTGAAGTGAACGGTTTATTTGACAGGCGGATGTTGACAACAGCGGGACAATAGACTATGGTGAATTTCTTGCTGCTACTGTACACCTGAACAAGCTGGAAAGAGAGGAAAATCTACTATCAGCCTTCTCTTTCTTTGACAAAGATGGTAGTGGTTACATAACCATTGATGAACTTCAGCAAGCCTGCAAAGAATTTGGTCTAAGCGAGCTTAATCTTGATGAAATGATCAAAGAAATTGATCAAGATAATGTAAGTTCTCTGCCCTTCAGTTTTTACTTAGGTATTTGGGGAGTTATAAACATACATTCTATTACGAAACACCTAAGTATTTAATTGTCGTGTGATCATTATTTAGTACTAAATTGCCCCGAAACTACCAAATGGAGTCTGTTAACCTCCATCTTTCAGTCTATAATGCTTTCTATCTCTTTCTTCAACTCTCAACTCTGTCTACCTAAAGAAACCAAGATTATAACTTTCGATGCAAGTATTTTGAGCTATGTTATTGAAGATGCCAAATGGAAGAAACCTACTATTCCCTTACCATCTATGAAGATTAATTGATGAATTTGCTCCGGTTTCTTGCTATGCTCACTGTAAGCTTTTCATATTACAGGATGGGCAAATAGACTACGGTGAGTTTGCGGCAATGATGAGGAAAGGCAATGGAGGTGGCGCCGTTGGAAGGAAAACCATGAGAAACACTTTAAATTTGGGAGAGGCGCTAGGACTTGTAGACAATAATTGATTCTCTAAACAAAACGAATTTTGATGTGTCTACCTATTTCCAACCTTAATGGTACTTGTAACTCGAGGGCTCACATTCGTTGTGCAACTAATTGCTCTCTTTCCCTGTTTGATGACTGCATCTGATGTATATTCTGAATCTTGAATGAACAAACCCCTCTTCCCCATATTCCAATTTTGTGGAGATCTTTTCCTTTCATGTCTGTCTGTTTGTTGTTTTACATGGTGTGATAATTCTGTCTGTAAAAGGACATCTGAATAAGGTTTTTGAGATTCTGTCCAATAACATAAGTGGAACATAGCTCATGTTCTATTATACACTAAAAAGAATTGCACATTCTTGAACCAAACTTCACTCAAATATTATCATTCCTCTTTCTTGCATTCCCAGAATATATATATATATATATATATATATATATATATATATATATATATATATATATATATATATATATATATATATCAAACTGGATATTGGAGGAATTCATGAAAGCCAAGCTGGAATAGTTGAATGGTTTATCTTAAGAGAAAACATAAGAATGTCATGAGACTTTGACATCTCTGTACATATAATTATTCATTGCAAGGAATGCTTAGATACAAACAATGTGGTCTCTGCTTGGCCATTCCTCTAGGAGAGACACATTAGTTAGCAACACTTTGATTTAGTACGACACGAGTGAGTGATTATCTTTCCAGTCTTTTTCCCCCCCTCAACTCTAAGCTGACAAGGTAGTTCAAAGCTTACTAGCAACAGCCAAGTATTTAGTATGGCGCCCCTGAGCAATTATCTTTCCCGTCTTTTTCTTCCTTAACTCCACGCTGACAAAAGCTATTGACTTCCCCATTCGCAGTACCTTGGCCTCTATCTCAACTTCTTCCTGATGCAATAGTAAGAAATTAAGTTATTATCCACTCCAACAATAACTAATGTTAAAAAATAATACTGGTAACTTGCATGGCATGAAAGGGTAAATGATACATTATATGACAGGAAACCAGTTGTTAAATACTGTATTACTTCCAGTTTCCCAGAGATCGGTAAGATCCCATTGAAATACATCACATTTCCACCTCAAAGTCATACCTACTTTTACTAATCAGCCAACCTGACAGTAATGTCAGTATACTTCTTAACCTTAACGAACAACCATTTCTTTTCAGCTTCTTGGTTAGGAAAAATAACAAGGCATACAATTTAAAAAATGAAACACAAACAATTCGACAATGATCTGAAGAAGTGGTATGATAGAACATATCAGTAGATATCTCATGTACTATTACGGTCGATTTGGAACAACCGGAGAGAGATTCTTTTCATGCTTCTGAGTAGAATGATTAAACCATTAACTGTAAATACAGAAAAAAGGCAAAGAAGATATTCCATATTACACTGATAGCCAAGCAAATCTCATTTCAATAAACACTAACAAGAAACTTATTCTGTGTTGAGGTGATTTGGTGAATAAATGACAAATCCCCTGAGGCAACTCAAATCTTAAAAGCTTAAAAACTCAGAAATTTGTTATAAAGCTGCCACAACAGATAAAAAAACTCAAGATATAAAAAACCATGGGGAACTGATTCAATCTCCAACTCTAAAGCAGTTTTCCTCTGCATTTTCAGAAAGCCACAAAGTTCACAAAACAAACTGTTCAATCAGTAACAGCTCACTAGATGACAGACCCGTAGATTTCCTGTCAGAAATTCATGAATTTCAACCCCTAAAATGCCTAATTCATGAGGATCACGTGTACATCATCATATCATCATAATCATAATAATATAATCACAAGCAAGCAGCACTTACATCGAGAAAAGCAACATCCAAGTAGGAAACGTTTATCTCCACGGAGACCCCGGAAGTGGGCACTCCCATAGTGTAAATAGCAGCCGAACCGACAATGTCCACCAGCGTCGCCGTGGCTCCGCCGTGCAAGAAGTTGCCCATATTCTGTTCCCCTCGTAAAATTCCCATAAAATTTAACTAAATCAACAATCAAATAAATCATAGGAGTATGAAATTGAACGAAAATAGTGTAATAGAGGTGAACCACTAGGCGGAGGGGAACTTTGAAAGTGCAGATAATGCGGCCGCGCTCGGCCAGGTCGACCTTGATGCCATGGGAGATGAAGGGTTCGAGGAATCTGAGGGGCATGGAATCCACTATCGCTTCATATTCACCGCCTTCTTTCTCCAAGAATTTTTTGATCGACTCCAAGTCCATTTCCTTTCCCATGTCGCCTAAACCTCCCTTCGCCGCCACACTTTACTTCGTCGATCAAATTTATATATCGTCTTATGATTAGTTGACCGCTATCTTACCATCTTCACTTTGATATGAGAGCCAATCCCATTAGACTTTTTCCTAATTGTCTGCTTCTTCACGATTTAGAACCTCGTGATTAGTTACCAAATCAACAATCCAATTAATTCAATAAGATATTAGTATGGTGTTTGCATCGGCTTAACTCGATTTAGTATGCAGTATTTGGCAGAAACAATCAATGTTCGAACCTCAACAGTGACAATATGAGAATTATTAAGCATTTGGCCTTCTCTGCTGAACTGGTGAATCACGATGATTTACATCCTCCTAAATGCTGTATCGATTAGGAATATGAGGCCTTGAGATTGGGGATTTAACCATTGGAAAAGAAGGATATGGTTTATTAATTGACAACAAATCTAATATCTAATTATTGGCAATCTATGAAAGCACAAAAATTCCAAATTTTGATATGAATTAATTGCCAAATTTAGTTTAATGATTCAAGTATAAGTGTTACATAATACAAGAGTTAAAAACTTTCACTAATAAACCAAAAATAGTATTATACTAAACTATAATAGCAGCAACTCATGCAGAGATAGAGTTCCAACTTCCAACTTGAGTGAATAGAGGACCAGTACTGTTCAACCACTGTATGTATTAACTATTAACACAGCTTGCAATGGGTAAACAGCTATTACATCATGCATTTGATCCTCTCAGCAAAATGGGCACTGATCCTCAAGTAAGGTCTATAAAGAAGATGGTTCGTACAGACTCCACAGATGCCCAGTTTCACAGCATGCTTCTACCCAAGTATTTTGAATGGCGTCCTTGCGCGATCACCTTTCCCGTCTTTTTGTTCCTTAACTCGACACTGACAACAGCAATCGCGCCCCTTATGCGTAACACCTTTGCCTCTATCTCAACTTCGTCCTGAAAAGTAACAAAAAGCTTATATGTCCTAAATTCCTGCATTAGCGTGAACTTACAGAAAGAATCCGTCCTACACGAAATGACTCTCAAACGCTAGCTAAACGTTTCATGGTTCCAGCGAGCTTCCAAGTGGTGGTAGCTGGTATATAAGTGGTACCCTTACCATTCACGCATTCTAGTTGTGCTAATCAAAATAACAACAGGAGATGGCTTTGTAGCTAGCTATGCAAAACATCATCAGAACAAACATATTCAAGCACTTGAACTCCACACAACTGTTACAAGAACCTAGAATGAAATTAAAGTAAAATGTCATACAATCAAAGGTGGGACAAGCTAACAAGCTTTTGAATCTAGACTAGTGTCAACCAGACTCAATGATTGATAAAAGAGGGCAGTTTTTTTTTTTTTTTTTTTTTTTTTTTTTTTTTTTTTTTTGTGACAAGGGAAACCATCAGCTACTACTCAAGGGTGTGCACTGATAAATCTCATCTTATGACCCTAGCCTATCAAAGATTTTAAACCAAGAATCTGACCAGCTCAAATCAAGAAGGTCACTGTTGAGCATATAACTATTAATGTACAATCCAACTATCAGCTTAGACTTTTAGTTTAGATGGAGCACATGCTTCGAATCTCTATGTCACCCGGGTTAGAACAGGCATATATGGTACAACACTACACTACAACTTCACCTGGAATTAAAGCACTCAAATAATAGTGACAAAGCAATTATTGTTTTTTTTTTAAACAATTCAAATTCCTTTAAAAAAAAATTTCAAATTAACCTGGGCAAATGATGCTCAGATTGACGTTGATCAGATAAAATTTTGTTATAGCTAATAGAGAGCCAAAAAGAATTATGAGAAATGACCCACATATTTAGCAATTGATATGAAAATGGTCAAAATAAGCTGCAAAAATGGCACGAAAAGGGAGCACGTACGCCAGTATAAGCAACATCAACATAGGAAACGTTGATCTCGACGGAGACCCCAGTCTCCGGAGAACCACCCACGAACACAGCCGCCGCACCGATAACGTCCACCAGCGCCGCCGTCACTCCGCCGTGCAATATATTGTCGGAATTCTGCTCTTCCAGATAAATTCCCGCATGAATTAAGCCCTTAACTAAATTGAAAATTTTGAGAAGAAATAAAAGAGTAGGTACCACTAGACGTTGAGGGACTTTGAAGGAGCAGAGGATGCGATCGGGCTCCACAAGCTCGATCTTCAATCCATGGCAGATTAATGGCTCCAGAAATTTGAAGGGCATGGAATCGACCACCGGAGATTCATTTTCCTTCCCTTCTTCCCCCTCGAGGAATCTCTTCACAGACTCCAAATCCATTATTCTCTTACAGACCTTATGGGGTCGTTTACTAACTTGGAAAAATGGAGGATTTTCCAGAAAAATGGAGAAAATGAGAGTGGAAAAAATAAAAATTAAAGAAGTCGTTTACTAAATTTCTTATTCCAAATGCTTACTCCTTCTCTATTTTCCAACCTCATGTATAATTTTGGAGAAAGAAGATTTGGACTTCTCCAAATGGAGGAGTGGAAGAAATTTGGGTGAACAGTACCCATAGTTGTAGAGGTCCATTGTTCGATTCCTGCTGTGCACATTTTAGAAGTCTTCTTCCTTTTCTTTGTTATTCTCCTTATTATTATTTGTTTTTCTTTTTTTCTTTTTTCCTCCTCCCTACAGATTTGTTTTATTATTATTATTATTTGTTTTTCTTTTTTCTTTTTTCCTCCACCCTACAGATTTGTTTATTATTATTATTATTATTATTATTATTATTATTTATTTTTCTTTTTTCTTTTTTCCTCCCCCTACAGATTTGTTTTATTATTATTATTATTATTATTATTATTATTATTATTATTATTTGTTTTTCTTTTTTCTATTTTTCCTCCACCCTACAGATTTGTTTTATTATTATTATTATTATCTTTTTCTTTTTTTTCCTCCTCTTTATGCACACATATTTATTATTATTATTTTTAATTGTTATTTTATTATTTTATTACTATTATTATTATTATTATTATTATTATTGTTGTTGTTGTTGTTGTTGTTGTTATTATTATTATTATTATTATTATTATTATTATTGTAGAAATGTACAAATGATATATAGGATGATTGTATTTAATAAAATCAGAAATGAAAAACAGGAGGAATATGGAATGAAAATTAGAAAACTGGAGAAATAGAAAATTGGAGAAATGGAGATGGAAAACTGGAGAAATGGAGAAATGGAAAACTGGAGATGAAAAAACAGAGAAATGAAGTAAACGACCCCTATACCTTTCAGTGACTCAGTCAAGTAAGCTTTTAATGTAGTCATCAGTGTCGTCTGGTCCATCTTACTAAATTTTATGCAGTATTTATTTATTTATTATTTTTATAGATTAATTAATTTTTTTAGTACATACTTTTTTATCTATTCATACATACTTTTTTAATCTACTGAAATAGTGAACCACAAAGAGTCAGCTCCATTGAGATTTGGACCTGTCATAGCTACAGAGTCACAGACCCATGATTATGTCTCTTGACTATGAGATCTTTGACGTAGTTTAATTATTTACGCACAATTAAATTTTGATATAAGTTCACATAACCTCTTAAACCTTTTCATGTAATGTATTATAAATAGATAGAAATGCTGATCAATAAGGGCAGTTCAGTCCGGAACCACGATTCAAATTAAAATATATTCAGATAGAAATAATGTTTCACTCAATTACTTTTTTTGGAGGACATCATGCCTTAGGGGGGCGTTTGGTTCACGGAATTTTGAATTATCTCAGGTAATAGGATTACCTTTTCGGTAATGTGAGATTTTAGGAATATAAGATTATTTTATGTGTTTGGTTTGAATTGTGTAATATAATATTTACCATGTTTGGTTAAGAGTTATATTTTAGGTTATATAGATCAATTTACTATAATGTCCTCAATAATATATATATATATATATATATAGGTTCTGGTGCGGTTAGGGTGCCCAGGTGCGGTTGTGCGGTTTAATCTGGGTCATTCATCTCGCTTAAATCAACATTCAGGATTACTAAAATTTTTAAAAAAATACCGTGACAAATTTGTAATTTTTGCATCTAGGTCAAAATTAAGGTGAGCGAATCTGTGATTAATGCGCGTGAGTTTTGTGCGTAAGGTGCGTGAGGTTTGTGCTTAATGTGCGTGGGGTTGTGCTTAATGTAAGTAGTTGTTAAAACTTAAAGTCTATGAGTTAATACTTAAAGTCCGTGAGTTTTGTACTTAATGTGCGTGAGGTTGTGCTTAATGTGCGTAGATTTTGTACTTAATGTGCGTGAGTTTGTGCTTAATGTCAATAGTTGTTGAAACTTAAAGTCTGTGAGTTAATATTTAAAGTGCGTGGATTTTGTGTTTAATGTGCGTGAGGTTGTACTTAATGTGTGTGGATTTTGTACCTAATGTGCATGAGTTTGTGCTTAAGATCTAACACTTAAGATGCGTGTTTCTATCACTTAAGGTGCGCCATTTTTAGCTTATGCTTCTTTCTTCCTGACACACGTTTTTGTTTTTTTCATTGATTTGAGCCGTCGATCTAAATTTGATCAACGGCTCAGATCTAACCGCACGGGAAGCTATACCCGCACCTGAACCCTTCCATATATATATATATATATATATGTGTGTGTGTGTGTGTGTGTGTGTGTGTGTGTGTGTGTGTGTGTGTGTGTGTGTGTGTGTGTGTGTGTGTGTGTGTGTGTGTGTGTGTGTGTGTGTGTGTGTGCATTAATGCTTAAATATCAAAAAAAAAAAAAAACTAAATATATAAATGTACACACATGTATATTTGATTATATAAATATATATTTATTTCATTATTATTATTATTATATAAGGATTAGTTAACAAAGGCAAAGTTGGAATAATTCAAGCTAATCTAAAATTACCTAAGAAAATTGAGGGTAATCATATTACCTTGAAACAGTACCGGCACATCAGCTTTCAGGTAATATAACAGTACAAGGTAATCTCATAACTTGAACCAAACAAGGTAATATAACATTATCATACTCAAATTACATAGGTAATTTAAGATGATCCGAACCAAACGCCCCTAAAGATACTAAACTTATACTTTGTGCAAATTCTATTAGACCAACTTGTTCAATTGGGCAGTGAGTCATTTGGGTTGATATTTGGGCGTGACCAAACACATCCAAGCCTACCCATCACCCCTCTAATAGTTATGCTGTGCAACCGAATACACCATGCGCATGATACATACGATGCAAAACAACGTCGTTTTGACTAAAAACGCGCGTCTCACTTAAAAAAAATTCAGGTTCGATTCTCGGCAATAGTATTATTGTGGATATATAGTTATGAATTTTTGGATATATAGTTATGAATTTCTGGATATATAGTTATGAATTTATGGATATTTAGTTCATTCATTGTGGATATTTAGTTCATTCATTGTAGATATTTACTTCATTCATTCACTGTGGATATATAGTTATGAATTTATGGATATTTAGTTCATTCATTGTGGATATTTAGTTTAATCATTGTGGATATTTAGTTCAAATTCATTGTGGATTTTTACTTCATTCATTCACTATGGATATATAGTTGTTGATTTTTACTTCATTCATTCACTGTGGATATATAGTTATGAATTTGTGGATATATAGTTATGAATTTATGGATATATAGTTATGAATTTATGGATATATAAAAATGCTATTGCCGGAAATCGAACCTGATTTCTTCTTTAAGTGGGACGCGCGTTTTTTTTTTTTTTATAACTAAAACGACGTCGTTTTGGATCGAATGCACCATGCGCATGGTGCATTCGGTTGCACAGCATAATTTGCGTCACCCTTTTAGATCATCCTTATCAGTTGGGGATATTAGAGAGAGAATGTAAAAGTAATTATGAAAGAGAATGTGAGATGTGAGAGGAAAAAAAAAAACAAAAAGAAAAACAAAAACTCTGTGTGTGTGTGTGAAAAGTTAATGGGTCAAGCGCACCTGACGTGCCACTCGGGCGCGTGCAGTCCATTTTACTGCAATAACTCCATCCCTTGCAGATTTTTCCCACTTTTCTCTTTCATCCCTCTCTCTTCTCCACTACGACTTACTTTTTTTTTTAGAAATTGTGCATTATCCACTATAGTGGATGCTCTTAGTCGATTTTATGATCATTGGGCCTATTAAATTGAATTTGGGCCAATCAATACAGAGCCAATAGTTGTTGTGTGGTCCGTGATCCAAAAACAACGTCATTTCGTTAATATTTTTTTTTTCACGCGATCCACTACAGTATACATTTTTAACTCATAATGTACATTATTCTAAACATAATATACATTATTTTAACTCATAAAATACATTAGCTTACCTCATAAGTTTCATTATTCTAACACATAATGTATATTATTCTAATACATAAAGTACATTATTCTAACACATAATATGCATTATTCTAACTTACAAAATTCAATGACATCTTTTTAGACCGTGATCCACACAATAATTTGTCACGAGGAGCAATGGAGCATTATATACATATCAAATAATAAACAAAAATAAAAATTTGCGGCAAAGACTAATCATATTTTTAATTAATTGCCTTCAAAATTTTTTTAATTAATATATATATATATATATATATATATATATATATATATATACTAACCCTATTATTTTTATCATTTTACTGGACGTTTGATTGGAGAGGGAGAATTACGTGAGAAAGGAATTGTAATTTCATGGGAGATGAATTACTGGAAATAAAGTGGAAATTTAAATTCCAGTATTTGGTTGATAGGAATAGAATTACTGGGAATTTTAATTTCAATGTTTGGTATATATGGGAATTGAAAGGGAATAAGTAGTATAAAGTAAAATAATGTCCATTGTTGTTGTTAGGCATTAATTTTAAGTTAAAAAAGGAAGGGGTAATTTTGACTCATCATTATTTTTTTTCTTCCTAAAATCCCAGGAATTAAAATCCCGAGGGGGTAGAGACAAGGGGATTTTAATTCCATGAAAATGGGAAAATTACAATTTCTTTCAACAAAACAAAGAAATTTTGTGCCTTTGAAATTAGATGAGAATTAAGTGGGAAGAAAATTTAAATTCTGTTCAACCAAACGCCCTGTTAATGTTCGAGCTCCATCGTTAAACATTGCAAGCAACAATTATGCATGATGGACAGTTAGCTTAGTAATTGTTGGGAAAAATCCCACTATCTATGACAAATGAAAATCACAGAATCGACAAGAGCACAAATACGTGATAGTACAAGATAGTCAAAATAAATAACATATACAAGGGACACACGATTTATTGAAAAACCACAAAACTACGGGGAAAAACCACGGGACCACCACCATCAAAATATTCCACTATAATAAATATTGGGTACAAAGTTCCTGGCTACCACACGAGCCAAACATCCAAAATCATCAAATATACCAACACTAGGTCAAATACATATATTCTAATTCACAGACTAAAATGAATAATATCTCATACCCAAAATATTTAACCACCACGAGAAGGTGAACATAATATAAATATTACGAGATTACCTAAAAAACGTCTGAAATAAATACAAACTAACTTCAAAATATTTGAAGAAGATAATACCCAAGAGCGGTTCGACGAACTCACGGCAAGCTGTATCCAAAGATGAAAGTAGAAGAAAATAATTTAATTATTTTTCTTCTTTTCTTCCTACTGCCGAAATAGATGTGTATGTAGAATTGTGTGGAAACTTTGTGGAAGTTGTGAAATTCTCTCTATTGAAGCATGAGCACAGCATCCCTTTTTATAGATAGGTTCTGCCGACATAAGAAGGGAAAAGGGGGAAGAAAGTAAGTGCAGAAAAATTATCTTCAAACTTCTATCCAAATTCCTTCTCTCCAACTTCTACCCAAAACACTTTCTCCCATAATAATTAATAATTTTCAGAAAAACTTTCTTAAGAAGCAAACAAATATTATAATAAATATAAATTGATTTAGTCTAAATTGAGCTGTTTATTATATAAGAGGGAAGCTCAATTCCAACCGTAACAAATTCTTAACCCAAATTTTAAGTTGGCTTGAAGTTAGAAAAAGATAAAAGATGCACCAACTAATTGGAATCATATGCAACGATGAACCATTTTATTTATTTATTTTTAAGCAAAATGGTACATTTATTATTGTTAATCATTCGGAAAAACCCCAAATCTTGCCGCTTAATCATTGCCGTTCGTTGCTCTTATCTCCATAGTCTTTGTTCATTCTTGTCTTCTTGGTCTCAATCATCCTTGATCGAAACGTGACCATTTTCCTTCACACCATTTGCAGCCGCCATGGTTTCTTCTAAGCTTTTCTGTTCATTTTCTTCTGCCGCCGCTGCCTTTCTCTTCTCCTCTTCTTCTCCCTCTGCTTTCAGTCTCGCGTCTTCCTTAGCTTTCTCCAGAGCCTGAACCAGTTTCTCCAGACACGTAGTCTCGTCGTCCTCGGCCGCTTTGGGCATCAAATTCTCCGCAACATCCGCCGGCGTCATGCCGGTCTCGGTCAACAACCGCCCCACCGTCGGGAAAAGCTCGTGGGTTTGGATTCCTAAGTAGTTTTTAGCCAGGACCTTAAACGCTTCGAATCCGCAGTATGACAGCTCGATGTGTTTATCCATTCTTCCTCTCCGAATCAGGGCCGGGTCGAGCTTTTCCCTGAAGTTTGTGGTGAAGACGATGAGCCTTTCTCCTCCAATGGCGGACCAGAGGCCGTCGATGAAGTTGAGTAGACCGGAAAGTGTCACTTCGCTCTTCTTCTCTTCCATTTTCAGCGGATCTAATTTCTCGACGCCGGATTTATCTTTCGTCTGCCCTTCCCTCTGGCCGGTGAGGTCCAGGGAGCAATCGATATCTTCGATTACTATAATCGACTTGCCGGAAGTATCGATCAGGAGTTTTCTGAGCGTGGTGTTATCCTTCACGGCGGTTAGCTCCAAATCATACACGTCGTATCCAAGGAAATTCGCCATAGCCGCCACCATGGAAGATTTTCCGGTGCCCGGAGGGCCGTAGAGGAGATAACCACGTTTCCACGCCTTGCCGATTTTGGCGTAATAGTCTTTGGATTTACTGAACGCGACAAGATCGTCGATGATTTCTTGCTTCTTTTTCGGGTCCATAGCCAGAGTATCAAACGTCGCCGGATGCTCGAACACGACATGCGTCCACATACTTCGCCGACCGTAGTATCCTCCTTCGTCGTTCTTGAGGTTTGTGTAGAGCTTCCGTTGCCGGTCCTTCACCGTGATGGCTTTCCCTTCCTCCAAGACGTGTTTCAGGTAAGCTCCGGTGACGATTTCCCGGTACTTCTTGTGGAACTTGAGGGTGAAATACTTCTTGGCCTCATCTCCGCCTCGGCCGCTGAAACTAATGGTCTGGCGGTTGGGGACGTCCATGCCGGAAACCCACCAGAGTTTGATCCCCCGGAACTCGTCGGCAACCTGTAACATAGGTAATTAGTTACCTAGGGAATAAGGGATGAAGGTTTTTAAGTCGTCACTTTCAATTTAACCACTTATACACCATTTAACGACATGTAACATAGGTAATTAGCTACCTAAGGGATGAGGGTATAAAGGTTTCTAAGTCCTCACGGTCTAATTTAACAACTTATACACCATTTAGCGACCTATAACATAGGTAATTGGTTACCTACAGAATAAGGGTATAAAGGTTTCTAAATCCTTACGGTTCAGTTTAACAACTTATACACCATTTAACGACCTGTAACATAGGTAATTAGTTACCTACGGGATAAGGGTATAAAGGTTTTTAAGTCTTCACTGTTCAGTTTAACAACTTATACACTATTTAGACCTGTAACATAGGTAATTAATTACCTATGGGATGAGGGTATAAAGGTTTCTAAGTCCTATTCAGTTTAACAACTTATTCATCATTTAGAGTACCTAGAGAAGTGAAAGAAAACACTTCCTTATTCACGTGACTCCAAAGTAGCCCCGAGGAGTTTCTGTTAATTAGACAAAGACTCAAGCAATCAATTACGGAAGCTATGGCCGGAGATTAGAAGGATTTTATGTTTATTATCACATATTAAAGTAATTACGTGGATTATATGCTTACCTCCTCGTGATAGTCCATGCTGAGAACCAGAGTCTGCGAGTCCTTGATGTCCTCCGCCTTGAGCCGCTTCGCCTGGGCGGAGGAGTTGACGGAGAGGTAGCGCTCGATGGCTCTGTACGCTTTGCTGCCTTCGAAGCCCTCGCCGGAGAACTCATGGAAGGTGATGTGGATGTAAGGGTAGACCAAATTCCTCAATTTCGTAGCGTATTTCTTGAAATAACTTCGGAATTCGTAGGGACAATACTTGTCGAAGGTTGCCCAGAGCACCATGATTGTCACCACCGCCGACCCCATACTCCCCCACACCTCGCCCATTCCCATCATCGTCATCATCGATCTTGTCTTAGATTCTTGGATTTCCGGCGAGCGGAGACGACGCCGGCGAAGTTGGATAGCGAGAAGAAATGGTTTAACAAGTCAGGTTTTGCATTTACATCAAAACAACATAGATTAAAGTATAAGAAGTGTGGTCCAATAGGGGTGCAGAGCAGCAGAGGTGAATTAATGAATGGAAATTTTCCACGTTTTAATTGGGAGCAACCCACTGATTTAAAAATTGAATTTATACAGGTGCGGATTCCAACAAAATTTATACAACCCGTATTAACAGTTCAGTTGGTCACATGAATGAAGTTTGGAAAAAAAAGAGAGTAAATATTCAAAATGGTCCCTCAACTATAGCTAAATTCACAAATTGGTCCTCAACTTTCAATTTCACCCAATTAAGTCCTTAACTTTGTAATTTTAACACAATTTGGTCCTCTGTCTATTTGACCGTTTGTTGACTGTGATTTTTGAAGATATATATGTAATTTCATGGTCCATCGTCGGTTTTTTAAGGTTCCGGTTGCATTTCCAGACCGCACTGTTACATTTGAATCCACTATCGAAAGCAATCTACCAAACCCGGTTACCTTCTTCATCCTCCCTTTGGATTCAATGTAGTTGAATTCGTACTAGAGCAAAGAAGACGACGTGTTTCCGAACCGGTGCAACGTCATCCTGGAGGCATCCACGTGCTCCGACGAGAGCTGAAGGTTCTTCTGGAGATCGTCGATCACGGTCAACAAACGGTCAATTAGATGGAGGACCAAATCGTGTCAAAATTGCAAACTTAAGGACTTAATTGTGTGAAATTGAAAGTTGAGGACCAATTTGTGAATTTAGCTATAGTCGAGGGACCATTTTAGGTATTTACTCAAAAAAAAAAAAAACACGAATCGAGTCAATCTCTTTTTGTGCACAATAAATAAAGATTTAAACTTTGTGTTTAGCTGAATTACCATGATTTACATCCTCTTATGTTTTGTGGGGTGGAGTTGAGAATTTAATCTTTTCAGGAGAACATAATACCAATTATATGGATCAAAATCATCGTATATCTGTAGACACGTGTCATTGAAGATATGCATGGGAGACGAAAATGGCCAAGAGATGAAGATAAGGGCATAGATATATGGCCAAATTAAAGGGAGGAAAAAACACGTGAAATACCTGCATGAAATCATATACATACAAAACTCCATTGCATTGGTCCACGATTCACCGTCTTCTTCAGTGACAGGAAAACACGCAAATTATTTTTGTACGTTTTAATAATTCACCAACATTTATCTTAATATAATCTGTGTCCCCAACTTTTACCCTTTTTATTACAATATAGTTGCGAATTTTTTAGGCCATTTAAAAAAATTGTTTATTGGCCTTTACTATTGTCTCTTCTTTCCCTCTCGGCCTGTTATTTGGGAACATGCATTGTTAAAGATTTGATTTAAGCATGTTTAGTGAGGTAAGTCTATTTGGATGACAAAAAGGTCAAAAGGTAAAAGATTTGGTTTTAAAAGGTGAAAGATTTTCAAACAAATGAGCAGCACGACATCCTCATTCAATTATGAATTTGTGATCGTGGATAGTAATAGTAATAGCATAGTGGGCTTTAATGATTGGTAGTGACATTTTGAAATTAGGCCCAGACTTAGATGCATGCATTATGTTAGGTCCAATGATTGAATATCATCTAAAGAACAATGATGAGAAATGGTATAAAAAAATATCATTTGGTAATAAGTATTCGATTTTGACTAATAATAATAATTCATTAATGAATGTTATAATTAATCAAAGTCAAACTTCTATAGTAGGTCTCAAACAACCAATAATCTAATCAATTTTGACCTATCTAATATACCATATTGTTTAATTTAGATGAGTTCATAATTAATTAATTTTTTCTCAAAAGTTTAAAGAGTAAGGATGAATTCATTCCATATGTTCTCGACATGGTATGAGATCGGTTCAATTACTCAATTCGGTCAACGTAACATAATTCACTTGAATATCATGTTATCAAGAATTAATATCGTTAAATTAAAACTTGAATTAATTATCAAACATGGAGTTGAGGATTAGTTCACTTGCTTGACTACTTTCATTGCCCATTGTAAATACGCTATCAAACCCAAGGATACAAACTTTCTACACCATGCATCTAAGGTAGCTATGGGCTAGAATCATCAAAATGTTCTTAGCCCGTCCTATCCACAAAAAAAACAGCGCTAGCTTTGAATTTTATAGTCCGTATATTTTAATAGATTTTTTAGTCTGTCCCTATCATATGACGGACTTTGGCAAGCCTGGGCGGATCTCGCCCGCTAGTCTGTTTCGACAACTCTACTTCGTGCTTACACTTTACTTATACCTTTCTTTATTAATTATATATATTTAAACCATTAATCCATTTTAGACAACTATAATATAAGAAAAATGAGCAAAAGTGTATTACATGCAAATGCCCAATTGTTATGCATATGATATGAAATCGGGGCTGTCTTTTACAAATGCGATGGATTAATAATACAATTTGAGCAAATAATGGTGGCATGAGAATTAATTAATTCATAGTTAAGGCAAGGATGCATGCCTCTTGAGTGCTGCAGAATTTTGAAGCATCAGTAATTTCTTCAACATCTTCATTACTAGTAACAGAGAAAACGGACCGCCGCCGCCGCCGCCACTGGCCTTGCACATTTCCACCGCCCCTTGTTCGTCGGCACGCTTCGACCTCGAAATACCTTCCGGCGACCGAGTAAAATCCGGAGGCGTTCCGTGATTTTCGTGCAATTCCTCGTTGAAATCCTCCCACAGCATGTCCATCTTCTCCTCCGCGCCGCCCCCTGCCGCCTCGTTCTCCTCTTGTCTCCGGCTCTTCTCTTCCAGATCCGAATGGCTTTTCCGGCGCCATTTATGTCTCTCTCCGGCGACCTTCTCCGACTGGGAGGGGATTCTCCACAGAGATGGACTAGTCATGGTCATGTTGAGATGCGCCAAGTTGTTGGCGGTGGTGGGAAAGCAGAAATCTTCCGTGACCATTTCTCAAGGAAAATCTCTAGTGCTAGAAGATGCATGATTATGATATCTCATCTTACTTTCTTATATTTATATACAGGGAATAATAATTAGTTTTTGGACAAAAGTATACATAAGAAATATGTTTTATTTCATAAGATATAGGGTCCACTGGGACCGAACTTATTGACTATCTCATTTAGAAGAGTTACTTCATGCCACTAGATTCAAATTATCAACTATACTATGTAATATGAATTTTGATCTACAACTATAATTTTTTTAAAAAAAATATATTTTAACATTGAGTATTAATATTATTAGACATATATTTTTGTGCATTGCTATATAAAATACTAGTATTTATATTTATATAAATGGAATAATAATTAGTTGGGACATTAATGAAGGGGTTGGATACTTGGATCATCGCCGGACTATTCGGACTGTATTATTATGGATTAGAGCTTTGATTGTTGAAAGCTACGCTTAACCTCCCTTGCTGGCCAACCATATGATAGTGTTGTAGTTGTCCTTAATGTTGCAAACAAAAAAGAAAATAAACCCCAAATAAATACAGAACAGGGGAACACAAATATCTTTAAAATGGTAAGACCAAAAGAAAAAAATAGTCATCGGTAAAAAAGAATAAAGGTAAAATCGGAACAAATTATTTGAAAATAATTCGTAGAAAGATACTTTGAGTAGTTTCTCAAAAGCCAAAAACTTTAATTTACGGGAACTGTTATTCAAAGGTGTAAATGAAGTTGGTCTTGTAATTTTAATCAACAAAAAATAAACTAACTTAGGTTATCCATAATTGATCAGCTCAACCAAAAAGGTCAGATGACCGTTCTCACTAGAAATAGAACTTAAAACTTTGTAGAACCAAGCCAACAACCCAATAACTCGGCTTGAGTTTGCCCCTCAAAAGCCAAAAGTTAAACTTTACATAAGAAGCTATAAGCTAGCTTTTGTGCTTGTCAAACACACTCAAAAAATCAGTGCTACCTAATACTTGATTTGTGAATATAAAGATAAACACAATCACACCAAGTTTGTTGGCTTGTACATTCATCAAATAGTCAACATGTCCACAAATACTCAAATTTAGACAACAATGAAAACAGGGAAGCTTAAGTTGCAATCCTGGAAGGTTTATCAAGTTGTGCTATGGTCAATCACATCACCAAGGAATTGACTGGCCATCCCAGGCAAAGAATTTGCCATTATCGGTGCGCTTTGCGTTGTCGATGATGCTGAGGAGTTTTTGCACAGAAAACTCTTTGGTGAAAAGCTTGTCTTTGGCAACGTTTTTCTGGAATGGTTTTGAAAGATCTGTATCCACCGTGCCTGGGTGCAGCAACAAGCATATAATAGGATCTTTCTTGCGTGCAAATTCCACTGATATGGTCTTTGTTACTGCAGAAAAGGAATGGATTTTTAATAAAGAACTTTAGCAAATTGGAGTTTGGTTTCATTTTGTTGCTCAGCAGATAGCAAAGACAATAAGAAAATGAAAAGCACAAAATCCTAGTTGTCTTGGAGGGTTCTACTAAATATAGAAAAGAATCTAAGCCAATTGAATGCTGAACTAAGATAAGAGAACTATGGAAGAATATGTTTATATGTTTAGTAAAATGCAACCATACCCCAGAAATATTGAAACATAATAGCGCTAACTGCTAACAATTTTGTACGCTTACCATATTTATTACTTTTAGAAAGTAGATGAAAATAGTTTTAGCATTCATACGCAACTATGAATTTCGAAACTGAAAAGTTTAATGAACAAATGCCTTTTGATCATACACTGATTTAGTGCAGTCTTTGAAGACCTATATGAATGCCACCCTCCTAAAGCATTGTCTCCAATTGATCCAACCCTTGCACTCAAGTTGGCAACAATAGCAAAATCCCTTCCCGTTCCACACCCACCTCCAGCCTTCAGCAAAGGCCACATGTGCTGTTCATAGAAAATTGCTAAGTCCAACTTGTTAAAACCGAGATGCAAACACATTATAAAAAAGAGAAATCAAGTGATGGTACCTTGATAACCAAAATAGGACCAACAGCATTGATATCATAAGCAAGAAGCAACGATGACCTCTGTACTTTGGTCAGTGTCGTTTCTGTACTGAAAATTCAGGAAAATAATGGCTCACTTAACCAGTTAACCTAGTCAAGAACCAAAAAGATGAAACCAAGCTATGATATAGAGAATGTGTTTTGCATGATCAAAGCTGTTGCTAACTTCAACATTCATAAAAACATACAAATCCAAAGTAACAAAAGAAACATATGTACCTGGCTGCAGAATGTCTGGTATTGAAAGAATGCCAGATGCATTAATAAGAAGGTTTAAGGAGCCATACTTGTCTCTAACTGCATTTGCAGACTCCTGCAGTTTGGCATTTGTTTATGATATATATTATAGGTAGTGCAAAAATACCCCCTCACTAACAAGAAATCAAATAGTAAGTTCAGTGAGCAAGCTTAATTTTATATGCCCAAGGTTGTTCGAGCCCCAGTGGGGACGGTATTGACTCTTTGTGCTTCAGTAGATTGAAAAAGTAATTATGAACAGATACTACATTGTAACAGAGTCAATAGTACTCAAATATATATATATATATATATATATATATATATATATATATATATATATATATATATATAAAAGAGTCCAATTACATATACTACATTGTTTCAGAGTCACTAGTTCAATTGCGTCTCATTTTTTATGGAAATATTTCCAACTCAATGGGTGTTCAATTGGGTAATTCTAAAGTTTCCAGCTTTTCCTCTATACAGATACCTCTATAGTGCTTTCAATTGTAAGGTCCAAGGGATGAATATCGAGGCGATCGGAGAACTTGTCTTTCAATTCCAGAAGCCCTGCAGCTCCATTAGGGTTCCGGCAAGTTGCAATTACACGCCCTTCACTTTTTCTCTCTAACAACTGCTTGACCTGCAACGCTAAGAAACTCAGCCGAAAGGTCCAGAATTCAACAATGACGAGGTGCATAGGATTGAAATGCAGAGTGATTTGGCGAAAATGCAAGCACATTTTGTGAACTAAATTGATTAATTCTGTAGAAAGTAAAGAGATTTTTCTTACGAATTCAAGGCCAATCCCTCTAGAAGCTCCTTGAACCATCGAAACGCCACCGTTCCATTGTTTCGAAGCAGATGAGAATGGCGACGTGGAGAAGGGGGATGCTGAGGGTAGCCTGATATACGGCTTCGCCATGAAAACAATGCGGCGGCCGACAAGGTTAATCAGATGCTTATTCATTTCTATCTCGCTTCCTAAACCGCCGGAAAATAATGATCGGTGAGATGGGTTGTTTTGGCGGTTAACAGAAGGCCGCGCCATAAGGTCGTTAGCATTCTCGGAGGTGATCATGCCACGTAACTACGTAATTTGGGCTTCTCTTTGGCCCACGTAGATTCCGCTAAGGCCCTAACTTTACCGCAATTGCTAACGCACTCCGGCCTTTTGATCCACGTATTCTCAAATTTCATTTTAGGCTCCGTTTGGAAAGCATGATAATGATAATGACTTTTGAAAATATTTTTTAAAAATGAGTCATTTTTCATAAAATAGTTTTCTTTCTGGTATTTGACTACACAACAAAAAATGATATTTGTGTGTTTGGTTCATTTTCTAGAAAATGAGTAGAGAAATGAAAAGAGTTGAATACTTCAAAATTTAATTATTTGATACTTTTAATAAAATCTTTTTGTGAATTGCACTCTTTTAATATATAATAGTTTTTTACGCGCATTGCGCGATTGGATAATACCTATTTTTTTTTTAAATAAGTACTTTAAAGTATATCAATGCAAGATTATATTGGAATTGTTCATACATAGATAATTGAATGTTGAATTTGCGTATTTAAGTAGGTAATTCTAAGTTTACAAATGCAAGATAATATAGTCAAAATTGTTTATAATTGTCAATAAAATAATTGTATAGGTATGGTTGAAACTAAATACGGGACATAAGGGAGAACAAATAAAAATTATGGCATAAAATATTAAATATATACTAATATTGAAGAGCTAACTGCTGATTGCCAAACAAAGACATTTCGAGGTAATTTTTCACTTCAATTTGTTGTGTGATTATAATACTCTTGTTGTCAATATATCCGCGAAGTAGTTAATATGATTGACTTTATTATATTTTTTATTTTTTAAACAATTATTATTATTATTATTATTATTATTATTATTATTATTATTATTATTATTATTATTATTATTATTATTATTATTATTATTATTATTATTATTATTATTATTATTATTATTATGTCATTTTACATGTTAATCTAAATAGCTAATTTTTTCAAATATCTTTTTACCGACCGTAGATATAATTCGCTGGTCAAATTCACTAACGCTAACCGCTAACTGCTGATTGCCAAACAAGGACATTGCGAGATAGTTCTCACTTCAATTTGTTGTGTGATTTGAATAATGTCTTTGTCAACAAATCACTCAAGTAGTTAATATGATTGGCTTTATTAATTATATTTTTTAAATTTTTTTCATGGTATTAATAAAATACTTAGTAAATAAATATATATCATTATTTTATATTATAGCGAATATAATCAATTGATAAATTTGAATGTAAAGAATTTTTACATTGGAGAAAAATAAAGACAATATGACTAATAAAATTATTTATCTTAATTAATTTATTGATAATGAATATTTTTTTTAATAAAAACATTGTAGGGACAATGTAGCGAATATAATCAATTGATGAATTTAAATGTAAAGAATTTTTATATTGTAGAAAAAAAAAACAATATAACTAATGGAATTATTTCTCTTTTTAAATTTATTGATAATGAATAATTTTTTTTTGAATAAAGACATTGTAGACATATAATTCTAAAGGGAAAATGACACTTTTTACCCCTGAGTTATATACTTATAGCACTTTTTCCCCCTCAATTATTTAGGTAAGCACATTAGTCCCCTCAATTATTCTAAAAGTGGTGCTTTTTCCCCCCTGATATATTAAATTGACATTTATACCCTTAAAGTAAACAGTTTATTTATTTTACTTCTCCAACAAATTATTGCGTATATGTAGGGATGACCACGGTTCGATTTGAATTGAACCGGATACTAAAGCAATCGAATTAATAGTTTCCGATTTTGATTCAGATCTAGAACCCAATATTTAAATGTCAATTTATTAAAATTATGTATCAAAAAAATTGAATCTTGAACTGTGAACCCGCGGTTCCGGATCCGATTCGCAATTTTGAAGCGTCTTTATTTTAAAATTTTATTTTTTATTTTAAAATAGTCTAAATTCAACAATAAATGTATTTTATTTTTTCAGTTCGGAATATAAACTGTCCGTTCCGGTTCATGATTTTAATAAACTCTAAATATCGGATTTCGATTCTAAATTGTAATTGGAATATTTCGGTTTGGTTGCTATAGTGTTTGTTTGGTTTGAACCAAATTATGGTCATAATTTGTTGAAAAAAAATAAATGAAATATTTATTTTAAGGGTAAATATGTCCATTTAACATTTCAGGGGGGAAAATAGCCACTTCAATAATTCAGGGGGAAAAAATGCTATAAGTATATAACTCAGGGGGAAAAAGTGCCATTTTCCCTAATTCTAAATTTAAGAAATGCATATGTATTATTTTTTGTTGTAGCTACTAAATTATTATTTAATTTAATAAGAGTAAAATAGAGTACTAATTATGCAAATTTTGATTGGAATGGGGTTCGAACATAAGACCTTTCTTATTGAAATCAATGAGTAAGTTAACAATGAACTAACAGAAATTAACGAAAAAGATAATATTTAACGAAAAATTTAACGGATAATCATATTCATTAAGGATAAATTAGGAAAATCTTACGAAAAAGTAAAAATTTGATCAATTTGAGCCATTCATTTGATTAAAAAATTTGACCGCTATTTTTCTACCCATTATAGGCCTAACTCTCTTGGGTTGTTATTAGTATAGTAGATAGTAGAATTGCATGTGCATCCCTTAAAAATGACTTCCCCAAAAAAAAAAGGGGAAGTCATTTTTGATTGACCTCATTTTCTCCCCTCTTGCCAAACACTGAAAACTCAAATAACATTTTCCGGAAGTCATTTTTCGGGTTTTCAACCGCACCCTTAATGTATTTTTAATGAAAATAATGCTCTTTATTTTCACCTCTAAACTTTCTCCGAGGTGTCAATAAATTAGTTAACAAGTTAATACTCAAATGGTCCTCAATTATAGTAATTTTTTTCAATTTTGTTCTAAACAATTTTGGTGATATAATATAGTTCCGGACTTTTGTTTTTTTGCTCAATTTTGTTATTCGTTCGTCAAATTGGTGTTAAATGAAGAGAGAATTCAGTAATCTCAATATTGACATCTCTTTACTTTCAGTCTTGCGAAGTGCGAAATCCCTCTTTCTTTTACGAATTATTCTGGACCTATGAATCAAATTTTGTATGCGCAGGTTTGAGAGTAATTCATAAAAGAAAGAGGGATTTTGCACTTCACTGATCTAGGAGTAAAGAAATGCTAATATTAAAATTACTGAATTGTCCATTTATTTAACATCAAATGGAAGGAATAACAAACAGAAAACTAAATTGAACAAAAATACAAATGTCTGGGATTACATTAGGTCACCAAAATAGTTTAGGATGAAATTGAGAAAAATCATTATAGTCGATGAGTATTTTAGATATTAACACATTACTAATTAATAAATAAATTTAACTAGTAATCATATAATGACACGAAATTTGTTGGGAAATATACGAGAGGTTTGTAACATTCTCTTTTTAAAATTACAATAAATATTTACTTGACTCTCAAGTAGCTTAAAACCGAACTAGTCTTGAAGTGGCTTAGAACTCATAACTAAACTAGTCTTAAATCGGCTTGGATCTAGTAAGAATTGAACCAAAAAAAATTTCGACTGTAGTGGACCAAGACTTCTATGTGAAGAGTTGATTTTAATTCACAATTATAGATGCTTAAATGATAAATGAACTCTTTTTGTGAAAAGAATTTGAAAGGTAACTCGAGTTTAATTCATCGTTAAGTGAATAAAGAAAGATTCAGACATCAAGTGATTTACACAACAAAAATAAAAAATGGACGCCCAATGCTTAGAGGCTAGAGCTAAGCCTGAGCTCAGGATTGAACTAGATCCAAGCCTAGGACTTTATGAAAAACACATGGCATTAGTCGGGATGATCATTAAATTAGTCATTTCAAAAGAATATTAATAATTGATTTAGTTTTCCATTAAAAAAAAAAGGTTGATGATGACGGATTTAACTCATCTAAAAGAGAGAATTATTAATTTAGTTGATTCTTAGTAGACCTGGCAATTATGGACACGACATGAAATCGGACACAAAAATAACGGGTTAGTGTTTAGCCTTAACGTGTCCCGGGTCCTTAACGGGTTGACCCGTTAAGGACCCGTTATAGTTCGTGTCTTAACGGATCAACCCGTTAAACCTATTAAGAACCCGTTTAACCCGCTAATATTATCGTGTTAACCCGTTAACACGAACCCGTTTACTAAACCTGTTTGTAACCCGCTAAGAACCATTGTCATTTAGTAAGAACCATGGTCATGAATGAGATTAGAAAAGATATTATGAACATGACTAAAGATGAATTTACTACATTAGGCCAAGATCCTACACCATTCAACAATTTGAAATTTGAATTTTTATTGTGTTCAATTTGATTCTAAAAACTAGTATGGACTCCTTTAATTATGATTTTTTGATGTTATTTTATCATTTTATGAATGTTATGGATTGAATATTTTTTAGTTTGTTTGATGATTGAACTGTAGGTTTTATTTCTTTTTTATAGAACTTAACTTTAAATTTTAGTTTTTTAAAAATATATTAATAGAAATAGCGGGTTTAAACGAGTTTCGTGTCATATCGTGTCGACACGATTTGAAACCTGTTAACAAAACGTGTTTATCGTGTCAACCCGTTTAACCCGTTAACAAATCGTGTTCGTGTTCGTGTTAAAAATTTAAACCCGTTAACCATAACGTGTCGTGTCCGTGTTTAGCCTTATCGTGTCGACCCGTTAACGGACCCGTATACAGGAATTGCCAGGTCTAATTCTTAGTAATGAATCATAAATAGCTCTAGCTACCAATATAATTGAATTAACATTACTTCAATACTTGTTTCAAAAAATTATACCGAGTGATGGGGTAAGGATCTCGGCCCAAGAGATAGGGGCCCAAAGGAAATGGGTCGAGACAGGAGAAGTGGGCCAGCGTCCGAGGAGCCCGAAGAGTAATTGAGCCGAGTCCTGGAGTCGGCCCAGGCCCAGGCACGGGGCCCGGTTCAGAACTGCTAAAGAGGAGCCCAGTGGGAGCTTAGGCTGAGACGAGGAGTCGACCAAGGCCCAAGCTCAGGGAAAGACTCGGTTCAAGGAGCCGTTGAGAGCATTGAAGAGGCTCGTTTAAAAGGGAGCCGGTAGGGCATTGAAAGCAGGACTCGGTCAGGCTGTTACAAGCCTGGAAGAGCCGTTGGTCGACCGAGTAATGGCGTCCAACGGCTCCATATCTTGATTAGTCTTGAAGTCGGCCATTAAGGGCCTTTAAGTCGGTAGAGGAGGAGCCGCTATTTAAAGGCTCCTCCACTCTTGTAAAAGGACAGACGATTGAATACCCGGAGAGCGGAGAATACCAAAGAGATTCCGAGCGCTAGCATTATTTCCAATATAGGCATACATTTTTATTGAAAAGTGTATCCTCCAGGCGAAGGTTGTGTTGGACCTCCTTGGGCCTGAAAACCCAAAAACCATCACTGGCACCGTCTGTGGGGATCGAAACTAAGAGTCACGTGTCCTCCTGAGTGAGGCGAGTCCGAGGAACGACAAATAGAATCTTAGTCGAATTAGAAAAGCTCCTGACATGGCAGGAAGTGAGGAACAATCAAGCCGTCACGACAATGGACGGGAGGCAGACTTGAGAAGCCAGCTGAATCGGAGAAACACCCGGAGCCGGGAAAACGAGACAACACCGTCGCCGACACCACCGATAAACCAACAGTTGCCCCAGGTGCAGCTCACCCCAGAGCAGCTACGAGCAATCGGGCGTGCCTGCGCCGAAGCAAGCCGAGGAGTGAGAGAACAGTTCGTCACTAGCCAGCCACAACGCGATTCGCAGCCGCCTCATAGGCCCGACAACTGGCAACAGAACCGGCGGGCCGAAAGCCAACCAGTACAGTCCACTCATTCACGGCTGGTCCCAGTGTCGGGCGGCGGTCGGCAAGAGAGCGACTGGGTCGGAAGGAACCCAGTCGTGCCCCGTTAGCTGCTCGCGATCGGCAAGCTGCACGAGAGAAGAACCGTACCAAAAGAGCCAGGACGGAGACTCGCCGCGTGGAGCAACCCCTCCGCAACCATGACCAACCGGCCGAGTCTGAAGTCGGCGAGAGCACGGAATCCACAGGAAATCGCACCCGGGAGAGGGTCGAAGTGGCAAACTTAGTCCAAGAAGTGCGAAATCTGAGAGAGCAGATGGAGGGAAAAGCCAAATCCCCAGGACGTACGTTATTAACCGCCTTACCATTCTCGGACGAGGTCATGGCCTTTAAGATACCGGGTGATTTCAAGTTCCCGGAGCAGGCCACGTTCGATGGGACCGGCGATCCCCGAGAGCATTTGCTGAGCTATCAGGCTAAGATGTAGGTTTTGGGGGTGCGAGATCCGGTCATGTGCCGCGCTTTCTTACCCACGTTGAAAGGATCAGCACAAAGGTGGCTAGTGGCGCAGCCCTCGGGGTCGATTCACAGCTTTGAAGAGCTGGCGGACCGCTTCATGAGCCACTATGCCGCTAATATCAAACCACAAAAGGACCTAACACACCTGGGCGACATCCATCAGGATGAGGGCGAGTCCTTGAAAACTTATCTGGCCCGCTGGCAGAAAGAAATCCAGTCCATAGAGGAGGTCGAGGACCAGACGGCGCTCACCTTCTTCATCGAGTCCTTGCGGTCCGGCCAGCTATACCGAGACTTAAGGGACAATCGCTTGGCTAACTACGCAGAGGCCATTCATATGGCCAACAAGAGGGCCAACACAGAGCAGGCTATGAAGCATAAGCAGCAGCGCGAAGTCGGCGGGTCCGCCGGCGGGAAGAGGACGCGAGCTGAAACCAAGGAAAGGCGCCCAGACGTAACTCGGCGACCCAAAGTTAGACGATCATACGACAGACCCGTCATCCACGCCTATCGGCCGGCTCCCGAACGGCCGGTCCACGAGATACAAGCGGTTGCCCCGCCTTCGCCTCCGCCGATCGACGATCGCGCAACGAACGAAGAGACCGGTAAGACCTCTAAGTACTGTCATTATCATAAATCTTATACCCACAACACGGAGGAATGCTTCTACCTGAAGAATATCATGGAGGATATTATTCAGCAAGGAACCCCGCTTCCTAATCAATGGAGGCGGAGATCGGTCAATCGAGGGGATGAGGATCCCGCCGCCGTTGCCGAAAACAGTCGAAGCAAGCAGCCGGCTCCCGAAGAAGATGAGGCTCAGTGGCGCCAGAAGCCGGTTATCAACATGATAGTCGGCGGGCCGGAAGGTGGTGACTCAGCGAACACCAGAAAAGCCTGGGCCCAACAGTTGTACGTCGGGACGGTGTACGCGCGCGAGGAAAACTCTAAAAAGGTGTGCCGAGAGCCCATAGTGTTCACTGACAAAGACTTACCGGCCGGAGAGATACCGCATCGAGATGCGTTGGTTATAGCCATGGACATCAATGGCGTTGTCGTTCGACGAATCCTGGTGGACACCGGGAGCAGCGTCAATGTGCTATACCTAGAAACCTTCATCAAAATGGGGCTGACTTGAGAACAGCTGAATCCCGTCAAAACTCCCCTCGCCGGTTTCACAGGGGACTCGGTGGAGGCGGAAGGGTCGATCACACTTCCAGTTGAGATTGGCAGTTATCCAGATGTACAGAAACTCAGCATGAAGTTCATTGTGGTAAACTTGGTCTGTTCGCATAACGCTATACTCGGCCGACCGGGTCTCGAGGATCTAGGAGCTCTGATTTCAATCGAGCATCTTTGCTTGAAATTCCGCACGCCAAACGGCATAGGTACGGTGCGCTGTGACCGTAAAGTCGCCCGCGACTGCTATCTACAGGCATGTAGAGGGATGGGCAAACGCGAGATGCAGGTCCATGAGATCACCGAGAGGCCCCCAAAAAAGACGATAGTACCTCGCCCAGAGCCTGCCGTCGAGTTGGAGGAAGTCGAGATCGACCCCACACAGCCGGACCGACGGGTCCGAATTGGAGTCGGCCTCCCCGAGACAGTAAAGGAGGAGATTGTAAAGGTGTTCCGGGAACACCGGAGGGTTTTCGCCTGGGGCCCGGAGGACATGCCTGGCATCGACCGATCGATCATATCGCACAGACTCGCCGTGGATCCCGAGCATCGACCAGTCATACAGAAGAAGAAATACCTGGCCAGCGACCGAAGAGAATTTGTGAAGAAGGAAGTGAGCACGCTACTAGCAGCCAGGCACGTCCGCGAGGTTAAGTACCCAGAGTGGTTGGCGAATGTGGTCCTTGTACCCAAGCCCCCGGCGTGGCGGATGTGCGTGGACTACACGGACCTTAATAAGGCCTGCCCAAAAGACCCGTTTCCCTTAGCTCGGATCGACCAACTGGTCGACGAGACGGCGGGATCGGCACTGTTGAGCTTTATGGACGCCTTTAGGGGGTACCATCAGATATTTATGCACTCGGTGGACGAAGAAAAAACCGCGTTTCTGACGCCGGACGGAGTTTATTGTTACTGAGTCATGCCCTTCGGGCTCAAGAACGCCGGAGCCACATATACCCGAATGGTGGCCCGCGATGACATGCTCGTCAAGAGCCGAGAGGAGAGCAGACACGCAGAAGATTTGGCCGACTGTTTTAAAGTGATGATAAAGTACAACCTCCGGCTGAACCCTAAGAAATGCGCGTTCGCCGTGCAAGGTGGAAAGTTTCTAGGCTACATGGTCACCAAGCGAGGTATCGAGCCTAACCCTGAGAAAGTACAGGCTATCATCGACATGCAGCCTCCCAGCACTGTAAAAGACCTGCAACGGCCGACCGGCCGACTGGCCGCCCTTAGCCGCTTCCTGAGTAAGGCGGCGGATAAGACCGTGCCTTTCTTCGAAGCCATGAAGAAGAAGGAAGGATTCGCTTGGACTCCTGAGTGCCAGCAGTTGTTTGAGGAATTGAAACAATACCTCTCGACACCCCTGGTATTGTCTACCCCCCAGGCGGGTGAGCCTTTATTTCTGTACTTAGCCGCCTCCTGCAAGGCGGTAAGTTCGGTGTTGGTCTGAGAGGAAGAACGAGTCCAGCACCCGGTCTATTACGTAAGCTGCTCCCTGAAGGCTGCCGAGTCTAGGTATACCGCCCTGGAAAAGATTGTATATGCGTTGGTGATCAACGTACGCAAGTTGGCGCCCTACTTCCAAGCCCACACCGTACGAGTACTGACGGACCAACCGCTCGGGAGCGTTTTGCGAAACCCTTCGTCGTCCGGCCGCCTGGTAAAATGGGCCGTAGAGCTAACCCGTATGGGATTGAGTACCAACCCCGGCCTTCCATAAAAGGGCAAGCCTTGGCCGACTTCTTGGTCGAATGCACGGCGAGTGAGGAAGAGAAGGAACACGCCACGGAGAATTGCTTAGGCGAGTGGTGGGAAATGCATGCGGATGGAGCATCAAGCCGACAGCACTGTGGAGGTGGTGTTGTGCTTATCACTCCCGAAGGATTCTGACTGTATTATGCCTTGAGCTACCTGTTCCAAGCCTCCAACAACGAGGCCGAGTACGAAGCTGTGTTAAACGGCCTCCGACTCGCCAGGGCCTTAGGGGTTGAAAGATTACGAGTCAAGACTGACTCTAGGTTGGTAGTCGGGCAGATCTCAGACACGTGCGAGGCCAAGAACGCCCGGATGGCTCTATATAGAGAGCGCGCGGTTGAGATGTTAAAAGAGTTTGGAGCCTACGAAATAGAGTATATATCCCGAACGGATAACATAGAAGCTGACATATTGTCCAAGATTGCCTTGGAGGGGGTACCGGACCACCTGGCAAAAATCTGTCAGAAGGAGGAGCTAAGTCGACCAAGCATTGAAGAAACACCGCTAAGGATCCAGCAAGTGACTGGCGAGGAATGAGACCGAGAGAAAAAACCCGAGATGTTCTGGATAGAGGACATCCGGCGACTCATAGAAAAAGGCGAGTTACCGGTAGACCCGGGAGTCGCCGCAAGGGTTCGACGAAAGGCCCCCTCTTTCCAAATCATTGATGGGCAACTATATAAACGGTCGTTCGGAGGACCTTTGTTAAAGTGTTTGCTAAGGCCCGAGGCCGAGAAAATAATGGACGAAGCCCATAGAGGCATTTGTGCCGCGCACCAAGGCGCCCACACGCTCCCTCGGAAGCTAGTCGTCCAAGGATATTATTGGCCAACCATGATGCGGGATTGTATTGAATGGATATCCAAGTGCGGCGTTTGCCAGGCGTTCGCCAAGAAAGACACTCGGCCAGCTACCTTTTACACGGCGGTCACCACCGCCATCCCATTTGCCAATTGGGGGATTGATTTGTTGGGGCCATTACCAGTCGCCCCCGGAGGCTTGAAGTTCTGTGTCGTAGCTATCGACTACTTCACCAAGTGGGTCGAGGCGGAACCACTGGCTACCATAACCGAGTACCAATGCCGACGCTTTTTGTGGAAAAGGGTGATTTGCCGCTTCGGCCTGCCCGAGCACATTGTCAGCGACAACGGGCGACAGTTCGATTGTCAGGCATTCGCCGACTTCTGCCGCCGACACGATATCCGCCACACTAAGGTGTCGGTGGCATACCCACAGGCCAACGGACAAGTCGAGAACGTGAACCGAACGCTAGTGGATGGGATTCGGAAGAAATTGGAAGATATTCGAGGGAATTGGGGGGATGAGCTTGACCGAGTCCTATGGGCTTATCGCACTACCCAGCGGCGAGCAACGGGAGAGAGTCCATTCTCACTCGCGTACGGCTTTGAGGCCAAGGTTCCAATTGAGGTGGTCGAGCCCACTCACCGGGTCCGTACCTATTCAGACACGGAGAACGAAGAGATTCTTCGAATTGAGAAAAATTTCTTAGAAGAAAAGAGGGAAGCCGCGAGTGCGCGAATGGCTGAATACCAACAGGCGGTAAAAAGATACCGCGATCGGAGGATTCGTCCGCGAGCCTTCCAGGTCGGCGACCTCGTACTACGGGATCGACAGGCCAGTCAGCCCACAGAGGGGGGCAAGCTTGCGATTAAGTGGGAGGGACCATACCGCATTGCCGCGGTTGTCCAAGCTGGAACCTACAAATTGGAAACCATGGAGGGCAAGCCCGTGGACCGGATTTGGAACGTCATCCACCTAAAGAAGTTCTATCAATAGAAAGGCACAAAACATGTATGGGCCCAAGGGTCATGAGAGACTCGAATAAAAGTACAAGTTACAGTTAATCACTCCCCGGACTCGACAAGAAAGAGTTAGGAAACAAGGGCCCAGACCCTTAGTCGTTTCCGTGAAAAAGCCAAGAGGAGTCGCCTCGACTGAGGGACTCGGCGAGTATTTAAAGAAATAACGGGGCACTGACCCTAAACGTTTCTGAGAAAGAAAAAGCCTAAGGAGTCGCCTCGACTGAGGGACTCGGCGAGAAAGAGTTAGGAAACAAGGGCCCAGACCCTTAGTCGTTTTCGTGAAAAAGCCAAGAGGAGTCGCCTCGACTGAGGGACTCGGCGAGTATTTAAAGAAACAACGGGGCACTGACCCTAAACGTTTCTGAGAAAGAAAAAGCCTAAGGAGTCGCCTCGACTGAGGGACTCGGCGAGAAAGAGTTAGGGAACAAGGGCCCAGACCCTTAGTCGTTTCCGTGGAAAAGCCAAGAGGAGTCGCCTCGACTGAGGGACTCGGCGAGTATTTAAAGAAACAACGGGGCACTGACCCTAAACGTTTCTGAGAGAGAAAAAGCCTAAGGAGTCGCCTCGACTGAGGGACTCGGCAAGAAAGAGTTAGGAAACAAGGGCCCAGACCCTTAGTCGTTTCTGTGAAAAAACCAAGAGGAGTCGCCTCGACTAAGGGACTCGGCGAGTATTTAAAGAAACAACGGGGCACTGACCCTAAACGTTTCTGAGAAAGAAAAAGCCCAAGGAGTTGCCTCGACTGAGGGACTCGGCGAGAAAGAGTTAGGAAACAAGGGCCCAGGCCCTTAGTCGTTTCCGAAAAAGGCTAAAGGAAGTCGCCTCGACTGGCACCCGAAGAGTTAACAAGGACGCGATCCTAAGTCGTCCCTCAGGGTTAGCAGGGTCCGGTGCCTTAAGAATACTTCTTCGATTTACAGAACCATTGAAGGTTAAAGAAAAAGCGTCAAGCCCAAGATAATACGAAAAGGAAGAGAAAATGGGAATTTTATTAAAATTAAAAAAGGTCCGAGAAGGAGGCCAGCCTTTACAAAAGGGATTATCCTAAAAGAATAGCCCTAAACTACTGGGGAGGGGGTGTCGACATCAATCCCTTCAATTTGAGCCCCTGCTGTTGGTCCATCCAGGGGAACAGAAGAAGGGTCCTCAGCCTGAAGAGAGGACTCGGCGAGCTCAGGAGGTGTTGCTGCAGGAAGAGTCGCCGGATCAGCAGCCGCCTGAAGAGCTGCCGGGTCAACAGTCGCCGACGGTCCTTTAGTCGCCGGAAGAGCGTCTATCACGGGCTTGAGGCCCCAGCCCTCGGGAGTGAAAGAGGAGTCGCGGACCAGCAAGGCAGAGTGGATTTCTGTCTGCGCCTCGCGAAAGCTAAGGCGATAGTCACGCTCGCCCAAGTCCAGGAGGAACTCGTCACCATCCGGCGTCGACAACCACTCCTTGGCGATTTCCTTTTGGTGAGCCTCTATCGCCGCCTTCACATCCGCCTCAAAGACAGCCGACTTCTTGTAAGCCTCAACGGAGGTCGCAGCGATCATCGCCACCTTGTCCCGCTCCTCCTCCCACTGACGGGTGACCCTCAGCATCTCGGAGTTGTGCACTTCCACCACCTTGAGGTGCTTTGCCTGCTCTTCCAGAAAGGCCTCCTCCGTCTGGCGTAACTTGAGGGCCATAGACCGCATCTCGGTCCTGTAGTTCTGCAGCCGCTTGCTCATCTCCATCTGGAAGGTGAGGTTCTGCGAAATGGCCACGAGTCAGATAATAAAAGGAAAGAACGAATGAGAGGAATGAAGTCGGGAACACTTACGCGGTACGACTGGCGCAGCGAGGCCTCGATGATGTACTCATCCCCCAGAGCATGAGTCGCCGCCACGTCCTTAGGCAGAAGGACGTTAGCACACCACTTGCGGACGGAGGAGGCACCCATCTAGATCTGGGCATCCTCTTCTACCTCGTGGCACAGCCGGATCCTTTTCGGAGTCGGCTCATCAGTTTGACCGACCGGACGCTTAGAGCTTGGACTCTCTGTCTGAGGAGGCGGCTACCGAGTGGGCGACACAACTGGCGACGGAGTCAAATCCACCACATTACGAGGTGGTGGGGAAGTCGACCTTGGAGCCGGAGACGGTTGGGAGGAAGAGGCAGCAGCAGTGCCGGAAGTGCGCTGGGTCAGCCGACGCCTCATCTTTTCGGATCTGTCCGTCATCTCTGGAGTCGGTTCAGCGGCCTCGTCGGAACTGGAGGAGTCGGAGTCGTACGGACCTGCGAAAGGAAGGAAAATCATAAGTATTCCGAGTCGGAATGTGACAGAATAAAAAGGAGAGGAAACGAGAGGTAACGAAAACTACCTACGGTGGCCGCACCCTCCGGCAGTAAGCCACGCTTAGCCATGGCTCGGACTCGGGACCAATACTTGACGGAGTACGGCCCAAAGCCCCTCAAGAACTCGCCGCCCAGGACCGCATCGTTGGTAGGGACGGCACGCCGAGAGCAAGGCTTGAATAGAGCGACCGGCCACAAGGTCAGAAAGGTGAAGGAAGAGAAAGCAGGCCGGACAAAGAAATAGAGGAGCTTCCAGTCCTTAATGGAGTCGGACAACCCCTCGAAAAGCTGTCGCCCCGGGCGAGCGGCAACTTGAACAAAGCCTGGCGAGTGCGAGCCGACCTTGTTCACGGTAAAAAGATACCGGAACAGGTCCAGATCCGGCTCACACAACCACCAGTGGCAGAGGTTGACGAAGCAGGTGAGGAGTCGGTGAGAATTGGGCACTAATTGGCCCGGAACTAAGTTATAATGGCGATAAAAAAGGGAAAGGAAAGGACACGGAGGAACTCGGAAGCCAAAGGCGACCGAGTGCAAGTGAATGCCGACATAACCCTCGGGGGGGGGTCGTAAATTTGCCGGCCTTCCGGGGCAAGGACTACGGCTGAAGGCCCAAGAAGGTATTGGGCCATTTCCAGGTCCGCCGCATTAACGACGGACGGTGGCCCGGAAGGACGGACGATTGAATCGAACTTGCCTCGCGGCCGTCCGATGCCGCCCGACAGAGCCGCCACCGTCGTTAAAGGAGCGGGGCTCATCGGAGTAACCACCCCCGAAGAAGAGGGGGTCGGAGGAAGAGAAGACGTCGATGGAACGTCCGCCGGAAGTTCCATATGACGGGGAGGAGAAGAAGAAGAGGGGGAAGTCGCCACCGGGTTATCGACCGAGTAACGACGGGAAGAAGAAGAATGTGAAGAAGAAGACATTACCTAAGTTAGGTGAGAGATCGGAGGAAATGCAGAGTGGCCGGAGAAGCTCGAGTTGAGGTTGAAAGGAAAGACTGGAGAAGAGAATGGAAAGAGAGACGAAGTGGCTATTTAAAGGGGGAGGAATTCCAAAGGACGGCCACGTGTCACCTTCTCGTTGGAGGAAGTGGAGGTGACGGGATGTGAAGAGACACCGCATTTAATGCCTCAAAAGGCGGGGCAACGGTTCAGGCCTAGGGTTAGCTTGCAGACGGCGCGTCTGCCCTAGGCTAGGGACGGACGTCAGTGACCCGGCCTGCTAAGCCGGAAGCCCATCATAAGCCATGGCCTCTAGGCCCACGAGGTACGAGCTAGAAACTTCTAGAACGACCCGGTAGAACCCGGCCCATCAGATGATATCAGCCAAGTTCACGAAGAGACTCCGGTCGCCAGGTCGGCAAGCAGACTCGGCGACTCTCTCGCCAAGAGGGTCTCGCCGTAGCAAGACTAGGAATCAGTCCCATAGATCAGAGGTCGGGCGACAAATAATAAGAAAAAGTAGGGTCGGACACAAAAGCACACAGTTTATTTAATAAGTACGAAGATTACAAGGCCCAGAACTCGGCCGATGCAAGTTACAAGAGGAAAACGGGTCAAGGCTTGGCTTCTTTCTCTGTCGACGGGCGAGCAGTCGGAGGGCCTTCCAGGAGGTACTGAGAGCTTAAAGGCGGAGGACTCGGCTCAGGCTCAGGCATTTCGTCCAGATACACGGCTGGCTTCCCGTCATCGATCATTTGCAAGGGTCTCTCCAGAGCGCTCGGCGACATGGCAACACCAAAGAGAGGAGGAGCCTCCCACTTCTCTTCCACCATCGGTTCTGGATCCTCCACCACAGGCTCCATCTCCACATCGATAGGCTCCTTACACATCAGGTCCAGCATGTCTGGAGGCACCACAATGGGGTCTGAAGCCGAGTCGCCCACCAAACGACCTCCATTAGCCAGCCTCTTCTGCCTCAATTGCTCCAGTCGAGCATGTTCCTTGTTGCGAATGGACCAGCGACGATCACCATCCCTGTAACTCATAGCGCCGTGCTTTCGCAAAATGAAGAGTGTTGCGATTTGCATCAACTGTGAAGGGTCTTTATATAGCCCAGTAAAGGCGAATATCTAGGCGATAATCACGGAGGAGATTATAACTGACATACCTGAGCCGGATTAGACGGATGACGCGAATCTCTGTCAGAGATTAGTTCCATCAGATCCGCCCGGGAAGAGCAAGATTTGCACGCCAACGCAGAGAATATTGGATTTGCCCAAGATACGGGGAATCTTGCAGGTGTCAGACTGAAAAGAGTCTGATGATGTGACCGACTCCTTGACCAGTCGTCAGGATGGATACGCAAAGAAACACGACAAAACATAAGGCAAGGCGAAAGTAGCATTTATTATTATTATTATTATAAAAAAGGAGGGTACAAGTAGCAAGGAGCTTATTACAATAAGGAATATGAAAATGCTCCTAAAAAAGATTCCTCCGAACTATGGCCGACTCTGGTACATACGATCACTCGCCGGGCGAGGAAGAGTCGCCCCCAAAGAATCCCCCCGGTGGTCCAGGTGGGGATGGACAGAACGAGTCCCAGAAAGCTGGCATGAGTGGTGGCGCAATTGGCTCCTCATCATCCGGATACGCCTCCAGGTAGCGGGCGTAATCTTCATCATTCATTAGGCCCGTAACTGGCCCATCCAGGTCGTCCAGCGGGATTGAAAAGGTCATTCTGAAAGTAAGTTGCTCTGGAACCGCCACCTCAACGAAGGACCCGTCTTGAGAAGTCACTCGGGCAGTTGTGGGAGTCGGCGGAGGGCGTGAAGATGGAGCGACCTCACGTCGAGGAGGAGTCGGCGGCTGAGAAGCTGAAGGAGTAGCGCCGGCAGGAGATCTCTGAGAAGCCGGGCGAGGAGTCTTCTTTTTGTGTTCCCTTTCAGGCCGAGTCCGCTTGGAAGGCAGCGGACGCCAAGGGGACCCAAAGTCAATTCGTTTTTCTTTCAGAGGAGAACGACCCATGATGGACTTGTGAAAGAAAGAAAGAAGGGAGGAGGCCATTTATAGGTGCCAAGTCTAGACAGAAGAATCCAAACGGCCCCGTGAGATCCGGAGAGAATGGCTGATGATCCGGACGTTACAAAAGGTTATTCAAGGCGTGGATACGGTGATTGAAGGAGATGGACAGTTGCTACTTTTCCAAACCCAGGCTAGCGTACCGGGTATGAAAAAGTGAGGGACTAGTTGATGGGGTAAGGACCCCGGCCCAAGAGATAGGGGCCCAAAGGAAATGGGTCGAGACAGGAGAAGTGGGCCAGCGTCCGAGGAGCCCGAAGAGCAATTGGGCCGAGTCCTGGAGTCGGCCCAGGCCCAGGCACGGGCCTGGTTCAGAACTGCTAAAGAGGAGCCCAGTGGGAGCTTAGGCTGAGACGAGGAGTCGACCAAGGCCCAAGCCCAGGGAAAGACTCGGTTCAAGGAGCCGTTGAGAGCATTGAAGAGGCTCGTTTAAAAGGGAGCCGTTAGGGCATTGAAAGCAGGACTCGGTCAGGCTGTTACAAGCCTGGAAGAGCCGTTGGTCGACCAAGTAATGGCGTCCAACGGCTCCATATCTTGATTAGTCTTGAAGTCAGCCATTAAGGGCCTTCAAGTCGGTAGAGGAGGAGCCGCTATTTAAAGGCTCCTCCACTCTTGTAAAAGGACAGACGATTGAATACCCGGAGAGGGGAGAATACCAAAGAGATTCCGAGCGCTAGCATTATTTCCAATATAGGCATACATTTTTATTGAAAGGTGTATCCTCCAGCCGAAGGTTGTGTTGGACCTCCTTGGGCCTGAAAACCCAAAAACCATCACCGAGTAAATTAAAAGGATAAATTTCTAATTACGCACTCCTATTCCACTCGCATTCTTGTAAGTTACAGCTACTCAACTATCTCCAGCTAGCTACTACGTAACAATTTCAAAATGAAAACCTCTTCAAGAAAGTGATTGTGTCTATAAATTCAAATATAACTCAACAAGGAAATCCATTAAACATTAAACTCTAATCGCCTTTCTAATTCCACGGCCAAGAGCTTGCAATCATTACGTATATATACAAACTCAGAGAAATAGTGGTGGAAATTTGATTTGACTTAACTAAAATATTCGATGTTTGATTTGACTTAAACTTGGAAGGTAGGTAGTCGGCTCCATGCATTATTTGAAGACTGGATAAGCTGAGCAGTGGTCCAATAAATGCGTGCGGACGGAATTTCACGCGTATGTACCACCCACAATACTTATAATAATTTGTATTTTAAAAAAAAATTCTCAATCACTACTCGGTTTTGTGATCATGATAGACAAAAGATTGACAAAAATTACAAAAAGATAAACCAATTTGTCCATAATTGACTATCTAGTTCAATTAAAAAGGGTCAATAAATTATTCAGGTTGAAAATTGAAATTGTAATCTTGTGATTATCATTTTTATTTTTTATTTTCTATTCTAAACCATTATTGTATCCTTGTTTTAGTAAGCAAAAAGCTATCCCAAAACGAGTATCCTCCACTTCGTGAAAGAGACAAGTGGCAATTTGGATGGATGACCACAAAACCAAATCCTTCTTTTTCGTGAATGGAAACCAGCTATATATACATTTGCTGTACTTCTGTTGGGCATGTTCGATCAAATCAATTATTGTATTTTAATGTTAATTATTTAATTAACAATGTTGCTTATCTCGTACACTATTACCTAACCTTTTCATGTTTGTTTGATCAGATCTCTCCATCTATAAATTCAAACCAGCTTTTGTACTCAGCTGATAAACACCACCATTCTTGTAGTCTTCTACTCTGATCTTAATCACTCCATTATCATCTTCCATTCTCGATCTCAAGATTGATTTTGTTGTTTGAGATTGCAGAGATATATAGATGGCTAAGTATGATATCTTCACAGTGATGTTTGTGATGAATGTAGTACTGAATGGATGGATGCATGGAGCTATTGTGGATGGTCTGAGGATGGATTACTATATCTTGGCATGCCCCATAGCTGATTTGATCATTAAGAACACTGTAAACAGGCACTTGCAGAAAGATCCTACTCTTGCTGCTTCTCTCGTTAGGATGCACTTCCACGACTGCTTCATCCAGGTTCTCTCTCTCTCTATATATATACATATATATAAACCTTGCATGCATGCATGGAATAATGGAATAATACTGGGAAGGGCCAATCCCATATAATACTCCTAATATGAGTAGCTAATGGTTTTTTTTAGTTTAAGTCAATCAGTTATGCGTAACCTAAGCTGCTTTATAGGGATGCGATGCATCAGTATTGATTGATTCAACCAAGGACAACACAGCAGAAAAGGACTCCCCGGCCAATTTGAGCTTAAGAGGATACGAAGTTATAGACGACGCCAAGGATGAGCTCGAGAGGCAATGCCCCGGAGTTGTTTCTTGTGCTGATATTGTCGCCATGGGTGCCAGAGATGCTGTTTTCTTTGTAAGTCTTACCCTGTTTGCTAAATGGCTGTTAGCTGATCCATATTAGTTGATTGGGTTAGAGGGCATGATTAGTTGATAACATTAGCTGATTGTAAAAAAATGTTTTGGTAAATTAGCTATTAAGTGATAGTTGTTTGGTATAATTTATTTTCTTAAAAAGTTAATTGATAATTAAAACGGATTAACCAAACATATATATTGAATTTTTAACCATGTCAAACAGTTAATAGTGGTCAAATAAGTCAAAATTGACTATTAAGCTAATTATTTTATTAAACAGTGGCATAGTGTCGGTGTTCAGTTATCTTTTTTGAATATTCTTTTATCTATTCCATGCATATATTAGGCTGGGGGCCCATATTATGAGATACCCAAAGGCAGAAAAGATGGAAGAAGATCAAGAATAGAAGACACCATTAATCTACCATTCCCCACCCTCAACAGTTCTGAGCTAATTGCCACGTTTGGGCGGCGCGGATTTACCGCTCAAGAAATGGTAGTCTTGTCGGGCGCACACACCCTGGGAGTCGCGAGGTGCGCGTCGTTCAAGCACAGGCTGAGCAACTTCGACAACACGCATGACGTGGACCCCACCATCGACAACCAGTTCGCGAAAACCCTGTCGACAACATGCGGCGCCGGCGGCGACGCGGCGGAGCAACCCTTCGATTCAACGAGGAACGCATTCGACAACGATTATTTCAACGCGCTGCAACGAAGGAGTGGCGTGCTTTTCTCCGATCAGACACTGTACGCCAGCCCTGCGACACGTGGCCTGGTCAACAACTATGCCATGAACCAGGCCATGTTCTTCCTCCATTTCCAGCAAGCTATGGTGAAGATGGGCAGGCTCGACGTCAAAGAAGGGTCGCAAGGAGAAGTCCGACAGAATTGTCGTGTGGTCAACTGATCTCTCCATTATTTTGTTTTTTTCCGAAAAGATTTATTATGTGGTCTCTCGTTTTGTAAAAATGACATTTATCCCCTCCATGTGGACCATGTATGATGTATGTGTGAAATAAATAAATATAATAAACAATAAATAAAAATAGCGTTACCTATATTATATGGTCTAATGGTACCCGGGTTAGACTTCTCTGTGTTTCAGTAGGTTGAGAAAGTATATGAACAGATATAACAATGTAATAATAAACCTTTACCGACTAGAGTCACAAAGTATAATTTACTTAATATACATCATTGAATAGTAATTGCGAATTTCCTTCATCAACCAAAAAAGTAATGGGAGTGTTCGATAAATAGTTGTTAGCTGATTGGATTGGTAATTTAGTGGGTTTGACTAGTTAATAACATTAGTTGATTGTAAAAAGATATTTGGTAAATTAGCTGTTAGTTAATAACTGATTACATATAAAATGACTTTCTCAAAAAGTTGTTTTGAGTAGCTTTTTGAATTTTAGTGTTTTGAAACAATAAGTTGTTATACAAAGTTAATTAATTAAACATGCATATTGGTTGTTTAACTAAATCAAACAGTTAATAATTGTCAAATAAGTCAAAATTGACCGATAGACTAACTATTTTATCAAACAGGGCAATGACTTCTACCGTTGGTGAACAACCAAAACCATATCTCATAAAAATTAAACAACCAATAATATTCATGTTGACAATTAAAGGACTAAAAGCTTTATTTCATGTAACTATGGGGCGGGGTGGGTGGGGTGGGGTGGTTGAATTGCTATTAAGATATGTAATGCTTAAGAAACCAAAGTGCACATGATTTAGTATATTACAAAACCAGTATTTGCAGTTTTGCACACACAGACTTCACAACCAGTTTTCAGAACTAGTTTACATAGATCTAAGAACGAAATTACATTTTTGGGCTTAGGAACAAAAACTACAAGCTCTAACGCCCAAAGGCAGTCCTCCTCATCATTCTCATGAATTCCTCTGAGCTAACTTCTCCATCACCTACAACATTTCACAAGGCTTCAAAATTTAATTCATTGTCCATTTTGTATGAAGAACACAACACTTGCAAAAAGTTTCAAGTAAAAGATTGAAATCAAGAAACAATAATAAACTTACGATCTTGATCAGCTCCCTCAATCATCAGTTGAATCTCTTCATCAGTAAAATGCTCGCCCAATTCCTTGGAAATACGCTTAATGTCTCCAGCGGAGATTTTCCCCTGCATATAAAGAATTTTAGACTAGGAAAATAGGGCATCACACGTTGCGGGACTAAAGATGGCTAGATAGATAAATACATTTTTATCTTGATCAATGATCTGGAATGCTTTTGTGAGTTCTTCTTTAGTGCTCCTCTCCCCAAATTTATTAGTCATCATATGCACAAACTCATCGAAATCAATTGCTCCACTGCCATCCTTGTCAACTTCCGCAATCATTCGGTTGATTTCCTGGAATTACAAATTCAAGTAGATCTTAGCCATGTTATCACCGACAAAGGAACCACACGTTTGAACATATAAACATAAATGTGTAATCCAACTATCAGCTTAGGCTTTTAGTTGAGATGGAGCACATGTTTCAATTGTGACATCAATTTAATTGGGGACTGGGGAGAGCATGAAATGTTCACAAGATGAACAAACAAAACTAACCGGTGAATCTAAAAACAAAACCATAAAAGAATCATGTAGTAGTACCACAAAACCAACTATTTCAAGTAGATTCATTGGAATTTATAGTTACCTCTTCAGTTGCTTCAAAACCCAGAGCCCTGTAATAAAACTCCGTTAAGTTATATATACTCAAAGAATATCCCTTTGATACTAATTAGTCTTTCGTCATCAACAATGGAAAATTTGTGAAAAGCTATACAAACCTCATGGCAACATTCAACTCTTTGGCATCTATGGTGCCTAAAGAAGACGACATAAAGAACATATATAGTTAGCATAATTTCAGGAGATAATTGGTATATATAAAGTTATCAAAGAGGTTATAATACCAGAGTTGTCAGTATCAAAGAGCTCAAAGCATTCCCTTATCTCTTGCCTTTTTTGTTGTGTTAGACCATGGTGGCGTCCTCTGGGCTTCTCTCTCCTAGAATGGCTTGTCTGCATCGTGTTGTTAGTCCAAGAAGTTGGTGACAGAAAACAGAATTACAAATAGAGGGCATATGATAATGAACAAAGGGAAGTATAATACGAACAATTCCCTCAAGGCTCAATGCTAAATAGTGAGTTTTTGACAAGTTCTTTATATTTGGATGCAATTAACTACCGCCATTCTTGATTACAAATCACAACTAACTTGTAGAGATTCACTTTAAAGCCAAGATCTCAAACCGTACTATACATGTCCTAAACACATACTCAGAGGAGGAAAGGTTAGACTACTAAATGGAAATTTCATCACAAACAAATAGGAAAGAAGAACGTTACTAAAGAAATGCTATGCATTCATGGTAATTTTCTGGAAAACTAGTCAAAACCATGGATTCAAGCTCTTATAGACTGAAAATCTGCATTCACTATTGCCCACTAAGCCAAATCTCATATAGCTTTAGCTGACTGCCTAACCACAAAGAAACCGCATATACTGAAAGGCAACTTTAGTTAATTCTCAAGTATGCAGAAAACACAGTTCAAACAAGACATCTACGTATGTATTTCTTAAAATCAAAGGGCATAGCATCTGATGTGAAAAGCCTTGACTTGAATCCACCATATTTGACACTAGCTAAGTTAAATTCTCAAAGATCTAATTGTGCCCCATCCAAAGAGTAAGTGAATAAAAACAAACAAAATTATGAAGATAAGCATAGAGAAAAGGAATAAACTTTACCGTCGTTCGTTCTTCCAGAAAAGTCTGCAGTCAAGCAAATTCAAAAGAAAAGCTTAAGATCAGTAATCACAGATTAATTCAATACAGGATAATTGAAGAGGCAGCCAGACGGAAAATTTACCATGGCGATCTAAGCGAGAGGAGGAGGGATGCGGAAAATGCTTGATTTTGGGAGGTTTTGACAATTGTCTTTGTGTATCTTCAGAAACAGGCACTGTCGGAACAGTGAAATAGTTTTTTTTTTTTTTTTTTTTTTTTTTTTTTTTTTTTTTTTTTTGGAGTTCTATTACACCATTATTTGTACTATTAAATTCTAATCAAATTTTATTATTTGATACAGCAGTCATGATTGAAAATTGCTGCCTATTTTATATTATTTTTTAAAAATTTATTTAAAATTTATTAAGACTTGATAATTATAAATTATTTAATACTTTAATAGTTAATATTAAAATATAAAATATAAACATTAAAAATATGAAGGACAACTATGTGGTCTAATAGTATCTAAAATGGACTTATATTTGGAAGGTTGTAAGTTCAAGCCTCAGAAAAAACATTAAAAACATTCATAATTTAAACAATTTAGAGCTATTCACTCAAAATGGCATCGCACTTAGCGTCTAGTCATCGATTAATCAACATTAAAAACATTCATAATTTAAACAATTTAGAGCTATTCACTCAAAATGGTATCGTTTTGAGTGAAATGCCGCCTAAACCACCAATTATGGTGGTGATACATTAGGCGGCCGGCGTGGTGATACATTAGGCGGCCGGCAGCACCTAGCGTCTAGTCATCGATTAATCATCTTTCTTGTCTAAAATAAGGTCTTATTTTACTAAAACATTTGTGCTACATGGGACTGTTGAAATTGGTCTAATGAACCTTAGACATGTATTTTTGGCTTTCTCAAATCTTGATAATTATATGAATATTTTGGTTAAGGGTCTGAACAGAGATAGACGGACATCACACAAATTTTTGTCAAATTAATTAATGTAACAAATGAAGCCTCCGGATTCATGAAGGACGGACCGGTTCAATTTAGGATCGCGTAAGGCCATAAAAGTATAAAAGAGCGAACGGCCTAAAGAGAGCCGGTAGATCCCAACTGACGAAGAGCAGTATAGACGTATAGTCCTGAATTGAGTGCGTTGATCCGTCCCCATCTTCATCTTCCGTTGATTTTCGACCTAGCGCAGAGGTGAATGTCTGTACGCACACATCTGTAGCTAGAGAGAGAGAGAGTGTGTGTGTGTGTATGTATCTGTGGAAGGAGCGAGACAGAGAGTGCAGCGCAGAGTACTGTTGAAGTGCTACGAAGCGGAGCCGATACGGTAGGATAGAGAGGTAGAGAGAAATGGAGAAGATGAACCAGGCGCTGGAGAAGATGAAGATGCTGGTGGGAATGGATGTGGAAGACGATGAAGCTGATCAGCAGCAGGATTCGTCTTTTGCTTTCGTCGACGACTTCAATCGCAACTGCACTCTCTCCACCAAGCAGGTTACAAGCTCTTAATATCATTCCATCACTATTTCTTTTGAACTTACTAGCGTTTCCGGTTTTTGTAATTATGGTGTAGAAAGGTGGAATCAATCCTAACTAATTAATTGAAAGGGTTTTGATTCGTCTTGAAATGCTGAATCTCGAGCTATTTAGTTTGAATGATGAATTTATATTGTATTAGTAAAACGAATTATTCTCTAGATCAATTAGAATTATACATTGGAACTGTGGCTTATTTTTCTGCATAATTGAAATTAAGCATGAAAATTACTGTTTAAGCATCATCATTATTATTGTTAGTATTGGTACTATCATTATTTCTGCCATTTTTAATTTTATTTCTACTTACAGAACAAAAAAGATGTTATATATATACTGACCAGCAAGCATAGTGTAATTGCATTTCTTATATGAAAATTAATCTACTCTGGCTTGGATTTGCATTTAAGTATGATGTGAAACTAATTCAGTTCATATGTTATTGGATGCTGTTCTTTTGAAAGAACACACTATTAGATGACATTCAAAACAAAAGTACTATGTAGTTTTTTAAGTATCACCATATGAGTTATAACTTATATTAGATTGGAGAGGTGATATAAATCTATGATGTAAAAGGCAGTGGGGAAATGAATAATTTAAGTCAGGAGTTGAATAATAAAAGAAATAATAGGCCTAGATAGAGTAAGATTCAACTGATGGTTGTACTGCTGGTCTACTAAAGTTATACTCCGTATTATGATGGCATTAAAAGTATTTGTTTCTTTATGTGAATGTCTTATAAGCTCAAACTTGGTCTTTATTTCATTTTAATTTATCTTCTTTTACCAGAGGCTTTATGGATTTGCCATTTGCTTCGCTACTGGTGTTGCTTGTACACTTTTGGTGAGTTTCTATGTTTAATATTCTTAGTTTCTTATTTCATTCAATGCCAATATTAGTTCTGCTTCTTACTTTTATACGCAAGTAAACAATAGATGCATGAGCTTGGATCAAATTTTCTATTTTGAAAATATATCTTAGTTATAGTGGCATTTTCTAGTTTAACAAAACCTCACTACTATTGAAACAATATATTTCTTAGCTTTATGGATCATTAGCTTGGTTAGTGTCCATTTTTATAGTTTGTGTTGACATAATTATGTTACACTTTTTACTGGATGATGAAGCAGTCAAAATGAGGACTAAGATTATTTTTGCAAGTAGTAGTAATCTATGCTGTTGTGTACATATGAATCTTTGTATGTGTAACAAGGAAAAGGAAAATGAAAAGGAAAAAAATAATGATAGTACAAAACAAAATAATTATGTTGGCTTTCTGGGCTTGTGAGCCTGTCTCTTTGAGCTTGCAAGCTGATCTGATTCATTTACACCTGTATATTGCTTAGATAAGTTTATTTCTCAATTTATTTACTGAACAATGAAGCAGTCAAAATGAGGACTAAGATTATTTTTGCAAATAGAAGTAGTAATCTATGCTGTTGTGTACATATGAATCTTTGTATGTGTAACAAGGAAAAGGAAAAAAATAAGGATAGTACAAAACAAAATAATTATGTTGGCTCTCTGGGCTTGTGAGCCTGCCTCTTTGAGCTTGCAAGCTGGTCTGATTCATTTACACCCATAATTTTGCTTAGATAAGTTCATTTCTCAATTTATTTTTTGTACTATTTACTGATGAGCCAAGGATCTAACACATTGTTTTTTTATTTTTCTATGTGATAGTCCATGTTGGTGTTTTTTAATCCAGTCAAATTTGGAATAACATTCTCCTTTGGCAATCTGCTTGCACTTGGAAGGTTTGAGTATCAAATTTTTATGATGCGTGGTTTTTATTTTGCCTGGAAAAAAAGATCTATACCATCCTACAAGACATAACAGAAAGACTTTTACTATTTTTCATTTGTAAATTAATTCATTAGAATAGATGGTTAAATGTCACAGTTTTGACACTATCATATCTATAGTTTCAACAGAGATTTTCTTTGACAAAAGCTTTAAAAATCATTTCTCTATGCACTAAATACTGTTTTGTGGTAGATATTAAGTCACCTGTTAAATTAGATTCTTTTTATGGCAGCACAGCGTTCCTTATAGGACCTAAACGACAAGTGACAATGATGCTGGACCCTGTTCGTATCTATGCAACTGCTATATATCTTGCAAGCATCATCATTGCTTTGTTTTGTGCTCTATATGTGAGTTTCTGGGTCCCTTTCTCTGTTTCTTTGTCATTCCCTGATATAGACAATGCCTTTTCTTACTGCTTTTTGAACCTGTTCTTGCCTGATCTTTTTGTATCAGGTGCGGAACAAGCTACTTACACTTTTGGCAATTTTATTGGAGTTTGGTGCTCTTATTTGGTATGTCAGTAAGCTCTCATGTCTCTTTATTTCTTCAGACTGATTAACCTGCACTCTCTAATAGTTTGAGTTGGGAAGACAGAGTGCAGCAGGATTTTCTAGTTTGTGACCACTCTAAAACCAAAAAATATACTGCATTCCACATCTCACTAAGTATGGTGAAATCCAAAGTGAATCTTCATTGCTTTTGAAGTCCCCACATCTGTTGATCATTGGAATGCTAATTGCCTTAAGTCAATGTTAGCACAATTGCCAACAAAGTTGGTCAAGTCTCACATAGCTACATCAGCTAGGTTCATAGGATATTTAGTAATGATTACTGAAAGTCTTGCTCATTTGTTATATACTAAACTAGATTTCTTTGATAGATTTTGCCACACATTGCTGTTTTTAGCTGAGAATCTTGTTTGCTTCTGTAATTTCAACAGGTATAGCTTGAGTTACATCCCATTTGCAAGGTCCATGGTCTCAAAAGTTATGGTTGCTTGCTTTGATACCGAATTCTAAGTGGCATACTCATGAGAGGGGTTCAGATTTGCAATTTCTGTATAGTAGCATGAATCTCATACATGACAAAACCTGGTGTTCTGATCCAGAGATCGGGTTAGGTGAGTGCACCACCTGTGTGTAACTAACTAGTTACAATCATTTTGACTGGACCAACTGCTGGTGCCTATCAACGCTTTTTCTTTCTGCTACGTTGTGCTAGGGATTTGTTTACCCTTGTTAACAAGTGTTATTATCTCTTCATATGGTCGATGCGTTTGGTACAAGATTGTATTACATACAGTGTTGCAAAAAACGTTAGGCGCTCCCTAGGCGGCAAGGGGCGCCTAGGTGTCAATTTTTTTTTTTTTTTAATTAAAAATAAAATTAAAAATTAAAAATTTTTAAAATTTAGTAATAAAATATAAGGTTTCCATAGTTATTTCTCAAAGATTATTTAGGAAAGTGGTTGTAAAATTGTTCAAAAGATTGTTTAAATGATTTAAATACATAAAAAACTAAAATTAAGAGCTAAAGAAGTATTTTTTTGAGAAATTAGTGGACCAAACCGCCTTCGGCGTTTGCGGTGGATAGATCTCGAAAAAATACGTGATTTGAAAAAAAAAATTGTCCAAAACGGACAACCGAGTCAAAAGTTATGTCTTCCCGAACTTTTCGCAATTTAAAACTCAAAAAAAAAAAAAAAAAAAAAAATTAAATTGCCGGTTTAGCCGGCTAGGCGGCCGCCTAGCCGGTCGGCCGCGGAAGAGGCCGATTCCGGCCTTCTTCGCGGCGGCGGTCGGGCGCCTAGGCGCGATTTTTTGCAATCATGGTTACATAATAACGAATCAATCCAGAGTAATCACTCTCTTTATGTTGAGACGGAAGAAGTCAAGTCAATTCAGACCAAAGAATACCAATACGTTAGAATATTATGTGTATATGTACCTATATATATATATATATATATATATATATATATATATATATATATATATATATATATGTTGAGATGGAACTTGGAAGAAGTCAAGTCAATTCAAACCAACTTATAAATACAAACATGCACTGTGCTCTACTTAACTTTTGACATGCATTGCTAAGTAATCTTAAAGTGTACCGTCAAGCATTTCTAAATGCATTAGAGTTGACAATTAATGAAATTGCTTAGCGATGCATGTCAAAAGTTAAAAATCAATGACTACATTTCTAAATGTACTAAGCACTACCTAATTGTCGTGCATTTAAAAAATACTTTATGGTGCATTGTTACTAACTAGACAGTGCATCCGCACATTCTTACGGAAAGGCTTGTCCGCACCAGAATATATATATATATATATATATATATATATATATATATATATAGACACACACACTTGACTTGAAAATAATATACCTAATACGACAAAATCACTATGATATCATCACTGACTCTCTGTACATGGATATTACAATTGAACATGGTTTCCTCTAATTCATTAATTCTTAGCTAGAGCTTTAAACATTGTGCCTGTCTTTTGCTAGAAAATGCAATCCTGCCCTTCTTCAACTCTTTCTTGCATTCTGCGGGTAATTAACGTCAGCTTTTAAGTACCATTTTTTTTTTTTCTATTAAAGTACAAAGTCGCCATTCTATTCAGCAGTCTGTGATGCCCGATTTTCTTGTCTGGGGTTACCTGCTGCATAAACTTGAGCATGGTCTCTGAATATGGAAAGGAAGGAGTTGACACTTTCAGAAGTAGCACCCCCCAAAATCCACAACAGTAAGGAGCTAAATGGATTCATGGCTCCGGGGTTGGGGTTGGGGTTGGGGTTGGGGTTGGCTCCGTTCTCAGGTGGGCGGATATCAGGCTGTTCTCCAATTTGAAGGGGATTTCCTAATCTATCTGGGTTTCCATTTGCTGCTACTACTTCACCTCCTGAAAATTCTGTGCTGCCATCTCTTGGCACTGCTGCTTCAATTCCTGCTCTAGGCCCAACTCCAGGAGGCAAATCTGCATTGACTGGACTGGGATTCCTTGTATTTAGCCTTGTGATATGTAGGGTTGATGCAAGAAAAGTCTGTGATGTGATGTGAAAGTCCGGTTGCTGTTGAAAATGTGAACGTCGGTTTTGCATATACCTCTGCAGTGCTGGAACCTGAGTGGAAGTCACTATCAATGACCAATTGTTTTCAACTCTGGTAACATAAAACATTCAAACTTCAAAGTCATGAACAGGATCTCACCTCAAAACGGTTCCAGAAGTACATAATTAGGTGGTTCACGAATGCAGCAGTTGCAGAGAGTGCTAGATAAGAAAACCCTGGTAAAAAGTGAACTACATAATAAGAGAGCAGGTAGAATTTGGATTTAAAGAATTCAATAATGTCTAAAGTTCATTCCACTGTACCGTAAGTATAGGAAAAGAAGTAGATGTGGAAAACCAGAAAGTAGAGCAAAAAGAAGCGGGGAAAGTATTTCATTGATATTGGTGTACGTACACTGCAAGAAATTAACAAGAATGATTACATTAGAGAGAGGGTGGGAAAAAGGCACATCAGAGTGGTTGCTTGCAAGGAAGTGTCACTTTTATTTATTTATTTAAAAAAAAAAAAAAAAAAAAAAAAAAAAAAAACAATTTGGAACTGAAGTGTAACTAAAGAAGGTATTTGAAGTAATTGCTGTTTAATTGAAGATCCTGGCACAGCAACTACAGTAGAAAATGAAATCCTGAAGAGAGCAGACAAGTAGGTATGTTTCAAGAATTTGATTAGCTTTGAAAAAAAAAAAAAAAGAACTGATAAAATAATGGTTTTTGACTTTTTGTTGTCTTCTCCAAAATTCCCTTTTATCAGCATCATCTAGACTTCAACAATTATTACAATCAATTTTCTCCTAAACTTATTTGATTCCATAACTTTTACCACCCCCAACCCAAGTGTCCATATTATTACAGTGTGATTCACACACCTATGAAGATGCATATGATGCATGCGCACACACGTAGATATAGAGATATTTAGAGGGAGGGAGGGAGAGAGAGAGAGAGAAACCTGATTAGCGTAAATAGTTCACAAAGCCAAACAAGAATCAAGACCATGAAAGCCAATAATTGATCATCATAAAACTCAAACAGGAAAAATAGGATACCAATCATTATCTGCAATTCAGGAATGAACTTTTCAGGAAAGTATCATAATCAATTGCAAATTGTGCACATGTCAAGAAATAAGCAAATTAATTAATTAAGAAAACAACATGAGCGGCTTACCGGTACAAAAACAAGGGATTCAATTACATGCACAAAGATTAACTGAAAAGTTGGAAGCCTATGCCGAGCATGATGTTGGAGCTGAACTGAAACAATGTTTGCCAAGGAGACAATGAATAAGAAATGAGAGGCATGGAATGTGGTGGCTCAAAACAGACAGACAAGATATATCCTCTCTGGCAGCCAATACAACAAAATACATTAAGAATCATCTAAATAGGCAATGAAACTGTTCATTTAGGCATGAGATTAAAAGAATCAACAACATGACTGCTAAATAAGTAAAAGCCTCCTCTAACAGTAGTATAACATAGTGCTTATAAAAAATAAAATAAAAATGTAGACTGGCATCGCATGTAATTTTGGACGTACATTGTTAGGATAAAAGGGGCCTAACAAATAGATATGGACCAAACCTGTAAACTTCAGCATGCGAGTTTGGGTCTCTCTTAGTGTAAATGAAACTGACATTGTGGTTGTGAAGAAAACAAAAAGTGACATCATTAGCACACCACACTTTGTCACAAGGTAATCTGCAAGAACAGAAAGCAAAATGCAGTATCATATTTATGCTCATATGACTTATCAAACTGAAAAGAAAAGTTGTATGCTGCACTTATTACTGCCCAAAGTAAGATATGTATGCAACAAAAGCATTCTTAATGTCTAAAAGAAACAGGAATTTCACAGTATGCATATTTAGCTAATTACCACCAATAGTCAAACATCTGATTAAACATAATAATCTTCACAAAATTTCATCATCATTTTCTTCTTTGGACTACATTTCAATAGTGTCTTATATGATTGGTTTTAATTGCAGTTGCTCTTTAGAAACCATGAGAAAAATAAGCCTTTCATTGGAGAAGCACACTTTCAGTTAAATGTTTTCCTAGGCCTGAATTTGAGCATTGTTCTCTGTTATTTCTTTTACACTAGATGCACAAAACTCTTTCCTCCCACCACCAGCACATATATGATCTTCAACTTTGCATAAACACTATGTTGATATACTAAAGTCTGGCAGTATTGAATTGAACTAGCGCAAAGGCATGCATAAGCATGGAAGTATTGGACTTTGGACTAATTTTTTCACAGCAACAGTAAAAAATGGCTGTCAGATGCGCATGTGATTCTCATAGACAGAAAAGAAATGCATGGTTCAACAATCACAGACCTCCAAACCTTGCAGAACTTTCAGGTTGCTCATGTGCATAAGTAAGATTAAAGAACTCCTTTGTTTGGTGATTATAAAGATAGCCTGCATGCAAGTTCCAAATAACCATCATAATCATGGAAAAAACAATATGAACCATATGCAACATATACCATATACTCTTCATAATAAGTACTTTAAAAAAAAAAAATCAAATTCAAAATGAGCATGAGATGTGACTCATTTTAATAGGAACACTAATTCCAAAGCAAAATCATAAAACCAAATAAGTAATGGCTAGTAATGCATGTCAGAAATGGTGAAGGCCTGAGGCAAAACTGCAGAAAGGGGACCATAAAGAAGTGTTAAGGAATTGCACTACAGAAATAAAAATAAAATGTGCATTAAGAATGAGGCATGTCAACCTGTTGCATATGTAATGATGTGACTATTCTAGGGTACAACAAAAGAAGAGAACACAAGGTCTGAAGAGGAAAGCACAAAAAACTGCGTCATATTTTGTCCTGTATGCAATAACTGTAGTATGAGATATAGAGAACTACTTAATACCTTGACCCGGAGAACTCAACAAACTATTAATCAGAATAGTATCATATCCAACAAGCCTGTTGATAAGAAGTTGCTGCCACCTGAAAGAATTAAGTCCATTTAAAAAGGTTATGTGTCATTATAGTATAAAATTGCTAATTCTCCACTATACATCTTTAGAATCAAGAGTCTCATATCTTTTAGTCCAATCAAATTATTGTCAAGGTCTTTAAGGAGGGAGAATTGTAAGAAGAACAATAAGATCTATTGGCCAATGGTAATTTTCTAAACAGAGGGTGCCACACATCAAGGTGAAATCTGCTATTGAGAAGTCAAATATAAAAATGAGGTCTACAGTAGAAGGTGAACTTAGTCAAACTCAAATATGTTACCCGAACTCTTAATTTTAACCTGGCATATCCATGGCAACAACAAACTCATATCCAAGATGGGTCCTTTAAAACACACTTACACACCACAAACTTGGTGCAAGTTGGGCATATCCATGCAGTACAAAAACCTGTATCTGGCATGGATACCTCATACCTTCCGTGTGTAAGACTGAACTAAGTGCCCATCCCTTCTACTCTGATAAACTATAAATCATTTAGCTATTTATAAAAGAATGCCATTAAGATCCTTTTTTATTTTGGTGCTGCTTTGTATGTTCAGTCTCCTCTACTCTTATAATATTTTCTCTCCTTTGGAGCGACATGAAGATAATAACCTGTTTCCAAAGCATGGATGCTCAGCTGAGATGCTTATGTTGATTGCACGAATGTTGTGTTGTAACCTGGCTTCTTCTGGAATCAAGAAATAACCCTAAGGAGAAATATCACATATGAATAAACTTTAACAATGACAAAATGGATTGCAACATTAATTCAATAAATATTAACGAGAGACTGGAAGGATAATCTGAAAAACAGATGAAACAGATTAGGAGTACAACCTTCTCCACTGTGTATATGAAAGTTGGTTCATATGTGTTGCTTCTCCTCTCAAGCCATTGTACTGTAATATCCATATAGCAAAATTAAGCATTTCCATATTTCATGTACATGCACCCGTAAAATTTGTTCATGTGACATAACTATAACAATGCCAATAAAAATATTACCAGCATAGGAGTTAAGCCTGTGCAAATGCAGCGTTTTAAGCAGCTCTGGAATATCAATTTTCAAATGTATACCAGCAATATCCTGCACATCAAGAGTTTGTTATGTGCCCTCGTCACGGGCAGGAAAGCACAAAAGAAAAGAACAAAGAATAGTAAATCAAAAAGGAAAAGAAAATGTTGGGTTTGCTTGCAACACAAAAATCCCTTGTCCCTTAGTTTAGGGTTAAATTTCCACTTGTCTATTATTATAGGGTTGATTACAAGGATTCGTAAACTAAGAAAGCTTAATGATTTGATAGGTTCCAAATAACTAAACTGCCTAACTAATTCGAAGACTAAGAGCAATAAACGAAATAATTATCTAGTAGTTTCTAAATGAGAATACAAAGTAATAAGCTAAATAGCTATTTAGTAATTTCTTAATAACTAAACTATGTAATGTAATTTTAATAAAATAAGACTTCTCCAATCATAGCAACTCCCTAAATAACCATGTACCCCAGAATGTATCAGAGTTCAACACTGTTCAATAAAAGCAGTTCAGCAAGATACCAACACAAGGCAATGAAAGCATGAAAGCTTCATCAAATGAATCAATGTAAATTAAATCAACAAAGAGAAAACTCTGAGAGTTAGGCTTTACTTCATTACCATTTAGCTTATCAATTTAACATCACCAGAACTTAACTCTAATGCCAATTTAGAAAACACAAAATGTCATTTAGAAAATATTTTAAACTACACTCTGAAAAAGTAAAGTTGAAAAATAAACCAGACAATAAAATATGTGCAGCTTAGGCATTAGGATTAGTTCATGTTTCAAGATGTTGAATTTATATATTTTATGAAAGGTCCACATTTTCATGCAAACAGTTGAGTGGGTGTGGATGTGCAAAAGTGTGCGTCCATGGCACTTTTCCTGTAAGTGAACTTTGAAGACCTGCAGAATAGTGATGTTTTCAGTTGAGTCAAATGTGAATATAAAATTTAAAATGCATTATTACACGACCTTTAGGCTTTTGAAAAAAATAAATAAAGCATGATCTTGTTGGCCATTAAATATTGAATGTGATTTTCCAAAATCACAACAATTACAGAATAAGATAATAAAAACATTCAAGGTGAGCATGGTAAGAAGTATAAGCACATCACATTAAGTTTGAAAAATAACTCTTCTTTCAAAACTATACAGTAAGCATTCCCTCTTAAGAGCTTTCCTTTTGGAGATTAATATGAAAAAATGCACTTTCTATAGTAATTATCAACTACTTAATTAGTTATTTAGTTAAGCGCATATTTATCTCAATCTTTAAACCACTTACCCATAATCCTCCAACAACACGCTTTATAAATCTCCAAAGGACAGACAAACGCCCATGCCACTTTCGGCCGAGCTGGGATATAGCTGCTTTGAGCGATTCCTTTGGTGAGATAAGAAGCCGGCTAAGTGACCCATCTTTACTAATTTTAAGAGCAGTATCATCACCTGCTGACTTAATGCTATCACTGCCGGTAGAAATTTCAGGTTGAGATTTCAGAAATTCACTATCTGCCTTCCAAAATTTTGGAGGAGATTTACCCGTCCAAGCTCCAGCAACAAGCCAGTTCAACCATAACTTTGCTGTCAGAATAACTGATCCATCTTCTACAACATGTATGACTTTCAGAATCTCACTATTACTTTCCCCACTAGAGACATCAACTTCATTATACTCCGTCTCATTCTGGAACCACAAGCCAGCACTGGTAATCTGTAGCATGAAGTAGCATCTTGTAAGTGGTACCTTAAAATTATATCAATTTAACCGACATATTACTGCAACCAGCATACTGCATAAACTCAATAGAGTAGCAAAAACCTTGATTTGAATAATTTGCACATCTGAGATGTCCACTTTTGACAACTCGCTCGAACAGCCAGGCTACAAATCAGCAAAATTAACAAAGTCACAACTCCAGAACCAACTGAAATCATCAAGGCAATTCTCGTAACGACTAATACCATAATGAATTCAATAATAATAATAATAGTAATAACAACGCAGATCATTCCCGATAACCCTAATTCCTTCATATATATAACTGAAATTGAATTCTATAAAGTAATTAGAAATCAAAACAAGGGAGAAAATTATACCTGCTGAACATAGTTGGCGTGCATAACAACGAGAATACAGAAGAGAGTGACGGCGACGAAGAGCAAGAAATATTCGAGTGTAGCTCGAATCCTCGGACTCAGCATCTGAGAGAACCGTTCCTGTACGCGTATAAACGTCTGTTCCGGATCCATCGATTATCTACGCCTATATACACACACATATACATGCATACATACAAGTGTGAAGGTTTTGTATGTATCTACGAGTATCAACACAATCGTATACGCTCAAATTCAATTGCTACAAATTTATGATGCAAACAACACCGTGTAATTAATCTCTGTATCTTCAGAGGACACTCAATAGAATCATAGGTTCGCCGATTTTGCTGATCGGCCAAGTTTTAGGATTAGTTTTGTGCTGGAATCGAAGCTGAGAGTTTCTTCCCCGAAGATGCCTGCACTTGGGGAGCATCGTCAAAGTTCAAAGATGGAAGCCCAGTGTAGGATGGCGTTCGCGCTAATGGGTCCCGCTGTGCCAATGCTTTTCTTCCAAACAATTTTCAACATACCCCTCATATTTAATAAATTATCCCTTAGACGCCCTTTATTTTAAGTTTTGGCCTCATTTGGTTTTTTGTTTTTTGTTTTTTGTTTTTTTTTTTTTAATGTGAAAATATTAATATGCAAAGAGTTAAATATAACATCACAAATAAAATAAGGTAAGATGTATCCCAAGTCTCCCTACCATATTAAAAACTCATAGGCTTTACTACCAAATAAGTTATATTCTATAAGCATTCAAAAAAAAGTTATATTGTATAATTTATTGATTTTTTAACATGTGAATTAAACAAAAGCAACGAATGTAATTTAAAATAGCCATACAACATGTGTCTTTTATTTAGTTTTTACTTCCCTTGTTATTTGTGGCTTTTCATTATCGTATTGATTTAATAATTTTGGCTACAAAATTATATAAATGATATAATTGAAATAAGTCAATTAATTGCTTAAGCTAAATTTTATAGCTTTCTTGTTCTATAAAAGGTTGAATCTCTAACAGCAATAGCCTCCCACCTCAGTCCGATAGAGTATTTGGGATGATGTTAATCATAGTAACTAAGTAGCTCAGCAGATATGACTAAATGTCAGTATGTATAATAGATTTGTCCATTCTGAATATAATTTCACATTACTGTTATTGAGTTTCAGATCTTGATCTCTTGTCCCAAATATTATCTATTAAATTGGTGAGTTAAACTCGCGTGAATGACCTATGGTTTGAAAACCTAAACAATAAACCCTAGAAAGATAAAGCCAGGATCCCAAATCATCAAAAAAAATGTCCCAATCAACTAGTTGAAACCAAGGTTGGAATATGTGCTAAGTGCCCATTGAACAATTGATGGCCCCCTTGTGCTAGTCCCAAATTGAAACTAAAATCATAACTTGGGATTTGCAAGAGAAAACCCTATTGTATAAAATAAAATTAATAAGTGAAAAAGTAACACTCAAGCGATTAGAGTTTTGTTTTTGATTTGAAAAATTAAAAGAGAAAGGAAAAAATTACAGTAAAAAAGAAAAATTGAGAACTTCTAGAGTCGATTTGGATTTGGATGTCTGGTTGTTGATGACGTTCGATGAGCAACGACTTAAATTTATTAGCAATTACGACGATGGCGTCTCAATGTTAATCGTCGACTACTGACATGCCATGGCGAGCGAAGTTGCTTTATCAATTACGGTCAGCGATGGGATCGTTGTGAGTTGTGCAGCAATCTATAGAATTGGTAAAGGTTGAGTTTTGAAAGAGAGATTTGCTTGTTTGATTTAGTTTAGTTGTTTGCTCTTCATCTTTTCTTATACTCGATTATGGGATTGCTTTGTTCAAAACTATGTCGTTTTGAGCAAAACAACTTAATTAAATAAATTTAAAAATAAATGGTTAAACATGTGATTTGTCCAATTAATTGCCTGAGTGCTCGACTAGCCAACTAATTGACCAAAACAACCAACTAGTCAACAACCAAATAGAATGGCCAAATCGACTCGGGCTAGAGCGGCCTAATGTATAGCCAAAAACCTAGACCAAGTTTTATAAGGCATCCTTAATTTTTGTGGTTTTTGAGGTGCCAATTAGGATAGAGAGGAGGGAAAGAAGAAGGAAAAAAAATAAATCTGACGCATTGCAGGAAAAAAAGCCTCTTGATGCACCAGCCCACCTAGCTAGGCAATGTCTACGTGCAAAAATTGAGCCTGTACGTGCAAAATTGAGCATCTCTTCTTCATTTTCTTTCTCTCTCTTGCGAGTTCCACATACAAAAAATCGCGTTACGTGCAAAAATTGAGCCTCTTTTCTTCATTTTCTCTCCTGCGAGTCCTACATACAATTTACAGGACATCTCTCGCTCTAACAATCGTCTAAACGTGCTGAATTACATAGATAATTGGATGATAGTCTTTCATCAATGAGACCCATCACATAAGTCCACTTGTCATCTTACTTCAAACTTACCAATCACTTTATTCTCGTTCAATCAATATATTTTCGTATCCTAAGTAGAAATATTATAATTGATCAAGGATTGGAAAGACAAAATTATACATAAAGAATTATATAACAATAACAATGCACTGAGAATATTCGATTTACATTATCTTCAACCAAAGACAGGATATTCTAGTCATCACTGTCACATGGTTTATTTAAACTCATCACCAACTCCTATCCTGTTGAGTAAATAAACTAGTACAATATTTAAATTCATCATCCACTCTTATCCTATTGGGTAAATAAGCTGATACAATATTCATAACAATACATTAAACAATGGTTATTATGCACAAGCATTGATCTCTGAAGCGCTATTCTGTGAACTTCAAGGAAGTATAGGAGAGCGAGCCACCATTGCCCCAGCTATTGTGAATAAGTTCCGCTCTGGGGTTTCCACCAGCAGCACCAATTGCAACATGTAATGGATAGAAGTGTTCTGGCCATGGGTGATTAACTTTTGCATGTGGTGCCTTTACTTCATACTGGTTAATGTCTTCATACCTACACAGCGAAATCACAGCCATGTCAAGAAAAGCAAGAAAGAGTTTGCAACGCCAGAGGCAGAAGAGAGTCTTCGGAATATGACATTGTCTGGTGGAGAATGTTGATACATTCCAAATTACCAAAATCTTGACAGATAGCATGTAACAAATGAAAGATATAGGTCAAGAGATGTTAACTACAAAGAAATCAACATATCAGAACAAGGGCATTGATGATGATAGGTAAATATAAATATACTAGATAAATAACCTGCCCACAAAAGACAAAATCTCTGGCCAAACAGGATAGTGGAGGGCTAATGGGGGACCAGTGCTACTAGATAGATAACTACTAGGATGATTGAATGCCCCCTATCCTAGCACACTTTCCTGAATCGATTGGCTAAATGTACATTCAGTCAAACATGTTTGGACATATTCAATCCATGGTCAACTAGTAGACAAACAGCATTTTGGTGATTTGTCACATTTGACAGAAACGAGTTTCACTAACAAGTCTACTTGATCATGGAAGCTAGTCATGGCTAAATTAAGACTAGTTTCTCCAGATGCAAAAATTATAAAAGAAAAACAATAAGTATCCGCATACTATTGTGAGGGACTAGATCCAAATGACATACCTTCCATTGAGAGTAGTATCCTTGAGCCAATCATCAAACTCTTTAGCCCAAGAAGCAGGAGGGCCATCACGGGGAGCCCTTAAGTTATGAGTGGCAGATCCAGAACCAAATATGAGAACACCTTCTTTCTTAAGAGTAGCCAAGGCTTTACCCAAATTGTAATGATAGGTTCCGTCCATTTGTGTCTGGACAGAAAGCTGGCAAACCGGGATGTCAGCCTCTGGATACATGAGCATAAGAGGAACCCATGCACCATGGTCCAAACCACGTTTAGTGTCTACATCAACTTTCTTGACCCCGGAGGACTCGAGCAATTCAATTGCCCTTTTTGCCAACTCTGGAGCTCCAGGTGCGGGGTACTTGAGCTGGCATTAGAAACAGAGGTATAATAAGCCTATACAGGTCATGATACAGATAGATGATAAGCTCACTCCAATTAATGTTCCAAATAGGAATTTGAACTCTGATAAGTAATGAATTTCATCACCAAGATGAGTTGAATCACAACAGATAATCAGATTCACTAATTAAACGGTCAAATCAAATAAGAAAAGGTAACATCAGCATTAAACCAAACAATTTCGAGAAATGAGGAAAGATCAAAGCAAGGAAAATGAAGTCATTACTTCCTACCGGAAGACACATGAGTCATGATTCAACTTCCTAGTCAAATCAAATACCTCCTAGTCTGCACAGAAGATCCAGTTTCTAATAATAGGCCTTTATTATGAAATCAAATGATTTAAACTCTAAAATCGAAGCGATCATCTTCAGATCATGATATTAACAAGTCCCAACTACCAAAATACATAGAATATAGGGATGGCTGACCTGATACATTTGCTTGGGGAAACCGTAGAAGTCATGGATGGTGTCGTTGCGGCCACGGATGACGTTGATGGTGGGGACGGAGGTCTCCCAGTGGGCGGAGATGACGAGAATGGAGGTGGGCTTCTGCGGGAAGACTTTCTCTCGGAAGGCTTTGAGGAAATGGCGGGCTGGCAACGAATCATCGATGGAGAGAGTCGGCGAGCCATGAGATATGAAGAACGTCTCGTTCAAAGCCAAAACACCAGCCATTCTGCAATTCGATTCACTTTTTTGTTTTTTCTATCGCCCCTTTGACCTTCACTAGACCTCTTTTTATAAGCCTACCTTCCTTACCGCCCTGCCCTATATGGCTATATTTCCTCACTTCATCCATCCGCGATAAACACGCGTGTATTTTTGGTAGTTCGAAGATTCCAATTAGTTACGGAGTTTTTTTTTTTTTTTTTTTTAAATTTAATTATTATTAAATCATTTTTACTCAAGATTGACAACCATTACTTAATTTTATTTATTTTTAATTGGAATTAATACATACGTCTGACGTCACCCATGAGCTCACTTCCTACAAAATCAAGCCAATGCCCACGGCTGGTTACCCATAGCTTTGCATAATTGTATTTGACCAAAAGAATTTAATTCAAAAATAGAATTTCAAATCGGAATTGAAATGAGTTTTAATAAAACTAAAATTTTATTTAAAAATAGTTAAATAAAATTGAAATTTACTCCTTTTTTATTTTTCCTTGAGGGAGTGTTGATAACATTGACTTTTATAGGTGAATTGTTGGTATTTTGTAATTCATTTTTCTGCAACTATAAATTAGGCTCATCTATACATAAAATATGAAGGACAACTCTAACCAAGTTGGTCAAACAATTAACTTAATGACTACAAGATTACAAACTCAACTCTCAACCGGAGTGCTTTACTAATCATCTTAATTTGAACTGATCAACTATAGATAACTTAAAATGGTTTACCTCCTTATGATTCTTTGACAACTAAGATCATTAGACCCGGTTTCCCTGTTAACTAAAAATAAAATAAAATAAAATAAAAATCTGAACCTAATTAAGTAGGCAGGCAAATGTCCCTTTACTCTGTTTCTAAAGACTTGAAGAAGAATTTGAAGGGGGAGATGGTAAAAATTGAGTGCTTCTAGATATACACTTATCATCCAGATATAAAAAGATACATGTTGGTCAGAACAGGAATGGGTACATATGCTACAAAGAGAAGTATATAGAAGGTGATGAAATGAAGGAAAGACAGATGCAGCTATTCTAAGGTTCCTACTTCTAAGATTTTAAGCAGTCTACATAATCCGGCTGCTTTCCTTCTTCTAAGTTTTTAAGCAATCTAAATAACCCAGCTGCTTCCCTAATCCTTGAGAACTCGATACAAAACGCTTGGACTTCAATAAACAGATCTTTAACTGCAAAATGAATCAAAATGTAACTTGATTAAAAGCAAAGCAGCAATGTGTTACTAGTTTTGTATAAATTTTTGCATTTATAATTTCAACTTTATTCTTCAATACCATTGAAGAAGATCTGGAAATATGACCTTTAGGTCAGATGTTGGTTTATTTATCTTGCCAAGGTGCCATTGCCTCTCACAATAAACAAACTCATCGATATCCCAATACAATTAAAAAAAAAAAAAAAAAAAAAAAAACTTTTCCAGTAATTTTGCATTTTATTAATGTTGGCATATTAATGGGTGAGTTTAATAGTGTTGATATTCTGCAAGAGAAATGAGAAGTGCCACCAAGCTAACACCTGTCGAATACTTTTGTTCTTTATATTGGGATACGTAAAACCATAAAAACCCCTGGTACTACTTTCAAATCATGAAGCAACATGAACTGATCCACAAAAATAAGAGTTCCAATTAGAACATTTACTTACCATCAATTATTTTATTCCGGATCAAGCTCTGCAGGAAGACACAGACAAGCCTTACAAGTCTGTTCTGCATATACCTATCCTGAAATTTGGAAAAGAAAAAGAAAGTGAATATGTAAAAAGAATAGACTATTAACAGCAATCATGCTCAGAATATCACTTCAATAAAATAGTTGGTAGTAAAATGTAAATAAAACTCAGTTCTATTCATCCACTTCCAAGAAGGTTCTTGGTGTATTAGCAGAGTAAGAACTAAGAAGAGAGCACTAATAATGGTGTGGTGTTATGTAAAAAGTATTTAATGGTTATTGGGATTATAGATTAAACAATCTAATTTTTACATGCTCAGTAAAATCTATAGATTAGGCATCCCAGAATAATTTAAACTTATATAACAGAAACTAAACTAAGGTAAGAAGCAGAGGCAATAAAGCAACCTTGATATTCTCACAGGAAGATATACAGTTGGTGATATACATATGTATGAATTCAGTTGGCAAATCAACTGCTTGGGTGAGCCTGTTAACTACTTCCATAGAATGAAGACTCATTTCCATATTGACAAGAACTGTAAAGTATCTGCAACCACAATTACCACATAGATAATTCATTAACATCAGACATTCATCAAATTGAGTACCAGAACCACTAGTTAGAATTTCGTAATATATAATCAATTGAATTTATGAAGCATTAAAACAAGTGTAACAGGAATATTAATCAATAAATAAGGATAAGAAAGACATACTCGGCAATCTCAGGTGAATTCACTAACTTCACAAGAACTTCTACTGCAATAACAGGATTGTTCTCAACGAGCTCCTGAAATCAGAATATATGAACTTTAAACACTCAAAGACACCTATATTCCCAACTTTAGGTTATGGTACTTACTGGAAGCTTTCTTGGTGTCAAACCACAACGGTATACAAGCTTTGGGTCATTTGCCAACTCCAGTAGAACTTCCTGGAAAAGAGGTTAAGAAAACACATCAGAAATGCTAATGCAGTGAAACAAAGAACTAAAATAAGTAGGAGGAATTGAAGAAAAACCGCATTGATTTAAAAACAATCAGTGATAAGTAAATACGGAGTAGAAAAATGTGATGAAAATTAATCTTTAAAGAGAACTAGAGATGGCAAATTAGCAATGCAGCCTGACAGATTTTAACTACACTAAACTTGTGTATTGCCCACACTATCAATCGATCAGTCTATTACCACACTATTCTAAACCATGGGTTGTTTAGATACACCCCCTTTGCTCCATTCTAAAACAGACAAACATTCTAGAAATATGTTTTGACAGCACCAACACAAAGGCAATTAAATTTTCCAGACTCCTGAATATATAAAGATGTTGCATGGCTATATAGAAATAATTTTTTGTCTGGCTATGGGAAATTGCACACTGTTATTCATATCTAGATCTCAGACACCAAAAAAAAAAAAGAATATTTATCTTGGTTTTGTGAATCATTTCATTCCAATTGCAGAAAGTCTTAACAGGATATGATACAGGTTAAAGATTCAAACAGTAAAGGGCACAACACCTCTTGTTGGGTAGGAGCAAGTGGTCCCTTCAAAGCTTTTGCAATCAAATCTCTCATTGCTGCCCCTCTAGTATCAGCACACATTCCATGATCCCACAAAAGCTCATAATTGTAATCAGGGTTTAGCCACACTAGCTACAAAATAAAAGTGGCGTATATTTAGTTGTATGACAGTATGACTCATTGACTTGTATCTAGTGAAATTGGAAAATAGATCAAACTTCTTTTAGAGAAATTTAATAGAGTATTAAATATGTGCTTACTTCACCATCCAGTACTGGAAGCCTCGGAGGGCGAGGCCTTATCCACTGAGGCCCTAAGCCTTCCAGTGACAGATTTGACAAGAGTCCAGTTATAGTCTCATTGATATCCCCAGATCCAATCTTTGGTTTAGATCCTGGTTGTAAATCAAACCTGAAATTCCACAATGCTATGCTAGATGAAAAAAAAAATGACCAAGAGATATAAAAAAAAAATGTTGTTTCTCAATTCAGCTATCACAATTACAACAGTCACTTCTTCCTGAATTGACCTTTTTGTCAAACATTAACTGACCACCTAACTAGATGGAAAAACAAATAAATAAATAAATAAATAAAGAGACTCATACTCTGGTGAACTGCTATCACAACCATGCGGCAAATCAGGATCTGGAATGGTATTTTTCACCAAGTTGCTCTTGAACAAGCAGCTAAATGGTTCTGGCAAAGCTTTACCTTCATACTTCTCTTTCAACTGTCCGCGTTGTGGGAAAGACTAGCCATTCAACAACGAAAGAGACAAGGTCGGTAAGTGATAACAGTGCTAAAGCAATCCAATGATACTTTGAATATCAACACTAGATACTTGGAAATCTGTTACTCACATGTCGTGAAGGTTCAAAACTTTTCATGTAATCTGTAGCAGACTGTTTCAAAACCTGCAGGTATGAGAAATTGCTCAATTAAAATGGGTGAATGTGAACAAACAATTGTATACAAATAGCTTTTGGAGAATCCCTTTTGGTAAAGTGTGGGACAGTGAAAAAAAAAAAAAAAAAAGTACTCCGTAATAAAGTTGTTAGCTACTCCATACTCCACTAATCTGAAGTTATATATCCATTACACTAAACAGACTATTTGTTTTTCTGTTGACAGGTCAAGATTGTTACAGTGGAAGAAGTTATATGCAAGGGAATGAGCAAGTACAACCTCTTTACTATTGGCAGAGTTTAGCAACTGAAGTATAAATGCCCTTTCACATTTTTCAGCTTCTTCTTCAGATGCTGCCTGCAAGTGAAAAGAAACACATGAACACCCCATTCATTATTCCTCCCCACCCCCCGGGCAGACTTTCACATAGTAAGTAAAAATAGCCACCACAGAACGAACATAGGAATGTGATGTAAAGAAATATGCATCTAAAGCCACTTCAGTTCACTTTTTGCCTTTCTTATGCCATCTTGTCACAATATACAGATAAACATTTGGCTCTATTCTCATTGTACCAAGATTAAACATTCTGAATTGGGCCAAATCCTATCAATTTCTTCTCAGTAAAATGAACCACTGTTTAGAAATGGCATATAAAAGGACCCTAGAGTTTTGGAATTGGAGGACCAGTGTTTGCTGATTGACACTATATATTAATGAGATTGACAGAAAACAGAAAATCTGCCAAAATCTTTACCCATGTGTATACCAACAATCAAGCATAGACAGAAATTCTCCCACATTTTTATATTGTCAAAGATCATTATCTGGCTACTAATGCTCTTCTGTAATAGGAGTAGCATGTGTCATTAAATACACTTAGTAGGCAAAATAATTGCATTCGAATGGAACACTTACATTTACAAGCAAAGAAATGAAGGGATTTGAAGAAGGCTCCTGGGAAGAATACACTCGATAAAGAATTGCAAAAGCAACCAATCGCTGAGAAAGTTTAAGAAATTTCCCCTGCAAAGAAAAATTTGAACAACCCAGTATATATGCATTAAGTTGAAAAGCTTAGCTTCTCAACACCACACAGAAACTAAAGGATGTGAATTATTCCTCCTCTACCTCTAACTTGAAAAGTTTAACTTTTGAAAAATCCAGTATAGATGCATTAAGTTGCAAAAGCTTATCTTCTCAACATCACACAAAAACTGAAGACATGAAAAGTTCTGGATTGTTCCTCCTTTACCTTTAACTTGAAAAGTTAATTTCAAAAAGTTCAGTGAGTTAAGTCGACTTCAATTTCAATTTAATTACAAAAATTTGAAAAGAGCACCCAGCAGCGAGCTTTGAATGAAAAAAAAAATAAAAAATAAAAATAAAAAAACAAATAAAAAAAAAATCGCACAGAAACCCTAGCTTAAATTGGAAATCGTTCAAAGCGCGTTTATAAAAGACACATAAACTTATGCACATGGGTTTTGGAGATTAGGTATTGACCTCAAGTATCAAGGCGAGGGAGATGCAGGCATTGAAATGACGAGAAGGAGGGAATTTTGATTTGAAATCGGCGACGATCTCTTCCAACGGCCGTTGTTGATCTTCTCCGGCATTGAGTAGCGCCAACAGCTTACCAGATTCTTCTTTTCCGAGCATTTTCGCTCCAGGAGTACGACGACTCAAAGTCTCGCGCTCTCAACAAATGATTGTCTTCTTCTACAGTTATTTTTCTCAAGTCAGCGAAATCCTTAATCCCAGGGCCGGATACCGGTGGATCGGAGGACGTTTATTATGGGCAAATTATTATATGGACCTGGATACAAATGTTCACAATTTACCATTTAAAAATTTATAATTTATATACTATCAACATGCAATATTAAAATTTATGTAATTAATTACCTTATTTTATATTCACGAGTTCCGTTCAAATACTGCAGTCAAACAATATTAACATATTATTATAATTTCCTTCTACAATTGTTATATGTTTTGATTTAGAAGTGCAATTTATATTCTAGAAGTTCACTATTCTAATATTAAAAATACAATTTATATTCTAAAAGTTTACAATTCCAATATTAAAAATATACAATTTATACGCCATTTAGGACCATATACATCTTGCAAGGTGGATCCTTGTCCATGATATAACAACTCTTTATTATGCTTGCGGGTGTAGCACAGTTATTTGTTGACTCTCCCTAAATTGGGCAAATTATGTTGAGCAATCGTGTGCACCATGCATGGTGCACACGAAATTGAATCCATAATTTCTATAGTATAGATTCATAATTTCTATATTATAAATTCATAATTATTGAACTCTATATTCATAATTACAAAACTCAATGTTCATAATTTTCAATGTTCAAAATCCCAATTGTTGAACTATATATTCACAAATCACTGAACTATATGTTCATAATTTGATAACTATACAGTTTTACAGTTTAGAAATTATGAATCTACAGTATAAAAATTATGAACTATAGTATAGAAATTATGAATTCAATTCTGTGTGCACCTTGCGTGGTGCACACGGTTGCACAGCATAACGCTCCCCTAAATCGTTACCCCTCGCTGTTTCAATAAAAAAAAAAATCCAAAATGCAAAAAATGTTAGTGCTACTTAAGTATAATATTGTTAACAATTTAAATTTAAAAAACGTCCAATATGCAAAAATGTAATGGTACATAAGGAAAGAGCTATATTTCTTTCAAAGCCAACATGACGACAGAAACCTTGAGAAATGTTGTTATTACAGGGGGGTATGGACAACATCAATAACAAGTTGTCCTGCTAATTACTATGTCCACCATATATCTTTGACAGAAAATTTAGGAGAATAAAGCATTTTCTAAAAGATAATATTCAAGTAAAAAATAAATAATAAAATTCAGACAAACAAGTCCGTGCAAACTTATACGAATGATTATCAAATAGCAATTAGACGAGGATTGAACTTTTTCATAAGCAAAGTTACTAATCTAAGCCATACATCATACATGTTGGGTATTAAATTCGAAAGAACATTGATAATGTTAGACAGTGATCAATTTTCATTTAAACCAGTCTGAAAAAAAAAAAAAAAAAAAAAAAACAATGAAACAGCAAACAGCACAGCATACTCAACAGTTGTGCTGACAAGAAAAATTGGCAGCATAATACATTAATACGCACAAAACTTAACGATAATAAGATTGAGTGGGTTTCACTGGAACTCTTGAAGATCACATTAAACTAGTTAGACTCAACAAAACTCTCAAAAGATGACATGTCAAATGTACTTTCAATTGTAAACCGAAACCGGTAGCCAACTAAGAGCTATCATTCAGGAATAAACTGATCATTGTCAGCATCGCCTTCCTCCTCAATTTTAGGCTTTGATGGACCTTGGCTTGCTCCAGGGGCTTGTTTTTTCTTGATTCCACTAACAATGTCATCGATGCGGAGAAGCATGCAAGCACCTTCAATGGCAGTCTTAAAAGCTTGTGCCTTCACGGTGAAGGAGTCCCAAATCTGAATATTATAGTGCAATCAATGCGGTTAAGAAAAAAAAAGGGTATAACATAAAAGATTTATGCATATAGGAAATCAAGCTCATAATATTTGGTAAAATTAGACTTAATAGAACAGAAAGAGTTTTAAAATCTCCACAATTCATATAGACAATAATAACAACAGAATATAACACTGCATAGGGGTAAGGCCATACCTTCTTCTCCTTCATATCAGCAATCTCACCAGTCACACCATCTATCCCAATCCATGCATTCTCACCATTTGCATGCTGTAAAACATCAAAAGAGTAACGTACCACATTGCAAAAAAAAAAAAAAAAAAAATAGACAAGCAAAGTTGTAAAAGAGCATTTACCTTGCCCTGAAGGGCAGTCATTGTCCGAATCACATTAACCCCACAGTTTTGGGCCAAAGTTCGTGGTATTGCCTCAAAAGCAATTGCAGCAGCTTCATATGGCCACTATTCAAGTATAAACTAAATAGTTTAGTTAACCTCATCACAAACTTACAATCATCAAAATGGTGTCACTTATCAAAGATTTGAAGTATTAGATATTGTGATTTCTCTTAATACAACAACATAACATTGCATAAAGTAAAACATTCCTCCATACAATAGCAGCACAAAGCAAAGCATGATTTACCTTCTCTATGCCTTCAATGGATGAGCTCTTTTGCTTCAACATAGCAGATACAGCCAACTCACTTGCACCACCACCAGGCAACACCTTTGGATTCTTAATGATGTTTCGTGACACAGACATTGCATCCTGCACAAGAATTCAGATGGAAACTTAAAAATGATTCTTATGCAAAGTAGCAAACAAAAATCAATCCTCAAACAAGTATGAGGATCTAAGTATAAGTTCAAACAAATCCTCACCTGTAGATTCCTTTCCACTTCATTAAGTAGATCTTTACTAGCACCTCTTAGAAGCACTGTACAAGCTTTTGGATCTTTGCATTCAACAATAAAAGTAAAGAACTCATCCCCTATTTTCTTCACCTCAAACAGTCCAGCACCAGTACCAACATCAGATTCCTGCAACTCATCTGGTCTATTGACAATAACTGCTCCACACGCCTTAGCAATTCTGTTATTGTCAGTCTTCCTTAACCTTCTTATTGCACTAACACCAGCCTTGCTCAGAAAATGGCATGCCAAATCACTTAGCCCCTTCTCAGTAATAACTACATCTGGTTTGAACTTCAGTATCTGTGCACACATGTTCTCAATGTATTCTTCTTCCATTTTCAATAGAACTCCCCAATCTTCCTCTTTAAGCAACTCAGCATTGGTTTGGTTCTCACCTTTTTTGTACTCCAGGGGACTATCAAGGAGAATGATGCGAGGATTTACAATCTTTCTTCTCATTTTACCAGGAGCGATTACATCTTTGTTAATCATAACTCCTTTAAGCACCTTAGAATCTTCCAAATTCCCACCAGGAACCTTCTCAACCTTAATGTACTTCTTAATATCCACTTCACGTAATCCCTGGCCAATTTCTACACCAACAGTTGCTGTTGCATCAATTGCTAAATCCTACAAGTGATCAAAGACATTTCAAATTGGTAAAACCAAACATAAGAACAAATAAAGCAATAGACACCATGCAGGGATGAATGCCAGTAAAACACCATAAAACACTACCAGTCTTCATTGCATTCCAAAATTATTATTGGTGGGATCTAACTGAATACTTCAGATTAATTACATAATCATTTTAGACACACACATAAAAGAGTAGAGGTCATGTTTATTCATTTGTGGGAAGGGAACAAATTGATAAACTCCTAGATGCTAGAAAGTAGAAACTTAGGTTCCTCATGTATATATTTTTCTCTGTACATTATTATAATTTATAAGATGACATCCAACCACAACCCAAAACATACTTGCCAGAATAACAAAAAAGGATATAGATTTCTTGTAAACACTGACTAATTCCAAGAATGTACTTCTACTGCTCAATAGGAAAATGACATATTTATTAAGTGGAATAATAAATTAAAATTCTAGGTAGTATAACATCAGCGCTATGAAGCTGAAGTTGGATGTAAAGTACTCCTTTATAATGGTAAAGAATTTCCAGTTCCACAACTATATCAACACCTTTTAACCATCTTCTCGTTTTCTTTTTTCAAGGTAGAGAGAGGAGGCTAGTAATGAGCTATAAAAGTACCATTGGATCTAAAGAATTTTCAATTTCACAACTATGCCAACCACTTTAATGTATCTTCTCTTTTTAATTTTTTTAAGTGGGAAGGAGGAGGCTAATATAATAATACAGTACAAGGGAACACTTACTGCAATCAAATCCCCATATTGGCTAGTGAATTTGGTGCCAATACAACTCTTCACCAGCCCCAACATTGTAGCACCTAAGAAAAAAGCACTTTACGGTTAGACTTCCAAATACATAACATTAAATGCTTGTGGAAAAGACGAAAAAGTTCAATATTATCACCAAGTATAAACTTGTGCCATTGATAAAAACATTTCCTTTTTGTACCCAGTAAACAATGACTTTGAGAACATAAAATATCAACCAAAAAAAAAAAAGAGGTAAATAGGAACTTACGATCCTTGACATCAATGGTCATTGCAATTTTCTCTAACACCGTAACAGCATCCTCTAGAGCTCTATTATATGCTGCAAATGGAAACACAATCAAAATCCAGATATAACAGGAAATAGATTATAAGCATGAAACTACCTTGGCATATTACAGTAGGATGGTAGTTCTTGTCAATGAACGCTTCCGCCACATGAAGCATCTCACCACCTTCAGCGAATTATTAGTTATCACAAAGTTAAAAATCATTAGTTTCTTTACAATGTTTTCATTAGAACTGAATAAATGAGCATAACTTGTTCATGTAGAAGTATATATAAGTGGTATACAAATCCAAAGCAAAAAAATCAATGTATAAAATGAATACTATAATTGAATCATAACTAGACCATACCAAGAACTACCATTGAAGCCAAAGTTGAAAAACAAAGCATAAAATGAATGACAGAGTAGAATAATACTTGGACCATACTAAGAACTGCCATTGAGGCCAAAGTTGAAAAACAAAGTATAAAATGAATGACAAAGTAGAATCATACTTGGACAATACCAACAACTACCATTGAAGCCAGAGTTGCAAAACAAAGTATAAAATGAATGACAAAATAGAATCATACTTAGACCATACCAAGAACTATGACTGATGTTGTTCCATCTCCTACTTCTTCATCTTGGGTGCGACTTAGTTCAATCATGGACTGCATAAAAAATGGAAAGTTCAAGAATGACAGAAGACCCTTTTATGAATAAAGAACCAAGTAGCAAAAATTTGGAAAAGGGCATGATCACTCAGGAAAAATGAGGACATGGAAAGAGATTATACCTTCGCTGCAGGGTGAGCAAGATCCAACTCACGAAGAATTGCATTCCCATCGTTAGTTACTACAATTCCTAGTAAAGACATACAGAGGATAAAGAATTAGCAAAAGGAGCATAGAAAGCCAAAAATAAACAAATTGAAGATATTTGCACTCATGTCTAGTAAGCATATTATTACATTTAGCCATTTAGGATGAAAGAAAGAGTACCTCCGGCAGCATCAAGCAGCATTTTCAACATGGATCGTGGACCCAAAGTAGTCCGTATAATATCAGCAACAGCCTACCAAAAAGAGAATAAGATATAAGCAAGACATGTTTAAGTTATTAGGACTAGGTCATAGATTCCAAATGCATATAACTCTCTAACATTTCCATTTCCTATGCTACAAATGATTAAGAAGGCAACTTGCAAACACTTAATGCTGCAGATACACTAGCACCAACATAGGTAATAAAGTTTTAGTCTCAGCTCTTTCTCAAATGATTGAAATAACAATCTGCTAAGTTAATAATGTTCCTTGAAATGGAAAAGACGAGTAAAACTTGTGTCACCTTAGCTGCTTGAATATTGGCATAGTGAACCTTGCGCCCTTGCTCGCGCTTTAACGAATCCTCTGCACAACAAACAACGAGTTTAAACTAAGTAAGTCGAAAGTTCGGACAAAAACAGCATCGAAACAAAAATACGAAAGATCAATGCGAAAAAAAAAAAAAACAAAAAAAAACAAAAAACATACTGAGAACGAGAACTGGTGCTTGCATTTCCTTTGATTTGGTCGAGCGAAGAGTCTACAGACGGATGCTCGGCCGATGTGGTTGCAGAAGGAGCGGATCGATGGAGCTTGCGGGTGTTTGCTATTTGAATAAGGAATGAAGACTGAAGAGGAGCTTGATTTGATTTTGCAGCTTTTGATTTGCTGTGCTTCACTCTATTCGGTTATGTCGAAAACCCTGGAAGGGTTTGGGCTATGCTACTGTAAATGCACTCTCACTGGGCTTTTTTCTAAGCCAATTACTGTTCGCCACGTTTCAGTATAAAATTTAGAGGCTCTGCCATCAATTTCTTCAAATATTCTACATTTACCCCTATAAAAATTTACCATGCTCCTGAATATATACCTCCATTAGAGTCATGCACCCTATGAAATTATGGTTACTAGCAAAACAAAATTTTTCAATTTTTTTTAATTGAATAACCATTTAAGCTGTGCTCCATACATATTTTTCATATAGTTATAATAAGCCATACATGTTTTTCATATAGTTATAATAACCCTATAAGTTTATTTATAAGCCTTATTGATAAAACTAGCTAGATCATGTGATGTATAAATAGGTTATAGGTGTCCAAAATTTTATTTTGTTTCGTGTGTGTATATATATAAAATATAATCTAAATCTAATCTAACAATAGAATAAATTTCAATCCAAGCTATATCCTTAGTTAGCGCACTAGACCCATTGGGGGTGCCATGGCCAGAGGTGGCCGGCGGGCCAGGCCGCCGATCAGTCGTGGCATGTTTGTGAATTTGTCAGCCCGTTGAAGCCGGAATAAATATAAGCAGTAACGACTTAGTACACAAGAGATGGAGTGGTTTAATGGGTTGGGTTGCGGGTTTGATCCCTGTTGGCAGCACCCTTTACTATTTTACTCCAAGCTTGCTATGCTACCTTCACTTGGCCCGCTAGTGGGCGCCACCAGTCCGATGTGACCCACACCGCGAGTCGTTATGCTGTGCATATGTGTGCACCATGCAAAAACGACGTCGACTTAAAAAAAAAAATTAGAATTGCATAACTACACATCATAATTTCATAACTATACATCCAGAATTGCATAACTATACATCCAGAATTGCATAACTACACATCCATAACTTCATAACTATAAATCCAAAATTGCATAACTTCATAACTATACATTCAGAATTGCATAACTACACATCCATAATTTCATAACTATAAATCCAAAATTGCATAACTATACATCCATAATTTCATAACTATACATTTAGAAATCATGCACAACATAATGTTGTTGACGGAAATCGAAACTGTTTTTTTTTTTTAAAGTTGGACGCGCGTTTTTAGTCAAAACGACGTCGTTTTTGCATCTGGTGCACACGGATGCACAGCATAATTTGCCGCCACCGTCGCTCACGCCTCGCCGCGGGGATTCCGGTGGGCCACCTCGCCGACCGCCCACAAGCGGTTTTGCCCCGACAAACTCCTTCTCTCGTATCTTTTGGTGTTCTTTTTTTTTTTTTTTTTTTGTCACCATATCTTCTTATTCCAATAAGATTTGGGCCAACCTCCTTCATTCACATCCACTCGGGCCAAAACTTTCCTTCAACATCATTCTTTAGATCAAGACTCTCCCAATAGTATTAATTTATTTTTATTTTTTGGTTACGAAGAGAGGGCACAAGCCCGGAAGCAAAACTAAAAGGGCACCCTGCTACTCACACAGGCACCCACCCTATCCTCCCACAGCAGGTCATCTAAAAAATGCGGTTGTGTTGAGATGATCCTTGTTCCTAGCCCATGATTAAGAGCAGTAGACGCAAGCTTGTCTGCCACTCTGTTTAGGTTACGTACCACATGGTTGAACTTCAATATTATAAATATTTTGTATAGGACATCTAAATTTTTCTTTTTTTACATTTTTTTAATTGAAATTCAAAACAAATAAATTAATACTATTTGGCCATTAATTATAAGCAATTCAATTTATTCAACATTAATACTAGTAATTTGAAAGAATAACTTTTACAATACCAAATAGATTTACGTTTTAAGTATTATGCATTATATAGTTTTTGTTTTTCTTTATATTCACGGTTCACCTATATTATCTTTTCTGGTACAAACGCAAATAAAGTTAGAACATACAAAACAGCCAATGTTGGAGCATAAATTTTTCGTATCAGCTAATCGACTAAACGCCAGGAGACTGCTTTCTTAAGCTTCACTGCTTTTCCTCGACCAAAAAAAAAAAAAAAAAAAAAAAAAAAAAAAAACCTCCAAGTTTAACCAAACTTAATGCATTTTCAAGAATCTTGAACACAATTCTGTACCAATATACACTGGTAACACTATACATTTTACTCCCCTCTGAGTTTTTTTTTTTCTTTCTTTCTTTCTTTCTTTTTTTTTTTGGGAGTGGGCGGGCGGATGCGTAGAGCAAAATGGCATCACCTTGTCAATAAGACACTAACATATGAAGATTGATTCCTCTAAGAATGCTGCTGGTAACTACAAGCCCGCATTCAATACGCACTACACACTTTTCTGTGATTGGAAAGAATCATCCTCACTTAAAGAACAAGCCCCGTTTCCTACTTTTCTTCTTCTCACCAGCCTGCAAAAATTAAGTGACACCACCACATTAAGATCAAAAGAAAGTTATAAAGTTGTAGATAAAGGAGGGTTTTGGCACAATATAGTTGGGGTTTAGGACTAAAATTGACCAAATATTTAAACTTCCACATGATAAAACAGTCAAGATCATCTTTTCTATTGACTATTGTCATACTCCCCACTTAAGCTGATTTACAGCTTAAACAATTTTGGAAACCAAATAGAAGGTACAGCAGTTGGCAAACTAAAAAATAAAATAAAAAGATGCACTTCACTTTGAACATCATATTAATAAACAGTACAAATTTGAAAATTATACCTTGACAATGAACAATCTCATAGTGAGAACAATTGTATCCCTGGAACTGCATAAGTTCAGCGGTAGAAAACATTAAATAATAAAACTAACAAACTATATTTGAGAAGATGGGGAAAAAAGCAACTGAACAGTTCAGAGACAAGAAAATTGAGTGAAATAACCTAGACCAAGTTGACAAGTTTATAGCATGCATGGAATGGCTTAATGAGGAAGAAAGGATAATGAGGAAAACAAAGGGGTGAAATTGCAAATTTATATCAACAAAATTGCTGGGTCAGGAAATATTATGTTTGGATTATAAAATTCTTAAACAATACACCATGGTTCAGGTATACCAACAATGTTTTTCTACATCTATAAGTTTGTCATTTAAAACATTCCATCAACCTATCTCACCATGATAAATTAGAAAAGTATTACAAATATCACCAAAATCTTTGTGCCCAAATAATCTTTATTGATTTTAAGTTTTATGCATTAACATATTTACTCATCAAAACCTGTGTTAGTCTTGGCCATTATACTGCTAACAACTTTTCTTTTATGATATGCTTTCCAGACATTATGCAACATTTTCAGGTAACTCGTAGGATTACAGAAAATGGGAACACAAAAAGTAAATTACTTTTCCTTTAAATGGCAAAATGAAACAATCAAACTAAAAAAAATTAAGTTAACCAAATTAAAGGTTAAAAAAACCCAATAGAAATCAATATACTATCCATATAGTTGTCCTACTTTGAGTAGGCTCCAAGGTTAAGAAAGATTGTAATGACTAAGTTCGTGAAAAGTTAAAATAAAAGTTTATTTTCTCCCTACATTAGAACTTTTAAAGTGCCACAATGCTCTGATAGTAATGAAAAGCATAAAGAAAACTGAAAACAAAAACTTGGACAGCATTTGCCAATTGACCAAGACGAAGGGATAATGCAGTTGATAAAAAGGGAGTATAAGTTTTGCCAACAAGCAGTTTCAAAATTCAAAGTCACATTAACCAAAGCAAGGCACAGCCCTTTAAAGGAAGAAATTATCCCCTAACAGGACAAGAAGATGGAAGCAATTTTTCCTTCACTCAACAGCATAATCACCTAAAGGGCCATGCTTATTCTTGTGTATAAGGGTTAAGGCATTATCCACTGGGATTATCATTTCAGAAATGAAGAATCCCATTAGCCATTTCTACATAGAAAAGGAAATTTTCCATACACAACAAACAAAGCAAACAAATATGACTTTACCAGCTAATATCGGACGGATCATTCCCTGCCTTGAGACGACGGTCATCTCCCAAACTATCAGTTATTACAAATTCTGTAGGACTTCCGTATGGAATAGAAACCTGCCAGAGAAATTTAATTTAAAATAATTCTTTTTTAAAAAAGGAAAAGAAAAGGAATGGATAGAAGACCAATATTAAATTAAAGATATTATAATTAAGGACGAGGAAAAATATTATTAAGGCCTGGTCTGCACTATTTAAAAAGAAACGGGCAGTGTCATTCTTCAAGACACAATAATCCCTTTACAAGAATATTATCAAAATGATTCTTTAAATAGAACAATGGACAAAATCACCTAGTGGCAAGTCAATGGTGAAACACCGGCATTAAAAGAAAGCACGAAACTATATAATGTAAGGCCGGTGTGGTATATGTGCTTCATTTCTGTTAGTCTTGTGTTTTCCATGTTCATGCTGAAAGAATAATTAGATTGCAACAGAACATACATTTATAGATAGTGAAAATTTCTCAGTTGCAGCAACAGCATTAGGACCACTACACTTGATGCTAAAACCATCCCTCTTTATGGACAAGGTAGCTGGCTCCCATATATCAAGATATCCTGTCTGTAGAATGAGAAAATTAAGGATAAAAGAGTGTCAGTGTCAATGAGCAGGAAATCTTTAACAAGTGAAACCTGTGCAGAATCATAGTAACAGATTCCTACCCATAGGAACAGTTTATATGAAGCATGACCACTAGAAAGTGTTCTCTGTATGCACTTGTGCATTTCTGGAACTGCACCCAAAAAAAAACCCCCACTGTAAACCATAGGTCTGAAAAATAGTCACAAAGTATAAAGAAAACTAATGTGAAAGAAGGGACAAATTAGGTCAAAGAACTAGGTTCCTATATACATGTTGATGACAGTTCTAGAGAGAAATGCCATTGTCTATTGAACAAATGAATGGTGATCTACCTACTCATAGTAAAGAGTGATTAATGAATGATGTGAATAAACACCCAATTCCCACTTAGCTTTGAAGATTGTTTATAATCTATTCTACATGATAACAAAATTCAAACTACAGTTACATATATTGAATAAAGATCCAGCTGCAATTACCACAACTAATCTTCATATGGTCATTAGCAAAGACCTTCACCAATTCACCCTGGAAAAGAAGAGTAATGAAGCCATGTTAGTAACTTTCAAGAAGGCTTCACTTTTGAAAGTACTGCTCTTGCTTCTTTTCTTCTGGAAAAAGAAAAGTGGAAGGATACTTCACTAAAAGATGCAAACAATAATCTCACAAATTTAAATACACACCACGTTTATCTTTTACAACAACAGCGAAGAACAGAAAAAAGAAGAAGACTGAAAATTACCTTGCGCTTCCTATTATCCAGTGGCTGAACTTCAATGGCAAGATATGTATCAACATCATCAGCAGTAACAAGATACGTGGGTTGCTTTGCACCTGCCACCAATGTCATATGACTCCAGGTGTTCAAATATATTTATTTATGTGTGTGTGTGTGTGTACACGCATATGTGATTAGATGAAGAGATAGAGATTTGTAAGAGTAATACCAAGAATATAGTTAAAAGATCCATCTTCCATATGTCGTACCCACTGTAAGCTCAAAAATGAGACAAGAAACATGAGAATGAATTCTGACAGATATCTGTAACAGCATGAAGCATTCTAAGGTAACAAAAATAAAACAGACATCAACAATCAAAAAGAAACAACAGAGCAGAATTCAAGCCCTGAGGTAAGCCACACCTCAAAATTGCAACTGGTTGTGCCATTAATAGAGTACCCAGAAGCCTTAAGTTCCTGTCCGGGAAATGCTTCACCTGAAATTTGAAGACCCTCAACTGCAGGTAAAGGTTCATCATCTGCAACTTAGCATTGCCTCGAGATTAGTGCACATCAAGCAGCAAGATCCTAAATACACACAGTAACAATAAAACACAAAGAATTTTTACCTTCTGAGAAAGAGGATGCAGGTTCCTCCATAACAGGGGGTAAATATGGGGAGTGAGGGTTCAGATCCTCAAGGGGATTTGTATAAGGAGAGCTTTTAGAGTGCCAACTGACTGAAGGCTCTCTACCATTTTGGAGTCTCTCCATATCATAATCATCCATCTCATTATTGCTGATATGATCCCTAAATTTTACTTGTTTATTTGGTATTTCTTCGCTTCTTGATTTGGAAAGAGAATCATCCTGGCTTACTGCATGCTGAGCAGATAAATCTTGTGATATGGTATTCCTACAAAACAACATATATTCAGCATAAATTAATCAAACTTGAGGAGCGGAACCATGAAAGAGAAAATCAATCATATATTGAAAACCTGCATATCATATTATCATGCAGGCCATCGAGGAAGTAAAGACGAGAAAAAGGAATCAGGTATATCCTCTATTTAGTTTAGTATACGCTTAGAGGTGCAGAACAAGATAAGATAAATTAAGGGTTCTAAACAAACCAGAATGCCAAACAAATGAAGAGACAACTACAACAGAAAAGAAGAGAGAGAGAGAGAGAGAGAGAGAGAGAGAAGAAGAAGAAGAAGAAGAAGAAAGACAGCCACAGCAAGAAAACATTTAACGTCCTACTTCAATCCACTAAATATTTACATGACTGCACAACATTTTCTTTAAATAGGTTTGACAACAACCATACTAATAATATTCAGTACCGAGTTTGACCTTTCCAACCACATTTCACAATCTTATTATGGTGATAGGAAGTAAGGAACTGCAAAATCTATAAAACTAACTTCCTCTGGAAACAAGATCAAGTTGAAAATCAGCTCAATGTCAAGCAGAAACTCCAGTTTGTCTGGACTGAAATCATGACACAATCTTATCTTCTCCTGACACCAATCTATTTTATGTGAACTATGGGGAAAAAATAGACAAAGGCAATAGACTTTAAGCTAAAGCTGATCAAATTCCATGGTTATGAATCATGAGACTGTAATGCGGCCTATCCAGGGTACCAATGATGTTATTTCTAGCAAGGAACAATCTAACATAAATGCATTCTCCATTATATATATCAATATCTCTTATGTTATCATATTACAAGAAGAAAATATAAAAAGAAGTTATCACTGCACGTAAACAATGATTCACCATCATTTCCAGTAAAAGATATTTAAGTCCTTCATCCATGAAAGCCAGAATGGCAAAGTATTATTGTCACTCATGGCAACAGAGAAAATTCAATTGAAAACAGAACCCACCACCAAAAGCAGATGGTTTGAATTGTAATTCAGTTCACAGTAGCAGTCTCCATTTGAACAGGCTCACCTGCTTGCAAGAGGTGAATATCTCCCCAACTCATCACCCATCACATTTTTTGTTAAATCACCAGTACTATCAACCTGGGGATGTCCCAATGAATCCCAATCTCTACTTGTCTGTGGGTCTGAAAGAATAGGTGCCTTTTCATTAGTGTATCCTTGTTGTGGTACCAGTTCAAGTCCATCTCTTATCTGGCCAGGGATAGACAAATCTGTTTAGTATATCTACATCTAAACATGAATCTAAAGAATTTTGACATAAGTGTATGTCAAATATACCGCACTAAAATCAGAAGGTGACTGAGCAAAATTCGAGTTAACATCAGAGGGCCAAGGGGTCATTTGGTACTGAGACTCCTTCAGCTTTGCCTATGAATCCAACAACTAAAAATTAGATACCGTCAACAAGAACCAGTGCATTAGAAATAAGAAATATCCCTAGTTGGAGTTGATGACATACCTCAGTAACTAAAAGCTTCTCCTGCAGATGTCTAAAAAGAATCTGCAGCAACATTTTGTTTATATAAGGGGGGAAAAGGTTATTAGTGGAAAATCGAATGCCACAAACATTGACCAAAAAGATCTTCAAGCTAGTACATGTAAACAAAATCCATCCTATCACTGACTGAAATTTGATACCATCCTATTTCAAATTCTCAATCATAGTTCAAAAGATAGGTGGTTCATGTGGACCACGAACCTCCTCCCCCTATCATGCTACTCATCAACATAGCACGTACATTGTTAAATGTAGAAAGGTAGACTGACGCAGTGTGTATTTCATATCTTGCTGTACAGGAAAGCCCTATATATATACACAAGCTAACTAAGTGCTAACCACAGAATTTGAAAAGAAGAAACACTAGGATAGGAGAGAAACTCTAAACTATCTCTAACTACCCCTTATTTCTCTAACATACATCATGCCTTCACAACAAAAATATGATGCCATATTTAGCAAAGGAATGGGAAGTCAAGATAGCAGAATTCTTTCTTCCTTAGCTCCCTCCTCTGCTAAGAAAGAGTTTTACAATCAAGATATTACATCTTTCAAATTTAAAACTCTGCAGTTTCTTAAACCTTAAAAGAAGGTTCAGTTTTAGCATTTTCTTTTTCGTGATTAAATTAAATATTATGCAGCAACAGAACTTTACATAGAGACTATTTCTCACATCAGACTTTAGTACAACTCATAAACAGCTCAACTTTTCAAACAAAACTTTACTTGCAAAAGAGGCACCAAGATGGTGAATACAAGCTATATGGAGTAAATTATGCATGGAGCTTAAAAACTCCATGAGATATTGTAACTTTAGACCAAATAAACAAAGATTTCTTGAAATTGGATGCTGTCCATGCACATAGCAATAGAATCATCCACATACCTGTGGGTATACCCCAAACTAGAAATAGTGTCAGTGCCTTATATGATCTACAGCAGCAAGAAAGTAACAAAATGTACAAAGAAAAAGACCATCAAATTACACTGACCAAGATTCATTTTCCATGCATAGAGAAAAGTATTGTGCTGACCTTTACATTACTGACAATTGACTGAGCATCAGGTACAGGTGGCTGAAGGTAATATTCTGCAAGGAGTGGTAATAAAGATGATATAAATGTTGATCTCTCTTGTTGTGCAGCCTGACAAAATCATAACACAAACCCTAAAATATGTTAGACAAATTACAGAAAATCAAGTGGTTAAAATTTGAGAAAAACTTTCTAATTACAATATTCATTTTATCAAAATTACAAAAATATGCTTAGTGCCTTTAAAAAAAATAATAATAATAATAAAGGACAAAATTATTCGACCTCAAATCTTTGGTAAGGGGTGGGGGGTGTGCATAGAGAATTAAAGTTTACAGGACATGAAAATACCTGCAATAAATATGTAAGGTGTATATTCTCTTCAATTATGTCTTGTCTATAAGATATTGCTTTAGATGCAGCATCTACCAAATCCTGTTGCTGCTGATCAAAGGCCTATACCAAGAATTTGTAGCAAATAATCGTTGTCAGTTTAGATTAAAACAAATATAAACAGACATAGGGCGTACCCGATAAAAAGATTTGAGATATATGGAGTAGTACTTAACAAAAGAACTAGAGACATTCATCATACCATGCGCATATAAGCAATGCGCTTTTCCAGAACATATTTCTCATTGCTTATTTGTTCTTCCTGCCCAAAATAAATAAATAATTTATGTCAAAGCAATAGTTAAAATAATCATGGTGAACATTAGAAGCATAGAGTCCTTACTTTGATTGAATATTCTTCAAGATGTTTCCTCAATTGGGAAATCTCTTGTTCATGAGCCTGGATCTTCAAAACAATATCCTATAAAGATATATTGAAAAATGAGCCAGGTAAGAGGATTATAAACATTTGGACCATAAACAAGAGATACCTGCTTTGTGCTGTTAGAATCATTCACTTCAGCCATTGGCATAAAGCCCTGTCCAGATAAGTTAAGCTGCCTGTCTTGCTCTCCTGCTATTTGATACCTACCTAAGCCAGTTCAATTGTCAGTTTCTGCTAGTATTAAAATAAAATTTTCAATATAAAAGTCAAGTAAACAAATAAGTCAATACAAGAAATTCAGATAAGATGCCCTCGCTCCCATAGAGAACCTAATGCCTTCAATGATTATCAGATACCTGCTAGGAGAAAACGGTGATTTTGAATGTGATGAGAAATGAGATAAGCCAGAAACATCAGAAGTTGTTTGAACCCCAGTAAAAGTCACTCTTTCTGTACTATTGACTTTGCCATAATCGGAGCTGCTCTCTGCATGTTGCATAGTGGAGTTTGTATAATTTTGAACAACATTATTAGGTAAACCAGGGCCTATACTGCTATTCGTGTTTCTAGGACCATCAGTCTGATCTCCAGAATGCAAACTTGATTCAAAAGCTCCAGGATGACCATCCCACTGTTCCACAGAATGAAAATTCCCAATTGTCGGTTCACCTGATTTCTGTCAAGGAGGTAAATTAACCATACAGTCTGTTGAACGTGATATACCATGCATACAAAAATAAGTTGAAAAATGTCAACAAAGCAAAAGCAAGTACTCAATAATCAACAACCTTAGTACATACAACAGCACAATTTCAATCTTCAAAAAATGCAGTCACAAGGTTGGACCATAAGAAAAATTTAATAACAGAACACCAAGACAAATAGATCCCAATTAGAAGTTAACTAGAATACACATCTTTAAAACTTCTACTAGATAATAGAAATTGCATATTCAATTAGCAACTGACAGCCATGAGAGGAATCATATGTAATTTTCAGAATGTGTCACCATGTGCTTACAAATTTTTCAAGTTCCTGAATCTTTTCTTGCAGTTCAGATCTCAACCAATCATTCTCCTCCACCTAAACAGCAATAGAAGATAAAAATCAACAGCATACATGTAGGAAAAACTATGAGCTCTAGAAGCAAAACAAGGATTATATTTTCCAAACTATTAATGATTTATACCTATAAAAAATACTACGTATCAGTATACTACACTGCAAATCTTCTTCTGCTAGTCTAATAAATGAGATGCTCATAACTTAGACTCGCCAACACTGCAAGCCCAGTAGCCCACAACTATATTAGATAATAAGAATCTACAAATGTAGATAAGTTCCATCCTCTCCCCTCAAACTCAACCTGAGAAAATTTTGATGAACAGAATTTCCAGGTGCTAGTGCCTTGATTAGAAAGTCAGTATGAACTTTGGTATTCAATCATCGTTAGAAGCAAAGTTTAGTACCCTAAGCATACTAGCACGTTTGGCATGACTGGAAATCCAGTTGATAAAAAAATAACTTGCAAGCTTTTTTGTTTGTTGATGATTCAGATACCTGTGTATCCGGACTTAAATACCAGGATTTTCAGAAAGTTGAGAGGCCAAATCATGACATCAGGAGAATTTCTAGTTTTACCATCAGATATCCAGTTCATGAAATTCACAATTTACCATGCTTGTCTGCTATTAATAGTTTCAGACTGATAGTTCACATTTCTAGTTCTACCATTAATTCCTCTCAGCTCAACTTCACTAGTAATTAACCATACATGAATTCATTTATAAACAACTATAAGAAAGGATGGGTTTAAATAAATTTAAAAAAAAAAAATAAAAAAATACCTGTTGTTTAATGGTGGCTTCAGCTGCTTCAACAGCTTTCATGACCTGGGCCAGCCCATCACCGTTGGTGGAATCTCGTAAAGCCAAACCCGAAAATTTACTCTCTAAATTTCCTCCTCCATTTTCCATCTCTTCCCACTTCCTTCTTCAAATTTCCATTTTCAATGAAAGAATAAGTGATGATTCGGAGAAGGGAAACAATTAGCTCCACCAATATATGCGATTAAGATATTAAATACATGGAAAAACCCTAGAGACAAATTTTTATTTACAAAATCTACAAAACAATCTTTAAACGTAGATACATGCTCGCCTACGTACGGGGAAATTGAAATCGAAGCAGACGCCGTTATCTTACAAGATATGCATACATACATACATACATACATACAGAGGGAACGAAGAAGAATAATTCGGAATTGAAGACCAACGCAGAGATGAGGTTTTAGTCGGGTCAGGATCAGGGTCCAGAACGCCGAACGCGGGTTTTTCTCTCTATATATATCTGTCTGTATTTCGTGCTCCCTTGTCGTCTTCTTCCCTTGGTTCCTTTGTTACCTTGCTGGAATGAAATACACTTAGTATGAAGATCCGCATGGTGCACCACTGTTAAAGTCAAATCCCGTAAATACGATCTTAATTATATCCAAATTCGATAATTTCCTTTTAAGATTTGGAGCATGGTACGATTTTAACTGCTTTTTTATCCCACTCCCTTTTTTTTTTTTTAAATCTTGGTAAGCAGAATATAGAATACAGTTGTCGTTCTGCTGTTGCATGGCGTCTTTTTCGATTTTATTTGACAATTGTGATTAACCGTCCAAGTTTTTTATTTTCTTTATCGATTTGTTGATACGAAAATTTTGTGTAATGGTTGAAACTAATATAAATGCAAAATGTAAAGAAAAATGCTCTCGGAAGAGGATCTTGATCTCTTGGTGCGGAGCACCAAGAAATCGAAACAGGATGCGGGGCGCCATCAGAGACGAGGATGGAGCTGGTGGAGGCTGTCTCCGAGGCGCCCATGGAGGTGTTCAAAGCGTACGCACCAACAGAGACTCCACCATGTAGCTTGTCGCGACCCGTGTTGTACAGAGACACGATAGCTGGATCGTGTGATACGCGATCTGCCGCGGTAGAAGAGACCCCTCCTGATGACGAGGCCTTATCCGATGGGGAGGAGGATGAAGCGGATGACGATCCATTGTGCCCAGTCATCAGGCTGACCAACAAGGAGAAGGAGGAGCTCCGAAGGCCTTGGCGGCAGGCACTGATCGTCAAGGTCTGGGGTAAGCAGGTAGGATATTCGTATCTCCATCGCCGGCTGAGTGCACTGTGGAGGCCGAAGGGTACAATGGATCTGGTGGCTTTGGATAATGAATACTACTTGGTTAAGTTCAGTTCGGTGGATGATCTGGACTATGCAAAGTACGAGGGCCCCTGGATAATCCTCAATCACTACCTAATCGTGAAGGAGTGGACGCCGGATTTTGACCCAATGACGGACAAGATGGAGAAGGTTTTGGTATGGATTCGATTCTCGTGTTTACCTATAGAATACTATAATCCAAAATTTTTGCAAAGGATCGGGAAGAAAGTCGAACGGCCCATACGAGTGGATCACGCAACGGGACTGGCGTTGCAGGGGAAGTTTGCACGGATGTGCGTGGAAATCGATCTGTTCAGGCTGCGGAAGCGGATGCGATTTATTGCATATGAAGGGATCCATCTAGTATGCTTTAATTGCGGGATGTATGACCACAATCACGAAACTTGCCTGAAGGAGAACACGATGGTTTTCAGCAGCGACGCTCAGTGGCATGTATGCCACAATCACGAAACTTGCCTGAAGGAGAACACGATGGTTTTCAGCAGCGACGCTCAGTGGCAGAAGGGGAAGGCGGATGAGGCAGATGGCAGCAAGCTGACAACAGGGGCAAGTGGCACGATGACTGCTAAACCGAGGATGGCAGAGGACAAGGCACCATTTGGATCGTGGATGCTGGTAACCTGGGAGACGAAACGACCAGGAGCACGTGCTGGACAGAATGGAAGCAGACGCACTGCCGGGGACCAATCGAGGCAGACGCAATCTCGATTTCTGCCCCTGGAGGTAGTGATCGCTGAAGACGCTGACCCAAATGCAGCTCCAGGAGCATGTAACGAAGCCGCATAACAGGATGACGGGGCTGCACAGGAGCATCCGACTGAAACGAACACATTGGTGGAGGGTCAGAACGCACCAAATGGACGGAATCAGCGACGGGACAATGTTGTGGTGAACGAGAAGCAAATAACCAACCAAAGAGAATCCAGAGTGACAACGCCGACGAGTGGGACTGAAAGGCGGGCGGTACAGAAAGGAGTTCCGCGGAGGGCGACGGAAGAAGACGAGCATGTGGTGGTCAGGGGATCACGAGGGGGTGCGCACATTGAATCGGATAGGGTTACAGTGAACTTGCTAGCGAGTGCAGGGCCAATGCGCAAGCTCGAAAATATGGGTGAACACCACAATGATGACCCTACGGGCATGGATGACGACGGGGACGCGGTTATGGAGGGCGCGTCTGCGGTGGTAACTTGAGGTTTGCAGTGTTATTTCGCTTATTCTCTCTAGCTTTTTGTGTGTTTTGGGTTCTTGCTCTGTTATTATGATTTATATGACTTGGAATTGCCAGGGTGCCGGGGGAAGGGGATTCCATGCATTTTTAAGAATCTAATTAAAACTTACAGGCCGGACGTGTTAGGATTGGTGGAGCCGAAACTCTCCGGATACCAAGTTAGCGCCATCTGTTCTAAGATGGGTTACGAGGATTGGGTTCGAGTGGAAGTCGTGGGCTTTAGCGGAGGAATATGGGTTTTGTGGAATAAACCAATCGAAATTTCTGTTTTGTATACTCCCCCTCAATTTATCCTAATACAAGTCAATGAAGACGGGGCTACACCGTGGAACCTTGCGGTTGTGTATGCTAGCCCGGCACATCACTTGCGAAAGCGACTTTGGAACGAGCTACAGGCCCAAAAAAGGGAAATCACAGGCCCATGGATGGCAATGGGGGATTTCAATGCGGTAGTTTGCAAAGATGAAACCTTCAACTATATGGCGTACTCCCAACAACGAAGCATGGACTTTGTGGACTGGATTCACATGGAAGGGTTGGTAGATTTAGGTTTCAGTGGACCTCGGTTTACCTGGATGCGAGGAGTTGAGGGGACAGCTACAAAAGGAGCGCGATTGGATAGAGCGTTGTGTGATGTGGGATGGAGGTAGCGTTTCCCCGAAGCGACGGTTCGCCATCTACCCAGACTATATTCTGATCACGCACCTGTCCTGGTGCAAACGACGACGTAATCCGAAGCTCTTGGACCGTGGACCACGCCCTACAGGCGAATATTACAAAGGTTAAAGATGCGCTCACTAAATGGAACAGGGACGTTTTTGGCAGCATTGAGGTTAGAAAAATTAATCTGCTTGCACGCATAGGAGGAGTTCAACAAAGACTGGCTAACGCCTATCATGGTGGACTTTCAAAATTGGAGAAAGTTGGAAAACGTGTTGTACGAGGAAGAATTGCAATAGTTTCAGCGTTCTAAGGAGGAGTGGATCGTGTCTGGCGACAGAAACACAAAATTCTACCACGCGTCGACACTGGTCCAAAATTCTCGTAATAAAATTGCAAGCCTGCAGGACGCTGCCGGGAATTGGATTACGGAGCTCATTGAGCTGCAGCGGCACGTGACTGATTTCTATGTGAATTTGTTTAAGGATGAAGAGGGAGTGAATGTCACAAAAGCCGCGACGGATTTGTTTCCAATGCTTGGATGTTTAGATTGGCGGTGGTTTAATAGAGATGTGACCAAAGAGGAAATTCGTAAGGTTGTTATTGATATGAGCCCATTGAAAGCACCAAGACCGGATGGCTTCCATGCGGCTTTTTATCAACGCTCATGGGAGGTAGTGGGAGACGGCGTTTATGAATTGGTGAAGACTGCTTTCGATACGGGGTGCCTCCCGGAAGGAATTAACGACACCCTGCTAGTTCTTATCCTGAAGGTTGCGATGCCAGAAAATATTAAGCAATTTAGGCCTATAAGCCTATGTAATGTGTCTTACAAAATCATTACAAAGACAATCACGAACAGATTCAAGACGATTCTGCCCAAGCTTATTGGCCCGTACCAAAGCTCGTTCGTCCTTGGGAGGCAGATTTCGGAAAACATTATTATTTACCAGGAAGTCATGCATACTATGCGCACTAGACAAGGGAACAAGGGGTTAATGGCTATTAAAATTGACTTAGAAAAGGCCTATGATCGCCTTTCTTGGGACTTTATTAATAACTCTATTTTGGATGCAGGCTTCAGCGATGGATGGGTGTGGATTATTATGCAATGCGTGAGTACAGCGAACATGCAGATTATTTGGAATGGGACACGTATGGAACGTTTCAAACCAGGAAGGGGAATTCGTCAAAGTGACGCCATGTCACCAGCTTTATTTGTTCTTTGCCCGGAACGGCTCAGCCAAAGTATTTCGCTGGAGGTGGAAAGAGGCACGTGGAAGGGTATTCGTCTGTCCACTGGCGGGCCGACGCTGTCCCACATGTGCTTCGCGGATGATATGGTCATCTTTTCGGAGGCTTCGCTTGAGCAGGTTGCCGTCATTAAGCAGTGCTTGGACCGTTATTGTGAAGCCTCGGGGCAGAAGATTAGCCTCGGCAAATCACAGGTGTTCTTTTCCAGAAACACAGGGCCAGTGTTACAGGACACAATCGCCACCGAGCTTGGCATCCCACCCACCGCCGACCTAGGTAGATACTTGGGGGTCCCGTCTTTGCATGGAAGAACCACGTGCGCCACTCTCGCGGGCCTGCTCGACCGAGTGGCGACTATACTAGATGGCTGGAGAAGCAAAGTGCTGACGTTTGCGGGACGAGTTACGCTAGCCAAATCCGTACTCAATGCCATACCAACGTACACAATGCAAACCGCCATTTTGCCTAAGGGAGTGTGCACCAAATTGGAGACTATAACGAGACGCTTTATATGGGGTGGTGATAGTGAGACGAGACGGACAAGTCTGGTAAATTGGGAAACTGTGAAAAAGCGAAAGGGCGACGGTGGCTTGGGAATAAGAAGCCTTCAGGATGTTAATATGGCGTTTGTGGCTAAACTGTGCTGGCGGATGCGAGTTGAGCACGATAGCATGTGGACGCGAGTTCTGTCCACCAAATACGACACTGTTGGGGGCCGGAGACAGACGGAGGTGTACAGTACAGCGTCGAATGCTTGGCAGGGAATTCAGGGCGTGACACCTGCTCTGGAACGAGGACTGACTCGGATTGTCCGCAATGGTAGAACAACAAGGTTTTGGATGGACATTTGGACACATAACCAACGCCTTTTACGACTGGATGCGTCGGCCAGTGAGCTTACTAGAGTTATACGCGAACGTGGCAGATTATTGGGAGAACGGGAGGGGGTGGAAGTGCATTTTGCTCACAGGCATTTTGGACGAGGGGTGGAGGACGAAGCTTAACGCGATTGTCCTCCTTGAGGATGACGACGCGAACAACGGGTGGGGATGAGGTTTGGAAACGAGTGGGAGGTTTACCATGCGGTCAATGTATGAGACGATAAGGGCGGAACCACCTGGAGATACGGATATATATTGGGATAAATATGGAGGATAAGGCTTCCGCATAAAATGATCCACTTTTTGTGGCTGGTTAAACATGGGAAGATAATGACGAATGTGGAGCGTTTCAACAGACATTTCACGACTGATAAAATGTGTGCTTCTTGTGCAGGTATACCGGAGACTCTGGATCACATGTTTAGACGATGCCCAGAGGTGGCGGGTTTCTGGGAGTTGCTACTTCCCCACAATACAGCGATGCAGTTGATGGAATTGGGGTGGGATGAGTGGTTGTCCACGAATCTGGGGGCACATAAGCGTAATGATTTGGGGGAAGACTGGCCGGTGACTTTAGGAATAAGCATGTGGTGGAACTGGCGGTGGCGCAACGACAGAGTCTTCGCCGGAAGGAGATTGAGCCTTTAGCAACGGCGGGCTTGGATCGAAGCACAAAGGGTGCAGATCAAAGCGGCGTTTAAGAAAAGATGGACGCCTGGAAGAAATGGCCAACCGCCTAGACTAGAACTCGTCACGTGGGCGTCACCGGAGCACGGATGGTTGAAGCTTAATGTTGACGAATGCTGTAAAGAACCAGGAGTGCGGGCTGGCTGTGGAGGCGTGCTATGGGATCATGTGGGCGTTTGGATAAAGGGTTTTACCTACAATATTGGTTCTCGTTTTGCATAACATGCGGAGAAATGGGCGGCACTCCAGGGAATTCGTCTAGCAGCGAGATGGGGAGTTAGGAGACTTGTCGTCAAGAGTGACTCGTTGAACATGATCAAATGCCTCGCCGGAGACCTGCACGACATTGGCACGCGGTGTAACATCCTGCAACTGTGCGCACGCGAATGCCGGCTGTTTCAAGAGGTGGCCTTTACATGTGGTCAGAAAGCAAAGCAGAGTTGTGGACCGTCTCGCCGCCACAGCTTTGCTTCATGATCGGGGGTGCGGGTGCTCGACAATGCACCTCTGGTGGTCGAAGACGTGCTTTGGGAGGACATGATTGGAGCAAGGGCCTACCGTGGACCACCGATTTCGGGATCTAACTAGGAAGCGCTAAGCCGGGTTTACCCCTCTTCTGGTTAAAAAAAAAAATGCAAAATGTGTACTTTCAAGGAAAATTCCAATGGAATTGATAAAACAATTTTTTGTCCGTTTACCGTTTTAGTTATGCCGATGAGTTAGGGTAGTAGTTGAACTCATAGCATATTGATGGGGATATTGGGTATGGGCTCAGGTTTATTGGATTTACGTTATTGGGCAGGGGAATGGTGGTTGAAGTGGGCTGGAAAGACAAAGGACAATGTGGGTCGGAACAAGAAAGGGGGGAGGCGATGGCGTGTCCAGCGCGCCTAGGGTGGTTGTGCGCCTCTGCGCGGGATGCAGCGACAAAGCAGGGTAGGTGGTTGGCCGGCGTTGCAAGCGGCCTCACGATCTGCCGGACAGGGCGATGCCCCCGGCCAACCTCGGCGCGACGGTGCGCCTCTCCGCGCGCTCCTTGCGCCCCCATTCCGGTTGGTGTGGCGTGAGGGGGGTGGGGTGGTGTGGGTGGTACGATGTGCTTTGAGACATGGGGCACATGGTGCTTTTGAGATGGATTGTGATCGTGGAACGTACACGTGGACGGTGTTGGGTGAAGCTGGTTCACTATAAAATGGGGTGTCTGGCTTCCTGTTAGAGGCATGTCTAAACACTACAAGCACGTATTACATTATAGTGGTCTTGGTCTTGTACTCTCAACCCTCTTGTTTGGGTTTGATTCCTATTGATAGCTTATTTATTTGTAGCCTATCCCTTGGGCCTTGTCCATTGTATGCGTATTTTGGTCACGTAAAATAAACATTAAAGAATAAACTGCAAAGAATAAGAACATTTTTAATACACGTGGAAAAAAAATGCAAACTATAATAATGTTGAACATGTCACACCAAGCATGCTATCCATAAGCAAATATATAATATCATTCTTCCAAAAGACTGAATCCCAACCCTAAGGCCCCCCACACCCCGACCCGACAGAGCATTTGGGAGGATGTAAATATATAATATCATTAACGGGGCGTTTGGTTGTAGGGAGGGAATTACATGGGAAACGAATTGTAATTCAATGGGAGATGAATTACAGGGAATACAGTGAGAATTCCAGTGTTTGGTTTACAGGAATAAAATTACTGGAAATTTAAATTTCAATGTTTAGTACACATGGAAATTGAAAGGGAATAAGTAGTATAAAGTCCAAAATGTCCATTGTTGTTGTCATGCATCAATTTTAAGTTAAAAAAGATGAGAGGTAATTTTGTCTCATCATTATCTTTTTTTTTTCTTCCTAAAATCCATGGAATTAAAATCCCAAGGGGGCATATGATTTTAATTCCATGAAAATGAAGGAATTGTAATTTTGTGAAATTGCAATTCTTCTAACCAAACTAAAAAATTTAGTGATCTTTAGAATTAGGTGAGAATTAAGTATGAATGAAATTTAAATTCTTCTCCAACCAAACGCCTGAAGGGGTATGGAAAATCACTAACCATCTTGTAAGGGCTTGATACACTTATTAATTCATTGTAAACGTGTTTCACACATGACTCACAATCTTGACCGTTGAACTCTCTAAGTGTCTCAAGCAAATGAAATTTGAGATCATTTGACTTGCTAATCACATAAAACTGATGAAGCACAATATATTATTCACTTTTTGCATTTAATCTGTATAAAATTACATTCCCATTAGAACTTTAATTATTGATAAATATTCAAGAATTTAGATATGAAGTATAAGCCCGCCACTCGTAGAACATAACAAAATCAATTATCTATTCATCTTGTAGACTACAAAAGTACATACAACACTTTTGTATCACCTTGATAAGTTGACATTTAACCATTAACATTACAATTCACAACATCTTACTTATATTACAACTAACTTTGGAGTCCTAACCTTTATTTATTATATTCACAAAGTAAGTTCTTACTTGTAGCATGCTTTCATATGACAATTATAGATTTTCTCTAAATCAAAACATGACATGCACCGACGAGTTTCTCATGGTGGGATTAGTTAAGTTGATATGACTAAACACTTTAAAGTCTTGCTTTAGCGCTAAAGTGTAACTTAAGAGTGTATCAGATTCCTAACGTTTATTAGAAGACCTTGATCGAAAGGAGTTCTAGAGGCTTTTAATTCGTAAGTTGAGATAATTGATACTCTCTCCGTCCCGTTTTATGTCTCGAATTTGATTCACGAAACTTGACTGAAGTTATTTATAATTTAATATTGCATAATATTAAATTTAGAATTAGTATGTAAAATTTATATATTTAGAAACTACATTAAAGTAATATTAAAAAATAAAAAATAAATTTAAAAATTATAAGAAAATGCTAATAAAAATAAGCAAGGAAGTAATAGTTAGTTTGACAAATGAATAGTAAATAAGACATATAAAATAGTCAAGAGGGTAGATAAAAAAAAAAAAAAAACTACCAAAGCCAATAAGGCATTAAGGCATATAAATAAAAAATAGTTCGCGATCATCATGGCCACTTTGTAGCCGCTGCGAGTGGTCGGCTCAATTGTGGTAATCATCCATATCTTGCTGAGGCAATGACGATCAAAGAGGCCTTATCCTGACATCGTGGTAGCACCAGGTTTGTTTTGGAATCAGACTATTTAAATTTTTGTTACGTTTTTAATTCCGTTATTTTAGACCTTTCTTATGTTGGTACGATTGTTCAGCAATGTCGTAATATTACTAAGGATACGAGAAATATTATTATTCACCATACTAATAGATCAGCGAATTATATGGCTCATGTACTCAACAAATTCTATGTCTGTCCTAAGTTCGTGGGCTACTGCCCCTCCTGATTGTATTTCGAACTTTTTCTAATATATTATCGTTTCGTTGGTTTTCAAAAACAAATACTCGGGGGAAAAAGTAATACTAAAATGTTAAATACCGAATAATTTTGCCGGGAAAAAGAAGGGTGACACTTGTAAAGACGTGAGAAGCCGAAAACAGCTCCCAAAGTTATAAAGCGCCACGTCAGTGGGATCCAGAAGCTCCCGAGTATAGCAAATGTCTTGATCTTCGTCGGCGTCCGGAAACAGCCGTTTTCTCTGCCGCGATTTTATTCGGAGATCGGAGCTGGTAGTACTGCAGTCCGTAATTGGTAATTGCATCATACTTGCTATGGCGTACTCTCGAATTGCCAGTGGGAGCGACAGCGAGGGAAGTGGGAGGGGTAGCGAGAGGACGAGGAAGGTGTTACTTGGGATAGGGTTCTGGGTGCAGGGGTTTAGGTGTTTCCCATGGATGGGGGTCAACTTCTTCCTCAAGGACAGTCTCGGGGTCGACTCTTCCACGCTTCAAATCCTCCAGAACTCTGCTAATTTCCCCATGGTAGCCAAGCCCTTCTACGGCATCATTTCCGATTCTTTCTACATCTCTGGCCAGCACCGGCTCCCTTACATTGCCCTTGGAGGTACTTTGAATTTTGAACAAGTCTTGGCTTGTATCTGCTTTCTAACTCGTTTTTATACTATGGAACTCTTACATAGCGTTTGAATGGAAAGAGAGAATTAGGGTGAAATGAATTGTAATTTGTGGGAAAAGTTATAAACGGGGAATTTAAATTATATTGTCTGTTAGGAAGGAATATAATATCTGAAAATTGTAAGGAAGAAGTGAATAAGGACTAAAATATCTTGTATAATAATTAAAAAAAATAATCAAAAGAAGGATAAAATGGTAATTTAACATGAAATTATGTGGAATTGCCATTCCTAGGGGATACTAGGAATTGCAATTCCATAGTTGGAAGGAATTATAATTCTGTGAATTGCAATTCCCTCCTACCAAATCACGGAATTGTAATTCCATGGAGTTTGGTAGGAATGGAATTGCAATTTAATGTTAGAAACTTGCTTTCAATTCTCCGTGAATTAGTAACTCAAAGCTTGATTACCACAATCATTTTGCGAATTGTATGTCTACTGTATAGAGTAGTTGACTGTTGTCTTGGATGTACATTGTAGATAGGAGTTGATGGGGAAGCTTTTTATAGTATCTGCCGTTTCCTCAAGCTTCCTGTCACTGAGTAAATGCCTGTGGTAATGGGATTGGGAGGCACTTCTGGTGCAGGTTTGTTGAAGTTTTCAGCAATAGATTTTATGCCCATTTTCACTCACCAGTGATTGTTTTCTTTCAGCATTTTTGCAAGCAGTTTCATGGCTGGTTCTTGCACTGTTTTCCCCTTCGAGTATCTCGTTTTTTGCTATCACTATATGTCTACTCATCGGAAACTTGGGTGCTTCAATTTCTGAGGTTGCCAATGATGCCATTGTTGCGGAGATAGGAAAGCAATCCAGTTCTTCATCCAAAAACGCGCAATCTCACCCTTCAGGCGAGGTTCAGTCTTTTGTTTGGATGGCCTCTTCCCTTGGTGGAGTTCTTGGAAACATACTAGTTGGTATTGCCATGAACAGATTTTCCCCACAAGCTATGTTCCTCGTGTTTGGCATTATCGTCTCTCTCCAGTATCTAATAACGGTTTTCATCAAAGAGAGCTCTCTGGGCCTCCCAAAAGCTCCACCTAATCCAAGGATCAGAAACCAACTCTCTGAACTCCTTGTTGTATTGCAGAAACCAGAGATCTCTTACTCAATACTTTGGTTTGCAGCTTCTTACGCCGTTATTCCAGCCCTAACGGGGACCATGTTCTACTACCAAACACAATATTTGAGGATTGAATCATCGGTATTGGGTATTTCGAAAGTGTTTGGACAGGTAGCGATGCTGTTATGGGGAGTAGTCTATAACAGTCACCTCAAGTCTATTTCACCAAGGAAATTAATACCCGCAATTCAGGCCTCTATGGCTGTATTCATGGTATCGGATATGTTGTTCGTGAAAGGGGTGTACAGGACGATGGGTATTCCAGACTCCTTATACGTTGTGATTTTCTCGGGCTTTCTGGAGGTGCTATACTTCTTCAAGATTCTGCCTTTTAGTGTTTTAATGGCTCAGCTTTGCCCGCCAGGTTGTGAAGGATCTATAATGGCGGTTCTTATGTCCGCCATAGCTCTTGCCTTCATAGTTAGCGGGTACCTTGGCGTTGCCTTATCATCGTTTCTCATGGTGACGGGAAACGACTTCTCGGGGTTGCCATATGCCCTTATGATACAGGCAGCTTCAACACTTGTACCACTATGTTGGTCATCATGTATACCAGATGGTTTCAAACTCAAAATGAACTGAGCTGCAACGATTGGCAGGAGGGAGCCAATTCAATCTCAGCATATGAAAACTTTCAGCAGGGATTCCATGTAAATTATTCACAAATTTATACACACTACTTCCATATGTGTTTCTCTTTGCCCGGTTGTAAATTTGTAGTCAAGTTCTTTGGTCATAGCTATTTACTTCTTCTCATGCTTCTGATAGTCTGTTCTATTTTACTTCATCTGTTTATTTAACCCATCCTGTTTTGATATTAACTGGTCAAACAACTCTTTCTTTTTACTTTTAAATTTGATTTTTAATACGGAGTAATATTTTTAATGTAATATTTTTAAATATATAAATTTTATATACTAATATTAAATTTAACATTATGAGAAATTAAATTAACAAAAAAAAAAAAAAAGTCTCGTTAATGGATTTAAACACAAAATGAGATAGAATGAGAAAAAAATTTATCTCATATCTTAACTTGATATAGGCTGGCAGAGGTTGGTCCTTTTTTTTCTTTTTTTCTTTTTTTTTGAAAACCATCTTGGTCCCTTTGAATCAATAAGAACAGCCCGGACAATGTTAGTGTTGTCAATTACTATAAATTGTTGATAAATTCCTTACAAATTTATAATCATGGATTTCCTTACAAATTTTTAAGAAATTAACACATTGAATTATAAAGAAAATGTATCTTGTGACTACTCGTTGCACGACACTTGGAGGAGATGCGAGTGTGAAGTATGTATACCCTAGCCTATCAAATTAACATGACAAATATCCAAAATATGCATAAAGGCAAGACTTACTATAAAAAAAAAGTATTTGATAGGGAATATAACTCAGTTTTCGGCCTTCTTGCTCTAATGGCATGTTCGGTTCGGATAGTCTTGAGATTCGGGCAATTTCCCGACCTAAATAATCGGTAAGTAGCCCCTGACCGACCCGATCAAAAGGTTAAATTGACTCGTTGGCTTGATGGACAGCTACCCTAATTTTGATGTGTTCGGTCCCGACCTCATAGTTCACCTGAGACCCTAAGTACATATACTTAGCACATAAACATAATTCCAATAAAGCGGTTAGTTATTCAAACACACCATTACACGTGCACGTTTCACTTCAGCTGACCTGATTGTCATGTGCATGGAGGACACGTAGCACTCATCATGCGGCTTCTCAACAGTGTCCCATCGAATCCCTGTAATTCTATAAATACCCCGCATGATACTGGTAGAAGGGACTTGCAAACACTCTATTACTTTATTCAGCCCGGGAATCTATGGCCTTAGATCACATCTATAACCGAGCTTAACACATTAAACCAACAAGCATGCGATTCGTAGTATAAACTCGTATTTACTACATTAATATTATCACTAGAAAACATCGTTAGTCGCTATCCCCTCTTAGCTAATAAGAGCATCCTTATCAGTTGGGGTTATTAGGGGGAGAATGTAAGAGTGAGTAGGAAAGAGAATAATGTGGGAGGGGAGGGAAAAAAAAATCAAAACTGATTTTATAAAAAAAATATATAAAAAATAAGCATGTCATTTCTCCATTGGTTCTTTATCCTTCATCATTAATTATTTTTCTTGGGCAGAGCAGATGCTCCCCACCCCTTCTCTCTCTTGATTCTCTCTCTGCCACCATGGCATTTTGGCCTCAAAAGTAGTGAATTCTCCCCTATTTCTCCTCTGATGTAGATGCTCTAAGAGTAATTTAATCCAAATTGGTGCTCGTAAATAAATAAGAAATGTCCTGTTATAGGCAACTCTAACTGAATTAGTTAGACAATTAATTTGCAAAGTTAAAAATTTATAATTACACATATAAAAATTGTATATTGATTTTTTAATTTGAGCCAGAATATTATTGTTGATGTTTTATTGTACTAAAAATATATTCATTTTAATGGTTTGTTGGTTTTAATAATACTGTGTCATTTTCGCATTTCATTTTTTAATTAGGTTAGAAAATGGTTAGCTTTCATTTCAAAAAATAAAAAATAAAAAAACCCTAAGAAATTTAAAAAGAAAAAAGCTCCGTTATATGTAATGACTACTGAGTATCAGGTAAGAAATTAAGAATTGAGAAAAGGATACACAGACATTCATCATACGAGAATCCAGTAGCTGTGTACCTTCTGTCTCGGAGAGTGTCTATGAACATGAAGAGGTGGTATATATGAACAGTTCCCTTTCCTTCTAACATACAAATTCACCGCCGTAGATTTGCAGCAGAACGATTATTTACTTATTGTTTGTTTTCGCTATCCCGTTCAATTAGTGCTCTGTAGTAATTCCAGATTTATATATTTTTGGTTAGTTTTACTATTTCTACACGCTTATAATCATCAAATTCAGAATTTCATAGCACGCTTGAATTGAGAAAGAGAGAATCGATTAAACCAGATATGTGTATAGGCGAATATTGAGGTGATGTTTTGTGTTTATCCTTCATAAGGGAGCGTATTGGGGTTAATTGATTGCGTCTTTCGCCTTGTCGGGATGTCTGAGCGGAAGGGGCAAACTCTCCTTGAGCTGTAAAATGTGACTTACACTCTATCCTAACCCAAGGAGTGCCTGTTTATATTTCCATATTTATTTGCTCCAATTCCAATTAGGGTTTTTTTTGGGGATTAATTTGTGCTCCTGTAAATGCCCTATTGTTTTTGTTTCAAACCATTCTTGATTTCTTGATAGTATATTGTGAATCACTGTGAGAAGCAATTATATGGAAACTTAAAGGTATATTGGTCTTGACCGATTTCCTTTCACATTTGATAGAGGATCATCCTTATTTTCTTTGGAGATTAGGGCTTTTGGTGTACAATGAAATGACTTGTGATCAATATGGTTTTGATAACTCTATATCATACTATTCACTAGAGGAAGTTTTGAAATGCATGGAACAGTTGATGAAGGGATCTAAGGCGTTATGGCTCACATTGTAAAATTACACCCTAACTAGTTAGTTAATTGCTATTGCTTCTCTCATTTCACTCTCCATCTGTTTTTTGTAAAGAATATTGATTTTGTGATTGGTTAGTTGCTTGGTCTGACTGCTGCATAAATTTGGGTTCTTTTTTCTTATTTTCTATGTACATAAAAGTTGGGCTCTGTAGAGGTGTAGTTTGAAAAAGAAAGAGGAAGTTTATTGGTTCATGCTAGTTCTGTTAGCTTATAATTTATGAATTATGACATTACCCGGTGTGTTGTTGGGGTTCTAACCCTAGCCAATCAAAGCCATCTGTCATTCCCATTGAATATGTTACTGTAACTTGCACTTATAGCTATTTTAGTCTTTTCTTAATGCTGTTATTGACTTATTGGATAGTTATTAGCTTGGGCTTGAGTAAAATGGGGAACTAGTTTATATGTAAATTGTTTAGACTTTTGATCATCTAATATAATATTTGTTGATAGAAGATTAGTCTCTGCAGTGGGTGCCTAACTTGTGTTTTGCCGGCCTTGCAGATCGTGCTAGCATATTTACAAGTCTACTATGGAGTCAAAAGTTGATGAATCATTAGAGGAAACACATGTTGCAAATGCTTCAAGTTTCTCTGTGAATGATGTCTCTTTTGCTAGCAAAAGTAGGAAGAATCCAATCAGGGAGAATACTGAAACAGCTAATTTAATCAGCATGAATTCAAGTTATGTTTCTCCATCTGAAAATTCGGATCATAAGCCGAGCACAAGGAGCCCTGATGTATCAGGTACATCAGATGTTTTTATGGTTCCAAAGATGGAAGACCCCAAAGCTACAGAAGACCCTGATGATAGTATGTCAGGCATTGTTACAGGTGGTGAAACCAGAAATGATCTTCAAACCCTTGCTATGGAAGGGAGTGATGACTCTGATGATGAAGAGCATGATGTATGTGGGATATTTTAGCTATTGTTTCATCACCTTTTAAATTTTTCTCTTTGAGCCTGATTTATTGATGAGGAGTTCAATTTGACATCAATTGGCCTGGATGTCATCAAACTACCTTAATGGCTAAACCTCTTCTAGAGCGCCGATAACTGACTGATTAAAGTACTCAAAGCAATTTTACTTATTCTTTGCCATTGACATCCTGAGTGATTATTCCATTTTGACATGTCTCACATTTTCTACTATAATTATATTCTTGTGTTCTCTAAGCATTAAATTCTTTCTCTTGAAAATAGGTAAAAGTTTGTGATATTTGTGGGGATGCTGGTCGGGAGGATTTACTTGCTATATGTTGTAAGTGTACTGATGGAGCTGAACATACGTAAGCATTGAAGTTGGTTTATTGTCCATCAATTCTCTGCTATTCATGTAGTGCCATTTATGACAATTTTTTTTGTTCCTGTTATAGTTATTGCATGCGAGAAATGCTTGAGAAAGTCCCAGAGGGTGACTGGCTTTGTGAAGAATGCAAGTATGAGCAGGACATGGAAACTCAAAAGCAAAATAAAACTGGAAAGGTTAATGGAATTAATAAAACTTATCCTTCTGGACAACAAACAACCATCATTGATTCTGATCACCCTGGTAAGGCAGAACCAAAGTGTCCTGATTTTAATGGAGAAGCAGGTACTAAAGAATATTCTTATCTGAAAGCCTCTGGCAAGAGACGCATGGACAATGCTGAAATTTCTTCTGCACCAAAAAGACAAGCTCTCGAATCTCTTTCAGGGTCACCAAAGGCACAAAGCCCCAACAAGGTTTCTTCACTTTCTCATGAAAGCTCATTTAAGAACTCAGAGAAGGGGAAAGTGAAAGTACATCCATTGTCTACTGGTGCAATACTGACTAATGAGGCTTCAGCTTCAGACCCCCGGCTAAAAACTTCTCAAGGTAGTAATGTTGTTCTGTAATTATGCATGTTTATGTGTATTATGTGCTAAACTGCTAATTGAGTGTCTATGTCAATTCCAATTTACTTGAAGCTTAAAAATTTTCCATTCTTTGGTGGCTTTTGGAGAGCAATTAAGTAGAAACCTCTCTGCAGGTACTTTTTCAAAGTCCAATTCATTCAGCTCCTTGATTAGCAATCCAAAAGTCAAACTCGTGGATGAAGTTTTTCCTTCAAAGCGGAAATTGATTAGAGAAACTATTTCTACTACTTCAAAAGAGGGGCCCATCAGAGCAATGGGGAAATCGATGTCTTTTAAACCCACCAGCTCAAACCGTTTCAGTTGTGCTGAATCAGTAGGCAAGATGTCATCACCTAGGTTTTCTCATGATCAGGATATGAAAGCGAAAAAACATACAAAAGAACAAAGTTTATTTGAAAGGAAGAATTCTCTAAGATCGGAAAGTATGGCTGGTTCTACCATTTCATCCAAATTTGATAAAAAATCAACATCCCACTGTGACATCATGAACAACAATAGAGACTATAAGGCTATCAATCCTGATGGCAAACCAATGACTATCTCAAAATCTTCAGGTGCTGTTCCATATATGGGTGCTTAACTATCAATATATTTATGTCTTATTTTAATCATAATATGGTGCCTTCTATATGTTTCTTGCTTATTTAATGATTTCTTTCATGCATTGATGGTTTTCCCATCCATATCAGATGAAGTTAAGAAACGGGTGTTGCATTTTGATGGAGATACACCTGCCAAGGGAGTTAGCAATTGTGAAGAAAAGCCTAATCAGGCTAATCCAAAGGAAGACTCCTCCTCAGGTTCTTGTGTTACTGAGAGACCGCCGTGTGTTGCTAATCAAGTTCTAGTAGATGGATCATTGCAGCCCAAGGAATACTCTGAGGAGAAAACATGGGAGAGTTCTGGGAGTCACTCAAATCAGAACATAGCTGCCAATGAAAAGATTTCTTGCCAGAAATGTAAAGGAAGTGACCATTCGGCCCAATTTTGCAAAGTTGATAAACCTGTGATAGATGCACCTGTTGTAAAAAATTCAAGAGAGGCCACAAATAGCACTGATGATTTGAAAGCTGCAATTGAGGCTGCAAGGCTTAGGAAGCCTGGAATTTGCCGGAAGAGTAGAGTTCCTGACCAATCTGAAAACTTTTCTGCAGTGAACGTGAACAGTGGAACTAGTTCTCAGGATCAGTTAACCAGTGCACACAGCAAGAGAAATCTTAACTGTGCTATGAAGGTGCATGAGAGGCTTGCAATATCACGGGCCTCTACTGTCTACTATTCTAATAATGCAAAGCAGTTGGGGGTGCTTCCTGCTGAAGGTCCAAGAAGAACAGGAGATGCAGGCACCATTGTTGTTTCTAATGAAAATTCTTCCATACTTCATGTCCAACAACATTTTCCAGTTGCAATGTCGATACTTCTGAAAGCAGTCATTCCAGAGCATCAGTACATATGGCGGTATGAACTTTAACCTTTTCACTTGCTGCTATTGAATTTCAAGGGGGAGCTGCTGCATACTGAAAGATGCGTACCTTATATATGATTTTCTTGTGCAGAGGAGATTTTGAGGTTCTCAAGAGTGGGAAGACGCTTGATCTATGTGATGGGATTCAGGCTCATTTGTCAACTTGTGCATCTCCTAGAGTTTTCGATGCAGCTAAAAAGTTTCCTTGCAAGGTCTTGCTAAATGAAGTATCTCGTTTGAGTACATGGCCAATGCAGTTCCGGGAGTTTGGCGTTAGAGAAGATAATATAGCCCTCTTCTTTTTTGCAAAGGACCTAGAGAGGTAGTTCTCCTGATCTTCCCATGAAACTACATTTTAAATAGTATTTGTTTTTTCCATCTTGAATTGTTTATTGCTATGGTGCAGCTATGAGAAGAGCTACAAAGCACTGCTCAGGAATTTGATGAAGCATGACCTAGCTCTTCAAGGGAACTTTGGAAGCATTGAGCTGTTGATATTCCCATCTAACCAGCTTCCTGAAAATTTCCAACGTAGGGATAATAAACATGCTTTTTGCTATTGCATAAGTCAAATTGTTTGTCTTTGTTGTCATTCTTGTTTCATGATCTCTCTGACCAGTTAAGGAAATATATTATTCTTTTGTGGATTGATTCACTATGAAGAACATGCTCCTACTGATTGCTTGCTTTGCTGCATATAATAGGCAGGATTATTCATTTTAGTATGTTACATACTTTGATCCTTTCTCAATTTTAACTATGAACAGATGGATAGATTTTGTTGCTAGCTGAGGCTGCATGCATTTCATTCTTGTGTGTACTTTTCACTTTCTGTCTAGTATGGGTAGAAAATTATCAACTGGTATTCTTAAATGAATTGTGCATGTTTCCATCCCTTGGATGGTTTTCCTATGTTATTAGCATTTTAAATTTGTTGTATATATTAACCTTAACCCTTAAGCATTTGACTTATCTTCCTTATGGTTTTGAGCACTTAATCTTAGATTATTTCCTCGGTTCTTATTTGCTTATCTGGTATATGCAGGGTGGAATATGATGTTTTTCTTATGGGGTATATTCAGAGCGAAGAAGGCAAGTTGTTCACAACGTGTTCCTGGTGTTGAGAAGCCACTGACTCAAGACATTCTCAGGGCAGTTGCACCTTCACCTGAAAATATGTGTTCCGCTGGGCTTATGGAGACTTCTGTATGCAGTACTCCTGCTTCAGATACTGAAATCCCTGCTTCAATAGTATCGAAATCTGAATCTTCACATAAAGTGGTAAATTAATTCTGCAGCACCCAAGTATCTCCCCGTTGAGTTAGATTTGTGTATGCACATACATGTTTTAGAAGGTGGTTAGTGTAATTCAATTAATATAAGTATTTTTTGGTGGGTGGGTTAGGGATCACAGTATGCTCTGGGGTTCTGAATGCTAACCTAAAAATTTGACTTATGCACGTCTGCTAGGAGAAAGCCATTGTTAGTAAACTGAGTAACTGACAGAGAACCAATCCCAGTTAACTTTGGTACTCTCTAAATGTTTTAGGAATCAGTACACTATCTTGCTGTCAGAAATGGCGTTTTCTTGGTAGAACTATTGGATGCTGATGAGTAATTTCTTTGTGTTAATGTGTTCTTGTAGGTTGAATGCATTGCTTCTGACTGCAAATCAGAGATGGAATGCACTTCTGTTCAAAATGCTGAAGGAGATAGTAATCCTAATACTCGTGACCAGATGTCAGTTCCTTCAGCTTCTCAAGCTGATACACATAATACACTGCACGACATAACTTCTGTAGGAATTTCATCAAAGGAATCTAGTAATAACAATGATGCAACTCCTAGTGGTATATCTTTGGACTATAGATCTAACGATGAAAGCGCCCCTTTGGTGAGAGACAATATGAACGAGGACCCTACCAAGAATGTGCTCGGTAGCTCTGGTGTAAACCACAATAAACGATCACATTCCGAATCCTCTGAAACAGATCAAGCAATCCCAAGTTCCGGTCATACTAACAATTTTGTTGAGGAAGTACATTGCAACAAAAAATGGAAGCCCACTTCTAGTGGATCTTATGGAGGCAATGACCAAACTAGTACCTTGGAAGGCTTGGGGAATGCTGAGAAGTTTCTCTTCCCGGTTGATCCACAACCTATTGGTAGCTCCATACAATGGAAAGTGCACGATCCTTTGCAGGATAATCAATTCCATAACAAGGTCCCGAACCTCAACCTTGCTTTAGGGGCCGAAACAAAACCAGAGATCCCGCCCTTCTTAGTTGGGAAAGAAGAGAAAAAAATAATGGAGGACTATACTACTTCCGACAGTGCAGCAACTAAAGCCAGTGAGGAGGATGCTTCTGCTTCTCTTTCCCTCTCGCTTTCATTTCCTTTCCCAGATAAAGTAGTGCAGCGTAGTTCTGTTTCAAAGACCGAGCTGTCACCTCTATTCCATTTTGGAGGCCTCGGGGAGAAGCCGGACCAATAACAGGCCATGTATCTTACAAGTTAGAACATGTTCACAAGTTTACATGATCGACATTATAATTTTTAGTCAGTAGGAGGTTCTGTTCTTGCACATAATTTTAGTGTAAGAAGTAGTGAAGTCTCTTGTATACAGGAAAGGATATTAGCCGTTATGATACATGATACCTTAGAATGATTTCAATAATTTCATCGTTTGATAGGAGTTAGCTATTCCAGATTTGCTGCCTATCTATCTTTTGTTTGGTTATCACCCTCGTTCCTGGATTAAGCATATACCTTTGTACTTTTAATATTCCGATTTTCACGTTAAGCGGGAGAACAAAAAATAGTAATGCTTTGAATCATAATTCATAAGATAAATAACGTTGAATTGTTGACGTGTTGAGACGAGAGGCATGTCAAAATCATATAGTATTACATTCTTGCCTTCATTTTTGGTGGATATTTTGGAAAGAAATGTTTATCATCTAAAAGCTAAAAAGATGGTTACCACTAGTATTGAGCGCTTAATCAATCCATCCCGTCCGTCCATCAATTGAACTGTAGTAACTGTTAGCTCTCATGGCGACTGGCTTAGCTCCTTCTTCCGTCTCAGGTAACTGCAAGTGTTAACGATTCTGATGTAGCTGTATCTATAATTTCAATATTAGTATGCTTTCTTCCTCCTTTTGCAATTGAGCTGCGATTTTGGAGAGAATTCCACCTCAGCTTGCGTTTGGCTCTATCTATCTATCGATCACTGTTCACTTCGCCGTACTTCATTTCTACGCCTTTTTTGAAGCTTTTCGGAATTGTGCTTGTGGTAGGTGATTAGATTTCATATGGACTGGAGATGTAACCTCCTTGGACAAAGAAGTTCATCATCATATTGTTTGATTCAAATACGATTTTTATTTGTGTGAATATTCTCTGATTGTGAAATAGATTTTAGTTAACGGATATCTTCATCCTCAAACTTTATGCTTTATCTGCTTTACATGTTGAGTAATAACTTCTCATCTTGATACAGGTACAGCTCATTTGAAGACACATGAAGTTAGGTCTGCGAAGTCCTCTTCATTTGTCAAGACATCAGTAACAATTCAGAGGAAGTTGAATCATCAAAAAACCAGTAGCAACTTCGCCATTCGGGCAGAGTACAAGTATGTAATTCTTGTCTTTTCAATTCATTACAAAACACTCAAACATCTCAATATAGATTGAGGAGTATTGAAACATGGAGGGGCTTAGGTCCATAATCATGTGACTATGTGAGAACCAACCTTAACCTGTGAACTGCGAACTTGTGAAGGATTGCATCGCACCCGGATACGATCCGGCAAGGTCCTCCAGGCATGTCTGGGAGCCGTAGCAGTGCAATTATGTAGTAGTTGCAGTGTAATTCTTCACAAGTTTGCAGTTCGTAGGTTAAGGTTGATTAGAAATCGAGGGGCTTATATTGCTTTCTATCAGTTTTATCTGAGATATCTCTTCTTTGAATGCTATATATGTTGCCCGTGAAAGAGGTCTATATGGGTTTTAAAGTGTAAAATCTTTATTTGTTCAGTTTCAATTGTTTGCTAAAGGAAAACTTATTAACAGCCTATTAACAAGCTTAAATAAAATACTTAATTGACAGATGTGAATTGGGTGTTTTAGTTGACAATTGTCTGTTTCCTCTTTTCCATTCAGGGATCAGAGACGTGCTGGTGGCAGTGAATTCATTGCTGGACTCCTTCTGGGAGGTGCAATATTTGGAACGCTTGGATATGTTTTTGCCCCACAGGTGATTATATGACATCAGTTCCACTAAACTTTGGCCCTGTTTGGTTAAATAGTTAGTCTATTAGCCAATTTTGACTTGTTTAACCATTATTAGTTGTTTGACTTGGTTAAACAATCAATATAAATGTTTGGTTAAGTAACTTTTTATAACAGCTTATTACTTCAAAAGGCTAAAATTCAAAAAACTGCTCAAAACAGTTTTTTTGATTAACTTTTTTGAGAAAGTTATTTTGCATATAATCAGCTATCAGCTAACCATTAATTTACCAAACATCTTTCTACAATCAGCCAATACTATCAACTAATCAAACTCACTAACTCAATCATCTAACAGATATAATTGTCCTATTTTGCAATTATATTTTGTGTGTTTCAACAATCTGCTTGACAGTTGATGCTTTATGTTAGTTAGGTGGATAGGTCCAAAATCTGCCTGCCGTTATATTATCATATGACATATTGTTAGCCGAATCCTGAGTTTTTGTATTGACTACTCCGTTTAAGGCATTATGGATGTCAATTATGCATACGAAAGCAATACGAAAGAAAGATATCTACCTGCAAAGGTAAGAAAGCAGGGACTGAAAGTGGTCATACTGTCAACAATGTATAATAAGATCACTCATGTTTCAATGGAAAAAGGATGTTGAAATTCATATCTTTAGGAAACATAATGTTATGTTTGGACTTTGGAATGTTACAAATGAATTGCCAACTTGGCAAACACTTGTGTAATCCAAAGCCTCTTCTGGCCTGGCTTGCTGCTGTGGAGTCATTTTGGAGTTTGTATAGCACTGAAGTTTTCTGCCAACTATTTTCTGTGTCATATGTTACTAGATAAGAAGATCACTGCTAAATGAAGATGAATCTGGTTTCAGAAGGGCCAAACGACCAATATACTATGATGAAGGTTTAGAGGTGATTATAATCTCCACACAATACACTTTGTGCATGCATATACTATACTTGGTCTTTTCTGTTTCATGCCATATCCTACTTGTTTCACTCATGCAGAAAACCAGACAGACCTTAAGTGATAAGATAGGCCAACTCAATTCTGCAATTGACAATGTCTCTTCCCGGTTGAGAGGTAAGGACAATATGCCTCAAGTGCCCATGGAGACTACTGACCCCGAAGAAGCCACCATGTAAGATCTACATCAACTTAGTTCTGTTTTTGTACAAATGGTAATAGAATAGAATCCAGGAAACACAAATTTTTTGCAGACTTTTGAATGAAACTTATTGCATCAACACAGCATAGTATTTGAATGATGGTTCATTTGAGATTATACTTAATCTGTGGAATGCTTAGAGACATATATAGATAGACATATAGTGTTGAAAAACCCAGAGGTCGGATTGAATTTGAGATGTAATCAAGTATAACAAAACATGAAGGGGTGAGAATAATGAGTGAGTTTCATCAACAAGTATAACAAAACATGAAGAAATGTTTAATTAATGATTAGAAATGGCGGCATCACTGGGATTATGGCGGATGAAGAGGCTAATCTGATCTAGGAAAGAGAGGTGCTGAGGTCTATCTTTGCGTCTGATGTAGCCACTGGACTCGATCTCGCCGTAGCAGCTGTAGCCCTTCTCGCCGCTCCTCTTCCACAGCTCCGCCGCGTAGCTCCGGTGAGCATAGTACGCCTCCACTTCCATCAGCTCCTCCTCCCCATCCCCTCGCCGGAGGAGCGTGATTGGGAGCCTCTCGTAGTGGCCGCGCGTGGTGCCCTCCAGCTCGTCCATCCGGGCTAGGGTTCTGGCCGAGACGGCGTAGAGCTCGCCCCAGACGCGGTCGCCGGAGCCGGGGAGGTTGAGGAGAAACGGAACTCTGTAGGGCCCGCAGACGAGCGGGAGCTTCTCCGCGGTTTGGTAGTCGCCGAGATAAGCAGCGTCGCCGGAGTCAATGAGGTCTCGCAGGAGGCCGTGATTGGAGAATCCCCGCTTCAACGTTCCGTATGTGAATATCAGCGTCCCCAGGTCGCCTATCGCCGCCGGGGCCATACCTGAAATATGCAACACGGAGAGGCGAAGAAGAAATGGGAGAGATTTAAGAGAGGAGGATCAGACGGCAATGGCGGACAAATCTGGATGGAATATTGTGAGAGGGAGAGAAAGAGATCCGTACTTAAAACTACTATGGAGTAAAAATATTCGACGTACTACACATTACGGAATCAGGAAAGAGTCAAACTAGCTTGTATAGACAACTGATTATATAGATAAAATTTATCATAAAAAATTAATATGAAGTCTCACTAGTAATAATGTGAAAATAACCTCTCAAAATAATTTTTTTTTTTTTATACCTAATGAATAAAAGTATAATTTTTCCGTGATTAATCCCTTCACAAACGTGACAAAAGAAAGAGCAAAGATGCTTACGAAAACTGTGGGGGCCTCTTTTTCTGGCTTATTCATTGGCACAGACTGCAATACTCCTCATTGATTATTCGTTATTTATTTATTATTATTCCACAAGAAGAATATTACATTTGAAAAATTATATGTGTAAATTTCACGAGTAAAACTCTGTTTTGATTTATCAAAGGAAAAAAATGAAGCACAAAAATTTAAAATTTTGTATAATATCAAGAATCTTTTTTTTTTTTTTTTGATTAAGAATCTTGTTTACTAATATTCTACTTAAATTATCAAGAACAATTAGTATTTGCATATACAAATGTCAACTTTAACACTATAAAATAGTGAAAGTAAGTAAAGCATTATTTTTAAATTAAAAAGACATGCCACCTACCATGGGTAGGTATGAAAAGAAAATTGTATTTTAAGGTTATAATTATAATTGCTTTTTGAGAAAAAAAAAAAGATTTGTTTTTGGGTTTCCTATTTAGTATATTATTTAAAGCATTTCCTCTTTTATGTTTGACATAATTTCTACATTTTATAGCAAATAAGATATGAGTAAAAAAAAGAAATAATGAGTCACTCAAGTATAAGTTATTCTGTAGAGTTAATTCCAGCAAAGATTCGCTGAGTATAGTGATTTTTCACAATTGGTCCCCGTCTTTTAATTTGGACAAATTTGACACTTGACTATCAAAATCTTTTCAATGTTGGTCCTTTCGCTAAATGGTCGTTATTTAGACTAGACCTGGTAATTATGGACACGACACGAAACCGGACACGAAAATAACGGGTTGGTGTTTTGTCTTAATGTGTCTCGGGTCGTTAACGGGTTGACTCGTTATATTTCGTGTCTCAACGGGTCAACCCGTTAAACCTATTAAGAACCTGTTTAACCCGTTAATATTATCGTGTTAACCCATTAACACGAACCTGTTTATAACCCGCTAAGAACTATTGTCATTTAGGTAAGAACCATTGTCATGAATGAGATTACAAAAGATATTATGAACATGACTAAGGATGAATTTACTATATTAGGCCAAGATCCATCAATTGTTGATGCTTAACAATTTGAATTTTTTTTTATTTTTTATTTTTTATTTTTTGTGTTCAATTTTATTCTAAAAACTAGTATGTACTCTTTTAATTATGTTTTTTGGATGTTATTTTATCATTTTATAAATGTTATGAATTAAATATTTTTTAGTTTGTTTGATGGATTGAACTGTAGTTTTTTTTTTTTTTGTTTATATAACTTAACTTTAAATTTTAGTTTTTTAAATATATTAATAGAAATAACGGGTTTCGTGTCGTAAAAAGACACGACTTGAAACCTGTTAACAAAACGTGTCAACGTGTTAACAAATCATGTTCGTGTTAAAAAAAATGAACCCGTTAACCATAACGTGTCGTGTCCGTGTTTAGCCTTATCGTGTTCGTGTCGTTATCGTGTCGACCCGTTAACGGACCCGTATACACGAATTGCCAGGTCTAATTTAGACGTCAAAGTGAGGGGTAAAACTATCCTTTCATCTGTTGAGTGTCTTCTTCTTATTCGTTAGCCTCTTTATACGAGACATATATGCTGATAAAACTCATTCCAATTCTGTCTTTATATTAACATCTTGCTAGATAGAAGATGTTTTTCTATTCTATCCTTCAGGTTTTTTTGCAATGATGCAAAGTTTTTCAATCCTTAATTTAAAAAGAAAAGATTATCTCTTTCCTTTCAAAAAAAAAAAAAAAAAAAGATTATCTCTTTCCTTTCAAAAAAAGAAAAAAAGATTATCTCTTTCTTTGAAAATTCATGTTGTTTAAATTGCCAGTTAGCTTCCTATCAAAATGTCGTGAAACAATACATTAAAATTACACCCCCAAAAAAAAAAAAAATCTTAGCATTTTAATTTAAAAACTTGCTACTTTTCTATTACAATAATTTTCCCTTTTTACTTTTGTTTTGGTTACGAAAAAAAGGGAAAAATACAAATGAACTCATTATGTACTGCAATGAATAAGAAAAGAAATTGAATGGTAGCACTATAAAAAATCACAGTGACATACAGATGAGCAATAAAGAAGTGTTTGACCGAGTCCCATCAGAAGGGACAAACGCCAAACTGAACGACGGCAAACTTTTCGGCGGAGTCCTTGACTTTGAGGCACCAAATGTCATAGCAGTCAAGCTCAAAGGACGATTTTACCCCTTATTTTAAGGTCCACGTAACGATCATTTGACGAAAGGACCAACATTGAAAAAATTTTGTTAGTCAAATATCAAATTTGTCTAAATTAAAAGACGAGGACCAATGTAGAAAATCATTATACTCAGAGACCTTTGGTGAAATTAACTCTACTCTATATTAAGTAATTTTGTGAATTATAATTTTCTTGAATTTCTCTCAGTTGACGAAATCAAAAGTAAAAAAATATTAACAATAATAATAATTAGCGTCCTACACAGCTACACTCCTGCCTAGTACCTACCAAATAAAAGACTTAGCAGACCGTACGTACTTACTACTATAAACAAACAAAACAAAACATAAAGCAAAAGAATTCCCACGACACGCGCCAAGTAAGGACACAATACTTTTAGTTGGCTTCTTATTTAGATCTGTTCATAATTACAATGAATCTGAATGTACAGGTGTTGAAGACTGAGAGTTCTACCCTCGAATTCTACTTTCTTACTTTTACTCCCTACAGGGATAGGATATGTTCATCACGTGGATCCCAAGAAACGTGTAATTTGTAAGAGGGAGTATAAATTGAGAGTAAAAAGTGGGAGTATTTTTCCTGGCAATAATCAACTTGCTAAAACAACTAAAATTCAATATAGGACCCGACCTTTCAGTTGCTACAAGCTATCCTATATCTGACCACACCGAGGAGTTCTCCTGTTGAAGTGCAAACGCTTTTGCCAACGACACCGCGTCGTGTACCCTAAGCCGAGTTCCTTGCTGCCCTACGACTATGGACGCAACCTTAGCCGCCAGTGAACCGATGCCCTTCAAGTCAGACATGCCCCGCAATATGCCATACAAAATACCAGAGGCATAAGCATCCCCCGCGCCACAACTATCCACGGGCACACATGGGGAAGGAGGAATGTAAAGAGCTTCGCCTTTTATACCAATGTAAGACCCTGATCGACCATCTGTGACCGAGACTAGTGGCACAAAATGGCTTAGGTACCTCGTGGCACAAACAGGGCTTTCCTTTGACGAAAAATGGCAGAAAGCCCTGGCTTCATCGCTGTTCGCAAAGACAATGTCCACATAATTTGCCATGATTTCCCTGGCCAAAAAAACGAATAAGTTGCAAGTCACAATAATATTCTGAGAAGAAAAAATGGCTGTCTTCTTAGGCCCTATTTGGTAAAATAGTTAGCCTATCAACTAATTTTGGCTTATTTGACCAAAATTAGTGTTTGATTTGGTTAAACAGTCAATATGAGTGTTTGATTAATTAGTTTTTTGTAAGAGTTAATACCATCTGAGGTCCTTCGAGTATAGTGATTTTGTCACTTTTAGTCCTAAACTTTCAAATTGACCATCTGTGGTCCTTCGACTTTTAAATTTAACCATTCATGGTCCAAGTTAACCACTCATGGTCTTTAAACTATTAAATTTTAACCAACCATGGTCCTTTCAAGAGGACCACAACTGGTTAAATTTCGAAACTTGAAGGACCATGGGTGGTTAACTTGGACCGTGAATGGTTAAATTTGAAAGTTTAGGACTAAACGTGGCAAAACCACTATACTCGGAGGACCTCATATGATATTAACTCTTTTTTTGTAACAACTTATTGCTCCAAAACACTAAAATTTCAAAAAATTGCTCAAAGCAGCTTTTTCTATCAACTTTTTGAGAAAGTCATTTTGTATTTAATCAGCTATCAACTAATTTACCAAACATCTTTATACAATAAGCTAATGCTATCAACTAGTCAAACCCACTAACTCAATCAACTAACAACTATTTACCAAACAACCCCTTATTCTGTGTAAGTAGTGGAACAATCATAGTTATATCAACTCGCGATAGCTAGTGAACTGCAGAGTGCATGCTAAACTAGAAGTACTTTAGAAATAAGGCAAAGAATCGAAACCATTTGCTGTGATACATTATTTTTAAAATAATTAAAAAAGAGTAAAACTAAAGGCTTACCAGAAATCATCATAATGTCTCTCAATACAGGAAACATCTGATGCGGTGATAGCAACCAATGCACCAGACCTGTGGGCATCTTGGCATGCTTTTGTGATTGTTTTTACTGTATCCGGAGTTCAAATAGATATCCCTCCACAACTAATATATTCGTCTTTGAAATTGCGCCGGCTAAGAATGGATCATAGTTAATGGTTGAAGACATACCCTAATACAAAATTCACGAACACGAAATATTGTAAGAATGGAATTTATTGTATCAAGCAATTACTCATTGCTCTTTTTCATTGGAAATTACTCTTCTAAAGAATGGTTTTAGTTTAAGGAATTGCAACATGCACAATTGCAGATAATCTAGTCAAGAGAAAGGGTCTTAGGTTTACATAATTATTAAAATTATCTACATGGAGCCTCAGCCGTAGGGGTGTAAATGAGCCAAGCAACTAGCAAACCGCTCGGTCAAAGCTTGGCTCAAGCTCGAGCCGACTCGTTTCATAATCGAGCCGAACTCGAGCTAAAATGTTTCAGGCTCGTGGCTCGTCGAGCCATATACATACATACATACATACATACATACATACATACATACATACATATAGCCGAGCGGCTGGTGAGCCGTGGCTTGGTAAAAGCTCAGCTCGAGCTCAGTCAACTTCGAGCTCGAGCCGGCTAGTTTCATAACCGAGCTCGAGCTTGGCTCGTTTACACCCCTACTGGCTCAGCCACAAAAGTGACAAAACAATGAACTCCAGTCACTATGACATCGTGACTGACCTGATATGCGAGCATAGTGCGCTGAGCGTCTGGAGTTGTGAGAACTATTACTGTTCCTGTTGTTCCATCCTTGACTGGTTCAGACAAGAACTTCACATTTGCTCGTTGAAGCTTGGACCTGTATGAGATAATGCTTTAGTTTGAACACCTTTATTAAGCATTTATCACTAAATATACCCTCTATATATATATATATATATACATGACTTATATGTATGCATAGTTACATTATATTGATAGGTACATTTGGCACTCTAAGATGTTTTCCAATCATTAGAAAGGCATAAAACTAAGTGGGGAAATATGACAGAAGTAGCACAATAATTACAAAACGAGTTGCTCTCCTTGTAAAGAAAAGAAAGAAATGCAGGGAACATTTTAGGATAGGGGCATGAAACAACCTGTAGAACCCACCGAGTGGATCACTTCCAACACTGCCCGCCATAGCTATGTTCAAGGGAGGGCCTCCAATAGCCTGCCCACCGAGCCTGGCCAATGCCACCAGGCTATTGGAAAGCGATCCACCAGCTGCAGCCTTGTAGCTGCATCCATCCATCGCGCGTAGGACTTTACCCCTCTCCTCATGATTCACGACCTTCCTTGTGCCCTTCTCCAATCCAAGCCTCTCAAGAAAATTCTCATCGACCGTGCCAGAAAAATCAACCTACCATCAGAAAACAGAAAAAAGTTCATAACTGAATATGACAGTTTAAGGACTATTCTTGATAAGGCCAATAAAAAAGCACTACTCTAAATGAATGTATGATACAATTAAAGTCTAGAAGTTCTGCAGTTTCTGACTGTTGATGATAATTGACCCTGTTTGGTAAAATAGTTAGCCTATCAGCCAATTTTGGCTTATTTGACCACTATTAGCTGTTTGACTTGGTTAAACAATCAATATTAGTGTTTGATTAATTAGTTTTTTGTAACAACTTATTGCGCCAAAATGTTAAAATTCAAAAGCTACTCAAAGTAGCTTTTTCAATAAGCTATTTGAGAAAGTCATTTTCTATGTAATCATCTAACAGCTAATTTACCAAACACTTTTCTACCTATCAACTAGTTTAACTCACTAACCCAATCAGCTAACAGCCATTTACCAAACACCTAAATTATATAAAATACATTTTAGTTTACAAACAATTCTTAATTCCAAGTCTCCAAGCATCCAACAATCTCATTGTATGGAACAAATGATTCAACCCAGCCAAGTTGACTTGATAACCACAAAATTACAAGTTTGACTCCAGGCCTATTAGCCATTTGAGCACAACTTAGGCTTGCTTAGGTCTTTACCGGTTAGGGTCACAAGGCAGGGCAAGGTTTATCCCTTGCACAACTATATCCTTACTCATTCTCAGCATTCAAATTCATTGCAGAGAGGATTAAACAGGGATATACAAAGAACTGAATTTGGGAAAGGGAAGTTACAGGTAAGAAGAAATGATTAGAAAATACCATAGCTTGGCCAAGGCCCAAGACATCCCATCTCTGAGGCAGAACGGACACGGGACTGGTACTATCCTCATCTTCTTCAACCCTTACTTCTCCATTGTCTTCGTCATCACTTTCTTCATTCCCACCGGAAAAAAAGTCTCCCCTTTCGCCGTCAAAACTGTAAGATGAGGAAGAAGACGACGCTCTACGGATTCGGGCATTTCTCCCAGTCGACATAGAGCAACAATTGCTAGTATAATTAAAGGAAAACGCATAATTAGGGCACTGGGGTTTCTTGATAACGGAAGAGAGAATGGAGGGTGGGGGCGAGAGCTCGGGAGGGATAAGAGAGAAGAAACCGCGGGAGGAGGAGGTAGAGGATAACGAGGAGATAGCGAAAGACATGGCTTTTGTTTTTCTTTTTCTCTGTCTTATTTTATCAACAATAAAATAAATCCTTATTTGCTAGTTGTGGATTAGGATGGCGGAGAAAGAATCATTTCAGATTCTCCGGCCAATTTTGCCGACCTTAAAAGCTGCAAAGCTCCGGATAACGTACTACCGTTCCTGCTTGCTTTTATCCCTTCGCCGGCCGGTGGCTATCCGCATTTGTTTCAGGTTGTGATTTTTCTCATAGATCCTCGTAGTTTATAAAAATTACGCATATACTCCTATGTGTATTTTATGGAGTCACGAAAAAGTGCCAAATAAACTTCAAAATGCAATTCTAACTCCTAAGTACAAATATTTTCGGACTAATTATTCATGACATCCGTTCTCTCTTAAACCAGTTACACTCAGTTACATTACATTTTGTCAAAAGGAATGCAAACACCTTAGCTCATGAAATTGCATAACGCTCACTGTTTGATGAAGGGATGGGCAGGGTAGAATATGTGGACTGGATTCCTAGATTTATCTCTTGTATTGTTGGTGCAGACCTTTTGGGAAATTAATATACATAGTTTTGTTTGGTTTCAAAAAAAAAAAAAAAAAAAAAAAACTACAAATATTTTTAAGAAAAACTAGTATTTGCTTCGTGCGATACACTGTACGGACAAAAATTTATAAGTATTGTTGTAATGTTATACAAAGTAGAATTATTTTTATTAAAAATGTTAGTTATATAATGTAATATTTAAATGTTAAAGATAATACATGCATTCATATTGCTAATCTCATTTGCAATAATAATCTTACAAAGTTAAACATACAGAGAAAGACCCAGACCACCTCGTGGTTTACAAACAAAAAAAAGAACAATGATCTTACAAATCTATTAATATGCATTCACACTTGGACGAAATTTTTTTTTCCCTACTTTATTTTAGTTTACCTAACTTTCTTTGTAAATTATTAAAAAACTAATCAAAATTACAAACTATTAAAAAGTTATTGTATATATATATATATATATATATATATATATATATATATATATATATATATATATATATATATATATATATATATATATATATATATATATATAGATTTTGGATCAGGTGCACACCCCCTTGGCAGATGAGCTCGTGAGCCTCTTTTTAGACCATTAATTAGTTTAGATGAATGGTCCAGATCAATAGGGAAAATTCACACGTGTATCAGCTAATTTGTAACATAAGGGTTTTTTTTGTAAATTCACATTAGCTTTTTATTATACGCTGTATTTAATTAGCCTTGGAATCTGCAATGAGATTTAAACCATTTGTATTCTATGTCTGTCTCTTCCATCTGCTAGAGTACTACTCCCAGCGCATATCTTTTTTCTTAGAGTTACATCAATAGGTGACCTCTATCCTCTCTCCCTCTCCATCCAAAAATCTCGGCGGTGAAACTCGTCATGGTGGCGTCAATTGTACATCGATCGAAGAGGCAACGACGGGGTAATGGTGGTTCCATCGAAGGTAATCGCAATCTCCTGTAATTTTGTGTTTTTTTTTTCGTCGGATGTTTGCTCCAATGGCGGTCGAACTGGTTCGCCGTTTTTTTGCCTGGAGTTTGGGGGTTTTTCGTGGGTGCGTGGCTACTGGGCAGACGCTGCATGTCCGGCGTCTGGTCGGCGGCGGACCCGGTATTACCCTGGGAGGCGGGGTATGGCAAGCTACTTGTTAGGGTTTGGGTTTAGATTTAGGGTTTTTTGTGGTTAATCGTAAGTTATTACAACATTGGGGGTTTTGGAGTTCTGAAGTCAAGTATGGGGTGTCTTGCATGTCTATGGTTGTCTTCTTGTTTTTCCTCGCAGGTTTGTGCTCCAATGGTTGCCACTCTGTGCCCCGTGTTTTTCTATGGGTTGTGGTTTTTTTTTTTTTTTGGTTTGGGGCTCTAGTGTTTGCTGCATTATTATTATTTTTTTTTTATCCTGTTTCAGAATTTTTTTGGTTGGGCTTGTTTTTGTAAATGTGTTAGGGGGATAGGTTTAATTGCCTGCGATTTTGGAATGAAGGAAGATGCATATTAGTGATATAGTCTGTGCGTCAAATATAAATTCTGTGGGATATAGTATGTGCATATAGGGTATATTGTAATTGCGTTAAGTTTGGTCAAACATATTTGTGTAGTTTTAGTAGTTTGGTTTTGTAATTTTAATTTTTGAGCATTTTAAAAATGAATACTATGGGTGGGGTATGGGCGCAGTAGTGACTATGCGTGTGCATTCCATGTTAGCGTAAGTTATGTTCATTGCACCCATGTTACCATCTTTTACAAGCACATTTCGTGCATTTTGCCTTTTTTTTTTTTTTTGTGGTCTTTTTTATCTGTATATTTGCTTGGGCTTTTTTTGCTATTGTTTTAGGGGGATAGGCAGAATTGCCTGCGATTTGGAATGAAGGTAAATGCATCTTTGGGATATAGTATGTGCGTTCCAGTATAGTTTTGTGGGATATAGTATGTGCAATTAGGGGATATTGTAATTGCGTTAAGCATGTCAAACATATTTGTGTAGATTTAGTATCGTGGGTTTGGAATTTTAATTTTGAGCATATTAAAAATGAATAATATGAGATGGGTATGGGCGCAGTAGCGACAATGTGTGTGCATTTCTGTTGGTGATATCGCACTATACAAGTATCTTCACATCCCTGCTTTGCTGGTATGCTTTTTTAACAATTTAATTCTAATAGTATATTCAATATATACTTGTGTAGTTATAGCCACACTGTCATTTTGTTAAGGACTAGGATGTATTATATATTAATACAATGTCATTTTTGTAGCATGAGTTCTTGACCGTTTTCTTGGAGGATGTGGAGGCCACCGCAATGTTTTTGAAGGTCACTAGGTTCACGCCCCGGAGGGTTCCCTCTCGTGTCGCGATGCCAAGAATAAAGTAGATTGTGGTGTGTTCGTGATGCGACACATGGAGTGTTATGTTGGACAGCCCTATGCTTCATGGGATTGTGGTCTTTGCGGAGGTGACGCACGTGCCTTGAGTGCCTTACGCACACGATATATATGTATGATATCCTGCTGTTTCAAAACAACACCCATCGCCGAATGAATTTCAACTCTGCCATGAGGACAACTGACTCGTCTCGTTGAACACCTTTATTATATTTAGTATTATTATTCTATCCCCAACTCTACGTTTTTGTTTGTATTTATGTATTGCTTCGGGCTTGGACCAGATGTCATTTCGAGTTTTCTTATTAACAGTGCGATAAAACTTAAATATGAAATATTATTCGTCCATTTTACACTGCCTTTCGCACATGATATCAAGTGCGCAACTATGCACGTACCTTTCGTCTACAACGCATTCCATACATGCACTTTTTTTTAGGTGTACTAATGCATATATTATTATAATTTGTTGTCTATGCATTGGTCCACAACGGTTTGTGCGTATATACATATATATAATATATATAAGTGAATTTGTCCCCGCGATGACCAATTTGGTATTACGCATTATTTCTATGGTCAATTTGCTATTACCGTTCATTACCCAGCTTTTTGGTTAATGCATGGTTATTTAAATTTTGAAATTTGCATAAGTAGATGGAAATGTGCATAACACACATATGTAGTCCGTGCATTTACACTATGTAGTATATTATGTAGTCCGTGCATTTTAAATTATTGTATGTGCATAGGCCCCAAGGTTTGTGCATTTTTACATGTATATATATATATATATATATATATATATATATATAAAAGATTGAATTATGTACAGACCTGTTTCTTAAAATGCTAACTCCTGTTAATAAAAAAAAAAAAAACGCAACGTTCCAATCTCGGACACCCCCCTTCATCGTCCAGTTGATAAGCAATATTCAAAACGACTATACGCACAGACTCGAACCGTTCAAGCACTTATTGGTACAAACCAAAAGAATACCAAAATCACGGACACAGAGCAGGTTTTTTGTAAGGTAGAACGGCGTATATGTTATAAGCATTATACAAAAACCAACATATACACCGACACGAAGTATGTACGGACGAAAACAAAAAACAACCTAATATGCACGGACAAAAAAGTACACATGCACTGAGCAGTACAAGGCAAAGCAAAAACAACACATAAACATCTCGATGGAAGTATATATGTACGCACAGGCAGGTGTACCCGGACGCACACGGGGTGTGAACGCATGCTAACGACCACCCCTAGACCCTTTTCACATCTCAACCATTACCAGAAAAACCAGAAAACGCACAAACTATGCTGTGTATATGCACTTACCGTGACTGCCAATGTCCATTTGTTGAAAGTCCTAACTTGCTGCTCCTACTATCACCAGCTTATTCACGTTAAATATGTTATCTAATCTTTTTATTAATAGAATCTATTAATTTCCATCCTCAAAAGCATCAAAAGATGAATCATATTCCTTTTAAATTAATTCATTAATTAAATCAGCTAACCAAATTACTAATCTAACCTTACCATAGATAATAACTGAAAATATTTCTTTTAATCTCAACCATAGATGGGAATCTAATCAATGGGTATTATTAGGCCTCATGAGCTCATCTAATTAGAGGGGTGCACCAGATCCAAAGCCTATATATATATATATATATATATATATATATATATATATATATATATATATATATATATATATATATATATATATATATATATATATATATATATATATATATATATATATATATATATATATATATATATATATATATATATATATAATTTAATAAAAATAAAAGTTTTAATATAACAAATATTGGGCCAATATATAATTACATTTTTTTAAATTTCTATGCCAAACTTATCTCATTGTTGTAGCCCATTTTTCCAAAAGTCCATTCATAATTTTGGAGGGAAAGCTAGTTTTGGAGGGAAATCTTGGATTCTGCTTTATTATATAAAGATATTCAACCCTCCAATTTTACCTAAAAAGTTAATTAAATTTTAAATTTTTTTAAATTGCAATTAAACTCATTAATATCTCATTTTGATGCAATGAAGTTCAAAAATTGGTTAGTGACTAAGTATCACAGGTCACTAAGGTTTCGGTCAATATTTTGACAAATTTTGGTGATATTCCGACTAACTCCAACAATATTTCTAACAATAAAGCGATTGACAACCGTTCTTTCAATGAACGGCGACGACAACTAGTGGGTTGGGTTGCCTTCTCCGAAGAATGGCGACCAATGGTCGCCCTCTTTCTCGGTTTCCTGGTGACCGACGCCCGTTCGCTAATCGTTTTTGTTGTTGGAAACATCGCCGAAATCATAGTGACCTGTGATAGCAGTTTACTAACCAATTTTTGAACTTCATTGTGTTAGCAATATTATTATTATCATTTGTTATTATTTGTTACATCTTTATTAGTCATTGTAATAAGTTAAGTCTTCTGTGGCTTTCCTGTTAGATAGGGTTTCTTTACGCTGAGTTGTTTATAAGCTATTAGTATTGTAGTTCTTATCGTTACGCAATTGAATCGATAACCAATTATCTCATCCATTGCACTAACATACAATATTGATGTGTATAATTGACTTCTTACTTAATGTTCCAGAGCCTATTGATTTACATCCTCCCAAATACTCTGTCGGGAGTTACCATGATTTACATATTCCCAAATACTCTGTCGGGGTTGGGGTTCAATCTTTTGGAAGAAGAATGACATATTTACTTAATTTGGATTGGTCAACTATATATGTATAACCTAATTAATCTAGGTTGATAAGCAAGTCGGGTTTAAACTTTAAACAATACACATCATTAGATAGTGATTACGGATTTTTCTCAGCATTCAAAACAATTTTTACCTAACCCTCTTGCCAATTGTGTACTATAAATTAAAAACAAACGGACATGCACGCACGTTCGACCAAGAGTGTGTTTGCAAAAATCCAACTTATAACTTTTTTGTACAGAAATTACTCTATCACCCGCTCACTTCTGTGGGGTTAGAAATGATAAAGTTGCATGCTGCTAAGATTTGTTGTCAGCTGTTTCATTTCAATTGGCATTGAGTTTAATACAGAGCAATATATATGTATGTATGTGCATTATCGATCCATGCGAGTCCCATGCATTTTGAATGCAGATAGATGAGCCGCAGTAAACAACAGATGTATACATAATGAATGAAGTAATCGAAAACATGATCATATCGAACGCAGACAGCAGAGCAGACAATAAGACGTGGGTACGTGTGATCGATGTGAAGATGTAAACAAAGTTGTACGAAACAACATACGAGGAAAAGAGCTAGTCAATGCGTTATTAGTATATATTTGTCGCAGATGATAACACAATCATGAGACGTAGGGTTGATAAACATCCATCTCACTTTAATTTCCTGCTGTATTCCATTCACAAATTAAAGAAGGATTTTGTGGTACGGTGCAATTGCCGCAGGTTGATTTTCTTTCTCAACAGAAATCTGAAACTGCTAATTCAATTCTCTGTTACGTTGCCTTTCTACTTCTCAGGTTATAATAAAAGAACATCTTGCTAGCTGCACACACACACACACAAAGTGCCCAAGGTGGGAAATGATATTATTGTAATTAATTTGTGGTGTATATAATGTCACCTGCACTTGCATATAATAAATTAAATCTCATTTCAGGCTATAAAATAATTGGGATCACAATATGCATGAGGATGAAACAAAAAGGACAATGATGAATGCTCCATCCCCTTTTCTTGTTTTTTTTTTTTTTTTTTTTCTTTTAATTTGTTTCCTTTCTCTTTTCTAAAAGCTGCATAAAGCATGCATGCCTTTTCAATAAAGAATATATTCCCAACGCATTATTTATTTATTTATATTATAAATATAAATATACACTAACATCATTCAAACTTTTATTATGATAGGAAATTAATTAATTAATTTACTAGTAGTTGATTGATAGTAAAAATTATACTAACAGGACAGGGTCCATGACTTTGCTACATTTAGATTGACACAATAATAGAGATAAGGAGAGTAATGGACTTCTTATTATTTATGAAATACATTAGAGGTGGACTAAATACTAAATACTCAAAATAATAGTTGGATAATTTTGGACTCTTACAAAATATACAATTGAGATGGAGATGTATGTATAAGCCATTTATAGTAAATCCTGGCAACTTGTGTCACGATGACAAATTGCAAGTGAGTTAAGAACTTCCCATTATGTAGCCGTGGCTAGGCAGTAGGCAAGCAATATGTTAGCGTAGTGAGATAGCCACAACAACTTAGCTTAACCACGTCAGAAGCTTAAGTCAACTAGTTTGAAATAAATCTTTCCAACAAAACAGGTTGATCCAATCATCCAAAACATTGACATTTTAATTTTGACTAGATCCATCTAACTTCTTATCTAACTAAATTGGCCCATTGAGTTGTCTTATAATCACACACATCACTAATAAATATAATGAAAGACTTCCATTATAACACATGTATAATATTTAGTTGCTGTCACGTTACAAAGTGAATAATAAAATATACAAATTAAAATTTCTTTTACCGAAATAATGATTCTGCAAAATTGGGCTTGCAGGTGCACCAATTGACTTCATGTACTAAAATCACTAGTGTACTAATTAGAAGCAACCAAATATGATCTGTTCGTTAGTTTGGGTGTCGTTTTCGTACCAAAATAATCAAGTGAATATTGTTACTTTAAGTGTGATGTATAAGGACACGTAACTTGGTGAAATGGTAAACTATTGACATTTGACAACATCCTTCTACATACACATGACATATGACGACATTTGTTCCTGTGGGTGTTGTGTTTGAGTTAAATTAAAGCATGGCAGTGATTGAGACCCAACCAAAGTGAAGGTATCTAAGGATATATAAGGAAACAAAATGTCACTCTTGCCTTTAGCTCCATCCCCACTTCCCAACTCAACTCTTCCATACTCCCTTAGCTTTTTTCATTGATTAATTCATTCCACCTACTTTGTAATGCAAATTATCTTCTCTAATTGCATTTCAATTTTGCCTAAAAATACACAATTTATATACTGAATGTTCACAATTTAGTATGTAAATTGTAAATATTCGATACTATATAAATTGTGTATTTTGACCCGGGTTCATATTGCAAGGTGGACCCGCCCATACCATTTACGAATTGGGCCAGCTGGGCCTGAAGTGGCCCAAACCACCTCTAATCCAACTATCAAAGTTAGATTTGTATATTAGTAACCGTTGGATAGAGGTGAACATGTAACTACCAGGTACAGATATCCATATTATCAGAACTCAACGGTCAAAGTCCTTTTTATCTTTTTTAAGCGTGGCGGAGTAAACAAACTTGGATACATTTCTCCATATACTTATCAGATTTCTTTGAGGGAGGGGCATATTTGTAGTTTCACATCCAGCATTTCATCTGGCGGCAGATTGAGACAGATGACCATGCCTTGTGAGAATGATACACTACACTTAGTACAACAAAGTAGAGTGGCCATTCTTGAGAGTTGAGACAAACAACACTCCCCACACCAATTATATATTCTGTAAATTCTTCATTTTTCTCAGTCTACTGTCTGTAAATACTACCTTAATTCAATGTTATAATATTATGGTACCTCTACGTTAATCCTGCAGATGATGTACTCGTATCTGGTGTATATATAATCTGCTAAAACTGTCTTCTTTCTTTCTCTCCCCAGCTCACATTCTCAGTCTGCATTTTCCAAGATTCTAGTGGAATAAGAAACCCTTTGCTTTAATTTGTTTTCCTGGAAGCACTTCTCTCATTTTGCGGCTACCAAACCAATCTGCTTCTAACATGTCCTCCAAATCCAAGTAAGTTAAGTTTTTTTGTCTTTTGTCAGATCTGATTTGCGTATGTTATGGACTTTGTCTGCTGGATGTTTGGGTTTTATCTGTAGATATTGTTTTCCTGGAAGGATCTTGCTAATTACTGTTCTTACTTTTAGCATCTTTCTCAATTTTTTTGGGTAAAGAATGTGCCTTTTTCCGACCCTAGCCCCCTTGTGGTTTTGATAATTCAGCATTTCTTACTGGTGGGATTACTTGGTTAAGTTTGATTCAAGGGTTTGACTTGATGGGACTGGATCTGATTACTTTTTCAGTTCCAATTTGCCCTAATTTTCCAGTCCAGCTTAGCAATTAATAGTTGATAGTTGAGAATGATGGTTGAGGGGACTTAATTTTGGGGTTTAGATTTTGATCCATTATTGTCTGATGAATTCCTTTCCTTGGATAATGTGGATGTCTATATTTGGATCTTGAATTTACTGACAGATTCACCACAATTCAGTAATGTTTTCTGTCTTTGGCTTCTGATTGTGGCATTATTTGGAACTTGAATCAGATCTGCTCTGGCTGAAACTCCCAACAATAATAAACCAGCAAATGCAACTCCTCGGGCCAGTAAAGCGACGAGCAGAGATGCAGCTGCTAAATCTGATACGGGTTCGCCCTCGCCTTTGCAAGCCACGCGTTCTGTTGACAAGTCTCCGAGATCTGTTGTTTCTAAGCCATCCGTGGAGCGACGTGTCTCCAAGATTGGTACCCCGCCTGATGTAAGTGATTCATCGTTCTTGCATTGCTCAGAGTGTTATTTATATTGTGGGATATATTAAGCTTCTTAATATGTTGGCTTGTTCATTTCCTTTAATAATGTCATTTGGCTCATCCATCCTTAACCAAACGTTAAGTGCTCGATCCTTGGCCTTGGGTATGGAGCAGCTTTAAATCTTCAGGCCAGTTGTCTCGCCCTTTAGAGGTGACTACAGTTCAACGATGGGATTAGACACTGTATCTGACGGTAGATACCCAAAAAAATGTCATTTGGCTTCTGCAAAGTTGCAATGCATATTCTAATTGAGTTAGGCTATCTACAAATCTTTTTTATGTTGTGAAGCTTACGAATGCTGATCTGCGTGGCTATTTGATTTTGATTGCTCTCAGAAAAAGCCCACGCGGATCCTGAAACCATCAGAATTACAGGGGGAACTAAATGTTGCCCAGGAGGATCTTAAGAAGGCGAAGGAGAAGTTAGCTTTGGTTGAGAAAGAGAAGTCACAGGCTCTGGATGATTTGAAGGAAGCCCAGATATTGGCTGAGGAAGCGAGCGAGAAGCTCAGAGAGGCTTTGATGGCGCAAAAATGGGCAGAAGAGAGTTCCGAGATTGAAAAGTTCCGAGCTGTTGAGATCGAGCAGGCGGGCATTGAAGCAGCTCAGGAGAAGGAAGAGGAGTGGCATAAAGAGATCGAAGCTGTGAGGAGCCAGCACGCTTTGGATGTGGCTGCTCTTCTCTCGGCCACTCAGGAACTGCAACGGGCAAAGGAAGAGCTCGCGATGACTAGCGATGCTAAGAACCAGGCGCTCAGCCATGCCGAGGATGCCACTAAGATTGCAGAGATTCATGTGGAGAAAGTCGAGATTCTGTCTGCTGAACTGGTGCGGGTGAAATCTCTGCTCGATTCCCAGATAGCGAACGAGGCTAACGAGAAGAACAAGCTGGTGGAGGAGATGAATCTCGAGATAGAGACTCTGAAAGACGAGTTTGAGAAAGCCAAATCTTTCGAGACGAAAGTGATGGAGAAAGAGGCTGTTTTAGAGCAGCTCAATGTTGAACTTGAGGCTGCAAGAATGGCTGAATCATATGCACATAATCTCGTGGAGGAATGGAAGAACCGAGTCGAGGAATTAGAGGCCCAGACTGCAGAATCACATCGGAACGAGAGGTCTGCATCAGAATCTCTCGAATCAGCAATGAAACAACTCGAAGGTAGCAACGATTCACTGCACGATGCAAAATCTGAGATTTCATCTCTCAAGGAGAAGGTAGGCCTTTTGGAGATCTCCATTGCCAGGCAGAAAGTGGATCTCGAGGAATCAGAGCGCGATCTTAAGATGGCAAAGGAAGAGGCCTCTGAAATGACAAATAAGGTTGAATCCCTCAGCTCTGAACTGGAAACTGCAAAAGAGGAGAAAATACAGGCTTTAAACAACGAAAAACTCGCAGCCGAGAGTGTACAGAAGTTGTTGGAAGAAAAACACAAACTTCTGGGCGAATTGGAAAGTTCTAAGGAGGAAGAAGAGAAAAACAAGAAGGCAATGGAGAATTTGGCCTCCGATTTGCACGAAGTGTCTTTGGAAGCAAGAGAAGCCAAAGAGAAGTTGATATCTATCCAAGCCAAAAATGAAAACTACGACTCACAGATAGAAGATATGAAGCTCGATCTGAAAGCCACAAACGAGAAGTACGAGAGAATACTCAATGATGCAAAACACGAAATTATTCTTCTCACCAAGTCAGTTGAACAATCTAAACAAGACTACCAGGGGTTGAAGACCGGGTGGGAGGAAAAGGAGCTTAGTTTGATGAATCGAGCCAAGAAAATCGAGGAAGAGAATGCTTCAATGAACGAGGAAATAAGCAGACTGGTAACATTATTGCAAGAGGCACAGGAAGAAGCTTATACTAGGAAGGAGAATGTTGCTCATCTCAATACTTCACTGAAGGAAGTGGAATCCGAGGTTATTTATCTGCAGGAGGTTCTCGGTGAAGCAAAGGCCGAGAGCACGAAGATGAAGGAATCGTTAATTGACAAAGAGAACGAGCTGCAAAATGTTATACAGGAGAACGATGAACTTCGGAGTAGAGAGGCTGAATCTTTACATAAGGTTGAGGAGTTGTCGAAAATGCTCGAAGAAGCGTTAAGCAAGAAGCAAGCTGAGGAAAACGGGGAGCTAACAGACAGTGAAAAAGATTACGATATGCTCCCTAAGGTGGTCGAGTTTTCTGAGCAAAACGGTGGCAGAGAAGAGCAGAAGCCCAAAGTCGAGCTCCCTCTCCCGCCTCTTCAACCCGAGCAATCTGTAAAAGAAGAACCTCAAGAAACGAATAACGTCTCTACTGATGAAGCCCGAGGGTGTAGTACAAATGATGCCGGAGAAGTGGACAGTAAAGCTACAGAAACCGAGAACAAAGAAAAGGATGATGGTGAGTTTAAAATGTGGGAAACGTGCAAGATTGACGAGAAAGACTTCTCCCCCGAGCGAGTGCCCGAGCAGGAAGAGGAACTGGAAACAAAACCAGATGCCAGCGAGAACCACGACCAACCAAACGGTCTCTCTTCAACAGAAAACGACGAAAATGGAAACACTTCCCCATCGAAGCAGCAAAGTCAGAAAAAGAAGAAACCTTTGCTAAGTAAATTTGGAAGCTTGCTTAAGAAGAAGAACACAGGCATTCCAAAGCAATAGAACCAAGTACTCGCCTATTCAATGCCTGACCCTTAGAGATGCATTTGCTTCTTGATTTTTCGCGCCTCATTCTTTTCTCTGCTTTCTTTTCTAGCATGTATAATTGTTACGTTTAGTACTGATTTTTTTTCTCCACTTCAGAGGATATGTTTCTCAATGTGATATGTAATGTTGGTGAATATTCTTGGTGTTTGATCATTCTTGGACATGTTTTTGTCAACCCTTAATGTATAAAACACAAAAAAGTTCATATTAAAGCATGAATTTGACTAAAAAGCACTGTTGCAAAAATCGTCCAAAGCGCTAGGCGCCGTGGTGATTTTTCCCCTAGACGCCTAACTCAGCCAAGTTAACTCGTCTAATTTGGTTTAGTTAACTGAGTTAACTCGGTCGGTTCGGTCTTGTTAATTTTTTTCTGTATGTTATATATAATATGACATACATTCATACATGTGCACGGTTAACGTTTAGGCCGTCTAGGTGCTAGCTCGCTACTCTACCGTCCAATTAGAGCCTACGAACTACTGCAACCATACTAAAAAAATTTGCTAATAGTGAAGGTTCATTATCACATTAGCTTGATTTAGTACTCTAGTAAGATATGAGATAGTGACAATATTACCGTATTAAGGACTCATACTAATAAGTTTTGAAGGGTATTATAATACATTCTTACATTATAAGTTAACATTGAAAAAAAAAAAAAAAACTTCAAATCAGTGTGGATGGGTCACCAACCCTTATTGATCAAAGTTTAGGAAAAATTGGAAATGAAGAAAACGACTAGTTGAAAACTCTAAACCGCCACAAAAAGCTACGCTAGACGGAGTATTTTTATTACGTCGTATTGTTTACGGAGTAGAATACAGCGTTGGCGGCATAACAGTGGCGGGATAGTATGTGGGTGGAGCTGATCTGCGGGCTCGTAGCTTTCCGATTGCTGAAACGCTTCTTTTGCGATGACGATGATGATCTCGATGGTGAAGCCGGTCATGCCAACGCGAACGCTCTCTTCTCCGTCGCCCGCCAGTAATTTCTCTTTCTTTTTCTCTTTTCCGGCGAACCGATCAGTTTATCTTCTGCTGCATTCTCGTAGATAGTATTAGTGTTTGTTTGTTAAAGCATATTATTTGCTTTTTTTTGGGCGTAGGCTGGAGAAGCTTTACGGCGGTAAGGTTTTCGTAGGGCTCCAAATTCCGGATGCTGATTCCGGGTCTCGCCGGAGTATTGATCTTGTTCTCGTTACTCAACGGTGCCTTTTCTTACTTCCTTTCACGAAACCTGATCACTTTACACTTTACATCTTCTTTACTGTCTATTAGCTGCTAATGCAATTATTGGTGTCATATTAGCTTTTCATCAACTGAAAGTGGACACACAAACATCAGAATTTAAAACGCCTCATATTGTTTGAGCTTTTCAAAATTTGGTAGATGAAGACTGATGTATCAAATGCTTGTTCCAATTTCTAACTTTGGAGTCATTTGGTTTTCTACTAAACCGTAGCATAATGCATCCAGGGAAGTTGCAGTAATCTCAGTCAAGAATGTCTCAGGATCTGTACATGTTGATAAGGATGGGAGTTGGGTTTGTACTGGCAGAAAAATGCATAAGACGGAGCTTATTCCAGATCCTGTAAGTTGCAAATCATGTCTTGTATAAGGCCTTAAGGCTACTAAACTCAAGTATGCAATGCGTTCTTGTATGCCCCACTGCTGCCCCCCAAGGGACTCTGGGTTGTCTCAGTCCCAGTGTGGCTGAATAGTATGTTGAAAGCAACTGGCTTCAATCTCTGCTGTTCCATGTCCACTGTTGATCCACAAGCTTTGCTTTCTGGCCACCTCTATGATATAGACCTTCTCATTGACAAAACCTCTGGATAAAGTTGACATTGTTGTATCATTTCCATTTGCAATATCCTATCTCTGTAATATTTTGCAGGAAATTGAATTGGGTTCCTCATTTTGTTTTGTTTTGTTTTTTTTTTTTTCTTTCATTTCTGTCTTTTTGAGCTTCTTTTTGTCGTGTAAAGTTTTTCTTTTTAATCACTATCTCAAATTTGTGCATTTCAGGTAGCAGAAACAAAACAACTAGTTCCTATTTTGGAGTCATACCTTGAGCAAAGGGGAGTCCCTCTTCCAGAGGGATATTTGTCTTCCAAAGTCATATGTCCGAATCCCAATTTTCGGTATGATTCTCAGATGTTTTGGTGCATATGGTAACTTAAATAAAAATTCAGCTATGGTTCATTCAGTATCATTAATGTGGATCAGTGCTTCTCGAGTTGGAGTTGGTTAATATACCATATACCACATATATTTTTCATGTCTCAAACTAACTACTTTGAAATTTAAGTAAGACAAGTGTTAAAAAAATCCAAAGCTTTGTCACTTGTGAGTTGTGACAATTCTAGCCAAAGCTTTCAACTTTGGTGATTAATAGCAGCAGAGCTCATGCCTTCACACCGAATATCTTCTCCATATCTCCCTATCTTCTTCCCTAGAGAAGTAGAGAATATGTCTCAGCTTGCCCCTTCTATTTTTTGCAGAACCACTCATACAGACTTTTTTCCATCTGAGGTGATTACTTATGACCAGTGGATACAGCTAAAGCCAGAGCATAGGAGCCGACTTTCTGGTTGGATTAAAGGTGCATTTCACGGTGGAAAGAAAGAAATGCAGGAATCAATGCAAGAGAAGCTTAATTTTATTCTCAGCACTGCTCCAATGTGGGATCGGTATGTTGTGCCTTCTTTCTTCTAATCTTCTTTTCCCAATTATGTTTTCAACTTTCAACAAGTGGATGCAGTTTTCCTGTCAATTTATTAGGATATATACTTGCATTTGTGTGCTTTGGTTTTTTTATGATGACTATTTGTTTCCTCTATGTCAAGTGTTAAATCTCTGTTTGATTCATGCAGGTTAGAGCTTAAAAATAACAAATATGTCCTAGGAGAGTTTTTGGAATTCAAAGGAAAGAAGGACGATATCTTGGCATTAAGAAATATCAAGAGGTCAAAAGTTAGTCAGTTGGCTATCCAAACGTCAAGCATATGTTGTTTTGGTATTGTAATCAGCTCTTGATTCCTTGTTTCATTTTCTTGTTCTTTATTTGCTAATGGGAATATTTCCTTCTGAACTTGGTATCTGTGAATTTAGCTTTCAAGTGTGCTGCATCTGTACATGATTCTTTTTTACTGTAATATGTTATGTCGATTTGTCTTCTTGTAGTAAAGTTGAAAACTATGAGACCTAGAACCTGCTTTTCACTCTCACCAAATCATCGTTTTATATCTGCAGGCTGCAGCATCATGATTCTCTTTTCTTTCCGCCTATTTTGGTGTCTTTCTTCTCTTGTGCTTTTTATTTTTAATGTTTCTTTTGATCAGGATTACGTGAAAGAGATTCTGGTTAGGTTGGAAAACAAACCCATTATTTGCAAATCGTTAACCCGATGATTGTTAGTATGTGTGCATATATTTTAATTTATGCTTCTTTATTTCCAACGTCATGCCTTTTAGGCATATCTATTTGAGGTTTTTCATGCCTGAGCTGATTCTGCATTCATTTCTGCTCGCTTCTCAGTCTTAAATGCCTACTGTTTTGATAAAACCCTCTATATTTCTTGCGACACAGCTCATTCAAAGCTTCAAGTTCTCTATTCTCCTCGAGACTATCGCGGTGAAGGGGCATCCGCTTCTGAGTGGAAGGAAGTTTGTGTTTTATCTAGCACGGAGGTTCTATTTCAACCTCAAGGTTCGAGTAAAGTGTGCAAATATAAGTTGTCTTCAGTTTCTTGCATGTCACTCAGTGCCTGAGGTTCTTCTCTCTATACTCAAATGACATGTGAAAACATTATTATATTTAATAAAGATAATATTATCCTTACATTTGACTTACAGATATTGCTGTTCTTTATGTAGTTTTCTTTTGTCATGTTGCAAAGTGTCATTACATCTTTTGATGATTGTATACAATGAATCTGAGTTAATTATGTGAACCAAATCAAGCAAGAGCCAGCTAATCACCTGCCAGAAACAATATTCTTGAACTAGGTACAGCAACATACTGTTAAAGCAATAGAATATGATTTTTTTTTTTAAACATTACATATACAATTCTGGGAACTGTGACAAAATGCATTGTAAGACAACCCAAATTTCATCAAAGAATGATATGCCATTTGGTAGTCAGAAAATAATACTACTGGGTGGTGTATCTAATGAAATCTTGTCTGTATATATAATTGCATATGTAAGTTTCTAGCTCTCTCTCTGTCATCATTCTCAGCTCCTGAAAATACTTTATACTGTCAGCCCTCAGTCTCACATATGGATTTGAAGTGCTCCACTCTCAAACCCTAACATGAGCTTGCTTAATTTCTGGTTGCTTATCTTTTGCTGGTGCACTCTGTCATCTTCCATTTCCATGCTGTAAAACCATTCAGACAAAGTTACTTCAGGAAAACAAAAAACTTCCATTTTTATCAGGATTTGGTATAATCAAAGGAATCCACACGGGTAGCTCAGTTGGTTATTGGGTGGTAGGTTGTGGGCAAAGACACAAGGTCTAGCCCTGACAGACGTAGTGTGAGAGTTTTACCCTCTTGTGAGGGTGGCTCCTTATGGGCACTAGACATTGGTCTTTTCACCTAATAGACCATTGAATCATTGTAATTTTCAAAATTTTGTCGGCTCAGGGTATGGAAGCCCTTAGGGCGAGGAGTTTTGCCTTTTGTAGGGATGGGCAAGGTATAACCAAATGACGAAAAGTGTCATTTTTCTTCTTCTCTCAAAAGGTTTAAGGACAAAGCATTTGGAATATCACCAGACTGGATTCAACAGACAGAGCCATCGGTGCTCACAAGGGATCTAATGCCCACTTAGGGTATGATCCCCACACTGCTGTCGCTAAGGTTTAAACGTTGGTCTCTTTTTTGAAATATTGCCTACTGAACTAGAGTTAAGCCCATGTTAAATTTTTAATCGAAAAGCACTGACCTTTGAGTGGAGTGTACAGATAGAGGATGTGAAGGGTTTACTGATAAAAGTATTTTGGCAAGCTTAGAAGTGTCTTCACTGCAGTTTATAACGCGGTTGAAGCATAGGTATCTTCCATAAGATGAGACATCCTCAAAGACACAAATGTGGGCATCAACCAAGAATCCTAAGTCTACTGCTACAAAAAATCCCCCCTCATACATCTCTGCGGCGCCTTTCAGATACGGATCTTTCATGCTCAGCCCAGGGCTCATTAACAAGCCTCCATTAATGGACACCATGTTTACCTCTCTGTCCATTGCCAGAGCCCACGCCGCCTTCTCCGCCACCGTCTTCGACAGCCCATGCCACAGCTGCAAAGATTCCGGCGAAGTAATGTAACGTTACGATGGTTTTATGTCGGCAATAAAACAATTTAATGCGTGCACCTCAGTGGGTGAAGTTTGGAAAGAATGACAGTCTCACTAACGACAGTGTGAAGTAACCTCTCAAAGTGAGAGGACTCCTTGTGCACAGTAAATATGTCTCTGTGTTCAGCTGAGTTATCATGATTTACATTCTAGATACTCTGTCTGGGATTGGAGATTCAACCTTTTGGAAAGAAGAAAACAATTTTTTTAATTAACCTTGTTGGAATCATCCTAGTATGTACCTACCTTAAAGTTCTTGCAGAAGTTGACGTCGCTCCAGTTTCTTTCATCCAGGGGGTGGAGGGCATGCGCCGCAGCGGCAGCGGCCACGGTGGCGGCGTTGCGTTCCCTTCCCCATACCACCGCCGTGGCGGAGGACGTGAAAACTACTTTATCTATGGTGCTTGTCTGCGCACAAGCTTCCACCACGTTGTGTGCTGCTCTTACCTCAATTTCTCCCATGAATTCCTGCACCAAATACATTTATTTTATCTTCATCAATGCATCTGGCAACAACTTCTATATAACTCAACTAATTCTTAATATCAATCTAATCAACCACCCACTATCAATACATACTAAATGATGGTTTCTACCCCAACGGGAGCGGCCTATTGGCGCCGATCAGCCATGGACAACCTCAAGTATTTATAGGCTCACACCGTTAGATAATGACTACGGATTTTTCTCGTTATTCAAAAAATATATGTATTCCTGTCTTAACTAAAAATTTAAACGGCTATGGTCAAAATTCACTATTACTAGATCTACTTCAAAAACTCCACTATCCTTTTAGTATGAGGGCCTCAAAAACAAGTTTATTTCACCTTTTGTGAATAAGATCTAATTTAAAAAAGGGAAATAGTGAAATACAGAAAAGCTTTTAATTTAATGCCTTTTCAAGAACTTAAAGGGTTCAAAAAAGGGGATAAAAATGGAAAGCTTACATCATAGGTAGCATAATCAGATGGAGGTTCAAAAGAGTAAAACAAGCCACAACATCCCTTGACAGCCTCCAATATGCTGTGGTAGTCCAAGAGGTCAGACTGGAAAACTTTCAATCTGCTACTGCTGATTTCTGCAGCATATTGCCTCTTCAAAGACTGCATCAAATCATCATCTGCAAAAAAAGGGATTTTTTCAGCCATGATTACCACCAAAAACAGTGAAAAAAAACTCACAAGATAAACCCCAGAATCTATTCAATTCAATTCAATCTAACCATGGGTCTGGAGAGCAGCATGGACTGTGTATCCTCGGAGAAGAAGGCATCTGACCAGAGCAGAACCCAGGCAGCCTGCAGCATCCATCACACAAACACTATTCCCCCCTTTCATTTCCATGGCTGAATTTGAGGTGTACTGATTACTGAAGCAAGAAACAGAGCCAACTAGCTAGAAAACTTGTTTTGTCTTTTTCTTGGTTTTGGCAGAATGATTAAAGTGGGGGAGCAGATGATGGGGCAGTGTTGTGTTGTTGGCTGTTGAAGAGGCAAATCAGTGGTGGCTGAGAATTCAAAACCTCAAAAAGGGGAAATTAAAGGGGTATTAGCAATGCAGTTATTGAGTAGATTATATACAGAGAGATGAGGTTGGCGGTCCAAGAAAGAGTTACAGTGAGGGTGGTGTGTGGGGGTATTTTAAATGACAACAATGAAGGTGGAAAGGCAACATTTAAAGAGTGTGGAAAGTAGATGGTTGGGCAGGTGGCAGTTAGCCACAAGGAACTCAATTTAATACTGTGTAACTGTCCTACCCTTACCCAATTATCCGCCAACTGTATCATTTTATCTTTCCAATTTCTCTTTTGCTTCTCGTCTTAATCATTCCATCTCATTTTACTCCATTAATTCACAATCGCTATAATTTTCTTTAATACTATTGACTCTATTACAATGTAGTATCTGTTCTATACTTTCTCTATCTATTGCAGCCCAAAGAGTCAACCCACCATCGGGATTCGATCTTGTAACCTTCCTATAATCACTATAAGTGATTCACCAAATATGTCGTCAATTCACCAAATAATAATAACAATTGTAAAAATTATGGTAAATACGTGTGTCAATTGACTTACAATTCATACAAACTCCTCTTAGTGACTTCTCCCATGTGGGAGGTCATGAGATCGAGCCTCAGTGAAGGCGTTGTTGACTATGTATAGTCTAATTGATATATTAGAAATGGATTCGAGGCAAACCGACCCAATGAGAGAAACGATGACAACCCAAGCTTGGGGCGACCTTGGCCTGAGGCAGCCTCAGCCCGAGGCAGCATCGACGCTATACACGCGAACGCAATCAAAGAGGATCAAATTGCCCTCCCTATTCTCATGGAGGCGGTTAAGAGGAAGCCTTAGTATAAATTAGCTCATTATTGTCTTTTTAAGACATGATTCAACCAATTCATTCACTTGTGATCTTCTTACAGCATCCATTAGTACAAGATTTGTCTCCGTGACACATATTCCTTATCTTTTTCACTATATTATTCATATCATTATCCATTTATTTATTATTATTATTATTGGGTTATGTAATTCGGGATACCCGGATTAATTTGATCCATCACCGTCCTTAGCAATTTTACCTTTGTTCCATATGGTTTATGTTTAAATGGCTGTTGAGTGCCATAGGTCATAAAACCAACACACCCTATGGTATGTGATATAGCTTTATTTACCTATTAATTGTATTGGTGTGATAGTGCCACAACTCTATTACTCCGCATTTAACTTGTCCTCTTCACAACTTTTTAAAACAAAAAAACCTGTCACAAAACTTGTGTTATTTTACTTATCTTTTATCTGTCATCAACACTTATTATAATTATTATTGTCATATATAATTATGCGTGTGGTTGAGGTGAACATATCTTATACTTCAATGAGGATAGGAAGTACTTTATTATTATACATTAATTGACAACCAATCAACTTGATGAACTCTTAATTATATTTGAATGGACAAATGCAGCTATGACAAGATGGTTCAATAGCGACATAAATAAATGAATAAATGATCCAAAGAGGGAGTTGGGCTGCCGGGCTGGCGCTGTGACAACCTTAGCATCCAACCCCCATTCCTCGTAGTCATACCTAAGCTAGTTACTTCCAACTTGGCACATTTATTATCCAGCTTGCACTTCTAATTATTATTGATGCCGTGGATCTGCTATAGTACTCCTCCCTATTCATAAATCATATTTTAAATGAGTAATTTATTTCATACGTTAAAGTTTTTAATTTAAAGCATGGGTTGGTTCAAGGGGATTTAAATGCCAGATATTATATATCATAATTTGTGGAGATTTTCCCTATGAAACATAAAACAATAATATTGTTCTTACGAGCTTAGCTCAGTGGTTCAGTAGATCGTATTTGAGAGAAGAGATCAAAGTTCGAATCTTGACAGCGGAAGTGTGAGGATTATGTCCAAAATTGGGCAGATATCTTGTGCGCACTGGCATTTGGCCTTGTCTGCTGAGTCATTGAGTCACATTGATTTACATCCTCCCAAATGATTTGTCGGACCCACTGTTGCAAAAATCGGTCTAGGCGGCACTAAGCGCCCCTAAACCGTGACGATTTACCCCCTAGGCGGTCGGCCGCCTAGACGCCTAATTTGGCGGCGAATTCGGTCGAGTTAGCTGAGTTATAACTCGGTCTTGCTAATTTTTTTTCATTATATATGAATATATAATATGACATACGTACACCCACACATGTGCACTGTTGTTTGTTTTAGTTAGTCACCTAGACGTTATGCACTACTCTACCGTCCAACTAGGGTCTACTGTAACCATGGTCGGGCTGGGGTGTAAGGGTCTGAAGATTCATCCTTTTTGGAGAAGAAGAATAAAATAATAATATTATAATAATATAATTTCATACGTTAAAGTTTTAAAGCATTGGTTGATATGATTCAACGGAATTTGAATGTCAACTATTATCATAAGTTCTGTAATTTGGAAATTTATTACATCTCCGTGAATTTATTTTGTAACATACACGTTTTGTATATATATAGTCATGATATTTAATTTGTTCTTTCCGTTGGAATAACATGTAAATGAGTTAGGCGTGTGGGGCTTTTTTATGAAACGGAAAAGAATAATATTACGGAGTATAATAATAATAATAATAATAATAATAATATTCTAAAAGTCAAATAAAATTTGATTTACGTAATCATGTATTAATTGATACTATTAATTTAGTAAATCTATGATTTAATGATTGTCGAAGAAAATAACAAACAGTATTGTCCTTCTATCATGGCATGCAATAGAAGTAAAAATTGCACCGTGATTTCCGAAATACTCCTCTAATAATGGAGAGGACAAAGATCGAGGCAATTAATAACGCAATCGTTATATTGTGGACCATGATCTGTTATGCATAATGTAGATTCTATCCATATTATGCACTTAGATTTATCATATTATATATATTCATTTTACAGTTAACATATTATGTGCCTTTAATTTATTTACATATACATAATCAACTAACTAGAGACACATAATACATTAACTACACATATATAATGTAGACCAAGATCCATAATGCGCATGTTGAACACTAGTCTAATATATAATTTGCGTTATTAGTGGATCACAATTTATATATAGATCAGGGTCCACATAGAATTATGGATCCTGGATCAAAACGTCAAAGTACAAAATTCATAGCTGTAAGGTACAAAATTTCATAACACAAGACACAATAAATCATAACACAAGACACATACACATGTTATATATTTACTTATTTTTCAAATTTTATTTAGGTACATAATTTGTGTTCATAGGCACAAAATTTCACAAAACAAGATACAAGTTTATAATATAAGATACAATTACTAATTTGTTCCAGGTACAGAATTCAAACTCTTAAAATATACTGGAGTATAATTTCGTAACACAAGACATAAAAAGTCACAACACAAAACACATACACATGAACCATGATCCACATTGTAAACCCTGGTCTATGGTATGCTGATTGTTAACGGCAAATTATGCTGTGGACCGGGGTTATATTAACAATTTTTGAATTCTATATTTACAAGTTTAGAAATCTATATTCACAATTTTAGATCTCAATGGACAAAATTACAGAATTTAATATTCAAAATTTTTTAACTCTATATTAACAATTTTAGATCTCAATATACAAAATTGCAGAACTCAATATTCAAAATTTTTTAACTATATTCACAATTACAGAACTCTATATTTATAATTTCATAACTCTATATTCACAATTAAAGAACTCTATATTTACAATTACAGAACTGAATACTTACTCGTTGAGTTGTTTTCAACAATTTTTTTAAAAAAATCATTAACTGTAGAAACGATATCATTAACAGCATCGTTATTTTTACACGCGCAAATTACATCGTTTTGGACCTGGCTCCAGGTATAACTATTGATTGTTAACGGATGACCAAGTTAGAATAAAAGAATTTATGATTTGGATCCCTTTGATTTTATCCAATCCAAGCTAAAATATCCCAAAAATAGTTGTTGGGCCTCAGTTTGGTCTAGATTTCGTTATGAATTCTTGGGCCTCCAACAAGGTTTGTATTCCATAATATTAATAACGTGGCATATTAATTGCAATAGATATTATAGAAGTTATCTTGGCCTAAATTCATGTAGTTATCGATTTTGTTATATATATATATATATATATATATATATATATATATATTAGAAAAATGTAAGCTTTAAAAGAGTGATCAAGTAAGTTAAACATGATTTATGTATATGATAATTACAAATTTTATAACATATATCGAGATCAAGATTCATAATATATATGTGAATTTTGATCCACAATATAATAATTGCATGGGTTCAATTTCTTTTCAATTTAGACGGTTAGTTGTGATGTGCTCTGTATTTTATGTTGGAGCATCCTTTTAAAGTTGTCCTTATCCCAACTTATCTTCTTCTTCTTATCCCAACTTATCTTCTCTTTACTAGATGAGGTGATACATTGAAAAAATTTCTTTATATTCTTTCCAAACAAATATTTTCTCCGAACAAGTATTACAGTGATGTAAAAAATAATAATAAAAGAACTACAAATTTAATGATGAGTAAAAAACAAAAACAACATTAGTTTTCCCTATATTTGTAATATATAAAAAATAAAAAGAACTAAATAAAAAGAAAACATTAGAATGAATGCTCACACCTAGGGGTGTAAACAAATCAAAATTTTTTAATTCGAATTCGAATACGAATTAGAATATATTTTATTCGACTAATATTTAAATAAATAAATAAATAAATAAATAAATATATATATATATATATATATATATATATATATATATATATATATATATATATATATATATATATATATATATATATGCATTTTAATTATTCGAATCTAAATTCAAATGCCCGAATCAGAATATTTTTTATTAAACTAAAGTATTATATTAATATAATATTAGTAGATCATTTTATGCTATTTAAATTTAAATTGGCCCAGTCTAAGAAGAGGGGAAGATTACCGCATCCCAATGGTTTGATTGAAGGTTTCAGTGAGGCCCTAGAGGATTGTGGATATATTGTTGTCTCTTCCTATGATTGGTTATTCGTTTACTTGGGAAAGGGGCAAGGGCACTGTGGACTGGGTGGATGAGCGGCTTGATAGGGTTGTGGCTTGCATGGATTGGCTGGGGCGTTATGATAAGGCTAGGCTGTATAATATTCGTACGGACGCGTCGGATCATTCGACTCTATTTCTTGATATATATGAGTCAGTGCAGGTCACTAGGCCACGTGGTTTTCGGTTTGAGAATGCGTGGTTGTTGGATGAGGGGTGTAGGGGAGTGGTGGAGCAGGAATGGGCTAGTTCACATGGGGTGGAGTTGCAGTCCCGACTTGCCATGTGTGGTAAGGGTTTGAAAGCATGGGGTGGAGACCGACATCACAAGTTTGGGAGGCGGATTAATGAGTTAAGGAAGGAGCTGAATGGGTTGCGGGGTAGGCGTGATCCTACTGCGCTGGCACGCTTTAGACATCTTGATAGTTGTCTGAACCTGGCGCTATCTCAGGAGGAGGTTTTTTGGAAGCAGCGTGCTAAACAGCACTGGTTACAAGGTGCCGATCGTAATACCAATTTTTTTCATAAGTATGCATCTCACCGGAAGAAGAAGAATTATATTGAGAAGTTAAAAGATGATGAGGGGGTATGGAAGGAGTGTCAGGCTCTAGACACGCTGGTTACTACTTATTACAGGCAGATTTTCACGTCTGGAGGTTCTCCCGGGCCTTTCAGGGTGGATTCTATGCGGTCTCGTGTGTCTGAAGCTCAGAATGCTCATCTGCTGTGTCTGTTTGAGCTGGAGGAAGTCCGGGAGGCGCTTTTCTCTATGGGCAAGGATAAATCCCCAGGTTCTGATGGCATGAATCCTGGTTTTTTTCAAGCCTTCTGGAATGTTATCGGTAAGGATGTCACATCCTTTGTGCTTAATTGTCTTTCTCAGTCTTCTTTTCCTGATTGTTTGAATGACGCAAATATTGTTTTGATCCCCAAAAAATGTATCCATGAGTCTGTGTCTGATTTACGCCCGATAGCTCTGTGCAATGTGCTATATAAAGTTATGGCTAAGATGTTGGCCAATCATATGAAACCATTATTAGAAGATATTATTTCAAAATCACAAAGTGCCTTTCTCCCGGGGAGGTTGATTTCAGATAATATATTAATTGCTTCTGAGGTGGGTCACTACTTGAGAAGGAAGCAATTAGGCCAGGTCGGGTGGTCAGCGCTTAAACTTGATATGGCCAAGGCATATGATAGGATGGAGTGGTCGTTTGTGAATGACATGTTGGTGGGCCTGGGATTTGATGCTAAATGGATACAGTTGCTAATGATGTGTATTCAAACTGTGCGGTATAGAGTTCTGGTAAATGGGAGGCCTTCCGAGGAAATAGTGCCTACTAGGGGTCTCCGTCAAGGGGATCCCTTGTCTCCTTACTTGTTTATCATTTGTGCCGAAGTATTATCTTTGCTATTGCAGGACTCACAGGCGAAGGGTCTTATTCATGGGTGCAGAGTGGCCCGGGGGGCGCCACCGATCTCACATTTGTTTTTTGCAGATGACAGCTTACTCTTCTTTAAAGCCAATCTGCAGGAAACTCTGGAAGTGAAGAGATGTTTGAGTGTGTATGAATCTTATTCTGGCCAAGCGGTGAATTATCACAAGTCCAGCGTGTCTTTCAGTCGGAATACCCTTGGGGAGATGCGTGACCTTGTCTCGGACACCTTAATGGTAGTACAGGCTGAGGATTTTGGCAAGTACCTAGGTTTGCCATCAGTTGTTGGCAGAAATAGGAGGGCGGTTTTTGCATACATTGAGCAAAAGCTGAGGCAGAGGTTTGGCTCTTGGAATAAGAGATTGTTGTCTAGAGCTGGTAAGGAGGTTCTCTTGAAAAGTGTTGCGCAGGCTATGCCAACATATACTATGAGTATTTATCTGCTCCCGGCGACTTTATGTGCCTCTTTGGAAAGATTGATGAATAGGTATTGGTGGGGTCAGAACGGCAATGATAGTAGCATCCATTGGTTAGCTTGGGACAGGATGTGTAAACCCAAGAAGTTTGGAGGTATGGATTTTAAACGTTTGCATGAATTTAATCTCGCATTGTTGGCAAAGCAAGGGTGGCGCCTACTCACAAATCATAGCTCCCTGATGGCTCGTGTTTTTAAAGCAAGGTATTTCCCTACTACTTCTTTCTATGAGGCTGTGGTGGGTGGCAATCCTAGTTATGTATGGAGGAGCATAATGGCTAGTCAAAATTTGTTGAAATCAGGATGTAGGCGCAGAATCGGCAATGGCAGAGCTACTCGGGTATGGTCGGTTCCTTGGGTTCCGGACTCACACAACCCCTTTGTCGAGACCGACCAAGGAGCTAACGGCCATGATTTGTTAGTATCTGATTTGATAGACTCAAACTCCGGGAATTGGGATCATGAATGTTTGCATCAATTTTTTAATGCTCGGGACGCAGGTTTAATCCTACAGCTGGCTGTGAGTCCGGATCATGATGACATGTGGTATTGAGAAGGGGATATAAGGGGCTGTTATTCGGTAAAGGATGGTTATAACTGTTTGTGCATTCTGAATACGCAACCATCTTCTGTGTGGAATAATGTATGGAAGTTGCAGGTCCCCCCTAAGTGGAAGGTGTTCTTGTGGAGAGCACTCCTGAATATTTTGCCTACACTTGATAATCTGATAATTAAGAGGGTTGTCACTATTAATTCTTTCCCGTCTTGTGGTTTAGATGAGGAATGTGTGATGCATTTATTTTGTTCATGCCCTTATGCTTTAAATGTTTGGCAACTTTCTCAATTGCAAATCCCCCCTATTGCCAACAGGAATTTTGTGCAGTGGACAGAAGATTGGCTCGGTGATTCGTCGGGATACTCTAGTGAAAAGCGAGGACAAATCTGTGGCTTGCTCCATTGTATTTGGGCCGCTAGGAACACTGCCGTGTGGTATTCGGCGCTACCGTCTCCAAGCATCTTGCATAGGCGGTTTGTGGCGAATTGGACAGCTTGGACGGAGTGCGAAGGTAGGCGGGTTGTGGCGAATGGCAGGCTGGCCGAGACATCACCGGTGCACCATCCCTCGAGCATGCCATTCCCCTTTTCTTGCTTTATTGATGCTGGTTTCCATGGACCGCAACGAACACCCGCGTTTGGGTTTGTGGTTTTCGGGGGTGATCTTTCATTTGTGGCAGCGGCAAGCGGACCTATGGAGTGTCCGTATGAACCCCCTCTGGCTGAAGCTATGGCGATGTGTGAAGCCCTCTCTTGGATGAAGGATAACGGATATTCAGGTGGCGTAATTTACACGGACTCTTCGGTACTGGTTTCAAGTCTTAAGAATGTTAATTCGTTTCGTAATTATTTTGGTTACACACTTATGTCTTGTAAACGGTTAATTAATGCTTTGCCGGGTACTGTAGTACGCTTTGTGAATAGGGATGCCAATAAAGTGGCACACTCCTTATCTAAACATGTAGCTGCTATAATTGAACGCTCTGTCTGGAGGGATGTACCTCCTTCTTTTATTGAGCCCATGCTGGCTAATACAATCTGATTCATTTGGCTTTCAAAAAAAAAATTAAATTTAAATTTTTATTACATTTTTTCTTAATTTATTGGTAGAATTGAAAAAAAATTAAGTTAGACATTTTTTTTAAAGAAAGTTAGGGGGCCGTTTAGTAATTGAAAATTTCTGAAAATTTTCGAAAATTGGAAAATAGAAAACAGAAAACATATTTACTAACACAGTTTTCCATTTTGAAAACTGAAAATGATTTCTGGAAATTTCTGGAACACTGAAACACACTTAAAAATTATTTTCGAAATGGAAAACAGAATCATCTATCATCTATTCAGTTATATGTCACTACTAGTTCTTTTACGCGCTTTGCGCGAATGAAATAATGCCCAATGATTATTTTTAAATAAGTATTTCAAAGTATATCAATGCAATATTATATCGGAGATGTTAATGCATAGGTAACTAAAAATATTGAATTTGTTTATTTAAATCGGTAATTTAAAGTATATAAATGCAATATAATATATGAGATATTGATTTTATTGTCACTAAAATAAATGTTTGCAACTTTGTAATAACGCTAGTCTAAATACTTAGTCTAAAAACGATAGTCTAAATAAATACTACTTTTGATTTAAATTTCTATAATTCTTCTTAATTATCTTTTGGGTAGCATTGTCATTGTCTTCATCTTCAGTATATATCTTTTTTTTTAATTATTATTAGTAGTGTGTCACGTGCAATTGGGTTACTGGTGGTACCGTGGTAGCATAGATGAATTCATCGTGCAATGAGATTATGGTGTAGGAAGCTTTATATTCGCATTGTTGTGTATATGATGGGATCTTAGTTGTACTATTAACTTTTTATCTAACAAGCACCTATTGATATTTGGTAGTGGTCGTTTTTTCCTACATGTTCCATGCGTTGTGAGATATGTGTCGTAAGTTATCATGTGAAAGTATTGAACAGAATATTAATATTTATTATATTTGTATAAAATATTTGGTAAATATATATATATATATATATATATATATATATATATATATATATAACATATAACATATTTTGTATTATAACTTTGATATTTAATTACAAGATAATGTAAAAATAAGACAATGGACAATGTAGTGAATATAATAAATTAATAAATTTGAAGGTAATGAGTCTTTGAATTGTAGAAAATAAAAATAATATAACTAATGAAATTATATCACTTTTAAAATTTTTTATAATGAATACTTTTTTAAGTAAAGGAATTTCTTAACATATTCGTAGTATATGTTTAACAATTATGTCAACTTTAATTGAGATGAGGTTTGAACCTAAGACCTTGCTTATAGAAATTGATGAGTAAGTTAAAAATAATAAATAGTTAACGGAATATTCCGTTACTAAAGTTTATACTAACGGAATTTAGGTTATTTAAGGGAAGAAAATAATATAATTGAGGGTAAATAAGGAAAATCATTAAAAATACTAAAATCAAAATAATATGAATCATTCATTTTAAGAAACAATAGACCATTTATTTTAAGAAACAATAGGACCGGCATTTTTTTATTTCAGTTAAGGGCCTAACATTATTGGCTCTTATTAGAATTGTATTGTATGTATGTATGTATTGTATGTAGATGTAGATGTAGATAGATAGATGTAGATGTAGATTGTAGATAACCACATTACTATGATTACATTCATTATCATCTTATTTTACTTATCACTATCTTCTATATTTTCTACTTACTTTACTTATTTAAACATAATTTATTTGCTTACACTTTAAAGTTAGACATTATTTATATTATCAAAATTAAGATTAAACTATATATGATGCTTTAGATTTTGATTGAACTCAATACATTAGTAGTTCGAATATTTTTAATTATGTTACATCATAATACAAGTTCGGTCCAGATATCAGATATTGAAATCTCACATATATTAGGGGGTGTACTGTATTCAATCATGACTTTCATAGAGTTTTAAAGACTTTTATGAACTTTAAAAGTTTGGAGGTATTCAATTCAAACTTTTAGAGAGTCTTTAAAAGTCATGCGGTATTCAATCAAGATTTTTAAAGAGTCTTTAAAAGTCGTGTGGTATTCGATTAAGACTTTTAAAGAGTCTTTAAAAGTCATGTGGTATTCAAAAAGTTATGAACTTTTGTATACTTTTTAATTTTAAGACTTTTGTAGACATTTCCTTCTCAAATATAAATAGTTTGAAATCCAACCATCAATCCCAAGATTTTAAATTTTCTTTCTTACCAACTTTGAATGTTTTCTCACTCTATTTAAACTCTATTTTATCTCCATATTTAAACTCTATAAACCTATCTAAATTCAATAAAATTATTTTTTTTCTTCATTATTCTAAATTTTCCTCATACCTAAACTCCACCAATTTTTCTCTCTCTCCTAAACTTTAGAATCTTCATCTAAAAATTTAAAATAATATTATTTTTACTTCATTATTGCTTGTTTATATTGATTTTTATTGTTTTCTATGAATTTTTTTTATCTCTAACTTTCTCTAATTATCCATAAATACATGAACAAAGCAAAATTTTTATCGTCAAATTTTAGTATATGTTTCATAATATTCATATAAATACTTATATATTTTGATTTTTATTCTTTTTATGTTTATATTCGTAATATATATTTTCCTTTTTTTTTTAACAATAGGTTACTACGAATAGCGAATTACTGTTTGCAACAATATTTTGGGGTTGCAAACAGTAGCATCTTATTGTTATTTGCACTCTCAAATTGCTATTGAAAATAATAGTTCTTTGCGTGATGCCTAGCAATATATAAGTATAATTTTATATATATTATTAATATTAGATTTTTATTTTTTTATTTTATGCAACTTATAATTATATTTTTAAATATTTTATTTGATGAAGTCTTTTATTATAAATTTTATTGTTCTATATTGTTATGAATTTATAATGAAATAGTTTTTTTTTTGTTGATATTTATTAATAATATATATAAGTAATTAGCATATAAGCCTTAGCATACTATGGATAAAAATAATAATGTTGAGAATGTTGATGTGGGTGAAGAACTATATAATAAGAAGAATTTTATGATATATTATAAATGTTTTGTAAGAAAATTGTAAATGATAATAATCAAAATCATTTAAAGTTTGTAAGGATGTATTCAATTTAGAATTTTAATGACACTTGTAGACTTTTTAAAATAAAAAGTTGATAAAAGTCTATGAATGTTTTGTTTATATAGACTTTTATAGAATCTTATAAAGTTTTAAAAAGTTTTAAACGACTCTATGAAAGTCAATCAAAGTTTGTTAAAATCCATCACTTTAAAAGTCTTTAAAACTCTACAAAAATCATGATTGAATACACCCCTCTTAGAATTCAAAGTAAAAGTTGGGAAATTCTATTTGCACCACCCATTTTGCTATTTACACCTCCTATTTAATAGGTGTAATAGCTTTATAGGTGGTGCAAATAAAAAAGTGCTATTTGCACCACCTCATTAAATGTAGTCAAACATTAATCTTTTTATTTTTATTTAATAATCAATCTCTTTTATTATTATTATTATTATTACTAGTAGGTGCACCCGCGCGATGCGCGGCTATATATATAGTATGATATATATACAGTATAGAATATAGTTATTTGAACCTGACAAAATGTGAAATGAAAATTTGTGATTTTATTACACATTGATAAATATAGTAATTTTATTATACATAGAATATTACGTATAATAATATAATAATAATAAGAAACCTAGTATTTAAAAAAATACTAAATTTTAAATAATAAATTCTGGAATGTTATTATACATTATTGAAGACTTCGTTGTACACAACATTTTTAGTCGTACTAAGACATGGTACACTTTCCCCGCAAATCAAAATTTTCAAACCCCTGGGGTTACTAACTCTTGAAACAGCTACGTACAATTGTCCATGGTTAAAAACAGGTTTTTTCAACAACAACCCCACTTTAGCAAGTGTTTGTCCTTGACTTTTGTTTATTGTCATGGCATAGGATAGCATCAAAGGGAATTGCTTTCGTTGAAATTTGAAAGGCAATCTTGGATCTGACGGTGTAAGTGACATTCTAGGAATCAATACTCTGGTTCCTGCATTTGTACCGCATACCGGTTATCCAAGGCGATGTCATTCTTTGTAATTGTCCTCCCATTGTCCCTAAGTCTATATAGGGGATATCCATCATCATCAAAAGTAGAACAATCCAAAAATCTCTTAGGAAAATGTTTGGAACATCGTCCTTTTACCATACAGTTCGAATCTTCGCGTCGAATACAAAATGGTGGACTATGGTGCTGGTACAAAGGTCTCAAATACTGTGCATATGACAACATTAGTGGAAATTGCTTTCTTTGGAACTTAAAAGGCAATCTTGGATCAGATGGTGTTAAGGACATCCTTGGAACTAAGACCTTTGTAATAACACTTGATCCGCACAGTATTTGAGTTTCTAAAACATGATCAGCCAACTTTGAAATGAGCATCCTTGTACCATTGCACAACCCCAATGAGTGATCAATATTTCTCAAAAACATAACTGGTGAGCCTACTTTTAGAGTCAATGAGTGATTTGGAACTCCAGAACATCGAAATCCATTTAAAAATTCCGGTGTGTGCATATCAGCAAGCATGTCAACATTAGAATCAGATTTACAAACCGAATCACAACTGAGATACGTCATTCCTTCAGCATTATTATAGGCATTCATGTATTCATTGACTGTATCAACAATATCCAAAGTTGGGGCCAAAATAGCACGATCTTTTAGATATTTAAGATCTCTGTGGCCACTGCGAAACATAGGGAATGTGCTATCAACAATTGTAGAAATAGGATCCTCAACACATGTTAGTAAAATTCCTCAGGAATGTTTATCTGACATTCTCCATCCATTGAATCACCCATTGTTCCATCACTTATATTAGCAATCCACTTTGCAAATTCTGCAAATTCTTGCATCGTGCCCTTTGGAATTACTGGTAGAATCTCTCTAAAATCTCCACCTAACACCACGGTTTTTTCCACCAAAAGTCATATCAAAGCTGTTTGGATTTTTGACACGCATTATATCTCTCATCGTTCGGTCCAAAGCTTCGAAGCAGAATTTATGCATCATTGGTGCCTCATCCCAAATGATCAACCTACTTTGCATGATCAACTGTGCCAAAGTACTACTTGGGCTGATATTGCAAGTTGAATCTTCATTAACAGCGATTGGTATTGCAAACCTTGAATGTGCAGTTCTTCCCCCTGGTAATAGAAGAGAAGCTATACCACTTGATGCAACTTTTAAAACTATCTCACCATTTGACCTTAAAGCAGAAGACAATGCTCTCCACATGAATGTTTTTCTCGTTCCACCGTATCCATAAACAAAAAATAGTCCTCCAACATTATTCTCATCATCTTGCAATACATTGTCATATATGGCCCTTTGCTCTTCAGTTAGTTGCTCCACCAAACTATCATTCTCTTCCTTCATGACATTAATATCATATGTTAATTTCTCCTGTATCAACAGATTGGGTGTTCTAGCATGATTCTGTATCAACCGATTAGTTGTTATAGCATGATTCTCAAAACAAACTCACGTGCAAGAAAGAAAAATAATAAATATAGTATAAAAAATAAAAATTATATTAATTTAACTCAAGAAAGTTTATACATTAATCCTAAATACAGTATAAAAAATATATGAATATAATTCATATTATTTTTCAATTTATACAAAATTAACCAATAAATAGATGATGATCGATGATGAAAATCATGTTTTGATGCCTTATAATAATTCATTAGCTAAGAAAGCCCACATTGTTTAATATGACAAATTATTGTGTGGACCATGGTCCACACAATTGTATGGACTATGAATATCATGAACATTTTTATATATATTAAAAGTACATTATTTTTGTACTCAAGGTATATTATATAAAATAATGTATCCTTAGTATATTAAAAATGTACTTTAAAAATTTACCTTATATACATAGATAATGTACTTTTAGTATATTAAAAATGTATCTTTTATTTATGGTCCATGCAATAATGATTAGTTTAATATATACTATCCTATCATACTAATTATTTATTAATCGGCTATTTTTTGTTGTAATCAATTAAGCATATGATGATATATTAGTATGGTACTATTCTCAATCCTAATAAAAAGTAAACTAACATTTTCTTATTAATAAGAAAACCATCTCAACTAAATACTACAATTTTTACACTATTAATTATAGTTGAATGTGTATACCTTAACTGAGCATAATAGGCCTCATTTAAAACTAAATTATTATTTTTTAAAAAAATGTATAACAGTTTCTAACTAATAAGATAATTATTGAAAGAAATCAATTGTTTTTTCTTTAAACTTAAATTTCATTGAATAAATTCAAATAAAATAAAAATGACCTATAAACCTTGTGCTATTATATAGTCCCAATGATTGATCAATATTTCTCATATCTTTTTATAAGCTGTCTTCGAGATTTAATCGACTCGCAATCGTGTGTAAGCTGATGTTGAGTATTGGTCAACACAAGAATTTGTACATTTTCTCAATAGTACTAATTATGATTAGGCTTAAAATAAAATGTGCAACACATAATTTATTTATTATATACCAATTTTATCTTTATTAGCTTCATCAAATTATTATTTAGCTGTATAATATATAAAATAATGTATTATTTGACTATCATGAGTTAAATTACTCATAACTAATGTATTATTTGGCACCACAACCCTCCTAATAATAAAAGAAATGGATGAAGGATCTAGAATAACACCATCACGCCAAACACACCTCAGTCCTCACCATTTCTTCCCCAACTTGACGTTTCTATCTCTCATTCGCTCTGTCTGACTGTCTCTCTTTCTCTATTTACCATGGCATGAAATGACTTTTTGATCCTGCGGTCTCTCACCCCTATCGTCCTCTCTCTGTCTTGCAGCCTCTCTGCCTCGGCATCCAAAGTCTATCAGCCCTCTGCGTTTCCAGCTACCCACCTGTTTTCTTCGCACTTCTCTGCAATTCCTCTCTCCCTCTAAAAAAACGGAGATCGTATCATCTTCCATGGCTACAGAGATCTAGCCCTTCTAATTCCGAAAATTACCCATCGCAAAACCTAAATAAATAGTACATCTTCATTCCGTCTAAGCCCTAAATTGTTCGAACAACATATATCTTGTTGCATGGCTATAGAGGCATATTCTGTAAGTATGGTTTCTTTACTTTCTACCAACAAACATATAATTTTGTTCATTACATTGAAACCCTAACTCTTTCGTTTACAGATCTTGCTACATCCGAAAGTCAATAAAGGAAGATATATGTTGAAGAGCACTGGAAACAGTTGGACCTATACATGCAGAGAGATTAAGAATTCTAAACCCTTCTCTCAAAATTGTCAAAGAAATTTTCCACAAGATAAGTACATTCATAGCTCAAATCTGTGCTAATCTGCCTAAAATGAGTAATGATTACTTTCAGTTTTCATCATGCCCATAAAAATTTCATTTTCAATGATGAATGTGTGTTCTCTTTGATGATTATTACATTAAATATCTTTATTGTTTTGTTGGTATGCCAGGTTTAGTACTTGCAATGTTTTATTTTATTTTTTTCCATTTTACTAACATTTTGTTTTCAAGTTGTTGGCATATGATGAAATTAAATTTCTGATGCCCTATTTGTAAAATCGCTTCACAATAGTATTGATAGATGCAGTTCGTGTACTATATGTTTGGCATATGATGAAATTCTAATTCTGATGCCATAGTTTAAAGGTTTATTTACATAAGTCTCTACCGGTTGGCAATTGATGCAAACTCTATTCTGATGTCACGATTTACATTTATGTTTTTATACTTCAGGTCTGGCAGATAAAGAGACTAATATTGTGTTTTAACTTTATTTTTTTTATTGAAGAATATTGTTCCAATGTATTTTTTGATTATATAATTTCATAAACTTGTTTTCTCAATTCACAATAAAGAATTGTGTAGAAATCTAATTTTCACTTCAATATTTTAATCCCAGAGTTGAGTTTGCATTGAAGTGTATTATATGAATATCAAGATGTATTTTTTTGTTCACTTACAGTGGTTTTTACAACACTGCTAGAATTTATCACAAAATATGTTTTTTCATAAGGATTTTAAAAGTGCTTCATCATTTATGAACTTTAATTTAATTGTAAGTATGGCCAGTGAAAGTTGTACTTATTCTCAACTTCGATGGTTGAGTGAATCAGATGTATTTTTTTTTTAGTGATGGATCAGTTGTATTTTTTTAGTGAATTTGGTTACACAACAATCAAGAGCTTTTGTGTCTTAAGGAGTGCAGACTGTTTTTTCATTAAAAAAAAGCCATGTGCAAACTTACATTAGATGAAATGCCTTTCATACAAAACATTTACAATAGGTGAAACATAGACAAAATAGATCTAAGTGTTGAATTCCCATACCATTTGCCTTTAGCTCTTAATTACTTCTTTAGGTTGTAATGCCTTGAAAGTTCTAAATTTTCAGCATGATGAGTAAGTCTTCCAACTTCTTTGTAAGCTCTTGATTCCTTCTTTAGGTTTTAATGCCTATGACACTTGTCATTTTTCAGCATGCATGTGTACAACTCTTCAATCTTCTTTGTAACAAATACCACTTGAAAACAGAAAACTCTCATAACAGCAAAATATTAGTAAATCAGAGAAGGAAAAAAATAAAGAAAAGTAAATCATTAGTGATCACCATAGAGTTAATATCCCAATTCCCAAGTGTCTGCATTTGACAAATCAATAACACGATGTGTCTGCATTTGACAAATCACACACAAACTTGAATTACATTTTCTCTTGTTCCACAGCAACCATTTTTTACTTTTTAAGTTGCCTAGATGAAGAGAACTGGTCAAGCAGACATCTTTTTCCACTGTCTGAATCTTCACAATCTGCATCCCTTAAATTCTTTTGAGATGCAGCCACTGGACTATTCACTTCATCTACTTTGGAGCAATCCTGAAAATTCAAACATATTAGTGAATACACTAAGATTAGAAGGTAAGCTTTAAATTTGATATTTAATGGTGTAAATACCTTAGACATTTGAACTGCATTCCGAACTGAGTGAACTTCGTTTTTAGACATACAGAGATAAATAATACAACTAAAAAAATCAACAGTAAAAGTAGCTTATGTATTAAAATACTGAAGCAATACACCAGGCAATGAAAAGTCTTCTCAAGTTCAAATAATTCATAAACTCCAATCATTGCAATTATTTTTTTCATTCTTAGGAAGTCCAGCTTAGCCTTCTTAAGTTCTCAGTTCACTAAAACTGATCCATTAGGAAACTTTGGATAGAGTTTGCTTGATCCTATTCTCATTCTTTAGCAATCCCATGAGCTGCAATGGTTGCAATGTTTACTACATCACCTGCAGAGGATTCCAAAAATATAAAAATTAGTAGAGTATAAGATTTAAAATAGGATTCCAAAAAAATTAGTTTGATTGTTTACTTTTTATTATGGATAATTGTGAGAAGCTTGAGTGACATGCTATTTGTATCACACTTACTTTATTGCATCCTCTTATTGTTTTTTATTTCTTGAGTAATGCAAAATTGTATTACTAACTACATAGACTTATGAACAATAATCCTTTAGTACAATTACAGAATTAGATGACTACTATACCATGAACACACTTCTCTTTCACTCTCTCTGTGTGTGTGTGTATAAACAGCTATCTATTGTTTTTAACTTTTCTCTTGCTGAATATTTCTGCAGCAAAAATTATATCCGAAGCATAATACAGCTAACAACCATACAATACTGCCTTAATTTCAATCAAATAATAGTGATAAACACTCACCTTTCTGCATCAACTGAGATGTGAAGACTGAAGAATATCCTAGGCACATACATCAAGTCAGGATGCTTGCTTTAGTCAGTAGGTACATTTTAATACCCAACAATATGATTTTCATATTTCTAGAATTCTATTCTTTTTCATAAGAAAGTTGAAAGAGGATATGTAAAGCTTTAGCAGATATGGAGGTGTTCTCACCTTAATCTTCAAGAAACTGTGTTCTTCATTAGTTCCTCCTCGTAGATGTTTTCCAAGGTGTATCATCAGTCCCTCTCGTGGATGCTTTCCAAGGTGTATCAGAAGTGGATCACATGAGAATATGGGTGTGCATCTTCATATCAACAAAGCTTTATATAGAGGCTGAAGATGTAGTGCTCTGTATTGAACAGCGAAGATAGATTCATGTCTTGGAAATATGAAGACTAAGCAAAACGTTTCATAGTCCAAGATTACATTCATTATATTTGTGTTCAAATAATTTAAATTTCAATCTGATGTATCTTGATGTATAGTTAGGCAGGTTGGCTTCTCGATGTATTTATTATTCTCTAATGAATATTATCTTTAATTAATTAGGCTGATATTGGTATTAGACAATAAAAGAATGTAATGGTCCAAGATTAATTATGGTCGGCAAAACCACGTAGAATACTGTTACACAATGTGAACAACAATAAATGCGAACTGATTTATTCCATAGAGCAAAACGACAGCGTTTCTGTTGGGCGGGAAACAATAATTGGCAAAACTTCTTGCTTTATTATAGAGTTAGATTAGATTATTATTATTATTATTATGTTTTAATGCCTAATTATTTTGTGCAATATTTTTTTAAGTTTTTATTTTCAATACATATATATTTTTTAAGTTTCTTTTTTCAATACATCTTTTTTTGTTCAATACATGTTTTTTTAAGTTTATATTTTCAATACTTATTTTTGTTTATGTTTTAATTTTAAATAAAGAGAAATAATAATTAATTTTGTTATTCTAATATTTTTTATAACTCAAATTTGTTGTATACATTATTTTAAATTGATTTAACTATAAATTGAAATATAAAATGATTACTAGTGATATTTGAAATGAATAAATATAAATTGATTTTCTACCTATCTTTTTATACTGTAAATACCGTAACAATTTTATAAAGATATATGTGGGTTATAGTTCTAACAATTTTGATGTAGTTAAAATTCAATAAAGATATGTGGGTTAGAGTTCTATTGAGACTTTGAAATATAAATTGATTTTCTACTTATCTTTTTATACTGTAAATACTATAACAATTTATAAAGATATGTAGATTAGAGTTCTAACAATTTTGAGGTAGTTAAAATTCTAATCATAAAATAAGTGGAGGTCAAGGCTTCTAATCATAAAATAAGTCTACTGCATGCGTTCCTACACTCTTTCTATTTTGAATTTTGTATTTATGGTTGTCCTTCCGTCTCTGTAGAATAGTTTCCTACAATTGTGTATTCTTTGTAGTATATATTGCTATATGTACTCAATATTACTCAATAAATTGATTTTTTACCTATCTTTTTATACTGTAAATACAATAAATTGATTAATTTACAACTATATTCACAACAAATTAAATTAAGGGAAAATGACACTTTTTCCCCCTAAGTTATATACTTATAGCCATTTTTCCCCCTCAATTATTTAGGTAAACACATTAGCCCCCTCAATTATTCTAAAAGTGATGATTTTCCCCCCTGATATATTAAATTGACATTTCTACCCTTAAAGTAAACATTTTATTTATTTTACTTCTCCAACAAATTATCGCGTATACGTAGGGATGACCACGGTTCAGATCAAACTGAACCGGACACTATAGCAATTGAATTAAAAGTTTCCGGTTATGATTCAGATCTAGAACCTAATATTTGGATTTCAATTTATTAAAATTATGAATAAAAAAAATTGGATCTTGAACCGTGAATCGGCGGTTTTGGATCCGGTTCGCAATTTTGAACCGTCTTTATTTTAAAATTTTATTTTTTATTTTAAATAGTCTAAATTCAACAATAAATATATTTTATTTTTCAGTTCGGTACATGAATCGTCCGTTCCGATTCGCGATTTTAATAAACTCTAAATATCGAGTTTCGATTCTAAATTATAATTGGAATATTTCGGTTTGGTTGCTATAGTGTTTGTTTGGTTTGAACCAAATTATTGTCATAATTTGTTGGAGAAGGAAAATAAATGAAATATTTATTTTAAATATTTATTTTAAGGGTAAATATGTCCATTTAACATTTCAGGGGGAAAAACAGCCACTTGAATAATTCAGGGGGAGAAAGTGCTATAAGTATATAACTTAGGGGGAAGAAGTGTCATTTTCCCTTAAATTAATTCAGTATATAGATAGACTCACCAGTCACCCAATAAATAAAATCCCAAATTCATTACTCTTTATACTATAATTTTCTCTCTTGAAATGGATCAAAGAGATTGTTATTTAGTCAATTGAGAAATTATATCTAATTTAAATGAATCCTAATTACCTAGCAAGCAAGAACAAAGTGGCTTAAAATACAAATAGCAACACCAATAGAAATAAATAACAATTCATTAACAATTCAATTCTGCCTATTTGCTTATACTGTAAATACAATAATTGCTTAATTTACAACTATATTCACAACAAATTAAATTAATTTACAACTATATTCACTAAATTGATTAATACTATAATTTTCTCTCTTGACATGGAACAAAGAGATTGTTATTTAGTCAATTGAGAAATTATATCTAATTTAAATGAATCCTAATTACCTAGCAAGCAAGAACAAATTTACTTAAAATACAAATAGCAACACCCATAGAAATAAATACCAATTCATTAACAATTCAAATTCAAATAACAACTTAAAATACCTCATAATGTCCTTGACTTTGATTTTGATCATTGTAACTAAGTAACTGGCTTTGATTCTGATTATTTTAACTAAAAAAATCTTCTATCCAATCATCCATGGCTTATAGATTGTGTGATACATATACATAACACACACCACACATATATATCGAGTCATATAAGTCCAATTTGTATTCTCTGCCGCCCAAATTATCAGTAATTTCATCTCACAAACATCAATATTGACTAATTGTTTAAAAAAATATGTATTAAAATTATAAACTTAAAAATATGTATTGAAATTAGAAACTTAAAAAAAAATTATTAAAATTAGTAACTTAAAAAAATATGTATTGAACAAAAAATATATATATATTGAACAAAAAAAAAAGATGTATTAAAAATAGAAACTTAAAAAAAAAATATTTATTGAAACTTAAAAAAATATTGCATAAATAATTAGGCATTAAAACAAACAAAAAAAAAAAAAAAAAAAAGGAAAGCAGTGACTGGATTCATCTTAAAAACATGTTTTAATTAATTAGGTTTGAATTAAAATATTATTAATTATACCTCATAAATGAGGTTTGGTCAAGGTGGTGCAAATAGCAAAATAAATCTTTATTTGGCTATTTACACCACCTATGCAATTATTAAAAGTTTTCACCTTTTTTACAATTTCAAGATACTTTATATCTACTTTTGGTCAAATAAGTAGATACTTTGTAGAGACGGAAGGACAACCATAAATACAAAATTCAAAATAGAAAGAGTGTAGGAACGCATGCAGTAGACTTATTTTATGATTAGAAGCCTTGACCTCCACTTATTTTATGATTAGAATTTTAACTACCTCAAAATTGTTAGAACTCTAATCTACATATCTTTATAAATTGTTATAGTATTTACAGTATAAAAAGATAAGTAGAAAATCAATTTATATTTCAAAGTCTCAATAGAACTCTAACCCACATATCTTTATAGAATTTTAACTACATCAAAATTGTTAGAACTATAACCCACATATATCTTTATAAGATTGTTACGGTATTTACAGTATAAAAAGATAGGTAGAAAATCAATTTATATTTATTCATTTCAAATATCACTAGTAATCATTTTATATTTCAATTTATAGTTAAATCAATTTAAAATAATGTATACAACAAATTTGAGTTATAAAAAATATTAGAATAACAAAATTAATTATTATTTCTCTTTATTTAAAATTAAAACATAAACAAAAATAAGTATTGAAAATATAAACTTAAAAAAACATGTATTGAACAAAAAAAGATGTATTGAAAAAAGAAACTTAAAAAATATATATGTATTGAAAATGAAAACTTTAAAAAATATTGCACAAAATAATTAGACATTAAAACATAATAATAATAATAATAATAATAATAATAATAAAAGAGATTGATTATTAAATAAAAATAAAAAGATTAATGTTTGACTACATTTAATGAGGTGGTGCAAATAGCACTTTTTTATTTGCACCACCTATAAAGCTATTACACCTATTAAATAGGAGGTGTAAATAGCAAAATGGGTGGTGCAAATAGAATTTCCCTTATATATTCATATACATGTCATTCAAATGAATATATATATAAAAAAATATTTTAAATATTAACTCAAAAAATTTTAATATTATCTAAACTAAATTTTAAGTGAAAATCGAAAAATTAGAAATTAGAAAACAGAAAACATAAAACAAAAAACAGAGAATGAAAATTGAAAAGGAAAACAGAGAACAGTTTTCTGTTAATAAACTGACCCTAGGCATTTCGAATTCGAATATTCAAGTCGAATTGAATATATTCAAATAATATAATCAAATCGAATACAAATAAAATTTTAGATTCTAATATTTATCAAACACGAATACGATTAGTTTTCAAAATAATCAAATTCGAATGGAATAATAAGATATTCGACTCCATTTGATTAGTTTACACCCTGTCCACACCACACGTGTATGCTGGAATCTCCACCGCACTAGGGGCAGCTGCCACGTAGTCCTCGTGGTTTCTAAGCTGACACTTGTAGACTTTTTAAAATAAAAATTGATAAGAGTCTATGAATGTTTTTTTATATAGACTTTTATAGAATCTTATAAAGTTTTAAAAAGTTTTAAATGACTCTATGAAAGTCAATCAAAGTTTGTTAAAATCCATCACTTTAAAAGTCTTTAAAACTCTACAAAAATCATGATTGAATACATCCCTCTTAGAATTCAAAGTAAAAGTTATATATTCATATACATGTCATTCAAATGAATATATATATATATATATATATTTTAAATATTAACTCAAAAAATTTTAATATTATCTAAACTAAATTTTAAGTGAAAATCGAAAAATTAAAAAACAGAAAACATAAAACAAATTTCTAAAACAGAAAACAGAGAATGAAAATTGAAAATTAAAAACAGAAAACAGAGAACAGTTTTCTGTTAGTAAACTGACCCTAGGCATTTGGAATTCGAATATTCAAGTCGAATTGAATACAAATAAAAATTTAGATTCTAATATTTATCAAACACGAATATGATTAGTTTTCAAAATAATCAAATTCGAATGGAATAATAAGATATTTGACCTGTCCACACCACACGTGTATGCTGGAATCTCCACCGCACTAGGGGCAGCCGCCACGTAGTCCTCGTGGTTTCTAAGCTGACTGACAAGCTTCAGATTCTGTGTTTCCAACCCAATCCAGATTCCAGAGCTTATAGGAAATCCTCTTTCGCCTCCCCTATAAATATAATCTAGGTCGCTTTGGGTGGACATTGACATTATTATCAGCAACCATGTCGGAATCAGTTGTAGTCGGTGAGGCACCGGAATCACTCGCCAGGGAGAGGTTTCGCATAGGATATGCCCTGGCGCCGAAGAAAGTTCAGAGCTTTATCCAACCTTCACTCGTCAGCCATGCCTTCCAAAGAGGGGTCGATCTTGTCCATGTCGATCTCAACAAGCCGCTGGTCGAGCAAGGGCGCTTCGATTGCGTCATTCACAAGCTGTACAGTGACGATTGGAGGAATCAGCTTGATGATTTCTCCCTCCAAAACCCTAGCGCCGTGATAATCGACCCTCTCGACGCCATCGCGCGCCTCCACAATCGGCGTTCCATGCTTGAAGTCGTTAGCGACTTGAAGGTCTCATGCGAGAGTGAGGTTCTCGGAATTCCGAAGCAGGTTTTCATCCCCGATGTTGATTCCGAGTCCTTGTCCGCCGCTCTTACTCGCGAGGGATTGAGGCTTCCGGTGATTGTCAAGCCGTTGATTGCAAGCGGGAGTGCTGGCTCTCACCAGATGTTTCTGGTTTTCAACGAAGAGGGGTTGAAGGATCTGAAACCCCCGATTGTATTGCAGGAATTCGTCAACCATGGCGGTGTCATTTTCAAGGTATACGTCGCCGGGAAGCACGTGCAATGCGTAAAGCGACGATCTTTGCCGGACATATCCGAGGCTAACTTCGGTACATCCGCGAATTTGTTACCGTTCTCTCAAATATCAAATTTAACTGCTCATGATCAAAGTGATGACAGATTTGCCAAGTTGATTGAGGAGGCGGAGATGCCTCCATTGAGTTTCGTAACTGAAGTAGCTAACGAGTTGAGGCGTGCTTTGAAATTGAATCTCTTTAATTTTGATATGATTAGGGACACTCGAGCTGGAAATCGGTATCTTGTTATTGATATCAATTACTTCCCTGGTTATGCTAAAATGCCTTCCTATGAGACCATTTTGACTGAATTTTTCCTTGACATTGCACACCTGAAGAAAAACAATCTGTACCCTTTTCACGGATCTGAGATTGGTTCAAAGGATGACAAGCCAGCCTAGTTGTTTTGTGCTTAGAATTTGGACTGCAGAGCTTTGTTCTTGACTAAATGAAGGAAAAGCTAACAGAGGCTGCCCTAAGGTTTGAATGAGGAAAGACCTTCTAAATCCTTTAAAGGCGCGGATGCTGATCATAGACTAGTCTTAGATTCCACTTCTTTGTCTGTCAGATAGCTGGGTGAGCCATGCTGACTCTTTCTTCTTTCCTGTGTTGGACTTTGAAGCTGGTTGTATGTCTAAACATCTTGCTGAATTTGGTGTTTTAGAAAACATTTTAGGGATCTTACAAGGAGTGAGAAATTCAATATTTGATCTTGAATCTATGTATACATTTAAGTGTATTTGGTTTATAATTTTTCTTTTTCCAGGATTCATTGACCTCTAATTTGCAATGCTGTTTCATGGGCTGAATGATAATGTCTTTCTTGTTTATTGGATTGAAATATTTTAATTTCCTACATAATGTGGTAAAGGCAGGGAATTGTTTTCTCCCTTTACTATTACTAGAAATAACTTGTCAAACTGAATTGCCTGAAATATTACGTGGTAGAGGCAGGAAACATTGTTTTCTCCCTTTACATGAGCCAAAGGTGATAAGCAAGTATTAGTGATAACAGATCAACCGGGAGAAATGATGCAGCATGCCAGCATCATACTCCAAGAACCTCGACAAAATTATGTTTTTCTTGACTTGATTGTTTCCTCAAACTTACCATCTGAGGACTAACGTAAAGCCAAAACAAAACGAAGTTTCTTAATTCATGGTTTACATTAAGGGCTGTGAAAACTTTCTTTATGAAAGCATGGAATTGGATACTTGTGAAAATCCCGTGTAGATAACCTCCCGTGCAGACTTTAACAATGACGAAAGGACAAGGTATAGCTTACTGTATCTATGTTATCATTACAGCCTTTAATACATGAACTTCTTATTGACTGGCAAGCTATCTTCTTTGCCCTGTTTCAGGCTCGTGAGCATATGGATACATTTGGTTTGAATAGCTGATGCTACAAACACTTAATATGTTGATTTTTCACCTCAAAAGTTATGAAGATGGCAATTAACTTTTTGTGTCACAATATGCCATTCAGATTTTCAGGTAGGTATATACTGCTTTCTCTATTACGCACAGCAGGACGATGCATAGATACCTGTATATCTATATATAAAAATTTCTGTGTGTTTGTGTTAGGTGTAAGGATTATGTTGTGGTGTCATGAGGTGAAATAATGAAACATTTGTTTGTTAAAATGGTTGGTAGAGGTTAGTTCTATATGGCCAACAGTACTACCTACTAACTATCAGGAAGGTCTTGGTATTATACAAACGTGTAATGGAAGTTATTTTTTAGCAAAAGGATACTGTTATAGAATGCCATAGAAGCCACTAAACAATATTAAGTCATATGTCATATGTCATATGTTATGGTACATAAAATTCAAGACACTTGCACACATATAGAACTAACCTCTACCAACCATTTTGCGTTAGTAATAATATGGTTATGCTTTGAGCCTTTGATATGTATTGATGGAAATATTTCAACCAGCAAGATAGGTGCGATAATAATTAACAATAAATAAATAGAAAATAAAAAAAAGGCAGAGCTTATGAGTAGCAAATAGTTCCATCCATTGCAAGACGCAACTAAATTGGAGGTTTAATACCTGCCAACTGAGATGGCTCAAGAGGTTCTATAGGGGGTTTATAATTTTCTCAACTCTTTTATATAAGTATCAAAACTCAAGCTAAACACTTTGGTCTTTGCTTTGGTTATATAGATAGTAACACAAGCAAATGTATTTTTGTGTATATCATATACTGTCCATAAAAATTAGCACGGTTTTTGGTATTAGTAGTTAAGCTAAAACACCTTTTTATGGTTTTCCTTTGCATTTTCAAGTAGAAAAAATGGAGAAATGACTTGTTTATTTACCAATGTGTTTGCTTGCATGTACTTCAATTTCTTCCATGGTTTATGTGGTCTTTCTAATGCTTTCTTCTTGTCTTTATGGAGATCAAAAGTAATTAATTCTCAGCTGGCAGATATATAAGAAGGAACATATAGGTTGTATTTCTTACACACACACACACACACACACACACACACACACACACACACACACACATATATATATATATATATATATATATATATATATATATATATATATATATCCATGTTGGTGCAATAGGCTATATATAGACAAAACAAAAATGTTTAAAAGGTATTGAATAATTGAGTCGATGATGTTTGGCACGGAGCCTGTATACAATGGTTACCCAACTGTAACATACCAATAAGAGCGTTGTTCCTATATAAATAGATTCAACATCTTTTTTATCCCTAAACTGGTGATAGAAAAGGAAAATAATGTTCCGTCATATATTCTTTATTTGTTCTTGTCTAGCTACAAACAAGCCACTAAAATAATAGTGAGCATTTCTTTACAAGAATTTGATAATATAGACTGGACAGTAATCAGGATCAATTGGTCAGAAATTCTTGTCTGCTATCAAGCAATGAAAACCGCTGGTTTGTGGAACTGGTTATGGAGAAAAGGTTTGGCTGCAAAAAAGAAATAAAAATTAGGTTGAAGAATTATAATCTAACGTAAAATGTTTATATAATTAGTGTAGGAAAGTAGGAAACGTATTAAGAAGTACTCAAAAGACTTGGTTTAAAGTTGAAATAAAGTTCTACTTACTATAAGATGTCTTGCCAGTAAGAGTCGGTTGCTTCATCATCATCCACTTTAATGTCTCTCCAAGCTTCAAAGGTGGTCGTTGCATTAGGCACATGGTTGGGAATATCGTGCTTCAGGTTTGCTGAAATAGTATATTTTTCTTTGTCGGTTTCCCAATCAATACTACTGCTTGGATTCTCGGGGAAAGGGGATGCCGGGATTAGTGCGGGAAATATTGGATTACTAGGAATGTCCTCGCCACTGGGAACGTTTAATGATGATGATGACGACACTGTGAAGGCATTAGTCATGAGCTTATTGCTGTCGTCATTAATTCTGGAAACGTTGGAGTTGGTTGTTTGCCTTTGATTAGTCTCGTTTGAGATGATACCGGGATGATGAATTTGAATCTCTGAATTTTGAGAGGTTGATGAAGTGGCAACTGAACCAGAACCGCTGATGTTTGGCGGTAGCCTACTAAAATTGTATGAGCTTCCCGGATTACACAATCCCCCCTGCAACTGTGGGTTCAGTAATGCGAGATGATCAAGAAGCTGGTTCCAGGAACCAAACTGAGTTGCTAATTCTGGAATTTGGTTCTGAGCCTCGTTCGTGGTATTGTTAACACTACCCCGGAGTTGTAATTGAAGTGCCATGAAATTCTGCAACAACTGGAGTTCATTTGCTAGTTGTGCCGCATCTGAACATAGCCTGAGAGCGTTAATACTGTCCCAAAGAGGATTTGCGACATTGCTGTTATTGCCCATGTTGGCAGCGGCAACGAGCAGCTGAGGTAGATTTGCAAGGGCGTCGATGAAGTTGAAATCAGTTCTTGGCCTATGCGTTACCGGGTCAATACCCATTTGCAGCAACCTTTTACGAAGATGAGTATTCCAGTGATTCTTGATCTCGTTATCAGTTCTTCCTGGAAGTCGCATTGCAATGGCTGACCACCTGCAGATTATTAGCACACACATCATCATATATGGAGCATTAAAGGTAAGCTAATCACAATATTTTCAGCTTATTTCGGTTTTTCTTTTGTTAGACCACTAGTTGTCTAATAGGCCCTAACTATAAGAGGCACTTTTAAGCCTGTACCATACTCAGACTAATTTCTTCGGTCACTCAGCCAACCAAGCTGGTTCAGCTTATTTTTTTTGGTCAGACCACGAGGTGTCCTAAGCAGCAGGCCCTAACTGTAGGAGGCACCTTTAAGCCCGAATCATACTTGGACTAATCCCCGTTCGCACCGGGCCGGCCCAATTAAGGGGCAAAATTTTGGCCATATTGGATTTTCCATACGAGAGGGGTTCGAACTCCCAACTTCTTTTGAGGGACAAGAGTGCATGGTCACTCACGCCAACCAAGTTGGTTAGCTGGTTCAGCTTATTTTAGTTTTAATAGCTATAACTACTGATTATTGCATGAGAAGTGATTTACTTGTTTCCCAGAACCGAATGAAGCTTGATGATGAGTTGTTCTTCCTCCTCAGAGAACTTGCCCCTCTTGATGTCAGGCCGGAGATAGTTCGTCCACCGGAGGCGGCAGCTCTTCCCACAGCGGTTAAGCCCAGCGAGCTTGGGGACTGCTCTCCAGCTTCCATGCCCGTTCTTTCGGATGTAATCTACCAGTTTTTCATCCTCCTCCGGCGTCCAAGGCCCCTTCTTCACACCACCGCCATTCTCATCTCCCCTGCCGCCACTGCTGCCGCTGAGCGTCGGTGATGACGGCCGCCTCATTGTGCTGGCCACCACCTGCATGTAAGGAGGAGAAGAAGAATGAAGGGGAAGTTTGCTCTTTTGGCTCTGTACGAATGTGGGATTGGGGGTGGTTTATATGGATATGGTGCTGTTTGAAAATAGGAGTTTTGACACCCTAAAGTGTGATGAAGAAGCATTACTTTTAATGACATGGACACCAACTTTAGTTTTCACTATTCTTTTATTTTCTTTTCCTTTTTGAGGGACAAAATCTAATGGTTAGAAGAGTTGGAAAACCTAATTGATCTACTTCCAAACAATGTCAAAATGAAACAACACAAAGTTTGTCAATGACATCATAATCTAACAATATTAGTATATCATTTTAGTATATGAAGTAATAAATTTAATCTTTTAAAAATAACACTTTCAGTTAATCAATTGTAGATTTAGTTTTTAGTATAAATTTAGACTCTGAATTTTTTAGAAAATAGCATGTTGAACAATATGTTTATTTTTTTTGTTGTCCACGGTATCCCTCTAGCCGACAGTTAGAAGACGTCTCAACGGTTATCGTTTAAGAGATAAGGTGATGAACCACCACGCCAAGTATATTGGTTTAAACAATATGTTTATAAAAGTGTGTTGGACTATTTTTTTTTTTCTTTTAATTATATTTGATAGTATTTGATGATATAGGAGTGCATTAGACTAGTTTTTTTTTTTTTTTTTTTTTAATTGTATATTTTTTTGGTGGTGTCTTTATTGTATGTTATTTATAATTGTATATTAACTAAGTAAAGTTATTATTTACTGCCTAGAGGGAGTAAATTAAGTTTACAAAAGTAACATTAAATGTTATTATAACTAACATGGTTGGCGTGGTGGTTCAGCACTTCGTCACTTAAGAACCATCTATGTGAATGGAGCAAAAGCACCATCTATGTGAATGGAGCAAATCATTTAGCCAGTCCCTTACCACTTAATGTGCTGACTGTTGAGATGGAGGATTAGTGTTTGATTGTCGGCAAAAGAAAAAACATTAAATGTTATTATCATGTATATACGGAAATTAAATTATATTAGTTCAAATTAAGAATGTTAATAGACTAACTTGTCCAAAAATACAAAACTTGTTACTCCGTATTATATACGGAGTAACATTTTATGAGATACTAAATACGAATGTATTTCTTGCAAAGCATACATCAATCTTAATCTTAATATAGTTAAGAACTTGTCCTCGTACATAGACAGGTGTCTTTCGTTCACAACAGAGGTTTGTAATTTGTAAACGAGGTTGAGTAGGTTTCACTTCATTAACAATATAATAATCACGATTGAAAGAGATTATCTTATCGCGCAAGGAAATTAAGTTAAGCATTTCAAACTGGATTACCGACTTGCGTTTGCATGCATTTGGGGAGTCGCAGCACACGTGGCGTACGAACAATGGATCAGAGGCCTTCCATTGGGTCCCACGAGGCTCAAATATAAAATTGATTAGCATGGAGAGATTATATTATGTTTAATTTACTCAGTATTTTTTTTAGGAAAAAGTACCAAATAACTTACTAAACTTTTTTTTTTTTTTTTTTTTTTTTTTGGTGTAATTGAGCCACTGAACTTAAAAATTGTGCAGTTAAATCTTTAAACATGTAAAATATGTGCAATTATGATATTTTACTAATTTTTCTCGGTAAAATTCGATCATATAATTTACATGTTATGTACTAGTTGGTATGAACGATTGAAATATTTTTAATTTAAATTGTATTAAAATAAATCATAAAAATGTCTCAATTGCACATATCTTACCTTGTTTGATAGTTCTATCGCACACTTTTTAAGTTCAGTGATCCAATTACATATAAGCGTCAGTTAGGTGACTTATTTAACACTTGTTCCATTTTTTAATAACATAAACTTTCAGAATTCGTCAGACTATATTTTAAATCCTATAACCTGCCATCAAATTCATGAAGAGGTAAATTCAATCAGTCTAGTTTCGATACTCATCACCAAATTCTTTTTTTACTATATGCACGCACAAATTAAAGATCAGAATCTAAACCAAATCTAAATTTTCAATTTTCAATATTCATAATAGGAATCGACCTACACCATATTGCTGGATTATATTTAATTTGTTTATTTTGACCCCATGATTACACATTCTTGCAAGTAAGCTCTGATCTTCCGGGCGGGATTACCCAAGAAACCAACATTAGTTGATTTAGTTCTAACGGCACATTATTATAATCTATCCTATGGATGCTTATGTATGTACCTCCGTCGTCTCATGTTTCCTCATACTAGGATATGGTCGGGAAAACCCTCCGGGGAAACACTGCGCACACAATATATAATGTTTTATTTGTTTTGTTTTTGTACCAAAAATCCAAAATAATTAAATCTGCAGTACAGAAATGCTGAGTTACGTTTTCGATTGTTCGTTATGGAAGTAGGCTTCCTTTTTGTTTGTTTTTTATTTTTTTTTGTGCTCCAGCTTTTGTCCAATGTATACGGTACATAACTGCTTTTTAATTTTGAGAAAAAAATATGTACAAGAGGGCTATATATATATATATGTGTGTGTGTGTGTGTGTCAACAACTTTTGATTGAAAAAAAAAACCATAATTTTCGTTAAGCAGAGTTTTAGATTTGAATAATATATATATATATATATATATATATATATATATATATATATATATATATATATAGGATTGTTTCTAGCCACAGGCTCTAAATTTTTAAAATTTTTTTGGAGTTTAATTTTTTTAATAACCCCCAAACTACACATGAAAAGTAAAATGTACTGGGAATGTCTTGTACAATAGATTCAACCGAGAGAGTATTGGTAAGAATTAACTCGTGACATTTTGATATGAAAATTATGTTGCATCACTTGGTTATTAACTTATTACCCCTTTCCAGGGCTGTGCAAACCTGACCCAACCCGACGCACCCGTCCGATCCAAAATCTGAAACCAATGCATCCGACCCGACCGTCATCCGAAATTTCATATCCGATCCGCAGCCCTATACGACGTCAGATAAAGAAGTTCGGATAGGGTTTGGTTTTTTCCCATCCGACCCGTCCGATTACCCGAAGATTGCTAGGGTTAGGTTTTATGTGTATGCTAGACGACGTCGTATGAGGTTAGTATATATGTATGTTGAACGCTCTTGTGAGCCAGATGCGCAGCTCTCTAGTCTCTTCTCTTCTCTGAGACTCTCAGCTCTCTTCTCTCGTTCTCTGTTCTCTGACTTCTCTCTACTCCTCTCAAATCTCATCCTCTGAGTCTCTCACAGTTTCACCTCTCTCTAGTCTCTACTCTCTGAGAGTCTGACTGTCTGAGACTCTGAGTCTCTACTCTCTACTTTCTCTATCTGAGACTCTGTGGAGTCTTCGATTGTTCGGTGGTGGACTGGTGGAAGCCCTTCTCGAGTTGGTGGTGGACCGTGGACTGGTGATTAGAGGCCCTTGTTCTCCGGGGAATATTAAGGGAAAACCAAGTAAAGCAAAAACCCTAGTTTTAGTTTTTGTGATCTGTTGATTATTTTCTCTCCGCATGTTCAGAGGTTCGTATATTTGTGTTAGTCTGTTAGATTATGCTATGTTTTGTTCTATTTTATGATCTATTATGGTGGAAGCACAAACCCTAGTTTTTGTTTTTGTGATCTGTTGATTATTTTCTCTCTGCATGTTCAGATGTTCGTATATTTGTGTTAAATTATGCTATGTTCTGTTCTATTTTGTGATCTATTATGGTGGAAGCACAAACCCTAGTTTTGTAGTTGTGATTTGTGTGGACTGTGATATTGTTATCTGTTGAGAAGTTCCAGATTGCATGTCACTTGTCTAGTTGTCTCTAATTTGTGATACTTTTGATATTTTGATAAGGGTTTATGTGATTGTGATTTCTGTGGACTATGATGAATTGGTAATGTGATATTGTGATCTGTTGAGAAGTTCCAGATTGCATGTCACAGACTCACAGTGTCACTTGTGTATAATTTGTGATACTTTGATAGTTTGATTGTGTGGACTGAGATAATGTTTTATTGTTAATACTTGAGAAGTTCCAGATTGCATTTATTGAATTATTGGTGGAAGTCATTAAATATTTAAATGATAATATTTGCATAAAAGTTAAAGGCTTGAATGTGAAATTATCAAGTTTCAAACTTGAAATTTCCATTTATTGGTGGAAGCCATTAACTGAAATCCAGATAATGATGAATTGGATACAATTCCTGAATCTGGATTTCTTTCATTCTTTGAGTATGTTTATGGATGTACTACCCTTAATTGAATGTAAATATGTAAATATGTAAATATGAAAATGTGAAATCTTGATACATGATGACACAAAAAGTGTCTCAATCTTGATTTCTTTGTATGTTTATGTGATTGTTGGCTTGTTGCCTTTGCTGAGTTCTTGAAGTACTTGTATTTGTTGGACCTTTAATTGATGCCCATCATTTTAGATGGAGAGCATCAATCTTCCTGACTCTGGACCTCAACCCTTAACTCAAGAGGGACATGGAGGACAAGCCCAAGGCACTGAGAATCTTGCTCAGCAGCCTCAGGTTGCTCCTGCTGTTCCTGCAAAAAAGAGGAGGGTGGTTGAGTCTAGATCTCCAGTCTGGGATCACTTTGAAAAGATCAAAAACTCTGAAAATATAGTGGTTAAAGGCAAGTGCATTTACTGCCTGAAAGTGTTTTTCTGTGAGTCTAAGAAACATGGCACATCATCTTTGAAAAATCATATGCTGGCATGCCTTAAAAATCCTGTTTCAAAGGATACTAGGCAGCCCCTTCTCACATTCAATACTGTTTCAACTTCTGCAACAGAGTCTCCTGTGGGGGTTTTGGGGACATGGGTCTTTAATCAAGAGGCCATTAGGAGGGAATTGTGTGAGATGATCATCATAGATGAACTCCCTTTTAGGTTTGTTGAGGGTCAGGGGTTCAAGAAGTTTATTCTTGTAGCTTGTCCTAGGTTTCAGATTCCTTCTAGGTGGACTATTTCTAGGGATATCTACCAAATTTTCCTAGATGAGAGGTTGAGTCTTAAGAAGTTGTTTAGGGTTGGCACCCAAAGGGTCAGTTTGACCACTGATACATGGACTTCTGTCCAAAGGATTAATTATATGTGCATTACTGCACATTTTATTGATGACCAGTGGAGGCTGCAGAAAAAAATAATTTCATTTGTCCCTGTTTCTTCTCATAGGGGGTGGAGTATATTGCCAAAGCCTTAGAGAGTTGTTTGTTGGAGTGGGGGATTAAAAATGTGTTCACTGTGACAGTGGACAATGCTTCTTCTAATGATACAGCTATGAGATTTTTTAAAAGCAAGCTGTTGTCTTGGGGTTCTTCTTCTGTTAGGGTGCAGTATATGCACATGAGGTGTATAGCCCATATCTTAAACTTAGTGGTTCAAGATGGCTTGAGGTTTGCAGATGAGCCAGTTAAAAGGGTGAGGGATGCAGTGAGATGGGTTAGGAACTCACCTGCTAGGTTGAATAAGTTCAGAGAGCTTGCTGAACTCATTGGGGTGGAAGCCAAATCAGCTTTGCAGCTTGATGTCCCTACAAGGTGGAACAGCACCTACATTATGCTCAACACTGCAATTCAATATCAAAGTGTCTTTGACTCATATCATCAAAATGATCCTTCTTTTTCTGCTGACTTGGGTTCTGCACCTTCTTTCCTTGATTGGGAGACTGTTGAAAGCTTAATGAAGATTTTGAAAACTTTTTATGAAATGACAGTGAGAATATCTGGTTCTCTTTATGTCACTTCTAACACATTCTTCTCTGAGATCTCTGATCAAAGTTGCATGCTGGAAGATATGACTAAAACTGAGAATACTGAAAAGGTAAAACACTTGTGTTTATTTGTGTAATTGTGTATAACTTGCCAAGTTGTATGTGTTTTTAAATGTTTATGCTTTCTGAGTTTGTGTATTTATTAGGCAATGGGGACAAAAATGAAAGACAAGTTTGATAAGTACTGGGGAGATCCAGAAAAAATGAACCATCTCATTTTCTTTGCCAATATTCTGGACCCGAGAGATAAGGAGGAGTACATGCCTCACTAGTTTGTCCAGTTGTATGGAGATGTCAAAGGCAAAGAATGTTTTGCCAAGGTCCAAACTGCAATGGTTGCATTGTATAATGACTATGCAGCTACATACTCTGACAGTTCATCCTCTAACCAACCTGTCCAGTCTCAGCCTACTACTTGTACAGTTGGTAGGCCTGTCTCAAGGATGATGAGTGAACTTTAAAAAAAGAGATTGGAGAGTGGTGGTGGAAGCAGTAAGCAGACAGAGCTACAAATATACTTGAGTGAAAATCTGGTTGAGGATGATGAATCTGTGAGTTTTGATGTTCTAAAGTGGTGGAAGAGTCATAGTGAGAGATTTCCTATTCTCTCCAAAATTGCTAGAGATGTGCTTGCAGTTCCTATTTCCATAGTTGCATCTGAGAGTGCATTTAGTACAAGTGGAAGGGTGCTTGATGCATTTAGGAGTTCCTTGACTCCTAAAATTGTGGAAGCCCTACTGTGTACCCAAGATTGGTTGATGTTACATAATCAGCCAATCACACTTGAGGAAAATTTAGATGAGGTTGAAAGATTGAAGAAAGGTAAATATATATTTCTTAAATCATTTCTTTTTTACTTTTGTAACTTGTAAGTCTAGAACTAACTACTTATACTTAACTGTTTTGCAGAGTTACCTATTGGAGCTGGAACTACTCTACCATCAATGCTGCCATCCATTCCTGTAATGTTTTCAGTAATTATTATTTGTTTAACTAATTATTTATCTTTATATGTTATAGTGTTGTACTGTTGTTTGCTGTTGGCCTTCACAAGATGAAACTCTAAGAGTCTTAAGTGGCTTGACAACTTTCTACAATTATATTATAGAAATGTTGCCCCACTTAGAGTTGAGCAGTATTCAATATTCAGTACTGATGTCCCATACTCCCATTACATCCATTCTGGATCTCTGGTATTCCTCTCATCCTCTGAATTGATCTTTGTTCAGTTTTAATGCATTATTATTTATTATTACTTATTTTTTTTGGCAATGATGATACTTCCACCACTGTCTGAACAAATGGTATAGTGTTGCTATGTTGCTCATGTGCTATTATAACACATTTGAGCAATTTGCCACTATCCTTACTTGAAAAGGAAAATTGCAATCTGAGCCTATAAGGCTATTAGCCTAATGCCCCTACAACATAATATTGTTACTTAGTTAGCTGTTTACTACATATGTTGTCTAATAATCTAATATTGTGTTAAGTTTTCATATTAACAGGAAGAAGTGTAGAAATGGTGATTGATGTCAGCAGATTTGCTGAAAAGGCCTAGACTGGAATAATTGCTGAAGTTTAACTGTTTAAGTGATTAACTTCGAATTTTTGATGTTTTGGAAGTTAAACACTTAAACTTAGATTAATATTGTATTGGTTTACTTTTTGCAATTTTGTTTGTAAACTTAAATTATTTAGTTCTGCAAACTGTCCATTAAAAAGTTGTTGCATGTTTTATTTTGTTAACTTATTAGTTATTACTTATTTTGTTAATAGAAACTTGGTAGATTAGATATTATCATATTAAATTAATCATATTATGTTTTTTCAGTTTTTAATTTTCAATTATTAATGAACTTTTTCAAATCCGAATTAGGTCCGACATCCGATCCGAATAATCCGAAATCCGACATAGCATATCCGATAGGGTTTTAGTTTTAAAAAAAAAAAACGGATAGGACTTCAAAATTGCAATCCGCAATCCGATCGGATGAACGGAAAAACCATCCGATCCGTCCGATGCACAGGCCTGCCCCTTTCGGACCATGATTTTTATTTTTGTTGATATTGTTAGTATGACTCATTCTAATATATATATATATATATATATATATATATATATATATATATATATATATATATATATATATATATATATCTTTATTGGTTCTTTGTGTGATTCTTTGATTCTTTGTAGTGAATAAACTCCGTTCATATGTAATAATACGCCCACAATTAATTAGTTTTTGTTTATCCTTCTAGGGTATATGTGGCGTATTAAGGAAGCATTTAGGTCAAATATTCTTTCAAGTAATAGTTAAACTTTTATCGTCACCAAAATCCGAATCACTCGGAAATTTTTTTTTTTTTTTTTTTTTTTTGGGTACTAGTGTGATATCCTATGACAAGACAAAAGAAAGAGATATGTGCTCATCCTCAACCACTATTGCAAAAATAGGTCTAGGCGCCCCTAATCTGTGGTGATTTCCCTCCTAGGCGCCTAACTCGAGTGAGTTAACTCGTCCATTTTGGTCGAGTTAACCGAGTTAAACCGATCAGCTCGGCCTTGCTAATTTTTATTATTATTATTATTATTATTATTATTATTATTATATATATATATATATATATATATATATATATATATATATATGCGTGTGTGTAATATGACATATATATACCTATACATCTATACAACACTTTTTTTTTTTAGTTAGCCCCATAAGCGCCCGCCTAGACCGTCTAGACACTAGGTGTTCCTCAACCGCCCGACTAACGCCTAGTATCTAGTGTCCTCAACTACTCCAAAGACGTCCACATTACACAGTTGATCTTCCTCGACCAACCCTGTACTATACGCAGGAACCTAGCCTTCTGCTACTTTGATCTCCATACGTCATGAACGGCTAGCACACAAAATATAACGTTTTCAAGTACTGACGTTATGCATATTATACATACGGAGTACTAAAAATAAATTGCAATCAAATGCCCCGTATAACGGCCAGAAGAATAACTGCGAATCAGTCTTCGATCTGATCTTAACCGTACGTATTATATATTTATATTTAAGCATTGATACAATTTAATTAACCAGGTTAAAAACATGCCATTTATTATTTTGCATAATCTCATATATCTTCATAAGTTCATGTTCTTTATACTTATATTTGGAATAACAAAGGCAATCACAATCAAGTTGGTCGAACAGTTGACTTGAGAGCTGTCTATTGTCAATATGCAACCTAAGTTGATTTACTTTATTGTGGTCTGTCGATTAAGGTCACAAAATAAACTTCACTGATAACGTATTTTTGAGTAGTATAACTCCTTGTGGTCCGTTGCCGTTTGTAATTGATGGAAAGAAAAAATGTTGCAATTCGTAATGGATAATGGAAAAGAACACACTTTACAACATGTGAAATACCCATAAATTACATATTAAAGGTAAATCATACTGAAAAAATCTTATACAACGGGTTCAATTGAAATGATATTGACAATAATAGAACTCATGACTTTTTTATACGAGAACCATATTCTCATCATACGGTCATCCTTTGGGAACAAATATACTCAATTTTTATGATGAAGTTAGCCGGCAAGGACACGATGCCTTAGATGTTTGGAAATATAAGATAGTAAAAATGTTTTATTTTATGATGAACTAATAATTTTGTACTAGTGCATGGTGCAATTGTTCCTAATAGGTGCTAATTTTAATATGGCAAAAATTTGTGTGAGATTGTCTCACGAATCTCAATTCCTGACTCGTGAGATGAGTTAGATTTTTGATTAATGATGTCAAAAATTCAACCCATTAATTAAAGATTCGGCCCGTCTCATAGATTAAGACCCGTGAGAGGGTCTCACGCAAGTGTTACCTTTTCAACATTAGTGGTTTTTTTCACAAGTTTTTAGACAAACAAGAATGATGTAGATGAGAGAGAAATTTCGGCTTATTCTGTAAATGGTGGTTTTTTTGTGAGACTCGCACGAGAGAGAAAAGGGAAGGAAAAGGTAACTTTGCGTGCGTTTGTTGCACATATCGCGCCTAGCGGGTGCTTGTAGTGCTTCCATTTTTCTTCTTCTTCTCTGTTCTTACTCTCTTTCATAATTGACACCTTAAAAATCATTTCGAAAAATTCACTATTAAGGATGTCCTAAGAGGTCTTTTGTTTTTTATTTTTATTTTTATTTTTATTTTTTTACGTGAAAGCTAGACTTGGGAGTTGGCATCGTTTCGTTAATACCCAAAATCATCCTCGACTATAGTAGTTTTTCTCAATTTCGTCCTAAACGACTTTGGTGACCTAATATCGTCCCAAACTTTTGTGTTTTGCTCAATTTAGTCCTAGACTTTTGTGTTTTTGCTCAATTTAGTCCCTCATTTGTTATTCTGTCCATTAGGTGTTAAATAAATAGACAATTCAGTAATTTTAATATTGGCACCTCTTACTCATAGACATGTGAACTGCGAAATCCTTTTTTTTTTTACGAATTACTCTCAGAATTACTCCTAAAACTGCGAATATAAAATTTAATTTGTAGGTCCGGGAGTAATTCTGGGTGTAATTCGTACAAGAAAGAGGAATTTCGCACTTCACAAGTTGAAAGAAAAGAGAGATCAATATTGACGTTACTGAATTGTCCCTTTATTTAACACCAATTTGATGGAATAACAAATGGAGGACTAAATTGAGCGAAATACAAAAGTCTGGGACGATATTAGGTCACCAAAGTCGTTTAGGACGAAATTGAGAAAAATCACTATAGTCGAAGACGATTTTGGGTATTAACTCTTTCTTAAATAGTCAATCTGGGCGTTAGAGGGATGGTAGACACTTGCTGGGGTTTTCCTCACTTCTTACCTCATTTCTTTCCACTTTCCCCACATTCACAAGGTATCCTTTTAATTTATAAAAAATGATAATAAAATTTTATTATGTCTGAATCCATCAAGGAATACAAAGAAGTGTGATAAAAGAGAAAACTCTATCTACTATTTCATCTTAATTTATGGTTATTTTTAATTCTTTTTTTTTTTTTGTGAAGATTTTTAAATCTCTCATTGATTGGTTATTTAGATCATCACCAAAAAAAAAAAAAAAAAAAAAAAAAAAAAAAAAAAACCTTATTTCTCTTTTAAAGATTTTTCACAAGCTATCATTTTAAAAGGATATATATCAAATGTATTTTTTTAATTGATATGTAAAAGTACAAGATTTTGTCATATTGCAAGATGGTAATTGTAGATACTAGATAGACATGATCACAATTTGGTTCCAAGTGAATTGTCTAACCGTCTAAGAGTGTAATTAAACCTGAACTTAAATCGTAAAAGGATTATATTAAATTATTATATTACTAAAAATTAACATGTACAGGGACGGAGCCAGAAATTCGGTTGAGGGGGGAGGGGAGGAGGGAAGAAGTACGAACGGATTCAGAAAATTTTTCCAGTAAAGGCGAAACATTAAAACAAAAGTAATAAATTTTTTTTTTTGGGTTGATGTCAAATGATTTGAACCCTTAACCTTTACCATTACCAAACATGTACTCTGCCAACTAATCTAATTTATTTCTTATTAACATTTAATAATTTTTTATATATATTTTTAAAATAAAGAGCTAATTCATTAATCATAAGTTGAAACAGTTACAATAAAGATCAATAGAATGATAAAACATTCTTTACCGTCAGACATAGAAACAACTTTCCTAGCAATATAATGATAAAAGAAACTTGAATCGCAAACTGTGTTACAAGATTGAAGCTGAATTCATTGGAGGAACCTGAAGCTTCTTTGATGTTGGTAATGATCTGGCTATCCAAAACTGACTCTGTTTGAGAAGTCTTGCATACCACCTGAGTAACTATTGCGGCTCTTCTGTCCGTAGACAATATCTTCATTAATCTGAACTGCATATCATGGTTCAGATCTTCTTCGTTGCTCAGGATGAGATAAACATACGCCATGATCAAATCGTTTCACCTTAATGAAAAAAGAACTCGCCAAAGAAACGAGAGGGAATAACTCGCCAAAGAAGCGAGAGGAAATAACTTATGGAAAAAGTGAAAAACACATATATGTAGATTAAAAAAAAAAAAAAAAAAAAAAAAAAAAAAAAACTCCACGTCTTCTCCTGTCAAGAAGACACCATGCCTTCTTGTCCTTGATCAAAGCACAAAACTTCCTGCCGTTTTTCAGAACTCAAAGCCTGCATTACCTAGATTCAAGAAAAGAACACTGACACAGAGCCTTCTTTTCCCTTTTTGTTGAAAAATAAGCGTTGACAATGGTGGGGGCCTTCTTGATTATATCTGGTGCTGGAAGTTGTGAAACTAAAAAACAAATACTCCCTTGTCCCATTTTGCATGTCTTACTTTCCTTTTTAGTTTGTTCCAAAATATTGTCATCTTTCCAAAATTGAACATCACCATTATTTTACTTTTTCCTAAATTACCCTTATGACTTTTGCTTTTATTTCCAAAAGTGAAAAAGCAAAGGGCATAATTTAAAAATACATAACATTTATTTTAATTCATTAAAAAGCGTGCATAAAGTAAATAAGACAACCAATTCGGGACGAAGGGAGTGCAAAAGAACTGCGGAAGTATGAGACCGCCGGTCAAGGACAGAGTTGGCCAATGGCCGGCGGCCATACTACGAAGGAACAGCAAGATGCAAGGTTTGGGAGGACAGAAAGGCAGAGAGGTTTTTTTTTTTTTAGTTTAAGAGAGGCAATTTTAATAATTTTTTATATTAATACTAAAACATGTACTATATATATATATATATATATATATATATATATATATATATATATATATATATATATATATATATATATATATATATATATATATATATATATATATATATATATATATATATATATAAAGATTATATATGGGATGATGGTGGGGTGAGGAGGACAACTGCCCCCGCTTTGGCTCCATCCTTGAACATGGATCAGAGTTAAATAATCGATTGTGGTAGCGCAGATGCAAAAAGTCGGTCAATTTGAGACAAGGGCGTCGGCAATTGTGAGATCCAGTATCCGCTCTGCTCTCCATCCGCGATGGCGTTTCTCGCCGAGCTCCAGCTTCCAAGCGTAGCTTTGCTTCCTCCGCCCATCAAGACGAGGCCGGTCTGTTCATATTCCTTTTTGTATTTTTATCGCTATAGATTCTCGTTTCCCTGGCTTTGCATATCTTTTCGTCTCTTCAGTGTTCCTCATAATCGAGTCTGGTGTAGAGTTTAGTATTTTACATTTCACGCGCACATCTTTATTTACATGTAGATTTAGGGTTTTTCTTATCCTCGATATCCGATCACGTCGTGTTATTTGAGATGACTTTTCAATCCATTCCGCTTGATCTAGTATATGAGATGCATGCATTGAATGTCATTTCGTGTAATATAATCTATTTTGTGTGTTTCTGATGTCAGATTGTGAACTTGTACATGTTTGTGTCATCGCAATTGATTGAAATTCGAATTGTTTGTAATGGTTTGAGCGCAGCGGAATTGAAGCTTCAAATTGGGAGAAAATCACCTATGCTGGAATAGTTGCATGTATTATCCTTGCAGCTGTTAATCTTTCCCACAATTGCTTTAAATATGAGCGATAATCAAGTGTAACGGCTCAGGGAATTGGTTGAACGAAATAGGAAGCAAAACGACATCGCATGAGTGTGACGGTTAAGGCTGTTGAAGAAGTCATTGGAAGCCAGAGCTAAACGCCGTCGTTTTAATAAGTCAGCTTAGCGGTTAGAATCGTTAGTCTTATATGACGTCGTTGTAAGGGTGGTTGCTAGAAGGGATTAAATACCCTGAAATTGTACTGAGCAGTTATGTTTTTGGAGTAATGCAGATTTATTCTTCTCCAACCTCTTATCTCTCTCTCTCTCTCTCTCTCTCTCTCTCTCTCTCTATCTCTCTTCTGTCAACCCTAGAAACCATTACATTTGGTATCAGAGCTCGTAAATGGAGGCACGCTTGAACCAGCTCGAACTAGTGGTGGCCGATCTAAGTAATCAGATGGAAGAACAGAAGCAGACCACTTCAGAGTTGCTGGAACGATTAGTTGCTCAGATGAGCGATTGGAAGAACGAGATAGCTGAAACAATCAGGCTCAATCGTCCTCAGCCTCCGATCCTCAGCTCCGTTCCAGGTGGATCATCGGTGAATGGAGCAAGACGTGATCCACCAGCTTACTCCCATCACAGGCCGGGAAAGGCTCCCGCCGCACAAACTATAAGGCAGGACGAAGTACTGGAAGGAGCAGAATCGGACAGTGAAATCGAGCCGGCGGAGTTCGCTATGGACTGGACAAGAAGGAAATTCCAAAGGCCAGTTAGGGACTCTCCTCTATTAAGGTACCGTTATGATTTCCCTGCCTTTGATTATGAGCATCCGAGGCTATGGATTAGTAGGTGTGAGAGATTCTTCTTGTTGGCTTATATTCCAAAAATTGAGATAATGCATGTATTGTATGTAAACCTAACCGGAAAGATAGGGTTATGGTTCGAAGGATATCTGACTGGATTAGACGAACCTTTCCAGTGGACTCACTTTGCAGAGGCAGTGGTTAGGAGATTTGGGGAAGATAGTGGGGTAGTGATGGAAGAGATCGCCTATTTTAGACAGATTGGAGGGGTGATGGAATTCACAGACAAATTCGAGGAGTTCAGAAGCCAATTAATACAAAAACACCCCACCCTCACTGACCTATACTTCTTAGAAGCCTACTTAGCCCGACTTAAGCCCCATCTAAGATGTTTTGTTAAAACATCCCAACCCAAATGTCTAGCTGATGCAATGTGGACTGCTAGACAGCTGGAAAAGGGCTTGAAATTCAATGAGCAACCCACAAAAAACCCTGCCCAATATATAGCCAAAAATTCCCAACCCATAACCAACCTTGCAAACCCCAAGCCCTATAGCCAAAATACCAATTCTAAACCTTATACTAGCCAGGGAGCCACCACCTCTAGTGGCAGTAACAGCTCTGTCAAGGGTCCTGAGTAGACCAAGACTAGATTGCAGTTGAGAGAACAAAATAAATGTTTCAGATGTTTTGAACATTGGCAGCCTGGGCATAAATGTAAGGGATCCACTCTCCACAATGTTGAAGAGAATGAATTCCAAGATGCAAATGATGAATTAGCCACTGAGGAACCAGGGGAGGAACCGGCTGAGGTTTCCTTGTATGCTATGATGGGGGGTGAAGGACTGAATACTATTAAGCTATTGGGAGCAATCCAAAGGCAACCAATAGTCATTTTGGTAGATAGTGGAAGCACACATAGCTTCCTAGACCCAAAACTCCTCACACAATTAAGAATGGAGTCAGAGAAAGCTCAGGTTCTCAGTGTGACAGTGGCCAATGGGGAACAGCTATGGTGTGATGCTATCTGTAGAAGATTGTCCTGGCAGATGCAAGGGGAAATGTTTATGAAGGATTTCAGATTGCTGAAACTAGGAGGGTGTAATATGGTCCTTGGAATGGACTGGATAGACCAATATGCACCTATACAACTCCATACTAGACCCCTTGGGCTATCATTTTATAAGGATGGCAAGAAACTGTTGTTGAAGGGGTTGGGTAGAAAATCTGAAAGGTTACAAGCAGCATCCAGCAGTGAAATTAAGAAGTGGGAGAAGAATGGAGTGCAAGGCTTCTTAGTCCACTGTGAGGGCTTGAATAATGAGACCTTGAAGGTCAGAAGAAGTATGTTGAATCAGGTGACTGTGCAGACTGAATACCAGGAATTATCTGAATTGATCCAAGAGTTCCAAGACTTGTTTAAGGAGGCTGAAACCCTTCCACCAAGGAGGTTGCATGACCATGCTATTCCCTTAATGCCTGGAGCACAAGCTGTGAATATAAAGCCATATAGATACTCCTTTGACCAGAAGAATGTTATTGAGGAAATGGTAGGAGATATGCTCAAATCTGGGGTTATAACTGAAAGTGTGTCTCCCTTTGCATCCCCAGTCTTGCTAGTCCCTAAAAAGGATAATACTTGGAGGTTTTGTGTGGACTATAGAGCCTTAAACAACATTACCATCAAAAACAAGTTTCCCATCCCAGTGGTAGAGGATTTGTTTTCTGAGCTAGTTGGGTCCAAGTATTTCAGCAAATTGGATTTAAGGGCAGGATATCACCAGGTTAGGATGAGGGAAGGAGAAGAATATAAAACTGCCTTTAAAACCCACCAAGGTCTCTATGAATTCAGGGTCATGCCTTTTGGGTTGACAAATGCACCAGCTACATTTCAAGCATTAATGAATGTTGTATTCAAACCATTACTGAGGAAATTTGTATTGGTTTTTTTTTATGACATATTAGTCTACAGTGCTGAGTTGGAACTTCACTGGGAACATCTCAGAAGGGTTCTAGAGCTTATGAGGGAGCACAAGTTGTTGGCCAAGCTAAGTAAGTGCTCCTTTGTACAGAAAGAAGTTGAGTACCTAGGCCACATCATCTTTGATCAAGGCCTGCACACTGATCCTTCCAAACTCCAAGCTATAGCTGAATGGCCTAAGCCTGAATCCATCAAGGCCCTGAGGGGATTCTTAGGCCTCACTGGTTATTATAGAAGATTTATCAGGGCATATGGAGTCATTAGCAGACCTCTAACAAGCATGCTTAAAAAGAACTCATTTCAGTGGAACAAGGAAGCTGAGAATGCCTTTGATCAGTTGAAACAAGCATTGTGTGTTGCACCTGTGTTAGCCCTTCCTGACTTCCAGAAAACATTTATAGTAGAAGCAGATGCTTGCCACAAAGGTATGAGGGCAGTACTAATCCAAGAGGAGAAACCAATTGCCTACTTCAGCAAGGCATTTGGGGAAAAGCATCTAGGCCTATCAATCTATGAGAAAGAGTTTATGGCTATCATCAATGCAGTAGAAAAATGGAGATCATACCTGCTAGGGAGGCACTTCATTATTAGGACTGATCACCACAGTCTGAAATTCCTGCTGGACCAGAAAATAACAACTTCAGCCCAGCAAAAAGGGTTGTCTAAGCTCCTAGGATTGCATTATACAATCCAATACAAGAAGGGCAGTGAAAATTGTGTTGCTGATGCCCTTTCCAGAAGAGAAGTGAACCAAGAAGCTGAGCTGAAAGCTGTTCTAAGTATAAGGCCACAATGGATGGAAGAAGTGGCCAACAGTTATGAGGAAGATGATTGGGCCCAGGATAAGTTAACAGCAAGTCTGATCAACCCTAGCAATGATCCTAACATTGCCATAGTGGAAGGACTCATCAGGTATAAACAGAAACTGTATGTTGGCAGTAAGGGAAATCTGAGAACTGAACTAATCTTACAGATGCATGATTCACCCCTTGGGGGGCATTCTGGGCAACAAGGGACTTATCACAGGCTGAAATCCCTTTTTTTATTGGCAGAAGATGATGAGTGATGTTAAGGCAGTAGTAGATGCTTGTGATACATGTCAAAGATGCAAGTCTGAAAGTGTTGCATCACCTGGATTCTTGCAGCCCCTTGCCATCCCTGATCAAGCTTGGAAGGGGATAGCAATGGACTTTATTGAAGGGTTGCCTAGATCTCAAGGAAAGGATGTGATTCTTGTGGTAGTAGATAGACTCACCAAGTACAACCATTTTATTTTTTTGGTCCATCCATACACTGCTGAAAGTGTGGCCTCAGTTTTCATGGAAAATGTGTACAAGTTACATGGACTACCATAGTACATTGTGACTGACAGAGATAGGGTATTTCTCAGTAAGTTTTGGCAGGCCATATTCAAGCAACTCCAGGTCCATCTGAGTATGTCTACGGCCTACCATCCCCAGTCAGATGGCCAGACTGAAAGAATCAATAGATGCTTGGAGACCTACCTAAGATGCATGGTGTTTAGCAGACCCAAGGCCTGGGCCAAGTGGTTGCACTTAGCTGAATATTGGTACAACACCAACTTCCATTCATCCTTGCAGTGCACCCCATTTCAAGCTCTCTATGGGTACAAACCCCCTATGTTGGCCTTAAGCACTGAAGGTGAAGTGGGAGTGGAGGGATGGATGGCTGAAAGAGCAGCTATGTTGGCAGTTCTCAAAGACAATTTGAAGACAGCCCAGGAAAGAATGAAGCAACAAGCTGATAGGAAGAGGAGTGAAAGGATCTTGCAAGTAGGGGACTGGGTCTATCTGAAAATTCAGCCCTATAGGCAACTCTCTGTGGCTATAAGATCTAACATTAAGCTCACATCCAAGTACTATGGGCCTTACCAAGTTATTGAGAAGGTTGGTCCTGTAGCATATAGGTTGGACCTGCCAACCAGTGCACAAATCCACCCCGTATTCCATGTATCTCAGCTGAAGAAGAAGGTGGGAAACTCAGCAGCCCTGTAATTGGAACCCCCTGTCACAGGTCAAGAAGGTGAAGTTCTTGCTCAACCAATTGCAGGCTTGAATAAAAGGCTTGTTAAGAGGAATAATAAGGCTGTGACACAAATCTTAGTTCAATGGGCCAATCTGCCCGAAGAAGCTGCAACCTGGGAAGATTTCTATCATATCAAGAGACAATTTCCTGGGTTTGATCCTTGGGGTCAAGGATCTCCACAAGAAGGGGGTAATGTAACGGCTCAGGGAATTGGTTGAACGAAATAGGAAGCAAAACGACATCGCATGAGTGTGACGGTTAAGGCTGTTGAAGAAGTCGTTGGAAGCCAGAGCTAACACCGTCGTTTTAATAAGTCAGCTTAGCGGTTAGAATCGTTAGTCTTATACGACGTCGTTGTAAGGGTGGTTGCTAGAAGGGATTAAATACCCTGAAATTGTACTGAGCAGTTATGTTTTTGGAGTAATGCAGATTTATTCTTCTTCAACCTCTTATCTCTCTCTCTCTCTCTCTCTCTCTCTCTCTCTCTCTCTCTCTCTCTCTCTCTCTCTCTCTCTTCTATCAACCCTAGAAACCATTACATCAAGATCAAACTAGTGTTCTTTGAAAGGGTGTACCTATGAACGATAGCTATGGAAGGAGATCTAATATAAACAAAGAAATGAAGATAGATTAATTAATATTAAAATCCAAAGCTTTATTCTCAAATTCAAATCATGATAGAATGTTAAATTAAAATTGCTATTATATCACCAGTATAAGTCCAAAGCTATTATTATTAGGACTCTATGTATCTGAGTATATTTATAACTTTTTATCCCTGTCACACTGTGACTCTCTATTGTATATATTCACATCATCTAATCTCATTGTAATCAAGTTCAGTAAATACAATGCAATCAGTTCTCATCTGGTATCAGTAAACTAGAGTTTTTTCTTTGTCTCTCGTCTCTATGGCTGACGGATCTGTTGATTCCTCCGAACGGACCGTGTCTGATGCTGCTATCCACCGCACATCAGATCACTTCATCAGTACTGTTGATCCCGAGAGGGTGGCGAGAATTGAAGTCTAGAGAGAAGGGGGGGGGGGGGGGGGAGGTGAATAGACTTCTCAAACTTTTCTTAGATACACAACACTTTGGTAATTTCAACTCTAAATAACAAAGTATAAAGAGCTAAACAACTTAGAGTATGCACAACGGAATAATTAACGGCAAAGTGTTATGCTTATTTGTGCGGTGCTTCAAAGAAAGATCCAAACATGCAGCACGTTAGAATGACTTGATATGGTTTAAAGATGATATGTGAAAAGATTGGTTCGCATGCAAACGTGAGAACTATCAAACCCAGACAAATAAAGATATGCGATAAATCGTTACGGGTTAGTTCGTAGTTAAAGCATGCAGATAAGTAAGCGAGCAGTAAGTAAAGTAAAGAGAGAGAAAGGTTTATAGTGGTACGGAGACATGAGTTTTGACATCCCATTAGCATCATGCTTAACACTACACAGGATCACCTTCTTCTTCAGTACCAATTATCTCCACGCTCTGTAGGGATGATCGCAACTACGGAGAGCTTTTAGCGTGCAAATACTGAAAGCAACACTTTTGTTTTTTGTTTTTTTTTTTTTCGCCAAAATCGGGCACCGCCACAGCTCCCATGGCCGAGGGCAACCTTTGACCCATGCGTAGACACGGTTACCGTTTGGGACCGTGTTCACCATGGATGGTGAACACGGTTCCATAGCATAACGATTGGTAATTTTGATAGCAAGAATGTCAATGACGCCTTCAGACCCGAGATTGCCGTTCAAATTCCAGCGTAAACAATCCCAGTTATGCTGTCATATGCAATGACAATCAACAAAAGTTAAGGGCAAACTTTGGCTCATGTAGGCATGTTGTTGAAGAAGCCGGAATTTGTACATGGTCAATTGTATGTTGTGGCATCCAAAGTAACAAGTCCAAAAGGCTTGAAGATTGTAATTTTTGATGAAAATGGTCAGGATAATAATTTCACAAATAATGTTGTTTACAAAGATATTTTCAATAATCTATAATTTAATTTGATACATTCTTTATTCATCATCTTTATTATTAAGTTCTTTTGTAGTTCTTTATATATATAATATAAAAAATAATATTATTTTTTCATAATATTTAATATTACAATATACTTAATTGAATGTTACAATATCCATAATATACTTTAATGTTACCAAGAATTATTACAATAACTATAATAAAATTTTAGTCCGTGCATAGACATATTAGTAAGAGAAAAAGTGTTATTTTTCCTACTTAAAATTTAAAAATTAAAAGTAAGAAAACCCTAAAAATCTCTCGCTACCTCTGGACTCTGGAGACGCCACTGCCGCCGATACTTCTCCAGTGCTCCCCGCTGCCTCTCGGTGCTGCCGACGACGACGTAGAATATCAGACGCCACCTCCCGCTCGCTCCAGCTCCCTCTCGCTGCCGCCGCCGACGCATCAAATCAGCCGCCAGTCCGCCACCTACCGCTGCCTCCCGGTCCCTCTCACTGCATTTGATTCGGTAAAATTGCAATTTGCAACATAGTTCAATTTTGAACCAATGTTATCTGTTTACAGGTGCATGCAGTTTTTCATGAACTAAATATGAAAATTTGCTGCTTTTATTTAGTGCTAATTAGTGACTTACAATATGATTGGAGTATCTTAGGCTTCGTAGCAATGGTTACCTTTGCAAATACCTTAGATTGTGTTTGCTTTAGTTGCTAATTAGTGACTTGCAATATGATTGGAGTATCGTGGCAATGGTTACTTTTCCAAATACCTTAGATTGCGTTTGCTTTAATTCTCTCATTATAGTAAATGCACACTTATCTTTATTCATTTACCCAACACAAATATTCGGTTTAAATTGTATGATAATGACAGTGGTGATGCTGTTTATTTCACTAAGAAATGATGGAAATTGGGGGAAATAAAAGACTTGTGGTGAATTTGTCAGGGTTTTGCACAATGTGTTCTGTGAGGATATGTATGTTGTTTGTGCCATTAATGGTGAACTTTTGCCAGCTGATATACAATAGCCCATTTAGCATGTATAAATTGAAGATTTAATATTGCCTCAGGGAACAAAAATTGTAATTTTCACAATTTATGAAAGGTTATGGTTGAAAAGGCTAATTAAGCCTCAAACACTTAGTTAATGGCTTAATGTAAGAATATTGTAGAATAATAAAATAAGTTAACTTTTATGCTAAAGGATGAATTATCTTTTTAAAACATTTGCTTAATTATACACTTGTTTATTTTTATTTTTATTTTTCTCAAAAAGAGAAATCATATCAAGAAATTTATCTTCCGGTATCCAACTCATGAAAGTAAGTTACACTTTTTCTAGATTAAGCTAAAGTGTATTTCAAGGATTTTAGTGCTATTATCAAATTTGTTTTGGATTTAAAATCTAGTAGCATCTTTGCAGCTATCATTGCTCTTTCAATTTGAGTTTGTTCTTGTAGAATATTATTGAGACTTCAATTTTAGTACACTTACCCTGCTGTTTCTTTTGATGATAGCTTGAAGGACATAACTCTCTATGCTCAAACTGTTCAGTGAGCACCTGGGATATAACTCTCTATATGCTCAAACTGTTCAGTGAGCACCTGGGATATAACTCTCTATATGCTCATTTTGCATTTATATTTTAGTTAAGTATGAGTTGAGCAGACCAATATTAGTTGGTGTTGGTGATGATGCTTGTGACTTGAAACAACAGAAGTCTGGATGCGGTAGATTAATTTAGTTGTATGGTCTATGAATGTGATGTATTAGGATTAATTTAGTTGTATGCTATTAATGGTGATCGATTGTTTTGGCCATTATATCTTTTCAACGTTTTCGTGTTACAATAATAACTGCATCATGACTATAAAATGCTTTCTACCTTATAGTTCAAATTTTTATTTTGAAATTTTCTGCACTTTCCTTTCTTAAATGTTTTTTGGTCAGTTCAGGTTTTAAATATACCTCTAGGGTTTAAGGTTTATTGAATCCAATGCTAACTTGTTGTAACAAATGGATTTTTAGAGCACAATCATGGGAAAGAAGCGAAAACACAGCGAGGAGATAGCCGCAGATGCTAATAAAGATGAAAGTGTACAGGAGAGGCCCAAAAGAACCCTTTTGGGATGGAAAGATGAAGGTGAACCTGAAAAAGAAAGCGACTCTGTGGGTGTTTTCAGAAATAAAGAGAAGGTTTTAGTCACCTCTAGCCGCCGTATTAGTTACAGGTTATTATTATTGTTATTATTTTGGGGGTTTATTATTGGCTTTGTTCTATTATCAAAAGTTTTTATGGTATTTAGATTAATTCTTTCGATTTGGGGATTTCAGATATCGGCATCTGATGCTGAATTTGGTGTCACTATTGCCACATTGTAAGAAAGACAACAAAGTGGAGTCAAAGAGCAGTAAAGGTGCAACCTTAAATGAGCTGGTTGAGCTAAAGAGCTGCTCATCTTGTTTGTTTTTCGAGGTATTTGTGACTTTATCATCAGATTCTTGTCCAAAGGTTTAACTTGTGTTTTGTAAGTATGATTTGGTTAAGCTAAGGAATTGCTTGTCTTGTTTGTTTTTGAGACATCTCATGTTTATTATCAGATGCTTGTCTAAATATTTATGTTAGTAGTGTCTGTAGCCTGTGGGTGATTTTTATTGTGTCATTGGAAGCTTTCACTTTTTCAAAGTTGCATTTACATTTTTCCCCGAGTCTTACTGAATAAACTTGCTTTATGCCTTGCTGAATATGTATAGGCATGGTTTCTTCCCCAAAAATATTAATGTTTGCCTTTCTCCCTTTACAGTGCCGGAAAGGAAAAGACCTTTATTTATGGATGGCCAAGTGCCCCAATGGTCCATCTGTGAGGTTTTTAGTCAATGCAGGTAATCCAGTACATCAGTAGCTTGGATGAAGTATAAACCCAGTGTATGAACATATTTAATGAAGTGCCCTTGGCCATGTTTCTCTCAGAAGTCTGTTATTTTTTTAATGCAGTGCACACAATGGAAGAGTTGAAGCTTACTGGAAATCACTTGAAAGGCTCGCGCCCTATTCTAACTTTCTCAAGCAATTTTGATAAAGATCCATATTGGAAGCTTTTGAAAGAGATGATATTGCAGGTGTTTATCACTTGCCTCTGCTTGAATTAAAGTTCTTGACACGTTAAATGTGACTTTTGAACTTCAGTATGGATACATATTTTTCATTCATAGCATTTATAGGCTCTATATGCAAGGATACTACTAGGTGATTTCCAGAATAAGATTTCCAACTTGCAGATATCTTCCACCTGAAGGTTCTTCACTTGCTAATTAAATTCACCCTTAATTAAAGGATGCCATTTTTAAGTATATTCTACAATCAGTATTCAACAGTTCCTCATTTTGATGCATGGTACCTTATTGTCTATTAAGGATGTTGCTTTTTTGCTCCATTTTGTTGAGTCATATTTGTAGTTCTTATTTTTTGTTTGCATTAAAATATTATTAAACATCTAATTTTTTTTTTTAAAAAAAAGTGCGCATATTGTGAAGTAGTTGTGGTATCATAAAATGTTCAGGGTTTGGTTAAACTACACTCTTCATTGCTAATGTCCCAAACATATTTCATGTTAGTTAGTACTACTATAGGAACGTTTAAGATTGTTGGCTTGTTGTTGAATTAATAAAATATGGTTTTATTAAATTAAAATCAACCAAGGGATAATAGTTCATTATATAAAAAAGTTGGACTATTGTATGTGGTTTCAGTGTAAGAAAAGGGTGCTATTTTGCAAGTGTTGAGCATTACTACAGTCTTCTTATGTGTCACTGTTTCTTTTTATTGCCAGATATTTGGAACTCCTAAGGATCAGAGGAAATCCAAGCCTTACCATGATCATGTATTTGCTTTCTCTATCGTTGATGACCATATTTGGTTCCGGAATTACCAGGTTTCTAATCTTCATTTCTCCATTATCCTGGTTTATGATTCATCATTTCTCTTGATCTTGTAATACCCCCTAAAAGTTTATTATACATGTTATATATGGCTTTTGAACTTTGGTATGGATATATATTCTCATTCATAGCATTTAAAGGTATGCTATTAGAGTTCTTGGTGAATTCCAGAGTAAGATTTTCATCATACAAATATCTCCCATCTGCTAAGAAAATTCACCTTTTAAGTAAAGGATGTCATTTTTAGTATTTACTGCAACCATTATTCTGCAGTACCTGTTTCTGATGCATGACACTAGACTATAAAGGATGTTTCTTATTTCTTAAATAAGTACTGTTATGAGTGTACATCTGATGACCACTACATGGTGTTTTAGGGGTTAGCTACTGAATATTTTTTTTTATGAAAATTGGGAGATTTTATTTCTTTATTCTCTGTCAATGATTTTTGTGGGAGAAAATAAATATAAACTATGGGTATATGCTAATGAAGCCCCACACATTTTTCCAAATGGAAGTTTTGTGCTTTATATGCCACTCAAAAGTAACCTCTGTTATTTTTAACATTAACACATTATGCACTTGTCTTAATTTTTGAACAGATCTCTTGTCCCCACAGTGGAGCACAAAAATTAGACCGTGGAGACCTAGAGAAAATGACCCTTGTTGAGGTTTGTAATCATAACTCTTATTTTTATATAGCAACAATTAAATCCTAATTATTCCCTTTCCCATTTCTGTGCATAGGTTGGTCCAAGGTTCTGCTTGAATCCAATAAAAATATTTGGTGGTAGTTTCGGAGGCCCGACACTTTATGAGAATCCATTCTATGTTTCTCCAAACCAAGTAAGTGCCATTGCTGTTCTCCTATCTCTGCATGCAGAACCTAAGTGCATTGCTTCTAGATGATGTAAGGCTGCTTGGAGAGTCTTTGACTCACCCATCAGGTGACCTGATTCTATCTATTGCTTATATAACCAAACAAGGTTCACCTGACCTGATTCAGGTCACATGAACCTTGTTTGGTTATATAAGCAATAGTTATAGCTAGGATAAATTGCTTAAATTAATCCTTTTAGGATAAGTTCTTTTCGGCAAGTTAAAAACAGCTCGTATGGTTGTATGGGGTTAGTCAGATCAACTGGCTTCTGAAAAGCAAGCTTTAGTGAGCTCATTCTGACATATGTATGTTGAAACAAATTATATAGATGAGCACAAACTAGCTTTTTTGGTAGCCATATGATATTCTTATTAGACTGTAAGCCTTTTCGAACATTCCTAGTATTTATGGTAAGTATTAAGGGGAAATAAGCTGATCGGCAAATAATATTATGGACCATGGTCCACATTTGCAATGTAGGCCACAAATAAATGTTCATTTTTATTACACTGAATGTTCATTATTAATGTACTGAAAGTACATTTTTTGGAGGTATACTTGAAAACGAACCTTTAGTATACAAAAAATGAACATTCAATGTACTAAAAATGAACCTTCATTATACAAAAAATGAATCTTATGTCAATAATCCATCTTGCAAGGTGGACCATGGTCCATGCTATAATGATTGTAAGCTCATCTAACTGGGCCAAAATAGTATAGGATGACACTTCCATTAATTCTTTAGTGAATCTTGAAAGAATATGTAATACCATGGAACCTTGATAATGCATAGAGTCTGTAGTTTTGTAACCTCTCATGCAGTTTTTACTTAACCCATTTGTTCAGTAGTCATATTTTTCTTTCACGTGTGGTTCCAGGTACGATCATTAGAGAAAAAACAGAAGGCTGGCAAGTATGCAAAGAAGGTGAAGGCAAAGACTAGGAGAAAGATGCATCAGCTGTCAAATCCAATGGAACTCGATGAATTTGCAGATATGTGGAAGGATTGATGAATCGTTTGTGGATTCACAATTTTGGTTCCCAATACCAAGTGGCAGCAACTAGCAATCTCGAGATGGCAGTGAGGAATCATAGTCTCAACTATGCAATTGGTTGCATTTCCAAACCAGCTCTTTTACCGACCCCTCTTTACAATCTTCTCTCATCTCGCCATTGAATTGCACCATCATCTATGTTGCCATACACACTTGTTTTTGAGCAAAATTAGTATTGGTATTAGAAAGGATAACAAAAAAGAAGTATGTGATGTTTTTATGCGTTTTCAGCTGCCTGCAGAGTTGTTGTATCATGGAATTCACATCACTCCAAATTTTGAGTTTTTGAATTTCTTTGGTGTCTTTGCATTGTGTTAGATCACCATTCACAAATACATGATTTTGTTTTTTTTCTATGGTTGCTTGGCTAGTTGGCTATATATAAAAAGTTCTTTCTCCCTTATATTCGATCGGTCAGATGTAAATGCTCGTAAAAATTTGTAATTATTAAATATTAGCAATTATCATATGTAAATGCTCGTAAAAATTTGCAATTATTAAATAGTAGCTTATAATTGCTCGGCAATTATTAAATAGTAGCTTATAATTGTTCATAAAAATTTGCAATTATTAAATAGTAGCTTATAATAAGGAGCTTTTATTATAGAAATGCTTGTAAAAATTTGCAATTATTAAATAGTAGCTTATAATAAGGAGCTTTTATTATAGAAGGGGAAAGAAAATGACAAAACGGCATAAGCTTCAGTAATATTCAATTCTATAACAATTCAAAAGTTGTCATTTAAATGATTAAGATGGGAGAATGAAATTAAATTTTCATATGCATATTACAGGAATAATTCGTCACTTGTGTAGAAGGTGTAGAAGGAATTAGCGATGTATTGTTAGTCACGTCCATAGAGAGACTAATGTAATCTATTTGCTTATTGGATGACAAACTTTCATCATCATGGTGAGTATATGCTTTGATATTTTGAGGCACACATTGAAAGACTCAAATAGTTTCTCTTTCCCAATCTTGTTAGTGTTGCGTGACCTAAATTGATGTATGATTTGTTTGGTAAATGGTTGTTAGCTATTAGCTGATTGAGTTAATGAGAGGATATAACTAGTTGATAACATTAGTTGATTGTAGAAATGTGTTTGATAAATTAGGTGTTAGCTGATAGTTGTTTGTAATTTTTTGAAAAAATTTCAATTTTGGTCACACGACTATAGAAATTTTGTTAATTTCAACACATAACTTTCAAAAGTGTCAATTTAGTACATTGAGTATGTAAATTTTGGTCACTCCGGCCAAATTGCCGGCCAAATTTGACCGAAAAAATTAATCCAACATTTATTTTTAAATGTGAGGGGCAAAATCTTCTTTTCTATCATTTCTCCTAATTAAGTTGACCGAATTAAGTTGTTGACCCGGTTCAGCAACAAAGACTCCTTCGTTGAGCGAGATAATTCCTTCGAATAATAGCAACCTCCTCCCGTTTTGCATAGATTGGTGTTTGTTATTTTTCTAGTTTAAAGTTTGATGATCTTAGCGGCCTTCATGGGATTTTCTCGGGCGGTCGCCTCTCGGCCAGCAGCTTTGTAGTCGTAGCTGCAATCATGTCGGTTAGAGTACGGTCAATCCTACCTTTCTCCGACAACCAGAACACCGGCTCACCTCTCTCCTAGGCGGAACTGGCGAACTATTGACCTTGGCTTCATCACTACCTGCTAACCTCCAATCTTCTCACGTTGTTTCCGGCGACGACATCCGGACGATAGATCTAGGAGATTTGTCGGAGAATTTATGAGGAATTGTCGACATTGAGGCGAAAACGGAGGTGGAGACCGCGTTGAAGCATTTCTGGCAGAGATTGTTGGTGGCAGGGTTTCCAGTAACGCCGCAGTTGTTAACGCACGGCACAATGTTAAGGAAAGCTTCTTCAAACAATAGGAGTCTTTGTTGCTGAACCGGGTCAACAACTTAATTAGGAGAAAGGATATAAAAGACGATTTTGCTCCTTAGATTTAAAACTAAATGTTAGATTAAATTTTTTCGGCCAAATTTGGTCGGAAATTTGGCCGGAATGACCAAAATTGACAAAACTTACATACTCAAGATACTAAATTGACACTTTTAAAAGTTAGGTGTTGAAATTAACAAAGCCCATATAGTCGTGTGACCAAAATTAAAATTTTCTCTAATTTTTTTTCTCAAAAAGCTAATTGAAAAAGTTATTTTGAGTAGCTTTTTGAATTTTAGCATTTTGGAGTACAAAAAGCTAATTAACTAAACATTTATACTGATTTTTAAACCAAGTCAAACAACTAATAGTGATCAAATAAGTCAAAATTTACCTATAAACTAACTATTTTACCAAATAGGACCGTAATGTTTTCCTTTTTTCTTCTTTTTATCACATAAAAAAAAATAACTCAAAAATCTTAATGTTTATTATATATGGTTCATAAGTATATGTCTCATGCCCTTGACGTAAATCCAATTGATTAGCCGGTCTAAAATAAGTATGTTAGAATCCTATAAATGAAAAGAAAATGTCATTGTTGTGTGAACTTGGAAATCTGCAGGCCAAATTTACCTATTCAACCGGTCTCAAAGGTAAGAGTGGTACAACTTAAGAGGGTTTATCATCAATTTCTTAAAACATCAAGTGGTTTACAAAATAAAACGAAGTAGGCGGGGTGAAATTTGTAACGAGTGAAAACTAAAGGGCCGATGTTTAAATGAGACTTCCAACACAATTCTCGCGCGCCATTTCCCAATTTTCCACCGCTTCGACTCCATATGTTCTCGACTTCTCGATCTCTCCCAGGTTCATTAATCTCTCTCTCACACACAGGTTCATTCATCTCTCTCTCCCATACAGGTTCATTCATCTCTCTCTCCTTCTCTCTCACCATAAACGTATAGATTTGAGATTTCGATAGTGTGTGTGTATATATGTAAGTGTATCCTTCTCTCTCACCATAAACGTATAGATTTGAGATTTCGATAGTGTGTGTGTATATATGTAAGTGTATGGTTCGTGAGTACAGAATGAGAAATCTTTCTCAGGATAGTTCGGGAGACATGGTTGGAGTTCACAAGAGCACCGGTGGAAAGGCAATCGCGAACTCGCCACCGCCGTTTCTGTGTAAGACTTATGACATGGTGGACGATCCGTCGACCGACGCCGTGGTATCGTGGAGTAAGAGCAACCAGAGTTTCGTGGTTTGGAATGTGCCGAGGCTCACTAAAGATATTTTGCCCAAATACTTCAAGCACAACAACTTCTCCAGTTTTGTCAGACAGTTGAACACTTATGTTAGCATCATATTCCCTTTTTGTGTTTTTATCTTCAATTCAGTCTTCGTCTTCTGGTTTATGCTACATTTGGAATTTTTGCTGCAGGTAAAAATTACTTCTAATAAACCCTAATTGACGCACTTCTACGTTGATGTAGTGGATTTGCTTAATAATTACATAATTACTTTCTCAGCTTTCCCCCGTTCCTGCTTTATACCTAAATTTGTGTCTGAAGCTTTGATTATGTATGCTTGAATGGTGGCCTGAAAAGTTATATGTAACTAAGGATATAATCTGTATTTGGAAATTTTGAGTAATATATCTCTTGCTTGAGTCTGGAGGGAAACTAATTTTTTGTTTTAATAGTCTTCATCTATCTTTTGGGTAATCAGGGGTTCAGGAAAATTGACAGTGATCAGTGGGAATTTGCTAATGGGGGATTTTTGAGAGGTGATAAGCATCTGCTAAAGACTATAAGCAGGAGAAAGCCATCCCACTCTCAGGTACATCAACAACCACAGCAAGTTCAGAGAGCTACAGTTGAGCCATGCATTGAAGTTGGGATGCTTGGGCTAGTGGAAGAGGTGGATGCACTTAAAAGAGATAAAGATTTTCTTATGCAGGAGCTTGTGGAGTCTAGACAGCATCAGCAGGCAACAGATCACATGTTGCAGAGTGTTGGGCAGAGGGTTCATTTGATGGAACAACGGCGACTGGAAATGATGTCGTTTCTTGCAAAGGCCATTCAGTGCCCCTTTTTTCTAGCCCAATTTGTGCATCAACAAGGTGACAACAACAGGTGCATTTTAGGGGTAGATAAGAAACGGAGACGACTTCCAACCCAGGAAGAAGAAAATTTTGTGTGCAAACCAGTTAAAGATTGCCAGGTTCCAGCCTCTACTGAATGAAGCAGGTTCTGCTAGGCTTGAACCAAAAGTTAGTATTGGAATTGGAACTTACATTAAATCCTAATTCAGCACCTATTTCAGAAGTCCAATATTTTTCTGATCTGGTACCCCAGGAGGCTAGAGTGAGGCAGTTTTCAGAGATGGATGCACTCACTTCTCCACTGGATAAAGTTTCACTTGAATTTTCTCAAACACAAGGATTCATGGCAGAGATCAATGCCTGGTTTTTTGACTTTTTGTGATGGCTCCGGCCTGGATTTTCTGACCCTGATGAGAGCTCTGAACTGCCTAGGATTAATGATGTTTTCTGGGATCAGATTTTTTCACTACAGACACAGGTGAGGATAACTCCATATTGGAAGAAGGAACATGATCTACAAGCAGTGGGAGAAGCTGTGCATCAGAGTCCTATGTTGTATGATTGAATGTGATTGTACATTTGCTTCCCTACTATCAGAGTTAAAAGTTCAATAATCACACATTCGAAAGGCTGCAGACTTTCTGGTAAAGTAAATCAAAAAGTTATAAAGTTCATTCCGCCACTTTCTATATGGGCTTAATCCTTTCATTCTTTCATTTGACTTCAGTAGAGATGTCATACCATGGGTTCATCTTGCAAGGTAGACCTTGATAGTAACCGATGTATAAATTGTGTATTTTTAGTATTAGAAATTTAGAATTGTGAACTTTTAGAATATAAATTGTGTTTCTAAATCAAAACACATAATGTTAAATTCTGTTAATATTGTGTGACTGCAGTATTTAAAATGAACTTGTTAATACAAAACAAGATAATCAGTTATGTTAATATTTTATATTCGTAGTATACAATTTGTGAATTTTTAAAAAGATAAATTGTGAATATTTAGTATGTGAATTGTGAACATTTAAATTCGGGTCACCATGTCGAAGATACCATCCATTCATGTCTTTTTTTTTCCCTATTGAATTTATGTGGAGGTGAAAATATATATACTTAAAAGGCAAATTATTGTTGGATCATGGTCCACACAATAACAAAATATATATTTTTAATATACTAAATGCACATTATTTGTTTACTAAATGTACATCCTATGAATACAATGTACATTTTTAATATATTAAAAGTACATTATTTTTGTACTGAATATATATTATTTTATAGTATATAAAATATAATCCGCACAATAATGATTGTAATTAAAAGTAGCTAGGTTTATTTGGGGCGATGTTAGAAGCCCAATTAGTGAATATGACTAGCCCATTGCTTTAGAAGTAGTGAAAAGTAGTTGCCCAAGTCCAATTGAATTAAGAAAAAGTATGAATACAAGTATAGAACTCTTTAATGAGAAAATAAGTGATTTTATGCATATAAATAGGGACATGGTTTCCATAACACATACTCCGCATAACTCAACATTCCTAGCATAATTATCGAAAAACCGACAAAATTGATAACTGATAACCGAATCGACCGATAATTTCGGTTATCAATTATAAGACTAAAAAAAATGTTGGTTAATCCCTCTAAGAAGACGTTTCATATCAGCATTATTTCATCTTGTTTCTTGAGCAATTGAGGAGGCGAAGCGGGCTGCTTGTCTTGCCTCGAGCCCATAAGAGAAGTACTGTTCTGGACTAGGACGGTGCTGTTCTGCTTCAAACTAGGCTAGGAAATGGGCCTAACTCCATTCGCTGATGAACCCTGAACCTCGGGCGGTATGCTTGGTGACGCGTGCCGTCTACTATGCTTTAGTTGCGCTGACTGGGCTGCTTCTCACCGTGCCAGGTCAAAGAAAGAAAGAGAGTGAGAATGCTTGGCTAAGTAGTGATGTTGTCTCACTGAAATGGAATGCCACTAGTTCCACTATCAGCTTGCTTCTCCTAATAATTATTCGGTTATTTATCAGTTATAAAGGTGTAATAACCGCGGTCACCGAATAACCGACACTATATATATATATATATATATATATATATATATATATATATATATATATATATATATATATATATATATTACTTGTGGATGTTCGATTATTCGGTTAATCGAAACGGTTTCGGTCGGTTAAAAGTATATGTTCGACCGATTATGAAGATTTAAAAAATATCATCGGTTATAGGTCGGTTATTAACCGTAACCGACCGATGCTCACCCATATTCCTCCTACCATCTTTATAGTAGTAATACCATATTCTTAGCATTTCCAAGTTTTATTTTTATTTTTCCCTTTATATATAGAAAATTCAAGGTTAAATTGAAAATTGAAATTATTAAAATTTTTAAAACTGAATTATAATTTAATCTAAGTGCTTGAAATAAATAATGACAGAATGTTTTATTGGAAGGAATGAATTAAGGAATAAAGGAATTGTTATTCGGTAAAAAAATAATAAAGTTGGAATTCAAATTAACATCAAACTTACATTGTTTGGTGAGGAGAAATATAATTACTAGCAATGTGAAGAAAAGAAGTCGTATAAAGAGCTAATATTAACCTCCCATATTAAAAAGCAACTTAATGCCATGAAATTAAATTACAATTACATCTAACTAAAAAATCCATGAAATTCTTTAAAAAAAAAAAAAAAAAAAAACCATGAAATTTACTAATGTTAGGAAATGTTAAATGAACGCATCTCGCCTTTATGCAGTTTGTAACAAAAAAATCTTTTTGATTCGGTACATCCCTCACATTTATGACGTGAGTACCTCGAAAAGGAAACTGCGTGACCACTCCTCCAAGTCCGACCCTTTCCACCTGTCTACGTCATTGACCCCACGCCCACCCGTTTCGCCAGCCCGCCCGCACCCGACAAACACGCCGCGCTCTCCTCGTCCAAATCTTATTCTTGGGTGTTAAGCAGAGTAATAAGGTCAAGTTCCTCCTAAACCGACTGTTATACTCTACTCTCTCTCTCTCTCTCTCTCTCTCTCTCTCTCTCTCTCTCTCTCTCTCTGTCTCTATCGATCTGTATATATACACAAAACACTCGCCGCAGTATTACACGGAGAATACTGACATTCTTCTATTAATCAGCAGGAGTTTCGTTGTCTAAGATTCAATGTCGGTCAGTCTCTCAGCGATCTCTTTGACCGCAACTAATTTCATCCTTTGTTTTCGGTGAATTGTTTCCTGCTTTACTGAATCGATTTGTTGCGGATGTTGGTGAAGTTTTACGGGATATGATAGTGTTAAGAAATCCGTGTTTTATTTCATCGATCTGATAGTTCTCTTGGCTGAATTTACTGCTGAGATATTTCGTTGGAGCTTTGATAGGTTTTTAAACTCAGCTTTGTTGTGGTCAGGCAATCAGAATACTACGAGTAAAGTTGTTGAAATCACTCATAGAATACTGTGGCGGGTAGGTGTAGTTAATGATATAGGAAAGAGGATGCTTCCATATAAGCATGAAGGGGGGTGCCTCTGTTCAATAGTTTATCCTTCTTAGGAGGGTGGATGAATCTCTTAAAAAGTTGAGCTAATGTAGGAACAGTGTGTTTTTGGATGTTAGGGTTATTTAATAACCAATTTCTATTGTTTAATTTATAAAAAATTTTCATGGCAGGTCAGAACAGTGAAAGTAAGCAATGCTTCTTTAGGTGCTTCTGAGCAAGATATCAAGGAGTTCTTTTCGTTTTCTGGAGATATTGAGTATGTGGAAATGAAAAGGTTTGTTCTCTTGGGGCATTTTCAAGATCTCTCTGGTATTTTGTTGCCTATTTATATCAACAAAAGCCATTTATTTGGAATATATTGGTGTCCATTTTGTGATGCCAAGTGATTTTCATTATGTTCACGGCATTAATGTAATTTACCTTTACCAGTGCTGATGAACGGTCTCAAATTGCTTATGTGACTTTCAAGGATCCTCAGGGTGCAGAGACTGCTGTGCTTCTTTCAGTAAGTTATAAAATCATCGTTTTTTCGGTGCTGATAAATTTCCTAGTAATGGATGGTTTGACTATTGTTGTGTTAGTTTTGTGTTCTTACTGCTGCATTTTGTCAACTGATGCACTAACTTGGTGTATCTTAGGGAGCTACTATTGTTGATCAATCAGTCACTATAACTCTCGATCCCGAATACAAGCTTCCACCTCAGGCTTTATCAACACCAATTGTATGTGTTACATATCAAGAATCTATGATGTTCTATCAACTGCATCATTGTTCTTAAGGAAAATGTTTGATATATCTACAGGTTGCTGAAAGCCAGAATGTGGGTGGTGATGGATCTGGATCTGGATCTGCAATCCAGAAGGCGGAAGATGTTGTGAGCAGCATGTTGGCCAAGGGTTTTATCCTGGGCAAAGATGCAGTTAACAAAGCCAAGTCTTTTGATGAGAAGCACCAGTTCACTTCCACTGCCACGGCCAAAGTTGCAGCTTTGGACCAAAAGATTGGATTCACTGAGAAAATTGGGTTGGGAGCGAACATTGTGAATGAAAAGGTTAAAGAAGTGGACCAGAAGTTTCAGGTTTCCGAGAAGACAAAGTCTGCCATTGCTGCCGCGGAGCAGACTGTTAGCAATGCTGGATCTGCCATTATGAAGAACAGGTACGTTCTCACCGGGGCAACTTGGGTCACTGGTGCCTTTAATAAGGTTACCAAGGCTGCTGGGGAAGTCGGGCAGAAGACAAAAGAAAAATTGGCTGAAGAACAGCAGGTTAAAAATGCAACAGAAGGCTATACACAGTTACATGCTTCTGAATCCCCAAAGGCTTCCGCTGCTGAGGAACAAAACAAGTCCACTGTTCAGGGTTTAGTCCTTTAATTTGTGTAAATGTGTAAAACCCAGATATTTAAGTTTTAGAGGTTGCCTGCCATTTTCACTCATATGCTACTTAGAGACTTTGAACTGTAATTGTGCACTGTCAGAATTCAAACATGCTTTTTATACATCAAAACTTATTTAATATTTTTGACTGGATAAATGATTAATGGCATTTTTCTTTGAAAAGCCATAGATGGTGAAGTGCAATCACTGGTACAAGGATTTATGATATGGTCTTAACAGATGTTGGCTCCACCAGGAACAGAACTCAGAGGTGAAACCCTGAGTGAACTTGTGGAAGCTGGTGGGCTACCATTGCCATCAGTTTCAGCTTTGAGAAGTGCCTCATTTCTAGAGGTTGTTCACTTGATGTATAGCCTATGAATAGGATGGGTGGGAAGTTCAAGTGAAAAAGGGAAGCTTTTAGAGTTGCAGCATGAGGTTACTAAGTTGGTGCTAAAGTGCCAAAGAGCATTGATTGAAAGTTGGTCTTTTGCTTACAACATTCTGTATCTCAACCATGTAAAGATTTATTCGGTTTCGGCTTGAGGTTGCTTAGTTGGTGCTAAAGTTTCAAGAGGTTAGATGAAAATTTCAGTTTTTTATATACATCCAATATTTCAGTTACATTAAGACTAATTAATGAGTTAATATTTGATTTGGTTTGTCGACTATTAAAATTTCACCATTTTTGATCATCGACTTTTAAATTTGCTCAATTTCATCCAAAACTATACAATTGTTAACCAAAACGATCCTAATCAGAACTATTTTTGTTTGGACAACGGACTAAGTTAGGTAAAAATTGCATAATTGATGATGAAATTGAACAAGTTTGAAAGTCGATAGCCAAAGTGGTGAAATCCTAATAGTAGGGCGGAGAGACCAAATTGGGTATTGACTTTTTAATATATGTTTGAATCTTGCAGATGAATAAGAGTTTTAAGTGGAAAAGTGATAACAAATCCGACCTTAGCTCAGTTGGTAGAGCGGAGGACTGTAGTTGTCTAACAGCCAATCCTTAGGTCGCTGGTTCGAATCCGGCAGGTCGGATGCTTTTTTAGTTCGGGGCCCACAATTGTGTTTTGCCTGTTGGCGCCTCTATCGATTTGATCAGCTGCTTTCTGCATACGGCATAGATATTTTGGACTTGTCAAATGGACCCAGAAATTGGTGTCCCATAAAGTTGATGAGTTTGTCAATATATGTTTTCTGGCAATGCTTATAATTTGGGCCTAATCACATCATTGGTGAGAGTGTGAGACAATACCTAATGTTTTGTTCGCATATGAAAATTAAATACTTGATAATTAGAATGTATTTTGGTGAAAATAGTTTACATATTTGGTAATATGGTGTAATCAGAATGATTACTAATATTAATATTTGATTATGTATGACTCTATAATAATTATTAATATTGATGTTTTCGAGTGTGACCGTACAAAACACACCCGTAATCTTTTGAAGTATTGAAAGAATTTCATTTTTGTTTTTGTTATTTTGTATTTCCATATGATTCGTTCAATAGTATCCTCTTATGTTGAATTATGGAAAGTTGTTAGTTTTGAAAGTGGGTCAGTGACATATTTTGTATTTTTGAAGAAATAAATATATGTATTCATTATTTGATCAATATAGGAAATAAGCATTTAATGTCGTATCGCATTTTATAACCGTTTAGTTTAGATGTTAATAGAGTTGAACTTTGTCCGCACAAGTTTAGTTCACTAGTTCATTCAGGCATTTGAAAGAAGAGACGAATGTTCAAACCTCGGCAGAGGCAATGTAAAAAACATCCTCCCAAGACCCAAATGCTCACTGGCTCATAATTACTTTCTCATGAAACACAAAAAGCCAATTTGTCTAGACATATACATAATACCAAATGTGTTTTTTTTTTTTTTAATTTTTAATTATTCCCCCATACAACCTACTTTGCCTTATCCAAAATGATTACCAAACACACTCACATTGATGCTCAATTGGACTAATATCAAATCAAATTTAAGATGGAGCAAAGTCAACCTGATCACAAGCTTCAAACTTGAGAAAATACTCCGTACGAAGTTAGGAATCGTATAAGACACAAATACGTACATTATACGTAGGGAGCAGTTGGTAAAGTTATTTATATGAAATAAAAAGAAGGGAAAATGGCACTTTTTACCCCTAAGTTATATACTTATAGCACTTTTGCCCCCTCAATTATTTAGGTAAGCACATTAGCCCCCTCAATTATTCTAAAAGTGGTGCTTTTTCCCCCCTGATATATTAAATTGACATTTATACCCTTAAAATAAACATTTTATTTATTTTACTACTTCAACAAATTATTGCGTATACGTAGGGATGACCACGGTTCGATTTGAATTGAACCGGATACTAAAGCAATCGAATTAATAGTTTACGGTTATAATTCAGATCTAGAACCCAATATTTAAATGTCAATTTATTAAAATTATGTATCAAAAAAATTGAATCTTGAATCGTGAACCGGCGATTCCGGATCTGATTCGCGATTTGAACCGTCTTTATTTTAAAATTTTATTTTTTATTTTAAAATAGTCTAAATTCAACGATAAATGTATTTTATTTTTTCAGTTCGGAACATGAACCGTCCGTTCCGGTTCACGATTTTAATAAACTCTAAATATCAAATTTCGATTCTAAATTGTAATTGGAATATTTCGGTTTGATTGCTATAGTGTTTGTTTAGTTTGAACCAAATTATGGTCATAATTTGTTGGAGAAAAAAAATAAATTAAATATTTAGTTTAAGGGTAAATATGTCCATTTAACATTTCAGGGGGAAAAACAGCCACTTCAATAACTTAGGGGGAAAAAATACTATAGGTATATAACTCAGGGGAAAAAGTGTCATTTTCCCTAAAAAGAATTATAAAGAAATTAGATTGAATACAAGGACGCGGCCTGCAGACCTCCGGGAAACATCGGAAGAAAAATACGAATAGTCAGTCAAGTCGTATCTGTTGTCATCGCCATACAAACCGTACTACAGAAACGCTTCTATTCAACGATTTCTCGCCTTGCTTTCTACGGTAAGCGACTCCTACTTTTCTTGTTTAATCGCTGATTTTTGTTTACTTTTTAGTTTTTGTTTTGAGGAATTTTCCAGTTGATCTTCTTCTGCTGCTATGTTTTCCGATTGTTTGACTTGTCGGTGCCTTCTAGTTGTTCAATTCCTTAAATTATTTGCGTAGTCAATTCGTAGTAGGTATTAATTCGCGAGTCCAAGGTGATTGCGAGGCTGAAGTTTCATATAATTAGTTGTTTTATGATTTGGTTATGTATCTGTGCTGTGGAGCTTTGAAATAGTAGCCGGATTTAAAAAAAATAATAATAATTTTGAGAGTGTTGTCAGTTACGAGTTGGATTTTCAGGTGTGTTTTTTTGATCTGCTGGGAAAGGGTTTGTGAAAGATGAGCGACAATTTGATGGATAAAGTCAGCTCTTTGGGAGAGCGCTTGAAGATCGGAGGGTCAGAGGTGGGGCAAAAAATTACTGCTGGAATGAGCTCCATGAGCTTTAAGATGAAGGAGTTTTTCCAAGGCCCTAACCAGGCGGATAAGCTTGTTGAGGAGGCGACGGCAGAGACTTTGGATGAGCCCAATTGGGCAACGAATCTTGAACTCTGTGACATGATAAATCATGATAGGGTCAATAGTGTTGAACTCATACGGGGCATAAAGAAGCGGATCCAGTTGAAGAGCCCCAGGATTCAATACTTGGCCTTGGCGTTGCTTGAAACCATTGCAAAGAATTGTGAGAAGGCATTCTCGGAAATTGCAGCTGAGAGGGTGCTTGATGAGATGGTGAAGTTGATTGATGATCCTCAAACTGTTGTGAACAATCGGAACAAGGCTCTCATGATGATTGAATCTTGGGGTGAATCATCAAATGAGCTTCGCTATTTGCCTGTTTATGAAGAGACTTACAAGGTACCTTCATTTTTCTATTCATATTTTGTTGTATTGATTGTGTTATTTGGACCATAGCAAAATACTCAATATAGATGATCATATGATACTTTTGGTAAATAAAGTGATACTACAATATTTTGTTTGTTAAATGTTTAGCCCCAAATTTTCTTTTCAACCATTTGATATGAAAGGCTTAAGCTACCTATTTCAGTATTCCCTGGAGAATTTGATCTAATCTTCCAGGTGTTATCCTTAAATTTGATCTAATCTTCCAGGTGTTATCCTTAAATTTGATTGAAGAAATGAGATTTGTTTACTTAACCTATCCTTGATGTCTGATGGATAAGATGGTTTGATTAAATTTGTGATCTGAAAAAAGTTTCTAGTTTTTGTGTATCCATGTGGATTAGACATCTTTATATTTATTACTCTGCTGATATATGTTTCTTCATTGTGATCTTGTGTTTTCATTATAGAGTTTGAGATCAAGAGGTGTACGCTTCCCTGGTCGTGATAATGAGAGCCTAGCCCCCATCTTCACTCCTCCAAGATCTGTAGCAGCTTCAGAATTAAATGCCACTCTTGCACAACAAATGCATAATGATGTCCCACCTCCTCCGACCTTGTCAGCTGAACAAACCAAGGAGGCATTTGATGTGGCAAGAAATAGTGTAGAGCTTCTTACCACTGTTTTATCCTCTTCACCTCAACAAGATGCTTTAGAGGTACTTCTGTTCTCTTCCTACTGTCAATGTGAATGTTCTGTTGAAATGGTTGCCGTCAATTATGATCATGTGTTAGCTTTCTAAAAGCCTAATTAAAATAACACATGCCATTTTGAAATTTGGATCTAGTGATTCCATGTCCATTTTTCTTTGGTACATCTAATGTGAAGGTGGACTGAAGATTAGACCTCATACATAGAGTCTCGGGTTGATATCACCAGACTATAATGCCCTTGGTGTGCCCTCTGTTATACTAAAACTGAACTAATATGTCAACTCAAATGTAATCTTTCTCCAAACAAAAGTATTATAATATTTTACTACTTGGAAATGTCTTTGACTGGGAAAAGTTGATGGAGGACTTGCAGTAGTAATGGTACCTTCACTTGCTGTTCATGTACACACATGGATGCCGTGGAATAATGTAATTGATGAACAGGCTGCTGAAGATGAACTTTAGATATGCATGCTTGTTAATTTTGATTTTCTATAAGTACTACTAACACTTCACCTTTTGTGTTTTTGGACTATTTAAGGATGACTTGACAACTACGCTTGTACAACAGTGCCGCCAGTCCCAAAATACTGTTCAGAGAATCATTGAGACTGCTGGAGATAATGAGGCCCTCCTTTTTGAAGCTTTGAATGTGAATGATGAGATTCTGAAAGCCCTCTCAAAGTATGAAGAGATCATAAAACCTGCAGTAGTTCCATCAGCACCGGAACCTGCTATGATACCCGTTGCTGTTGAGCCTGATGAGTCCTCCTACGTGGGAAAGGAAGATTCTTTGATCCGAAAGCCTGCAGGCTCCCGTCCTGGCGCTCACAATGGACCCAATGATGAAATGATGGACGATCTTGATGAGATGATCTTTGGTAAAAAAGCGGGTGGTTCATCTGAATCAGGGCACGATCAAAAGAAGCAGCAACCACCAAAAGATGATCTCATTTCCTTTTAAGTTTCCTCAGCAGCGCTGGATTATATTTGAAAACCTGTCTTTGCTGGTGTTAATACGATTGGCTTTTAGATGGTATTGGCAGATCGTTCAATCATTATGTCTTTCTAAAGGAACCCGACAATTTGTCTTTCTCTTTTCACTAACATTTGAACTACTGCTATTTCGACTTTTTATGTTTGATGAACTTGGATTCAATTGCTTGAATGATACAGGATGATATGTATTTGGTATATACAAGGCTTACTGTGTGCCTGAGCCTTTACATTTCTTGCTGGCAGATGCTTATAATGCGTAAAATCCGAAATGTGCTATGCTAGGCGATAATAGTCTTCTAAAATATACCATATAAGAACACAATGTTATAGATGAATGAGATATGTAAAAGGAGTAGGTTACATTAAGCAAATAGTGTACAAAAGCTTGTAATATTGATCTCTTGATTACAAGGAATAAATTAAATGCATTCTGACAGTAAAGTTTACGAATTAGGCGGCCTACCTATTGGTTAGGCAATCTGTTTCTATGTCTGATTGTTTGGAGTAGCTTTCATACTTTCCCATCATTTGCTATATTTTATCCTTTGATTTGAATTAATGTTACCGTTATTTGTGCGTGTGTGTGTGTATATATATATACACTAGCGGGACGATGAGAAAAATATTATTGTAAAGATTTTTCGAACGCATCCATGGTGAATATGTGATGAGTTTGTTAGAAGGTCAGCGAATATGGTAGCTCATTGCCTTATCCGAACTGTATTTTCTGTGTCTGGCGTTCAATAGTGAAAGTTGTCTCCACCTATCTTTATTCCGAATGTAATTGATAATTCGATACAGATTTAGTTCATTAATGAATTACTTTTATTTGCCCGCATGGGTAGCTCAACTAGTCATAGAGGTGAAACTTTGAAAAAATGACCAGGGATTGAGTCTCACCAGCGGCAGTGTGGGAGCAACCTCGGGTTTCTTGTGCGCAGTGAGCACCGGTCTAGCCTCTATGGTTCATATTCAGTTGAGTCACCATGATTTACACCGGTCTAGCCTCTATGGTTCATATTCAGTTGAGTCACCATGATTTACATCCTCCCAAACGCTCTGTCAGGCCGAGGTGTGGGGGCACCGGTCTAGCCTCTATGGTTCGTGTTCAGTTGAGTCACCATGATTTACATCCTCCCAAATGCTCTGTCGGGCCGGGGTGTGGGGGGCCCTTAGGGTTGAGGTTCAGTCTTTGGAAGAATGAATTACTTTTATTTTCTAAAAAAATGCATTTATTTTAAATATTTTTTTAATTAAAAAATGAGAGTATTAATTCTTTCTTTCTTTCTTTCTTTCTTCTTTTTTTTTTTTGAAAACAGAGTATTAATTCAAAATTAAAAAAAAAAAAAAAAAAAAAAAAAAAAAAGGTAGAATTGACATTTCCAGTTCAGTAAGCCCAAACCGCTGTTACACACTTACACCAAAGAATCCCAAACCCTACCTTAAACCCTGAACCTTCTTTTCGCAGATCTCATTTCACATTTCTATGGCGGTTGCTTGTTCTTCAAGAACCCACTAAATCCTAATAACCTCTTACATCTTGGAAAACGATAAGATCGAAAATGGCAAAAGGCAGTGCAGCTGGACTTATCGCTGCGCTAGCAGCTGCAGCTCTCGGAGGACAACCTGCCTACGCCGATGGGCCTTTCAATTTCTCTCCGTTTTCCTCCTCCTCTTCTTCTTCGGCCCAAACTGCTCCTCAGGTTCCGGCGACTGACTCGCCTCAGCCGCCTCAGCCGCCGCCGGCGGAACCTCCAAAAGCTCGCAATGATAATCCCAGAACCACGTCGGCTGGGTTCGACCCGGAAGCTTTGGAGAGAGGTGCCAAGGCTTTAAGAGAGATTAACAGCTCCTCCAATGCAAAACAGGTACCCAATTCGGTTTAATTTTTTGTTGCTTTTGTAGTAGCTTATATCCCTGCCATACGAGGAAACTTATACTGGTGTGCTGGAAAAGATTGGAAAGTTAAAATGTTTGTGCTGTCGTCTGCTTGAAATTAATCATAGTAACGAATTTTGTGTGTGTTCTTTGGAGTAATTTTCTGATCATGTGAAGAAAAATACATTTGTAAGCTTCAATTTACAGAAACGTCTTATCTATTTATGCAGCTTAAGAAAAATAGGATGGATAATTTGATCATAAGGGCTTTTTGTGTGTGCTTTCACATTCGCATTATGCTGCAAAAATTTTGTGATTATGTGCAAAGCATTACATATACAAACTTGCTGAAATGACTCGTCTTTTTAACTTGTTTAGAAAAGTAGGATACACAATGGGCTATGAGTGATTTTGAAGGGGCATTGATTTATTGTAGGTTTTTGAGGTGATAAGAAAGCAAGAGGATACAAGGCAAGCAGAGTTATCTGCTAAATTGGCTGAGTTTAAGGCACTGCAAGCTCAATCTGAAACTGTAAGATTGCTTTCTCTCATGCTTCATAGTCTGGCAAGCTCAACTTAAAAGCTTGATTGCTTTAATGGATTAGTTTTATTATGCCATTGGATATGTCAAAACCAAGAGTTTCTTGTTTGATAGGAGAGGCAAAGGGTGATATACGATGAACAGAAAAAGCTAGCTCAGCAACAGGCACAAATCAAATCACAAATGGCTCGCTATGAAGATGAATTAGCAAGGAAAAGGATGCAGGCATGTGAAGATTTTCTATATAATCCATTCAAAGTGAAATTTGCATAATGGTTAGGAGTATAACTTCTCTGGCAATTCTGCAGGCAGAAAATGAACATCAAAGAGGAAGGAATCAGGAATTGGTAAAGATGCAAGAGGAGTCAGCTATGAGACAAGAGGCAGCCAGACGAGCAACAGAAGAGCAAATTCAAGCACAACGCCGGCAAACAGAGAGGGAAAAGGCGGAGATAGAACGTGAAACCATCAGAGTGCGAGCTATAGCTGAAGCAGAAGGACGAGCACATGAAGCTAAGCTTGCTGAAGATGTTAACAGAAGAATGCTACTAGAGCGTGCAAATGCTGAAAGAGAAAAATGGATTTCCGCCATAAATACAACTTTTGAACACATTGGAGGTATCTCTTAGGGAACTTTTTTAGCCATGCTACTGTGCATCTGAACTTGGTTTTTCTTCTGTCCCCTCCCCACTGCACAATCTATTTCTCTTGCCAACAGAAGATTATATGAAAGAAAATGTAGATATATTCTGGAATTTTGAGGAGAGCTATCCACCTTTTGCAGGGGGGTTGCGTGCAATATTAACTGATCAAGATAAGTTGGTTGTGGCTGTTGGTGGTGTGACAGCCCTTGCTGCTGGGGTATACACAACAAGGTATTTAAAATGTTGTGAGTAATAAATAATACAAGGAGTTTATATATTTGGAAGTTATTGTTGCTATATTAACTACTCATGGTTAATGAGCTCATTCCTATTCATGTTTACATTTGCTTTTCTATTTCAGAGAAGGTGCAAGAGTAATTTGGAGTTATGTGGACAGAATACTAGGACAGCCGTCATTGATCAGGGAATCATCCAGGGGCAAATACCCTTGGTCAGGTTTCTTTAAACGTGCCATGAGTAGTTTCTCACGAGGTGGTTCTGCATCTCAGGCTGAAAAAGGGCTTGATGATGTCGTTCTAAACCCTTCCCTTAAGAAAAGAGTTTCTCAGCTTGTTAGGACTATGACTTATACGAAGGCACATCAGGCACCATTTCGTAATGTCCTTTTCCATGGCCCTCCAGGAACAGGCAAAACATTGGTTGCTAGAGAGATTGCTCGCAACTCTGTAAGTGATTTTGTAACCTTTATACCATCCAGACCTGAGATTTTCCTATTTAATTTGCATTCAATACTCAATGTGATTGGAATGTTATTTTGTCCTTGGTTATCTCTGATCATTTTTTGATATGTTTCCAGGGTCTTGACTATGCATTGATGACAGGAGGTGATGTGGCACCCCTGGGACCACAGGCTGTCACCAAGATACATCAACTCTTTGACTGGGCCAAGAAGTCCAATAAAGGCTTGTTACTGTTTATTGACGAAGCAGATGCATTCTTATGCGAGTAAGTGAGGTTTACCTGTTAAAATTTTCTCTTGTTTGCTTCTTATGTTTGCCACAAATAAGGGAGTCTAGATTTTTCATTACCCCTTAGAGATTTTTGATTGGTGAATATGATTGTGGTGTTTTTATATGGGTACATACTACATAGTGTGATCTACAGTTAATATACAATTAATTTGAACTCTTTCTCCAAGTGTAAGGATAGCATGCTGAGGTTGATGAATATCATTATAGCAACTAGTTATTTCTGGACTGAAAATTGTGAATTTTTGTCAAAAACCTTAAAACTTACTTTATGGTATTCCCGTGAAACCATTTATTTGTATTGTCTATTATGCAAGCAACCTGACTGTTGGACTTTGTAATTTGACAAACTTCAGGCGGAATAAAACCTACATGAGTGAAGCTCAAAGGAGTGCTTTAAATGCCCTTCTTTTCCGAACGGGCGATCAATCTAAAGACATAGTCCTTGCTCTAGCAACAAATCGCCCTGCTGATCTTGATTCAGCTGTTACAGATCGTATAGATGAAGTTCTAGAATTTCCCTTGCCTGGTGAAGATGAACGCTTTGAGTTGCTGAAACTTTATTTGGATAAATATATAGCTCAAGCTGGAGCAACAAAGGCTGGTATTTTAACTCGGTTCCGTAAACAAACACAGAAGATAGAGATCAAAGGTTTGACTGATGATATTCTTAAGGAAGCTGCAGCGAAGACAGAAGGATTTTCGGGAAGAGAAATAGCGAAGCTGATGGCAAGCGTTCAAGCTGCCGTTTATGGTAGTGAGAATTGCGTTTTAGATCCTGCTCTGTTCCGGGAAGTTGTAGATTACAAAGTTGCAGAGCATCAACAAAGAAGAAAATTAGCTGCTGAGGGCAAGAGTGCTTGATTCCACAGCATTGTGGTTCTGATTGATACTTTTTGCTCCGAGGAATTAGCACAATATTATGCTATTGAAACAAATCATTTTTATTGTTCCTCAAGGTTAAAGTAGCCTATTCTTTTACCTTCATGGAATTTTGATACTGACCACTTACCAGTGTTCTTGTTGAGCATGACCTTTTGGAAGTGATGCTGTTAGGATTCTTTTCCATATTGTAATGTTTTCATTCATATCATACTAAAATAAATGGAATTCACAATCCTTTCTTTGTTTGCTTCCAAATTTTGACACTAGACCCTTGAGATGACAAGGAAATATTCATTTAAACAATCAAAATCATTATGTTCACAAAAGAACAAAAGACCACAAGGAAATATTCATTTACACAATCAAAATCATTATGTGCACAAAAGAACAAAAGACCACAAGGAAATATTCATTTAAACAATCAAAATCATTATGTTCACAAAAGAACAAAAGACCAAGGATGTTGTTCTTATTATAGAGACTGCAACCTTGCAACATTAAAACGAGTTACAATACAATTAAAAGAGGGCCTGGTCTATTTAGAAAACTTGCAAAAGAACATAATTGATCATGGTTTATCAAAAAAAAAAACATAATTGATCATGCAGCCCCTTAGTGGTGATGTCCGTGATCTTGGAAGTAGCGCAAGCCACAGTACTTGCAAACAGCGGGTGCATCCAAATCAAGGCATATAAACTCAATCGGGTGCCCAAGAGCAGGGTCGCTATCTGCATCAGGAGAGAATGTTTCATACATCAAATCTTAACGGGATACAAGCGACACAAGAGGGATTATACTATGATACTATCTGCATGTTTACCTCCTTCACAGGCAACAATCCGGCCCTCCACCTTAATAGGTGGAACTTCATTGATCAACTCCATAGGAGATTTTCTGCCAGTATCCTACCAATAGAGCACAGAAAACCATGAAGACAATTTAATCTTGGCGTTTGACATGCAAATGACAACCAACAAATATGATATGCTCTGTAACAAGGATAAAAGGTAAAGAAACGAAGGAACAACATAATAAAGGAACCATTATTTACAGTGCAGAATGTAAGACAGTCAGATGCTTCACATGTTCACCGGTGGGACGCAATTTAAAGTACTAGTTTTTTTCATAAAGTCCAAGTCAAAAAGATTTAGTTTCTCATACATATATTTTCCCTACACAAGGGATTCACATTCTCAGTAAAGGAGCTAAAGTATTCCAATGGTTCAATCAAGAAAAATTGTGCAGTGAACATTGAGGTAAGAACTGAGAGCTTTGCACAGAAAGAAGGAAAGAAACAAAATAGAATGGGACAATCATACAAGTATATGAGGCCAACTAGCATATAGAACCTAAGCAATATAGAGGCGGACTATTTTAGATTTCTCATCCATTTTTTGCATTCAATTTATTTATTCTTAGAAGAAAACCTTAATAGCACAAAGTGGATTCAAGAATTAAGAAAGGACAAAGAGTCTTAAATTATACACAAGACAGAGTAAGACCAAAAGAAGCAACCCATTTTTTTCTGCTGAGCATTACTGCAATTTCATTGTTTAACTTAAATACATAATCATAAAAAAAACAATGATCAGGACAGAATTCTCACAGCAGTAGACCATGACAAGTAAAGCCATAAATAGCAGGTTGTTAGATCAATGAAGTTGAGATGTATCTAGTCTTAAGAGAAGAGATAAAAAGGAAGAATAGGAGCTTTAAATTTTGATTAGTACCCAATAGAACCATAAAGCTAAAGCTTGCTGAGATGATAAATTTGAACATGATCGATTCTTCATACCTTTGATTTGAATAGAATACATGTATGCAATTGTGAAACATAATCACATTCAATGCATTTTATCAAATAATTGATTTCAAACACTATCAACATGCAATTTCATAATGTTATATTGTTATGTGTTCAAAATAGCATTGTATTCCTGTTTTTTTCTTATAGAAAAATATTGAAAACTGTGTTAAAGGCTGCAGATTTCAGATGGAAAACAAATGAAAACAGCAATCAAAATGTGCTTTGTGAATTTCTATTAGCTTGACTCCTTAACTCTCCACCAAGAATCCAAGATCATTATCCGTCTTGATATCTTCATATAATATAACCCAAATATTCTATCCACATATCAATAACATATGAAATGATAGTTTCGATTAAACCCACCCAAAAATCCCTATTAAACAAGACTGATTCACGATTATTCATCGAGAATGCATTCAATATGCAACGCGACATACGGTTTCAGTGATTGATTGGAGGAATCAAACGGTTTACCTGCATCCATTTAGCAGTGTGAGATGTGATGACCTCGCTGCTACCGATGCCGGCGGCGGCGCTGACACCCCTCGAGCCGGATGGGAAATTGGGCACCGAAGGTCTCGCAGTTAGGGTTTTCAATAGATTGGTAAACATTGCCACGCCCTGCTTCCTCCCGAATGAAGCCATCATTTGTTCAGGCCTGAGGAAAATTACACGAAGGAATTTAACAACGCCGGATTCTTAATCAGATCTTTATTCCTGCACTCTCGCGTCGCGTATTGAGTTTGAGCAACGATAATTTAATTTCCTTTGAATCCCTTATTTTTTGTAAAATTACATTTCTCTTATTTGTATTTTCTGTTTACTTTTCTTCTCCCGATCGAGCATTTAGGAGGATGTAAATCACGGAAACTCAATAACTCAGCGAACATGTTAAATATTAGTACGCACAAGGAATCTGTACATTTTAAACATAATTCACTCACTACCGCTGTCAAAACGGTTGAGTGTCTCGTCCCACGAAAAAATGAAACACATTTTTATTTTTCAGACTTGTCAGTCCCTCGCTCAATATTTGGTTAAACTAGAGACTTTTAATCAAATTGATCCGACTATGAGAACTACCTATTAATTTTCATGGTTTAAACTAACTAATTATGAATAACTTGAGCTTCTTGTTTTTTTTTTTTTTGTTTTTTTTTTTGGGAAAAATGTGTTCTAACTCGATCTTTTGCATGTTAAGGTTAAAGACGGATTGTCTAAAGTTCAACTTCAAATAAAGTTTGCATACTTTTCTACAGGTGATTTGATTAGGTGGATTAATTATAGAAAAATAAAAATTGTTCGTCTAGCATCTATTGAGGATGTAAATCATGATAACTTAGTTGAACGTAGACTAGATTTTTGTTTATTGCGCACAAAGAGTCCAGCCCTTCACTTTGAGATGTTGCTCCCACACTGTCGCTAGTGAGATTCGATCTTAGGTAGGGATGGCAATGTGCCCCGCACCCGACGGGGATCCCCGTACTCCGCCCCGATAGAGATGGGGATGATAAAATTTTTCGAGGAACGGGGACGGGGACGAGGATGGAGATAGCCCTCCCCGCCCCGCCCCGTCCCCGAATATATATATATATATATATATATATATATATATATATAAGTTCAGGTGCGGCGGTGTCTTACGGTGCAGCATCACCAATAGTTCAACAAATATACACCATCAATGTTAGGAAAATACACTACAAAAAACAGAGGAAAATTAGGTACGCATCACCAAACACGCATCATTAGGTGTGAGTAAAAACACCATACAATATTTGAAAATACACCATTGTAGGTGGTGAGTTATATGGTATATTTTTTGGGATCTGTTGTGTATTTTTGATGTTTTATTGCATTTCATTATGGTGTATTTTTCTTACACTGTTAGTGTATATTGTTAACACTGTTGGTGTATTCTGAAATTCCGCCGCACGAGAAGACCCCGCCGCATTTGAACTTTCTTTTATATATATATATATATGTATATATATGTATATATATATATATATATATATACATATATATATATATATATATATGTATATATATATATATATATATATATATATATATATATATATATATATATATATATATATATATATATATATATATATAGTATTTTAAATTTTTTTATTATTAAAATTTACAATTATCTAACATTTTGACTAGAAGTTGACGGGGAATGGAGAATTTCCGTCCTCCCGCTTAATTCTTTGGAGGGACGGGAATGAGGAGTATTTTGAATTCCCCGCCGGGGCCGGGGCTGAGGCCGGGGTACTCCCCGTCCCGTTGCCATCCATAATCTTGGGTCATTATTTTCAAACTTCACCCATGTGACCAAGTATTAAAATTATATAGAGTAATTAAATTCTTAATTTATGATTTTAAAGATTTTTCTATTAATATTATTTTGATTTTGATTTGATTAAACTACTAATGCAAAAATAAACATTTCAATTTGGTACGTAAAATTTGTGACTTCTGTTAATTTTAAACCCCAAAGAATTCATCGATTCTGTTTTGGTCCCTTCAGAGTTCAGAGCTTCCTCTTTCGTCGTCGTCGGAACATTGGAGCGAACTTCCCGCGAGTAAAGAGTAGAAAACCAATCAATGAGTAGCACAGGCGGTAATGCTTCGTCAAGTACAGCTCCCAAAATCCTATTAGCGAAGCCTGGACTTGTCACCGCCGGCAAGTTCAATCGCGGCGGCGCTGATGACGATTCCGCCGCGCTCCGTCCTCGTATTCCGTCAATAGGTTCACTCAACCTTCTCTCCGACTCCTGGGACTTCCACACCGATCGTTTCCTCCCAGTAATTACACTCTCTCACTTTTTTCTGTACTCGCTAGGAAAATCTCTGTATTACTTTTGATGAAGATGCATATGTTCGTATGTTTTTGCAGTTTCTGACTGATAATACGGATTTTACTGTGGTTGGGGTGATTGGTCCGCCAGGGGTGGGCAAGTCAACTATAATGAACGAAATTTATGGCTTTGATTCTAGCTCTCCTGGTATGCAATTTTTGTTTAGTCAATCCAGTAACAGTATTTGCAACAGCTCATTCAATTGATAGATTGGATTGTAATTGTTTAGGAATGCTTCCTCCATTCGCAATACAATCAGAAGAAATAAGGGCAATGGCGAAGCATTGTACTGTTGGAATCGAACCTCGGGTTTCATCTGAACGGATTATACTTCTTGATTCACAGGTGTTTAATTCATTAGTTAGTAACAATCAGTTTTTGGTGTTTTACTCTTTCCTTTATTCACTTGAAGGAAGTCAGAGAAAATTATCTAAGATCACAGAACTTTTTCAAAGAGAACTCTTATACTGGAAAGAAATGACGAAATCTTATTTACTACGCATGTTTTCTTAGTTCACTTGTTGATGCTAGTTAGCTATCAACACTTCCTCCTCAATTCTGGAGTTTTATCTGAACCTTTCTTTTCATTTCTGCTTCGTTATTAACACTTCTCATTTGCAGCTATTATATTCTCCTTTTTTTAAAGAATTCACATCTATATTGAATGAAGTCAGAGAAAATTATCTAAGATCACAGAACTTTTTCAAAGAGAAGTCTTATACTGGAAAGAAATGACGAAATCTTATTTACTACGCATGTTTTCTTAGTTCACTTGTTGATGCTAGTAAGCTATCAACACTTCCCCCTCAATTCTGGAGTTTTATCTGAACCTTTCTTTTCATTTCTGCTTCGTTATTAACACTTCTCATTTGCAGCTATTATATTCTCCTTTTTTTAAAGAATTCACATCTATATTGAATGCAGCCTGTTTTTAGTCCTTCAGTTTTAGCTGAGATGATTAGACCAGATGGCTCATCCACAGTCTCCGTGATAATGGGCGAGTCCCTCTCTGCTGAGCTGGCTCATGAAATGATGAGTATCCAGGTAACTGCCATGTTATATACTTACTATTCCTTTGCAGTTTCATTTCAATAATCTCATCTTTTTTATTTACCTGGTATAGTTCATTTTGAAACCTTTTCTTCATAAATTTCCCTTTACACTTAAAAGGTCTAATAAATGACTATCTCATTTGCGTTTATGCAAGGGATTTCTATAGCTTGGTGTTCTTCTTGTCTCCATTTGTCACATTATCATAGTGGTATCTGATGGTGTTCATGATCTGAGCATGTGGCGCTTAATGTCCACGGTATCTTTTTTTATCAGCTTTGTACTATAGAATTTCCATTTGTTGTATAATAGAAATTGCTATCATAGCATCATTGACTTAGCAGCTTGTTATCACAATCAAAATTCTTCCCCCTTCTACTTGTTTTTTTTTTTGGGGCATCGGACTTATAGTTTTTGCAATTTCTACATCTTGTTTTCTTAGTGTTGCTTTTTCTTTTTCTTGTCACTTTGGATTACAGGTGGACTTACTAAAACATGGCATACCTGACCCATCATCTCTATCGCTCTCCCATCCTCAAAGTTCTAGTTTTCTCTCTGAAAAGGAAAACAAAGATAAAAATGGAGAAGGGGGGGAAGAGTACATGGCTACTCCAGTTTTTGTGCATACAAAGTGAGTTGATGTTAACCTTTACCGTGAATGTTATGAATATAGAAGGTGAATGTTGACAGTTTAATATTGTTGTTCGTCTTTTTGCTTCCCCTTTATTGCAGGTTACGCGATGAGGATCTTAGTCCACACAATCTCGCACAACTAAGGAAGGGATTGTCACAATTTTTCGGTTCTTCTTCCTTTATGAGGTCAAAATGCCATTATACATCAAAAGACACTAATGTTTCTGTCCATGCCAACTCCCAAAGTCACAAGGTGGACTCTGACTCCCAGTTACTGAAATTATTCTTACTGCCATCTAAGCACAAAGACAATTTGCCAAGGGCACAGTATGAAAGCTATGAATCAGCATTCTGGAAACTTCGGGATCAGGTTTCTCTTTCTCCCTCACTCTCTATCAAAATAAAATAGAATGAGAGGCTTTCTGAAGTGAGACTGTATCCTCCCTTATGCTATAACATGCTTTTAATGTAAAGTTACTATATCCCTCAGGTTTTATCGATGAGTGGCCCATCATTCTCAAGGACCGTCTCTGAACGCGACTGGCTGAAAAATTCTGCCAAGATATGGGATCTTGTTAAAAATTCTTCCATCATTGCAGACTACTGTAAAACCCTTCAAACTTCGGGCATGTTTAGGAGGTAGTCATTAGTCATCTCTTTGTTTTTAAAGCTAAGCAGAGATTTCAACTGAAACCAAACTTATTAATGTTAAAACCATTACTATTCTGTTGATCACTTTCCCAGTATTTTTACTCATCTGCAATTCTGCATACATTGGTAACAACATCAAATGCTTAACCTTACACTGGAGTTGAGTCTGGATTTGTACTTGGCACAGTTTTATCATTCTGAAATATTCACAGAAAGCATTTCACACTACAAGATCCATTTTACTGAGACAAGCATCTAGTGGAATCATTAATAGGAACAGTTTCATTTCATTCATTCATGATTGGGCACCATTGCATACAAGAAATAAGATATAGGAGTGAGCAAAAACAACTTGAACCAGACTACATTGTCAAACTATGTAGTTAGTACATGATTTTATAATAACTCCACATTCTGCTTTTGCCTTTCACTCTACCATGGCATCCCCAGAAGTCTCTGCAGCTTGTTTTTGGGATTTTGTTTTGCTCTTACCTGTAAATGCAAGAGGTTTTAGTCAAACAAGTAAGCAGAACAATAACTATGTAAACCCAGAAGGCAGTAACCAGGAAGAAACTTGCCTTTCTTCTTCTTAAGCTGCTGCTTCAATTTAAGCTTTGAACTCTTCTTTACGCGGAAGTTCACAGGATGCTTATTGGCCTTCACGGCTGTCCCTAAATTGATCAAACAGTAAAGGAGTTGATCAGTTTTCAACTAATGAAAGCAAACTATAAACATCAGATTCAGCAACTGATCTCAAAGACATAAAACTATAAAAGCTCACCATCAGCCACAGCCATCTCAACATCTTCCATAGTGATTAAACCTTTCTCCATGGCCTCCTTTTGCTCCTGTTAACATCAATCACAGCTTTCAATTCCTAAATTTTTACACACTAACAAAGTTGATGGATATGATTTACTATAACAGTCACAAGTTTGATACTCCATAATCAAACGCAATCCAGCTTTAGACTTTAGAGTAATGAGTAATGTGTCGTGCATGTAAATATCGTTTTTGTTCCGAACTGTACAATTCACTAACAATTCCTCAAATTAAACTGTGTTTTAAACTGGTATAGTTAAGACCGGAAGGAGGTGAAAACTGACCCTGCGCCATTTTTTGAAGAGCTTGCGCTTACGCTTGCCGGAGACGGAGAGTGGTTGAGGTTTCAGCTTAAGCTTTCCGGTGACGGGATCACCGTGTATCACTCTCTTTCGCTCGGCTATTGCCGCTCGCCTCTGCTTCTGCTGCGCGTTAAAGCTCGGCATCGTAAAACCCTAGCCGTTCTGATTCTCCACACGACTCCTTGCCCTTTTATTTAGAAGTTACGAACTTACGACTAGGAGAAGGAGAGTACTTAATGGAGTATTGACTTTAAATTTTGATAGAAAATTTGATTTAAACAAAAAAAAAAAAACGCAAAAACAAATTCTATGCTAATGTAATACTCCGTATGTTGTTATAATGCAATTAATTAATTGAATTCAAGATTAATTTTTTTAATTAATTAATTAATGACAATATTGGATAACGCTAATGACTTAGTTAAGTTTTTGACAATATTAGCTTTGAAAAAAAATTGTAAACATTTTTATTAGTCAAGTGTTATTTATAATAACTCTAAGTTGGTCGGATAATTGACTTTGTAATTATAATGTTCAGGGTCGTTCTAATAAAAATTGAGGCTTGTGTAATATCTTAATTTGAGACATTTTAAAGTAATTTCTATATATAAATAATAGTTGTTCAAAAAGTTGTATCAAAATATAAATATTGTATAAAAAAATACATCTACAATTTCATTTAAAAAGTGACATGCGCTGTGCACATTTAAACACAAAATCATCTACCAAACTTTTGATATCAACTTCTTCCAAAAGATCATTTTCCATGAAGATTAAAGTTGATGGGGAGACAAGTACCTTGTATTCAGATGACATGTAGTGACCTCTTCCATGTGGGAGGTCATGAGATTGAGCCCCAGTAGAGGCGTCGTTGACTCTATGTGTTAAACGATATCAAAAGTTGTTCATGGGAGGTTGACTTGTTGGCCTCAATTTCACCTTATCGCAAATTGGTCCAATATACTATATATACATATAATTATTATTTTTTAATATGAGTCCCTAAAAATTGGGAGCCTGTACAATCGCATATTTATACATGCTCAGAACCGTCAAAAGTTGTTCATGGGAGGTTGACTTGTTGGCCTCAATTTCACCTTATCACAAATTGGTCCAATATACTATATATACATATAATTATTATTTTTTAATATGAGTCCCTAAAAATTGGGAGTCTGTACAATCACATATATTATACGTGCTCATAACCGTAGCTGATAGTATTCGATTCATTGAAAATATGGAGACCATGAAAAATATAGTTATATGTGTTACCATTCAATCCACTCTTATATGTTTTTTTGTTTGGTGGCACAAAATGAAGCACCTAAATGACTCCATAGAAAAATTGTGCATACCCTTGACAATACTAATTTTTATTTGTAATGAAGGCTCAAATAAACTAATAAGTTCGCTACCAAATTTATGTTTTTAAACACATGCCCAACATTGATCTTTCATTATTTATCAATCTCTCATTGATTAATCTTTAACCGATTCAATAACAGACTATAATAAATGTTATACATCTTTAATTACTTAATTATTAATTTAAATTATTTTTAACGATAATACATCAATTATTCATATCTCAATACAAAACTGGTAGGGAATATCCCGACCGCCATAGTTCCACCACGACCGAGGTGCCTTTGTCTTTGTCTTTTTGTCTTTGCAGGTAGCAGGTCGGGCTTTTTATGAAAAACTCGGTCGGGAAGCGACCGGGAATTGCCCGAGCGTTAGTGTCGACCACCGAGCGGTAGCCCTTTGGCGAGAGAGCCGACAAAGGACACGTGGCAGCTCTTTACGACGACAGACAGGGCACCCGGGAGGATGACACGTGGTGGCTACGTGGAGGACATGCCGAACGACCGGATTCTTGCCCCCGGCACAGCGGCTATAAATACCCACAGTAGCTACAGTGTAGAGGACTTTTAGACGATCGATAGGTTGTTGCTAGAGAACCCCGACCGCAGTCAGTCGGTACTCAGAGCAACCAAGTAGATTGTACTTAGGGCCTTTACTGTAATCAATAAAGTCTTTTACTTGCTTTAGTCGGTCTCGGGTTTATTTTATATTGCTTACGTAGAATTAGCAGTATCATTTTGGCGCCGTCCGTGGGGATACGTGCGAGAAAGCAACGTCTTGACGAGCACCCGATCCCTTCGCAATCATGTATCTGTGGGCTTACAACAACTTCGCCGACGACCAGGCGAATGCAGCGAGCTCATCTGGGCACCATGCCACCCAACAGCAAGGTCAGACGGTGGAACTGAATCTCAATCTCTCACCACCACACCCGTCTAACACATACCCGGTTGCCCAACAACCGGTGAATTACATTCAACCGAGGTACCCAACACCCGGTCAGCCATATCAGCAGCAGCCGGTGATGTATCCCGGGCAATATCCATACCCGGTCCCACCTCCGCCGTATGGGTATTGGCCTGGCCAACCGATGTACTACACTCCCCCAGTTGGGTATCCACCATATACGCCTGCTTACACGGCTCCAGCCGCCGCCCCTCCAGTTCACCCGACCGCACAGGTAGAGCCGCAGCGTCGGTCCGCTTCCCGGGCTCGACGCTCGGCTCATTCGCGGTTGGGGTCGGGGGGTGCTGATGCGATGGAGGCACCAGGGCAGGCCCAGCAAGCGGCCGAGGTTCCCGTCCAGGCGGAGGACCCCGAAGAGACTGCCCGAGCGGCAGCTTTTGATCGTCTTCGACCAGAGATGCGTCAGCGTTTGGGACCCCAAGACCCGAACCACCATCAAGAAGACGTACAGATGCAGGAGGCCAGCCAGGAGGCTTCATCCGGGTATAGCGGGTCGAGATCTCACCGACGGCGACGCGCTCGGGATATAGCCCAAGCTACTCAAGCCGCCGAGCTCAACGAGACCCGAGGATTACTCTATAACCTCCAGGCGGAGTTTGCGCAATTCAGAAACGCGCACCCTGCAACACCCCAGGTCGATCAACCGACCCTGCACCAGACGCCTTTCACGGCGGCGGTGATGGCTCAGCCTTACCCGCTCGATTTAAAGGTCTCTGGAGAGAAGAGTTATGATGGCCGGACAGACCCCGAGGTTCACGTCAACGATTTCTACAGCAATATGACTCTGAAGGGTGTGTCAGACGCCGTAATGTGCAGGGCTTTCTATTCCACGCTTACCGGTCGGGCGGCGGAATGGTTCCGAACTTTGCAGCCGGGTTCGATCGACAAATTTGACACCCTGGCGATCAAGTTCTTGAGGAAGTTCATCACTTCCAAAGTGGTGAGGAAGCCCTATATGTATCTGGAGAAGGCCAAGCAACTTGAAGGCGAGAGCTTGACCGATTTCCTCATCAAGTGGAAGGCGGCGGTCGGGGAGGTTGAGCCCATGGATGATGCGACCGCCACTCACATGTTACACATCTCTCTCCGGGCGGGGTATTTATATCAGGATTTCATTTTACACCCCCCGGCCACGTATGAGGAGGCCCTTCGAAGGGTCACAGATTATGCCAATGCTGGCGAGGCGAACGCCGTGAAGCGCTCGCAGGAGGTCGGGTCTTCGTCCCGTAAACTGGCCGGCCGGGCGGAGCACCGATCGGGTGATGACCATCCCCGATCCCGCACCAGGACTGGCGAGTTTACGGCCTTGAACCGATCTGCAGCGGAGGCCATGCAGTATGCCCAGTTTTGCAATCTCATCAAGCTTCCCCATCCCGATCGAGATGGTCCTGACAAGAGTAAGCATTGCGCTTACCATCGATGTGCTGGGCATGACACTGAAGAGTGTACCCACTTGCGCCAACTGTTGGAGGATTTGCTCAATCTTGGGAAGTTGGACAAGTGTGTGGGGAGGAGAGAAGACCCCAAAAGGAATACCGATCGGAGAGATCAGCGGCGCTCCCATCACCGCTCCGACCGGTCAGGTCAGGACCGAAGAGACGATCGAAGGGATGATCGTCGCGATGACCGACGGGACCCTGACCCTCCATCTAGCAGTTGACCAGCAGGAATGCCGACCATCCACGTTATTTTCGGTGGATTGGAAGACGCTTCCCGACCGCTGAGTAATTGCCCGGTCGCTATAGTGGATTCCCGGGAGACCGGGAAGAGGCAGAAGATGGAGCCCATAACCTTCACCCTGGAAGATCAACCCAGCAGCGGTGACCACGGCATGGAGGCGCTCGTGGTCACAATTGATGTGAAAGGGACGGATGTCCAGAGGGTTATGGTCGACACTGGCAGCAGTGTGAACGTCCTTTATTTGGACGTGTTTGAAAAGCTTGGACTAGACAGGAAGGAGCTGACTCCGGTCGGTGTACCACTGTCTGGCTTTACCGGGGCTCTTATTTACCCCGAGGGAAAGATAACGCTCCCGGTCGAGATCGGCACAGCCCCGAAGTCGATCAAGACGGAGTTAGAATTCGTTGTGGTCAACCTCCACTGCGTCCACAACATTATCTTGGGCCGACCCGCCATTATGAAGATCGGTGGGATAATTTCAATGCCTCACCTGTGCATGAAATTCCCCACCCCCAATGGGGTCGGTGTAGTCCGTGGCGATGTCCAATCCGCCCGGAAGTGTTACACCCGAGCGGTTAATAGACACGACTCCGGTTCGTCTTCCCGGGTGAACACCATAGCCAAAGAAGAGGCTAAAGATCGGAAGGAACAGTCAGAGCCTTCCGAGGAGATAGAAGAAGTTCCCCTATCCGAGGACCGACCGGATAGGAAGATTAAGATTGGTCGGGCCCTTACCCCCGAGCTCCGAGCAAAAATTTTGGCCATACTCCGGGAGTATGCCGATATCTTCGCCTGGGGGCCCGAAGACATGCCCGGGATCAACCGATCGGTAATTTTCCACAAGCTAGCCGTTGATCCCGCAACAAAGCCGGTCGTGCAAAAAACCCGGCACCTTTCTTCCGATCGCCGCGAGTTTGTTAGAGAGGAAGTCAAGAAGATGGCGGCGATCGAGCACATCCGACCAGTGATCTATCCCGAGTGGGTGGCTAATATAGTTCTTGTTCCTAAGCCCCCAGCGTGGAGGATGTGCATTGATTTTACCGACCTCAATAAGGCCTGTCCGCTCGACCCGTATCCTCTACCGAGTATCCACCAGATGGTCGACGAGACGGCCGGGGCCGAATTGATGAGCTTCATGGATGCATTCAAGGGTTACCATCAAATCATGATGCACCATGAAGATGAGAGCAAGACAGCCTTCGTGACCCCGGACGGGCTGTATTGCTACCGAGTGATGCCGTTCGGTCTCCGCAACGCAGGAGCGACCTACCAGAGAATGGTCAATATGCTTTTTGCTGATCTGCTGGGCCGAACAATGGAAGCTTATATTGATGACATGCTGGTCAAGAGCCGGGACCGATCCGACCACACTCGGGATCTCCGGGAGTGCTTCCAGATCATGAGGAAGTACCAGTTGCGGCTGAACCCGACCAAGTGTACATTCGCGGTTCAGACCGGCAAGTTCCTCGGCTATATGATGACTAAGAGAGGAATTGAGCCTAACCCGGCCAAGGTGAAAGCGATTCTGGACATGCAACCACCTTCTACCGTTCGGGAAGTCCAGCAATTGGCCGGTCGGTTAGCAGCCCTCAGCCGATTCCTCTCCAAGTTAGCCGAGCGCGCTCTGCCTTTCTTTAAGGTATTGCGAAAGGTTAATGGATTCTTTTGGGACGAAGAATTCCGAGCAACTTTTGATGAGCTGAAAGAGTATCTCATGTCACCAATTGTGCTCTCAAAGCCCGAGCTCAGAGAAGAGCTAGACGTATACCTCGCCGTCTCCGATCGTGCAGTAAGCGCAGTATTGTGCCAAACCGATCCGGAAGGGGTCCAGCGACCGGTGTACTATGTAAGCCACGCGCTACATGGTCCCGAGCTCCGGTACTCCCGGTTAGAGAAGGTCGTCTACGCCTTATACATTGCCGCGAAGAAGTTGGCTCCCTACTTCCAGGGTCGAGCAATTCGCGTGTTGACCGATCAGCCGATCGGGCCAGTCCTCCGAACTGCTTCATCGTCTGGTCGCCTAGTCAAGTGGGCGTTGATGTTGACCCAGTACGCGATCGAATACCAACCGAGACCAGCTATCAAAGGTCAGGCCCTAGCTGATTTCTTGGTCGAGTGCACCGCCCGGGATACCCGACCCCCCGAGGCCGCGGATCCCGAGGCTGAGTGGTGGTCGTTAGCTACTGACGGGTCGAGTAGCAAGAAAGGAGCAGGAGGAGGAGTAGTAGTCACGAGCCCGGAAGGATTCAAAGTCTATTTTGCTCTCATGTATCAGTTCCATCCGACCAATAATGAAGCCGAGTACGAAGCCTTTGTTAACGGCTTACAGTGCGCTCGAGACTTGGGAGCTGACTACCTTCGAGCTCAAACAGATTCCGCGCTCGTGGTCGGGCAGGTTCTCGGAGACTATGAAGTCAATGGAGAGCGTCTGCAATTATACCGGGACCTAGCCATGGAGAAGCTTGCTCAGTTCTGGGGATATACCGTCCGGCACATCCCCCGATTGGATAATGCCGACGCGGACATCTTGTCAAAGTTGACTCAAGACGCCCCGGAACATATGTCGAAGATAGCACGAATTTTGGTGATCCCGAGACATAGCATCCATCGCCTACCGGTCAATCCGATCCAACCGGTAGAAGACAATTGGATCACCGATCTAAAGGAGTTCCTCGAGCACGGTCGACTCCTAGACGACCCCCAGCGTACTCGGAAGGCCAAGCTTAGAGCCCCAAGGTTCCAAGTCTTGGACGGTCGTCTCTACAGGCGATCGTACGGAGGACCTCTTATGCGTTGCTTGACCGCATTTGAGGCTGATCTGGTCATGAAGGAATTGCATTCGGGAATTTGTTTTTCACATCAAGGAGGCCGATCGTTAGCCCGTCGTATCATGCTGATCGGGTACTATTGGCCGTCCCTCCACCTAGACTGTGAAAAGTTAGCTCGGGAATGTGAGACGTGCCAACTGTTTGCCCGGATGCCTGGACGACCGGCAACTTTCTATCAGCCGGTAACGACTGCAATTCCCTTCGCTAGGTGGGGGGTAGACATCTTGGGCCCCTTCCCTCAGCTCTCCGGTCGGAGAAAGTTTGTGATTGTCGCCATTGATTACTTTTCCAAGTGGATAGAAGCCGAGCCCTTAGCCACGATCACTTCTCAGCAGTGTGCTCGGTTCCTTTGGCGCAATGTGATTTCCCGCTTTGGTGTGCCTGTGCATCTCATCAGCGACAACGGCCGCCAATTTGTGAGCCAATATTTTCAAAACTTCTTGGCCACGATCGGGACGACCCACGTCCGGTCGTCGGTGGCTTACCCACAGGGAAACGGACAAGTGGAAAACGTTAACCGGACGATTTTGGAAGGTCTAAAAAAGAAGCTACACTCGGTTGGTCGTAGTTGGGCCGATGAGTTGCCATATGTGTTGTGGACTTATCGGACGACCCCGAGGGAAGCTACTTTGGAGACCCCTTTCGCCCTGGTTTATGGAGCTCGACTCGGATGTCCCCGACGAGCTCGACGATCCTTCTGGCTCGGGGGCTCGGTCGGGTGTGTGTTGTGGTCGTTGCTCGACCTCTGGAGAATAGGACATGATGTCCACCTCCTCGCTGCTGTGCTCGATCGTGTTGTCGTAGTCTGCGATCGAGGCGTTCTGGCTATCCGAATCCGACATGTTTTCTACCTAAAGGTCGGTCGGGGTTAGTACAGGGTTCGGGAAGTTAGTTCGAAGTTAGTTCTATCCTAACCCTACGCAAAGCTAAAAGCAAAGTAAAAGCTAAAGAATTAAGAGCTTACCGGTTGATGATACTTGGAAGAAAACTTGAAGCTTGGTGGTTTGCTCGATTGGTTCGCTGAACTGCTGCTCGGGACTCTCTGAGGGTACCGATTGCTTCAGTGGATTGAGGAAAGTTCAAATGAAGGCCTCAAGGGCCTATTTATAGGAGAGCATTTAGGCGGGAAAACGAGTCCACTTGCGTGACACGACCCGCACTGATTCCGAGGCGACCGTTGCGGTCGCCGAGGCCGGCAGTGGCCGACACGTGGCGAGGGAAGGAATGACAGCTGGCAGGTCGGTTTGATGGCTGACGTTTGGGCTTCTTCATCCCGTCTCGTTTTTTCCCGGACGGTCAAAAAGGCCCGGGCTGGGGGGCTTTTGGTAGGGAATATCCTGACCGCCATAGTTCCACCACGACCGAGGTGCCTTTGTCTTTGTCTTTTTGTCTTTGCAGGTAGCAGGTCGGGCTTTTTATGAAGAACCCGGTCGGGAAGCGACCGGGAATTGCCCGAGCGTTAGTGTCGACCACCGAGCGGTAGCCCTTTGGCGAGAGAGCCGACAAAGGACACGTGGCAGCTCTTTACGACGACAGACAGGGCACCCGGTAGGATGACACGTGGTGGCTACGTGGAGGACATGCCGAACGACCGGATTCTTGCCCCCGGCACAACGGCTATAAATACCCACAGTAGCTACAGTGTAGAGGACTTTTGGACGATCGATAGGTTGTTGCTAGAGAACCCCGACCGCAGTCAGTCGGTACTCAGAGCAACCAAGTAGATTGTACTTAGGGCCTTTACCGTAATCAATAAAGTCTTTTACTTGCTTTAGTCGGTCTCGGGTTTATTTTATATTGCTTACGTAGAATTAACAGTATCAAAAACTATAAAAATTGCTTCAACCTACATAGAACTATTACATAAGATTCACTTAAGATACTTTGATTTACGTTAAAATTTATAATTATTACTTGAAAGTGCATTTGATAGAGATTCATATATGGGAAGGTAAAATAGAATTGATTTTTTTATTAAAAAGAATCAATAAAAATAAAAATATAACATAAAAGGGGCATTTAAGTGGTGAATGAGTTTCTTTGTGGGACGATTATATAAATAGTTCGATTCAATTTTCACAAGTGACATTTTGATTGAGCCAATTCCTATGCATTTCGGAGCAAAAGAGGATGGGTGAACATGGATCATAAGACGGACAGCGAAAAATTTGGAACACTTCGTGATTAAAAAAAAAAAAAAAACATTTTCCTTAAAAAATTAAAAATATCTTTTTTATTTTGGTCAATGACGGGTTGAAAGTAGAATCAAGTGGAACCGAACGCATTCCCAATTGCGATTTGTGTCTCAAATATGCCAATTGCTAGACATGTGTACACTTGGCACCGCTCTATTGGACAAATGCACGAAAAATGACGCGCAAGCAAATCAAATTTGGAACATCGGGAGAAACAAATATTTATTTCTTCGAATTTTCTTCCCAGTTCAATCAAATTGAGAGCTGATTTCGTTTGTCTGGTTATCCTCATCAAATCTTTTGTTTCAACTCTCCAGCAATCGCCTTCCCGCGATTGTTAACAACTTCGAGTCAGCTCCGCCATCTATCCCCGTACGTATGCCCTCAATCCGTTTCAAACCTAGGTTTTTCAATTCCGGCATTTCTATATTATCTGATTGTATTCGCATGGTTATGAATTTGTCTATTGATTCATTTTTATTTATTTATTTATTAATGTTTTCGTTCTTACGGTGTCGGCGGGTCGGAAGAGGGTTCGCATTTTTCGATGCAATCATCTCCTTAAAAAATATTTTTTTTAATGGAGTTTTGATTATTTAGCTGTTTATGATTCAAATTATTATTGTAATAAATACAGTGCAAAATGATGCACTTTGTTTTCCTATTTGCTATGTACATGGGATGATAGTTCAGTTAGCTTGTTGGCAATGTGCCAGACCGGAAAACAGTGAGTAGTGGTATACATTAGTTGTATAGGGACCATGGATAATTTCAATTTCAAGGTTTCCATGTTTGTTTTTTTTAGGCTGATAAGCCTGGTCAAATTGATTTCATGTTTTGGTCTCGAATGACCAGTTTGATTGATTGAGAGATGTTTTGTCTCAGGGTGCATAGAGGAGCCAAGGGAAAATGTTGAGGCTGCAAACATATGCAGGGCTTAGTCTAATAGCCACACTGGCTGTTATTTACCATGCTTTCAATAGTAGAGGCCAATTTTACCCAGCAACGGTTTACTTATCAACCTCGAAGATCTGTCTGGTGGTTCTGCTTAACATGGGTCTGGTCCTTATGTGCATTTTGTGGCAATTAACAAAGAAAATATTCCTTGGTTCCCTTCGGGAGGCGGAGGTTGAGAGGCTCAATGAGCAGTCATGGCGGGAAGTCATGGAAATACTTTTCGCCATCACAATCTTCCGACAAGACTTTTCAGTTACTTTTCTTGCTATGGTTACTACACTTCTGCTTATCAAGGCTTTGCATTGGTTGGCTCAGAAGAGAGTTGAATACATTGAAACAACCCCAACAGTTCCTTTGTTGTCCCACATTCGCATTGTCTCCTTCATGGGATTTCTCCTCTTTATAGATAGTCTCTTTTTGTACAACTCCGTAAACTACTTGATACAGACAAGACAGGCTTCGGTTTCTCTCTTCTTTTCATTTGAGTAAGTTGTTCATTCTTCTTGCTAGTTTGGTGTTTTTGCTCCATTTTTAACTTTCTTAAAGTTTTATAGATTTGGAGATTTGACATTACTGACTTTTCTGAAAGACTGCTCATTAATTATAGGCTTCCACATTTGCATATTTATGGATATGGAAATTTTAGTCTATTCTATTGTAATTTGATCTTATACTTAATCATGTTAGCTTATGGTAGTTTGACCATATATATATATATATATATATATATATATATATATATATATATATATATATATATATATATATATTCATTTATTTATTCCTGCGCCCTGCCCCCTCTTCGCTAATCAACTTTTTTGGTGGTGTGTCTCAGGTACATGATCCTTGCAACAGCTACTGTGTCAACATTTGTGAAATATATATTCTATGTTAGTGACATGCTTATGGAAGGACAGTGGGAGAGAAAGGCTGTCTACACATTCTACTTAGAACTTATCCGAGACTTACTTCATTTGTCTATGTACCTATGCTTCTTCCTTGTCATTTTTATGTAAGTATCACCATTCAACCTTATTGTTATTCATGATATGTGCTTGTTATGCCTTGCTTATTTTGGAGCTTACGTGCTACAAAATGTAGAAGTAGGCCAAAAAGTAAGAAAGAAAATATGGAAGGCCTTTTCTGCAAGAAGCACCACATTGAGGCTTTTAAGAAAATCTTCTTTTTGAAGAAGCTATCATCTGGGCTAGGCAGCAAAATAGCATAGTGCTTGCTGGCCAATTGAATTGTATTATTTCAAGTTTGACCTATGCACCTAAGTCTTTGGGTCATTTATTTTCTCTTTGCACATAGCTGACTTTGTCTTCATTGCATGCTTGTGCTACATATAGCTTTGCCTATTAGATGTAGAAATTATGATATGTTTAATTTAGAATTTTTTTCTGAAAAAGAACGGGAGATCTTTGATCCTATAGGAAGAAGAAGAAATGGGACATGGTTCTGAAAGATTCACATTGTTTTGGTAGACACATCCTTGGGTATTTTTTCCCTGATGATTTGACATTCCTAGTGGCTTATGGGTAGCCTTCTTTATTCTAGTAAAGTTGATTTTCTTTTTTACTAAATGATTGTGACTTATCTTCTTTATCCAATTATTCTAAAACCCCTTAAATCATTCCAGTAGAACAGATCACTACTTAGTTTTGCAGTTCTTCATTATTGGTCTACAGTTTCATAAATTTTGTCATGTTTTAATTTTGAATTGTTTAGCAACTATGGTGTACCTCTGCATTTGATTCGGGAGCTTTATGAGACATTTCGCAACTTCAAAATTCGTATTGCTGATTACATACGCTATCGGAAGATCACTTCAAACATGAACGATCGTTTTCCAGATGCTACACCAGAAGAACTCAATGCGTGAGTTGTTTGAAATAAACTTTTCTGTGCATTCTTTCTTCATAATCATTTTCATCACATTTTGTGATCCTGCAGAAGTGATGCTACCTGCATCATTTGCCGTGAGGAGATGACTACCGCAAAGAAACTCATTTGTGGGCATCTTTTTCACGTGCATTGCCTCCGTTCATGGTTGGAAAGGCAGCACACCTGTCCTACCTGTAGAGCCCAAGTTGTGCCTCCTGAAAATGGGACAAGTCAAACTGGGCCAACAGGACCACGAGCTGATTCTCAGCAAGGTATAAAACTTGTTTCACCATTGAGCTGTTCTTGATCTTCTATGTTCTTTGAAAAAATTTACAACCTTGGACTGAAAAGTTTACTTTTCCAATATTGTGTTTGGCATGCCATTTTTGTTTAGAGCAGATGAAATACTGAGTGTGTACCTTTTTTCCAATAATCTATTGGCTGTGTTACCAGTCAATAATAAATTGTTGTCCATATACGAGTTGAATGGAAATAGGGGACAGGAACCCTTGTGTAATGTGGTGTTGGTATGAACTTATGACAGTAGTTGTATATTACTTTAGGGAGGTTACTTTTCTATTATGTGTTTTCAGAAGCATGTTGTTACAAGCATTTCCGTGAACATGTTGAATGGAATCAATGGGGAAAACTATTTTCTCCCACAACAATAAATAAATGCATGGCGTATGGGCACTCTGTCTCCCTCTTGCTCAATCAAAGTCTCCACTCTATTGCTGCTTTTCTTACTCTCTCTCTCTCTCTCTCTCTCAACCCATGAAAGCCAATCCCTCTTGTTTTTTCTTGCTCAGCTTTCTCTTCTTTTTCTTAGCTTCAATTTGAGATTCTTGAAGTTTTGTTCTATTTTTTGCCCTAATGATATTAGGGCTCTATCTATATGCATTAAATAAAATAATGGTGTGCTTTGCTTTTTGCTTAAAGTGCCAAGCGGGTTTTGCACTTCAATTCTCATTGTGCTTGTAAAAACCTTTCTTCAGAAAAAACATAGTAGTTAATTTATGCACATGTTTGTGGACTGATTTGGTACTTGGAGTGCATTCACTAATTGCTGGTTTATCCTATTACACTATCTTTTCAAATTAAAGTTCTTGGTTGGATGCAGGACCAAGTGTTGCAAGTTCATCCCAGGGTTCACAAGCTGATGGTGAGCGAAATAGCAATACTAACCAGCATCAAGCTAGGATACAAGCTGCTGCTGCTGCTGCTTCAATATATGGGAAATCTTTTGTTTATACTAACACTCCCTCACATGCACAATTGTGGTATGGATTTTCTCCATTTCAGTCTTGTATGAGTACTAATATTCTACTGCACAAGTACTTCTATTACTGCATAATTGTGTGTATTTTTCCATAAATATAAAATATCTTAAAATCATGACTCTCCTTCCCTCGTCCATTTTCTTCTCTATAGCATTACTCAATAATTTTTTATTCAAATTTTATGGCTACAGTTCTGTGACAAGGACAAAATTGGTTTAATATTCTCATGCTTACAGGTCCCCTGGATTTGCCTTGCGTCCTCCCCCCAATAAACCTTCAGATGGCTCTGCTAGTGTAAGCTCAGGCGGTGAGCATGCTCTGGGTGAACATTCACAGCCACGTCAGTTCGCAAACGCAAGCTTTACTCAGTTTCCACAGTATACTTTTGTTCCCTTCCAACTTCCTGGGCACGCTGACATTGGATCTAGCAGTGGCCCCCCTACTGGAGATATGCATCCCGAGGTTAAGAAGAAAGTCATTGAAGAACAAATTAAGGTGTGATGTTGTGTTAATGAGCTTTTATCATCCTTCCTAGCTGCCTTGAACCCAAAATTGCCTTCGCCTTTTCTTTATACTTCGCTAATTACTGCAAAATTAACAATGATCACAGGCTCTGCAACACGAGCTCACTCTTCTACATAAGCCAAATACCGAGAACAAGACTGCTTCTACAGAAACTTGCGACGGCAAGGGAAAAGCCGTGTCCTCATCATCTTAGCCGATTTCTGACAATCTTGCCCTACTGTAGATGTGTGCAAGTGGGCAGAGACAAAAGTGAGTTCAATTTTAAGATTTTATGAGTTACTATGAGACCCTAGGATCTGTTGTACCCTTTTGAAGAACAGACGAGCAGATGATGAATGTTTGCCTGCAGAGCGCGGATAACAAATGAAAGAAACGATAGTTATGTAAATTGTACAGCTTTTGATTTCCAACGTACCTTTTTTTCCCCTCAATGTACTTTCAACTTCTAGATTGTTACAATTTTCTGGACAAATATGCCACAAATAGATCAAATAGGACTGTTTATCTTTTTGTCGCCGTTTATTGCTTATTATTATGCATATATCGGATTGCCAATGTCTTTGTGGTTTAGTGGCATGAAATGACTCTTCTAAGTGGGAGGTTATGGGTTTTGAACCTGTTTGGTAACATAACTCATAAGCTAATTCAACTTATTTGATCATTATTAGCTGTTTGATTTGATTCAACAATTAACTAAAAAAGTTGTTCAAAATAACTTTTTCGATATTATTTTATATGTAACAGTTAATTTATTAAATATTTTTTTTAACAAATTATCAATTAATAATTAAACTCACTAATCTAATTAGCTAATAACTATCGTATAACCGTTATTTATCAGACACCTCATAAATAATTAAACTCAAAAAAATAATTAGAAATGTTGACTTTGTAGAATTGTAGTGACGCTATTTTAACACTTATATATTGCGTAGTAAAGAGATCTTTTTACAATAAGGGAGCGTTTGGTTCAAGTTATATAAGAAAACCAATGTTATATTTATTTGGTAATATAAGATTTTCATGTTTAGTTCAGGTTATGTAACTTTCTCAAAGGATTTCAGATAATTTTCAGATTAAGTTTTTATTTTAACTATTAGAAGAGAATTGAGATACCCTCAAATTTTTTAGGTAATCTCATATTTTCTTGTCTTATTACTGATGTTGGGCTTTAGACATTTTTATTAATTTATTTTATTACCGTTGTCTAATTTACATATCTTAGTTTTAAACTAAACACAAAAATCAATATTTTCAGCTCTAACATTCCTTAAAATAATATAACTTTCCATGAACCAAACGCCCCCTACTTGACATATTATTACGGATGGCAAACAAACTTTCAATTTCGTTAAATATCGTTATGGCGAGCTGAAATTTTCCGTGATTTTTCTTTCCATCGTGACAGCGCAGAATTGGTAGTCCGTACATAAAACCGATTCACGCACAACAAAATAAAACAAAAATAATACACTGGAATAGTTTCAGACAGAGAGGAGAGAGAAACTTGGAATCAACGCTACCCTCTCTTCAGCACCGGCGTTCTCCGTCGGAGAATTTTCAACTCGATCGTCGACTTCTTGTTCTGGATCACTCACTCTTGCAGTAGCGGAGCTTGTCTCTCCGATCGCTGATTGCTTTTTCCTCTCCAATTCCATCTGATTCGCGAGGGCGTTAGAGAATAGAGAAGAACAGATGGGACAAACTTTCCGCAAGCTCTTTGATACCTTCTTCGGCAACAGCGAGATGAGGGTGCGCACTACCGAACACATGCACTTGCCGATTTTGCACATTCTATTCATATGTTTCCGGTTAATTTTAGTGCTGTTCTTCATGTTTTATCGTGGAAATGCTCCCTAGTCCCTATTGGTGATTACTTGTTTACTTCATTAATTTTCCTAATTCGGAGCTGCTTCTCGGATTCGTTCTATTAACTGTCATTTTCAGTAATACACACACATACCGACGGAGTTTTATTTGTATTTTTCTTAAGGTCTAGCTGAAAGTTGTTCTTGTGTGTTTGTGTGTTTTTGAAGTATTTTACGGAGTATTATTTAGTATAAGCAGTTGTTCTTTTATTGAAAACTGTAGGAAACTTGAGCATGCATCTCTAATGCTGATCAGTTACCACTCATCCTTTTGGCACCTGCTTGTGCTGTATGTAGTTTATTGAAGTTTGTCTGGTAGCAGTAATTAGTGCCAGCATTCTGTGGGAGATACAAGTTTTATGTGTGTATCACTTAGACTCCTTTGCTTTGTTTTTGATCTGCGTTTATTTATATAGGTTGTGATGCTTGGGCTTGATGCAGCTGGCAAAACAACCATACTGTATAAACTGCACATAGGAGAAGTTCTATCAACAGTTCCTACCATTGGTGAGTCAATTTGTTATGTACTCCGTATCATTTTGGTTTGGTTCAACAAAGCATGTTTTGGAACTTGGAAGAGGAGACTGACTAGATTGCTAACAATTACGGAGTATTAGGTTAACCTATAGTTTGGACTTCAATATCAACTTTGCTGTTCTATTAATTCCTGCCTCCGATTTTCATGGTTCTCAAAATGCTTAAGAGTTGTTGAATTTCACAATGTTTGGTTGAAGGGAGGGGGAAGAGAACAGAAAAACAGGGCATCTTCCCTTGCGGCTAGAAGCATTTAACCTTTTACTGAAAGAGTGAAAAATAGAATGTTATCTGATAAAGCTAAAAATGGAAGATTTTTTTTTTTTTTTTTCAAATTTTGCTAGTAAGCTTCAAGTATTAACATACACTGGTATTTCCTGTCTTCTGTCACTTTTTTTTTTCCTAATCTTCCAATTGTTAAACAATAGGGGTGCACATGGAAAAGATGGGTAGCTTAGTGTGTTCTACTATTTTTTACTATGCATATGAATTCTGAAAGTGGTCTTATTGAGGATAAATTAAAGAAAAATCAACTTTGTGGTTTGGAATATGGTACACCTATCAGAAAGAATGATGACATGGTAGTAATAGGTCATAGGAAAGGAAGTGATATGCCAAAAGTTATTTGGATTGAAGTTATGGGGAGGATATGCTAACACAAAAGCTTATGATGGTTTTAATGCTTGATATAATGGAATGGAAAATTAGAGGCCGTGTAGCCTATGCCAACTTAATATGGATTAAAGCTCTGTTAAAGAATACACAATTTGCAAGTCAGTGCATGGAGTCATGTCTTACCAACCTCCCCAAACTTCAGATATTGTTTGATTGGTGTTAACTGTATTAAATAACCTAGCATGCATACATATAGAGCACAGTGAAGATGATAACATTCTGCTGGCACACAGGTTTCAATGTGGAAAAGGTGCAGTATAAGAATGTGATGTTCACTGTCTGGGATGTTGGTGGACAGGAGAAATTAAGGCCACTCTGGAGGCATTACTTCAACAACACAGATGGACTGGTAATTATGTTCAATCTCTTTTAAACGTCATTGGATTGAACTATGTTTCTGCTTTACCTCATTTGGTTATAGCTTTTCGATAAGTGTTTCTTCATATGTTAATATGTTATTGATCCTTTGCACACTTTTTTAAATGTATTTAATGTCTATCTGATCAATTCCTTTTTTTAAATTTAATCTAGATATATGTTGTTGATTCTTTGGACCGAGAGAGAATTGGAAAGGCCAAACAAGAGTTTCAGGTTGTATATGTGAGCAGTATGTCTAAGTGATCCACGTGCTTCCTCTTTGGCTTACCCTTTCAAGTGTGCTTAATTTTCTCAGGCCATCATCAGAGATCCTTTTATGCTTAATGCAGTCATCTTGGTTTTTGCTAACAAACAGGACATGGTAAGTTGCATGATTAAGTTCATTTTCTTATCAATCAAGTTCAACTTTATGCATCTTTTCTCTTTCTGCAAAGTGTTGGTTTGTTTCATGAACTTTCACGCATGTAATTTGCTGCTGCCTTTCAGAGGGATGTCCTCCTTTGCCCTTCACCTGAAATATGAAGAATATGCTTTAAAATGCTCTAACTAGTCTATCTTTCAACCTCTCATTGATATATAGCTTACTTTTGTAAAATATACATATGAAATTAGAGTGTCTAAAAAAGTAAAATGAGAATACCATGACAAATTTGTAGTTACAATATTACTCCGTAATATTTGTATCACAAAAGCTTTTTTTTTCTCAAATTCAACATAATGGCAAGTGAACGTTCTATATTGATTTGTGTACCTGTTTGTTTGTCCAATATCAATCAGTCTCTCATTATCTATTTTGTATCCTTGTGATCCATTTAGAAAGGGGCAATGACTCCAATGGAAGTTTGTGAAGGCCTTGGTCTCTATGACCTTAGGAACAGAAAATGGCATATACAAGGGACATGTGCCGTCAGAGGGGATGGACTTTATGAGGGACTGGACTGGTTGGCAAGTACACTGAAGGAGCACAAGGCTGCTGGGTTCTCCTCAGTAGGCCCTTCAACATTTTGATTCGTCAGGTTAGTACATCTTTTATTTTACCTGAGATTTATCAATATTCTATTGCCATATAGGCTTCATTTGAGTTGATCTTTATCCCTATGGCAGGTTTATTCAAGTTCCGGGTGACAAAAGCTGAGAACCACTGCAGTCTAAAAAAGTTTTCCCTTATTTTACAATCTAATTTTGAATACTTGCTCCTAACATTCTTATTATGAATGTTTTGACTGTGTTGTGTATATTGGAAGATGGACCTTTTGATTGGTATCTGTTGGTTAGGGGATGTCACTTGAGGTACTATTTTACTATGTATATTTTTCTGTGTATAAAGTGGGTGATTAGATACACGGCTTCCCCTCCTCCCCACAGTTCTTTGCATAGATAATAGCACTCAAATCTTGTGATTGGCCTAGTCGTTTTTTGTTGGTTTGTTTGAAATACGTTAAGATGCTTGTGTTGATCGAATTCTCTCTGATACAAGTATGAATTAGTTACCAAGGACCCTGTGGTCCATTGGTACCTGGTTGCTCTCCTATGTGGGAGGTATGGTTCGAGCTTTAATAGAGGCGATTATGGTGTCATTTGATGTAATAGGTTGTATATGTGGGTATCCTCTTCCCTTATAAAAAAAAAAAAAAAAGTATGCATTAGTTAAAATTTGCAGAAGTTTATCCCTCAACTTTAAAAAAGTTTGTTTCAACTATTTAAATCAACAACTTATCAAAAGTCCTAAGTTGATGATATTGTCAATTCTTGAGATAGCAATCATATAATTCAAGCCCTAAAAAAAAAGAACTATTTAAATCAACTACTTAAAAAAAGTCTTAAGTTGATGATATTGTCAATTCTAGAGATAGCAATCATATAATTCAAGCCCTAAATATAAAAACAATCATATAATTCAAAGTGCAAAACTAATTTAATAATGAAACACTATGAATAAACGCTACAATAATTTTGTCAAAAAATTCATCTTGATAAGATCATTGAATAAAAGTAGCACGAAATACTTTTTTAACAATATGAACCGCCAAGTGCCAACCCAACCAAGAAGGTTGAACTCTAATGCTTATTTATTTAACCCAAAAAAAAAAAACGAATATAATACGGTATTGACAAGCTGGTCTCTGCTCCACCATCCTAGTCTTCAACGGTGTCAACCAAACAGTTCTCTTGTAGTTGTTGCAAAGCTGACCTGGTAGCTTCCTATTTAATTCAAATGAGCAACAATAATAACAACAAAGATAATTATATGGCGCACGTGCATTTAATAATTTCTCAAGGAACAGCAAAGCAATAATACAAAAATTAAGAGATTAGGAGGATTTTCTGACCTTGGTGTTAGCATTGCTTTTTGTGATCTCCTTCGGGCTGCAATCTTCATGGTGCTTTTTCTTGTTCTCCTTAATACGAACCAGTTTTCTGCCACTGTTATCAACATTCTCCTTGTCATCCGACACAGACTTCACTCCTGCTGACAATATGGTAATTGGTGTTTTCGTTGGTGTCGAGCAGATGATCTGAATGGTGTGACCTAAATTTGTTCCTGCCGAGCCAGTAGGGATCTGCTTATGATCAAATGCCGAAGCTGAGAGTGGAGTGTCGCCTTTAGGGACCGAAGATTCCAAGAATACAAAAGGAGTCTCAGCCACATTCTGCAATCCTGATGCTGGTTCTTTTCCTGCAGAGTTCTGCATATATTCTTGCACTGTGTTTTTATCCCCAATAGCAGTATCCATGTTAGTTTCTGAAGCATCTTCCAAAAGTTCAGAACTTTCAATGTTCTTGCTCTCTGCCTCGTTGTCACCTGCTGCAAATTCACTCAGTGATTCTTTTCTCCCTGAACTCGCAGACCTAGCTTCTGTAGCATCTTCAGAATATGAAAGCCCTTCATCCTTGGGTTCTTTCTCATCACCTCTCAAATTCTCCAATGACCATTCTCCATCTAAACTCTCAGAGTTAGTGTCTATACCATCTTCATCCTCATAATATGAAAGCCCTTCATTGTCGGTCTCTTTCTCATCACCTGTCAACCTCTCCAATGACACTTCTCCATCTAAACTCTTGGAGTTAGTGTCTATACCATCTTCATCCTCAGAATTGGTCTCTTTCTCATCACCTGTTAATTTCTCCAATGACCCTTCTCCACCTAAACTCTTAGAGTTGATACCTATAGCATCTTCATCCTCAGAATACGAAAGCCCTTCACTGTTGGTGTCTTTCTCATCACCTGTCAATTTCTTCAATGAACCTTCTCCACCTAAACTCTTAGAGTTGGTACCTATAGCATCTTCATCCTCAGAATACGAAAGCCCTTCATTGTTGGACCCTTCTCCACCTAAACTCTTAGAGTTGGTACCTATAGCATCTTCATCCTCAGAATATGAAAGCCCTTTATTGTTGGTCTCTTTCTCATCACCTGTCAATTTCTCCAATGACCCTTCTCCATCTAAACTCTTAGAGATGGTACCTATAGCACCTTCATCCTCAGAATATGAAAGCCCTTCATTGTTGGTCTCTTTCTCATCACCAGTCAATTTCTCCAATTCTGCGTCCGAATTCTCATCTGAACTCTCAGAGATACCTTCCATAGTATCTTCATAGTAAGAAATTCCTTTGGCCTTTGGCCCATTCTCATGACCTCTAAATTCTTCCAGTGACAGCTCTTCGTCTGAAGTCTCAGAGCTAGCTTGTGTAGTACCTTCATCCTCATCAGTTGTAAATTCATACAATGGTCCTTCACCTACAGGGTAAGAAATTTCTTTGGGGTTTGTTTCATCCTCATTGTCCAACTGCTTGGATAGAACCAAGTGATTATCAACAACCTCTTGGACCCTGCACTGATGATCAGCATTATCATCTTTAAGGTCAGAAATTTCTTCAGTGTTTGGCTCATCCTCATTATCTAACTGAACCATGTCATTGCCAAAAAGCTGTTGGCCTTTAGACTGAAGATCAGCACCTTGAACTTCACAGTCAGAACCGTGTTTAATGTTGTCATCCTTGCAAACAACCTCCTGGACTTTATACTGAAGATCATTTTCTTCGGTGTTTGGATCATCCTCATTACCTAAATGAACCATGTCATTGCCAACAATTTGTGGGCGTTTACACTGAATATCAGCACCTTGAACTTCAAAGTCAGAAATGTGTTTAATGTTGCCATCCTTGCCAACAATCTCCTGGACTTTGCACTGAAGATCAACACCTTCAACCTCACAGAGGTTAGTGTTGGGAGCATATAATTGCTCGGTTAGACCCATGTCATCACTTACAGTCACGCATTTGTACTGAAGATCGGCATCTTCTACCTCACTGACAGAGATTTGTTCAGTGCTGGGCTCTTTCAATTGCTTGGGTAGAATCATGCCATCACAAACGATCACCTGGCCTAGTTGCAATGAGGAATCTGGACCAACATCACCATCATATAGATTGGACAAGTTCACACCGCCATCACAGTGTGATTCCTTTCCAGAAGATAAACCTATACTCTCTGAATACCCATCCGGGCTCAAATCAGCATCTCCAGCCTCACATGTAGAGATTTTGTTAGCATTGTGCTCATTGGCTCTACCAATTTGCTTAGGTACCATGTCACTGTTAGCAACCTCCTGATCTAACCCTGAAGAGGATTTTGGAGTAACATGGGCATGTGGATCTTGCAAACCTACTTCAACATCACATGAATCAGGCAGATTCAAACATTCATCACTATGTGATTCCTTGCCATCAGATAAACCATTATTTGTGGAATTCTCAGCCAACACAAAATTGGCAGGTTCAACATCCAATGAGCTATCAAGTTCCTTAGCTTTGTCATCATTCAACTCTTCCCCTTCTCCTAGTTTTTTAGACAGTAGCATGTCAACTGCAACCATATCATACAAACAGGAAAACCCATCACGTATGTGAACAAACTTCCAAGAAGCAGTAGCACTTAGTAAATAACAAAGGGAAGAAATCAAAACAATAAATAGACGAACAAACTTACCATTATTTTCAATGATTGCGTTAGAGTTGTCACTGGTAGCTAGATCTTCAGAGCTTTTAGGCATATCAACTTTCAGTTTGTTGTTTAACAGGTTTAGATTCTCAAATTCAAATGAGAGGGCACCGTCTTTGGCTTTTTTACTATTGAAACCCTCCTCAGATGCTGTTTTCAAGTCAATACCTGCATTATCACAGCAAAAATTCGGAGATCAAGTGAGTACTAAGTATTAGAAAAGAGATATAACTCAGCATATAGTGGCCTAGTGAAGGCATACCAGCTTTCTCTACTTCATCCTCGAAGTGAAGAGAACACTTCCCAAAGTCCACTTCCAAACCTTCAGTCGCTGCTTCAGAAAAGTTATCGAATGTAATGGTCTGATCTGATCTTTCATTATCCTGTTTGCCTGATTCCTTCAAACGTTTTGCGGCTAACCTTGCTGATCTTCGAATGCTGTATACTTGGCTAACTGAACTCTTCTCCTTTGCTTCCCTTTTTTGGCTAGTCAGCACAGCACCTGGTGTCTTGTGAACATCTTGTTTTCCTTTTGCTGCTGCACTTCGTCCAACAGTTGGCGCAATCGGAGTCTGAGAAGTTTCAGTTTCATTTTTAACCGTCTTTCGCCGTGCAGTTCTACGAACGGTTGAAGGAACACTTTGTGAGCTTATATCTGACTTGTGAGGTAATTCAACCGATGAAATTGCAGTTTCATCAGCTTCTGACGGTTTCAGGAAATCTTCAATACCTTCCACCTGGAATAGGCACATAATGAGTAAACGACAGCTTTTGAAACAAAACACAGAAGGATAATCGATTATCAAAGATGTTATATGTGATCGGAAGTCTCATTTCAACGACTGAAAATTTAATAAGCAACAAGCTGAAAACTCTCTCTAGGTTATTGTACTAGAAAGCTTTCATCACAAGCTCAATTTTAAAACGAAACAAAAATTGCACAAAAATGTTGATCGATACAGAAACTAATCCTAACTTCATTCATTTATCATTTCATGTTAGTTTCAGATGAGTATAAAAAATCCGCACAAGAAAATATGGAAAATATCAAAACTATACAAATCGATGATATTCATATTAGTTTCATCTGAGTTCAAAAAATCTACACGACAAAATATGGAAAAAATATCAAAACTATACAAGTCGATGATATTAAGTTGGAGTGTTAGATGCAAATCTTACGAGATCAAGCGCCTGCAGAGCGTCCGCCATGGCAACATTGGTGATGTTCGCATGAATTTTGTTCTTCTTGCATAGAGCTTGGAGCTCTCTCCTGGTGAGGCTTCGGAAATCCATGGCAGAAATCGAACTGAAACGAGATCGACTAATGTGATTTGCTATGCTTTTGAATTGCTGATCGGAGAGCTAGATGCTTTGGCGAATATAGCGGGAACGGTAGAGAGGTATATATATATACATATATATAGTGTTGGCGTGGGGTTAAACCCTCGTCTTCAGCGTAACCGTTGTAGCGAAGATTCAAATTTGAAATTTAAAATAGCTGGCGGTTTATTGTCTTACCATCTTACCATATATCAGTATATGCGGGAAGATGAATCGCTCCTTCTCGTTCATTCACCCTTAGGACTTAGGAGGTTTGGTTCGTGAGATTGTTAATGCTAAAAAATTTGATAAATTTGTCACGTAAAATGTTTTATGAGTTATAAATTTATAATCAATTAACATAAAATAATAATATTGCATGTACTACTCATTGTAAAAAATTATATTTGGTGAAATGATCAATTATTCAGTTAAAGCTCTATTCCATTCAAATAATGAGTCATATAACTGATTGCCACCCTTTAAAACTAGTTCTTTACATTTTCTCAAAAAAAATATATAATTCTTTACATTAACAACAAAATAAGATTATGGGGAGACACATAATTAAGGAGTGACCTAGTTGATTCTTACACATTAAAACTAGTTCTTTACATCAATGTAACAACATAATAAGATCATGGGACACAAGTTAAGTATATAACCTCTTCACAATTCACCTAATACTCAAGCCATGCATTAGAGAGGTTCATGCAAGCTGATCACTAACTTAATTCTATTCTCTAAAAATGTGACAACTCCTCAATTCACCTAAGGCTCATGTCATACATTAGAGAAATTCATGCAAACTAGTCAATAATTCAAAAATGCTTCTGACTTCTACTGCCTTTCCATCATAAGCAAAGCTCACCAATTACCCTTTACTGACCTTAATATGGTACATGTGCGATTTGATGGGTATAGTACTGTCATTAATTTGTTTTAAAAGCCATTGTCATTGTGGTTCTTAAATTAAATATAAAAATATCACTATAATTGAAACACCATTATATCTAATTATAGCACAATGGGAGCATATGAGCACATTAAACTAAATGAAACAAGGCATGTTCACAAAATGGAAGAAATTTCATTTCCTCCAAAAACAAAGCCCTCTGCATACATGAGATTTAGAGATAAGCTAGTGTTATAGACTTGTAGTACTACAGCAGTGGTATTGACAATAAACAATCAAGCAAGTTGCCTCCTCATGTAAGTATCTTCATGCACAAAAACTGGTTCCTGACTGGTTTGAGGAGGAAATTGGGGTTGCCCCATTGCAATGCCGCCTTGACCCGAAGGAGCCGGTGGACACCATGGGTCGTTTGTGTTCTTCGCAGAAATCAGGGTGAGATAATAGACAATCCCAAGAGAAACACTTGCAAGGGACAGGACAGCAGCTCCGGCAAAAACTCCAGGTTTAACTACGTAGCAGTAGTAGTTGCCAAAGTACATGTTCTCTTCACCATGTTGTTCATTCAATGCTGCACCCGTTAGCAGAAGCAGAAATGCTATGACAAATGTGAACCTGCACAAGGAGCAAAAATCGGTATCCAAGTTTTTCACTGGAAAATGATACTCGAGTACCAATAGTGAATCCAGAAGTTCATGACCAAATTACCAGGAAACAACAAAACAAACGAGCGCCAATGTCCAGTTAGAGTTCGACTGATGTGGACCTTTTCTGCAACAAATACATCCAGTTGCAACATTCACAACAATTTGAGCAACCATGAGAGCTACAGCTGCAGTCAATCCAAGGCCCAGTGCGGGACTCCTGGGGTATACACATTCCGAAGGTGAAGTGAATTCAACTTGAGAACCCTGAACAATTGGGCAATCAAATCAATGGTGGCTCTTAGAAAGCTTCGAGTACGAGCTGCAACCACAAGAGCACAGGACAAATCCAGAGAGTTCGACACATAATACTAAGGAACTTGTCCCATCTGCGCACTTGCATTATACAACATTACACCTAAACACTCCCCCAACTTAATCAAACAGCTATACACCAGTGCACAACATTCATAAAATCTAAACATAATCAACTAGACATTTTGACCTTACACCACTAAACCAGTCTTAACCAGATTTGAATATCCTACTTCTACTAACATCCTAGGTATCCTTTCCATGAATTGCAGTAGCAATGTACTACCAGCCGACATAAACAGAAGGCATGATATCATCTGTTTTGACAAATTTCTCAAAACATCACTTTTTCATTGAGTTATCCACAGCTATATGCGCATCTTCAAGACTAGAAACATAAATCTAAAAGAGAAACACATTAAGTTACCTTGCACCTAAACTAAACCGAACTAAGCTGTAATCCCAATCTAGGTAGAGAATATCAACTAAAAATGACCACAGGCACGAAAATCGAGCAAATATTTAGTAGATTGAAGCATATACATACAGCAGCAGCTATGCATACACATAAATGGGTGTTTAGCCCTATGAATACCTTAATCCTCGTGGCTTCAGCAGCAAATCCGGTAACAGCAGATAATATCCCTAGGAATCCAACTACAGAGCAGATTAGTAGCACATTTCTTTCCATTTCCTCGACTTCCGTTTCTTCTTCTTCTTCTTCTTCCTCTCCTGCCGATAAGCAAAGCTCTGCCTAAGATTCGCTGCACTATCCAAGCGTGGGAAACGAAGAGGAGATAGAGAGAGAGAGAATATGCTTATAAATGAAGGAAACGTAAAGCAAATGATGTTTTATCATTTTGAATTTTTTTGGAAATGAGTTTTGTCACAAAATAATGGGGCAAATTATGCCCTGGACCCGTGTCCACGTTGAATTGTGGACACGGGTCCAAAACAACGTCGTTTTTTTAAAAAAACGCGTCATTTAGTTAAAAAAAAAAAAATTCGCGCGCGTTTTGCCGTTAACGGCGTTATTTTTTTTTTTTGGATTATGAATGTACAGTTATGCCGTTATGAATATACAGTTATGCAATTATGAACACAGAGCTCTAACATTATGAACTTACAATTATGAACATATATAGTGATAAAATTATGACCATGGAGCTTTAAAATTGTGAATATAGAGCTTCGAAGATTATGAATGTACAGTTATAGAGTTATGAATGTACAGTTATAGAGTTATGAATCTACAGTTATGGAGTTATGAATCTACAGTTATGAGATTATGAATCTACAGTATGGAATTATGAATGTACAGTTATTGATCAAATTATGAACAAAGAGCTCTAACATTATGAACTTACAATTATGAACATATAGTGATAAAATTATGAACATAGAGCTCTAAAATTGTGAACATAGAGCTTCGAAAATTATGAATGTACAATTATGGAGTTATGAATGTACAGTTATGGAGTTATGAATGTACAGTTATAGAGTTATGAACGTACAGTTATGGAGTTATGAATGTATAGTTATTAACATATAGTAATAAAATTATGAACATATACTCTTACAATGAAGCGGTCTGAAATTTATAAAAAAGAAAAAAAAAAAAGAAAAAAAAAAAAAGAAAGAGATAACAGTGCCTAACGGCACTGTTACCCGTGTCCAGCAAGCATGCTGGACATGGGTCCAACGCATAACGATTGAAATAATGGACTGTGGGTTGCTGTTGTGTGGCCCAGGATATAGAGCGAATCGGTATAGTCCTTAATTGTTAAATGAGTTATAAACTTAATTTATTAACTAACGAATTGTAACATTTTATAAATTTGATTGTTGTTCAAATGAGAGGTTATGAGTTTGATTTCTAGTGGAAACAGTATTAACTATTTCTACTTTAGTAAATTGAGAAAATAAGTGCGCAATAAATAAAAATTTAGTCTCAGTGTTTAGCCGAGTTTCATATAAATTATTGTTTAATGAATTTTTATTGTCTTTTATTATTCACTATTAACTCACATTAATGTCGTCAACTAAATGCGAATAAATCAGTATAATATTATTATCGTGTCAATAATTAATTATATGCTTGTCAAAATAAGTAAGTATTGAGTTTTATGTTAACAAGAATATCAAATTATAATGATCATATTGTATTTAAGAAAATTAAGATCTGTTGTAATTCGGCCTATCAACTCGTTAGTTCTCGCGTGATAGTTGCACGGTAATAGCTTGGAGATATGCGTGTATATGTATGTATGTATAAAGTAGAGAAGTAAAAGAGAAAGGAGAAGAAGAAGAACACCAAATGTATGGCACAACAACCATATCATTTCATTAGCCTTCACTATCAATTTATAGGAATCCATACAACCTTTCATATCCTTAATCATAAACAATGTAATAAGTGGAAGGCAAATGAAGAGACTTAAGATTAATGGCCATAATGAAATATTTATAACACTCCCCCTTGGCCATTATCTTACCACACTCATGCCTCGTTAAAAACCTCGCTAGAAAACTCAGTGGGAAAAACTAAATGAGGAAAAGAGTACACAAAGTATGTTAAACTATTGTGTTGCACTGGTTGCCTCATTAAAAACCTTAGCCTAAGAAAACTCAGTGGGAAAAAACTTAGCCAAGGAAAAGAGTACAACCATAAGCCTTCTGGGCATAATCTTCAAGATTTCAATGGTCTTCAGGACTATCCACTCAAGTGCACCAACATCAGTTGCCTCATTAAAAACCTTAGCTAAGAAAACCCTGTGGGGAAAACTTAGCTAAGGGAAAAAGAGTACAATCATATGCTTTCGTAGCATAATCTTTAGGATATCAAAAGTCCTCTAGATTGTCCATTCTATCACAGCTAGGGGTTGTCGCTCCCCCTGAAGATAACAATCTTCTAAGCCTATGCATCCCAATTTTATAAACATATTACTCAAAAGTAGATGTAGGCAGAGACTTAGTGAACATATCTGCAAGATTGTTCAGTGGGGAAAATATTCTCAACAAGAATTTTACAACTCTTCTAGAGTTCATGTGTGTAGAAGGATTTAGGTGCAACATGTTTTGTAAGGTTCCCCTTAACAAAACTATTACTTGCTTGTGCAATACAATCTTATTTGTCCTCATATGGGACATTGGGGGTAAAAATATAGCATAACCAGTTTTGGACTTGGCATCATATGGATCAAATAAAAGAATCAGTGCCCAAGTTGCCCATCAAAACCACATATGGGTTTCTCACATAAACGTCAAAAACTTTGTAACTCGAAGGTGCTGGAGGATATGTTAAATATCATTTACAATTTTCATTGTAGGAGGAACACTAAATGTTGCTAGCAATTTCATCGCAAATTCAATATCAGGCCTGATGCGATTATGGAACTTCTAGTTTAATAATAGTGCTCCAATAGCAATGAAGTAATGGATTTCCAGTCCCTAAATATCCTCATTATAATCTTCGAGTCTAAATGGTCATTTATCTACTTCAAGAGATTATTGGACAACCATTTATGTGATAAGTAAATAATACTTGTCTATATAAAACATCTTCAAGATATTTTTCAAGTAGGCTAACTGGTGTATAAAACTTCTTCAAGGAGAAGCTTGATCTTCAGGTCGAGACAATACTTGGATTTCCAAGTCTTTTATTTCAAAACTTCGTCTTTCAACATGAGTTGATATCACCAAGCTCTCTATGTGTTTCAATGATATTTAAACCATCAATATCGACTATGATAATAAACAAATAACTCCATTAGCAATTCTTTAACGAACACGTAATGGTACATATTTGCATATTCCTTCTTCGGGTGGAAAAATACACAGTCAACTCAATCATTCAATATGCATTCCTTCTTCAGGAGGAAAAATACCCAGTCAATAATATCCAATTCTTACAAAGAATTTTGTAATTTAATGATACACGTTGCGATTTTCACTTTCCACATTCCAAAAGTGTTCAATCCATCAGGGATTTACAAATAAATATTAGCGTCTAATGACCCATAAGTTTGCGGTCATGACGTTCATCAACTGCATATTTAAATTTATAATTCACTGCCAATAATGTTAATTTGCGGAACGTAATGCCATATGTTCTGGGAGAGAATATTTGATCAAAATCAATTCAGGGTCTCTGCGTAAACCCTTAAGCTACCAGCCTCGCTTTATATCATACCACCATATTGTTTGTATTTCTCTTTCGTACAAACACCCATTTGTAACCTACAGGGTTAACATTAAATGGTGTACGTGTTATAAAGAGAATACAGTTTTAGCGAGCTGAGCTATACATGCCTTAATTGCTCTTTTATACAATAAAAAATCAAGACACTACTGGTGCCTAGCACTGGATCCAGATTCTCATATACTAAGAGCAATTTATAAGGCAATTGTGTTGTCGACAACTATAACATTTTTCATAAATTTCTCCCATATATATAAAATAATGGCAATTTCTAATTCAACCAGACTCTAGCCATTTCCCAAAGATATTTTTATCTGGTTGTTCCGCATCCCCAATATTATGATTTCGGGTGCACCTATAATTTTACTGGGATTTTTCGCCTTTCGGACGAATGTCTTCTGGACGAATATCTGCAGGACATACTTCTTTAAGCGATTTCAAGAGTGACACCATTTTCTACTAGATTTAGCTTTTCGCGGATTATACCAACATGTCTCCACGCTTCTGGCGTCAAGGAGCATTGGTAGATACATATGGTCCAAGTTGGGGAAGATATATAGGACCTAGTCACTCTTTTATGATCAATATATATATTGGCAGATTAATTATCTTCTGAACTTCCAGTTCAGTTTACTTCTTATGAACTTCTAGTTCAGTCTACCTAGTACGTGGATTTAAATATTCTGAACTTCTAGTTCAGTCTACCTAGTACGTGGATTTAAATATTGAAGATCTTTTTCATCAATCATCCATAGACTTTCTCGGCATTCTATTAAATTTGAGATTTTATCTCCCCCTAATGCCGTGAAATGATCTTCATAAAGTGTGCAATCAGCGTACCTAATTATATATTGATCCCTTATCGTGGGCTCTAAGAATTTAAATAACAGATGAAGGTTTATAATCAATATATACATGCCCACAAAGGTACGCTATGGTGGTGATATAGGAAAAAGACTGCACACTGTGAATAAAACGCAGATGGGAAATGTTTGGTTTTATACCACGTACTAGGTTCTAGGGGGAATAATTATGATATGCAGTAGGTTAGATTGTGATAACCACAATAACATATAAAAATGATGTCCCCAACAAGAAAATATATAATTGCCCAAGGTGACGCACTTTAAAAATATATCGCAACATATGAAGTACCCAAACCATATATGCAATCATCTAAGAGTAACATATATACTCAGATATGAAAGCATACATAACAAATGATATTATAAGGGTACACAACAATCGTAAGGAAGTTTGAAGCTTGTCAAATAAAATAGATCTTCAAGATCTTCTAAAAATCCTTATCCTGAACTTTACATTAGGTCACTCACTGGTTTGGGAATTGTTTCGTGCAAATTCACATGATATAATTCACTCCCTCATTTGCTTCGGGCAAACTAATATGAAATAATTTATTCCTTCGTTTGCTTCAGGCAAATTGATATGATATAATTCGCTTCTATCTTCCAATCTAAATCAATCATATCATGTATGACAATAAGTCAAAAATCATTTTTATAAAGGAGTATACCACTCCTTAAACAACACAGAATTGCACTAAGCCATATTCTGAGAGAATTTAGTCATGTTGACATCATAAATTTAGTCAAAAGAAGATTATCATAATTTGTTGATAATAGCAATCCTTCCGGGATTGATAATAATTCAATCTTGAATTAGCAACCAGTCAATTTCATATGAGAGTCATGTTGCATGCATGAGAAAAAATTCCATAAATAAGCATGCAAACTAAGAGAAGTAACTCTAAGGAGTAAACTTCCCGAATAGTAAATTTTGAATATTTAATCCAAGTAGTAAAATCAACAAAGTGAAATCACATTGCCCTCATAATAATTTGGATCCAAAAAAATTAACTTTGCACTCAAAACACATTTGGAGTGTATATACTACTCGGTTACGCAATCAGTTATTGCGGCCATGAATTAACTTGTAGAGTGCTTCAGGCAAAAACTAATTTCTCAGATGCTTCAAGCATGAGTTAACTTCTCGGATGCTTCATGCTTCAGGCATAAACTAACCTTTTTATCCATGAATATATTTTGATGAATTACCCAAACATTATCATGACACCAATCATTTCTTCATCAATACCTCATTATTTCATTATCATCATGTATCACAGTATTCGCTTCCGGAAAATTACCTAAAATCATCAAGATGATGCGCATTCTTCGACGACCAAATGCACCCACATTGTTAGCAAACCTGCTTCTGGCTAGGATTTTGCCTCGATGAGTTTGGTCGTCCTTGAATATATTGACCACTTTGTTTCTTATTCTGAGCTCGAAACTCATATCACACCGGTTATAATTTCGACTGCAACCCCTTATAAAGTTGCTCAACAAGGTAACATTATGTGCTCCAGGCACTTGTGCAAAAACCGACCAGACATGCATTTTGATTCTTCATCAACAACTAGTTATGTTTCTTAGCCACAAGGAGTGCTAAAATCAGCTTAGAATGCTTCTCATAATTTGTTGTCTTGTACTACTGCTGGAGTACAAATTACTCGCATGAAAAGTTGGCAATGTCTTTCCAAATAAATATTTCTCTGAAACTTCTTGTTTAGAGTTTCACTTGCGAGACTATTTTGTGCATAGCTGAATTATAATTAATCACTGACTTACATTATAATCTCAAAATTAAACATGAGATTAAACTAGTCAAAATATGTCTGAGAAAGAACATTTGATGACTTCTGGTCAGAATAGTCCGTCAGGGACTTCCATTAATTCAAGGGGTTCTTTTTCAATCAGATACTCATTTTTTTTTAAGGTCGTGGTTCAAGTGGTGACGTATGAAAATGAGATCTCGTGCCTTCTAGGCACCGGTACTCTGTGACTTAGCAACAAAAACTTGGCTCAATTCTTTAGATGCCGAATATATTTCAATATCAAGAGCCCAAGCTAAATAACTGCTTCATTCATAGGTGAGCTCAATAAATTCACATTTGGCAATGGAAGGGGTAATCTACAAAATATATATCATATGTTCTCATATACATTCATAATATCACATGTTCATAGCAAAAATAAGGAATTTGACATCTTCTAGATGCAAATCACACTTTCAGAGATGAAGTCGAAAGGTAAAGTCTGAAAGAACAAATTAACCTTTCGAAAACACACAAGAGACCATAAAAATGACCTTTCGAGTATTCAACCTTTCGGCAGAAAACAAAATATCATTTCGGATCCATGCAAGGAAAACATAATTTTCCATTTTCAAACATGAAAACAGTTTGAAGCATTGCAACCTTTCGAATAACATGCTCATATTGCAGCAATAAAGTACAAAATAAGTATGATCAACATCCATGTTTGTCTTTGTACAATTTAATTTGAATGTTCTTACGCACAACATACATTAATTGATATATGCAAGTAATTAATTAACTGCAAAGAACAATAGACAAATTTTCTAGAGAACAAGACAAGTGAATTTGAGAGAAATAAGTGACAGTATAATGCTTTACACTATGCAGCATGCTTATAATTATTCTGCACAAATACTTTATGATCAAACTACCTGACGATTTGTGCATTTGAAATGAACACTTGCTCTCATCCATGTTAGAGAAAAAACAATAAAGGACTAACCTTTTGGGAATTCCTAACACCATCCAGGACAATAAAATGAATTTTTAAAATTGAAGTACTTTGAACATTTAACTTCAATGGTTGCATAGCATACAGATATATATAATAAAATCAAAAGGAATATATATAGTACTCATCCCTCATAAACAAAGATTGAAGAGAATCTAATTCATATATAGATGATCACTATGAACAAACAAAGTCGTAGATTCTGGAATAAAATGCACAAGACAAGATACCATGCATACCGTTCACCGAAGATTACGATAGAGACTCGTGCTGATAACGTGTTGTAATTCGGCCTATCAACTCGTTAGTTCTCGCGTGATAGTTGCACGGTAATAGCTTGGAGATATGCGTGTATATGTATGCGTGTATAAAGTAGAGAAGTAAAAGAGAAAGGAGAAGAAGAAGAAGACCAAATGTAGGGCACAACAACCATATCATTTCATTAGCCTTCATTATCAATTTATAGGAATCCATACAACCTTTCATATCCTTAATCATAAACAATGTAATAAGTGGAAGGCAAATGAAGAGACTTAAGATTAATGGCCATAATGAAATATTTATAACAAGATCCTAATTATTGATTTTTAAAGAGCATAATTGCATTTGTTCAAAAATCGTTGTCAAGCGCAGAAAATACTTAGCAATCATTTTTATGGAATGAACTGACTTTGTTTAGAAGAATATATAAAAACAAAAAACTTTTTGACATGTCTACCCTTAGCCCCCACTAAATCATAAAGGAATACTGGCAGTCATTTTCCCCTGTTTGCCTTAATTAATGGAAGGTAACTTCGCTGGACCTCGTTGTTCGTGACTTCGTGGCACTGCATTAGTTGGGGAGATTTAAGAGATAATGTAAGAGTGATTAGGAAAAAGAATGTGGGAGGGGAGAGAAAAAGAAAGAAAAAAACAAATAACAAAACAAAAATTGAAAAAAAATAATAATAAAACCCTGTCGCGTCAGGCGCGCTGGCAGCACGCCTGACGCGCTACACGGGCGCGTGCAATAGACATTGGCTGTGCGCATTTTTTTTTCTTTTTTTTTTTGACATTATGCTTGAATTTGCAGAACAATTATTTTCACAAATAACTCCACCCCACATTTGTTATTATCCCCACCCAAGATAATTTATATGACAATATCTCCATAATATCCACTGATGTGGATGCTCTTACATAACCATCTAGGATAGCAATTTGTCCCGTTTTCATTGGAATTTTCGATTTCAATCTCGATATGGATAGAGATAAAAAAAAAATCAAAATACAAAAACGAAGACAATCAATATATGTAAAAAATTAGGTGATATTATTTATACGGAGTGGTATATTTATACGGTCGTAAGCAAGGCTCGGATCTCTCACGTGGGTCGGGAAGGTCCGGTCTTGCCTCCTCCCCCAAAAGTCCCTTTCACAGTGCATTTAATGCGCTATTTATAGGGTCAGAAAGGTGGGTCACGCCGGGCATCCGGCATGTCAGACACGTGGTGGGCATGCACCGGGCGTTACCTGCGGTCGCGTTGACGTCTGCCACGCGGCGCTAAAGGTCTAACTCCTCCTCCCCTTAGCCGAGAGCCATTTAGGGACCTCCGGTCGGGATCGCCCGGTGAATCGATCACTTCCCGGCGGGTTCTACGAGGTGTCTCGCTGATCGGGGCTCGATCATGCCTACCGGTCGTGCCCAATCGGGGAGGACAGGAGGGCTTACTCCCAAGGGTCGGGTAGTGACCCGGTCTCGATACGGTCGGGTACCGGGCGTACATCCTTAGGGTCGAACATATATCCCTATCATTAGGGATGACAATTTATCCCGTCCTCGACGGGATCCCAATCCTTGCCTCGCCTAATTCGCCACGGATCCCAATCCTTGCCCCGCCTAATTCGCCACGGGAGGAATCAGGAATGAGAACTATTTTTAATTCTCCGTTGGAGATGGGGATAGGGACAGCGACGGGGACGGAGAGTATACTCCCTGCCCCAGCCTCGTTGACATCCATATAACCAATGCACTAGAGCATTTAGGTCATCTCCAACATAAAACATCAAACTATGAACCAAATTTTATCACATACTCTTCTGTTTGATCCGATAAGTTATGAGTAGTAATTAAAGACGGGTTTACTCCAAATATGAAGTAAAGTGTCAAATATGAACAACTTAGGTTGATGATAAGTACACTTTGAGAGTAATTGCCATTAAACAGTTCATATTCACTCTTTCACTACATAAAAGACAGGCTCTTGCCAACATTAGCCTTTGCAACATATATGCATTTCTAAGAACACATACATTGGATATGAAGATTAAGAATGAGGTGGAATATTTTGAACATAGGATTTCTTCTCTGGTTTTTCTTCATTGAAGTCCATAAACTAGCAGAGCTCCAACACCACCGATCCCAACTAAAAGCCCGATGATGACTCCGATGGGAGGCAGCCCTCCGCCAACCGCTTTTCCAGTGTTGACATCATACGGTAAAAACCTCTTCTTTGGCGCCCTGCATTGGGGACATACGTAACCATCCGGCTGCAGAGAACAACAAGACAACCAAAACCACGTATCAGAGAATAGGTAGGGAAGATTCATTTCACTAATCAAAGCTTTTCTTAGGATAACATAGAAGATTAGGGTTATAGCGCACATGGACCAAACCACACTAAAAGATTGAATACAACCAATAGCTAGTCTATCCCATTACCTTATAAACTCATATGTTCTCTCTTATTTTGTCAATGTGGACTCTTAACGGAAGGAATCTCAGTTTTCTCGAAAGAAAGGAAAGATATTTAATTATGAATCAATATATATGCCTAGTTAGATTTCAAAGCAACCATATCAACCTATAAATAAGAGCATTGTCTCCATAACTTGTATTTTCATCATTTTTCTAACGACTTCAAGACAATAATACCGTGTTGTATTGCTTTCTAGTCCTTTATCTTGGAACTACTCTACTCTAGTTTCATCGATGCTATTATAACTGCAGAGTAAAGAAGCTTGCCTGCTCTTCGAAAGGCTTCTGCAACGTGTAGATGTATCCACAATCAAGGCATATGTGCGTTGCTCGGGCCTGAGGAAAGAAACCATGAACACAAAGAATAATAAAATGGATATAGGGAACTACAGATGCAAAACCAAACTTGCCTTTTGAGCATCAGTTAATTTCCTTCCAAAGCGAGGAGGAGCCGGACGCTTTGGCAGTCTTTTAACATCTACATCAACTCCCCTACACGAAAAGATAGGCGCCAACCCCGCCAAGTAATAGATCAGATTCATTAAACATTTCAACCAAGAGTGAATAGATCGGGTTCATAAAACAATTCAGCGAAGAGTGCATAGTCTCCTGAATCCTCAAAATCGTAATGTATAAAACATTTCTACCACAATTGCATGTATACTTCGGGAGAATTGAATCCTCAGAGCCAAAGACTAAGATCAGCAAAGACAATAGGATCCTAACCTGCTAACAACGAAGTACACAGATTCGGGCACAGCCTGGATTGCTGTCTTTGTAAACCCGAGCTTGTCAGCTGGCCAAAGTTCATCTCCAAAAAAGCTGCTGGTGTAGATCACTTGGTCACCAGCCTTGAGCCCTGCTTTGGCAGCATTTCCACCATTTTCCACAGCCTAAACCATGAACCATCAATCTATAACATTCCTTTCTGACTAATTACAGTTGACTGCAATTCATTTCTCAAACAAGTTAGCCTATCAGCCAATTTTGGCTTATTTGACCACTATTAGCTGCATGACTTGATTAAACCATCAATATGAATGTTTGATTAATTAGCTTTTTGTAACAAGTTATTGCTCCAAAATGCTAAAATTCAAAAAGCTGCTCAAAATAGTTCTTTTGGTCAACTTGTTGAGAAAGTCATTTTGTATGTAATTAGCTAACAGGTAATTTACCAAACACTTTTCTACAATCAACTAATGCTACCAACTAGTCAAACCCACTAATTCAATCAGCTAAAATCATTTACCAAACACCCCATTAGCCAACTTTCATGTTCAATTGTAATCAAGACATTAACCAACCAACTAATACTAGCTGATTTTCAGATAACACAATCAGCTATCAACTAATTGGCCAACTAACACAATCAGCTATAAGCTAAACCAATCAATAACGGCTAATTGCCAAACACCTCATTGGTAGGAACTAGGGATACTAATTATCCCCTTGCATTCAATGAATTAGTACTAATATGTGGCAAAAACAAGTGAAGAATTCATATTATGATGGCAGGCTTTAACAAAAGAAAATTGGAAGTAAGGAAGAGCAAATTACTTACAGTAATGACAACCCCACCACCAGATTTTTGACCAAGAGTGAGTCCCAATGGCTTGTCAACTTCAACCTCAATGTTCTTGGCAGCAGTTCTTGCAGTGATCACAAGGTCTCTTCTTCCTCTTGTAACGCTCAAACTAACACCCTTCTCAGCCAAGAACAAATTGGAGATGCCCCTTCTCGAGTCTTGAAGTGATACCCCTTGAAAACTAGTTTTCTACACACATATATATAGGATGGGAAATTTGGAACAAGCTAGACTGGTAAATAAGCACGTAAAAGAGTAGGGCGGGAAATGGAAGATCACCTGGCATTGGGGAGCGGAGGGAGTGGCTCTGTTGACTGATCTGCCTCGGGAGTAGGCGGCGGAGGAGGTGCCGGCGGCGACCACCGTTGATGACATGTTCACAAGTAATTGGATGGTGGCAGATCAGAGAGAATGAGGCGGTGGTGTAGTCTCTTTGTTGGTGTGTGGTGGGTGAGTGAAGAGTGAAGAGGATAGTAAGTAGACGTGGCAGAAAGTGCTTACATGGGTTGGAATTTTGTGGATAGAAGTGCCACCTCCCAGATAACATTCTTGTGGCCCGAACACACAAGCCACACGTCCCTCTTTCGGCAAATTATTTTATTTATTTATTTATTACTTTACGTATCCAACTTAAGCTAAACTAATTCTATTTTTTTGGACTGAACAAAATTTAGACCCTAAAAAGTCCTTCTTTACCACTTTTCAGATAGAGGGGGTGAAAATGATGTATCTTTTCTCAAAATATATTGGAGGAGGTAAATTATGAGTTATCATATTTTTTTTAAGTTCTCACCCCATATTATACATTTTGTGTATAAAAGGGTCTTCATCTCCTTTGATCGGTTAAGAATGTACACTACTACCGGAGCAAAATTTTAAAATGATTAGTTAACTAACTGAGCTAGTCCTATAAGGCACCTCCTCTTTTTATTTTGTGTTTTTTCTTTTATCATTTTTTTTTTCTTTTGGGAAATATATATACAAAATGAATTATCTTAAGAGGCTTTTGATTCATGGAGTATAAGATTACCTTACGCAATGGTATTATATATTACATATTGAAAGGTAATGTAAGATTTTGAAAATGCAAGTTTACTTAATATTAACTTGTTTGATTAATGATTCTTTTGTGAAATTACAAAACAAAGTTGAAGACCTTTTAAATTAGGATATCTAATTTTCTCATATTCATAGAGAAACTAATACGTTTGCAATTTATTTAATTATAGATCATAATAATTTGATGTTTTGGTCAGACCACGAGGTGTTCTGAGCAGACCATAACTGTAGGAGGCACCTTTAAGCCTGTATCATACTAATTCCCGTTCTCATATGGTCGGCCCAATTAAGAGACAAAGTGCTGGCCATATTAATTTTTCCATACGAGAGAGGTTCAAACTAGGGATGGCAACGGGGCGGGGCGGGGCCGGGGAGTGGGGTCCCCGTCCCCGTCCCCGAATTGAATCCCCATTCCCCGTCCCCGCCCCGTTCCCCGATCGGGGATGGGGAAATATCCCCATCCCCGTCCCCGCGGGGATTTTTCGGGGACGGGGATTCCCCGCCCCGTTTTTTTTTTTTTTAATTTTTTTAATTCTTAATATTTAGGCCAATTTCATTATTTATGTGTTCACAATAGGTAATTAAAGGATATAATGTCATAATGTGCCTAACCAATCAGATAGCCATTAGGTCCAGCGAATTCTACATAGCGTATCTTGGAAATACTAGATTCTTTAAATGGCAATTATTCAAGCTCTGGACCATTCAAGAATGAAATACAAATTTGCTGCTGCTTTCAACTAGAAAATATTTCGACTGTTTTCAAAACAAAATAATATATATCCACTTAGAAACATTAAACTAATCACTATACGTAGTGTCTCATAGAAGCACCAGAACAAGTGTGCATTTCTGGCACTCAAGGTTTAATAAATTTATTCGGGGAATCGGGGACGGGGACGGGGATCGGGGATCGGGGTCGGGGTCGGGGCGGGGGATGCCCTCCCCGTCCCCGTCCCCGTCCCCGGCGGGGATGGGGAAATTCTCCCCATCCCCGCCCCCGTTCCCCGAAAAAATTCCCCGAACCCGCCCCCGTCGGGGCGGGGATCGATTTTCCCTATCGGGGGCGGGTTGAATTGCCATCCCTAGTTCAAACTCTCAACACCTCTTAAAGGACAAGAGTACATACAATCACTCATGCCAATCAAACTGGTTAATCATAACAACTTGATGTTTGGTCTTTACATTTATCATAATTCTCATGTTGGACTAATATCTTGTTGCAATTTAATGTGATTGTCTTCATTTGACTTAAATTTATGTAATTTATTTTGTTTTGCTCTTCATGGTATGAAAAATACATACTACATTTTTTTTCAAGACAACTTAACTGGTCGTGAATAGGAGAAGATGGCAACCTAGTGGGGATGAAGCAGGGGTGAGGATAGCAGTAAAAGTTTTCAATAAATAATTAAAAAAAAAAAAAGAAGCAAAAAATGAGTTGAATCTTTAAAGATATTACTCAAGTCATTTAATTGTAGGGTGTTCCAATTTTTCTAAACTCTATACAATCTTAAATGATGTCTAAGTATAATTATTATTGGTGTGAAAATGAGGAAAAGAGTGCCACCCTATGACTAATTAATATACTAAATTACTAATTGCCAAGTTTGAAAATGGTGCTTAATTTGATTCCTTACTCAACAAGACACAACCAATTGACTAGCGAATTTTGAAAACAGATTAAGGAATAAGGAATATGCCTTTTAAACTGAATGAATAAGATAAATACAAACTGAGTATTTTAATAGTGGTCTTGAATTGCCTGAATCATATTCTGATAAACATATTCTGAGTATTTTAGTTTTTCCTTTCAAAAAAAAAAATATATCAAAGTTTGACTAAAATTTGCCGTTAAATTAATGGTAGCTCTCCAAATACTTTAACTTTTCCGTAAATGATTGAGAAAAAAAACTTTTTTTTTCCAAAAAAGTCTACAATTATTTTTAATTTGAAGAATAAAGGGAAAATGGTCAAATAAGTCATTGAACTTTAGCTGGAAAGTCAATTAGCTCCCTAAATTTTTAAATGTGCAATTACATCCATCAACAATTTATTTTGATGCAATGAAATCCAAAAATCAGTTAATGACCTACTCTTACATGTCATTAGGACTCTGACAACCCAACGACGAGATTCCGATGAAATTTCATGCAACAAAGTGATTGCCGAATGGTCGTCGGTAACGGAGAAGGCGACTACATTGGTTGCCTTTTTTGGTGAGAAGGCAACCTTGGTCTCCTTCTCCGTGATTGGCGATCATTCGCCGGTCACTTTGTTACCTGAAATTTCACTGAAATCTCTCTGTGGAGTTGTCAGAACCTTAATGACTTGTGATAGAAGGTCATTTATTGGTTTTTGAGCTTCATTGCATCAGACGAAATTGTTGATGAATGTAATTGTACCTTTAAAAAAATTAAGGGGTTAATTGACTTTTCAGTTAAAGTTTAAAGACCTATTTGGCTATTTTTCTCAAAAATAAAATTGAGTTTACTTTCTTCTTCTTCTTCTTCTTCTTCTTCTTCTTCTTCTTCTTTTTTTTTTTTTTTTTTTTTTTTTTTTTTGCAACTAACTAATATTTGCAATTTTGCATTCCATGATATAAGAATACAAGACTAATTCAATTGAATTTTGATGGAATTATTTTAAATTCAATTATTTAATTACATTTATGTTATGAGTAAATAACTATTTGATACAAATGGGATGAAAGTATTTTTGAGACGGAGGCAAATTACCATTCATTATTTATGATTTAGTTATATTTTCATTACAAGTAAAAGAGATAAATTTAATGCTAACTTTTTTTTTTTTTTGAAAATAAATTTAATGCTAACTTATTATGTCCAAATCTGATTCACACAAATGGAATGAAAGTAGTATTTTTGGGAGGGAGGCAAATGATCATCCAGAATTAGTGTGTTATCCTTCATCTAATCATCTTTAGTAAAGTGCCAACTGTCAACATATAAAACCCCCATAAAAAGTAGTTCCAGGGCGGAAAAGTCATTTCAGCAACACCCCTGCACGGCGATAAATGCCGTTACAGATCTTTCACGCGAAAACATTTCCGTTAATAATCCAAATGACCCGGCTTTTCCCCTCGCAATGTTCGTTTTATGGTTCGGGGCCATCTGAGTAATCTATATTAATTTCGAGAGATACAAAAATTAATTTAAAGAGAATCATTATTTATGAGAATCAAATTCGGACTATTTAAAAAAAAAAATCACAAAGAGAACACATTTATTATTTGAACTATCTTATTGGATTGTAATATGACATTATCACACTATTAAAATAACACATTCCATACTTAAATTATAAGAACATAGCATTATTATTATTTTATTATACTAAAATTGTGATGAGCTTTAATATTGAGTTGTGAGCTATCTATCGTATTAACTTATACCTAATTTAGTAATATGTTCTATGAGATATACAGATATAACATTGGAGAGTCATTTATAATTAATTATTGAAAAATACTATCGATATAACATGATCACTTCGTGTAGAGAATGGATGAATGATAACAAAAGCACAAAAGGTAATGCACATGTACTGTGAGTAAAATATAATGGTTGATTTCATGATCAACCTTGTTATTAATGATAATATATATGATTTGTTATAAGAGCATCTCCATTAGTTTATTTTTTTTGTTGATTTTTAGATTGCCACACTCCCAACTTGGCGCGTGGTGTGCACCCGCCCGACTGGGCGCTTCTGGTGTGCCTCACGCGCACCCGAAGACAACTTCCTTTGTTTGCGGTGGGCTCCACTAGATCGGATAAAATCAATATTTTCTGCAATATCCTATTTTATTCTCTATTCCTTCTATACGCATTTTCATCTCAAAAATCTATCCTATTTTATTCTCTATCCCCTCTATACGTATTTTCATCTCAAAAATCTATCCAAAAAGTACTATTGTACTAATTACCTTAACCTTTAAGTTGTGAATCCTCCCAAGTTAGAGGAAAGTCGTCTATAATAATAATCCGTAGCATGGATGTCATGAGAACAAGAAGATTATTTGAGGGAGGCTGCTAAGATGCCATCGGATATCCCTCTATTTGATTTAATAAAAAAAGACATTATTGCTAGATTAGATTTAAAAAAAATATTTGTTGGCTAACGGCAACCGTCAACAAACGGCATCTCAACTTTGACGGAAACGGAACTCCGTAACCGTGGTACTGGGTAGGTGCTGACTGGGGAAAAAGAGACAGATGTCCGGTAGGCAACAAGGACAGTACACTCGTACCCTCCCAACTTAATATAAATGGGGACTACTACCAACGCTTTTTTTTATCCGACGGAATTTTTTCCAGTCTCTTCTTCACTGCCTTTTCCTCTTCTCTCTCTAGAATCAGTACGGTTACTTTTCTCTCTCTATATCTAGCGCCGAGAAAAACTGTATTGTATGGCCGCCAATTTGCAGAGCCGAGGAGTCGCGAGCTTTGGGAAGCTATTCGTGAGCAAGATCAGCTCAAACACTCGCAACTCCGCTTCCCTCTCTAGGTATTCGACTTCGCACATACTCACACACTGCGCTATATGTATATATAACGATTTATTCGCTTTTGATGAATTGATTCGCTGTCATACATGCATACACGATCGATTTTGTATGTGTTCGTGTATCTGTGAGCTCGTCGCCGTCTTCTGTTAGCTGTATTTTTGTGATTTATAACATTCATTTCTGTATTGTGTAAGGGTGAAGTTTTCAGTTTTTGGAGCTTGTTTTGATTTTTGATGGATACTTTCCTGCATAAGCAAGCTGTTGGAAAATTTTTGATATATAGAACTTGGAGTTTGGTGTTAGGCTTGAAGGTAATCTTTGGAAATTTGTTAGATCTGCCGTAGCAGACGATCATCACGATATACGAGGGCAGTACCTTTTGTAGGTTTGAGTATTTGGCCTGTTGAATCTAGAGTGGAAATTAAGTCTTAATTGAATGTTCTTTTTGCATGATGCTTTTTATTATTGCTCGCCTATGGATTATGGTACCATGATGATCTTTCTACTAGAACTAAAATCTGAAATTTTCTTATTTGTATAATCGATAGATTTGTCGTTCCTTTTTACTTTTCCCTGATTGTTGCAGCTGGGTGGTAGGTGGTGGGCGGTGGGTAGTGAACTACAGCTTTACTGGCTAAAGAATTGAGATTTTTCTAATATTTTTTTGGTGAGATATTTTCTTTAAGGGGTGATTTTTGAGAGTCCAAATTTAGTCTTTTTTTTTATTAGAACATCCATTTTTGGTCTTAGTATCCATTTTTATTCATTTTATCAACAAAATAGTTTAAATATCCTTAAATATAAGGACATTTTTGGTCTTTGAATGTTTTCAAAAAAATAAACATAAAAAATATAACGATTCAATATACTTTATATAAAAAAGATTGAAATGTCTTTGTATTTAAGGATATTTCAACGATTTTGAAGATGAAGGATTAAAAATGGTCATGTCACAATAATATTATGACCAATTAAGGATGATCTAATTAAAAAGGATTTGTATAACTCTTTAGTCATGGACATTAAAAAATACCATGTTGGTCTTGGGTGGGCGAATGGAAAAGGACAATTGACCCATCCTGATGGCAAAACCAAGGATTTTTGCCTTGTAGCAGGGTATAGTTGTAATTGCCTCTCTACTCTTCTTTAAAGTATTGATGCAATCCAAGAGAAGAGTACGGTTTTCCTATCTAACCAAACAAAGTTAGTAGCATCGGATTGGACATGTGGGGTTGAAGTTATCTCAACTTTCTGAAGTTTTCAAGGTGGTTGACTGGTTGTCCGGTAGTTGGTTAGTGATAATCCTCATTGAAGGGCACTTCTTAATGCCCATGTGCCCAACACAAAAAAGATGAGTAAAAAGTTAATCTTAATAAAGTAGAAAAGGAAGAAGAAATAGCCATAATAGCTGATACATTATTCATTTAAATTTCTCTTCTCCCAAACTATGTGCTTCACTGCTTGTTGAATGATTTGATCTACCTGCATCTCTATTCTATGGTTGACATATTGATTCAAAATCTTGTTTAAGGCTTTTAGTGATCAACTCCGAGTTGCGCTTTATGCTCCCAAATTTGGTCTGGTTAATCTAGTAAAGCTGATTCTGTTTCTGTGCATACATGAGCATTCTGTTCCATATTTAGTTCTGCTTTCCCAGCAGCTTATAGCTTTTGATCTTATCTAAAGGCAGGCCACTGATATCAATGTAGAATCAAATCTGTGACATGTGTAAGCTTTTGATCTACTGTAATTGTTTGCTGTACTGATCACGTGGTTATTAGCCAATGCCTGCGGGCACCAAAAATCTTGGCATGTGACTACCTACCTCGTGTCTGTTGGTCATACCCACAACTGGTGTAATATTTATCTAGTGTTGAGATTGTAAAAAAATAGTGTTGGGACCCAAAGGAGGGAACACAAGTAGGTGGCTGTGGCAATATGTATTAATGTCAAATGGATCATTATTATTATTATTATCATATTCTGACAAAACCAAACCTCATTTCTCCCTTAATACCTTGGGCGTTTCTAAATCACTTTGATTAAACTTGTTCAGGAGGGGTGTACACGTCTCTGTCTACGACAAGAACCCAGAGGAGAATGCCCAGGCATCTGTGGTCCCAGATGAAGTAATCCAGCCCCAATCCGATAAGTACTGGGCTCCTCATCCTCAAACTGGGGTGTTTGGCCCAGACACTGACAACAACCCTGCTGCTGCAAGTGGGGAGCGTGGTTTCCACTCTGCATCGCCTGGCACTGTTGACTCCGTTTTGGAGCAGAAAGCCTTCTTCCGCCCCCTCGAAGATCTGGAGAAACCTCAAGTCCATCCCTGATTTCTTCCAGACAGCTAAATCCTCTTTATATGTTATATCAGATTAAAACTATTGTGGAATAGTACTTAAGTAAGCAAGGATTGGTTGATCCTTCTATGTGTGTGTAGTATATAAACCTAAGTGCAGTAGAGTTAATACTGCTGCTATGTTCATCTGGTACTGTAATAATCTCTGCTACTATTGCGTACTGTGGATGTGTGTGTCCTTGGTGTGGCTTTATATAAAAAAAGTTAGTACTTTTGTCATCTTTAGTTCGTTCTTTGATATCTTGATATTTAGTTGCCACGTGAGTAAAGCGAAAATTGTTGAGGTAACCTATTGGCCCCAGAAGATAGTCTGTTGCTCCTTCCTAATCTATCTCCACATCAAGCTGAATCAGCTCGGCCCTATTTGGATGTGTAATTGGGGTCCTCTACAATGCGTGCGTGTCGCTACTAATGGTGTTTCTAGAAACCAACCCAACCCAACCCCCGGCGTAATCTAATTTAGTGACTCATTAATTGCTTTTTTGCCACGACAGTGCTCTATATATAGACCCATGCCGTTAATTTCGGATAGTTATGCTGTGGGCTCGTGCCCAGCGTGCTTCATGCGCACGGATAACGGTGCCGTCAGGCACTGTTATCTTTTTTTTTTTTTTTTTTTTAAAAAAATTTAATTTCAGACCGCTTCGTTATAGGAGCATATATTCACAGCTTTGTGTTCATAATTTCATAATTGTACATTCATAATTCCATAACTGTACATTCATAATTCTATAACTGTACATTCATAATTCCGTAACTGTACATTCATAATTCAATAACTGTAAATTCATAATTTTCGAAGCTCTATGTTCATAATTGTAAGTTCATAATGTCAGAGTTCTATGTTCATAATTTTATAACTGTACATTCATAATTCCATAACTGTACATTCATAATTCCATAATAGTACATTCATAATTCCATAACTGTACATTCATAATTCCATACTGTATATTCATAATTCCATACCGAACATTCATAATTTTCGAAGCTCTATGTTCATAATTCCATAACTATACATTCATAATTTTATAACTGTACATTCATAATGTCATAACTGTATATTCATAATTTCATAACGAATATGCCGTTAACGCCGTTAACGGCGTTTCGAATAATTTTTTTTTTTAATTAAAACAGCGTCGTTTTTACGGAAAACGACGCCGTTTTAGCGCCGTGCGCATAGCATAATTTGCCGTTAATTTCTGTCTCTATTAAATTGACTTGACCTTAAATTGTTTTAATCACCACTTTCAGGCAACAATTAAAAGACCCAATTCCGCAACCAATACGTATGATATTTACCACTTTCAGGCAACAATTAAAAGACCCAATTCCGCAACCAATACGTATGATATTTACCACTTTCAGGCAACAATTAAAAGACCCAATTCCGCAACCAATACGTATGATATTTTTTATCTTACTTTCTTGTGATGTTTTATCAGTTGAGGATCGCAAGGCAGAATTTATTCAATGCACATTTTTAAAATTAATAAAAGATATTTTCGTCACTAATAAAAGATAATTTTCATCTAAGTGTCTCAAAAGAATGGTAGAATGAATATAATATAACGCTTATATTTAAAGATCTTGATTTTAATTTTTGTCAACACTCTCTTGATTGAGCAACTCATTATTGAAGAGTTATCCAATGTGTTATTAGATAATCTTGATTATGGTTTCTCTCATAATAAATTTAAAAATAAATGAATAAAACAATCGAGTGTGCACAGCCCATACGCAATAGTTATGCTGTGCAACCGAATGCACCATGCGCATGGTGCATACGATGCAAAACGACGTCGTTTTGACTAAAAACGCGCGTCCCATTAAAAAAAAAATCGGGTTCGATTCTCGGCAATAGCATTATTGTGGATATATAGTTATGAATTTCCGGATATATAGTTATGCATTTATGGATATTTAGTTCATTCATTGTGGATATTTAGTTCATTCATTGTAGATATTTACTTTATTCATTCACTGTGGATATATAGTTATGAATTTATGGATATTTAGTTCATTCATTGTGGATATTTAGTTCAATCATTGTGGATATTTAGTTCATTCATTGTGAATTTTTACTTCATTCATTCACTGTGGATATATAGTTGTGAATTTTTACTTCATTCATTCACTGTGGATATATAGTTATGAATTTGTGGATATATAGTTATGAATTTATGGATATATAAAAATACTATTGCCGAGAATCGAACCTAATTTCTTCTTTAAGTGGGACGCGCGTTTTTAAACCAAAACGACGTCGTTTTGCATCGAATGCACCATGCGCATGGTGCATTCGGTTGCATAGCATAATTTGCGGCCCATACGCATATGGATCTAATACTATGAAGTCTTCACTTATTGGGCCTATTTGGATTGACAATTTTACACAAGGATAAACCAGCCCGGAAAGCCGTGGCTCATTTTTGCATTAATCTTTTCGTCTATTGTATAAGAGGCTAATACATAAACCCTAGCTCGGTTTCTTCTGCCGAGCAACAAAGCCGAAAGCTCCTTTACCTGTTTCGTAAGTCTCAACCTGCACTTGAGCTTTACCTTAGTTTTTTTCTCGTTTACGTAGCATTTGTTGGTTTTGTTACATTTTTCGTGATATCAATTTGCGTCAAAATTTGGTATTGGCATGCTTTTATTGCGTAGTTGAGCTGAATACGGTTGCTTAGTCCAAATGGGATGCAACACTTTGTTGATGTTTAGTATCGTATGCAAGAAATTATAGTACACACTGTTTCCCTGTTCATTATGTAGTTCAATCTTGAGATTAGTTTAGCAGTTATTATTTTTTTGCATTGGGTAATGGTTTTCAAAAAGTTTGGGTTATCATATTTCTGTGTTGTGGTGTTTGATGGCTGCATGTTTCAGCCAATTGTCGTTTCTGTCTCTCTGCAGTAGTTGAAATAACATTTCTATCCTAATTTCATAGGATTAGAGGATTTGCATTTGTTTCATTTTTAAATTTATAGATTATTTGTTCACTTGCGGTCCTATATATGATTAGTTTTGAAGCTTTGGACTTGCCCATAGCGTCTAAAGATGTGTTGTGTTTGTCTTGTAAACAGTAGGTGAGTAATGAAACATAACAATGTTGTGCCCAGTGGGCACTTCAGGAAGCACTGGCAGAACTATGTGAAGACATGGTTCAACCAACCTGCTCGCAAACAAAGGAGGAGAGCTGGTAAAAGTCATAGTTCCCTTTTTATTTTTTTATTTTTTTTAAAAGTATATATTAAGGTTATTGAGTTAATATCATATCATATGAGATCCTCCGAGTGTGATTTTGCCACATTTAGTCGTAAACTTTCAAATTGACCATCCGTGGTTCTTCGACTTTCAAAATGTAACTAGTCGTGGTCCTGCCGGACCATGGGTGGTTAAAATTTAATAGTCAAGGATCACGGATGGTAACATTTTAAAAGTCGAAGGACCACAGGTGGTCAATTTGAAAGTTTAGGATTAAACGTGATAAAACCACTATATTCGGAGGACCTTAGATGGTATTAACTCTAAGGTTATTATATTGTTATATGTTGTAACATGGTAAGATTTTGAAGATGTTTTTCTTCATCCCGCATTGGTATTGCATAATCGTGTAGCTTCTTATATGGCCTTTTTCACTGACTACTAGATTGGTGATGCTCAGTTTTCTATCTTATTTTCAGCTAGACAAAAAAAGGCTGTTAAGATTTTCCCCAGGCCAACTGCTGGAGCCCTTCGCCCAATTGTCCATGGGCAGACACTCAAGTACAACATGAAAGTCAGGGCTGGTAGGGGATTCTCCCTCGAGGAGCTTAAGGTGGGTTGGGTACTTGGGTCGATTTGTTTTTTTTCCATTATTTGCTTTTCACTAATGTTCTTAATGGCATACAAAAGGTTCCTAGTAATTTACACCACTCAAGGACCAGCCTTTGCCCCACCTTCCTTCAAAATAAGAAGAGGGCATACATAAATGAAAAGAATTTGTTGCTTTAACAATGGTTGGTGTGAGTGGCCGTACACTCTCATCCCTTAAGAGAGGTCGGGAGTTCAAACTCCCTCGTATAGAAAAATCAATTTGGCCAGCACTTTGCCCCTTTATTGGGCTGGCCCCGTGCGAATGTGGATTAGTCTGAGTATGGTACGATCTTAAACGTGCCTCCTACAGTTAGGGCCCTACTCAGGACACCTCATGGTCTTAACAAAAAAAAAAAAAAAAACTCTATGACTTGATGGTTTACCTTTCAACGAAATATTATAATCCTTGTTCATCTTACACCAGGCTGCAGGTATCACAAAGAAACTGGCACCTACAATTGGCATCTCAGTTGATCACCGCCGTAGGAACAGTTCGCTTGAGGGTCTTCAGGCTAATGTTCAGAGGCTGAAGACTTACAAGGCCAAATTGGTTGTCTTCCCAAGACGTGCTCGCAAATTTAAGGTCTCAAATTGGTGGCTTTCACTTGGAAAACAATGAAATGTTGTCATTTTAACACTACATCTCATTTCCTTTATTCTTTTATCTTGCTTCAGGCTGGTGATTCTACTCCCGAGGAATTGGCCACTGCAACCCAAGTCAATGGTCCTTACCTCCCTATTCTACGTGAGAAGGCTTCAGTGGAGTTTGTTAAGGTCACAGACGACATGAAGTCATTCAAGGCATATGACAAGCTGCGTCTTGAACGGACGAATGAGCGCCATATCGGTGCCAGGGCAAAGAGGGCTGCTGAGGCTGAGAAGGAGGACAAAAAATAGTGTCCAACCTCTTCACTGCGCAAGCTAAATGAGTCACTGCTCTTTTTCTTCTGAATCATCAATATTAGCAATTATACTATTGATTGTGTATGAACTTCAAGATTTTCAACATTTATGGATTTGGATACCTGTCTATGAAATGTGTTTTCATAATATTCATGGGTGTTCTACTCTCTTGATCCATGTCAGTCTCAGTTAGCAATTTTAGTCAGTATATATGTTTTTTTTTGTTTGATTCTTTAACACTCTTGTTGGATCTTCTGACCTCAATATATATTTCAATGTACCTAAATTGTTCTTTCTATATGTGAGTAGCCGGAGTATTCTATTGACCTTTTTGGTTTGAGTCAGCGACTTATGAGCGGGTTTCTTGAATTCATCAACGTGCAGAGATGTAGGCATGTGGTTTAATGGTGACTATGTCGCCAACAAACAATTTGTAACAACGTTATGACAGGTTTCCTCGTGGAGTCAAGATGCAACATAGCTAATCAATCACGTGCTTCACTGACTGGTGAGTGCTGGACACGTCTCTCCTTCTCATGTAGTCATAGATCGGGGTTGCTGGATTTATCACGTGCTTCGGTTGACTGGTGAGTGGTGACCATGTCTTTAAATGGTTGAATTGAATGTTAAAATGCATAATAATGACATAGTTGTACAAAAATATGGGTATGTTATAAATATTATTGATTATTGATTGTGGATATTATAGCTGGATTGTGTAACGATCGTAACGATCAAATTTATGTCCATCATTATTATTTTTATGTCTATTATTAATACCTTTCGTTATATATATATTGTTTTAGTATGTAAAAGATTGAATGAATGAAATCTTTTTACTCTCATTTTCTCTCCTTCTCCGTATTGTTTTGGACAAGCATTAGTTTATAAGATGAGAATATATTTTCTGTATATTGATCAAAAGCAGCGGATACAAAGTATATAAAGACATGAAATAGAGATCTAGTCTAATACTACTAGTATAATCCTAATACTCTCCCTCAAGCACAAGGTTGGTCAGCCAAAACATTGAGCTTGCAACGGAGTAAATTAAAATGCACAGACGAAAGAGATTTAGTAAAAATATCCGCTATCTGATCTTTGGTAGAAATAAAATTGACTTGTAATTCATTCTTTGCCACTTTATCACGAACAAAGTGGTAGTCGATCTCAATGTGCTTGCTGCGAGCATGAAACACCGGATTAGCACACAGATTGTCACACCAGAGTTTTGGCACAGAAGGTGGCGCAAACCCGATTTCCTTCATCAGAGAGACGAGCCAAGTAACCTCTGCAGAGACATCAGCCAGTCCTTTGTATTCAGTCTCAGTTGATGAACGAACCACAGTACGTTGTTTTCGACAAACCCATGAGACAAGATTGGTCCTAAAAAACACAGTAAAACCACTAGTAGATTTGCGATGACGCTGTTTTCGTCAAACCCATGAGACAAGATTGGTCCCCAAAAACACAGCAAACCCACTAGTAGATTTGCGATCATCAGGATTGCCAGCCCAATCCGAATTAGAATATGCATGAATATCCAGAGAAGGAGAATAAGCAATCTTAAGACCAAGATGTAGTGTCCCATTTATATACTGTAACACCCTCTTGAGAGCCGCCCAATCCGGAGTAGAGGAAGAGTGCATGTGCTGACACAAACGATTGACTGAGTAGGAAAGATCAGGCCGAGTTACCGTAAGATATTGCAGAGTACCTGCAAAGCTGCGATACTGAGTGGGATCAGCGTATGGTACCACGGCATCAGTCTCGGCCTTCGTGGTTGAAACCGGAGTGGCCACGGGCTTGCAATCAACTAATTTGGTAAAATAGTTAGCTTATCAACTAATTTTGGCTTATTTGATCACTATTAATTGTTTGATTTGGTTATAAAATCAATATAACTGTTTTGTTAATTAACTTTTTGTAATTTCAAAATGTTAAAAATTCAAAAAAAAAAAAAAAAAACTGCTCAAAGTAACTTTTTCAATTAACTTTTTAAGAAAATAAATTATACTAAACAACTTTCAGCTAACATCTAATTTACTAAACACTTTTCTACAATCAACTAATGTTATCAACTAGTTATACCCTCTAATTAACTCAATCAACTAACAACTAACCGCTAACCGCTAACCACCATCAGCTAACAATTATTTACCAAACACGGCCTTAGACTTTTATAGAGGTTTAAGTCTATTGGTATTCAAAAACTTAATAACTTTAGATCTTATCAGAATAGGATTTATGTAGACTTTTCTTTCACAAATATAAATAGTTGAAATTAAATCCTTCAACCCAAAACTTTTTAATTTTCTTTACGGACATTTTTTCTTTATCTAAATCGGGCAAACTTTTTATCTCTTCCTGTCAAAAGTTTATGGTACGTATACACTTTTTATTGTAAGATTGTAGGAAAGTGTATGAAAATTCTGAAAGTAAAATTATAAATAAATTAATTAATTAAAAAAAAAAAGAAAAAAGAAAAAAGAGTAACTATTGAATTCTATGATACTTCAATGAGACTGTTTTGTCATATGATATCTGTGATTACCTTAACCTCTAAACATGGATTGTTAGAACGTACAAATGGGCATGTTTGACCTTAATTCTTGATCATGGTCGGCACGACAAAAACCCCAACCAGTCAATCAGTTGCTGGCCTGTTCTTTTCAAAATTCGCCACCTCTGAATCAAATTATCAAACACTTCAATAATTATAATTTGATACCAAAACTTTAATCCCTTCTACTCCATGAAACCAGATTTCAGACAGGACGAAAGCGTTTCGTTTCCGAGGATAAAGTATGGCAGCAGGCAACGCTTATTCTGAATCCTTGAGGCGGAGCTTTATGGGAGCAAGCAGAGAAGGACTGCTATCCAGAGGTGGGTGTTCTTCAGAATTGGAATGGGGGATTCCGTCTCAGTCTACAAACCGAGGTTTTCTCCACGGTTTTCGCGACAGAGTGTCGGCGTTCTTCGGAGATGTTAAGGAGACTTCGATCAAGGCGTATGAGATGGGGCGCAAGGATCCCCGCAAAATCATATTTGCAGCTAAAATGGGGCTGGCTCTCTCGCTTGTTTCTCTGCTCGTTTTCTTCAAGGAACCCCTTAGCTACATTGGGTCTAAATCGGTTTGGGCGATTCTCACTGTTGTTGTCGTCTTCGAATTCAGCATAGGTACCCAGAACATTCTTAATTTTTTGTTCTTGCCCAAATTTGATACTTCAATCAAAGTTCATCAGATTCGAGCTAATAAATGGCAATTCTTATTTTTGGTATTGGGTTCTCTCCTGTCTCTTATAGTTGCTGATTTGTCTGTGTATTATTGACTAGGGGCAACTCTTAGTAAAGGATTTAATAGGGCTCTTGGGACTTTTTCTGCTGGTGGATTATCTTTGGCAATTGCTGAACTATCTTTCCTGGCTGGCAAATGGCAAGAAGTAGTAATTACTATCAGCATCTTTGTGGCAGGTCAGTGATGTGGCTTCAATCTGTTCCCACTACTAGGGGGGATCAATATGGTTTTTTGCCGGTTTACCTCCTTGTGGTCTTTTGCTGGCTCACACCCTCGGGTAGTGGCTGGGGTTTCCCTCATCACCCAAATATGGTTTTTGATTTGTTGAATTTAGAAACCGAATTGAGCCGGCTGATTCAGTTCAATCTGTTTTCCAACCAGTTTGATTCTGTTTAGGTTGGTTTTTGGTTTCTTGCTCACCACCATGAATGGCAACTATGGTGATGCTTTTCAGTTGAGTTTTTGGTTTCTTACCAGAAGGGGCGTTAGCCAACAGAGCTTTCAGTAAACTACTCGTGTTCGTGTTCGGTAAGCGTTCGTTTATGTTCGTTTACTAAGGTAAACGGGCATAAATGAACAAATTTTAGAGCTTGGTTCATAAACGAACAGAGTTGTAGGCTCGTTTGCTAAGAGCTCATGAACAAGCAGTTAAGCATATATATATATATATATATATATATATATATATATATATATATATATATATATATATATATATATATATATATATATATATATATATATATATATATATATAGTTATATAGTTGTTGTGCTGTTTAATTTGTTTGGTTATTCTTTGTGAACATAGATTATTTCTTGTGACCTTGTATCTAGTGGCACCAAATTGCTCTCCCATATGGGAGGTGGAGGCGGTATTGACTCTTTGTGCTTTAGTAGGTTGAGAAAGTAGTTATGAATAGATACTGCATTGTAACAGAGTCAGTACTACAAAAAAAAAAGATTATTTCGAACATGAATACTCAAAAAATCTTTAACAAACGAACACGAACAACCTCTGTCCATTCATTAACAGCCCTAACCACCAGTCAACCAGTTTCTACTTCTTCTAACATAAGAATGTGCTTCTTTTCTTTTCTGTTGGCTTTCTGGTTTTCATTTAAATATGTTGTTGGTGTGAGTCTGTGACTTTAACTCATTTGCTGTCTTTTCCCCTTGGCTTTTCAGGTTTTCTAGCATCTTACTTTAAACTGTACCCTACCATGAAGCAATACGAATATGGATTCAGGGTGTTCTTGTTGACATATTGTATTGTCTTATTATCCGAATCATCACAATTCATAAAAACGGCTGTCTCCCGGTTATTGCTAATCGGGGTTGGCGCTTGTGTCTGCTTGCTAGTAAATGTATGTGTCTATCCCATTTGGGCCGGTGAAGATTTGCACAAACTAGTCGTGAAAAATTTTAAAGGCGTCGCAGATTCTTTTGAAGGTAATCGGTTTTTTTCCCATCTAGTTTTAAGCCTTTGCTTCTTTGACTTCTGCAACGTTTTTTTTAGTTACAGAACGAGAAAATGAGCTTTACTTATCCAGTGACACATTGTATTAGGTTGTGTGAATGGTTATCTGCAATCTATTGAATATGAGAGGATACCTTCGAAAATTCTTCTCTACCAGGCATGGGATGATCCTGTGTACAGTGGGTATAGATCTGCCGTAGAGTCCACAAGCCAAGAGGATTCTCTGGTAACCTATGTATTACCTGATTTATTTATTTATTTATTCTTGAATTCCTTGATACTCTAGTAAAGTTTGGTTTTCATATGATCCTCCTTCAGTTGAGTTTTGCGGTATGGGAACCGCCACATGGTCGTTACAAAATGTTCAGGTATCCTTGGAACGAATATGTGAAAGTTAGCGGGGCATTGAGGCATTGTGCGTTCATGGTCATGGCTATGCATGGCTGTATTCTTTCTGAGATACAGGTTAGCTTATTCTTCTACTACCTGGCTTCCCCGGTTCCCTTAAATGTATATGTCGTATATTTTCTCAGTTGTCTTTTGTATGTATTCTTACAAATTCATTGAATTGTATGTGCTTGTTGAACTTAGCAACCTTCTAAGAGCTCATCTCTTTCCGTGTGTTCTTCCAATAGTTTTGTCTTACAAAATCGCTATTCTGGCTTATGACTAGCGCTTGCTTGACACATAGCTTTTTTTTAAAAAAAAAAATAAATAAAAAATAATTGGCCTATAGCTTGTCTACTCAAGAAAACATATTTTGATCTCAAAAACTATGGAGACAACGGCCCTGTTTGGTAAATAATTGGCCTATAGGCCAATTTTAGCTTATTTGACCACTATTAATTGTTTGATTTAGTTAAAATATCAATATAAGTGTTTGGTTAATTAGCTTTTTGCAATTCCAAAATGCTAAAATTCAAAAAGCTACTCCAAACAACTTTTTCAATTAGCTTTTTCAGAAAAGAAATTATACCAAATAGCTATCAGCTAACGGCTAATTTACCAAACACTTTTCTACAAAAGCTAATGTTATCAACTAGTTATACCCTCTAATTAACACAATCAGATAACAGCCATTTACCAAACAGGGCCAACATGTGTGGTAACATAGTTAGCTTATCAAACAATTTTGTCTTATTTGACCAATATTAGCTATTTGACTTGGTTAAACAACCAATATAAGTGCTTGACTAATTAGCTTTTTGTAACAGCTTATTGCTCTAAAACGCTAAAATCAAAAAGCTGCTCAAAGCAGTTTTTTCGAACAACTTTTTGATAAAGGCCCTGTTTGGTAAAAAATTGGCCTATAGGCCAATTTTGGCTTATTTGACCACTATCAATTGTTTGATTTAGTTAAAATATCAATATAAATGTTTGGTTAATTAGCTTTTTGCAACTCCAAAAGGCTAAAATTCAAAAAGCTACTCCAAGCAACTTTTTCAATTAGCTTTTTGAGAAAAGAAATTATACAAAACAGCTATCAACTAACAGCTAATTTACCAAACACTTTTCTACAATCATCTAATGTTATCAACTATTTATACCCTCTAATTAACATAATCAGCTAACAACTAACAGCTATCAGCTAACAGCCATTTTACCAAACAGGGCCAAAGTCATTTTGCATGTAATCAACTATCAGCTAACAGCTAATTTACCAAACATTTTTCTACGATCAGCTATTAACTAGTCAAACTCACTAACCCAGCCAACTAACCGCTATCAGCCAACTAACAGTTATTTACCAAACACCCCCAAAGGCTTTCAAAAACAAAAAGGCCCTTTTTCTTCAAGAAGCTCCGCGATCATGACTTTTGAAAACCTCTTTTTCAATAAGCTTCCAGTTGGGGTGAACCAGTATTTTATAGTAGTTTAATGCACATTAGATAACCTCTTTTTCAATAAGCTTCCAGTTGGGGTGAACCAGTATTTTATAGTAGTTTAATGCACATTAGATCTGTTAAATATACACGACATATTCTACGAGTAATCATTTATCCTTTCTATGATCTAAAGATTTTGTGTTAGTCATTTTATCTTCCTCTTGGGGTCTTGGGCTCCCTCTTTCGTTTTGCATGAATTGATACCTTGTGTGCATTGCCTATTCAATCGTTTTTCGTATTTTAGGCAGCACCTGAACTAAGGCAGGTCTTCGAGAAGGAGATTAAGAGAGTTGGGAGTGCGGGAGCTAAAGTGATAAGGTATCTCGGGGAAAAAGTAGAGAAAATGGAGAAACTAAGCCCTGTAGATCTGCTCGAAGAAGTACATGAAGCAGCCGAGGAGTTGCAGATATTGATAGACCAAAAATCGTACTTATTGATCAATGCTGAGAACTGGGAGCGAGGGAGGCGGCCAAAGAATTTACAGGATCCCGAGGAGCTTCAAGACCTCAAGGATAGCCAGCAGAAACAACCAATGCTGATAAACTCCCTAAGCGAAGCAACGCTCAACTTGAGGTCCATGCAGTCGCTAAAGCACATCGACGCTCAAAACCCGAACATGAGTGTCATTTCGCAATGGGAATCGACTAACGACATGCTGAAGCAGCAGATGAACTGGCCCTCCCGCCTCTCGATGCTCGGGGACACCATTCTCAACGAGCGGGAGGTCAGGACTTACGAGAGCGCGAGCCCGTTGTCACTCGCAACGTTCACTTCCCTGCTGGTTGAATTCGTTGCCAGGCTTCACAATCTCGTGGGGGCGTTCGAAGTTCTTAGCGAAAAGGCCAAATTTAAGGAGCCAGTAGATGATGATGAAGAAAACTGATACATAATTAAGAAGCTTTTTAGGTAGGTTGAAACTCAGAGAGTGGATTCTCAATTCTATCCCTTTCTGGGCTCATGAAGGTTTGAAGTCTCTGATATGATTACCATCTACCTACTGAATTTGTATCTTTACTGCAGTATTGCAGAAATGGTGTCTGTTGAATCAGATATGAAGTTCACAGAAATTTGTTTATACCTTGTTTGGCTGAATGTAAAATCCTGTATTTGTAATATTCTTTTGCGGAATCCAAAGTGGAGGAAACTTTATTCTTTATGTATTTTATATATATATTTTTTCATGCTGACAGTAAATTTGAATAATTAGAGGGTATTTTCATTAATGGTCTAAATTTAGAATAAATGGAACTGAATAATTGAAGGATTGAATTTGCTCTACTTAATATACAGGGACTGAATTTATAAAATAGAAACAATTCAGAGTCAATTTACATACGGAACGTTCACAATTTACATACTGAATGTTTACAATTTAAATTGTGAATATTTAATATGTAAATTGTGAACATTTAGTATGTAAATTGTGTATTGTGTATTCGAGTACACATTGCAATGTGAACCTCCCCAAGTCCACATAATAATTTGTCGGGCAGTAAGCAAGGGCTTATGAGCCCCATCAATAGGCTCAACACCATATCGTCTAGTACTATGAAGATACAATGAGAGTAAAGGGACCAAGTCAAACAGTTAATAGTGATCAAATAAGTTAAAATTGACTAATAAATTATTTTACCAAATAGGGCCTAAATCGCACTAAGAAGATTTTATACAACAAGTTTGACTAAGAGGGGTGTCATGGCATTAATCTAATGGATTAGAATTTTTACCTTACACTTGCTTCTAGCGGTAGGGTAGGGCTTCAATTATTGTCACCATTGTCACAAACATTGAGAGTTTAGATTTAGGCCATCCATATTAGTGCATCATTCATAGATATTAAAAAAAAAAGAAAGCCAAGTTGGGAGAGAGAGAGAGGGGCAAGAAATTCATCCGCAAGGAATGAAAATAATGCAGAAAAGTGAGACCTACAGGAGAAATGGAGCATTGTGATAGCCTCGCGTGGTTGTCACAAGTGCGCCCAGCGGGCGCATGCTGACAGCGCGTCTGACACTATTATTATTTATTTATTTATTTTGTCAAAATCAATTTTACTTTTTTTTCCCCTCTTTTTTCTCTTCCCTCTCATATTCTCTTTCCTAATCACACTTACAAAAACTTGTCAAAAATCACTCAAAAATAAAAAATAAAAAATTTCTACTATTATGGATGCTCTTAGATTAGGTTCTTTGTACCCTTGTCACAATTGTCACAAACATTGAGAGTTTATGTTTAAATTAGGTTCCTTTGTACACACCAATGTACAATTTGGTGTTGAATTTCGATTTTTATCACAATGGGCCTTTGGACCTTCAAGTGGGTGATAAAGTCCAAAATATAGTCTAACGAAGTTAAAAAAATTTGGTGACATTCTAATACAATAATTATAATTTAGTGCTCCATCTATTCGGTGAACTTTTTCAATGCTACTTTTGTTATTCTTAAGCTACTAAGATATTATTATGCATCAAAAGCTGGATTTATTAATATAATTATGTTAAACCTATCATTTGTCAGCCTTCTTTGTTGCAACCACTTGGACTCGCTGCGTTCTATGATAAGTATCCACGCATTGCATATAGTTGGCTTAACATAGGTTGATGGTAGGTAACTCTGTTGATGATGTCATCATCAGTTCAATAACACTCTAGACTCTACTACCTATAGAATATAAAATGCAATTTTCACTTTTTAAGAAACATATTTTATATATATATATATATATATATATATATATATATATATATATATATATATATATATATATATATATTAGAATATCAAATATCTTTTTTATAAAATTAGAATAAGTGATAAAGTTTATCGAGTTATAATATAGTGAAACACATGTACTCGCAATGTGTATCACATTCATTTAGAATAATGAATATGTATATTTAGAAAGTCATATATATAGTATTTTACAATAAGATTCTTATGAAAAATGGCATAATAACATAGGAATAATATACATAAGTTTATTTAATTCATTCACAATTTCTATAACGTTAAAATGTAACAGCTCGTTTGGTTCGTTGAAAAATATTTGATGAAAAATGGAATTTAAATTTCATGGAAAACAAATTATCAGGAAAATAGATTCCATTGTTTGGTTAGTGGAAAAGGAAGTACTGGGAATATGAATTTTGTTGTTTGGTTGGGTTTGGAAAGGTAAGAAATTATGAATATAAAGACCAATATGCCCTTAACAATAATATATATATGTGTAATTAATAAACATTGATGAGGGTAAAATAGTCCAACATTGTTATACTTTCTTCCCAAATCTTTTGGAAAACAAAATACCAATGTGTTGTTAGGATTTTGTTTTCCTTCAATTTTAAGAACTCAAATTCCAATGGAAAAGATTTTCCTTCCAACCAAACAACATAAAACAACATTTTCCTATACTTTTAGGAAAACATTTTCCATGGAATTTGACTTCCATCCAACCAAACACCCCCTAAGTATTTCGGGACGAGAAATTTTGTTTTTTTTTGCACAGTTACTTTAAATTTTGTTCCCCAAAAGATTGAATCCTTAATCCCAAGAGTCTCAATGCCTCTACCTGACAGAATATTTGGAAGGATGTAAATCATGACTCTCACGTCTCGGTTTGACAAAGCATCTGAGATGATGTAAATCATGGTTTGAACATAGAGGATATACATTTACTTAATGCGCACAAGCAGCCCTCTCACTTTGAGAGGTTGCTTTTACATTTTTGCTAGTGAGACTCGATCTCGAGTCATTATTTTCAAACTTCACCTATGTGATTAATTGAGCTGTCTATGTGGGCCAGTTGTTTTAAATTTTGTCTTGATGAAGGGAGAAATAGGAGTTTAGGATGCATTTAATTCAATTACGAAATTCCTAACCAAAATTTCGACCCATAAACATAAAATGCACAGTTGGAAGAACAAACAAAATTAAATTCATCGGTTCGGCTACCGCCAGAGGTTCTCTGCGTCGCTGGCCCCATTTCTTCATCGCTCTCTATAACACCTTCTGATTCTGCTTCACTCTCCACCGCTTCCCGGACTCCGTCGGAAAATATTCCTTCCATTTATTCGCAACTGCGTTTGCACAACGATACTACGAATTGAATACATATAAACATAGATAGAAACATATTTATACAATTATACGCGTTTTTAATCTTATAGAATTTGGGGGAGGTCGGATTGGGGAATTGAATCGGCGATCCGATGGGCGACTCCACGGCGGAGGATTTGAACTACGCGGAGGAGGTTCCTAGGCTGGTGGAGCAAGCTAAGGAGTTGCAGGACGCTGCTGGCGCCCTGATCTCCCGCACTGCTCGCGATGAAGAGTCGCTCCGCAAGCGAGCCGCCGCCCTCGATGCTCACATCCAAAGCCTTCGTAGCTCCATCCGATCTAGGAAGTTGGATTCCATACAAGCTGAAAAAGTACATGCATGTATTATTATTGTGTATTTTCTCGCTGCATGTTTCTGTTTGTATTCCAGCATTTTTATTTTTATTTTTTGGGATAATTCGAGTAATCATTAAGTGTTTTTTTTGGTTAAACATAATTATCTGTATATTTGTCGTTTAGCCATTGCTTATCTGTGTACTATCTACATATATATTTCAGTGGGAAGAGGAATTAATCAAAGCTAGGTATATATTGAGCGAAGGAGATGCGGCAGCATATCTTCCAAGCAAATCTCATGGTATTGTACTTGATGCTACATTATTGTTTATATAATAATTGAAGTGTATTCATTGATAGGTTTAGTTACTTATTGTGCTTCATACTGTGGTTGGTTACAGGGCAGTTCTTGAGGATGTTTCTGGGTCCAGTTAATGTTCGTGCTAATAGGAAGGATGTTCAGTTGAAAGTAAAAGAGGAATACAATAGTTTCAGAGTATGTCATTCACTTCATAATTTTAGGAAAATTTGTCTGCTTAAATCATTCATGGGTATAGTTTGGATGTATTGTGCTTATTGACTTTGTACTGGAAATGAGGAATTTTGAATAAGGTTTGATGTTAGACTAAATAGTGGTGTAAAAAAAAGCTGTCTTTCCACTTTCATGAAGGTTTTTTTTGGGGCTTACTGTTTCCATATTAAATGAATAAATCTTACTTGTCTTAGATATGAGTGGATGGTAATGTAATTTATATATTCGAAGTGGGTACCATGTTTTACCATGAGGGTAGCACATTATTGTTTGACAGACAATGTTGACCTATTTAGTAAGTGGTCTCATATTTGTTAGATTAACTTTATAATCTAAGAAAATGTCTTTGATGTGTTCCCTTTGAAGTGTGCCAAGCTAATGTTGATGGTTTCAGTTCTCTAATTAGCCCCCATCCCCTGGCAGTATGTTTTCAGAAGATTGTGTTCCTTTGTCCCCACGGTTTGGGCCTTGGGGCTGTGAACTAGATGACACATTACATGCAGAGTTGTAAGTAGTACTAATTATTACCATCTCTCTGAATAACAGGATCGGACAGCATATCTCTTCCTTATATTCCCATCACTGCTTCTTGGATTAAGGTCTTGGATTTGGGATGGATGTCTACCTGCATTGCCCGTCCAACTTTACCAGGTAGCATATTTGTCTTCATTTCATATTTGTTGCCACTGTTTATTCCATAAAATTAACTAGGCTGGGTGTTCCACTTTCTTCAGGCATGGTTGCTTTACCTCTATACAGGTTTAGCTTTGCGGGAGAACATTTTGAGATTGAATGGAAGTGATATTCGACCATGGTAAGTGAATATTATCTTTCTCTTGTGGAAGGTTTAGTCTTCTGATCTAAACCTCCAATTACTCTTCAACTTTTGTTCAAATGAGAGAAAAAATATTTTTATTATTTTTTCCTTGAAGTGGAAGTCTTGAACTCTGATTCTTGTTCAAGTGAAGAACACTGTGGCTGTTCTTTTGCAGGTGGATAAAGCATCACTATTGTGCTATGGCTATGGCACTTATAAGTCTTACATGGGAAATACAAAGGGAACCAAACTGTGCCCAAAAACAGGTTTTTATATATTAACATGCATTTGTTTTTGTGTTGGATTATTTACTGGTTTTTTCCCTCATTCTTTCTCTCTCACACTGTCACACACAAACTCACAAACTTATAATTAAGTGCTTACTGTAGAGAGGAGTTCAACTTTTCCTGCAATGGGCAATTATGCAAGGTGTTGCAATGCTTCTTCAAAATAGATACCAACGGCAAAGATTGTATACACGTATTGCTCTGGGCAAGGTATAGTATGGCCTCAGCTCTACAGAATAACCCATATTTCCTATGGTTTTGTACATTTTGTTGAGTTATGTAATTATAATATTGCTTTTACATTTAGATCTTTATTTTGAATAATCCTATTATTGATATCCAACTATGGGTGTTTTCTAAACAATATTTTTAGTCCCATAATTTTAAAGCTGCCTTTTCTCCAACTTAATATGAACTCTTTGCAATCTAGTCAAGATGATCATTCAGACTTTCATTTGCAGGCAAGGAGAATGGATGTTGTTTGGGGGGAAACTGCTGGGGTCAAGGGTCAGTTGTTGCTGTTATTCCCTATACTATTCATTTTGCAGGTAACTTGTTTGCGTTTGACATTTAGTAACTGAATTTCTGCTCTGAATTTATAATGGTTATGCTACCAGTGCAGTGCTTTCTTTATTGGGTATATGAAAGATGCTGTAGTGATAATGTTGGATCGAGAGGTTACCAACCTCTATGATCAATTTATCAATTTGAGTTTCGTTAACACAGTTTCAAGCAGAAACTATAACTATATCAGTGCTCATGGTTTGCTGATTCAGATTTGGATTTGGGCCTCTTGAAATAATATTTGCTCCTAATGATTAACATCTACTCCATTTTAGATGTTGGACCATCTTATTGTGCAACCCAGTTTCACTGTTCACACACACAAGTAATGTGATGCAGTTGGAGAATGAGGTTATATGTGGTTGTTTCACTACAGATCTGTAATATATAATGTGATGCGATTTCTTTGGTTTCAGGGGTTTGAAGCATATATTGGGGTCTTATTGCTTAAAACTGTTGCAATGGGCGATGTCTCTGAGTGGCAGGTAAAATAATGCTTCTAAATCACACCTGATAATTTCATGCTTAGTTTATTATATATATTTGGGTAGTGAAAATATGGGCTAGCCTGTTAAAGCCCATAGATTCTGTGGCACAACTCTGAGCAAGCCCAAATTTTGAAAATGGTTGGGCTGTGGCTTCCCCAAAAGGGGTTTGATTTGATTTGATTTGCCAACTGTATAGGTAAGTCTGAAAAGCTCAATGGTGATATAATACATTAATAGGTATGAAGAAGAATGTTGATATAATTTGTTGTTCGTTTTATCCTACTATGCCAGGTTGTTACCTGTGGGGTCCTTCTAATAGCCATGGCAGTTGGGAACTTTATTAACACTGTGGAAACCCTTGTCACAAAATCTAGAGTTAAAGCCAAGATGAAGAATAGCAAAAGCAAGCATGACTTGAATCCAGAGTCTGTAGCTAAGGCTTTGTGATTTAGTTTTGGTCAGAAGATGTTGCTGCTACATTGCTCCATTCTCCAACCTTGAGAAGAGCAGGCATCTGGTGATATCTTGCCACCCACTTGTGACTCCCAAGACAATGTTTTCTTTCTATAGTTGTATAAACATCAAAATCCATGCTGGATTAATCTTAGCCACTAGAATCTTTCTTCACATGGGATATATGTCCAAATTATGAGAATTTTGGTAATTGTTATTTGTTCTATGAAAACTTCCATTATCCATGTCATCATTTCTGTGCAAGTTTTGGTGGCTTTTGTCAGTGATTTTTGTTTTCTTTTACACTTCTTCTAGGAACTATAATACCCCAATCAACTCAGGCTCAATGCCCAAATGCCTCCAGATTTCCATTATTCCATATACAATGCTCCTCTCTCTCTCCCTCTCTAAAACTTTTGTTTCCCATTCCATAATGCACAGATTTACCCATTCGAATTGGAACAGAAAGAATGTTGTTTTGTTGGGAATTTTGAGAAGGCAGTAAATTCATAGTTGGCAGGTTAAGGTTGTTTTCATATTATTGACTTCCGCAAATTATTTAATAGGTTTGGTCATCAGACTCGAGAAAGCTAAGGTGGATAAGATTAGAAAATAAAATTCTCAATATGAAAATACTCCACACTCAAGCTTAAAGATACATATAAAGCGCCCTGCATGGGCAACATAGTTGGTCACAGTGGTGAAGTGACCCGGAATCGAGTCTCACTAGTCGCAATATGAGAGCAACTTCACTTGTGGGCAGTTCAGTTAGTCACAAGGGTGAAGTGACTCGGGATCAAGTCTCACCAACGGCACTATGAGAGCGACCTCTTAAAGTGAGGGGCTCCTATGCAGTAAGCAAAAGTTTATGTGCAGTAAGCAAAAGTCTAGCCTGTGTTCTGTTCAGCAGTATAAAGCCAATGGGTCTATATTTTCATGTTTTTTAAAGTCGATAACCAAATAAAGCCAATGGGTCTATATTTTCGTGTTTTTTAAAGTCCATAACCAAATAATGTGATACGGAGTATATATTTTATTGTAAATAATTTATGATTTTTTTTTTAATCCAAGGTATCATTAAATCTGTAAGAGAATATGCTCAGTAACATGTAAAATGATACCTGGATTCATCCGAACAGATAATAATCAAATAACATACCAGGCCAGTTATTACATTTGAGAAACTCGCCAAGGACATACGATTTTCCCAGTAAAATTCACCACTGCTGACGTCACTTCAAACTTTCACTAATTTAATCAACACTATTTATGTTCCTTAGTACCTGTTTTTTTCACACTGTGACGCGGCTGCAGTTTTCCTTCCTACTCATTCCCAGATTTTTAACTGTAAAAATGAAAGCATATCCAGCGTATATTCATAAGCTAAGACGGCTCAACATGAGTACACCCATGCAACGACAATGGAATCATTCAGGAATGGCTGCTATTTATAGCCACGGAGTTGGTGTTCATGGAGGCTGCAAGAAAGAGTAGTGAGAACTGAGAGGACAGGTTAGAGGCCATGAAGGTTGTTAATGAGTATAGAAATGTTAAGGAAGAAGGAGAAGCAGCAGGAGAGAAGAAGTGTGTGGCTCAAACACTGCCATTTCACAGGCTGCTGAGCTATGCTGATGGGCTGGACTGGACACTGATGGGTTTAGGCACCTTGGGGTCTATAGTTCATGGCCTCGCCCAGCCTGTTGGCTATCTTCTGCTTGGCAAAGCCCTCAACGCTTTCGGGGATAATATTCATGACACTGGTGCCATGGTTCAATCCCTCAAAAAGATTGTTCCTTATGTCTGGTACATGGCCTTTGCCACATTCCCTGCTGGAGTACTAGGTATATATATTTCCTACCTTTAACATGCTACTTAATCATGTTTTGACACCATCAGACTGCATGCTTGGTTTCATTAGTTCCTGCAAAAATCCTGTCATTTTTTTTGTTAGGAGGAAAATCCTCAGCCACTATATGAGGGTATGCACTAGGTAAACCCTTCCTAATAATTATAAGAAGATAAACCAGCTTAGGGCAGCCACTACCTAAGGGTCTGTCCTGGGTAAACACTACCTAGTGACCCTAGCCGGCAAAAGAGGTAAACTAGCATAGGTTGTCTATAGCTGACCGGTTCAAACCAAGAAGTCCAATAGGTTGTTCCTACTAGAAGTGGAGTTTATAATCTTAAACCAACAATCTGACCAACTTAATTGTTGTTGATGGATATATTGGAGACGTTCCCGACTCAGAGGAAAGCGGATCGAAGGAAGACTCGGGCTAGGAGTGGCCCCAAACTCGGGGCGGCCTCGGCCTAGGCCGACCCCGGCCTGGGGTGGCCACCTTGTGCGCTACATGCGCAGACACAGTCAAGGAGGTCCAACTGCCCGCCCTATTCTCATGGGGGCGGTTAGGGGAGGCTTTAGTATAAAAGAAACCATTATTGTCTTGGTTAGGACATGTTCAAATGTTCAATCATTACACGTAATCTTCCTACAACACTATCATTAATACAAGAATTGTCTCCGCGGCATATATTCTTTGTCTTTTCCCTTTTATTATTCATTTATTTATTTCTTATTATTATGGGGTTAAGTAATTTGGGCTACCGGGATTAATTTAATCCATAAGTTGTTTTGGGTACTGAAGGAGTGTTGATTTTGCATGGTGCACAGAGATAGGATGCTGGATGTATGCAAGCCAGAGACAAGTTTCGCGTCTGAGATTGGAGTTCTTCACAGCAGTCCTCAGACAGGACATTGGAACTTTTGATACTGATTTAACAACTGGGAAAATAATCATAGGAATTAGCAACCACATGTCAGTCATACAAGACACTATTGGAGAAAAGGTATACATACATTCTTGATTTCTTCAAACTTGAAAAACTCACTGCATATGAATATATGATGATCCTGTTGTTGTTGTTCATAATGTCTGATCTGATGATGCGTTTGGGATGACAGTTGGGGCATTTCTTGTCCTGCTTTGCCACATTCTTTTCGGGTGTCTTTATCGCTTTCATAGCCTGCTGGGAGGTGTCTCTGCTTGCCCTCTTGGTTGTTCCCATCATACTGTTAACTGGTGCTACTTACACTAAGAAAATGAACTCCATTTCAGTTATCAAAACCACATACCTCTCAGAAGCCACTGCAATGGTAGAACAGGTAATGTGTAAACTTTTTTTTTTTTTTCTTGATGATGAAGGAAACACGCAGCCACTACTTGAGGGTATGTCTTGGGTAAACCCCGTCTTGTGACCCTAGCCGTCAAAGGACCACAAGGAGATAAACGGTTGTCCATAACTATCCGCAACCATATACACTTGGTAAACCATGCCTTGTGATCCTAGTCGTTAAAGGAAACCAGCCTAGAATACCCATAGTTGACTGACTCAAACTAAGAAGGCTAATAAGTGACTCTTACTGGAGTAGAATTTGTAGTTTTATGGTTACTAAGACGATAGTTTGACCAACTTGACTGGGGTTGCCTAATGTTGACTGATGTTTGTAACTATAACATGTTGAAAACATGTGAAATGACTGACGTTTGGCTGTTCTGTGACAGACAATCTCCCAAATCAAAACAGTATTTGCTTTTGTTGGAGAGAAGTTGGCAGTGAGGTCATTTACAGAATGCATAGAGAGGCAATTGAAAATAAGCAAGAAAGAAGCACTGATAAAGGGGTTTGGAACAGGTATGTTTCAAGCTATAACATTCTGTTCCTGGGCTCTGATTGTTTGGGTTGGAGCCGTCGTCGTAACCGCCAAGAGAGCAAGCGGAGGAGATGTAATAGCTGCAGTTATGAGCATTCTGTTTGGAGCAATGTAAGAGCCAAACAAACAACCAACCAACCATATTTAACTGCAAACAAACAGAAACCAACCATTAAAGTAGTGTCATTTTTAAGGTTTTGTTCTTTGTTTTTGTGTTTTGTCTTGTTTTCCAGATCACTCACTTATGCTGCCCCAGACATGCAAATATTCAATCAAGCAAAAGCAGCTGGAATGGAAGTGTTTGATGTAATCCAAAGAAAGGCAACTATAAGTTCAGAAACAGAAGGGAAAACCATGGAAATTATTGATGGCAATATTGATATCTGTGATGTACATTTTGCCTATCCATCCAGGCCAGAAAAACTGGTTCTTCAGGGGTTTTCACTGTCGATTCCAGCCGGAAAAGTTGTGGCACTGGTGGGAAGTAGTGGGTGTGGCAAAAGCACTATCATCTCACTACTAATGAGATTCTATGATCCCATCAAAGGTTTGAAATCGTTCTGTCTTAACTAAAAGTTTAAACTGACAGTATATGCTCAGCGATTAGTTCTAAGTCCTAATCAAGTTCGTAACCCTCCAGGTGAGATTCTTCTTGACAACCAGAACATTAAGGATCTTGATTTGAGGTTTCTCAGGAGAAACATAGGAGTGGTTTCCCAGGAACCATCACTTTTCAGTGGCAACATCATGGACAACATCAGAGTAGGAAACATGGATGCAGATGATCAACAGATCGAACGAGCAGCAATCATGGCAAATGCTCATTCTTTCATATCCCAGCTACCAGATCAGTATCTAACCGAGGTCCGCCCGCCACATAATCGAAGGATATGTTCTGTTTCAACTAACATTTATACATATTATTATGCTCAATATGCATTACCTATAATAGAATGTGGTTTACTAATTTAGGTAGGACAAAGGGGTTTTCAGTTATCGGGTGGACAGAAGCAGAGAATCGCGATAGCAAGAGCAATCTTGAAAAACCCGCCAATTCTGTTGCTCGATGAGGCCACCAGCGCCCTCGATACAGAATCCGAGAAGCTCGTTCAAGATGCACTCGAGGCAGCAATGGAGGGAAGAACAGTCATCTTGATTGCACACAGAGTTTCAACCATTGTAAATGCAGACATGATTGTAGTTGTTGAGGATGGAAAAGTTACCCAGACAGGAAAACATCATCAGTTAATCGCTAAAAGTACATTCTACAACAGCTTATTCACCATGCAGGACATCAGCCAAGATACCGAGAAAAGGTTAAGCTTTTCATAGAGCTAAAATAAAACACTGAAATGGTTAACTTACTCTAATGGTTTATATTGCAGGGTGGGACATACTGCAGAAGAAAACGAAGCTATCGAGCAAAGGGCTCGCCTCAAAGCACACGTCTTGAAGATTCTCCAAGAAACGAGGAAGAAGAAGGAAGAAAAGACTTAGACATATTCTTCAAAATCTGGTATGACTTGCAGAGGAAAGATGTGATTAGGACTGCTATTGGCTCATTGGCAGCAGCTTTTTCGGGCATTTCCAAACCAGTTTTCGGATTCTTCATCATAACAATTGGAGTAGCATATTATGACAGTGATGCAAAGCGAAAAGTTGGATGGTACTCGGTCATCTTTGCTTCGATAGGACTTCTTTCATGGTTCACCAATACTTTGCAGCATTACTTATATGGAGTAGTTGGAGAGAAAGCCATGACAAACCTCAGAAATTCTTTGTACTCAGGTATCATTTTCCCTTTTTTTTTTTTCCCTTTCTGAGTGTTAAGAGTCCCACATTGAAAATATAAGAAAGAACATATGGATTTATAACTAGCTAATTGATTAGATTCAGTCTTTTAGTGTGATTTGGCCCATGTGCATTATAGCTCAGTTGAGTGACCATAGTCAAGATGAAAACTTATCGAAATTGTATCATGCAGCCACACTCCAGAATGAGTTAGCTTGGTTTGAGAGGCCAGAAAACAATGTGGGATCATTGACATCAAGGATTGTGAATGAAACATCAACGGTCAAGATCATAATCTCGGACCGAATGTCTGTTATAGTCCAATGCATCTCGTCCATAGTGATTGCAACGACTGTGAGCATGATAGTCGATTGGAGAATGGGGCTGGTAGCGTGGGCGGTGATGCCATGCCACTTCATTGGCGGCCTGATTCAAGCCAAGTCGGCTAAAGGCTTCTCGGGTGACACTACTGCAGCACATTCTGAAGTCGTTAGCCTCGCTTCAGAATCTGCAGCCAACATCAAAACAGTCGTGTCATTTTGCCACGAGGAGCACGTGGTTAACAAGGCCAGAGTGGCGTTGCAGCCACAGCTGCATAGAAGCAGGAAAGAGAGCATCAAATTCGGGATCATTCAAGGCACGTCTCTTTGCCTGTGGAATATCGCCCACGCTGTTGCCTTATGGTACACGACGTTGCTAGTACAAAGACACCAATCCAGCTTTCTGAATGCCATAAGATCATACCAAATATTCTCCCTCACAGTGCCCTCCATCACAGAATTGTGGACACTCATACCCACCGTTTTATCAGCCATTGGCATTCTAAAACCCGTGTTCCAAACGCTTGACAGGTGCACACGGATCGAACCAGACAAACCCGAAGAATCGTTGTCAGAGAGCATAGAAGGGGAAGTCGAGTTTAAAACCATCAAGTTCCATTACCCATCAAGACCAGAAGTAATGGTACTTAACGGATTCAACCTTAGAATCGAGGCTGGAATGAAGGTGGCCCTGGTTGGGCCAAGCGGGGCTGGGAAGTCTTCCGTTATCGCCCTTCTCCTTAGATTTTACGATGTCGATGAAGGAAAGGTTCTGATTGATGGAAAAGATGTAAGAGATTACAATCTCAGAAAGTTAAGGGCTCAGATTGGTTTGGTTCAACAGGAGCCACTTCTGTTCTGCTGCTCCATCAGAGAGAACATCTGTTATGGGAGCGAAAGAGCTTCTGAAGCAGAGATAATAGAGGTCTCAAAAGCAGCAAACATACACACATTTATAAGCAATTTGCCCGAAGGATACGATACTGTTGTAGGGGAAAAAGGGTCCCAGCTTTCTGGAGGACAAAAGCAGAGAATAGCCATAGCAAGAGCATTGCTTAAAAGGCCCGCAATAATGCTACTAGACGAAGCTACAAGCGCCCTAGATTCAGGATCCGAAAGAGCTGTGGTGAGTGCACTGGAATCATTACAGCAGCATCACAAGTTTGGTCGATCATCGCCTTCCAAAATGACACAGATCACGGTGGCACACCGGCTATCCACTGTAGTTAACTCAGACATCATAGTTGTTATGGACAAAGGTTGTGTTGTAGAAATGGGAAGCCACTCAACCCTCACCTCACAACCTGATGGTGTCTATTCCAGACTTGTTAGTCTGCAAAGCATGAAAGATCACTAACATACACAGTTACACGAAGGTGCAATTTTATATGTATATATATATATATATATATTATACATACTTGTGTAGGTAATCAGCACCACATTATGAATCCTTTGGCCCTCTAAGCGTCTACCCAACAATATGTTCCTTTGTTGGTGTATTTGAATTATGGGTATAATAGACAGTTCAATAATAACAGATACTGCATTGTAACAGAGTCAGTAGTACTAAAAAAAAAAAAAGAAGACAGTTCAGAAGCTTTGGTACAATGATCTTACAAGAAGTCATAAAACAATTCAAATAATTCCATTCAGTAGTTGTTGATGTCAGCAAATTGCAGAGTACAAAGGTCACCAGTTTTGCTATGACTACTTTTCATTGTCAGGTATGTACACAGTTTGGTTAATCTATATATCCAATTACAGTAAGAATCAAGAGCACCATTTTAGCCAAAACCTTATATAAAAAAATCTTGTCTGGTAATCTCCATTAGGAGCTCACATGGCCAAATGGAATAACTCAGCAGGCTAAGAATCAATAATCTGCCTTGCGGACCGACTGAGTTGCACTCTTGGAAAGAAGAAGATCCTTTAATTCTTTGTAAGCTCTGAGATCCTCCATTGCATCTGAAATCTTTCGAGGAGCAGAAAACCCGGAAGAAGTACCAATTTCTCCCTCCGGATCGATTTTCACAGAAGATGGGGAATAACAGCTAGAATCTTGGCGTAATGGAGGAGCTGTCTTCAGCATCTGAATAACCGCACCAACAGCAGCATCTTGAGATTTTCTGGTTCCTAGGAATGCTTGTGAAGGAGATTCTGAGTCCTTCTTTGCATTGAGGTTTTGACTGCATAACAGGAAGGAAAATGCTCTAAGTTGGAAACAAATTGAAATGCAGCGTAGTAAGATGCACAAAAAGCATGTAGTCTTGAAATCAACCACCCTTCCAAACAACATGCCTATTTAGGAGTTGCTAGCACTTGTACCAAAACCATCACTTTTCACATATAAGGAGCTTGATCCACAATAGGCTTCCCATTCATGAAAGATAACCAAATCACAAAGGTTCACATATTTGCACATTATTAATGGGCAAGGGGGATACAAACAAGGTCATAAACTTATGAGACAACATATAGGAGAATACATACATACATACATACATACATACATATATATATATATATATATATATATATATATATATATATATATATAGAGAGAGAGAGAGAGAGGAAAAGTACCTGGCTTGGGAATCAACATCATCGACAACAAATGGACAAGAAAAATCATAGTCATCCAAGTCGTCTGGGAAAGATAATCTACTAGAACTCCTAGAGAATCCAATACGTGGTGAACCACTTGAAGAATGCAAACCAGAGAAACGTCCTGAATCATCTTTGGCATCTCTTAACACCTGGCCATAGGCTTACAAATGAAAATTTGCACCAGGCACAGTACTAATATTGGAATAGTATAAGTAAACAAGTAGGTTCAAAAACAATAAAAGCCAAGAATAATTTTCAGAATGCAGACCTACCTTCAGACCCAGGTTTGCAGTCCCAGAACTTGACTCTCCAGCCCTTGTTGAATCTGATTTCTTTAATGACCTGATTCCAGTAGGGAATTCATGATGTGAGGAATCATGCTTTATGCTTCTGGGGGATTGAGGTGGAAGTGAGTGCCTGTTTGGGTCAGAAAAGTTAGGAGAAGGGAATCCAGAGTTTCTGCTAGCCATTGGGTGTGGGATATTGACAGGGGAAGTTTCTGAAGACAACCGAGACAATGCAGGATTTCCATGTGAGACGTGTGTAGGAGGGGACAGTGATGGAGATGGAGATGCTGAGAATGGTGGTGAAAGCTGGTAATCTTCAGAGCTTATTGTTCTATGGTGAGTGGGAAATCTGGAGTTTGATATCCTTCTGCCATGTACATTAACAGGTGGAGATGATAGGTCATATGGTGAGCGATACAGAGGTGGAGATCCTAGACTTTGTTCATTCTGAGCTAAAGAGGGCCCCTTGTGGAGGCCACTTGTCCAACTATGGGGACGCTGAAATGGTCCTGAGGCAGATGATTGTGACCGTCTTAGTGGATATGATGTAGCACGGACACCCTTCTCTGATGAAGTGGAAGGAAATGACCTCATAGGATCAGCGAGAGGACTACCAACATAATCTGTAATAATCTCTGGAGGAAAACATGCAGAAGTCTCCAGGTTGAAGTCAGAGAGATTTTCACGATATGTCAAAGATAAAGAAAAACAACCATGTTGAGCATCAACGGGAATAAAAGAATAATGTTTTATCAACGGTTCCTCCGCCCTAGAGAATGGAACAGAAAACGAAGAGACCTTGTAATTAAGATCAAAATCACAACTCTGAGAAGAAGATAGTTTCCGGAAGGCCTTATAAGCTGGAAGGAGCCTTGTCATTGAATAAAGGGACCGTAAAAGTATAATTAGTTTCTTGTATGTTTTCTTGTAAGAAGAATCACCGACTTGAGGAGGCAAACTCCTCGGATGCTCATATTGAACAACCCACCTCTCTATAACAGTTTCTGTGAATGTATCCCCTAATGTGGTACCTGAATACTGCTTTGCTGAAGAATTGGCCTTGTCTTGAACAAGTATAATATCAATAATCATAGGCTCCATCAAATTTCTATGCCAAAAATTCAAATTATCAAGAGCGGCAGGACGATCTCCCAACACTATATTGAACCACTTGTCACTCTTTTTCACTTCCCTGGTATGTCCATAAGATCGGATAGAAGGAACAGGAACCCTCGAATCCAATATTATATGCAAACTCTTCAAAAGAAACTGAGAAAGAATCTGCTCAAATCTTCCATACTCACCCTGAGGATTTCCATGTAAATCCATTCCCACATACAAAACAGATACCAACCTTATCTTCTTTCCTCAAACATGTCCAACCTTCTTATCAAAAACCCTACTTCTAAGTTCTAACCACTGCAAAACACATCAATCTCCATAGAGAATCCTAAGATTCTCTAATTTCCCAAACACAATCTGAAACAAAAACAGCTAATCTGATAAACATAATATATTTAATCCTTAGCAATAAAACTATACAAATACACATGAAAATTACCCAAAACAACAGCACAAATTATTCCATATCACTCATTCACTCTAAAATCCCATACTTTCCATGTACACATACAAAAATTCACTACATAACATGAAAACACAGCAAGTGTGAGCTCGATGCTAGAAAGGACGAGCTCGAAAGCTCGAAATTCACTACTACACACGAATAACCCAGAAAAAAACAGATCAAAACAACAATAAGCTCGAGAACATAGATCAAGATTCAATATTCAAAAAACAGAACCTTGAACTGGATCGGATAAGAAGCTGGGAATCATAAGAGTAAAGAATGATAGAGACGACTTACTTGGAAGTAAAAGAAAAGCAGGAGAAAAAGAGATTGCGTGGAGCGCCGAGAGAAGAAGGTGAAAGCCTTTGGCCAGCCGGAGAGGAAGAGAGAGAGAGAGAGGGGAATAATAATACTTAAATAAATAGTTAATTACGATAATTAATTAGCATTGGTCGAGAAGATGAAATGAGTAATGGATATGTATTAGTGGGTTTAGCTTTATGCGAAGGCGCGCTGCGGAAGAGAATGAATTTGCAGCATTATACCTTCATACGTTTATCATTTTTTAAAATAGTATAATCCTATGGAAAAAGGTATAAATAAATCATCAAAATTTATCTAAAAGTGTAATTAAATATTCAAACATTAAAAAATGTAATTAAACATTTGAACTTATCATTTTGAATTTTGATACATTTAACCTCAAATGATTGGTTGTTCACCTGAAACACCCGGTCATTAAGTTTCGGTCCATCATTCCAGCGATCATTGAACATCAAGCTAACCGCGTCTTAAAATTCTTTTCTCCGGTTGTCTTCTCCAATGGGGAATACAATCACCTGGTCATCTTCTCCCATCCCCGGGCCCCTCGTCTTTCGTCTTCTCCAGAACGACCGGCGAAGGTGATGATCGTTTTTCTTGCGAAGGTAACAGTCGAAATTTTTTTATTTTTTAAAATTTTAATTAAGTGATTTAGGGCATTGAATAACCGGTAACTTATTAGTTACCAGTACACATGATTTATTTGATATATTTGGATAAGTTTAAATGTTTAATTTAATTTTTTTTTTATATTGTTGAAATTCACACACACACACACACACACACACACACACACACACACACACACATATATATATATATATATATATATATATATATATATATATATATATATATATATATATATATATATATATATATATATATATATATCTAAAAACATAATAAGTGTCAATACAAGTTATGTCCTTGATTTTTGTCCATTTTTTATATGCTAATAAATATATACATCTTGCTTTGATTGTTGTACATTTAATTTGTATTGGACAAAAATACCCTTACACCGTTATAACACCGTTAGTATTTAATATATCCACCAATCTTACCATAGACCTACATCTATCATATCTTTTTCCTATTTTTAGTTATCATTTTATTGAAATTATCATATAACAATTAATTTAATTATAAATTATATTTTAATTAAATATTTATATGAATATTAAATTTTAATTATAAATAATATGTATATACATTATTTGTGTATACATATCAATATATCATATATGTGGGTGTTAGCTTAGTATTATTTGTAAATTATATATATATATATATATATATATATATATATATATATATATATATATATATTTGGTCACTTTAAGGAATTGTGAAACATAATTTTAACTAATTTTTTAAATTTTGTTACTTAACAATATTTTAATATTGGGCATAAGTTTTCGCGCATCGCGCGTACAAAATGCTAGTATATATATATATATATATGTGTGTGTGTGTATGTGTGTATGTGTATGTGTGTGTGTGTGTGTGTATGTGTGTGTGTGTATGTGTGCGCACGCGCGCATAACATTGATTTACAATAATATCAAATATTAAAAATATAAAGTGACATGACACATTTTATAATTTTATAAAATGTATAAAATCTTTTACCATTCTTAATATTTAAAGTTATTGAAGTTAGAATATATAATAGGCCACCAAGACCACCAAGACTATGTGATCTAATGGTACCATGGTTGGATATCCATTTGAAAGATTGTGAGTTCAAGCCATATTACATTGTAATAGAGTCAGTAGCATTCCAAATTAAATTTTAATGATCAATCTATCATGCACTGAATGCACAATATTTGTGCAACCGAACCTAGACATACTCAAACAAAATACTATCATGCACTGAATGCACAATATTCGTGCAACCGAACCTAGACATACTCAAACAAAATACTTTAATCAATTAGGCTAGGATATGTATGATCATCCGAAACATGCGCTCGTGGTGATAATAAATGACTCAATTCAAAAAAGGTAAGTATTCATATATTAGATTGTATAAGTTATATTATGGCACTACCTTTCCTTTCATTTGTTGAAGTTAAAAGACAAATCATTAAAGTGTATAAATAACGAGTTTTAACACTCAATAAACATGTAATCCGTTACAAACATATTAACACTCTAATTGTTTGTAATCAAATTACTTATTTGTAATTCTAAATTATTTGCACAATATATATTAATATACAACTAAAAAATTTATAGTTTGCTATAGTTAAGAATCTTAAGATCACCTTGTTAAATAAAATCTTCATTACAAAAAAAAACAAAAAAACAAAAAAAAAAAAAAAACAAAACAAAATTGCATATGTTACTTCTAAATAAGGCCTACGAAATAGGATTCACAATCTAGTACCAATCAAAAGCATTTTCCTTTTTTTTTTTTGGATCGGTAGTTCATGTTACTCCGCTAACTCCTCACAACACGACACGTGTTTATTAGCAGCCCAGGTTCGTTTCTATCAAGGCCCAATAGCCCATAGGCCCTGATAAATATCTTCCAATTGTTATGCCGTGGAACCGTGTCCACCTAGATTCTATGTTCATAATTACTGAACTTTATGTTCATAATTATAATAAAACTCTGTGTTCATTATTTTTGAACTTCATATTCACAATTATTAAACTCTATATTTACAATTATATAACTATATATTCATAATTACTTAACTCTAATTTCATAATTTTCAAACTTTATATTTGAATTATTGAACTTTATATGCACAATTACAAAATTTTATTTTCATAATTATAAAACTCTATATTTATAAATTTTTAACTTTATATTTACAATTATGAACAATTTTAGAACCGTGACCACCTTGCAAAGTGAAGACAGTTCAATAGCCAATCGTTATGCGTTGGACCCGTGTCCAGCATGCATGCTGGACACGGGTAACAGTGCCGTTAGGCACTGTTATCTCCTTTTTTTTTTTTTTTTTTTGTAAATTTCAGACCGCTTCGTTATAGGAGTATATGTTCATAATTTTATTACTATATGTTAATAACTGTACATTCATAACTCCATAACTGTACGTTCATAACTCTATAACTGTACATTCATAACTCCATAACTGTACATTCATAACTCCATAACTGTACATTCATAACTCCATAATTGTACATTCATAATTTTCGAAACTCTATGTTCACAATTTTAGAGCTCTATGTTCATAATTTTATCACTATATGTTCATAATTGTAAATTCATAATATCAGAGCTCTTTGTTCATGATTCGATCAATAACTGTACATTCATAATTCCATAAGTGTAGATTCATAATCTCATAACTGTAGATTCATAACTCCATAACTGTAGATTCATAACTCTATAACTGTACATTCATAACTCCATAACTATACATTCATAATCTTCGAAGCTCTGTATTCACAATTTTAAAGCTCCATGGTCATAATTTTATCACTATATGTTCATAATTGTAAGTTCATAATGTTAGAGCTCTGTGTTCATAATTTCATAATTGCATAACTGTACATTCATAACGGCATAACTGTACATTAATAACGGCATAACTGTACATTCATAATCCAAAAAAAAATAACGCCGTTAACAGCAAAACGCGCGCAAATTTTTTTTTTTTTAACTAAATGACGCGTTTTTTTTTAAAAAAAACGACGTCGTTTTGGGCCCGTAATTGTGGACACGGGTCTAGGGCATAATTTGTCTTCAATAGCATAATTTACTTATATCTTCTCCTCTTTATATTTAAGCCCAACTATCCGGCCCAACAGATTGCACGAAATGAAAATGGGTTATGGAGATTGGCGGTCGTTATATCCCGACGTTATGCCATGGAACCGTGTTCACCATTCATTGTGAACACGGTTCTAACGGTGTTAATACACCGTTATTATTATTTTTTTTTTAAATTAATTGCGTGACTTTTCTTCTTTATTTTCACATTTTGCGGTTTCACTTTAATTTGAGGTGAACAAAGATTTCGGACATTCATAAATTATGAATTCATGCCTGCACATTCACTTTGGAACCATGCCTACACATTCCCGTCCGAAATCACGGACAATCATAAATTATGAATCCATGGCTGCACATTCACTTTGGAACCATGCCTACACATTCACTTTGGAACCATGAGATTATGAATTTTCTGTTATAAGATTATGAATTTTCTGTTATGAGATTATGAATTTTCAGTTATGAGATTATGAATTTTCTGTTATGCGATTATGAATTTTCTGTTATGAGATTATGAATTTTCATTACATTCATAATTTCGGACATTCATAAATTATGAATTCATGCCTGCACATTCACTTTGGAACCATGCCTACATATTCCCGTCCGAAATCACGGACATTCATAAATTATGAATTCATGCCTGCACATTCACTTTGGAACCATGCCTACACATTCACTTTGGAACCATGAGATTATAAATTTTCTGTTATAAGATTATGAATTTTCTGTTATGAGATTATGAATTTTCAGTTGTGAGATTATGAATTTTCTGTTATGCGATTATGAATTTTCTGGTATGAGATTATGAATTTTCATAAAATTCATAATCACATAACAGAAAATTCATAATTTGATCAAACGCGCGCCGTTAACTCCACATCCGCGAAATTATTTTTTTTTGCCTAAAAACGACGTCGTTTTGTCCTGTGTTCACCATTCTCGGTGAACACGATTCCATGGCATAATTTGCGCGTTATATTGTGGTGCACTGCGGTCAAAATGGCACCGTTTCTTTAAGTAAAGAATCGGAGCGCCGTTAATTTTAACGGAGCGCGCATTTTTTATATGTTAATTACCAACTGACACTAACTCACGTATTATTTTTATATTATCAAATGAAACTGCAGTTATATCAAAATGATACTGTAGTTGTGGTAAAATGAAACTGCAATATATATAAAATGAAACTGAATAACATTTCACATATTTGAGTGTATATTGTACAATGAAGCTGTAATTATATCAAAATGATCATGTAGTTGTGTTTAATAAAACTATAGTGTATATAAAATAAAATTAAATAATATTTTCACATATTTGAGTCTATAAATATCGAATGAAACTGTAGTTATATCAAAATGAAACTGTAGTTGTGTTGAACTGAAACTGCAGTGTATACAAAATTAAACTGAATAACAGAGTTACTTTTTGCGGAATGGTGCGGAACGGCGTGAAACGAATGTCGTTTCTTTTCATTAAACAAAACGACGTCGTTTTGATGCACGGTGCACGATATAATTTGCGGGAAATTGGGGACAAATAACCTGGGTTAGTTATTTTGGCGGTGAAGAGAATGTAGAGTACATGCAATTTTGAGTTGTTATACCATGCACCAGGATTCACATTTCTAGGTGGATCATGGTCCTAAATGACATATAAATTGTATATTTTTAGTATCGGAATTGTAAAATTTTTAGAATATAAATTATGTTTCTAAGTCAAAACACATAACAACTGTAGAATGAAATTTGTAAATACAATACATGATCATCAAATCCTAATCTGTTAATATTGTGTGACTGCAGTATTTGAAAAGAATTTGTAAATACAAAACAAGGTAATTAATCATATATATGTTAATATTGTGTGTTCGTAATATACAAATTATAAATTTTTGAAAAGTAAATTATAAACATTTAGTATGTAAATTCAATTCACCTATGGACCCAAGTCTATATAATAATTTACGTGCAATTTTTATGTAAATATGCAATGATGTAACATTTCAGTATTATATTATATTATGGTCACCCAAAATAGGCACTACGAAATGAAATGTTACAGTTTTGATGTTGACACCATACCAAATGAAATGTATCTCTCCCACGTGAATCGTTGCGCAATTGAATTGCACAAATTATTTTATTTAGTTAACGGAGAGACGTGTAACTATTATTTAGTGTGCACACCGTAAATTTCACTAACAAATTATATAATAAAGTAAATTAAATTAAAAAAAAAATTTTACATCAAAAAAAAATTAAAAAAAATTTGTGTGACATTTTAGTAACAGATCAATTTTCTTAACTTGATTATTAACTTCATGTTATAAGAGTGAGCATGATGCAAATTATCACAGATTTATTTTTATACTTCGTGTAATTTTAAAAGATGTGACAAAATGAAGTACAAAATCATTTTAAGAATCTCTTATATTAGTATGTAAGAAATACTTTATACGTTAATATGTCAAACCCGAAAACAAGTTAGTAAGCTTAGAAGCTTATAGAGCCCAATAGATAGAAGAACTCAAGGTGAAGTCCATGTATTAATCATGCAGAATGACTGACAAGGTGCAAATGATTGAACCAAATAGAAAAATTATGGCAAGAGATGTCTCGATTAACATCAACCTCAATTGATTCAATGAGGAATTAGGCATGTCAATTTAGCTAGCTCCTCAATTGAGTCAATTATATTTTCTCAACATACCGAAACACATTGAATTAATATCGCTCTAAGTGAAGATCAAACTCATTACCTTTTATTTGAAAGAGTCACTTCGTGCCGTTAGACCAGAAGATATTAACATTGTTACATAAAATGAAGTCCTTAGATCCGGTAGAAATTTCTCTAATTTTGATTATTGGTTCGAAAATAAAGGCAAAATCTCCTGAAATTTCAACGCCGGTTAACGATCGTATCCAATGACGTTATAAAAAACCAATTTACACGACACCGCGTCACGTCTTTCTACATAGAGGAAAAGTCAATTGGTGAAAATTTGGAGCTGGGCGTGCGGAAATGACAAAACAGTCCCTATTCTTATTTTCATTTCCATCTCCTCATCAGATACATTGAACCTGGACACACTCGCAATCTGCTTGACTGTTTCTATAAAGCCGCTTAGTACTCAACGCATCTTCCCACCATCCACAAGTCTAAGCCACACACTAATTTCATCGGTCCAGAGCTAAAGGCATCGATCGATGGCTCCAACACTTGCCGTGCGGCGCCACGAATCTCAGCCGGGAGCGGCGGCGGTGGCGGAGGAGGAGCTGAGGAGGAGGAACGAGGAGCTGGAGAAAGAGCTGAAAAACAGTCGAGACAGGGAGGAGAAGATGCGGAGAGAGATGGAGAGAATCTGGGAGAGATTGAGGGTGGCGGAGGAGGCGGAGGAGCGGCTGAGCTCGCAACTCGGCGAGCTGGAAGCGGAGGCCGTCGATCAGGCTCGAGCGTACAGAGCACGCGTTACGGCGTTGATGGATCAGCTCTCGGCTGCGAACAAGCTCATCCAATCGGCTTCTTCTGTTTATGTTAGTTGACAATTGACGATGGAGCGAGTTAACTCATCTCAGCTCATGTTTTTTTTTTTTTTTTTTTTTTCAGATTGAGATTTGATGTGAATTTTGTCTAAATCTATATATTGTATTATACAAAGTATGTTAATCCTTGTTAAAATATGCATTCCCAAATTCCACGATTGTTGGAGTCTTGGAGATCAGATAATAGCTTCCTTTTTTTACTAATTGATGATGATGGTGTACTCTATTTTATTTTGATCTAGGCATATATATATGGAGAATTTTACTTATATGATTATCATTTTTCGTCTTAATATTATTGCTTAAAACCAGAAAGTAAATGAAAGACTAGATGAAAAGAGCATAATAATGAGCCGCAAATGCTGCTTCTTTTGATTTTGGTACTTTATTTAAAGAAATGGATTAGTGGTGTCCTCATTTTGAATCGGAAGAAATAGTACTCTATTGAAGTAAAAAGTTGTGTTATGGTATTTGGACATATTACCCTTAGACTCAAAGGTATACTTATTGTCTTGAGAGGCGAGTTTTATTTTATCAATGACCATATTTAGTAAGAGCATCCACATTAGTTGGAGAGAATTGAGGAATAATGTAAGAGTGATTAGGAGAGAGAATGTGGGAAGGGGATAAAAAAAAAACAAAAAAACCAAAATAAAAAAACAAAAGCAAAAATAAAAAATAAAAAAAGAACTGTCAGGCATGCCGTTCGGCGCGTGCTTTGCACGCGCCAGTGTGGGCGGGCTGCTGTGCGCGAAACACGCACAGTAGCCCCATGTTTCTTTTTTTTTTTTTCTTCCTCTTTTTCTGTCATTATTTCCTATTTTGCAGATGAATTCTTCCCTAATTAATTCTCCCACACATTAGCTATAAACTTGAATGGAGTGAATTAATGCTACATTCTGCCCACATTATCCACTAGTGTGGATGCTCTAATATTTGGGCACTCTTTCTATATGATCTAAAAAAATAGTCATGTTATTAGCATATTAAGTTCATTAGTCAATTTTAGTTTATTGAATCACTATTAGTTGTTTGACTTTGTTAAACAATCAATATAAATATTTGATTAATTAACTTTTGGACTTCCATATGTGAGGTTGTAAGTTTGAGTTTCAGTGGGAGTGTTATTGGCTCTTTGTGCTTCAGTACGTTGAGAAAATAGTTATGAACGGATACTATATTTTAATAGAGTCAGTATCATTAAAAAAAAAATTTAACTTTTTAGTAATAACTTGTTGCTCCAAAATGCTAAAAGTCAAAAAACTATAAAAATAATTTTTTTCGATCAACTAATGCTATTAATTAACCAAATTCATTAACTCAATGAGCTAATAACTATTTATCAACACCCGCAATACCTTCTCAATTGAGTCTGACTACCTGCTTTTGTTAATAAGAATATAAGATAAGAATGGGTCAAATATATAATCCTTAACACGCCACAAATTTTGGGGTCACAGCTCGCTGATTGGTTGGAGTCTTATCCAAGAAACCAACACTTCACAATAATTCACATGGTGGTCGGTGGAGTCACAGTCTTCTTCTTAATTTATAAAATGAGCAAATTCCATAATTGTGGGATTGCTATATTTAATCTTATTCTTTTAATTTTGTCATATTACATCTTTAATTTTGAATAAATTTCACTTTTACAGGACGTTTGGTTAGAGGGGGGAATTATGTGGGAAAAGAATTGTAATTTCATGGGAGTTGAATTACTGGGAATAAAGTGGGAATTTAATTTCCAGTGTTTGGTTGACAGGAATAGAATTACTGGGAATTTCAATTCCAACGTTTGATATACATGGGAATTGAAAGGGAATAAGTAGTATAAAGTCAAAAATGTCTATTATTGTTGTTAGACATTAATTTTAAGTTAAAAAAAGAAGGGGTAATGTTGACTCATCACTATCTTTTTTTCCCAGGAATTAAAATACCAGGGGGGACATGGGATTTTAATTCCATGAAAATGGGGGAATTGCAATTCCATGGAATTGTAATTCCCTCCAACCAAACTACGGAATTTAATGGCCTTTGGAATTAGGTGGGAATTAAGTGGGAAGGGAATTTAAAATCCCTCCAACCAAACGCCCTGTTAGTCTCTAACTATTATAGTCTTATCACATTTAATCATATTTTTTTTTAATTTTGTCATATTACATCTATGACTTTGAATAACTTCCACTTTTAATCCTTGATTATTGTGGCATTATCACATTTAGTCTTATTCTTTTATTTTTGTCATATTACATCAATGACTTTCATTTGATTGTCACCATTAATCTTTTGTTAAAAATTCTATTAATTTACCGTTAGAATTGACAAATAACAAATGAAATAATCCTTATACAAAGAACAATTTTATAATCGTGTCCACCTTGCAAGGTGGACTCGATTCCACAACATAATTTGTCGTACACATTTCACTGGGGCACAAATTGTGCTGTACAACCGTGTGCACCATCTGTTTTATGTTTATAATTACTGAACTATATGTTCATAATTATAAAGTTATATATTCATAATTTTTGAACTTCATATTATAATTATTGAACTCTATATTCACAATTATATAACTATATGTTCATAATTTTCGATGTTCATATTCTCAATTGTTGAACTCTGTATTCATAAACCACATAACTATATGTTCATAATTTGATAACTATACAGTTTAGAAATTATGAATCTACAATACAAATATTATGAATCTGCAGTATAGAAATTATGAATCTACTGTATAGAAATTATGAATCTATTGTATTTAAATTATGAATCTATTGTTTATAAATTATGAATCTACAGTATAGATTTTATGAATCTACAATATAGAAATTATAAATCTATAAAATAGAAATTATAAATCTATAGTATAGAAATTATGAATTAAAATTGTATGCACCTTGCATGGTGCACACGGTTGCACAACATAACGTTGGCCAAATTATATCGTGCACCACGGTTCATAATCGATTATGCACCGTGCATCAAAACAAACTCGTTTTATTTAATGAAAAGAAACGGGATCCGTTTCGCACCGTTCCGTAAAAAGTAACTATGTTCTTCAGTTTCATTTTGTATACACTGCAGTTTCAATTCAATACAACTACAGTTTCATTTCGATATAACTACAATTTCATTCAATATTTATACACTCAAATATTTGAACATGTTATTTAATTTTATTTTATATACACTATACTTTCATTAAAACACTACTACATGATCGTTTCGATATAATTACAGTTTCATTGTACAATATACATTTAAATATGTGAAATGTTATTCAGTTTCATTTTATATAGAATACAGTTTCATTTCACCACAACTACAGTATTATTTTGATATAACTGCAGTTTCATTTGATCATTTGATAATATAAAAATAATACGTGAGGCAGTGTTGGTTTAGATACACTGTAGTGTCACTCCGTTAACGCTAACACCGCGCCATTTATTTACTTAAAAAAATGGCGTTATTTTGATGCGCGTTGCATAATCGATTATGCACCGCGGTCCACGATATAACTAGTGATAACGTTGCATACCCCTGAAATTACAAGAAATAAAATGCAATGCACCTCAATTAAGAGCCCAAATTCTAAAGCATAAACAGCCCAACGGCTGAAACAAAATTCAAAAACATATCAAGGACACAACCAATTGGACCGTTAATAAGATTAACAGTCCAAATAAAGCATAAGCCCACTTAATATTAATAAAATAATAAAAAGTTAACAGGTGTTTGGTTGGGATTAAGGAATTAGAGTGGGAAGGAATTACAATTCGGTAGGAAAAGAATAAGGTGGGAATAAAATAGAAATTCAAATTACATTGTTTGGTAGGGATGAATAGAATTATTGAGTAGGGAACGAAAGAAGTGATATAAAAACTAAAATGTCCTTGTGTTATAATAATAATAGTAATAATTAAGAATACTTTTGTCATTTCATCCCTTTTTTCCCACAACCACCAAATTGCAATTCATAACGGGTGTCATGAATTACAATTCAACAAAAGTTGAAATTGCAATTCTCTCCAACCAAACAGCATAATTATGATTTCCACTGAATTACAATTCAACTATAGCCAAATTACGTCCAATCAGAGAAACGAAATGCTCTCTAGAACAAAACCACCGGAAACTCATGTGAGAGCCGTGACGACGGCGCTAAGGACAGCGGAGGATCAAGACCTCCTGGAACGAAGCACCAAGAAACCAAAAACCACGGGAGTGGCACTAACACCGGAAGAAGAATGAGTTGATATGGATGGGATCGAACAAACAATGGGAGAAGATGGCAGGATCAATGATCAAGCCCCTCCTTATGAGATGCACCAGAAGGATGCATTGCCATGCGTGAATGGTTTGACAAATAATCAAGTGCCTGGGACTGAGTTTCAACAGAGGAATGCAACGCCTGTTGGAGGTGGCTCGGGGACACAACCTGCGACGCATCCACCACCTACTTCCTTTAGAGACATGCTTACTGGGGGAGCGTATGTGGAGAAGGAACCTGAGTACTTGGAGTCGGATGATGATGAAGTGGACCCAGACGAGGATCCAGAGTGCCCAGAAATTCCCCTAACAAGGGAAGACAAGATCAGAATGAGGAAACCATGGCGGCAATCCTTAATTGTAAAGGTACTAGGCAGAAAAGTTGGCTACACCTATCTTACTAAACGCCTGAATGCAATCTGGAGACCAAAATCAAGGATGAATGTAGTAGCGCTGGATGACTTTTATCATGTGGTCAGATTTTGGTCTGTTGAGGATTATGAGTTTGCCAAGTATGGAGGGCCTTGGTCGGTGATGGATCACTACCTAATTGTCCAGGATTGGAAGCCAAATTTCGATCCTAAGACGGACAAGACTGAACGAGTACTGGTATGGGTTCGGTTCCCTGATCTTCCAATGGAATACTATGACTATCCGTATTTAATGAAACTTGGAAGGAAAATTGGAGAACCAAAATACATTGACGAAGCCACGAGCATAGGATCAAAAGGCAGGTTTGCTCGAATGTGTGTGGAAGTTGACATTACAAAACCGCTCCTATCTAAATTCACTGCCAAAATGAAGGTGCGGAAAATAGAGTATGAAGGCATGTACCAAATTTGTTTCCACTGCGGTGTTTATGGACATGCGGCAGAAAACTGCCCCCAGAAAGTGGCGGAGGAGGAGCATGGTACGGCGGCTGCAGACGATGCTCAGGGAGACGGAGGAAGACAACCAAGTAAGGAAAGGAATCAATCAGTGCAAATCAGGCCTGAAATTGTGGAAAAATACGGAGCGTGGATGATTGCACCAAAAAGATCATACCGACAAAATCGGACGTCTAATGGAAAGAATAAAAACCAAAAAGGCAAAGATTGGGAAGGAACTAGAGGCACCAACGGCTCTATTAGTGGGGTCAAAGAAGTGCAGGTTGGAAACAAAAAAGGGAAGGAATTAGAAGATCAAGGATTTGGGGTAGCATCTACTTTTGCAGTTTTGAGTGAGGATAATGTGGAGGAAATAATTGAGCAATTTGTGGAGACTTATGAGGGTGGTCAAGATGAGAATCACGCAAGGAGGATCGAAAAATCAGGAACTAAAAACAAGGAAGTGATCAGAAGACCCAATGTGCAAATTTCAGAAAAATAATTAATGAATGATAAGAATGTGAGACCAGTGGCCATGCAATTAGCACGTAGAAACAATGTCACCTCCTCTAATGTGACAGGACCTTCCAGAAAGCAAACCAAAAGCAACCAAGCAGCTGCAGGAGACACTCACACGGTAGCCAGGGGTAATTTAACTGAGCGATCCTCGGTCAGTACCACCTATCTTAATACCAATGATATTTCCTCTCAACTGATAAGCTTAGATGAGGAAAATATGGAACATCATATGGATCCACCAGAGCCTAATGGTGAGCTTATGGAGGACGAACCATGGCATGAATGTGCGGAGGATAGTAGCCGTGGTGGCACCTCGGAAGAGGTTATCGCTTAGGCCATCCCCTGCGTTTTTTGTTTTCTTCTTGTTGTCTTTTTGTTGTTGCCCTTGTTGTGTCTTTCTATGAAGATCATAACTTGGAATTGCCAAGGCGCAGCCTCTAAGAGATTTATTAGAGCTGCCCTTACAATCATTAGGCAACACAGGCCTAATTGCTTTTGTATTCTTGAGCCAAAATCATCAGGTATAGGAGCGGATGAGACATGTGTTAAGCTTGGTTTTGACCAATGGTTACGTGTAGAAGCGGTGGGAATGAGTGGAGGTATTTGGATCCTCTGGAACGACTCCCTCAACCTAGCGATCACGCATACCAATCCTCGATTTGTCACTTTGGAAATTACAAGTAATAAAAACATGGTGTGGAGTGTTTCTATTGTTTATGCTAGCCCTGCCCATAACTTGAGACGTAACTTATGGGTGGAGTTAGGTAGACAGCAGTGCAGCATGCATGAAGCCTGGGTTACTCTTGGGGACTTCAACTCAATCACAAATAGTGAAGAAGTTAATTGCCCGGAGAGTTTCAATGAAAGACGCAGCAAAGACTTTAGAGAGTGGATTAGCCGAGAAGGTCTCATTGATCTGGGATTTAGCGGAGCGCGGTATACTTGGAGACGTGGAACGACTGTTAATACTTTCAAAGCAGCCCGCCTTGATAGATGTTTATGTACGGAAGCTTGGCTTGATTTGTTCCCGAATGCAGCTTTGATGCATCTACCAAACTTGACTTCTGATCATAACCCGATTATGCTGACCCTGGAGGATAAGATCATCAACAACAAGCCGAGAAGATTCCATTTTCAGGCAGTTTGGGGGTTACACGAGGACTTTGGGAATCTTGTCTCTAGCACTTGGAGGAATTCTTTCAATAGTGACTTTGACTCTAAACTCAATTTAATGAGAGAAACCTTGCAATCGTGGAGTAAGACTGCAATTGGAGACTTAGAAAAAAAAAAAAGGAAACGGATTATTGCTAGGATCGACGGAATTCAGCGAGCTAGAAGCTATAGAAAGAAAGGAGGGTTGATTAAGTTAGAAGCAAAACTGAAGAACGAGTTAGATGAAATTCTCTATCAAGAGGAGGTTGTTTGGTTCCAAAGGTCGAGAGAAGAGTGGATAACGTCCGGTGACCGCAATACTAAGTACTACCATGCCATAACGAAAGTTAAAAAAGCAAACTCCCAAACTGCGAGCTTAAAGGATAGTAGTGGGAGTTGGGTCTCTGATGAGGATCAAATTAAGAAAATGATGCAGGATCACTTTCAGAATATCTTCACGAGGGATAACATAACTTCAAATACAAGGTATGATTTCCCAAACTTAAAACCACTTGAGAGAACTAATGTTTCTTTTTTATGCAGGAGAGTCACTAAGGAGGAAATAAAGAATGCTTTATTCGAAATGGCCCCTTACAAGGCACCAGGCCCGGATGGCTTCCATGCTGGCTTCTACCAAAAAACTTGGAGTGACATCGAAGGGGACTTATCTCGCAAAATTATGGAGGTTTTCACCACGGCAAAGCTGCCAACTAGCTGGAACGACACGCTTCTGGCGTTAATACTGAAAGTACAGCATCCGGAACTTGTCACCCAGTTCAGACCGATCAGCCTTTGCAATGTCAAGTATAAAATTATCACAAAAATAATCACTAACAGGTTGAAGGAGGTCATGACCCAAGTAGTGGGAGATGAGCAAAGTAGCTTTGTCCCACAACGTCAGATCATTGACAATATTGCGGTGTACCAAGAGCTTCTCCATACCATGAGAACAAAAAGGAGGGGGTTAAAGTCCATGACTCTAAAAATTGATCTAGAGAAAGCCTATGATAGGCTTTCTTGGGATTTCTTGCATGAGACTCTACAAGGCTTAGGCATGGAAAGTCATTGGATTGACATTATAATGGAGTGTGTAAGGTCCCCAAAGCTTGCGATACTCTGGAAGGGCTCACAATTGGATTGGATTACACCCACGAGAGGCATCAGACAAGGAGACCCAATCTCCCCCTATCTTTTTGTGCTTTGCATGGAACGTTTGAGCCGGATGATAAAAAGATGTGTCCAGGAGAAAACATGGAAAGGGGTTAAGCTCTCAAGGTATGGACCTGAACTTACCCATCTCTTTTTTGCTGATGATATGCTTTTGATTGCAGAAGCATCCGTAGAACAAATGCAGGCGATCAAACTTTGTCTACAAAATTTCGAGGATGCCTCAGGCCAGAAAGTCAGTATACAGAAGTCACAAATCCATTTTAGCAAAAATGTTGATCCTACTTTGGCACAGGCCATCACGCAAGAGACAGGTTTCGCTCATACGGATAATATGGGAAGGTACCTTGGCGTACCTTCAATTCATGGGAGAGTGACTCATAATACTTTTGCGCCTCTATTGGAACGAATAGATGGAAGGCTGGAGGGATGGAAAGGGAAAAATCTGACGTTGGCAGGCCGAATAACCCTCGCCCAAAGTGTACTGAATGCTACGCCTTACTACATGATGCAATCCATGCTCTTCCCTAAAGGCGTATGTGACGCTATAGAGAAGATGATTCGACAATTCGTCTGGAGAGGAGGCATGCACTTAGTTAACTGGGAAGCAATTACAAAACCGAAAGATCAAGGTGGTATAGGACTCAGAAGGTTAAAGGAAATGAATTTAGCTTTCCTAACAAAGCTGGGATGGAGGCTTCATACGGAGAAACATAATCTCTGGGCTAGAGTCATTAGGGGCAAATATATGCATAATTCGGAAGACATTGCTCGTCTAAAGAAAAATGGGAGCTCTAACCTCTGGAGAGGAATCTGTGATGCCCAGCCCATCCTTTTAGAAGGAATGTGCCGTAATGAAGGGAACAATGATTTCAGCTGGAAACTTGAACCTAATGGACGTTGCTCGGTCAGTACTGCTTATGATATTGCACTCAAAACAAACTCTGAGGATAAGGATCCTATCTGGGCTAAAATCTGGAAGCTAAAACTGCCTAGGAAAATCAATACGTTTGTCTGGCTTCTAAAACATAGGAGGCTAATGACCAATGTGGAGAGGAAACGGAGAGGCTTCACGGTAGATGCAAGATGTACGTTCTGCCACGTGCAAGACGAAGATATATTGCACTGCCTTCGAGACTGCGATGCGGCAAAGGAACTATGGGAAGTTTTCATACCTTGCAGGGCTAATAGGTGGTTCTATTGTGTGAATTTTGATACTTGGCTTAATCGTAATGTAACAGGTAAAATCAAAGGCGTAAGAGATGGAGACTGGACAGTGCAATTTGCGATAATTGCATGGTGGACTTGGAAATGGCGTTGCAGCAGGATTTTCAAAGATGAGAATTGGAGTGTGGCAAGAAAAGTTGACTGGATCAAGGATCAACTGTTGTATGTAACTCAGGCTTATGCCCGACAGAAGCCGCCTAAGGCAACTTTACATAAGACTGTGGAACGAAGGATCACCAAACCTGACTGGGTAGTGCTCAATACGGACGCTTCCTTCTTCCCTTCGAACTACATGACTGGATGCGGAGGTATGCTCAGAGACTATAACGGGAAATGGATCAAGGGGTTTAGTTGCATGACGAGAACTGAAAATGCTACTGAGGCAGAACTTTGGGCGATTTACTTGGGGCTCAAGTGGGCTTGGAACCAAGGGAACCGGAAGATCCACCTTCTGAGTGATTCCAAACAAGCGGTAGAGTGGCTCAATGAGCAACGAGATATACTGGGCAACTGCGGGATCTTAATTAGATGGTGCAAGGATTGGATGAAGAAAGATTGGTCAGTTATTGTTGAACATATCCCCCGTGAGGATAACATGATGGCAGATTGGCTGGCCAAGGAAGCCCCCAGAAGGCATTACGATTGGTTGGAGTTTCACCTTCCTCCGAGAGAAATTTGTGATAAGCTGAGTGCCAATGGAGAAATCCATGTGTCTGCTAACGTTAGACATTAGCGTTAGTTGGGTACTCCCCCCTTCCTTCTTCCCAAAAAAAAAAAAAATTACGTCCAATCAAACTGGCAATAAATATTGACCAACTCTAAATTTCCTAATCGCATAAGCCACTACGCAATACTCCAATCGAACGCAGCCCGCACTGAACGTCGTAGGCGACTTACCGCCACCGTAGCCTCACCGTCGTCTACCATTGAAGTCCGACCGGCGACCAGAGGTATGGGGCTACTTTCTTTTTATTTTCTAAAACCTCTATCTTTTTTCTCCTTTTGTTTGTTGCCATGGCTTTTACCAAGTATACCAGAGGTATGTTTGATTTTTGCTTCTGTAATTTTGTTTATGATTGTTGAAAATTTGAAATGTTAAATGTAGTGGAAAACACGGTCATTTTTTTTTTTTTTTTTGAAAGATCTTGTTGGAACAACCAGGAATGAAACATTCCAGTTTATTAAACTGGACGTTTCTGGAATTTCATTCCAGTTTGTTTAAACGTTTATGTGTTGAATATTTGAAAGCATTGTTTTAATAATTTTTGTTTTCAAATATTAACTATACAAATTGAAAATTAGAAAATGTTGAAAATTGGGGATAGTAAACTGAACAACTAAAAACCGAACCCACCAAGCTTTAATATTAAAATGGTTTCATTTTTTTAATACCGAAATACCAAAAAAAAAAAAAAAAAAAAAAAAAAAGAACTTTGATTGATGTAAGTGCTTACTGCATTTCTGCTGCTAATCTCTTCTCCCTTCATTGTCAATTTAATTACTTCCTTTTCTAATTTGTTTTTCTATTCTGTTACCCCTCCAATCCAATCTTGTTCTGAAATCATCCAATGGAATACATCACCCTTTCTTTCGATTTCCCAATGTCTTGTAGTGTTCTGATGATTCGCTTTTTGCAGCGAAAGGGTTACAATTATGCCGTCTCTTCAAACAGCACTGCCTCCCGAACTTGCCAATAACACCATCCGAGTGTGTTTCCTTTTCATTACTTTGTATTTTTTCTCCATTTCCACCATTAATACCTTATTTTTGCTTTCCATTTAATTTGTTTATTTTCTGTGTTTTAGCTCTATCGCGAATGTCTTCGTCGAACTAAGTATATTGGTAGTAAGGTATGCTATTTTATTTTATTTTATGTTTTTTCTATTTTCAGGCCTGACCTATTTGTTTCCTCCTCCCATTGTTTAAAAATCCATTCTTGCTGGTATTCTCTAGGATTGATTATATTGTTGAAGTGTTTGTTGTTGTAAGTTCATCTGTATAAGTTTTGGTTATTCTTGATTATGTTACTTTGAGGAGTGAGTATCAGTATTTGTACTAGTAATTGCATTTCTGATGTTATTCTGAATCCCAAATGCAAAACACTCAATATATTCGGCTCATCATTTTGAGTGACGAGAGAAATCTATAGTCACTATCCATGTGTGTGCACTAGGTAAACCCTAGCCGGCAAAGAACTAACTAGCCTAGGTTGTCCATAGCTGACCAACTCAAACTAAGAAGGCCAATAGGCCACTCCCGTTAGGAGTCGAACTTTTAACCTTGTGGTTATCAAGTCAACAGCTCGTGATATTTGTTCGTATGTGGTTGGCCTATGCTGTTGCCAAAAGCTCTAATCTTTGTCATTCAACTTTCTTTTATGAATTATTCCTGCATATTCATGGTGCGTCTGAACTTTTTGAGCAGTGGTGTCTACTTATTATAATTACGTTTGTGCCTTTGTTGAGAGTGATTCACCTGGTCTTCCATAGGTACAGGAATGGTTTTACGTTCTAATGTAGTCTTGGAGAGAACTTACCATTTTAGCGGTTGCTATTATGATGTTACCATGCAGCAATACAACACAAAGCTACTCATTGATATGGTAAGGCAGCAGTTCAGAAGGAACATGCACGAGAAAGATCCAGAGAAGATTCAAAAGCTCAAGGACGAGTGAGTTAACCCGCTATTGCCCTTTTCTTTATACATGTCAAAATTGGCAGAGCTTGTTGACTCTATTGAACTTCATTGCTTCAATAATGTTTGTTAGTGTAGCTTAGAAATCCCTTGTTCTGCCTTGCCAATACCACCAATTCTCACGGTTTGTGTACCATTAGCCTGCACAATCATTTATTTTTCTTCACCATTAGCCTGCACAATCATTTATTTTTCTTCCCGCGTGTTTCTGGGAGTGCTAATGTAGCTGTTTGGTTCTGCAGTGCTGCAAGAGGCCTCATAAATCACATGTTATACGAGTCTGAGCAGTTGAGTGGCCGGAAATTCAGCAAGAGCTCATAGAGAGCGTTTAAACCCTCGCAATCGGCAGTTTCAAAGCACCTCGGCCTGCATCTCTCCATCGATATGAAAGCAACACTAACTTGTAAACTAATTTCTTTAATAGCTTGTCCTTTTTTATAATAATGGCAGTAGTTATTTTTTTTAAAAAAAAATTGTTAACTGGACTTTTCGAATGAACCATTGTTTTGAGAAATACACATTTCTCTTCACATGTCCCATTACCAATTGTCATGCATCACATAGTACTATTCCAATCATGCATAGGACACTTCAATCTTCTCCTTAATTTCAAAACAAAATCCAATTTCACCCATTTGGTTTACACATCCCTGTATCCAGCTTTCATTTGAACTTTCCTATTTTTCATTCATTACCCCACCCCCCATTTTTTTGTTTTTTTGTTTTTTTGTTTTTTTGTTTTATAGGCTTGACAATGAATCTGCTAGCTATTTAGATGTGTGTTATTGCATTTCCATGGTGGAGGAAGTGCAATATCGCCATCTTCTTAGTGGATAAGCTTTATGGGGTTTTGCATCAATTTTGAACTTATTCTGAACTTTATGGTCTTTCTTTTGGTTGGTAAATGGGGAGAAACTTTATACTCTGCAGTTACAAGTATCACATTGGTCTATGATCTGTTTGATCCTTGAAGGAATGAGAAATTGTTTTTCCTATTAAAGTATGTAACAGTGTCAAGAGTTAGAAATCCTAAAGGATTAAAAATCTTTATTTACGACCGTTGTATTATTCAAAATTTTAATGTTTTTTGTTATGAAATTATTACTGCTTATAATCATTTTATTATTATTATTATTATTATTATTATTATTATTATTATTATTATTATTATTATAGTGTATATTCTATATACTATATATATGATGCAAATACTAGTTATTCTTAATTGCCAGATTGCATATGATAATTCAATTTTGAAGCTTATTTTACATTATTACACATGTTTCTATCTAGTCTAGAACTGATCATACCACCCTAATATGATGCTTTACTGCTCAGTGTGCACATATGAGGAGGAGGAGGGGGGGGGGGGGGGGGGGGGGGGATGAATATGATGTACTAAAGGCTAAGAATTGGCAACCAAAAAAAAAATAATTTCTTAGAACAATGAAACCAGGTCAAGGTGAAATATGAAACTAAGTAATAGTGCCAGCATTCGACAACATATGGATTACAAACTACAAACTCAAAACTCCTCAAAACTCATCATAATGCTAATGTATCACTAGCTGAATCTTTGTTTTGCTTTGAGATCCGGGTCCCTAAATGAACACAAAAACGAGGAAACAAAAATGAGCGATGGTCTGTTGTGGCAAATCCAAGAAAACATGCGTGTCAAAAAAAAAAGCATTGTTCTAGATCACCTCTGTATTTGATCAAGAATGAGAAGCCTTGGTCCTGGAGGAATCTTCACATCTTGAAGAGCACTAAAACCATAACGACATATGAGATCCCGTATGGAAATGCAAAGACGCGTATTTAAATGGTGAAAATTAGCTTACCTATCATTCAGTAAAGGCAAAGTGCTATCGGTCAGCATACCCTTCTTGAAGTTTTTTTCGTACCTCTCCAGGCCAAGGCTGGTTAGCATTGATCTAGTCTTGACATAATGAATATCTTCTGCGGGTGGCTGTGAAAACTGCTGTCCCAACTGCATCAACCAAATACAAACTTGTTGTCAAAAAAAAAACAAAAACCAAATACAAACTTGTTTTCACAAACAAACTCCCGAACAAATCGTATTACTACGTGCAAATTGTCAATACACACACTTGGCTAAGTGTGTTCATAAAAACTATTCCCTCTCCCCTCACCACAAATAGAAAAGATGAGAAATGATAAGCATCTGTTGGGAACTATTAAAACGCTTGAATAGGCAAATGCTCATTTCTAGTTCTAGATATACATAGGCACTACTTGCTTCAATTAATTATTGAAGTCCATGCCACTCAAACTAGAGCAATTACCTTGAAAAGTCCACCTTGAACAAGTGCAAAGAATACGCCACTTTGTAAAGCACCAGCCACTGGATTTTGGCCGCCACTCACGCCACTAACTAAAGAAAACAAGACTCCAGAACCAAATGCAGCTGTCATACTGCAATTAAAAGACTTAATAATCTTCAAAGATGCACTTTGTAACAACATGTAAGGACAGCAGAAAAAGGAAAGAAAACTGAATAAAACATTAATGGCATTACAAATAAATGGTTTTGAGAAACCAAATATCAGGAACCATAAATTTATCAACACCATATAACATAGTCTACATTGACGTAATTCTTTTGAGTCCATAAATTGCAAGTTTCAATAAACCAATGAAAGATCATTGAGCCCTTTGTGAAAAGGCCATGATTGTAGAGCCACGCACCTCAATCAAATTGAGAATGAAAAGTAGAAACAATTCTAGTTTAGACAACACTTTGTCTCGCCCTTTTAATCCTCCAAAACTACATAATGCAGCACATTAGTTTTGGGAAAAGTATGCGAGAATTCTTTAGTAGTTGTATGTATGGATGTTCCTTATTATCGTTTCCATGAAGAGCTCATTAAGTGGCATATACAAATCTTATACGAAAGGCAAAAGATAGATTTAAAAAAAAAAAAAACACACACACACACACACACACACACCTTGTCTGAATATCCTCCTTGCCTCTCAATCTTTTCATGACACAAGAAATACCAGCATTTGAACCAGCCATGACACCAAAGTTCCGGGCTTGAATCCAGGGGCCACCTGAAAGTGCCTGAAAAGGAAATTCAGATTCAGATGCATATGATCAAGCTCAAACTCAAATTCATTTCAACACAAAATTCAAATCAATGATCTTTGAGCAACTAGAATACCAAAGTGTGTTATTCAACCCAATAAATACGCAAAATAAACAAATACTCTATGCACTCATACAGATTACAGAAGACAAATGGATAAAGATAGAGACGGACCTGGGCTTGTTGAAAGGCATTCATGACATTGGGATCGAAATTGGCCCCGGGAGGAGGGGAGGACATGGAGCTAGATAGGTCCGATGAGAAATTCCCCAGGAGGCCGCCCAGGAAAGCGCCTTGGGCGAAGTTGGTGGCAGTCACGACGGCGGCTTCAACAGGCAAGGATTGCTTAGCTAGCCAGTTCTTGAATCCCTCCTCAATTTCCTTATACTTGGCCTGAAACTGCTCAATAGGATTCTGTGCGTGCATTTGAACTGCCATGATTTGCTGTTTTCCTTCTCCCATCTCAATTTCACAGCTAAAACCCTAGCTTTCGCTGCTATTCCTCCTCTCGACTCTCCCAATTCCGGCCTTAAACCCTTATCAAGACGGTTGAGCCGGGGAAAGTGACAAAAACCTCGTAAATTTCCTTATCGTACTGGATCTTTTCATTTACCCACTCTAACTTTCGTTACACGTGTTGTTTGGTAAATAGTGTTAATTGATTGTAGGAAAATATTTAATAAGTTAGTTGATTGATTACATATAAAATGATTCTTTTAAAAAATTGATGAAACCTGCTTTCTTCAAATAAGTGTTTTCTCTCCTTTTTTTCATTGTAAATGCCCTACGACTTCATTCTTCGGCTGACGCTTTAATGGAGGGTTGAGCCGGCGGTGCCATTAGTAGACTCCATCCTCTGGCTGGTTTAAGAATAAACGTTAGATCTGAGATTATCTCTGATAGTTTTTTCGGAGGAAGGCGTGAGAGACTCTCCAAATCTGACAGGTTTTCTATCATCTTTTTGGTTCTGCGTTATCTCTTTGTTCCTTTGACTAGTTTGTTTTCTCTCGTCTCTCTGGCGAGTGTTTCCCTCTCGTTTCTTTGGCGAGTTTTCCTCTCGCTTCTTTGGCGAGTTATCATCATAAGCGTGAAATGGTAAAACGGTCACATCATAGTTAGGCTTGGCTATGTCTAACCAAATCTGTGAAAAAGCACCGAGTTTATCCAACAACTTCGGGCTTCAAATTTATAAGACCATCCGTGATCTAAATTTTCTATAACATTGTTAGAAAATTTGTTTCTATGTCCGACGATAAAGAATGCACTGTCATTCTAATGATCTGTATTGTAAACATTTCTGTTTATGATTAATAAATTAGCCTTTTATTTTCTAAAAAAAAATTGATTGAAAATTTTGTTTTGAACAAATTTTTAAATTTTAACATTTTAAAATTGTAAAAAGTTATGAAAAATTAATTAATTAAATATTTATACTAATTATTTAATTAAGTCAAACAAAATTGATTAATAAGCTAACTATATTATCAAAGGGCCTTTATAATCTTCTTTTTTTTTTTTTTAACAAATTACACTTTATACTATGTAGTGTAAGCAACGGCTAATATAATTCGATAGAATAAATTTTAAATACGTAAACCAAATTTAATGTCAGGTTTACTTGTTTATATACATAATACATAATAATAGATATTTTAAATCAATATGAATATTATATTATGTGTAAAATTATACTTAATTTAATTATTGCATAAATAACAGAAATCACACAGGAAATAAATGGTGGCAAATACAACACACCCAAATAGATAGTAGTATTAAAGGGTAACTTGAGTCGCGAGTAGAGAGAACGAAAATTATATTAGTGAGAAATGAATATATGTTTTTGCATTAGAAATGCATTGAGTTTGATAGTGAGGTTATGAGCAATCTAACATAGGCTCAATTTATTTTGAAAATCAATGAAGATTTAAACACGTGAAGGTCTTCGATGTGGAAAACTAGTTTATAAATTACTCTTAAAAAGATTAAAGAAAATAACGAGTTATAAAATTATCTCGCCCTTCAATTTTTAAAGCACTTTAAGAAGTAACAGGTTATGGTTGACATTACATTTTTTGTGTAATTTGTTAGTTATTATACAATAAGGGGTGAATGTGCACCATAAAAATTATGATTATGTTATAATTAATAAAGTACTATAAATTAAATAATGAATTCTCATCATGTACTATACTGATATATACATACGACTATACGAGTACATAATAATATATGATTCTTTCATTTCAAACTAGCATGCGATGTTGTTAGCAGAATATAAGGTGATAAAGATGATGAGAACCAATGTCAGGAAGGGGTGAATGGCCGTGGTTGTCGAGGACGACGAAACCTGCGAATAATCCGTCGTCATTACATACTTCTGGTCGGCGGTTTCTGCGCCCGGCGGCGAGCGTATTGCGCCGGTGGGGCAGAAGACGATGGCGTATTCCGAAGCTTTGCAGGTGAAGGTGCTGGTGCCGTCGTCAAAGGCGTAGCTGTAAGCTCTGGGACAAGCCCGCTTGAAGATGGCTGAATAGAACGACGGCTTGCAGGTCGTCGGATTCGCAAACTCGCCGCTGCAGCAGTATTGCGCTAGCCCGAATGCTTCGCAAGCGCTCTTGCACCCAACTACTTCGCCGTCGCCGCCGCCGCCGTACACTTGAAGCTCTTTCGGACAACCTGCAAACAGTACCGTTCATATATAACCTCATTTAATTTAAGAACATATATATATACACTACTGGAAATTATGGAATTTTCAATCACTTGAAAGTGATCTTAAAACAAATGGAAAGTAAAAGATAGTCAAAAATAGTAATAAATATTTTTTTCAGATGCCAAAAGTGATCGAAACAGGGTCTTCGACATGATTTAAGATCTGATCGGAAATTCCACAATTTCTAGTAGTGTTATATATATATATATATACTATACTATACCCATGTTGAGATTGGAAAGGCAGCCGGTGGCATTGCATCCTCCGAGCACTCCCTGCGGGGCGGCGACCATGGGGAGGTTGTAACCGTCGACGATGCTAACATCGTAGAAGTCTTTAACGTCCCCTTGGCCGAGCGTTATCTCGAAGAGGGAGGCGGGCGGGGTGGCGCCCATGCCGCCGCATTCCAGCTTCCCTTGACAATCCCCGGTCTGACAAGAACCAACGCCGGTGGCGTCAAAGCTACACCCAGTCCTAGCCCAAATGCGGCCGGACCACCCCGCCGCGCTCGGGATCTTGACGCTCTCGCCGGAGTCCAATTGAAACCCCGTCGTCGGAAGCGGAGGCGCCCCGGAGCCGGACAGCGTCGCCGGCCATATCGTAAACGGGCAGTTATTGGTAACGGTAAAAGTAGAGGCCGCGAAACCGCAAGAGAACAATGCCGCAGAGATGATGATGAGAAATAATGGGTTCCGAGACGCAAAGACGACGACCAGCATAGTATTATGGTTTCTTGTTTACACGGCGGCGCAGTGGCAGAATATGAATCCCGGAGGCGTATTTGTACCGGGAAAGATTCCAGAGAAATTCATCTCATCTATCTGCCGCAAGATAACACGTATGGGATGGGTTTAGAATTTGGAGAAGCAATTCCTTTCTTGGGATGATCTTTGATTGAAAGCAATTAAGATAAGAACTGATATTGATGCACAGTCCGATACAGAGAATCATCAGATTGCCTCTTGGATCTGCGAATTATATATCTTAGCTTGGAAGTGAATCAATGGTCACCATAATGCAAAAAGGTGACCATGTTGAAAAGCTAAAGGTTATCCTAAGATTCCCTACCAAATTCTAGTACCTAACCTGCAACACTATACAGTTTAAGAAGCCTCTACTACTTCCACTGTTTTAACAATTTGTATTCACCATTTATAGTTAACTTCAACTGTTAGTTATTTTCTTCATGAATTTAATTAGAAAAAAAAATTGGAATGAGATAAATTAGTCAAAGTTACCGAGTATTATATTTGACAAATTAATGAAATTATAGAATGAACCAGATTCTATCTTGCATTGTAGGTCTAAAATAGCTTTCACATCATGTATTTATGGTTAACATAATATGTTAACTACAGATAAATAATTTATTGTTAAAATATTATGTGTTTGCAGTTAATATTTTATGCATTTATAATTATTATATTATGTATCGGTAGTTAATTCAATTTAATCTATTAATTTTAGGTTGTCAAGTGTAAACATACCATTTTTATCCATGATATAATAATTGGCTATAACTGATTTGTTCAAGTAAAAAAAATCAATAAGCCCCTTCTATTGGCAAATTATGTTGTGCATCCGTATGCACCATGCATGGTGCATACGGATGCAAAAACGACGTCGTTTTATTAAAAACGCGCGTCTCCCCTTAAAAAAAAAATCAGGTTCGATTCTCAGCAACAACATATGAACTAAAATTCCAGAATCTATGAACTATAATTCCAGAATCTATGAACTAAAATTCCAGAATTTAATATATGAACTAAAAATTCCAGAATCTATGAACTAAAATTTCAGAATCGATAAACTGTAATTCCAGAATCGATGAACTATAATTCCAGAATCAATGAACTAAAATTCCATAATGAATGAACAACATAATGTTGTTACTGGGAATCGAACCTGATTTTTTTTTTAAGGAAAGACGTGCATTTTTTATAAAACGATGTCGTTTTTGCATCCGTATATACCATACATGGTGCACCGTATGCACCATGCATGGTGCAACGGATGCACAGTATAACTATCCCCTTCTATTGGTGTGCAAAATAACCAGACCAATTGAAAACTCGTGGATTAATAGTCAAATCGTCAGAAAAATTCATTTATTGGTTAGGTAGTTAAAAAAAAATGAGTTATTTCAATTTTTTTAAATATCGATAAAAAATCAATGATTAACCCAATAAAGAAAAGTTTGCTGTGGGAGAGACAAAAGTTACTAGCTGATTTCATAACATAGTTAGTTTATCAATCAATTCTTACTTATTTGATTATTATTAACTGTTTAATTTGATTAAATAATTGTTTAATAATTAGTTTTTTGAGGAAAAATTATTTTACATATAATTAACTATTAATTAATAAATAATTTACTAAATATCTTTTTACGATCAGCTAATCTTATCAACTAGTTAAACTCACTAACAGCTATTAGCTAACAACTATTTACCAAACACCATACTATCTAACAGTCCAAGGTAAATACTAACGTTTTTTAAGCCCAATTAACATTGTATTAACATTCTTCTGGGCTTTAACCTTGGGTTTGTATGATTTGGGCAGCCCAAGTGTAGCTAATGTATACATGGGCTTTTACAGGCTACCCGGATAAAATAAAGGCCCAAATATTATATCTACATTCTTTCTACAACTCCTTCACAGCTTTAAGTTTCGTCACTCGTAAATTTATCATGCATTAGTTTATTGATACCCTAAACGGCGCTACGGCTATCGACGATTCGGCAGACTGCGCCTCCCCCACCTTCACTCGCACAATCAATCATACATCTGTTTGGTTGAATTCTCGATTTTCCGTCACTGAAGCGCTGGACAGCGGACGTAGCAACCACTTAACGCCGGGCAACATCTCGCAGTTTCCACTTTTCCGGTGACTCGTGAGGTAACTAGGTAAGAGGCTTCTCCTTATTTTGAACTACGATTAAGGCTAGGGGTGAGCAAAATATCAGTTCACTGAGTCACAAAGTAAATTTTTAATTTTTAAATATTAAAATTAAAAGGGATTTCATACATTCATGGCGACTCTCTAGATTTCATACATTGAATTTTTTACATATTTCATACAAAATCGTATCTTGTTCACGGGACTCTTATTGTTTAGTGTTTGAAAATTAATTCTGGAGCCTTGACAGTGCGTTATTGTGTTTGAAAATTTTAAGTTTTCTTTAATTGTTCGTTAATATTTTTTATTTATTTATTTTTTTTTTTGTAAATTTTTAAGAAATAACGAATGGAGACACTGTGTTTGTATCACTCTGTTTGAGAAAATTGATTCTGGAGTATAAGTGTGTAAATTTTCAAACGGTGTGTATCATGGTCAGAGGCGGACCTGCCAGGGGTAGCTGCCCCCAGCCCAAAATTATTCAGCCCAAAACGACTTCCTTTTGGGGCTGTTATATATATATATATATATATATATATATATATATATATATATATATATATATATATATATATATATATATATATATATATATATATATATATATATATATATATATATATATATAATTTTTTTTTTTTTAAATTCATTTGCTTGCTGTGGACTTGCGTGAGACGCCACCAGTCCACCACCGTTCTTCTCTTCTCTTCCGTTTGCGGTCTCTCTCAGCCACTCACCTCTCGTCTCTGCCGGACTTCTCGTCGCTCTCTGCCTCCCGTCGCCGTCTGCCCTCAGCCTCTTCAGCGCCACCGCCCACCACTCCGTTGCCTCGCAAAGTCGCAACTGCCAGCCGCCAGGTAAGGTTCAACTCCGTGTCTCCGTTCTCCGTCCTTCTCAGTTCTCACCCTTTGTTTGTTTAATTTGCTTTAATTTGCTGGTTTAATTTATGTTCAAATGTTCAATTCTTGCCCTAAATCCTAATTTGATTTATGTTTGCCCTAAATCCTAATTTGATTGAATTTAGGCATAATCTGATAATTTTTTATTTAGCTATTCTCAAATGAGGAATGAGGAATGAGGAAATTTTTGATAATGGAAGATGAATTAGAGGGAGGATTCGTTATTCATTTAGTTGCTGAAGCAACAAATGTTCCCTGGTTTTCAGAAGGGGAATATAATGGTTGATTATACATGATGATTCTTGTCATATGTAAACAGTATGTCTGTATTATTCTGTGAGGAATGAGGAAATTTTAGATAATTTCTAATTGGCATAATCTGAATAATTTTGGGGGAATTGGGGCTAAAAAAAATTTGCTTTAATTTGAAATCCTAATTTGTTCAAATGAGGCATAATCTGAAAATGAGTAATTGGCATAATCTGTTGTTCAAATCCTAATTTGTTCAAATGAGGAATGAGGAAGCAATCTGAATATTGCTACTGTATAATCTGAATGTCTCAATTATAATTGGCATAATCTAAATATTGCTACTGTATTATTCTGTGATTTCTTAATTCTGCAAATTATGTTGGTTGTCAATTTGTCATGAATAATGAATTATATGTTAATATGTTATTCGTTTGTTGGAAATTTGGTTCAGTTATGAAAATTTTTTTAAAAAGAAAATCAACTTTTGAGGATTCATCTAGTCAGGGTAGTCCCGAAGTGTCAAGTGCAAGGCCTCGTATCGAATTTAACATAGATGAACTTGAAGTTGATCCGGCTAAAAGGAAAAGTATTTATGAGTATCATATCAATAATAGAGATATTGTGCGACGAAGATATCTACATTATAATATATTTTGTATTTTAACTATCTTATCTGTATTTGAACATTTTTGAATTTATTTTCCCTGTGCTTCTTTGCCCCCCACTGAAGAAAAATCCTGGGTCCGCCACTGATCATGGTATGTTTAAGTGTTTAACTAGTATAATTTTTCTGTAACCAAGTTGTAGCATTTACTTGGGTCAATTTTGGTATGTTATGATGGTCAAAATTTTCAATCCGTGCTCACCCCTAACTAAGGCAATATTAACTGCTTTCGGTGTAAGGAAGAAACCGTATGCTTTTATCACAAAAAAGTTCAAATGCTTAACCTTTTTCTGAAATTTGAAATTAGGGTAGTGGCTGCAGACATTGCCAGTGACCTGAAACCGAAACGATACAGCCATACAGGTATGAAGTTATTTGAAGGTGACGACGATGATGTAGAGAAGCTGAACAAAATCGAGATAAACAAGGAGTTTGCTCGCCGATTCGAGCACAACAAGAAGAGAGAGGACCTGCAGAGATTCGAGGAATTGAAGAAGAAGGGTCTTGTCGATGAAGATGACTCAGACGAGTCAGAAGATGATGATGACGAGGAAGACTTTGGTAAGCCAATTAGTGAAAAAGACGCAGAGTTCTTTAATGCTCTAATTAAGATCAGAAACAAAGACCCCATTTTGCAAAACAAAGATGCTAAATTATTTGAGTCTGAATCTGAGTCCGAGCCTGATTCTGAGGCTGATGATAAGAAGAAAGAAAAGGCTAAGAAGAAGCCAATGTATTTGAAAGATGTAGTGTTTAAGCATTTGGTAGAGGAGGGGCCGGAGTTCGAAGATGAAGATGAAGAGGGTAAGGATAAGAAGAAGGTGACGACATACTCAGAGGAGCAAGAGGAGCTGAGGAAGGAGTTCCTGGATGCAGTAGAGAACATGGAGATGGATAATGAGCAGGATGGAGAGGACTTCTTTAAGGTAAAAGAGAGAGGTGATCAGGATGTTGAGGATGACGACGGCGACGATGGGGAGTTCTCCAAGAAGTTGGATGAGTATTTTGGGGAGGATGATAAGTTAGATGAGAATGACCGGTTTCTGAAAGATTATTTCAGGAATAAAATGTGGATGAATAGTGATGAGAAGGGTGGCAAGGAAGATCATGAGGGATTTAAATTATCAGAGGATGAGGAGGAGATTGAGAAGCAGGAGGATTTTGAGAGGGATTTCAATTTCAGGTTTGAAGAGAATGCTGGTGATAGGGTATTGGGACATGCAAGGAAAGTAGAGGGTTCGGTAAGGAAGAAAACCAATGCAAGGAAATTGCAGAGGGAGAGGAAGGAAGAGAGGATGGCAAGGGAAGAGGAGGAGAGGAAGGAGGAGTTGAAGCGACTGAAGAATTTGAAGAAGAAGGAGATGAGGGAGAAGCTTCAGAAGATTAAGGAGATTGCAGGGATTGGAGAGGATGGGGATTGCTTGTTAGATGAGGATGATTTGGAAGAGGAATTCAATCCAGAGGAGTATGATAAGAAGATGAAGAATGCATTTGGAGAGGCTTACTATGAGGCAGAAGATGTGAACCCTGACTTTGGGAGTGATAGTGATGAGGATGCAGATGAAGGTGATCTTGAAAAGCCTGATTTTGACAAGGAGGATGAGTTACTTGGGCTTCCAAAGGGATGGGATGAGACGAATCAGCCACGTGATGGGTTTTTATCAATTAGGGAAAGAATTTTGAAAAGCCAGGAAAATACAGGCGAAGAGCACGAAACAGTAGATGATCAAGTAGATGAAGAAGATGGGGTGTCCAAAGAAGGTAAGCGGAAAAAGAAGCGAAGGAAGACTAGTGTTGTCATGCAGGCAGTTAAGGATCAATTAATGGAGGAATATTATAAGTTAGATTACGAGGATGTGATAGGTGACTTAAAGACTAGGTTTAAGTATAAACCTGTCAATGCTAAAAGATTCGGCTTGAGTACTGAGGAGATGTTAATGTTGGATGACAAGGAGTTGAATCAATATGTACCTCTAAAGACGTTGGCAGCATATCGAGACAAGGATTGGAAGGTGCCCCGAGCTAAGAGACACCAGCAAAAGCAGAAAATTAAAGAATTAATTCAGGGGAAGACACTAGACAACAGGAAGAATGAGAAAAAGAGGCCAAGAGATCAGGAAACTACAATAGTGGCAAATTATACGGAAAATGAGAAACCACATTTGGAGGGATCAAATGGCGATACAAGCACTCTATCAAGGAAAAAAAGGAGAAAGATGCGTCTAGCTGAACTTAAGCCATCTCACCGGAGGCTTTTGGCATTTGGGTTCAATAAGAAGAAGTAGCATTTTGGCGAAACTAATTCATTGTGAAGGTAAGCACTTATTCTCAAAAGTTAATGTCCATTGCTTTAGTCTCTTTAGATGTTGTTACTGGCTTTAAACTTAAATCTGCATTACTATAAATTGAACCTTGATGGTTGTTCACTAGGTAATGAAGATTGAACTGGTGTCTCTCTCTTCTCTTGTGCTAAAAAATAAAATAATATGTTAAACTCTAAGGAAATGATTAAAGGATTTAAAGCTATGATCTTGCTGGCCATTGATCTAACCCATTTTTATCTGTATTTGTGAATCTTAAAGTTGCTCTTTACTAAACAAGACCTATATCTTTGTTCCATATTTAAATGGAAAGTCTTTACAATAAACATCGTTTTGTTTTCTTAATCTTTTCGCTCAAAATTCTGCAGGGTTTGGTCAACTTTACAAACTAATTGGCTCCTTGTCAAGAATCAGAGCAGACTACTAAGTGATTTCTGCAGAAGCACAACTGAAATTTTCCATTTTCTTCATGCTATATCAAATTTCATACAGCAACTTGTCCTCTTGAAGTTAGTATTTGCTTGGGGATGCAAAATTTTGTTCTTGAGTAGCTTCTATATCTGAATTGTGGGGATTGTTTGCCCTTTCATAGTTGGTTTTTTGTTGTTGTTGGGATGGTTGTCGTAGATAGACTTTGTAGCAGGCTCTTCAGAACATTAAAAGAATGCTCTATTCTCTTGTGTCCTTTTAACATTATTGTACCCTCTGTCTTTTATACGTCTGGTTCTATTCTTGTATCAAGAGGATGAGTGAATGGATTGTATTCAATAACAGTAATGCCGTAGAAGTATATACAAATACAGAGGTTCTAACTGACAGATAGAGTCCTAGTGATACTGAACTACGGGAGTCCTATTACGCCCCAGCAAGCTTAAGGTGGTATAGACACAACATTAAGCTTGTCACACGACTCATACTGCTTAGTAGACAACGGTTTACTGAAGGTGTCAACAATCTGATTTGTGTAGACACAAAATGAACCTGGAGATTACCCGAGGCTACCTTGTCACGAACAAAATGATAATTGACCTCAACATGCTTCGTGCTAGCATGAAAGATTGGGTTGGCACAGAGGTAGGTCGCACCCAATTTATCACACCACAGCGACAGAGGACCAGGCAAGGGTAAGCCAATCTCATTCAGAAGGGACACAACCCAAGTAACTTCAGCAGCAACATTAGCCAGACCTTTATATTTCGCCTTAGTAGACGAACGAGCAACTGTGCGTTGCTTGCGACCCACGAAACCAGATTACAACCAAGATAGACCGCAAAGCCACAAGTGGACTTGTGATCCACCAAATCACTAGCCCAGTCCGAATCGGAATAAGCATGCAACGACATCAACGGTGAAGCTCAAAGACGCAGCCCAAACTAAGTAGTGCCTTTAACATACTGCAAAACCATTTTAAGAAGCACCCAGTGCGGGTGCGCCACAGAGGGAGAGTGCATGTACTGATAAAGGCAGTTAAAGGCATAAGACAAGTCGGGGCGCGTAACAGTCAAATACTGGAGGGCACCCGCCAAACGCCTATATTGAGTAGGATTGTCAAACGGATCATCAGAAGACTCACCAGAAAAGGGCCGCCGAAACAGGCGTAACAAGAGGCTTACAATCCTCCATACCAGCCCGCTTAAGAATATCCGCCATGTACCTGTGTTGAGAAAGAATAAAGCCCCCATCTAGCGGAACCGTCTCAATTCCGAGAAAGAAACTCGATGTCCCGAGATCTCGAATCTTGAAGGTTGTTGCAAGACGCTTCAACAAATCAAACAATAGAGCTGAATCACTGCCCATGAGCAGAATATCGTCAACATAGACAAGCAAAAACACTTGTGCCCTGCAACAAAATAATAAAATAACGATACATCAGTCTTAGAGGCCTTGAACCCCACAAAGAGAAGAAAATCATGTAAGCGCTTGAACCAAGCCCGCAGAGCCTGCTTCAAACCATAAAAAGATCGCTACAACAAACAAACGTGATCTGGGTAACTCGGGTCAACATAGCCAGGTGGCTGCTTCAGGTAAACCAGCTCAGCCAAATGCCCATTTAAGAAAGCGTTGTGAGCATCTAGCTTCCAAAGAAACCATCCACGAGACAACGCCAAAGAGCAATAGGCGAACCGTGGTGGGCTTGACCACCGGGCTGAAGGTGTCGAAGAAATCCTCCCCTGCTATCTGATTAAAGCCTTTAGCAACTAGTCAGGCCTTATACCTTTCAATGGACCCATCCGCCTTGCGCTTGGTCCGGAAGACCCACTTGCAGCCAACTACATTCATACCGGACTTGGCCAGGACAAGCTGCCAAATTTGATTGTGAAGTAGCGCATTAAATTCCTCGTCCATTGCGGTCCGCCACTCAGGATGCAAAACGGCATGAGAATAACACGAAGGATCACCCACCAACAGGGCCTGGAGCGGCGAATTATGTTCCATATGTTGAAGTAACATCGGATGAGACCGAGGCGGCGACGGACCCGCCTTGCGACGCCCGCGTCTAGGGGCGACAACCGGCACAGACGAACCCGAAGAACCACCACCTAGAGACGGCAAAGGAGGCAAAGGCAACAAAGGAGGCATCATCGGCGCATCAGACGACCCAGGCACCAACCGGCTAACACCCCAAGGAACAACACTGTCAGAAGAAGCAACCTGCAAATGAGAAGGCCTGGCCGCCTGGCAAAGGGAAAAACACCCTCATCAAAACAAACACGATGGCATATAAACAATTTACCTGTATCGAAGTCTATGCACCAGTAACCACGAAACGAAGAGGGATAGCTCAAGAAAATGCACGGAGCTGACCGATAAGCAAACTTATGCTTATTATATGACCGTAGATACAGAAAACAGGCACCCAAACACTCAAAGATAAGAGTATATGGGCTCAGAATTGAATAAACGACTATGAGGGCTATGAGAATTGGTTCAAATGGTTTGCAATTTCATTTCATTTTTATATTAAACAATATAAAAAGTGTTAGTGAAATGTTATTTAATACCAAACCTTTTTTCACCAATAAGTCTAAATAAAAATATCAATACGGATTGGAGTATTAAAATTACTCTTTGCTCCTTAATAAAATATTAACTAAAGTAAGAAGAAAAAAGTATTCCATCTTTAAATAATAAACATGTAGAAATGGTGTGTTTGTTTCAACATTGAACTTGTTCTAGTCTGGGTGTGATTGAGTGGCAATGATTCATCCATCCTTAATTAAATGCTCAAAGATTCAATTATTGTCTTTAGGTATAGAGCAATTTTAAATTTCTAGATTAGCCGTCTTACCTAATAACGGTGCTTACAGTTTTTCTAATAAAGGGGCTAGCTGTCCCATCTAAAAGCTACAAGCCTGCCTACAATTCTCAGCAGCGGAATTAGTCACTATGTCCGACTGTGAAAACCTTGGATACACTTGGAAAAAAAAAAGCATTGAACTTGTTGCCAGCGGCCAACTTACCACCCACCCAACAAAGGTAATGGGATCCATGACTTCTACTCAGCAATTCACTACAATTGGTCTACAGTAGCACATGAATTTAGATAAAGTAAAACTTAACTTTATTATTCCATTTAATTATGATTCTAATTTTAATTAACTTTTGAAAATATAATATTCTATATAAAATTAGATCAATAATTTTGAAAAGAAAAATTAGAAATGGATACAATTTATAGCGTATTACTATGAATCAGTATAAAGCATTAAAGCAAACTCCTTATTTTAAGATTTCAGCATAAACAAGTTGTGGAAATGCGGAATTCATTTAAGGCTGCCATTTATTATCTATTTAACAACCACAGTAGTATCACGCAGACCCGTGTAACTATCGGACTCTTTTGTTTACACCGCTATCATAGTATCATATCATCTCCTGGAAATTTCCATCTGATCTGATCTTCCGTATAGCATTTAATTTCTTTTTCTTGTGTGTTTGTGTAAGAAGAAAAGGGAGTATGGAAAAACGGGTTCTTGATTACGTGTTAGTCCCGTCGGGGCTTTTAGTTATGGTGTCTTATCACCTATGGCTTCTGTGGCAGATTAGGAATAACCCCAACCGCACTGTCATCGGCGTCAATGCAATCAACCGCCGTTTCTGGGTCCGCGCAATGATGGAGGTTTGCCCCTTTCTTCTCCTTATTACCATTCATTAGAGTTTCTTTCATTATATTTGATCCTCTATATATATATATATATATATAGGATGTGTCGAAGAATGGGGTTCTAGCAGTTCAGACTTTCAGAAACAATATAATGGCGTCGACGCTTTTAGCGTCGACGGCGATAATGCTGAGCTCCCTCATCGCCGTCTTGATGACGGGCTTTAACAACGACCGCTCCATGACGTTTGTGTTCGGCGACAACAGCAGTCTAAGCGCATGCATAAAGTTCTTCTCGATACTGGTTTGTTTCCTGGTGGCGTTTCTGTTCAACGTTCAGTCAATAAGGTACTACAGTCACGCCAGCATCCTGGTTAACGTTCCTTACCGGAAAATAATGGAGGGATGGGAAGCTCCGGCTAACCAGTACCGGTGTGTGGTGACGTCGGAGTACGTAGGGAGGACCGTGAATAGAGGGAGCTATTTTTGGTCTCTGGGGCTCAGGGCATTTTACTTTTCTTTTCCCCTCTTTTTGTGGATCTTTGGACCTATTCCTATGTTCTTATGTTGCATCGTCCTGGTCTTCATGCTTTACTTTCTGGACGTTACGGTGGAGTTTCGGTTCGTGCCTTCTACAACAAATGACGAGGATGTGGAGAACAAGTTGTAACTATAGATTCATTGGTGTAATGCTAAATGGCCTGTTGAGCATAAAATATATAAACGCAATCCAACTATCAACTTAAGCTTTTAATTGAAATGGAGCACATGCTTCAATTTAACATACTACTGTAACTCACTTTTTAAGTCTACCGGTGGCTGTAGGATTTTATGAAAAACGCCGTGGGATTCAATCTTAGTTGAATCCAGTCTTATTATTTAATTAATCTATGTTATCATAAGACAGGTTTCTTTCGGATTCCCCATAGTTGTTTACTATTTCTAAATTTCTAATTTCTTTTCGGTAATTTATGTATTATACTGTTATTACGTACAATGGCGGTGAGAATATATTACATATCAGACAAGAAATTGATACTGCATTTAATGCAGTTCATCGGAATCTATAAAAATTTGCGTATTGAAACTGCAATTAATGAAGTTGATCGGAAGCTTTAAATACTTATGAACGTATCAGGCTCCACTTACCTGTTTGCGGTGGTTGCTCATCCATCGGCGAGGAAGTCGATACTCTGTCATATGAAAAATAGAAAGAAAAAAAAAAAGGAATACGAAATTACGTACAACAGCTCAATGGTATATAAGAAGGAAAGTGATTCCTCCCCTTCATCAATCCTTAAAGCAACCCCAATAAGGGGTTCATACCTAACTTTTGAAATAGTAAAGTTTGGCTGCTCAATTTTTGACAAATGGAAATGGCAGATTTTCTGATTTTGAAGTTCCTTTCTCATGCAAGAAACAAAGATTTTGTCAGAAAGTGGAGATAAAATGACAGATTGTGGACCTACCAATTGGGGTTCATACGTAGTATGTTTATTTTAATTAAGTTTGGAGTACGTATGATTATTTTAATTAAGTTTGGAGATAAAATGGTATGGTGTGTCCACAAAAAATTGTGAAAAAATTTAAAATTAATGAGAATTTTTTTTTTTTTTTTTTTGTAATTGAGTGAGATAATGAATAGTTAGGTGAATGTTAGATCCCACAAAAAATGAGGAAAAATTCTCAACTATTGAGGATGCCTTGATTGAAGTAGCATCATGACATTGTATTCCGAGTAATGACAGCATTATTTATTCGAGATGCCTTTACGCCGTCACTTCGGAACTTACCTGCCTTCATCTGTCTCTACATTATTTAACATTAGACAGTTTTATTCGACTTTGTTTTCCTCCTACCACATGAAGCAAAAGTACTTTAAGCCAGCTAGGTATAAAGTTCAGCGAGCATGCCAAATAAATATAGACATATACGATATATATATCGCATCAAATATATACGTGGGAAATACAATTGAGGAAGGTACTTTATGCCGAGGCAGAAAGTCATGCACTGCACTAGTATTAATAGCTATTGGCAAGCCACGAAATACATCTGAGCTCAAGGGATGATGAACACCTAGCTGTTAAGTTACATCTGATGCTTTCAATTTAAGCTTCAGGTTACCGGCTTGAACTACGACTTCATCTCGAGAAGAATCCACTTTTAGGACAAGAGCTTTCCTGCCTAGGGAAACAATATGCACTGCATCACCCACGTTGGGAAGTCCAGCCCTCTTTTGCGCTGTACACATCAAGCAAGCAATTGCCACTTAGCCAAAGGCGAAAGAATACCATTCATTTGAATTTGATGAAGACATTACCTGAAACACGTGGCTTTAAGTTGTTGACTGCGCTCTCAGCCATGGTGGTAGCTTCACATGTTTCGATTTCCAATGTCTTGTTAGTATTGTCACTTTCCAATGCTGAAGTGTACTGTCCGTTGTTTGAATTTGTTTCAGAAGGTTGCCTAGGAGATGCACGAAATTGTCGTGCTCTCCTGTGAAGTGCAGAGCGCGCTGCTGCTGCTACCCGAGACATTTCTTCTATCTTCCTGTATCTTTGTTCAATGCCATGCTCAGTGATTCTCTTTCTGGTGACAAGTAACTTCTGATGAAGTTCTCTTGAGACCCTGAACCAAATCAACAAATTAATTAATACTCTAATAACTCAGTTAGTTTATGATATGTCCAAGTCTAAGTATCAGTAGCAACTTACTTCAAGTAATGTTGAGCCTCGTGAATTTGCTCATGAAATTTCTGCTTAAATCTCTCCATATCAAGTATAACCTGCATCCACATTTCAGAAATATATATATAAAATAATAGACAAACAAGTGTAAAATGCACACATATGAACTAGTAGAGTGTAGTCTCTTTATCCTAAAAACTGGGCAATTGATCAAGAAACTCACAATACAAACTAATTGACCCAAGCAACACATGATAAATTAAAACAACCTATGCACAATCTGGCAACTAATTGTGTACAAATATTCATCTCCATAACTAAAAAGGCAATCTGGATATATACTCTCTTCCACTTGTCACTAGTCCCAAGTACACAAATATATGTTATTGTATGCAATTACCTCATTAATTTCTGCATTTGCTACTCCATAAAGTTCACGAGCATTATCCAGAATCACCTTTGGAATTCCAAGCCTTTCAGCAATATTGATTGCATTTGAACGTCCTGCAGTCAGATATGCTTCATTAGTTTTTGCTACATGACAGTATTTAGATGGCATAACTTCCGTGCATCACATGGGTAAATTACTAGTTATGGAGTACAAAAGAATGCTTCAGCCAAAGGCGGGACAACTACGAAAGGTCCAGTGGCATATTAGCGGAAGCAACAAGCTAAAAAGAGAACTACCTTAGAAGGTCAATAAGTGAGACATTGAAAGAGATAATATACAAGACCCACTGACTCTATAAAACAGAGGGGATATGAATAATTGAACAGAAGAATTCAGGGTGTGAAAGAAACTATCATTACAAAAATAACCTGGAACTCCCCAAAGAATCTTATAAGTTGGCTTCAGTTTCACTTCATCAAATTCCATACATGCATTTTCAAAGGCCTTATTACTGCCAATAATGTCAACAGCACATGGACATACACCATTAGAAAGGAAATCTTTTATACATACGAATATTTCTTCTGAAAAATCTAATACCTGTATTTAAGGGTCTTGAGTTCTCCATGATGTGTTGTAGCTATTGTCAGCAAAGTACCAGCTTCTGCAAAAGATTCTAGCAATGACATCCCCAACGCTGCTCCCTCCAAAGGATTTGTCCCTGCACCAACCTAGAACACATAAAAATAGCATTATGATCTTTATCACAATTAACAGCTCAATGCTTTTCTACAAAATTACTGACAAAAAAATAATCTAGAGAATGTAAATGAACTGCCAGCACATACTTCATCTAATAGCACAAGGGACATATTTGTTGAACAAGACTGGATTTTCTGCAAGATATAGAAAAAAAAAAATAGATGTGTATATATTAGAGAAAGGCAAGCTGTATGCAGTAAAACTGATAATTGTAATTGAAGAAAATATATGAAAACCTACACTAATTTGTTTTAGATGGCCAGAAAAAGTAGACAAAGACTGAGATAAGGATTGTTCATCACCAATATCAGCCAACACATAGTCAAACCAAGGGATCTTCACTGGTTCAGAAGATAGCACATAAAGGCCTGCAGCATAACAGTAAGGTCAAATATCTAAAGGTTTCTGCTGAAACAAAACAGAGAAACATCTAGCATTTATAGTTTTCGTGTGTACTCTGCCTGTTTATACTATTCCTCAATAAAAGAATCAGCTAATCTGTAAGGACTTAACCCCTAACTCTGAAAAGCTAGATGGGGAACTAAAACTAATCACTATTCATGCATATGCTTCTCTTGTATGAAACATGCAACTTCAAACAGAGTCATTTAACTTGGAGACACATAGGTACATGCAAGCATACATCAAGATAACCCCACCTTTGAAACACTTTGGTATTTTCCTGGATCAGAATCCTATATGATGAATTAGAACACAATTCTGTTACCTTATATCTGTCAAGAAAAAATTCACATCATTTTGATTGTGTAGTTTGATATGTTTTATCAAGAAGGTATACAGTATAAAATTATTAAAATACAAAATTTTAAAAAATTGTACTGCTAATGATTTGTATTTTTCATTTGCTATAGAAAAATTCTACCATGACCAATAATAAAAGAGAGATAATAGCCAAAGCAAAAGTACTTCATGTGTTTTTAAAACATTATTCTCCTCCAAAAATTCTTCATCCAAAGCAAACAACAGAATGACCAAAATTATAGGTCCTTTAATTCTAACTTGTATCTATGACAAGGTTTCAACACTTAATAGCATATTGTAATGTATTTCATCCAACAACCATGTCAAGATCTCAAAGAAACTGTCTTGAATTTCCCTTGTTTACTTAGTAAATAAAGCAAAAGAATACAAAAGTTCTCCTCACCCGACTTTGCCATCACAGCAGCCAACCCAAGAGTCTTCAAGCAAATGGTTTTTCCTCCAGTATTGGGGCCAGTAATGACCAGAACTTTAGTATTTTGGGCTATAAATATGTCAACAGGAACCGGGGGAGCTTGTTTAACTTTAGCAACCTGCATAAACAGGAATAACCTGCACCATTTATATTTCTAAGGAACTTATACATGCAAAATAGAATCAATTCTTAATGCTAAACAGCCACCTCCATCTCCAAGGATGATATGTCCAAATTTGATTCTTCACGAGTAACTCGCCCTTGCTGTTTCCTCCTCCTGATTTCCTAGGCATAGAAAGATCAATTGATTATTGGGAGATTTTCTTAAAAGAAAAAACAGTTGAACCATAGCAGTTCTCAGATATACACAATCAAAACTGTGTCGACGTACATATATATTGTGCTTGGTTGGCAAGCTTAACCTGCCTAGACAATTCAAATTGCTATAAGTATTATTAAAAATAGAATAATTGAAAATTACAATGACCCAAAGTTACAAAAGAAACATTCCCAATAGTCCTAGTTATTCTTCCAACCTGCCCAGTGATTCAATCAATGAACATAAAAGATGATCCACACAATTGAAAAGAATCCATGTAGATACAGTGTTAGCATCATTTGTGAGCATTAGCAGTTGGCATGTTTTGAAACTAAGAGCCATTAAAATCTGCAGATATTCTCGAAGTGATTACCCAACAACTTGTGCACCAGATAATGTTGAAATTGTTCCAAAGGATATAAAATAAACAGCTTAGTGAAAATATTCCACATTCAAACTAATGAAGTGCTTTCCTTTCTATCAAATGCACCTGAGAGTGAAAACAGATGGAAGGAAAGGCTTACAGCAGTGGCATTTCGGACATCTTTCATTGCCTTTTGAAGGTTCTGCCGATGCTTTTGAAGGAGTAAGGGATGATAGGCTTTTGGTAGATACAAAGTCCATTTTCCCTGAGATGTAATGGAAGTTCCATCCTCCAGCATTGCATCAGCAGCAACAGAGGTGCCCTTGTCTTGTGGCAAAAATAAATCAGGATATGCACCTCCAAGTGACAGGCTATACTGTGCTCGAGCATTAATCTATATATATATATTAGTCAAAATGAATGTTAGTGGTATCCTTAACTAATCAATGGAATAATATAAAACTAAATTAACAAAATGTGCTGCATGGAAACTGGAAAGGCAGAGACATACCAGAAGCCCAAAAACAATCAAGCTTCAAGGTCAATTAGGTCATACAATTTTAGTACAGATCAATATGTTAGTGGGGAAACATGGAGGAAACAACTAATTGCATGCAAAAGTTTGGTGCTTTTATATGGGATACCTACAGCATCTATTCCAACTATGATACTGAAAACATTTTCGATGTCATGAAGATCTTCTTGCATCTACAGTCCACAAGAAAATAAATAGAAAGAGACTTGGTCAGAAACCCATTACAAAATATTTATAAAAATAAAAATAAAAAAAAAAAGAGAGAAACAAATGACACTGCAAGATAGGGGGAACCTTCTTTGTTATCTTAAAGAGAACATCAGCCTCAGCCTTAGCCACAGATGCCCTTGCTTGTTGCAACTCATCATTTAATGCAACAGCTGGGAGAGGTTCGATAATACTTCCCATACCTGAACCGCTACAATAAACTACCAGTCTCAACATTATGCATAAATAATTACGTCATTGTAAACTAAAAGAGGCACAATTGTCTCACAAACCACATAAGAAAATAGTGTATTCCTTCTTATCGTTGCATTTGAAACTAAATATCCCATTCATATTAAATGCATTTTATTGGAAACATACTATGCTAGTATTATGTTACTTGATCTTGAAATCACATACTATTGCTCTGAATTGTTTCAAGCTTCAAATGCAGGAATAAAAGGTAAGAAAGGTACATGAGTAAAGAATTATTTACATGGGCAAAAAAAAAAGATAACTGAAATAGTTCAAATACCTTGACAACAGAAGCCCCTCAAAGCCCATTCGCTGAGCAGATCCTGATCTTATGCACCATCTGCCATCAACTGTGCTCACTTCCTGAGCCAATATTTGTAGAAGAGGCTATAAGAATTTGAAAGAAGATACATCTGATTGCAAGTGCCAAACTGTCAACTTTGAGGATTCTTTTTCATTTATCATCCAGGAGCCCAAATTTTCATAGTAATCATTGAAATTTTGAAGTGGTTTAGTGTGGGAAATACAGAGTTAGCACATCATGAAAAAAACAACATATTACCAAAGAGGATGTTTCCCTTGTTTCATTCCTAATCAAGGCCTCCATCAACTGGTACAACTGAATGGAGAAGAGGATTAAACAGATATTAGATAGTATAGTAAACATAGGAAATGTGGAACAGGCCTCCAAAATAAAAGTCAATTTTGATTACAACATCGCTACTGGGAGCACATAAAAATTAAATCCAGCAATGAATAATCATTACATAAAAAATATCATCCAACTCATGAGAAATATTATGGGCCCATTTACATCATTTCTCTAGTTTCTTATTTCTCCAATTTTCCAAAATCAATTTTTAAAAAAGAAGCTAAAACCGCAAAAAAAAAAAAAAACAAAAAAACAAAACAAAAAAAAAACAAAACAAAAAACAAAAGGGGAAAAAAGAAAGTTGAAAATGAGGGGAAAAAAGAAGAAGAAGAAGAAGAAAGTTGAAAGCCTGAAAACTATAAAAATAAAGGTTGAAAACACAGAAGAAAAAAAAAGTTAGAAAATGCAAAAATGAAATGGTGTTGAAATTGTTCCAAAAAAAAAACCAAAAAAAAAAAGGAAAAGGAAGCTGAATGCTGTTGCCAAGGATCAATGGAGAGACCTACTGTAGACACGTCAAGCTGATTTCCATTTCTTTAAATTGGAGAACTTATGAAATGGGTCATCCAAAATGTAGAAAAATGGAAATTTCTCCAACTTCCAAAGTATAATGTATTATTATTATCTATTTCTCCAGATAAATGGATCATTTCTCCAATTTACTAACGCACCCTATATGTCCATAGCTAAGAGATATTATAATCTCTGGTAATCCATGAATCAACTAAAACCATGCATTGAAATTGAAGCAAAGAGATTGAATAGTTACATAAATCTAATGATATCAACTATTCAAGAGCACAATTCTAGTATTGAAGGGAGAGGAACATGAAAGTGTACCTTTCTTTCAAGAAAACGAACTTGATCACGGGATTGTCTCAAAGTAGAGCTCTAAAACAGGAAGTGTTAATGTGAATAAAACAAGATGTATGGTAGCTACTTAGAAAGTACTAGGATATTAGTTGATGCAAGCTGAAGAGCATTGAGACAGTCTAGTGTCCAAAAGACAAGGCAAAAAAAAAGTTTAATGCTATGAAGAGAACACACCGCAGAATCCTTAACAGAGCCATCTTCATCAACCAATTGTTGTATGAAGCTCACTAATGATCGGCTTATCTCAAGTTCTACAATCTGCAAGCACAATATAAGATGACTGGATATCCATAAACACATAAGTGGTCAATGTCCAAGTAAAATGTCACTGTAAATGAACTGTACACTACCACTTCAGTAAGAGGCATGAAGCGCTGATACCAATCTGCATCTTGTTTAATTGCAGATTTAACATTTGACTGTAAATCTTCAGCAAACTGTAACAGAGCTGCAAGAGCAATGGCCTCACTCCCACTGACAGGAGAATCCCTACGTGCACATTGTATAGCAAGTTTCACCTTCAGCAACAATAAGCCGCACAATAATTTAGCATACATTGTGCACACTTAACAAAATTTCATTACAGGCTTACAGCATTAGAAACTGTACATTTCCAACTGCTCTTTTGTGATTTATAATCAATCGAATATACATTACTTCAAAGAAACCACGATGATAAGACATAGTGTATAAGAAACTGAAGCTACCAGCTCGATATCAAGTCCAGTAAACTCCATCATTGCACCGTATTTATGCATTTCCAAAGCAGCACTGGTTTCCTGTAACAGTGTAAGACTGTCTTCGTATGTTCGACTCAAATTCCACAATTGTTCCTAGAGAGAACAATCAACAATTACTTTCACGAAATTGCTAATCATATATTCATATATACAAGCGTAAACATCTGTGCATAAGTATTTATATATCCGACCTTGGTGGCTTCCTTGCCAAGTGAAGTGCCGGCGAAGGAGGCGACGGCATCGCAGACCTTGTCCCACTCGAGGATTCGGAGACTGTCGAGAACCACGGACGGTTGATCGGAGAGTGAAGACGGGGATTTCTGGAGGAAGGCTCGAACCTCGAACCGGAGCGACTTCCGATGAGTACTCCTGCAGTGAAAAACACCCTTGCTGGCTGATACGGAGAAAGTTGAGGCGGTGACGGCGGCGGAGCAGCTGCCGAGCACAGAGAGTGAGATTAGCATTCTGCATTTAACCGCATCACCAGCGCAGGGAATTGCAGAAACGCGGGAGAAATGATAATATCTTTATCTCCGTATCCAGTGGTTAAAAGTGGTCGTTCCACGTCAATTTCTCCATGGTGGGCTTTCTAACGGGCCTTATTGGGCTGAAATTGAAGCCCAATTTTAGCAGATATGCTGTAAACGGGTCCGGTTCGGTTGGTATCCAGCAAGATCCATATTCAGATCCAATATTGTGTGAATTTATTTACAATTTTGTCCCTTGAAGTTTCAGGATATGGCTAATAGTAAGTAATGATTTTAATATAAACATAAAATAATGTGAGGTAGTAAGAAATGGAAAGCAAGCTTAATTTGAAAAGTTAAGCTATTTTTCAATTAATATATTTTAAAAAAAATTGACATACGAGACAGAATCTTTTTAAAAAAGTTACATAAATTTAGGTCAAACAATTTTATAGTATCACTTACCTAAGTTGAAAAGAGTCAAACTTATTCTGTATGCACATCTATTTGCTTCTTTATAAATGTGTTTAACAAGACAATCTCAATATATACGTCACATCATAAATAACTACTTAGGAGGGAGAATGAAGCATGGACACCCTTTCTATCCCATACTTTTGATTTCCAATAAAATAATTCATTTTAAACTTCATTGATCTTGTTAGGAACAAACACTTACCAGTTACACCAAAAGCTAGAACAACTCTGATACCACTTGTTATGATCAAGTGCTTACCACTTATGTCAAAAGTTATAACTAGTAACAAATGAGCAACTTTATTTCCTTATTAATAGATCACCATCACATTGTTCGAGACATTGGGTACTGGACTTGGCTCGCCCTAAGCCCTTTGCAGACCTCTACCCAACAATCACTTAGCCACCTGGTGCTAGTATTGGCCTATACCCAATGTTGAAAAAATCACTAGGCGCCTGGGGACCGCCTAGAGCGCCTAGGCGGGCGCCTAGAACACCTAGGTGGGCGCCTAAAGCGCCTAGGAGGCCGACCGCCTAGCGCCTAGGCGCAATTTTTGCAACACTGCCTATACCAGACTCCGCCCAACAGATCTAAATCGATTATTTCAACACAAAAATAGATCATTATAAATTACCCAAAGCTCAGTTGTTAGCCTTCACACCATAGTGAAATTGCCAAATCCATCTGCCTTGAACACCCCTTAAAGCAACTACATTAGTGGTTTTTGCCGGGCAAAAAAAACCAACAATGGTTTGTACACAAATAGAGAAAGTGGTTTTTGTGATGTTTTTTCTCTTGCAAGATCCAAATTTTGTTGCGTGTCATGCAGGAGAGAGAAATAGAAAACAAATAATGCCTAGTTGCGCATTTGGCCCACGTCACGTGCCCAGCGAGGCGCGTATAGTCCATCTAGGCGTGTTCACTTGTACTTTAAAAAAAAATTATTTTCAAAAATTATTTTTATTCTTTTATTTTTCCACTCAATCTCATTTTCTCTTTCCTAATCATACTTGAAACTCACAAATAAACCTAACAAATTAGCTTGCTGTTATGATACCTCCAACTACTATTTCCCTAGGCCTTATCATAAAAGACATTGGATGAGACAATAAAAGACTCCTAATGCATACAAAAAATATGGTTCATTCCGGAAGATTTAGTGCTCGTGGCGGGACAGCCGGCTGGATTGTTTGGATAGTGCATCACGCATGAAGCAACTTGCGGGAGACAGAGAGAGAGCGAGACCCGACATAACGACATAAGCAATGTTGACTTGAACAAGAACCCAACTTTAGTACATGTCGTTGTCTCAAAGCCTGCAATCAGAATGACTTTTCAGTTTTCACCATTTTGCTCTGCGGTTGTGAATTATCCATTTCTCATAAGCAATATGTGTGTATTATTTTGTTCATTTGTGGTAATAAATAATTTCAAGGATTTTGGGAGCGTAAGAGTTACAGGTGATCTGAGAAATGGAACCCGAGAAAGATGAAGAGAAGGGCGGCAAAGGGCCATGGCCGCCGGAGGAGCCAGTAAGCAAAAGCTGGGTTTTGAGGTACAACTCGCCGGTGGTTCAGGTTTCCTTGATTGGGCTGGTCTGTTTTTGCTGTCCGGGAATGTTCAGCGCGCTCGTGTCAATGGGCGGTGGCGGACAGGTGGACACCACCGCCGTCAACAACGCCAACACCGCCCTCTACACCACCTTCGCCGTCTTCGGGATCCTAGGCGGCGGAATCTACAACATCTTGGGGCCGCGAGCCACCCTCTCCGCCGGCTGCTCCACCTACGTCCTCTACGCCGGCTCTTTCCTCTACTACAACCATCACAAGCACCAGGCCTTCGCCGTCGTCGCCGGCGCTCTCCTCGGCGTCGGAGCCGGCCTATTGTGGGCGGCCCAGGGGGCTATAATGACCTCGTACCCACCCCACGGCCGGAAAGGAATCTACATCTCCTTGTTCTGGAACATATTCAGCCTCGGCGGCGTCACCGGAGGACTCATCCCTTTCTTATCGAACTTCCGTCGAAACGACGCCGCTTCAGTGAACGACGGGACTTACATCGGATTCATGGCCTTCATGTCCGCCGGAACTCTCCTGTCTCTGGCGATCCTTCACCCCAGCCGCGTAATCCGGGACGACGGCACAAAGTGTACGAACATCAGATTCTCCAGCGTGGCAGTGGAATCCCGGGAGATTCTCCGGCTGTTCTTGAAGTGGGAGATGATTCTGCTCCTCCCTGCTTCATGGGCCAGCAATTTCTTCTACACGTACCAGTTCAACAACGTGAATGGGGTTCTGTTCAACCTGAGAACGCGGGGTTTGAACACTGTGTTCTACTTTGCCGCGCAGATGATCGGGTCAGTTTTGATTGGTTTGGTGATGGATTCGAGCTTCAAGAGGCGGAGAACCAGAGGGGTGGTCGGGATTGCCACTGTCGCCGCCGTGGGGACGGCGATTTGGGGCGGAGGGCTAGCCAAACAGCTTGATTACAGCCGGGAACACCCGCCGGAACACAGGCTGGATTTCAAGGATGGGGTGGAGTTTGCAGGGCCATTTGTGTTGTATTTCAGCTATGGCTTGCTTGATTCCATGTTCCAAAGCATGGTCTATTGGGTCATCGGAGCCTTAGCAGATGATTCCGAAATCCTTAGCAGGTAAATAATGAGTTATGTCTGAACTAAAAATTGATAACAAACTGTAACTTAGAATTCAGGACAACCTAAACAAATTGATACGGTTCGGGACAGTTCTAACTAAATTAGTCATACTATTGGTTTGGTAGGATTTTTGGGACAATTTTAACTAATTTGGTCCTTGGGCTCAAAACAATCCAATCAAATTGCTCAAAACAATCCAACTAAATTACCAGACACCATTGGATAGTAGTTATGGATTTTTCATCCAAAAGAATGCAACTTAGAACTTAGTAGGGTGGGATTTGAATAATTACTAATATTGATGAATTGATGACCCTATAATAGGAACAAATATTAAAAAACAAAACAAAACAAAAAATCAAGGCAGTTAATTAATTGATATTCAAAGCATTAATATGAATATTACCAATAAGATGGAATAATTGGATATTTAATTGAAGGTGTAATAAAGTTCCATAATTGTGTTTTAAAAAGTTGTCAATTAAACACTGATTTTGATTCTCATTCAGGTATGCTGGATTCTACAAAGGTGTGCAGAGTGCAGGGGCAGCAGTGGCCTGGGAAGTGGATACAAAGAAGGTATCATTCCTTAACCAATTCATAGCAAATTGGGCACTAACTACCATAAGCTATCCCCTTCTGGTGATTCTTGTATTGTTAGCTGTTAAGGATGATGACGATGACGACAAAGCTGAGGACAATAAATATACTCAATTTACTGCATCATAGTTCAGTAGTTAAGTTACGTTACGTTGTTGCATGGCTGGCTCCAACAACATAGGAGTTTCAGAGTTACTTAAAAACATGATAATGATCATTCATGGTTCATGTGTTCTGTTAATGTCGTTTTGTTCTGTAAAATAAAGCAAAACCACATCTGCAAAGAAGTGTTCAGGTGAAATTTGGGATTTTTTTTGTTTTTTGTTTTATTAATCAATTTTTTTTTTTTTGGGGTTATTGTTACATTGAGCCTCAGAAGATCACATGATGGAATACAGAATAAGTGAAACTATATATATATATATAGCGGTTAATGTTGACACTTAGACGGCGGCCTCAGTTACAGCTTCTGCTTCTTTCTTCTCCTCCACCTTTGGAGCGTTGTCTTCCTGAATGGCGGCGACAGGTGTCTCCTCCCCCGCCGGCTCTGAGGTTGGTTCCGGGACAACATCAGCGGCGGCCTTGGGAGCCTCTGGAGCTGGCTCCGACAGATCTACCAGAGGCTCTTCCTTCATTGTTTCTTCTCCATCCATATCCTTATTCTCCTGCTGCAATTTCGTCATTGTTTAGACACCATGCATGCCAATAATATTATTATAAGTTAAATCAATTGGTTAACATGACAAATATGATGTGGTCGGGCACAATATTAATATAAGTTAAGAAGGGAATGTCGAATATTAAAAGTACCTCGGGAATGAGTGGGACGTCGGGTTTTTTGGGGGTGACAGGGGCCTCGGGGATGGCGGCATCTTGTTTTTTCAAATCCTTAGGCATGCTCGCACAGGCTCCCATGTCTGATGGATGGTGGACAACGACGATGGAGAATGGGAGCTGGAAACAATGAAGCCTTATTGAGAATGCCAACTTAGTTTGTTATTATTGTTATTGGAGCTTTTTTGTGATCCGAGGCTGAGTTGAAAGAATGGGAGTGGAAGAGGTTTTATAGGCATAGGAGATAGGAGAAGTTGAGGATCGGCATAATTGTCGCCATGAAGAGGGAAGTGGAGGCCTCATTTTAGTTTGTTAGTTGCAGACTCGTGGACTACAGAAAACGGCAATAAATAAATACTCCGTAAATAAAATGGTATAAAATTATTATTTTTTGAAAATAATGGTATACAATTTTTAATTTTGTTTGGTGGAGAGTCTTAGGTGCTTCAGCTACGTGACAGGCAGTTTCAACAATCAAAGATCATCTGTTGATTATGTCAAGGCTAGGTCCGATTTGATTTTGTTTTTTTTTTTTTTTTTTGAAAGTAAGCATGGTGGTGCGTATTTTAATCAATTAAAGCTGAAATAATTAAAGTCAGGAGCATAGTCTCTCAAGACAAGGAGCTAGCCTGTGAAAAAGCTGCCGTAGTTAATGAATGTGTTAAAACATTAGATGTGCGAGGAACATAAGAAATAGAACAAGATCAAATAAACGCATCAATTCCATGCATGCTGAAACAGCTAAATCATACGAACGTATCATCGTCGTTGACGAAGACAGAATCTGACATAGATTTGAACAATCTGAACAAAGTGTCACACCCGTAACTTCCCGCTCCCGAAACCAAGAGAGAACCTCCCTACAAGCCAGTGTCTCAGCCATAAACGGACCCAGGCAAGTCGATAGATGCCCGTTCTTGGCTGCAATAAAAACCCCGTTGGCGTCCGGCAAGATGAGCCCATACGTGCCCTTTCCGGAGACGAAACCCGCGTCAAAGGCACACACCGGTTGCATCCCGCTTGGCTGCTACTGACCGTGCGTGTGCGAGACCATAGGCAGAGCCACGTTAGCCGACTGCCAAGCTTACGGTGCAGTAGAGGTAGCCGCCCAGACACGGTATGTCATAGCCAACTTCGAATCCCACATGGCCGAATTGCGTTGAAGCCACAGCGCATGCATGATTGCCACCATCTTCTCAAAATGTGTTTCATGAACATTTCGCATGACAGCCTCCACCATCCACCGAACCCATCTCCCACTATACACTGCACCATTAATCCAGAAAATATTCCATACATTCTTAGATTAATCACAAAGAACTAGAGAATGCATGACAGTCTCATGATGAACCACACATAGGGCATGCAAGAGGAACCTCTACCATTCTATTATTTAAATTAGACGTAGTGAGAAGCACATTACTCATAGCTCTCCATAGAAAAAATTTTCACATGGGAGGAACTTTCAATCTCCATATTCTATTCCATGAGGAAAAACCGGTAGGATGCCGGGGTGAGATCCAATTCGAATTTACTTCTTCGAAGGTTGAATCCCCAATCCGACCCAACAGAGCATTTGGAAATATGTAAATCATGGTAACTTAAAGGCTCAGACAGGGCCAAATTCAACTCTAATTCATTCGCACCACTCGTAGTTGTTTATGCAATTATGTGTGATATTACTGAGATATCATAGTACAATTTTTTTTTTTTAAACAACTTTATATTATTGGTTTAAAGGATTACAATTATTTTTTTAAAGAGATGCATGGTTAATGGCATGCAAATTATTTGGCCTAAAGACAACAGAAAGTGAAACTGCAAGTGACATACACTACAAGAAATTTCATATTTAGTGATAACAGAAGTTGACACCAAAACTATCGATTTTGGTCACTATTGATATAAGTGACCAAATTTTGAAGTCGTCACATGTCGTCACTATATCCTCAGTCACTATTGTAGTAGTGACGACTTTTGAAAAGTTGTCACAATTACTAAGAGGGGTGTATTCAATCATGACTTTTGTAGAGTTTTAAAGACTTTTAAAATGATATATTTTAATAAACTTTGATTGACTTTCATAGAGTCGTTCAAAACTTTTTAAAACTTTATAAAAGTCTATATAACAAACATTCATAGACTTTTATGAACTTTTTATTTTAAAAAGTCTACAAAAGTCATTGAAATTCTAAATTGAATACATCATTACAAACTTTCAAAGATTTTGTTTCTTATCATTTATATAATTTTCTTACAAAACATCATAAAATTCTTATTGTATAATTTTCTGTTCATATAAACCAATAACTCCTCCACTGAGGCTCGAACTCAAAATCTTCCAAATGGAAGTCCAAACCAAGTACCATTAGACCACATAATCCTGGTTATTTTTATCCATAGTATGCTAAGATTTATATGCTAATTACTTATATATATTATTAATAAACATCAACAAAAAAAAAACTATTTCATTAAAAATTCATAACAATATTGAACAATAAAATTTATAATAAAAGAATTGATCAAATAAAGTATTTAAAAATATAATTACAAGTTGCATGAAATAAAAAAATAAAAATCTAATATTAATAATATATATAAAGAATTATACGTTTATTGCTAGGCATCATGCAAAGAAATATTATTTACAATAGCAATTAGAGACTGCGAACAACAACAAGGTGCTACTGTTTGCAACCCCAAATTATTGTTGCAAACAGTAGTTCTCTATTCGTAGTAACATGTTGATATATATATATATATATATATATATATATATATATATATATATATATATATATATATATATATTACGAATATTATGAAACATATACTAAAAGTTGACAATAAAAAATTTGCTTTATTCATGTATTTAGGGAGAATTAGAGAAAGTTAGGGATAAAAAATTCATAGAAAAAATAAAAATCAATATAAACAAGCAATAATGAAGTAAAAATAATATTATTTTGAATTTTTAGATGAAGATGGTAAATTGTAGGAGAGAGAGAAAATTGGTAGAGTTTAGGTATGAGAAAAATATAGGATAATGAAGAAAAAAATAATTTTATTGAATTTAGATATGTTTATAAAGTTTAAATATGGAGAAAAAATAGAGTTTAAATAGAGAGAGAAAATATTCAAAGTTGTTAGAAAGAAAATTTTGAAATCTTGGGGTTGATGGTTGGATTTCAACTATTTATATTTGAGAAGGAAAAATCTACAAAAGTTTTAAAATTAAAAAGTCTACAAAAGTTCATAATTTTTTGAATATCACATGACTTTTAAAGACTCTTTAGAAGTCTTAATCGAATACCACACGACTTGTAAAGGGTACTGTGACGGATAGTACTCTTTAAAGAATAGTACTCTTTAAAGAATAGTACTCTTTATGCTTTGTTCATGATTTTATCTACCGGATTCTAGACTTATGATGTTTTGATGTGTTTTGATGATGTAGACATCGGGGTGTGTTTATCCCCCTTATGTTTTAATTAAGTTTGATGGATTGTTAGTTATTTATTTACTTTCTAGTTCTATCCTTAGCTTGTGCGATCACCATGGAATAAGTGTCACAAAAAATTTGTCACTAAATGTCTTCATTCTTGTAGTGATATGATCAATTAAAGAGTACTATTCTTTCAATTCGAAGGAAAACATTATTTGGATGACAACTACAATTAAGTGAATTTGAAACTCTGAAAGGGGTTTGGGTAATTGCAAAAGGCCAGTATGTTTCTGCGAGATGTATGATGTGACGATGGGCCAAAACGCTTTCTTGTTTTATGACTACAAAAAGAACACTCATTCTATCGCCAATCTTTGATCCACATTCACCTTAACAAGAATACTAAGGCTAGAAATTTGGCCAAAATAATAAACCAGGGAAGGAGGTTCTGTGCTGTGATGAGTTTGGTTTGGTACACGCTTAATCTTTTTGCTTGGGGGTTTGTAGTAAGAAAACAGAGTCACTTGCTTGATCTTCATCGTTGGATATAGGTGTAGTGGAGCTCTGGTCCTCGAGTAATATATATATATATATATATATATATATATATATATATATATATATATATATATATATATATATATATATATATAAAATCCAGTTGAAACATTCTGTTTGGCTGAGACCTCGGTAGATTCACTGTTAGAATTCTTGGTTACTAAGCCTTTGTAGATATTCAGAGCTTGAGCAATCATACTGGCAGGAGCAGAAGCACTCGTTGGAAGCAATAGTGTTGTGCCCTAAATTGAAGAAGTAGATACATTAATCTATAAGGGCCATAGTGAATAATCAAAGGATAACAAAAATGAAATCACTCCATATATCTATGTGTCTCACCTCCTTTGCGACGTTGCCGAAGGCTTGAATGTACTGCTCAGCAATTCTAAGACTTGTTGCCTGGAAAATGTCCAAAAGCCACGAGTTTTCAGTTGAAATTAGACAGAATGATGTTTCTAATTATTGTATCTTCATGCACTCTTCCAAATCCTGTACATTTCTAATAACATATTGGTCTTTATCTTTATGGTCAAGATCAAATGTCCATTTGTATCCTTGAAACAAAAAATCAAAAGAGTCTAACCTCAAAACCCCTGTGTTCCTTGAGAAATTGAAAAACAATAACAATTTCTTTTGCTGTAGCTTGTGCTTTGGCAAGAATGGCCTCAGCTTCACCTGGTTGACACAAAGGGAAAAAAAAAATTCCAATTAGAATTGTAAGTAATCAAGAATGCTCAACATGAAATACATAGCACTTGGTAAAAACACGAGATTCTTGAACCCTAACATTCTGCTACTCCATTTGTGAATTTTACACAGGAATTTTGAAATACATTACACAGGAATTTTGTGAATTTGTGTGAATCCGTAACCCACAATATTAACCTACTTTTATCGAACAGTTGATGCGCAGTCGTAACATAGACAGTATTCAGATATTCAAACAGATAAACCAAAAGATAAGATAAAGTGCAGAAAAAGTAAAACTAAAAGTAAATCAACACAAGATTTGTTTACCCAGTTCGATACAGTGTGTATCTAAATCTGGGGGACGATCACCGATGCGTCCAATCCACTAACCACAAATCCAAATGTACAACGGTAGAGAAACAATCTCACCAAGTGATCTACACAAGGTTAGCACCCAGTCTACAAGAATTTAGTGGATTGTTGAAGACGGAGATCCACGCATTCAGAGGTCCATGGAATCCCTTCAATGGAGATCTATCTCTGAAGTAGTCCTTCACCGTCTCCCACAGTTCCGTGATCTTTGCGTCCACTGTTTTAAGCACAATTGTTTCTTCTCAAGTTCATCTTCTTAAATCACCATGAACTTTCAATCTTGAGAAGAAGTAATAACCAGAGAAAGAGACTTATAATATAGAGTGTTTTCTAGAATTCAAGTAGTTGTAGAACTTGTTGATTAGCCTTCTTTGAAGCAACAACTCTGTATATATATCTCTGGTTGATGGTGATGGACACGTAATCAGAATTATCAATATATGGTGATGGACACATAATCAGATGGTCGAGTAATCAGAAGCACTCGTTGGAAGCAACAATGTTGTGACCTAAATTGAAGAAGAATATGCATCAATATATAAGGGCTATAGTGAATAATCAAAGGATAATAAAAATAAAATCACTCTATATATCTATGTGCCTCACTTCCTTTGCAACTTTGCCGAAGGCTGCTCAGCAATTCTAAGACTTGCTGCATGGAAAATGCCCAAAAGCCACGAGTTTTCAGTAGAAATTAGACAAAATGATGTTTCTAATATTGTACCCACATGCACTCTTTCAAATCCTATACATTTCTAATAAGATACTGGTCTTTATCTTTATGTTTAAGATCAAATGTCCATTGGTATCCTTGAAACCAAAAATCAAAAGTGTCTAACCTCATAACCCCCGTATTCCTTGAGAGATTGAGAAACCATAGCAATTTCTTTTGTTGTAACTTGTGCTTTGGCAATAATGGCCTCAGCTTCACCTTGTTGACACAAAGAGAAAAAATATATATATATTTTTCCCATTAGAATTGGAAGTAGTCAAGAATGCTCAACATGAAATACATAACACTTGGTAAAAACACGAGATTCCAGAACCCTAACAATCTGCTACTGCATTTATTATGAGACAAACTCATATTCCAAATCTCTAGATACCAACAGTGCTTTGATACCATCTCAATCGCGCTCTAATACCAATTTGTTGAGATTTTCATGTACCATCAAACTTAGATACCTTGAATTTTGTATTTGAACTGACCATCTCAACAGTGCTTTAATACCAATTTGTTGAGATTTTCATGTACCATCAAACTTAGATAACTCGAATTTCGTACTTTGACTGACCATCTCAAGAGTGTTTTGATACCAATTTGTTGAGATTTTCATGTATCATCAAATTTAGATACCTCGAATTTTGTACTTGAACTGACCATCTCAACAATGCTCTAATACCAGTTTGTTGAGAATTTCATGTACCATCAAACTTAGATACCTCGAATTTTGAACTTGAACTGGCCATCTCAACAGTGTTCTGATACCAATTTGTTGAGATTTCTATGTACCATCAAACTTAGATACCTCGAATTTTGAACTTGAACTGACCATCTCAACAGTGCTCTGATACCAATTTGTTGAGATTTCTATGTACTATCTTTTTCATTTAGAGTATCCCTTTCCCCAAAAGTCTTGTCCAGAGTGATCTTACCAAGCTCACTACGCATAGTTGTTTAAGCAAATTGAATCACAGCATACAATGTATTCTCAACTCCATATGAAGCCAGTTTAGGATCAACTATCTGCAATATATTAACCCAAGAGAAACACTATAAACATGTTTCCAAAACTACATAGGAATTTGCATACAATAGTTTAAACTTTTAAACACACAATACATTGTAAGGAGAGCTACCTTCACATAGAGAATACCATCAATAAGAATGCTGACATCCTTGGTAATGGCTGACTGATCTGGAATGCGAATGACCTCTTCCTTGAGGGAATGAACATACGCAATCTTGTTTACTAACGGAATTAGTACGTGGATTCCAAGAGTCAATGTCGTCACATACTTCCCGAATCACTCAATGACGAACGCCTTCTTCTCGAGCCCAATTACGCGAGCACTACGGACAGCAGTGTAGCTGAAGGGGGAGGGATTATGCGGCGAGAGACGATTGGCGAGGACGGAAGATTGCCCAAGAATGGGAGAAGAATCAGTAGAGATGGCTCGGGCGGCCAATGACGGCGGAGTAGATTGGAGGAGGTGTCGTAGCTTGCTAAGATTACTTCGATGTTGTTCATCGCTGCTTCTCTGATTCAGTTATCTGAGCTCGAAACCAAAATTAAACTACCAAAGATCCGATTGTAGTCTCTCAGCTCTGTAGTGGGAAATGAAGGAGCTAGAGAGGGAGTTTTCAGATTTTGTAATAACCCAGGCCAAAACGCAGCGTTTGAAGCAGTTAGTAGTACGATTAGTAGTTAGGTAGTTAGAAGTAGAAATGTCCATTGTACCCCTATTAGTTAAAGCTTCCCTGTAACTACTTAAGCATCATAACTGCTACTGTAAGACTGATGATGAAATACAATTCTTACTTCTTTCATTCTTGTCTTCGTTCTAGCAACCTTTATATCTGGTATCAGAGCTTCCGAACCGATGACTAATACACTCCGCGACTACGATGAAGCTGCAAGACAAATTGCAGAAATGCAGGAGCAAATGCAAGCTGTGCAGACGCAATTGAATGACAATCAGAGAGCTAGTGTAGAGGCACTAGGAGCCTTCAAAACCGGCTTCCAGTGTAACAACCCAAAATTTTATTTTTATAAATCCAATTTTAAAGAATTCCAAAATACACATTTTCACTCCATTAAAAAATTTTTGCGATCAAGTGGTGTTTGAATAAATTATTTTGGACTCATTTTAAATTAATTCAACACCAAAATTCCTTTTTAATCCAAAATCCTAAATTTTCGGGTAACTTGCATATCAAGTTTTAAATTGAGAAGCCAATCTGAGTGAGACCGGGAGAATTCTGAGAAGCTTTAAACAAGTGATCATCTAGAAAATTTTTTGAGAAAATTCCTTTTCAACCCCAAAGTATTTAAAATAGCAATTCTAGCCTTGGTCCATGGAGCATGGTGAACCACTAGACATCCAAAATTTTCTTCCTGATTCATCTCCAAACATATGAAAATTACTCCTATGCCCTCAACCAATCATTGATGATCAACCTAGGGTTTTGGACCCTATATAAGCCTCACTATTCTAATGTTGTCTCCTTATCCCATTTCTTTGCCTCTCTTTGAGCTATTTGTGGAAGGATAAAACAAACACAGTAAGTTCCCTTAGCCACCATTCATCTTCCTTCTTATGGTTTTCATCTCCTTGCCTTGAATCCCTGAGGTTCCTCCCTTATATGTTGTTTGTATGGTTTGTTTGAGGAGTTTAGGGAGTGTAGGAGGATCTAGCTATGTAGAGAGGAAGAGGGGATCCATACAAGAAGAAGAGACAACAAAGGTATAACCCCATGGACTCCCTCTTTGATTTTGGCTCTGTGAAGCCTATTATATTGAGTAGAAATGAGTAGAAATGGTGAAATTTTGCTGTGTTTGAGCTTGGAAGTGATCTAGTATTTGTCTTTGAAGTGTTGATAATGTTTTGGATGTTTTGGACATGCTTGGAATGTGTTTTTGCAGATGAAAGATCTATCTGGTGCACACACAGTGCGCACCAGACTAGAGTAGCAGCTCTAGCCGCGGCCCATCAGGAGGGCCGCCGGCTAGAGCTGGGGCCAACCGGGCCTAGGGCACGGCCCTAGGAGAGGGCCGTTGCCTAGGCCCGGCCATGTAACGGCCTTCATGGGGCGGCTCATGAGGAGTCCGGCCCCAGGTCCCTGAGTATTGTTTTGAGAGGATATTGTGCAGTGGCCGGCCCCTTGTGGCTCAGCTACGTGTCGTTTCGGGCCAGGTGTCACGGGCCCTTGTGGCTCGGTACCTCGGGGCCGTCTCGACGCACGTTTTGGCTTTGACTTCGTTGATTTTGGATTAAAAATGAGCATGTTATGATGGATTTAGTAATGGTTTTGCTACACAGTATGTGTATTTGAAGTTCACTATGAAAGAGAAATGTTTTGCCTTGTTGTCTGATGTTATATTTGTATTGAGTAGAGAATCATGATCATTTTGAAAATATGATTTATTATGAAAGTATGTCTAAAATGTGATATTTGATAAATGAGATTTGAAGCATATTTTGTTGATAGAAATGTATAGAATTTGCTAAGTTGAAAACCGAGTATGATATTGTATCCTTGAGAATTTTATGGATTATATACATGGATTTGGAGCATGTTGTAGAGTATTTTTCATCTCACATATATCATATTTCAAAAATGCATAAGGGGCCAACGTGAGCCCAAGTATTACTTTCAAAAATCCATAAGCATGTGGTATATCATTATTTGATGCATTGAGAAGTTGTTGAGTTGTTGCATGCATGAGAGATATATTTATGTATTATATATATCGGTGAGGTTTTGGAGGACCCCGTTTGGACTATGTCCTCTCGGATGATTTTATGGACACTGTGGTCCCAGTATATGTAACGTGATGTATTGCCACGTTACGAGGTTAGAAACTGCGCCTAAGGCTTGGAATCCTGGTCAGGGGCTGTGCACGCAAATAGTTCGATACCTGATTCCATAGAGTTTGAGTATAAAACCAAGAGAGTGGTTCGATGGACGAGTAGAGTATTAGGTTGGCTAGACGCCGTGTCCGGATAGGTTCATTCACACTATGATGAAGTTCCTACCTCACATAAAGTATTCTATTTTACAACGAGTGTATGAGTATATTTACAGTATTGCACGAGATTGCATATGAGTATATTTATAGTATTGCACGAGATTGCATGAGTATATTTATAATATTGCACGAGATTGCATATGAGTATAGTATTGCACGAGATTACATATGAGTATATTTATAGTATTGCACGGGATTGCATTTGAGTAGAATATTGTCTGAGATTGCATAATGAGAGTGATGATTCAAGATTTGTACATCGAGCATGATTGTTTAGTTACATTTGAAGTCTTGTGTATCCAGCTTACATGATGAGAACTTGACAGCATGAAGATAACTTTCGTATGTTTATTAGCATGAAATTACTTGTAAGCATGAGTTGCTTGATAAGTTTGTTGTGATGTTTACATGTTGAAATACCTATGTTGTTAAGTCTTTTGTTTTGAAGCATGCCTGATGATATTATAGGTTGTGCGTACATGGAAAGTATGTGGTGTGTTTATAGTCGCCTATGAAATGAGATTGTTGTTTATGAATGTTATCAAATGTTATCCAAAGTATATTCTATAGTACTTTACAGGGTTGAGTGTGGTTATACTTAGCTTCGTGCTAACTGGTGTTTCCTATTTGTCTATGTGTTTCTTGTAAAACCCCTTTCAGGTGGGTCCAACGTTGAGAAGTGATCGAGTTAGACCAGTCTATTAGTTTTAGAAGTCTAAACTCTTTATGCTTTGTTCATGATTTTATCTACCGGATTCTAGACTTATGATGTTTTGATGTGTTTTGATGATGTAGACATCGGGGTGTGTTTATCCCCCTTATGCTTTAATTAAGTTTGATGGACTGTTAGTTATTTATTTACTTTCTAGTTCTATCCTTAGCCTGTGCGATCACCATGGAATGGTGATTGTGGCGGTGACACTCCCACTAGCTTTCTTAATAAGTTATTTATCCGCCGCTTAGTTATGTTAATTATGGATTAGAATTGTAATTAAGATTTAGAAAAAGTGGGGTGTTACATCCAGGCCTTCCAAGAAAAAGTGAGGCAGTGGATGATGGCGATGACAGTCCAAGGTGCAGCTAATCCACAATCGGCCTCTACAGCCCAATCCTCAGCCGAAATGCAGACACATCGCGCAGAAGGGGGAAGCACATATGTAAATCACCCAGGAGATAACCGCTCAAACCCTAATCATGTTGATATTGTGTCGGGAATACACATGGGTAATCAGGAGCAGCCTAGGCACGTATTACGTTACAATGAAGAATACTTACGTGCACCTAAACCTAGGATCGAATTTCCTGAATTTGATAGCACAAATCCCACAGGGTGGATTAGAAGATGCAATACATTTTTCTTGCTATACCGTATCTCTGATGAGTTGAAAATGGATTACATGTCCTTCTACATTAAGGGGGGCATTGATGCGTGGTTCGAAGGGTATATAATCGACCATGGCGGAAGAGTATTCTGGGATGAGTTTGCAGAGGATGTGTGAAGGAGATTTAATTCCCTTGGGCTAGAATGTGTAGAGGAGGCATTCAAAGTGTTGAGACAGACTGGCATGGTGGAGGAATATAACAACAAATATGATGAGCTTAAAATCCAGATGCTGATTGCACACCCTACACTAACAGAGGTGTATTTTATCAAGAACTTTATTAGTGGGCGGCAGAAAAATCACATAAGATGCTTTGTCAAAACTGCTAACCCTAAGTTTTGCCTAGTAGACAAATAGAACGACTTTGAGGGTTGGGATTAACCTGAAGGAGGTAATGTGTTAGCAACACATCAATCTCCAAATAGTACCCAAAAAAGAAAAAAATCAATCTCCAAAGTATGGTGTAGGTAGGCCAGGTGCACGTGTGGTGAAATATCATTCTCCAAATCTTTATCCACCATTACGTTGATCTTTACAAATGTTTGTATATGAAATGATCCCATGGCTGCACTTCTTTGGATTCCATAACTGATCAAAACCTGGCAACATTCACAAACAGAATGAAAAAAAAGAAGACCTAACTTGCAAAATATCCTCCAAATTTCTTGAGTATATAAATCTCGAAGCTCTATGGGATTTTAGTCAACAACAAAACCAATAATGGGTGAAGACACCAAACAGGCCGGTTTGCTCCATTTCTTGCAGTTTGGTTAAAAATTACAGTTTCTAATTGTCAGCTTTTTCATTGAAAATTAAAGTTTCTGTTAGGAACAAGCTAAGGTGGAGGCAAAGCCAGAGTAGAAGAAAGAAGAAGAGAAAACAGAGGAGAAGAAGGAAGAACCCAAAACACCATTTCTATCTGTGGACTTGCATTGTGTTGGATGTGCTAAGCAGATTGAGAGGTCCATTCTGAAGATCAAAGGTGTGGAGGGGGTAGCGATGGATATATATGTCGCAAAACCAAGTGACCATAAAAGGGGTTGTCGAGTCGCAGGCTGTTTGTACGATGATTATGAAGAAAATCAATACAGTTGTGAATTGAAGATACTCTCGCCATTGCCGGAATCTGAAGGGGAACCTTTACCTGAAGTCGTTGCGTCCCAGGTAATTTAAACCACCTTAACAATCATCCTATGAAACACCAAATTTTTTTTTTTGAGCCACTAGGGAAATTAGCAACTACGGCATAAGGGAATGCACCTGACTCTATGGTCCTAGTCGATAAAAGGTCAAAATAATGTAAACCAAGTTGGCTGGTAGGCTTGTGTGTACTCGCCTTGGGGTGCTAGTTGGCAAATTAAAGGGTCACAATGAGGTAAATCAAGTTATTCATAAACTTAAACTAAGAAAGTCTGACCAATTTAGTGGTGTTAGTTTCCTCAAAATACCATAATGCGCATGCAACGCAATTTGGTGTTTGGTTCGCAGGTTAGTGAAGTAGCCGGCCAGTGTGGAACTCACAATAAATCTCCATTGCGAGGCTTGCGCTCACCAACTTAAGAAGAAGATACTTCAAATTGAATTTCTTCTTTTAAGACCTATATAAATCCTATTTGATTATAAAGTACAGTGAGCTAGGTTCCTTGCTAGCTTTAAAAATAACTAACGTAATTTTAGTATCTATCTATACTTTTCGAAACTGTAATCTTTTATTTTATGTTGCTTGACTACTCTAGGCTTTTGGCTGCATTCCGTAATTATTATTGTATTTTATCCATTTTATATCAATAACAAAATATATTTTTTTGAAAACCATGTTAATTGGCATATATTAGAGATAAGCTGAAATAGCATCCGGTGGGAAATCATCCCAGTACATAGCAGTAGACTGATTAAAAGCTATAGACGCTAAAGAATGAGCTAGTAAATTATTTGTTCTAGGGACGAATGTAACTAAATAGTAATCGAAATAGGAAATTAAAGTCCTACAACTATCAATGGCATAGCCAACATAGGACCGAATAGGACCCGTAGTAGTTGATAAATAACGATGCAGTTGCTGGCAATCTGTGTGTAACACAAAATTTCGTTCTCCCCGATTCCTCATCCACGATAAAGCTTCCTTACATGCAAACGATTCTGCCATTAAAGGGGAAAAACAGTTGGGAAGTTCGGCATTGAAGGCTGCTCGGAAGGCTCCGATTTCGTCCAAGAGGACAGCTCCAACGAATGCCTTGTTCGTTGCGGGCAGGTAGCCTGCGTCGACATAACACGAACTCAACTGTGCTGGAGGGTGAGCCATTCCAGCCGCTGGATTCACCACAGGGGCTGGCGGGTTGATGGGGTGCCGGTACAAGTTACCGTCGGAATGCACTTGCCGCCATGCTTGTACCGTAGTCACAGCTGTCGCCACAACTTTCCTTGGTGTTGGCAAGCAGCGATCCCATACTGCTCTGTTTCTTGCCCTCCATATGTGGTATAGAATTGCAACTGTGAACATAATATCATTAGTGTCTAAACCATTCATTACTCCATCAAACCAAGAGTAAAACACATCTGTCACAGTATTGGGGATTGGGATGCGGGACTCATTCCATGTATCCTTTGCAAAATCACACACTACTAAAGCATGCATACCATCTTCATTTGTAGTGCCACGCATAGCACATGTGGGATCAATCTGTACTCTCTTTACAATTAGATTCTGTGTAGTTGGGAAGATACCACTCAAAGCTCTCCATAAAAAGGTCTTCCATTTGTGGAGAATTTTAAGTTTCCATAGCGAGAGCCATTTATTAAAAGTGCCACCATTATTCTCATAATTTCCAACAATGAGCCTATATCCATTCTTTACTGAGTAGCAGCCATTTGGATCCCCATGCCAATACCAAGAATCATCAGGGGAAATAGATATCTTCATAATCCGGGGTATATCAATTGGATCAAATATATCTGCCAAAATTGGTTGATCTCATGTTCCAGTATCCTGGTCAATTAAACCCACCACTTTAGCCCCTACCAAGTGGGGGGTTTTTCAGTTTGTAACATAAGATCCTGACCATCCTGAAGCCAGGGGTGGTCCCAAATCAAAGTAGACTCTCCATTTCCAATTCTCCGTCTAACTCCTCCACAAACTAACCCCTTCGCTGTCATAATACTTCGCCAGCAAAAACTAGGATTATTCCCCAAACATGCTTTAGAAAAAGAATCCTTTGGATAATACCTGGCTTTATATACACGGGCTACCAACGAGTCACCCTTCGTCAACAATCTCCATGCCTGCTTTCCAACATTGCTAAATTAAAGGCTCGTAAATCTTTGAAACCCAGACCACCAAACTTTTTAGGGATACATAATCTATCTCATGCCTTCCCATGGATGCCATGTTTAGAACCTGTACCCCACTAGTAACGATTTATAGTCCTCTCAATTGCTACACAAACATTTATAGGCAATAAAAACACACTCATTGAAAAGGTAGGCATTGATTGTGCCACATTTTTCAATAAAACTTCCTTACCAGCTTGTGATAGTAATTTCTTATTCCAGGACCCTATCCTCTGCCTGATCTTATCCTCAATATATGAGAAAGCTGCCTTTTTATTCCTTCCAACAAAGGAAAGGAGCCCCAAATATTTTCCAAAATTCGGAGCCTGCACCACACCTAGGATCTGCGACACCTCATCCCTATCCTCCACACATGTATTTTTACTGAAACATATGCTGGATTTATGATAGTTTACCACATGTCCCGATAACTTCTCATACACAGCCAAACAATCCTTAACTGCCCCAGCCTCATTAGCATTTGACTTAAAAAATAACAGACTATCATCAGCAAAAAATAAATGAGAAATTGGGGGAGCACCTCTCGCAACTCTACAACCATGAATAAAACCATTATTCTGTGCCTGTTGTAGTAACACCGATAGACCCTCCGCGCAAATAATAAACAGATAGGGAGACAAAGGGGTCACCTTGCCTTAACCCTCTGGTAGGCGTGACAGGTGTACTGCGTGTCCCATTAACCAAGAAGCTATAAGACACAGATGTAACACAGAGCATAATCAGGTCCACCCATCTACTATCAAAACCCAAGGCGAGCATCATTCCCCGGAGAAAAGGCCACTCCATGCGATCATAGGCCTTTGCCATATCTAGTTTCAAGGCCCCCCAGCCAACAGCCCCACACTGCTTCCTATTTAGAAAATGTCCCACCTCCGCAGCTATTAGAATATTATCAGTGATAAGTCGATCAGGTATAAATGCACTCTGAGACTCCGAGATTACTTCATCCATTAATGGTTTCATTCTATTTGCCATCATTTTTGCCATGATCCTATATATCACATTACTGAGAGCTATTGGTCTCAAATCAGACACAAATTTCGGGGTTTCCTTCTTAGGGATTAAAACCACATCTGTCTCATTCAAACCAGGTGGAAAGGACTGAGCATCCAAACAGTCCACCACAAAATCCGATACATCCCTCCCCACCACATCCCAAAAATGCTGATAAAACCCTGGGTTTATCCCATCCGGGCCAGGTGCCTTATCCGGAAACATTGAAAACAATGCATTCTTAACCTCTTCCCTCTCAAACGGACGCATGAGTGATTCATTATGAGCCTGTGTGACCCGAGGAGTCACGCCCCCAAATATAACATCTCCACTCTCAGGGTGGCTAGTGCAGAAAATATTACCAAAATACTGCAATATAACCTGAGTCATGGCATCCCCCTCTACCCAATCCCCATCATCATTCATAAGAGTGGTAAGAGTATTTTTCTTTTTTCGGTGGGAGGCATACTTGTGATAAAACCTTGTATTAGTATCTGCATTCCTGAGCCAGTGTTGCTTGGCCCTCTGTCTCCAATATGCATCCTCCTGAGCCTCAAGTGTTCCTCAAGTTGTTGGTACTCAAGGAGAGAGGCCGGGTCCGTACACCCTTTTAGACACTCCTGCGCCTTCTTCAAACTCATTATCCTCTCCCCAAATTTATGGAATCGATCACCCCCCCCCCCCCATCTAGATAATCTATGACCACAATACTGAACACAACTCTGAAAGCCCCTATCCCTCCCTTCTGCCCATGACTCCTCCGCCACATGCCTACACCCCTCGTCATACAACCACGCAGATTCAAACCGAAAACCCCTTCCCCTGCCACTCCTCCCTCCACATGGATCCCGGATTGCCAGGAATAACACCGAATGATCGGACTTACGGGTTAACAGATTAGTTACCTTTGCTCCAACCACTATAGAATTCCAACTATCCGTAGACAGTACCTTATCCAACCTTTCCTCAATCCAGGATGCTGTGCCCTTTCCCTTCTCCCAAGTAAACTGGTAACCACCCATAGACATTTGGGATAACCCACATTCCTCAATAGTATCCCCAAATCCGCGTAGGAGCTATCTGGATGTGGATTACCCCCTCTTTTCTCATGCTGGAACAGGAGGTCATTAAAATCTCCAATCATCACCCAGGGCAAGTCAAATTTTGATGCAAGCAATTTAATTAACTCCCACGACTCATTCCTTCTATGCCTCTCCGGGAAACCATAATAACAAGTCATCCTCCACTTAGGGAATCCTGCAATACTAACTTTAATATCAATGTGATTTTTTGAGAAACTCAAGAGATTCGCAATATTATTCTTCCTCCACAACAAGGCCATGCCACCACCCAGCCTTACAGGATCAACATAAAACAACCCATCGATACCAAGATTGACACGAATACTCTCGGCATGCTCTCTGCCAACCTTGGTTTCCATAAGAAAAATAAAGTCGGGTTTCTTATGGGACGCTAGGTCCATAATCTCGCGAACTGTCTGTGGATTACCCAAGCCACGGCAGTTCCAACTTAGAGTGCTCATTGGATCAGGCGGGTCTGAGAACCAGATCTCGCCACATACAAGTTTTTTGAACCACCCTCAGTCATCAAAACATCCCCATCATTACCACTCTCCCGCCGTATACCACCACCTGCCCCCTTCTCTTTGTCACCGCTACAACTTCCACATCCACCTCCCTACCCGTGACCGGAACAGTCCCTACCGCCCCCACTGCCGGCATACCACCGATCACACCCGTACAGCCACCAACCACAGCCGGCCCCTCGATCGGCAGCAGCCAGCTTTCGCCCACCGCACGAGGGCCCCTTCGGTTGCCTGCACGCAGCTCATCCGAAAACGGATATTCTCCGACTGGGATCGGCGAGTCTCTTGCATGGACACAGAATTTGTATACATGGCCAATCACCCCCACAAAAGAAACAGAAAGTATGCAGACGCTCGTACTTAAACGTGATCCAGCATGTAGTTTTGTCACGCTTCATAAACTTCATCCGGCGCCTTATCGGCTTGTTAACAGGCAAAGTAATACGAATCCGATAAAACGTTTTCCACGGGGCTCCAGCAAACCTATCATCACCTTTAATAAAAACACCCAAAACATTCCCAACCTGCTCCAAAATTCTATCAGATGTGTAGCCCATGGGTAAGTCATATACCTGCACCCACATGTCTACAGAGTCAAGAACAACATCCCCCGGTAGCACACTGTCGGCCACCTCCCTGCAAACTAGGGTTGCGTTATCAAACGCCCAAGGACCCTCTTCAAGCACACGTACCATATCAGTTCTATGGTAGAACACAAACAAGAATAGCCGGGGCTGTATATCATACACTTGCATGCCCCTCACCGGTTGCCACACCGATGCAAGAACTTGCCGCATATACTCAATCTTGATCAGTTTCTTGGTCAAGAACCTTCCCACTATCCTCCACGTCGGACCTGAACCAGTCGCATCTTCCTCTACACCATCCTCGTCCAGCTGGAATGTCGTCTCCTCCTCCTCAAGGGCGATGTCCGCCCATCTCTGTGTAAGAGCAGCGACCTCTCCAGACGAGCTCACTCCCGCCATTAGCAACGAACAAGAAACAGCAACGAATGCCACACAGGTGCACAGAGAACCGGCGATTAAACCGTAGGGATACCAGCAAGATACTTGAGAAACCCTGGAGCAAACCCATAACAAAATATATAGTACAACTTCACTAAATAATTGATAATGTGTAAATGGTACATGAAAACTATAATAATGAAGTAATTGAAATTCCTTAATAAATTTTCAAGAAAATTTCTGATGAACTTGATTCCTAAGAGAGAAGCCCTCGGCAATTAAGGATGGTACTAGGGTACTAAAAACCGAGTAAGAAACAGGGAAGACTTGGTCACTCGAATTGGTTCCACATGGTAAGACCATGATATCGATCTCTTCTCCCAAATGCACTGTCGGGTTGGAGTGTGGAGGGCCCTTAGGGTTGGGGTTCAACCTTTTAGAAGAATGATATCGATCTCTTTACACTAAAAGGGCGTTTGGTTCAGATCATTTTAGATTATCTAGGTAATCTGAATCTGGTAATGTTATATTACCTTGTTTGGTTCAAATTATGAGATTAATTACATGGTAATGTTATATTACCTGAAAGCTTATGTAACGGTAATGTTTCAAGGTAATGTGATTACCCTATTTTCTTAGGCAATCTTAGATTACCTTGAATTATTCCAACTTTACCTTTGTTAACTAATCTTTATATAATAATAAATAAATAAATAAATAAATAAATAAATATATATATATATATATATATATATATATATATATATATATATATATATATGTGTGTGTGTGTGTGTGTGTGTGTGTGTGTGTGTGTGTGTGTATTTATATATTTAATTTTTTTTAATATTTAAGCATTGACACACACACACACACACACACACACTATATATATATATATATATATATATATATATATATATATATATATATATATATATATATATAATTGAGGACATTATAGTAAATCGATTCATATAACTTAAAATATAACTCTTAACCAAACAAGGTAATATTATATTCTCAATCCAAACCAAACACATAAAGTATGTAATCTTACATTCTCAAAATCTCAGAGTACCTTCCTGCAGATAATCCTATTAATTATCTGAGGTAATCTAAGATTCCTGGAACAGAATGCCCCCTAAATAATGTGATCCAAGTCATCATCTACTAGTATCATAGTAGCCACTAGAGTCCAAGTCACTATCTAACGTGGCATGTGATGGCCAAATGGAAAATACTACTCCTACTCCAAAATTTTACTCCCTCATTGGGACCAACGGGATTAAAATAACTAATCACTAATTGTCATATCAGTGAATGAGTAAAAATAGAGAGTACATATAGTAGAACTTTGGCCAAATATAGTGATCAACAATATTTATTACAAGCATAATATTGTCACAATTACAATTCCAACCAAATTAGTGAGATAATTGATTTGGTAATCACAAACTTTCATATGTTTATCCCGTCCTTGTGATTAAAAAATATATATTAATGCTGTAATTATTTTAACAATTAAAAATCTTCATAAGTAACAATATTGTGACTTTATACTTATTGTTGGGGCAACCTCAACTAAGTGGGTAAAATAATTGACTTGTCAATTACAAGATTATAAATTAAACTTTTTATTGACATTTTTTATTGTACTAATCAACTATGAACAATATAAGTTTTTTTGAATGTATGAACAATATAAGTTAATTTATCTTATTATAATCTTTTGTTAACTAGGATTACAAAGCATGTTTCGCGCACCCCTTACATTTTTAACTTATATGCTAAGTAAAGCAGCGCAGCTAGCCCACATGGGATGATGATATGCAAGGCATTGGACTAGATATCTGCATATTATCCACAAAAAGTGCGCGTATACATACATACATATATATATATATATATATATATATATATATATATATACATACATATATATATATATATATACATACATATATATATATATATACATACATACATACATACATACATACATATATATATATATACATATATATATATATATATATATATATATATATATATATATATATATATATATATAGTAAAAGGTAGATGATGCATCATATGTCAACCACAGCACTTTTCTATGTATATGTATTGACTAACCAAGATGATGACACTCTATTACCTCTTTACACCTCTCTTGCTCTTTACAAGTATTTGTAGCTACCAAATACCTAACCAATTCAACAACCACACTTATTAGGAATGGATATATATATATATATATATATATATATATATATATATATATATATATATATATATATATATATATATATAATTAGGGGGTGTATTCAATCATGACTTTTGTAGAGTTTTAAAGACTTTTAAAATGATAGATTTTAATAAACTTTGATTGACTTTCATAGAGTCGTTCAAAACTTTTTAAAACTTTATAAGACTCTATAAAAGTTTATATAAAAAACATTCATAGACTTTTATCAACTTTTTAATTTAAAAAGTCTACAAAAGTCATTGAAATTCTAAATTGAATACATCATTACAAACTTTCAAGGATTTTGATTCTTATCATTTAAAATTTTCTTACAAAACATTTATAATATATCATAAAATTCTTCTTATTATATAGTTCTTCACCCACATCAACATTCCCAACATTATTATTTTTATCCATAGTACGGTAAGACTTATATGCTAATTACTTATATATATTATTAATAAACATCAACAAAAAAAAAAAAAAAAAAACTATTTCATTAGAAATTCATAACAATATTGAACAATACAAATTATAATAAAAGACTTGATCAAATAAAATATTTAAAAATATAATTACAAGTTGCTAGGCATCACGCCTGTGTAAATATTTAAAAATATAATTACAACTGTGTAAAAAATAAAAATTTAATATTAATAATATATATAAAATTATCCTTGATATATTGCTAAGCATCACGCAAAGAACTATTATTTGCAATAGCAATTTGAGACTGCAATCAACAACAAGGTGCTACTGTTTGCAACTCCAAATTGTTGTTGGGAACAGTAATTCGCTATTCGTAGTAACCTGTTGTTAAAAAAAAAGGAAAAATATATATTACGAATATAAACATAAAAATAATAAAAATCAAAATATATAAGTATTTATATGAATATTATGAAACATATACTAAAATTTGACGATAAAAATTTACTTTGTTCATGTATTTAGGGAGAATTAGAGAAAGTTAGGGATAAAAAATTCATAGAAAAAAAAATAAAAACCAATATAAACAAGCAATAATGAAGTAAAAATAATATTATTTCGATTTTTAGATGAAGATTCTAAAGTTTATGAGAGAGAAAAAAATTTGTAGAGTTTAGGTATGAGGAAAAATATAGGATAATGAAGAAAAAAAATAATTTTATTGAATTTAGATAGGTTTATAGAGTAAATAGGGAGAAAAATAGAGTTTAAATAGAGAGAGAAAACATTCAAAGTTGTTAGAAAGAAAATTTGAAATCTTGGGGTTGATGGTTGGATTTCAACTATTTATATTTGAGAAGGAAAAGTCTACAAAAGTCTTAATATTTAAAAGTCTACAAAAGTTCATAACTTTTTGAATACCACATGACTTTTAAAGACTCTTTAAAAGTCTTAATCGAATACCACACGACTTTTAAAGACTCTTTAAAAATCTTGATTGAATACCGCCTGACTTTTAAAGACTCTCTAAAAGTTTGAATTGAATACCTCCAAACTTTTAAAGTTCATAAAAGTCTCTTGATTGAATACCGCATGACTTTTAAAGACTCTCTAAAAGTTTGAATTGAATACCTCCAAACTTTTAAAGTTCATAAAAGTCTTTAAAACTCTATGAAAGTCATGATTGAATACACCCCCCTTAGATTCAAATGAGAATTTCTTGTTAACATTGAACTGTGTATCATTGTGCACAGTTGATATTGTTCAATCTTGTGGTTTATAATTAGATTAAAAAAGAACACTCATTCTATAATCAACGCCCACACACTCACACTTGTCTGAGACGTCTCACGGATTTTTATTCATGAGACAGGTCGGGTTAATATACAAATGTAATGTTAATATATAATAGCAAATGTAATACTAAATATTACATTTCATCTTAACTTGACCCTCACACAAATTTTTGCCTTATAATATTATTAGTTTGAAGGATTACAATTTTTTTTAAAGAGATGCATGGTTAATGGCATGCATATTATTTGGCCTAAAGACAACAAAAGAAAGTGAAACAACAAGTGGCATATGATCAATTAAAGAGTACTATTCTTTCAATTCGAAGGAAAATATTCTTAGGATGACAACTACAATCAAGTGAATTTGAAACTCTGTCAGAAGTTTGGGTAATTGCAAAAAGTCAGTATGTTTCTGCGAGATGTATGATGTGATGATGGGCCAAAACGCTTTCTTGTTTTATGACTACAAAAAGAACACTCATTCTATCGTCAATCTTTGATCCACATTCACCTTAACAAGAATACTAAGGCTAAAAATTTGGCTAATGAACCAGGGAAGGAGGGTCTGTCACACTTAATCTTTGTGCTTGGGGGTTTGTAGTGAGAAAACAGGGTCACTTGCTTGATCTTCATCGTTGGATATAGGAGTAGTGGAGTTCTGGTCGTCGAGGGATCCAGTTGAAACATTCTGTTTGGCTGAGACCTTGGTAGATCCACTGCTAGAATTCTTGGTTGCTAAGCCTTTGTAGATATTCAGAGCTTGAGCAATCATACTGGCAGGATCAGAAGCACTCGTTGGAAGCAATAGTGTTGTGCCCTACATTCAAGAAGCAGATATACACCAATATATAAGGACTATAGTGAATAATCAAAGGATGAATGTACTGCTCAGCAATTCTATATATGTGCCTCACCTCCTTTGCGATGTTGCCGAAGGCTTGAATGTACTGCTCAGCAATTCTAAGATTTGCTGCCTGGAAAATACCCAAAAGCCACGAGTTTTCAGTAGAAATTAGACAGAATGATGTTTCTAATTATTGTATGCACATGCACTCTTCCAAATCTTGTACATTTCTAATAACATACTGGTCTTTATCTTTATGTTCAAGATCAAATGTTCATTGGTATGCTTGAAACCAAAAATCAAAAGAGTCTAACCTCAGAACCCTCGTGTTCCTTGAGAGATTGAGAAACCATAACAATTCCTTTTGCTGTAGCTTGTGCTTTGGCAAGAATGGCCTCAGCTTCACCTGGTTGACACAAAGAGAAAAAAAAAATTCCAATTAGAATTGTGAGTAGTCAAGAATACTCAACATGAAATACATAGCACTTGGTAAAAACACGAGATTCTTGAACCCTAACAATCTGCTACTCCGTTTATTATTGCTTACTATTTTCGTTAACTACATTTCTTTTTTTTTGGTTTTGGGGAGATTGCAATTTATATTGGGGTGAAAATGCTTTTTTTTGGGCACATGGATAACAGGATAAGCTGAAGAGACAGCCCAATGAATTGTTCCATCTGAAATGTCAACTATTCAACATGCAGTTTCCACCTTAAAACAATCATGTACCTTGAGCTCTGTTAATCTGGTCCATTTTTGCTGCTTCTGATTCAAGGATCACGGCATTTTTCCTTCCATCAGCAATGTTAATATTTGCTTGCCTTTCTCCTGCAGAAACACAATCCATTATATCAGATATGCGAAGAAAAGCATCAGTGGTGGATCACAATAACAAGTGCACTGTTGAATTTTTAGGAATTTTTGCTTGTTATATATTTCAAACAATAAGGCAACCACAATAAACTGATATTTAGTGCTGTGCATGTTTACAAAATTAGAAAAAAAATTTAGTAAGCAATAAAACTGTAGGTAATAACAGCAAATATCTTGGTTTAAAAAAAAAAAAAAAAAAAAAAAAAAAAAACAGCAAATATCTTCCTTTTATGGCTCCTATGAGCAGAGTTCTAACTTTGCTGTAACAGCAAACTAAATATAAATCATACAGCTATCATGGTAAGGGGAGGAAAAAAAAAAAGGCTTAGAGCTTATTGGAGAATTTATGCTGCCTGTTCTGTAAGTCCTATTAGAAGAGGCATCAAAGAACCATACTCTAGCTTATTTCTAATAGTTATCATCCAAACTTAATCAGAAAATAGGTCTTTTTTTAAGCTAATACAATATCTTCCAATTTTGATGTGCTTTTCTCACTGCAATATTACAAATACACATCATTGCAACAAGTAATTTAAAAGTGACTCAAACACTTGCCAAGGGTACGCAGGTATGCTTTTAGAAATTGTACATCATTCATAGAGAAACAGTACAAGCTCTTTTCAGTATGAGATTTCTTATAGAACATTAAAACATGCCTTTACTCCCAATCTAGAGGCCAAACCTTCTCAGATGCTCAAAAACATGAAATGCACAATAACCAAAAGGGAAAAAGGATAAAGATTTCTCACCTTCTGATTCCAGAACTTGAGCCCTTTTCTTACGTTCAGCTTCTGCTTGCATCTCCATAGCTGCCCTAACCCCACGAGGAGGTGATATATCCCCTATAAAGGAAAGAGAAGTAATTGTTAAGCAATGAGAACTACTGAAATCAAAAGCAGACATAATCAACAACAAAGTCGCAGACTTATTTCATACTTATTTCATAACGGAGACACTTCAAGCCCCAATCTTTTGCAGCATCATTGATAGCCATCTGTAGGAAAATACATGTTTATAGTAGTCAATCTCAAACTTCTAAGCTGATGAGAATGCAACATATTAAATTCTTATACCAGCAAGAATTACAAGTGCACATCAATCACTTATCAGGAACACGACATAAGTGGAGTTAGCATATGCTTACCTCCTTTTTAAGCCAATTTTTGTACAAATAGTATTAAGGATAAACGTCAGTCCAAGACTGACATAATAGGATCAAACTACATGAGACTAATGCTATATTTGGATGGATAGAAGAAAATGGAAGAGAAAACATGAAAGAAGAGAAAATGTGTTCGGATGAGAAGAAAGAAAACAGGAATGGAGGAGAGTGGGGTGAGAAATAGAGATGGTGAATTTATTAAGAGGAAGACAAAGGGAAAGGTTCAGTGTATATATCTTGTATTGATAAAGAAAGAGTATATCCACCTATTTTAGTCTTTTACACATACTGGTAGGCAAAATATTTGGCAAGATGAGCATTATGTTTTCTTCCGTTTTATCTCACACTCCATTTTAGTTCTCATTCAAACAAGAGAAACTGCAGTTTTCCACCCATCCAAACGTTGCATAAATGATTTCAACTTAATAGGTCATGAAGCCACCATAGCACACATACACATATTGTAGAATATCAAATTTCATTTTCAAACAATTCTGCAAAACAGAATAAGCATTGAGTGGATCTCTGAATTGTTCAATTAGTCCATAGCAAGTAATATGTCAAATATAACCACATGACCCTATATGAGTACACACTAATGTGATAATGCAATCAGTTAAGGAGTTAAGAGTTAAAGGAGAGAGTAGGGGAAATATAGCAGAATAAAACTGAACTTCAATAGAAATCTCACCACTATCTTTTCATTTAGAGTATCCCTCTCCTCAAAAGTCTTGTCCAGAGTGATCTTACCAAGCTCACTACGCATAGTTGTTTGAGCAAGTTGAATCACAGCATACAACGGATTCTCAACTCCATATGAAGCCAGTTTAGGATCAACTATCTGCAATATATTAACCAAGAAAAACATATAAAGATGTTTTCAAAACTACACAGAAATTTGCATACAATAATTTAAACTTTTAAACACGCAAGACATTGTAAGAGAACTACCTTCACATAGAGAACACCGTCAATAAGAATGCTGACATTGTCCTTGGTAATAGCCGACTGATCCGGAATGGGAATGGCCTCTTCCTTGAGGGAATGAACATACGCAATTTTGTCTACTAACGGAATCAACACGTGGATTCCAGGAGTCAATGTCTTCACATACCTCCCGAATCGCTCAATGACGAAAGCCTTCTTCTCGGGCACAATCCGAACCCCCCAGTTCATAGGTGGCGGAATCTCATACCTAAACTAAAAATAAAACAAATTACAAAGGATACAAAACGCAGTAAAATTTTCAACAAATTCCATAAAAACGGCGGCGCGAATGAGCATGAAGGAACTGGAGTCATGCCTGGAGCTAGGATCGCGAGCATTACGGAATTGGCGGACAGCGGTGTAGCTGAAGGGGGAGGGATTACGCGGCGCCGAGAGACGATTGGCGAGAACGGAAGACTGCCCAAGAATGGAAGAAGAAGCGGTAGAGATGGCTCGGGCGGCCCATGACGGCGGAACAGATTGGAGGAGGTGCCGTATCTTGCTGAGATTACTAGATTTCACGATGTTGTTCATTGCTACTTCTCCGATTCAGTTATCTGAGCTAGAAACCGAAATTAAACTCAAAAAGATCCGATTGCAGTCTGAAGGAGCTAGAGAAGGAGTTTTCAGTTTTCTTGATTAATAAGCCCTAGTAAAACCCATTGACCCGATTGTGTGGCTTTGTCTACAAGAAAATATGTTCAAGCTGCTCATTCTCCCTTTTTAGTTTTCAAAAAAAAAATTGTTATAAAATTAATTTATTTTTTTTAAAGATTGAACTGTGTAATATTATACTTTAGACTATGGAATAATTAAAAATAATTAATAATTAATCTATCTATCTATCTATACTATATATTATATATAAAAATAAAATCTTAAACTTTAACTTCCCGTCTAATTCTTAAAAAATCTTACTTTCTAATAAAATATATTATTTTCTACTTTCATATTCATACTAAAATTCTAGGTTAAAATTCTTATTCTGATATTATAAAATCTATATTTATATCTACTATCTATACTTCTATACTATATAAGACAAAATCCTAAACTTTAACTTTTAGCCCAATTCCTAAAAAATCTCGTTTTCTAATAAAATATATTGTTTTTTACTTTCCTATTCGTACTGATATTATAGGTTAAAATTCATATTCTAATATTATAAAATAGTGTAATCTCGCTTTCTAATAAAATATATTATTTTCTACTTTCCTATTCGTACTATAATTCTATGTTAAAATTCCTATTCTAATATTATAAAATAGTACAACACAATTTCTAATAAAATATATTGTTTCTTACTTTCCTATTCGTAATACTGTATGACAATATATATATATATATATATATATATATATATATATATATATATATATATATATATATAATTAAAAGTAAAATCCTCCTTCTAACATTTTTCCGCCCAAACACATTGTAATTATATAGAATACAAGAATATTTAATTATGATTCTATTATTATCGTGTCTCACCGAATAGAATACACGAATATTTAATTATGGTTATATTATTATTGTGCCTCACGGTCAAAATGGAACGGAAATTAGATAAAAATATCACTGCATCTATATTCTAATTGACTAATTGTCTGAAAGTATATATAAAAAAAATAATTGACTGAAAATGAATCTAATATTACTAATTTACTAAAAATATAAAAGGAAATGAATATTAAAAATTGACTGCAAATAAATATGATCCATACTGACTAAAATAAAAAAAAAATAGTCAGATCATTGTATTTTAATTAAAAATTGAACAGAAATTAAAAATTAGACGAAAATATTTCAATAATAATATTCTACATCATCAACAGTAAATGCATATTTTAAACATGAGTAATGTAAATTAAAAATGGAACGAAAATATTTCAATAATAATATATACATCATCAATTAAAAATGGAACGAAAATTAGGTAAATATATCACTGTATTTGATATTCTAATTGACTGAAAATAAAATATAAAAAAAAGAATAATTGGCTGAAAATGAATCTGATATTACTAATTGACTGAAAATATAAAAGGATCACTAATTGAGTGATATTCTACCATTATATATTTTCACCCGAGTAACCCATCCTGATGGACTGAAGATGTTAGCTCTATACGAAGATGGACAATATTGTGTTGCCAATACCAATGTCGTTTAAAAAGAGGTTTCAATAATGTGTAAATATAATCGGTGATATTATGTTTTTTTTTTAAATGGAAAAAATTGCTATATATCTAAACAAAAAATATATCTTCCATACAAATGAATTAGCATAGCAATTCATTCCTATAACTGATAGAATTGTTAGAGAACGAGCACATTTGTCTAATTTATAAAAAATACTAAACAATGATAAATAAAATTTTCAAAGTTATAGCACCGCATGCATACATAAACGATCCAAGTCATATCTTTAATTGCACTATATAATATTTGATGTTCTAATTTAAACAATTATATATCGATTCAAATATTATTAATATATTACAACAAATCTATTCCGTGCATCACACGGGTGAAAATACTAGTTATGATAATAGAAATTGTAGAATAATATGGCAGAATATAGACTACATAATTAAGGAAATAATATCATGGTCATATTTCACGAACTTTTTATTTTGAATTGACTCATTTATTATGCATAATTCTAAATGATATTTTTCTGCCTATTGATGTGACCCGTACGTTAAAATCCTTATTTGGCTAAATTATGAAAACACTTGGTATTGGCTTGGGATTCTAAGGGTGGCTAAATTATGAAGACACTTGGTATTGGCTTTGGATTCTAAGGGATGTTATTATGTTAAAAGTGGCTATAGAATCATTGTTGGAAATTATGTTAATAATGAGGTCACTTTTGATAAGTGACTATCTCTTTGGAAGATTAAAATTCTCCCTAAATAGAAAACTTTTTTTACGGAGATCCTTAAGTGATATCCTTCCACTACCAAGAACTTGCTTATAAAGAGAGTGGAGGTTGATCCTACTTGTATCATGTGTGGTATCATTCATGAGAACACTATGCATTCTTTGGTATTGTGTGATTTTGTAAGCTCCATTTGACGTGTACTCAACTAACCATCTAACATACTCGAATTACAACTCATAATCCCTACTCGAATTATAATATTCTAACAAATCATAGTCCCGAATAACATCTAGCGTCGAACCATTCTTAAGTGGTTAGTTATGAAGACCCTATGAAATCATTCTTAACCGGTTAGTTATGAAGAACCCTAAGTTAATTCGTCTCTTTGTGATACCACCCCAAACACCTCAAATAATAATCACAAATTTTAGTTATAAACATCTCTAAATTATTTCAGCTCCTTGTGAAATTGTAATCCCACACCAAACACCCTCAATTAGTGATCACAAATTTTACTCATCACTCAAACAAATAAAATCATATGCAATTAGTAGTTTCTTATCAATTTTAGTAAATTAGTAGTCTGTTTCTTGAGGTAGTGTTCTAACATTTTCTTTAAATATACAAACAGCAATCAACAAGGACAAGGTGGTTTGTATACCATGGCATGATTCATGGGATGAGAAGCTAAGGGAAAAAGTTGATTTCATTCTTCTTTTCTTTGATAACACAGTTCAGTAGTTCACAACACAACCAAAGTTGAGAAGAAGCTATAACTACAATGAAACATGTTTTGATGGTGACAATAAATATGAAATCAAACAAAAAACTGCAAAAGTAAGCCGAAACTAGTCTTTGAAACTGCTTTGGATAATAAAGGGCAAGCAAACAATGAGGAAAAGATGAGTCTTTGCTTGTACTATTCTCTCAAACTAGCTAACTACTCTTCCACAACAATGGTTCCCTTCTCACTGACATATATCCCATCAAGGAATTTCCTGATATCCTTGTTCTTCACATGGCATTTCTGCAAAGGAAACAACAGTGTAAGCCTCAAATGTGAAGTTCAATAGTTTTACTCCGACTAAATCGACAATGGTGTGTATATATGTATAGGGAGAGAAATGATTTACTTGGTTAATAAGGGCACATGATCGAGACACGAGTTCAATGTCATTCCCATCCAATACTAACTCATCCTTAACCTTTTCAGACCGGACAACAGAAACTCCCTCAAGCATGTCAACTTTCCGGACCTGAAAAAATGAACAAGAATGAGAAATTTGTTGCCTACACTGTTGGTTTTTACATTCAACTAGCAAATTAGGATTAAAAACAATGCAAATATCATATATAAGTATCAAATCAAGAACAATCCAGTCAAAGAAAAAAAAAACAGTAACAGAGTATAAACTGAAAAGACATACCATTGTGCCTGAAAAGTACACCCTGTATGCTAATTGATGCACAGGAATCAATTTTTACCTCAATTTCACACATACTGATCATAGAAATTTAGCTCAATACATGTATCAATGTACAGATCAACAGCTAGACAAACTAAGTTGAATAAGTAATAGGCATTGAAAGAACTACAATATAATCACAATTATATGTGCGCTATACAACAGGCATATGAAAATACAGACCACTAAAGCATCTAAATCCAAAACAAGCCACACTTACAATCATCATATAAATAAAGAGTATATGTATACACATTTGCTGAAAAATTTTGTTCTAGTTATCATATGCGAACTCATGAAGAAAATCACAGATCTATCAGCAGATATTGGAAATGGGCATAAATGAAAGATGAAGTTTCATTAAATAAAACAGAACGTAATCAAAGAGAGAGGGGAAACCTTCTTCTCGCCAAGGAAGTTACGGATCTCAATAGACTTGTTTCCATTGGTGATGGAGGCGTTGATGGGAAAGTGAGCGTAGACGAAGCGCATCTTGTATTGGTAACCCTTCGTGACGCCGGTGATGAGATTATCAACGTGGCTGAGCGCAGTACGGATAGCGGCGGTGGTTTTGCGCGATCCGAACCAGGCATCAACCTTCAGCTTCCTTTTTCCGGTCTCCCCGTCGGTAATGAGTTGGAAATCAAGGTTGAGATGCTTGAAGTTGCGCACAAGCTTCCCTCTAGGCCCTTCAACCTCAATTTCCTTCGCCTTCACCTTGATCTTTACCCCGTCCGGGATGTCCATCGTCTCCGAGGAAAGTATCGTCTTCATGCTTTCTCTCTGTCTTCTCTCCTCTCCCTCTCTCTCTCTCAGACACAGAGTCAGCACAGAAACCCTAGGACCCCATGAGGTTGAAGCTTTTATACAATACGAAAAACCCTAGAAATGATAACGGGTCTTTGTTTTTGGGCTGGATGGAAAAAAGAACGGCCCAATACTTACAAATTGGCCCATAAGTACATTAAGGCCTAGTATCAAAATTTCAAGACATACTCAGGTCAGATGGCCCAATATGTATAGTAAAAGAGATCAGGGCAGAAGAATCTTATAAAGTTAGATTAGATGCACTTTGGGCTTTATTGAACCTTTTAACATTATAGGAGTGATTGCACTTTTACTTTTTTAAGGTTTAAGGATTTGGTGACGTTTTGGCCCTAAATAATGAAATGCTACTTTTGCTGTTCTGCAAAAGGGAAAAAGGTTTTGCAATCTGCTTTGTCCTTTTCTTGTGACAAAAAGGTGGCCGCACATTCTTGCAGTCTTGTCTTTGTAGAGGGGTTAATTATGGTGGTTTAATTGATTAATAAAAATTAGACTTTTGTTTATTGTGCATAATAAGTTCTCTTATTTTGAAAAGTTACCTACACACTATCGTTGGTGAGACTCGATCTTTAATCTCTTATGATAAATTTTACTTTTATAATCAGTTGAGGTGTCCATACAATTCTTTTGGCCTTTTTCGAGCCATGACTTAGGAGTATTGCTCAATTACCATGTTTGATTTGACCTTACTCCCTAGTTAGTTCTGCTCAAAAAAATTATTTATTTAGAAAGTAAATTTTGGCAAATTTTAAAAAGACTAATGTGGAAATGGAGTATGGGAAAGTGGTGGCAATTGGCTAGATATCATTAGTAATCACAAGGTCAATGGTTGTACAAATTTCATTATGGGGCACGTGTTGATATAAGGGCATCCCCAATAAGGAGATTATGAACAGGTATTAATAAAAAGTTGTCAACATGGAAGAGTAATAATGAAGAGAGGGAAGAACTCATTGCCTTATGTTAATTAGGGGATTTTTCAGAATAGTGGGACCCACACCAATTTATAGCTACTTTCACGCTTCACGCGTGAAGCTTACAATTGTGCCCAGCGGTGCACGCGCCAACTGGGCGCGTTGCTGGCCGGTCTTTCACCTTTTTTTTTTAAATCAGCATTTTTTTTCTTTTCTTCTCTTTTCTACCATATTCTCTTTTCTAATCACACTTACAACAACTCCTCAAAAACTACAATAAAATTTCCACTATTGAGGATGATCTAAGCATTATAATCGAATTTTGGGTCAATTATCATGAGATGCTCTTGGGATGGACATTGGGTCATAGTTTGGTCAATATTGAGATTGACTTTTTGATTGTCATGAAAAATATTTGAGTAATTATAAATGAACACTTTTTTTCATCTTCTTTAAGGGTATAAGGTGCATGTTGCAGTGAGATTAAGTTTGCATATAGAGTTGGGTAGGTACATTGTGAAGTTAATAGGCGCATAGATTGGATCGCATTGACTTTGAGTGTTGATTATTTGTAAGAATTTGAAAAATTTCCTAAAGATATTACTCTATTGTTAGTTGTGGGCATTGGGTTACGGAGCGTTATATCCTATACCCGTGTTCACCATGTGCATGATAGACACGCTGTATATTTATAATTTCTATATTGTAGATTATAAATTCTATATTGTATATTCGTAATTTCTATACTGTAGATTTATAAAATTTATAATGTAGATTCATAATTTCTGTACTGCACATTCATAAATTCTATACTTCACATTCATAATTCCTATACTGCAGATTCATAATTTCTATACTGTAAATTCATAAAATTTATAATGTAGATTCATAATTTATATACTGCACATTCATAATTTTTGTACTTTAGATTCATAATTTGATAACTATGTGTTCATAATTTGATAACTATACAGTTTAGAAATTATGAATCTACATTACAGAAATTATGAATCTATAGTACAGAAATTATTAATATACATTATAAATTTTATGAATCTACAGTTTATAAATTATTAATATACAGTATAGAAATTATGAATCTACAATATAGAAATTATGAATGTATCGCGTGTCCACCATGCACATGGTAGACAGGGGTTCATAGCATAATTTGCCGCGGCCATGTAGCTTTTCCTTTGTTTCTTTTATCTTTTGAGTTTTCTCTCTAGTGTAAAAATATATTATATACTTTAAATAACTTATATTAAAATTCAAATTGATTATATCCATCAATATGATTTAGCTTTAAATTTGCATGACAGACAAAACCATGATATTGTGACTAAACAATTTCTCCTTGATTGGTATAAAAATAACATTAGTGGTAAAATTCAACTTCGAATTTTTTGTCAAATTTTTATGTGGAGGAAGAGAGAGGCAACAAAAAACACACACACATGTTTTTGTGTTTTTTTTTTTTTCCTTCTCAAAAACTACACTTAACATGAACTAGTTAATGATTTTTTTTAATTTTTTTTTGTCTCTACCCCTTTCCTCTCACATCTCTCCCCTATTGACAAATTTTCTTTAAAAAAAATAAATAAATGTGTAATACCAATCAACAACATAAAAATATTTTTTTCAAAAAAAAAAAACATTTAAAATAATAACAATAATCTCTAGAAGAGCATATTGTGTTAATGGATACTTTAATTGTGGTATATATGACTAGCTAGTCCAAATTATACTTTTATAATTTTTTTTTAATTGTTTACAATCATGATTAACCCCACTTATTTGACTATCTCATCACTCTCTAGCTCCACACAAAATTACAGAAAAAAAAAAATGTAGAGAGATAATGATGGAGGTCCAAGAACAAGACAAACAAATATGTATCATCCAATAATATTTATTTAATCTGCACCCTATTACAAAAAGACTCTTGGTCTCCAAGTAACACAAAACCAATCCCAACCATCCTATTCAAACTTGTTCTTCTTTTTGGCCTTTCATCACCATCTCAACCCCCCCCCCCCCCCCCCCCCCCCACATCTCTCTTTTCTCCTTTTCCCACCGTCCACAAAAGGATATGCCGTGGCAATCAAAGTGGGGATCTTGACGTTGACCTCTCTTGGCAGTTGGCTCCCTTGCACCCTCCGATGAGACCATGCACAAAATTCTTAATTCAGTTGGCTAGATAATTAAGTTGGTAACAAAAAAATTTTCAATTATTAATTTATTTTATTGTAGTTTTTTATCAGTTAAAACGAGAACGACAATAGAAACTTTACTTTATAAATATTATGTAGTAAATAATATATATTGAAACTTAATTATCACTCAGAAATCTCAAAATTAAAAATTGAAATAAATTCGTGGCTGAAATTAATTACCACTTCTATGAGTTCTATCTGCGAGCACAAAAGAGTTGGCGGTCCAGAAATGTGGCCCCCATTTCAGTTAGACGTTAATTTTACTAAAGTTTTACTAAAAAGTAGAACAAAAAATTAAAGAGCTAGAGATTCCTTTGACCCATGGCTTTTGTTTCTGTTTGATGTTAAGAATTCTAGACTTTTGGTGTTGTTCACATTGGATAAGAAGCAACGTGTGGGGTCTCATCATTCTTGGAAGCACCAAGTTTCCTGTCTGTAACAAGTTCTTGTGGGATGATTATTACAGTGAGCAACATGAAGGTATCGACAGAGAGCAGAGAAAGAAGAAGATTACTGTTTTATTGAGAGAAAGAGTTTCAACCGTTCAGAATACAACTGACTGGAAAGGAAAAGAAGAATTATATACAGTGCTTAGAAGGTCAACAGAGTCAACAAATCAAGATATGTAAACTGCCTAACTAATAGCTGAGGTGGCAGTAGCTGATGTGGCCTCTGAGTTGGACATATCTGTCAACACCCCCCCGCAAGCTGGCGCGTAGATGGAATGAAGCCCCAGCTTGGATACAAGTCTCTGAAAAGGCAAGGGCTGCAAAGGCTTAGTTAGAATGTCAGCCGTTTGGTTTTCAGTAGATACATGTAGTAGCTTAATGACCCCTTTCTGGATTTTCTCCCTGATCAAATGACAATCTATTTCTATGTGTTTTGTGCGCTCATGAAACACGGGATTTTCAGCAATAGCAATAGCTGATTGACTGTCTGAGAACAACACAGCTGGCCCTTCCTGTTTTACCTCTAATGTCTCAAGTAGGAACAACAGCCATTGCACCTCACAAGCAGCAAGTGCCATAGCCCTGTATTCAGCTTCGGAAGATGATCGAGAGATTGTTCCCTGCTTCTTGGACTTCCATGATATCAAGGCACCACCTAAAAACATACAAAAACCTGTAACTGATCTCCTGGTGTCAGGGCAAGTTGCCCAATCCGAGTCAGCAAAGCCTGTCAGTTTGAGGTTTGAAGTGGCTGAGAAGAACAATCCTTGGCCAGGACTGCCTTTGATGTATCTTAAAACTCTATGAGCTGCCTGCAAGTGTAAGATAGTAGGTCTATCCAAAAACTGTGAGAGTTGTTGCACAGCAAAGCATATATCTGGCCTGGTAATGGTCAGATATAGGAGTTTTCCTATGAGTCTTCTGTACTCAGTGTTGTCTTCCAACAGTGTGCCTTCATCTTTGCTCAGTTTGGTAGTTTGCACCATAGGACATTTCATAGGTTTGCTGTCCATAAAGCCTGTTTCAGTTAGTAAATCTAAGGCATATTTCCTTTGAGTGATAGATATTCCCCTTTTGTTTCTAGCTACTTCAAGCCCAAGAAAAAAACGTAGGTTCCCCAAATCTTTAATCTGGAAAATAGCATGGAGATGATCCTTGATGGCCTGAATTTGAGACCCATCACTGCTAGCCAAAACGACATCATCCACATATACCAATAGAGCAATAAAGTTGTCACCAGAACCCCTTGTGAACAGGGAGTTATCACAAACTGCTTGTTTGAAACCCATAGTAATAAGTTCTGTAGTGAGTTTGGCATTCCACTGTCTGCTAGCCTGTTTCAAACCATAGAGAGACTTAGTTAACTTACACACCTGACCAGAATGTTGTGGGATAAAGCCTTGTGGGAGAGTCATATACACTTCTTCATGGAGATCACCATGCAAGAAGGCATTGTTGACATCAAGCTGATGCAACTGCCACCCTTTTGCTGCTGCTACTGCAAGTAAAGTTCTTATGGAACTGATTTTAGCTACAGGACTGAATGTGTCTATATAGTCCAAACCACAGGTCTGTGTGTACCCCTTTGCCACTAGCCTGGCTTTGCATCTTTCAACAGTTCCATCTGACTTGTGCTTCACTTTATAAACCCATTTGCACCCTATAGTCTGCTTGGAGGGTGGAAGGGTTGTTAGTTCCCATGTTTTGTTGGCTTGCAAGGCATCTATCTCAGCTTGCATTGCATTCCTCCAACACTCATGTTTGATAGCTTCATTGTATGATTTAGGTTCCTGGATGTTCAAGATATTCACAGCAAAAGTTTTAAATTTAGGTGCCAGCCCATCATAAGATAAAACAGCAGATAGTGTATGAGGAGAGGTCCTAGTAGTAGGAAGATTGTAGCTGTAATCCTTGAGGTATGTTGGTCTGGAAACTTGTCTACTAGACCTCCTTGGTTGCTGTTGTTCCTGAGGTATCTCACAGGGTTCCCCAGTGTCAATCAAGTCCTGATTGTTTGGTGAGGTAGTGGGAGGTGGCACTCTAGGCAAAGGTGCATCCTCAATGAAAGTGGCAGCAGGCAGAGGTGCATCCTCAATGAAATTGGCAGCAGGCAGAATAATTTCAGGATGAGCAGTCTGATCACTTGAGCTGTTGGTTCCCTTGTAAGGGAAGACATTTTCGTAGAATACTACATCCCTTGATATAAACACTTCTTTTGTCCTTAAGTCATAAAGCTTGTATCCTTTCACTCCATTAGGATATCCCAGAAAAACACACTTTCTGGCTCTGGAGGCAAACTTAGACTTGTGACCATTCATCATGAGAGCATAAGCTAGACATCCAAAAGTTTTAAGATGATTGAGCTTAGGAGCTTTCTTGAACAAGACCTGATAGGGGATTTTTCCTTGCAAAGCCTCAGAGGGCAACTTGTTAATGATGTAGACAGCATGTGAAATACAATCTCCCCAAAAACAATCTGGAAAACCTGCTTGAAACTTGATAGCTCTAGCAACTGTTAAAATATGACCATGCTTTCTTTCAACTACACTGTTTTGCTGTGGGGTGTAGACACAAGAGGTTTGGTGAATTATTCCCTTCTCTTGATAAAACTTGTCCATCTCAAACTCCTTCCCATTGTCTGTTCTTATACACTTTATTCTGCTTCCAAATTGTGTTAAGACAAGAGCACAAAAAGCTTGAACTAGGGCTCTCACCTCATCCTTCCTCTTCATCAAATATACCCATGTCAGCCTGCTGAAATCATCTACAATAGTTAAGAAGTACTTATGGCCATGTATGGTATGAACATGATAGGGCCCCCAGATGTCAACATGTACAAGATCAAAACAAGCATTAGAAACAGTAGAGCTAACTGGGAAGGGCAACCTTTTTTGCTTAGAAAAGTGACAAACATCACAAGCAAACTCTTTATTCAATTTCAAATCTAAATTTGACAACTGTAATGTTTTCAGTTTTGAGTAGGAGGCATGTCCTAATCTGGCATGCCATAAGCTACCAGAGTTACAAGTATTGACCTCAAACTTTCTTACTATACTAGAAGAACTAGGTGGAATGGGCTGGATCAAGTGATAAAGGCCATTCTGCAATTTAGCCATGCCAATCCTCTTCCCAAGGGCTTGATCCTGTATAAGACACAAATCAGAATATAGCAACAGTGTGCACTTGGAACCCTTGATCAACTCACTGACAGATACCAAGTTATAATGAAATGCAGGAACATAGAACACATTCTGGAGAATTAAATCATCTGAGAAGTGGACTGTCCCTATACTTGTGATTTCAGCCCTAGTGCCATTTGGCATTTCAACATGCATGTCTTGAACCTTCCTTGCTTCAGTTAATATATATGATTGGCATACAATATGATTAGTGGCACCACTATCCAATATCCAATTTATCCTGTTGACACTAGAGGGTTTATAACACATACCTTCCAGTGGATTAGGAATAAAATTTGCAGAAATGAAATTGGCTTGTGGTGATGTTCCCATGTCCAGAGGGGATCCCTGAGTGATAGCCTCTCTTTGTACCAATTGCTTAAACATTTGATATTCATCATGTGTTAAGGAAATAGCACTGTTTGCAGGAGTAGCAACTTGAAGTTGATTGATAGCTGCTGAGCTTCTACTTCTTGGTTTCCAACCGGGTGGATATCCATGTTTCTTGTAGCACTTTTCAATTGTGTGGCCTGTATATCCACAATAACTACATACAGGCTTCTTGTTCCCATTAGAGTAGGTTTTCTTAGGGGCAGAATTACCCTCTACACCTTGGCTAAGGAACACACTGCCTCCATTTATGTTTTCTCCAATGTGTGGTAATTGTGAACCCATTCCAGTGTTATATCTCCTTTCTTGTTGTTGTACTATCAAGAAAGCCTCATCCACAGATGGAAGTGGTTTCATCATCATGATCTGAGATTGAACAGAACCATACTGTTCATTAAGCCCTCTTAAGAAAGTAGACAAGTTGTCATTCTCTAGATAATTCTCCAATTTGTCTAACAATCCACAATCACACCTTCGAGCACAGTTACACGTAGGTAATGGCCTGACAACCTGCAACTCATCCCACAACACCTTCAATCTCGCAAAATAGGCACTCACACTTAAATCACCTTGTCTCACTTGATGAATTTCAGCGTGTAGAGCTGAAATTCTGAATATATCAGCTTCACTGAATCTGGCCTTCAAAGTTTTCCAAATTCTCTCCGCCGTTCCCAGCCAGAGGATTGTCTACGCAATCTCCGTCGAAACCGAACGCAATATCCATGTCGAAACCATATTATTACACCTCTTCCAGTAGGGGAACTTCACATCATTCACATCCGGCACAGAGATTGTACCATCTACAAAACCTAATTTGTTCTTCGAAAGTAAACTCATCTCCATGGATCTAGCCCATGGATGATAATTGTGGCCATCTAATACAGTAGATACCAAAATAAGGGAGGGATTCTCACTTGGATGAAGGTAGAAGGGACTTGCTGAATCATTAGGATCAAAAATCACACTCGCGCCGTTCGTCGGAGCCTGACCGGTCGGAATCGCGATAGCCGGAGACACCGTTGGAGGAACTCCAGGAGGTCTGATGCTGCTCGTTGCTGTCGTCCACGCCATTTACACTGTTAGTCTTAGCTCTGATACCATATTACAGTGAGCAACATGAAGGTATCGACAGAGAGCAGAGAAAGAAGAAGATTACTGTTTTATTGAGAGAAAGAGTTTCAACCGTTCAGAATACAACTGACTGGAAAGGAAAAGAAGAATTATATACAGTGCTTAGAAGGTCAACAGAGTCAACAAATCAAGATATGTAAACTGCCTAACTAATAGCTGAGGTGGCAGTAGCTGATGTGGCCTCTGAGTTGGACATATCTGTCAACAATGATAATTTGGATCGGACTATGGAGTAACTATTATTAAATTCGAATTAATACTTTATCTGTCCCATTTTATTTGTTTGTTTTGAATAACAATGTTTAACTAAAGTTATTTATAATTCATTTTCTCATAATGTTAAGTTTTGTAATATTATAGAAAATTTATATATTTAAAAATTACGTCAAAATATTATTAAACACGCAAAAAAAAATATAAATTATTCTTTTTAAAAAAAGAAAATATTTAGTTTGACTCATTAATAATAAACATAACAAATAAAATAAGACAATTAGAATACTAAACAAATCTCATTCCCAAACGTTAAAGATGGTCATGAGCAAATGCCTAAGAGCATCACCATCGGTGGGTTATGGTGTATTGTGATTTTTTAAGAATTAAAATCTATGTAGATGAGAGAGAGTAAATGAGCAAGGTTTTTGTCAGATTGTGAGCTCCACCAAGAAAGAAAGTCAGCCACTTTGGCTTGCATGGCTAGCAAATCAAGCGGCCAGTCGGGCGTGTGCAACCCACGTGCCGGACTGGGTGCATAAAACATTACTTTTTTTAAAAAATTCATATTTTGATTTTTTTTTTCCTTCGCTCTCATATTCTCTTTCTTAGTTACACTTGCAAAAACTCTTGTTGGGCGTGTGCAAGCCACGTGTCGAACGGGGTGCATAAAACATTATTATTATTATTATTCAAATTTTGATTGTTTTTTTCTCTCATTCTCATCTTCTCTTTCTTAGTTGCATTTATAAAAATTCTTCAAAAATTACAACCAAAATATATTAATGAGGATGCGGTGAACTGCTAGGATAAAAGCGGGTGTGCCGTGTACGAGTGATTTTACGCTTTTTTCCCCATCTTTTCTAAATATGTCGACAAGTGAAAATGGCATAAAACAACTATTGTTTGGACAAAGCTTTACAGTGGTCACATACAAGAAAGATGAACCCGAAAGTCGGCCACTTTGGCTTGCATGGTTGGCAAATCAAGCGCCCAGTTGGGCGCGTGCAATCCACGTGCCGGACTGGGTGCATAAAACATTACTTTAAAAAAAAAATTCATATTTTGATTTTTTTTCCTTCACTCTCATATTCTCTTTCTTAGTTACACTTGTAAAAACTCTTGTCAGACGTGTGCGATTCACGTGCCTAGAGCCGTCAAAACGGTCTCGCGGGGCGGGACGGGCCAAAACACACCAAAGCCCGTCCTCATAGCGGGACGGGCTAAAAAGCCCGCCTCTTGGCGGGCTTGGAATGTGGCCGGCCCGCCCCGCCATGCCAAAGCCCGCTGGCGGGGCGGGCAATCAATTTTTTTACTGTGTTAATTTTTTTTTTTTTTTAAAATCACTGTACAATATCCTTTAAAAAAAAATCAATGTATAGACGTACAGTAAAACTACCTAGTATTTTATTCCTATAAATCTATAATCCTATAAGTTATAACACACTAACACAATTACACAAACCAAACTAACATGTATTAAATACTAAATATATATACAAAATATATATGTATTAGTAGGTCGGGGGCTAAACCCGTGACCCGCCCCGCCTGGACCCGTGACCCAGGCGGGACGGGCTAAAAAGCCCGCCTCCTGGCGGATCAAAATTTGAAGAACCCGTCCCCTACCTACGGCGGTACGGGACGGGTCGACCCGGCGGGTAAAACTCATTTTTGACGGCTCTACACGTGCCGGACTGGGTGCATAAAACATTATTAATATTATTATTATTATTATTATTATTATTATTATTATTATTTTCAAATTTTGATTGTTTTTTTCTTTCACTCTCATCTTATCTTTCTTAGTTGCATTTATAAAAATTCTTCAAAAATTACAACCAAAATATATTAATGAGGATGCGGTGAACTGAACTGCTAAGATAAAAGCGAGTGTGTCGTGTACGAGGGATTTTACGCTTTTTTCCCCCTCTTTTTAAATATGCCGACAAGTGAAAATGGCATAAAACAACTATTGTTTGGACAAAGCTTTGCAGTGGTCACATACAAGAAATATGAACCCTTGCACCCCCCCCCCCATCCCCCCCCCTACTGATAAAATAATAATTCGTGATGCAAGAAGATTCTAGACCGTAAGACCAACTTATGGACATTTCAAAATGTATTTTTGAAAAAGTATCAAATAGATCATTGAAGTTTTACACTTTGTGCAATTAAAGCATCAAACAAAAAAAAAATATATGTAATTGAATCATTCAACAAATAAAAATTGTGCAAATGACATTTTTTACAGGTTACTTCTAAGTTTCATATAAAATATGATGTTATAATGTTAAGTTATATATATAAAAATTATTTTAGTTATTATTTTCATTTTTTTTTAAAGAAAGGGGAGGTAGTCATGACTGCGGACGAGGATGGAGGCAGTCATGGCTGCCCCCTCCATCGTTTGATCTGGATGAAGGAGGGAGCAACCATGGCTACATCCCCTATGATAAGTGAATAACTTCATAGCACCGACGTGTAACAACGTAACACTTTGGAAATCGTGTCTGCATTATTGTAATCTTTATTTGGCAATGATTTAAGTTCAGTCCATTGTATACATGCATCAATTCATTACATGATTTATTATACGCAAATACTATGCAATTACATGTACAAATATATCTAAAATCCGTTACATGTATAGCTTATAATAATTGAGTGTACATAATTCAACACTTGAACATAATAATTCATAAAATTTCAATTTATACCATTAAAATTTATGAATTTTCATTTTATACCATTTAAATTCACTAGTCTGGATATGCATAGTGTAAATACCTTGTAATTACATGATATATTATACACAAATACCATGTAATTATGTGTACAAATATATCTAAATCTGTTACATAACGTATAATAACTGAGTGTACATAATTCAACGCTTAACATAATAATTCATGAAATTTCAATTTATACCATTAAAATTCATGAAATATCATTGTATACGATTTAAATTCATTGGTTTGGATATGCATAGTGTTAATACCCTGTAATTACGTGTACAACTATATCTAAATCCGTTACATAACGTATAATAAATGAGTGTACATAATTCAACACCATAACATAATAATTCATTCATGAAATTTCAATTTATACTATTAAAATTCATGAAATTTCATTTTATACCATTTAAATCCGTTGATCTGAATATACATAGTGTAAATACCATGTAATTACGTGTGATTACATGATGTATTATACGCAAATACCATGTAATTACGTGTACAACTATATCTAAATCCGTTACATAACGTATAATAAAAAAAATTTGATTTGTAAATCACAACACCTTAAATTTGAATCATGGTAAAAAATATTTATTTCATTTTTTTGTTTTGAACCGATCAGTTATGGACAACCTAAGTTAGCTTATCTAATTATGATTTTTGTAGACTAAAGTTACAATACACACCTTCTTAATACACATACATAAATAATACTCCGTAATTATTTTAAAAACGGTAAACCTAGGATCACCTATAGCAACCGCAATAATGGTTTTTGCTCTTTATTTATTTATTTATTTATTTATGAAATCATAGCTTATGTGGAGGAGAGAGGAGACTTGAGGACTGCCTACAAGATATTGTTGTTGTTGTTTTTTTTTTTTTTTTTTTTTTTTTTTTTTTTTTTTTTTTTTGTGGGGCCGCATGAGAGAAAAAGTATAAAAGAGAGGCGCAATCATGTGCGTGAACTGCACGGAACGCGCCCAGTTCATTACATGATGTATTATACGCAAATACCATGTAATTACGTGTACAAATATATAAAAATATGTTACATAACGTATAATTACAAAAAATGTATAATAATTGAGTGTACATAATTCAACACTTGAACATAATAATTCATAAAATTTCAATTTATACCATTAAAATTCATGAAATTTTATTTTATACCATTTAAATTCACTGGTCTGGATATGCATAGTGTAAATACCCTATAATTATGTGTACAAATATCCTATAATTACGTGTAACTACAGGATATATTATACACAAATACCCTGTAATTATGTGTATTTTCTAAATCTGTTACATAACGTATAATAACTGAGTGTACATAATTCAACGCTTAATAACTGAGAGAAAATCGGGAAGTATCTACAATGGTTGGGAGAATGGTAGCATGGTGGGACCTAGCAAGAAAATGAGCCAAACTTGACGGCCAATCGTGACTGTCACGAGTGCACTCAGCTGGCGCGTGGAGTGCACGCGCTCGACTATGATTATTATATATATTTTTTTTAATTTTAAAATAAGTTTTTGCTTTTTTTTTTTCCTCTTCTTTCCACATTCTCTTTTCTAATCACTCTTACATTCTCCTCCTAATATCTCCCACCGATAATGTTGCTCTAAGCTACTTTTTTTTTTTTTTTTTTTTTAAATATGAATTTCAGTACTTCCCAAAAATCCAGTGAGATTACGTAAATGCGTTTCTCCAGATAGCTGAATAGTGTCAGTGAGTGGGGTCAATGGCAGATAGTTTCCTTTTTGGCATCCTTTTTTCCTTTTATTTTCTGTGAAATTTTTAAATATCTTTCTATATAAGCTCCATAGATAGTAGATACAGACAGACCTTTCAAGCTTCTCTCTACACCGTTTTCCTTCTTCTCTCCATATACTAGCCTCGCCGATGGCCGTACTTCCGTTGGAAAGATCGACGACGACGACGGTGTTGCCGCCGCTGAGCTCGCTGCCGGTGGGGTTCAGGTTCCATCCGACGGACGAGGAGCTCATCAATCACTATCTGAAGCTGAAAATCAACGGCTCGAAGGCTGAAGTCAGTGTGATTCGCGAAATTGACATCTGTAAACTCGAGCCCTGGGACCTGCCTGGTGAGTAATCTATTTTTTTTGGGTACAATTCGCGACAAATTTATGGTAAAAATTCAATCTATATCCGAATTAGCTATGTGTTTCTATAATGAGAGTATGTTGTCGCTTCAATTCGAAATCTTATTGGTAAAAAATTAAATGAATGATCCAGTCGAAATGTGTAAAGTAGAAAACTCTGATAAATTATCGCCAGGCTGGTGAAGGAACAATCTTTATTGCCCTTGTGGTTGAGCAGGGCATTGAGGGTTGAATGTATGATTGTTCTTAGAAGGGGATATCCGTATTAGGTGGGTGTCTGGGGTCTTTAAGCCTGTAGCAGTATAAAGACTTCTACTCTGTGTTACTTCACCATGGATATGGATGTTAAATTTCTGCTTTCAGAATGTGAAGCCTTTTTTTTTAAAGAAAATAATTTAGTGTTCTTGTGTTTTGACTTCTGCAGATTTGTCTATGATTGAATCATATGATAATGAGTGGTTCTTCTTCTGCCCTATAGACCGGAAGTACCAAAATGGGCAGAGGATGAACCGAGCTACAGAGCGAGGGTACTGGAAGGCAACTGGGAAAGATAGGAATATACTCACTAGGAATCGGGTAAAGATTGGGATGAAGAAGACTTTGGTGTACTATAAAGGGCGAGCTCCTGATGGAAAGAGGAGTAATTGGGTTATTCATGAGTATAGGGCTACTGACAAGGCACTGGATGGTACCCAGCCTGGTCAGGTTGAGATCTCCTAACTATTTCTTTGTTGTTGTTGAATTGAGTTATATGCCGAGTTTTCTTGGTTCATTGGCAGTTAAAGCTTTATTTATTTGTTTGTTTATTTTCAATCACACTGTTGAAGAAATTTGTAACTTTGGCATTTCATCTATCAGACTCCGTATGTACTTTGTCGTCTCTTTAAGAAGAATGAGTTGAAGCAAGATGAAAATGCTGAAAGTCCAAACAGCAATGGGGTTGAGCCAAATGTTTCTTCTCCTGCTGTTGTCAAGTCACCCGGTGAAGATGATCAATCGGAGACTGTGACGCCAATGGGGAGCTATCACATTAAAGCACAACCTTTAACTCCAGAGAAGAGTTCTGTGGAGGAATCTCCTATTGCTCAGTTACCTGTTGATAGTAACAGCATTAGCTCTAATGCTAATAATGCAGAAGAGGATCTGGACATTCTGGTGAGTATAAACATTCCACCTTAACCGGACAACATGTTTTTTGGTTTGTTAGTAGTTTATGACTAAAGGGCTATCTACATTGTTTTCCCTGTTTCATTTTTTAGCATGATCCTGATCTGGAAGAAGCATTGACATACCTTTATGAGCCTTCAGAAGAAGATTTCAATATCTTTTCTCTGCCACAAACAGAGATGCAGGGGTTAGGATCTTCCTACGCATATAATGCTGTTACAACTAACTGCGGTGATGATATGTACATCCAGTCTCTGAGTGAAACAAATATATCTGATGAAAATGAGTTTATGAACTCATTCCTTGTTAGTTCAGATGAGATTCCCTATGGAGATTCTGTACAGCAAATCTTGTCAATCGAACATGCAACTCCCAATTATGTTAGCACTATAAACAAGCCTTCAGAGGCAGAAATGATGCAGGGGCTGGTAAGTTGGAAGCTCTTTTAGGCGCCTTTTAACATGATGGAATTGCAATATCACCTAAGTACTCGTATTCCATCTTTCTTCTGCTTTGATAGTCAGGTATATTTAATTATCCCCTTGATAATATATTTTGGTTCGGTGATTTCAGGTTAACACAGGATTTTTTGAAAATGTTCCTGCAAATGCATTGCTGCAAAGACATGTTGATCATGTTCCTAATCCTTCAGGAGGGGTTTATACACCTCATACTTTTAATGGTGGTCCTGAGAAGTGGAATTCAGATCCCCTGAAAAATAACTACCCTGGACAGGATGTTTTCTCGACAATGTGTGATGGAAGTCAGGCCGTTAACATGGTAAATCTTGGAGGAGAAGGTGGCTCGGTGAATGCAGTCAGCAGTTTTGGAACTGGAATAAGATTAAGGACCCGACAGGCGCGTAGTCAAACAGCTGACCAGCCGTTCACCATGCAGGGAACTGCTCCTCGAAGAATTCGTTTACAAATGTCGTTTCCAGCTGCATCTGTTCAATCTCGTCTACCTGAAGATTCTAATCAGGCAGAAAGTGAAAAATCTGCTTTGACTGAGGTAATCTTCTCTCCCTAGAACATATTTCCTCTCTCCATTGGGAACAAAAACAAAAAACCCGTATTCCTCTCTATTGGTGGTGAATTCCATTGGATTTGGTTACACAGGGTGAAACCATTGATAGCACTGCTACCTCTAGTCTTGAAACAAGGGATATAATTGCCCGTGCGTTCAAAAGAGATGGAGAAATTTCTAAGAACACATCTACAAAGACGAAAGACAAAGAAGGTTTTGCAGCTTGCAGCAATGGAAACACCATCTCTGTGTTCTCAAAGACGGGTCTGCTGCACTCAGTATACATGCCAAAGGTACTTATAGCTGTGAGCCTGCTTTTAGTCCTCGTTGGCAGTTTGGCATACATTAGACTCTGAGGATGCCGGAGAATGAAATGTATGTTTTTGTGTATAGAAAGTTTTCATTAGCCTTTGAAAACGCCCCCATAGGGTAAAAGCATGAACTGGTTTAGATTTCTGCTTATCGTTTCTAGTCGAGACTCTTTGGATGTGGCTGGCTGCAGGAGGCTGATCCGCGGAATTAGTTGACATAGACTGCATGTTGTTACTAGCATACATATATAACATTAAAATAGTGGTTTTTGTAAATTTATTGTCTAGTAGTCATGATGTTGACTATATAAACAACCTATTATATATGTATGTTTGCTCTGTTCAGAGCTGTGTTATGAACAATCTGGGTCTGTATAACTCATTTTGAACTCCCAATAAGCCTTTATGTCATAATTTGATTTAAGATTCAAAATATGCTTCAAGTATATTCTGCAGTTGTAGATAAAAGCTTAAAGTTGATGGGTCGTTTGATTTGTTACTAATCAAATCATTCAAAAGCAAAGCTCTAGATTCCCTTAATCAGTCATCCATCTTTTCAGCATATATAATAGTAGTTGCCCTGCCATGTTATATACCTAGATCAGAATCTCTCAAATCTTAAAGAAAATATCTGTCCTAAGACATAGCTCAACTAGTCGATTAATTCAATGAAGTTATAATGTGGTGTTTGGTAAATAGTTGTTAGCTGATTGGGTTAGTGAGTTTGATTAGTTTATAGTATTTACTGATTGTTGAAAGATGTTTGGTAAATTAGTTCTTAGTTGATAGTTGATTATATGTAAAATGACTTTTAAAAAACTAATCGAAAAAATTGTTTTGAGTAGCTTTTTGAATTTTAGTCTTTTAGAGTTTACTGAGTTGTTACAAAAAGCTAATTAACCAAATATTTATATTGATTGTTTAACAAAGTCAAACAACTAACAGTAGTAAAGAAACCAAAATGGACTGATAGATTAACTATTTTATCAAATAGGGCCAATATTTTTGCTTTGCTAGTAACCACATGGTGCAGGATTCGATCCCTACCTATACTAAAATATGTTCAATTCCTACCTATACTGAAACATATTCATATCAACAAGATATATGGTGGTGGCTATCCGAAAGTGCGCTTTGTGTGAAGTTTGTCTTGTGACCCTGGTCGGCAAAGAATCACAAGGAAATAAACCAGCCTAACATTATGGGTGGAGCTTGTCTTTTAACTCTAGCCGGCAAAGGACTACAATGAGGTAAACTAGATTCAAACCAAAAATGACAATAAAGAACTCTCACATATAATCAAACTTGAAATCTTATGGCTACCAAATTACTTCTTTGGATTCCATAAATCAAAACCTGGCAACATTGACAAACAGAATGAAAGAGAGCACCTAACTTGCAAAATATCTTCCCATTTATATATGTAAGTATATAGTTTGTGATCCCACTCCCTACATCTTAGCTCTTCTCTTTTTTCCATAATTTCTCCTCATTTTTCATATATAAATCTCGAAGGTCTGTGGGTTTTTAGTCAAGAACAGAACCAATAATGGGTGAAGAAGCCAAGGAGGTTTGCTCAATTTCTTGCAGTTTGGTTAAAAATTACAGTTTCAAATGTCAGGTTTTTCATTGAAAAGTTTCAATTCTGTCAGGAACAAGCTAAGGTAGAGGCAAAGCCAGAGGATAAGAAAGAAGAAGAGAAAGCTCGGGAAAAGTGAGAACGGCGGAAACGGAACTAAGCTCGGGAAAAGTGACGGTGACGGGCATCATGGATGCAGACAAGCTTGTAGACTACGTCTACCGGCGCACCAGAAAGCAAGCCAACATTAATAATGTGCCTCAACCGGAACCGGAAAAGCCGCCGGAGGAGGAGAAGGAAGAGGGAAAAAAAAGGTGCGGCGGGGGCAGGAGGAAGATGACGACGCAGGAAAGGAAGAAGAAAAGATGGAAGAGAGTATTTTAGGTGTGTAAACTCCTAATTAGTCTTGCAATTAGTTAAAGTAGTTAACACTGTTATAGACAGTTAATCTGTTCAGATTAGTTAGCAGGTTAGCAGTTTTGTTCCCCCCCTCTGTATAAAAGAAGTCTTCTTCTTTCTGTTGAATAATAATGAAAAGTTCCTTTTTCCTTATACTTCCTTTTGCTCTCCATCCACAACATGGTATCAGAGCTAACACACTAAAGCTTTTCCGATTTTTCTCCCATGGCGACTGCGTGGCCTACAATCGGGAACCACTCAATTCCGGTCAACAATACCACCGGTATACCAGTTTCGGCAACAGGAAATCCGGCGAGTACGAGTTCGGCTCCGTCTTCCTCAACAGCGGCTGCTGGCTCGAACACCTCTGAGGTACTGTTCAATCCCCAGAACCAATCAAATCCCTACTATTTACATGTTAATGAGAATCCAGCCCTAGAATTGGTTCCATTCCCCTTAGATGGCTCCAATTACCACACATGGGCAAGAGCCATGACTATGGCGTTGTCTTGCAAGAATAAGATTGCCTTCGTCAATGGAGCAATCAAGAAACCTTCTACAGATAACCTAGAAAGATATATGGCCTGGGAAAGGTGCAACAACATAGTTGCCTCCTGGATAGTTCGTTCCCTTTCTCCAATGATTGGGAGGAGTGTGATGTGGATAGATACAACCTATGGTATCTGGAATGACCTAAAACAGAGGTTTAGCAAACAAGACCTGTTTAGAATTGCTGAGATTAAATGTGAGATCTATCAAACCAAACAGGGAGATAACTCACTGAACGAATACTTTACTAAGCAGAAATTAATGTGGGATGAACTGAGTATTCTTAGACCTACAATGTACTGCATTTGTCCTATCAAGTGCGATTGTGGGAAGAAGATTGATGGTCTCAATGAGCAGCTTGAAATGGATAAACTATCCATTTTTTTTTATTGGACTGCATGAGAAATACACAGGGGCTAGGAATCAGATTATGTTAATGAGACCTATGCCAGAGGTTAATGAAGCTTACTCAATGATAGCTCAGCAAGAGAGACAGTTTCAGATGGGAAACACAGTGTTTGAAAGCCAGTTACATCAAGCATGGGAAAATGGTTCAGCAGGGAATGTGTTCTTGGCTAAGACAGATGGGAACTACCAAGCAGGTTTCAAGAAGGCTATGAGCAATACTAAGAGGCCAGTTTGCACTTATTGTGGATACACAGGTCATACCCATGATAAGTGCTACAAGAAGCATGGTTATCCACCTGGGTGGAAACCAAAGTCAAGAAGCCAAACCTCAGTGAACCAAGTCCAAGGGATTCAGCAATCTAACACAGACAGAAACATGAATTTTACCCAAGATGACTTCAAAAGCTTCCTAGAGTTCATTCAAACAAGGAAGCAAGCTGCTGAGAATCTGAATTCACCTCTTGATCAACCATCACAAGCCTTGGCCAATACTATATCAGCAAATCTACAATCTGAAGGTATGCCCCCTTCAACTAACTCTGTTAGCTGTAGCAAAATTGGTTGGATTGTGGATAGTGGTGCTACTCATCACATTGCTTGTGACCTTGAATTGTTGAGTAATCAGAAGAGAATTCATAATTTGCATGTCAACTTGCCAAATGGACAACAGGCTCCTATTACTTTATTGGCTCAGTTTTTCTGTCTAGTGATTTAGTGCTGCATGATGTGCTATATGTCCCAGAATTCCATTACAACCTGATTTCAGTAGGATCATTCATTAAAAATACCAAGTACAGTATGAAAATGTACTCTAATCAGTGTATAATACAGGATGTTTTCCATGGGAAAGTGATTGGAAGGGCTGAGCTGCAAAATGGATTATATCATCTAGTGTTTCCTACTGTTTCATCTGTTGTATGCAACTATAGTTCAAATACAGAAAACTGTACTTTGTGGCACACTAGACTAGGGCATGCTTCTTATGGAAAGTTACTTCTGTTGAAAGAATTATATCCCTTGATTCATGTGAATAAAAGTCTGATATGTGACTGTTGTCATTTTGCAAAACAAAAAAGGCTCCCATTTCAGTCTAGTGATTCCTTAGCAGCTAATTGCTTTGACTTGTTGCATGTTGATATATGGAGCCCTTACAAAGTAGCCACCATCCATAATCATCACTATTTCCTCACTATACTAGATGATCATAGTAGGGCTGTCTGGATTTACTTGTTGAGACAGAAATCAAAAGTGAGAAACTTAGTCATGGACTTTTGTGCCTTGGTTGAGAATCAGTTTGGGGCCAAGGTTAAATGTATAAGGTCTGACAATGGGCTAGAGTTCAGTATGGATAACTTCTATAAGCAGAAAGGTATTGTGCATCAAACCTCATGCACACACACCCCTCAGCAGAACAGCAGGGTGGAGAGGAAACATGGCCATTTACTGACTGTTGCTAGAGCCCTCAGGTTTCAAGCCCATCTACCTGAGTATCTGTGGGGTGAATGTGTCCTACATGCAGCCCATATAATCAACAGGTTGCCATCAGCTGCCATCAACAATCAGATTCCCTATCATGTTCTAATGAAGAAAACACCAGACTACAAAAATCTGAAGGTTTTTGGATGCTTAGCTTATGCAACAACAGTGGGTCCCAAGTCTAAGATGGATGCCAGAGCTAGAAAATGTATTTTCCTTGGATATGCTAATGGCACTAAGGGTTATAAGATGTATGATCTTATAACTAAGGAGCTCTTTATTTCCAGAGATGTAGTTTTCTATGAACATGAATTTCCTTTTCAGCAGCCCAACAGTTCAGCAGAAAGGCCATCTCAGATCAATCTTCCCAAAATGAGCAGTGTTCCCTTTGAGGAATCAGATACAGTTCATGAAGGAGAGCTGGAAATTGTTCATGGTAGCACAAATGACAACTCAAATAAAGAAGGCCATGAGCAGTCCGTAGATGGTTTGCACACTCATAACCAACTCAGCAGCAGTAATGAAGCACAAGATTCCTCTCATTCTTCAGTTAACCACAATAGCAGCAGTAATGAGGTGACAGACATACATCTTGTTCCAGAAGGATTAAATCAACAAAACACTAGAAGATCCACAAGACAGAAACAGGTCATAAGCTACTTGCAGGATTATATCTGCCAAGCTACAATAGTCAAAACCTCTCCTCATCCCATATCCAAAGTCCTGGATTACAGGAGGTTAGAACCACCACATCAATCCTTTGTCATGAATATCTCATGTCATTCTGAGCCCAGAAATTATCAAGAAGCCATCCAACATGAGTGTTGGAAAACAGCTATGCAAGAAGAGATTAATGCCCTGCAAAGAAACAACACTTGGGATCTAGTAGACCTACCTCCTTCCAAGAAGCCAATTGGGTGCAAATGGGTGTACAAGATCAAGCATAAGGCTGATGGAACTATAGAAAGATATAAGGCAAGGTTGGTGGCAAAAGGTTACAATAAAACTCTTGGGGTTGATTACTTAGATACTTTTAGCCCAGTGGTAAAAATGACAACCATAAGGACTCTCTTGGCAGTAGCAAGAGTGGCACTTACACCAAATGGATGTCAACAATGCATTTCTTCCTAGTGATTTAGAAGAAGAAGTATATATGCAGCTACCTCTTGGTTTGCAAACTGATAAAGAAAGACAAGTCTGTAGACTTAACAAATCCTTATATGGATTAAAACAGGCTAGCAGGCAATGGAACACTAAGTTGAATGTTGCACTGCAAGATATGGGATTCAAACAGTCCTTGCCTGATAATTCTGTATTCACAAAAGGACAGGGTAAGTTCTTCATGGCCCTATTAGTATATGTGGATGATATAGTGGTTGCAAGTGCTGACTTAGAATCCATTCAAAAAGTAAAAATACAGCTCAATGAGAGGTTTCAAATAAAAGACTTGGGACCTATGAAATATTTCCTTGGGTTAGAGGTGGCCAGACACAGAAAGGGCATTGCTGTTTGTCAAAGAAAATATGCTCTAGAGTTACTTGATGATACAGGCTTCATAACCTCAAAACCTGTTTATAGTCCCACAGTTCCTTCATAAAAGCTGAGCAAAAATGAGGGTCAACCACTTGAGGACAACACACAATACAGAAGAATAGTGGGCAAACTTCTGTACCTAACTATCACTAGACCTGACATTGGATTTGCTACACAACGACTATCTCAATATCTGGACAAGCCCACTCATTTACACCTCCACGCTGCCCACAGAGTGCTAAGATACATAAAAGCTGCCCCTGGCCAAGGGCTCTTCTTTCCAGCAGACTCCAACTTGCAATTGAAAGCCTTCTCTGATTCTGACTGGGGAGCTTGCATTGACACAAGAAGATCAGTAACAGGTTTCTGTATTTTCTTAGGGAATGCTTTGATTTCTTGGAAGTCCAAGAAGCAGCCCACAATTTCAAAGTCATCCTCAGAGGCTGAGTATAGGGCTTTAGCAGCCACCACTTGTGAGATACAGTGGTTATTCTTCCTGCTAACAGATTTGGGCATTCATCACAATGGAGCTGTGGTTGTGTACTGTGACAGTAAATCTGCAATTGCCATTGCAGAAAATCCAGTGTTCCATGAGAGGACTAAACACATTGAGCTAGACTGCCATTTGGTAAGCCAGAGTATGATAAGTGATGAAGAAGAAGAACAGAGGATGGACAAAATGGTTTTTCACATGTTAGATGTTCACAATTACAGTTTTAAAATTCACAAGTTGTAATAACCCTACTGGTTTATGATATAACAATTAATTAAGGATAGGAATAGCGTACTAAAAACCATGTTTGCAGTATACGCTAGGCGCTAGTCAGACAGTAGAGTAGCGCCTAGCGTCTAGACGGCCTAGGCGGCTAATCCAAAAAAAAAAATAACAATACATCTGTATAGGTGTATGTCATATATATATATATATATATATATATATATATATATATATATATAAAATAAAAAATGAGCAAGGTCGAGTTAATTCGGCTGAATTCGACCAAGTTCACTGCTAATTCGATCGAGTTAAGTGTGTAGACGGATGTTTAAGAGAAAATTGTCACGATTTAAGAACTCTTAGCATCTTGACAGTCGCGAAATTGGTTCCACATGGTAGGACGGTAGGACCATCATATCTCTTTACACTAAAAATAATCTGATCCGAGTCATCATCTGACTAGTGACTAGTATCATAGTAGCCACTAGAGTCCAAGCGAATGGGGCCCACTATCTAACGTGGCATGTGAGGGCCAAATTGTTAATATAATAACAGTGATCAACAATATTTATTACAAGCATAATACCGTTACGATCCCAACCAAATTAGTCACACAATTAATTTGATAACTATAAACTTTTATAATTGGAATATTATATTATATTGCTCGGCCAACCTCAACTGAGTGGGTAAAATAATTGACTTGCCAATCACAAAATTTTGAATTTAATTTTCTATTGATATTTTTTATTTATGTCGATCAACTATAAACAATATAAGTTAATTTATCTCATTTTAATCTTTTGTTGACTAAGGTTATAAGGCGTGTTTCGTTCAAGCCCGCCCCTTAAATTTTTAACTTATATGTTAAGTAAAGCTGCCAGCCCACATGGGATGATGATATGCAAGTCATTGGACTATCTGTAGTAGATTATCCACAAAAAGTATATATATATATATATATATATATATATATATATATATATATATATGTATGTATGTATGTCACTGTTTAGTCTATCCTTTCTCATGAGTTCGTATGGACAGATTTGATTCATTAAAAGCTAGAGATCAATGGTCTAGATTTTTATTTTTTTTTTTTTTTAGTGAAGTGCACAATAGCACAGTTGATAATGTACCAGATCTGACTATTTGTCTATAATTTTTAATGGACCAGATATGTCCACACGAACTCATCATGAGAAATGGTGGACTCATTTGATCATGATGAGTGTGTGTGTGTATATATATATATATAGTAAAAGGTAGATGATGCATCATACACCCACAACAATTTTCTATGTATATGTATTGACTAACCAAGATGATGACACTCTTTTCCCTCTTTACACATCTCTTGCTCTTTAATTACAAGTATTATTAGTAGCTACCCATCCAACACCTAACTTAACCAACAACCACGCTTATTAGGAATGGATATTTTGATCTCATATATATTCTCATTTGCAAATATTAAGTCATGCATATAAAGTAAAGGATATCCATCCACGTAACCCTCAAAGGTTATTAAAATTAAAGATCTAATTTTGCCTTTATAAACAATAAAGCAAATTAAAGGGCCATGCATGCACGCACGATCTATCTATGCACCTTTTTATAGGGTGGCCGGAATCTTAGGGTTTCGTGAGAGTGCATGGAGGCCGCTTTTCAAGTATTTGTTATTAGGATAAGATAAAGTGGATCATCATCCGTCGTCAACCTCGTGTCTTGTCTACGGCTTTGTCTGTCTGCGTATATGTATATATATGTATGTGTAGATAAACATTGCAAGTAGTTGAGGTTCAATGCATTAAGAAACAAAGTAACAACGTCAGTAGTAGTGAAAGCTAAGCTGTGTCGTTTGAAGTGGGCGGAGAGATTGGAAAGGTCGGAGGGCATATCCATGGCGAATCTGCAGATTGTTCCGGCGGGGACTATAGGTAGCAATAATAATGTGGAAGCACAGTTTGTGGAAATGATGGTTCCTCTCTATTCTCATGGATGTGAGAGGAAGATCAAGAAAGCCTTATCCCATTTCAAAGGTACGCTACATATTTTTCTACTAATTTAATAACATTATTATATTGCCCACCCCATTATTATCCTAGTTGATCCGATAGTAGGTTTGTTTGGTAATCACAAGATTTCAAATTTGGACTTTCTATTTAAAAAATGTCTATTATCCCTTTTAGATTAAGCTAATTAGCTCTAAACAATTTAGATTGGATTATCCTCTTTATGATAATTTGTTTAACTCTTTGTGATGCCGGCTAGCTAGGGTCACAAGGCATCATATACCCAATGTAGATATTTAGTGGTTGTATTTTGCACATGTTTTTTTTTTTTTTTTTTTTTTTTTGTGTCAGATATTTTTAGAATACTACTACTCAAGTATATATATATATATATATATATATATATATATATATATATATATATATATATATATATATGTCACATATGTGTGAGTGTATGGGCATCTTTTTTTTTTTTTTAAATCTTGAAACCTATGAAAGTACGATGATAATTGATATGATGTTGTAAAAATGATGTGATTTGCAGGAATATACTCTGTGAATGTAGATTTTAATCAGCAGAAGGTGACCGTGTGGGGAATATGCAACAAGAATGATGTCTTGTCCACCGTTAGGAGCAAGAGAAAAGATGCTCGCTTTTGGAATCCCCAAGATAACGCCACCGCCCTAGGAGGAGGAGGAATAGAGGAAGAGCAATCTCAAACACCGCCGATTCAAAGACGTCTCTCCGCTCCACCTTTAGCTCTTCTCCGGGTTCGATCCCTTAGCTGGAAATTGACTCTCAAGAAGGCATTCACCCGAACCTACTCATTCTAAAGCCTGAACATGCCTTCAATTATCTCGATCTCGACCTTATTCTTAGACGATCCAAATCCTTTTTTATTTGAGTTAATAATGTATTTTGAAACACTTAAGTACTTTGCTAGTCCTCTCACCGACCAAGCGAGGTTTGTGTAAATATTTTATAAAAATGAATATTTGATCGAGTTATTTCAATGATCCTAAAACATTAATCTTCCGTTATTTTTAATTTTTAAAATATCAAGTATTTCAATTTATAAGCATGACATTGTACGACATCATTAAAATTATATTTGTGTCATCTAATGAATTATAAGTCAATTTTTTAGGTAGCTAAAATAATTTATAATCACTATTTAAAAATATCATTGATAAACCCTGTGTCATCTAATAACTTATAAGCATTTTTTGTTTGCACATTTGAAAACGTTACAGATAATACACAACTATTAGTATCAGCCTGACATACTGTTCCATTGGATCTCAAGCATGTCATATTGTCATGTCGGACACGTACAATGAATTTAGCACAAACAATGTAAACACCATTTCTTCGGATTCTATTAGGAAATTGTCGGTAGCATATGCCCTATAGCTGCCTTTTGTGATTGAAAAATTATTGAAGTAGCATTTAGCAATGATATAAAAAAGAATTTGTAGCCCCAAAAGAGTGACCGAGTTGCTATCAGTCAAATATAATTATTGTATTAAAAGTTTACGAGTTTAATTCCTGTTAATATATACTTTCTTGGTCAAGTCTATTGGTGTAATTTACTTTTCATGTTTGATTTGCGGACGATTACAAGAAGCGAGGTTTACCTAGTTAATATATATCTTCAGATGTGACTTTGAATTTTTCCCCCTAAAAAAATAAAAATTTAACAATATACAACAAACAAAGTTGGTTAGATTTGTTTGTTGACTAACTTAACCAAACCAAACAAAAATAGGGCATATTTCTTGGGTTTCCATTATTATAATTAGATTGCATTTGAATTCTTATTACTTAAATGAATTTGTCAAAGTTGCATCTTTTCGTTGAATTTAAGCAGCTTTCTTTGATTAGGTTTTAGACTTGTTTAGGATGACAAGTAAAATCAGTAATCACGTACTATTCGATATTGTGTATAGTGGGTAAATTTTGTTTTTGTATAGTGGCATTCAAATTACATAAGAGAGGTAAATCGCACTATAAAAACCTTATGTGATGGGCACAATAGAGAAGAGGTTGGTAAGAATCGGGCTCGTAATTTTTTTGTATGAGAAATATGTTTCACTCACTCGATCACCTCTTTTAACTTTCGGGGTATGAGAATTATGAGATTGTTGGATGGAGCTACCCGCAAAGTAGTCTGATCCACAACTATATTTTACAACGAGAATAATTTAACTAAATTATTGTTAGATAAGACCCCACTAATGGAATTCTCTCTTAAACTTGACACCTCACGACTTCGTAGGTAATTATCTGGTAATCTCATTCTTTTCATCAATTATCTATCCTTGATGGATGTGAAGATTGTTATATATTTTATTAATGATTAACTCAAGATTTGAAAAATCCAAAAGCAAATAATTACAGGAAGAAAGTCATCAAATTACAAATCAAAATCATCGTAATAATGTATTAAATTCCTTGCATCAATTATTATATTATATGATGCAAATCATAACGCCTATTATTATTATTATTATTATTATAAACCAACCAATTAATTATATAATGTAAACTATGACACATATGACATATCATTATCTTTTATATTTATAAAATGGACTACACTAGAAATTCTTACAATTATCACTTCTTATTAATCACTCTTAACATGTCTTTTTTTTTTTGGTTAAAGTCAAACAAATTGGTTAAAGTTTGACAATCCAGCAAGTACCCCTATCTGATAACGTTATAAAGTTTGGGTGATTGCACCCCATTTTTCTCCAACTCAATATATTCATTATCAGAACAGTCTCTGTCGACTCCGACGATCCTGAGCGACAACCTCAAATTAAAGGCGGCCAAGTTAAGGAAAGAAATTAAAGATGATAAGGTTGACGAAGATGGCGGAGTTGCTTATGGAATACAAAATAGCCATCGCCACAATGAGACAACATTTGCCCGCTACGCTCAACTTCCTGCGCACCCTTCGCACACCTTCTTCTTCTTCCTCCTCCACCACCCAACACCATTCTTCTTCCTTTCTTGTCTACTTTTAATATCACCGCCTGTCGTTTAATCTGCTATAGCTTAAACTTGTTTGGATACACTCTGAGATTTTCTTCGGTTTTGTATCATATATATTGTATAATAATATACTTGTATGGATACACTTATTTAATAGCTCATACTTCCACTCTGTATTGAGATTCTATCCCACCTGACTCTATTTCAGTTTACCTTTAATATATAAAATTATTGATTGCTTTCAAACAAATATTGTATAATAACATATACAATTCATTTAAGTTGGTGGGACAATTAGTCTGATAATCACACTACTAACAATGAGGTTTCGGTTTGAGCTGATCCTTTGTTGGCTAGGATCAACTGACGGGCTTCACCTAGAATGAAAACCGAAGGCTTCAATCAAATAAATGCTATAAAAATCTTGTCATTTTAGCTCTGGTCATCTGTATTTGGTGAATTTGCAGTCATTTTGTTGCCAAAGATTTTAACTTTGCTGAGTTCTTGATATCATTGATCACTTGTTTAATCAAGCTGTAAGTCTCAGACGAAGACGGGTTTTGGGGGTGTTCAGGTTACAGAGGATTATTGAAACTGTAAATGATGGATACTATTGGAGTGGCATTACCACGTTTCATTTCACATTGTTAGTAGTTGAAACTTAACATGAGACAATGCAATGTTCGATGATAAAAGGTTTTTCAATTTTCACTAGATATAAATCTAATGAAACAATGAAAGACTACTCCCAAAAATCCCTGAATTTACCAGATAACCTCTTACACAAGTAGAAACCATAATAATCTAAGTAGTGAGTTCCATGATAGCACTGACAATGTCTCCATTGTGGGTTTTGAGAGCCCCCACAGCCTTGCTCCTGGAAACTCCAGCCTGTGTCATAACCAAATCAATGTCTCGAGGCTCAACCCCGGTCTCATCAATCTCTTCCTCTTCCTCGTATGGCTGTGCAGAAGCAGCCGAGGCTGAGATTTCCGGCTTGGGCAGGACTGAACCCATGTCTGGCATCCTGAACTGCTGGGCTGCCTGGGACTGCAGCTGAGAGCTCAAATCTTCAATCTTTGCCTCTCCAAATATGACATAGGTATCGGAATTCGGGCTCTTGAACACATCAGGTTTCGAGATGAAAAACATGATCTGTTGCAATGCAATAAAACTGATTATGCCCATTCAAATATTAACCATGGATGAAAAATGAAAACACGATTCTTTGTCAAATCATACGTTTTTTGTTCTCTTGATAGTCACCCTACTGACATCGGGAACAGGTTTCATGCCAAGTTTCAACATGGCCTTACGACTCTTCTTCTCACTCCTGCTCTGTTTGGAACTCTCATTACCACCTACAGTAAAATTAACTTGAGATCAGAGTCTAAGTAAAGTTGCAAGAATTATTGATTGGATTACAATATCAATTGTTATAGAACAATGTGGCAAATGTCAATGTGAAACCGCAATACAGGATAATTGCAGTAATAACAATGAGAAAAGTTAGTAATTCTAGTAAGTTACATCTGAAAAACAAGAAATGCAATGCCCTGAAAGTAGACAAGTAGCAGCTTTACATTAAATATAGCCAAGTAGCTACCACTTTTCATCAAACAATCAAGCCCTTAGGCCTTAGGTCTATTGAGATTAAGAAGTTATTAATGGCAATCAAATAATTCCCAGATGAAGATTGTCTCATGGACAAGACAAGAATGGAAGCATTTCAATAACTTTGCAAAACAAAGAACTCCTAAGCCATCATCCATTAACTATTAACTACAAAATTTCCAGCTTCAAACACAGAAAGATATCAGCAAAACATTTACAAGTGGATAATGTATCATTCAGATTGGAAGCTCATTGACAAAACATCTGGAAAAACATAATGATTCATATCCGAAGCACAAATATAGTATGTGAGAGAATTGATGCATACATAGAAATTAGAAAGAATAAGGAAAGAGGAAAACGTGAGGATGTAAAGTGAAGATACCTAGGGCGCCATCTTCCTTGTCGCCGTCGTCCTCGTCGGAATCCTCATCATCATGGTCATCTTCCTCCTTCACATCTTCCACCACTGGATCATCAAGCTCATCATCATTCTGCTCCGTCGTATCACAAAATCATTCGCAGTAAAAATCTTTTCCTTTTAATATGAAACTTCTAAAAAAAAAAAAATGGAAGAAATTATGAACAGAGACTTACCAGAAGCTTCTTCTCAGTATCAATTTCTTCAACGACGGGTCCAGGCGCCATCTTTACTGTTTTTCTGTTGCCTTTCGTTCTCTGTGAACTGTGAAGTGACGATAAAGCTACGCAGTAGAGATAATAGCCGAATGGTTGAAGTCTAGGGTTGATACATATTGGGCCGTTTTCTATTCGGCCCATATAACATCAATGAATCCATTTTTACAGCCCATATAGTCATAGCCTCATAGGCCTAGCTGGATATATAACGGCCCAAACCCACTATGGAAGCAAGAACCAAGTAAAGCTACAAAGAACAAATATCAATTTTGATTCCACGAGTATTACCAAAATGATAGTTTTAGTCCACATATTTAGTTCATACCAATTTTTATCCACGACTATTATTTTAGTATCAAATTTCATCCAAGACTATTATTTTAGTATCAAATTTCATACACAACTATTATTTTAGTACCAAATTTCACGACTATTATTTTAGTACCAAAATATTCATCACGCCCTCATTTGTTTAAGACATGCTGAAATCTAAAATTTTTAAGGGTATTTTCGTCGTTTTTAACTTAAAATTCTAATTTGAGCATGAATAATGAGATTTAAGCTCTAAAGTCGATCCGAATTCGCAGTTTCCCTTATCATTCTACGGATTGGGATCGATCTTAGAGTTTAAATCCCTTTATTTATGTTCAAATTGGGATCTTAATTTTAATATGATGAAAATATATTTAATAATTTCATATTTCGGCATATCTTAAACGAAGGGATGACCGGTGTGATGAATTTTGACACTAAAATAATAGTCATAGATGAAAATTGGTATGAATTAAACATGTAAGTCAAATTTATTATTTTACTAATACTCGTGAGACCAAAATTAATATTTGCTCAATTACAAAAATCATAACCACGTTAGGCCAATACATTAATTAGTCATCAACCAATGCTTATTTCTTGAATTAGGGTTTACAGCAAAGTGGATCCCTAATATAAATTTATTGAGTTAATACCCAAAATCGTCTTCGACTATAGTGGTTTTTCTCAATTTTGTCCTAAACGACTTTGGTGACTTAATGTAATCCCAGAGTTTTGTGTTTTTACTCAATTTCGTCCCAGACTTTTGTGTTTTTGCTCAATTTAGTCCCCCATTTGTTATTCCGTCCATTTGTTGTTAAATAAATAGACAATTCAGTAATTTTAATATTGGCATTTCTTTATTCATAAACATGTGAAGTGCGAAATCTCTTTTTTTTTTACGAATACTCCCAGAATCACTTCTAAAGCTGCGAATATAAAATTTGATTCGTAGGTCTGAGAGTAACTCTGGGTGTAATTCGTGTAAGAAAGAGAGATTTCTCACTTCGCAGGTTGAGAGTAAAGAGATGTCAATATTGATATTATTGAATTGTCCTTTTATTTAACACAAATTTAACGAAATAACAAACGGAGGACTAAATTGAGCGAAACACAAAAGTCTGAGACTATATTAGGTCACCAAAGTCGTTTAGGACGAAATTAAGAAAAACCACTATAGTCGAGGACAATTTTGGGTATTAACTCTAAATTTATTGTTAGTATATTATTGGTTCATATTTAATGTACTAGTTAGTACACGCGCTTTGCGCGATTATACCAATGCCCAATATGTATTTATAATTAGTGTTGTTTAAAATGATACATTTGGTCTTGGACCTTAAATGTATAAATTCCTTTATTCCTCTTGGATAAATTTTTGTCATAATTGTGGATGCCTAATGAAGTAAATGCAAATGTGTTGTTGTATGTTTGAACGCATGCTTGAAAATGACGTGACACTTCATCTTTCTCACAAAAGTATTCTTCAAGAGCGGAGGCATTTCATTAGACACCAAAACGACAAAAGACATTAGGCGTTTCATCTTTCTCACAAAAGTATTTGCTTTACAATAGGTACAAGGAGAATAATCTTTTAGCACAAAAGACTGCTTGAGATTAGAAGAAAGAGTATTGTTGTGTTGCAAACAATCTTGAGAAGTTTTTTCGAGTACTACTTCTGAAGGACCTTTATTCATTTCATTTTGAAATATCATAGAATATTTTTTAAATTGTATAATCAAGTAATGTATAATCAAATACATGTAAACAAGTTAGTTCTAGTGTACATAAGTTGAAGAATTGAATTCATAGTAAGACAAATTTGACTTTCTAAAAGCATACCAGCAATGACGTCGTGAGTTACTGTAGACTTGACTGCATTAATTTTGTGTTGACGCTTTTCGTTAAGATCATCTTCTAGTAGGATCCATTGTTGCGTAAGCATTTCGGCATCTCAAGTTTCTCTCTTCCTGTCGAGTCTCATTACAAGCATACCGCTCCCTATGTTTTCTATTCCTCTCATCACGACTGGATTTAGGAATTTCAGAATAGCTAGACTCCATAACAGAGCTTTTTATAAACAATAAATTCAAATTCACGAAATGAGAATACAAGTTTGAATTCTGATCTTTTTACAATAACATAAATAAATATTTTACATTAACAAAAAAAAAAATGGAAACCAAAAAAGCATGTTAGAATACATAACTAATGATTGAAGAACAAATACACAAAAATGACAAAATCGGTATTAACATCGCACTCACCAAGGTGCATTTACATCACCACACTGGAAAGCAAAGCAAATTAAAGTCAAAGCCAACAATTTTCCAGTAGCTCATCCCATTAGCAATGCCAGAACTCTACCAAACAATCCCATTATGTAAATCAATTATTCCAATGGTCCACCAAGCTAGGTGGACCATCTTCTTCATTCAATTAATTTCATTAGCTCACCCAGCTAACACTCAACATACTCAGATTGCTCCAAATCAACATATAGACTCAGTAGCAACCCATTCAAGGCTTCAAGCCAATGTAGCTCCGGGTTTCTCTCCCTCATCCAAAAATAACAGTAACTCAGGAATCAATGACATTTCTACAGAGTAAAGCACAAGGCCTCAATTCCTTTCCTTAGCAAGACACAGTTACTCAATAATCAATATCATAGCATGAATGCAACCAACACCAAAAAACAACAAAAAAAGTTTTAGAGAAAAAGGTATTCTTGGATGGGTATCTGTGAAAAGCTTAAAAACACTTCACCTCAACCCAAGTACCCAACTAAATCAAAGGCTCAAAGAATAGAAGACTACAAGGAAAAAGAAGCACTCTTCGTCTGATAAATGGAACAGAAAGCAAAAACAAGTGGAATGATAAAGCTCCAACCAAAAATCCAAGACACCACCCACACCCCCTAAAAAAAAGAAGGAAAATACTCAAATAGATGTAATTCACTCTCTGCATAATTGTACATAATTGCATACCAGACGCAAAGAGACAAAATCAACTTTCCTTTCGCTTTAGTTTTAATTCTCCTTAGGACGCTTTTGCTGCACTAATTTGTTTATCACTATTACTACATTGGTAGTTTTTAGAACTTCATGAACAACTTTATCCAAGCTCCAATGACCGGTTCATGAAGTTGTAAAAAGTACCAATGTTTAGACTTAATGCTTGAGATACTTATGGGATCTGTCAAATATTTCTCATACTCCTCATCTGTGTATTCAATTACATCCACTGACTGCATTCAATCATCAACAAACAAATAAATTGGGGCAGGAAAGCTTTGGAGAAAGACATTTGTGAATAAGGACTATGATAAAACCTTCACATAATAATAGAAAGATTATTCGGCATACCTTGTTATACTTAGCAAACGAATAGTCGCCTGTTGGCAGAACACCATTTACAACCCTCACCTAAAAACAAAAGAGGCAGAAAAGCTCTTTTCTGTACATAAATCTCACAACACTGAAAATAGATTTCACAATGAAGAGCTAGACATACCCAGTGGTATAGTTGTAAACTGTCATTTCGGGCAAAATTTGTAAAAGGAAGCCATTGCCATGTAATCTGAAGAGGGAATTGAAGTACATTAATGCCTTAAATAAGAATTTAAAATTTAAAAGTACGGAGCAATTTAAGAAAAGAAAAAAAAAAAGGTTCAACAGTCATGCAACCTTTTCATTCTCTGCCTATGTTCTGTCCTTTGCATCCATCTGATCTTTCCAACAAATTAGGGTTTGCTTCTCCTAATTGCCATGGCCGTGCTTCTCAGAAATGCTCTCTTAATTGCCATTAAAATTTGTTTGCCGTCGGCGATAATGTTTCTCCTAATTGTCATTAAATTTCATGTAAACTTAACTTTATTTGACGGAATTGTAAAATTTAACCTTGAAAGTTTGGTAAAATTAAGAAGAGTGAGGATATATTAGGATTTTAAGTTAGCATTGTATAATTAGAAAGACACAAAGTACAATTTGTTAGAGTAGGTGTTGTACCGACATTTTTTTAACTCTCGTTAAGGGTCTAACAATATTCGCTCTTATTAAAATTGTATATGTATATATATTGTATTGTATGTAGATTACAACTTCATTTTAACTTGCAACATTGTTGCAACACACACACACAAACGAACATGCATTGAAATATAGTGAATCTACTAAAATAAATATATAATATATTAAAAATAAACATATATCATGATCCACCTTGTAAAGTGAACTTCAGGTGCAATGATATAATTTGTTGTGGGGTGTATATTATCTAGACTAGAAGAGTGCAGTAAATAAATTATATATTCTTATATAATAATTTATAAATTAAACTATACTAAAAAATCCCGTCATAAGTATATAAATCATATTTTATCCCCTCAATCATTCTTTCAATTGGATTAAATAGCTTCTGAATTTTAAAAGTGTGTATTTATCAACGAGTATGAGTTTAAACTGCGTACAGAGAAGGTTGAAGCTAATGAGAATGGTATGGAATTGAAGCATTTTGGAATACACATGTCGGTCTCCTATAGGCTATTGAATTCTTAAAGTCTTAAACCGTGGAAATTTCTTGGTGATAAAGTCTTGCAGTAGGTGGAGAGACTAGTCATATACTGCTGCCACATTAATTTCTGCTAGGATTCATATTATGATATATAATTAGGTCAGATGTTTGGTTATGAGTGATAACATTTTTTATTTTATTTTTTATTTTGGGTGATTATGTCGCCCAATAGCAACTAAATAGTATCTTTCACACACTTAGATAGCTAAATAAATCAAAAATAATTGAAAGATTAAAATGCATATTACAATGTTGGACATGATGCATATTAATTGAAACAATTCCTCCTCTCAATACCTGCTACAACCTTTGAACACCAAGCCTAGTTACACAGCCTGACTCGATCCTTAGCCTATGCACCCATCATCCCTTTCCTAGTACTTAACGTGACCCGACCTACGTCCACATCTCATCTGGGATTGTTGGGCGTCGACCGAGTTCGGCACGACGGCACCTGCTCGATTCGAGACGTGACTGGCTTACTATGGAGGGATGTGGTTAAATGGTTAATGTACACTTACTTATCACCAATTGATTTTAAGTACGATATGGCAATTAGATAGCCAAAGAACTATGTTCATAATGCAGCACTGAGATCCATTATAACAGAGGTTTAGAGGGCCAAGTTCAAAGTCGTGTAATCGAAACATAGTGATAATTATGTAAATATAAATAAATAAAGTTATGTATTTACTACTAATTATATCTTTTAATATAATGATAATTGTTTGATCTTACATAGTTATAATTTAGAGAATAAAAATATTAATTTTTCAATTATTTTTCTTTCATAATTGTGTATGGCTGCTAATTAATTATTATGGTGCTAGCAACATCCTATCTTATATCCGTCTGACTAAGTAACCTTAATGTCTACATCTACATAAAAAGCTTCTATTATATATACAGTGACTTCACCAAACATTTGATGTTTCAACTAATAACCTATTTTTAATTGCTATTTTGAAGTTGTTTAAAGGTTTAAATTGATTTTGATTTTGAGTTTTGACATATTAAAATTCTACAAAGTTGATGACATATAGTGCATGCCATATTAATAAACTGTAAATAAACAAATAAAATTAGTAAATTATATAAAATAATTTAACTATTGAATACTTGGATGAATAAAATTAACAATTTAAACCATTTTAATTACTTGCTAAAAAAAATCAAAGGCAAACCAATGAAATCCATAGTTGTTTCAATATTCAAACTATAGCGCCCAAGTAAAGGATGAATAAATAACAGAACGAAGACGGAAAGTTGCACAAAACTTAATTAGGATAGATGAATGTTGGGTAAAAATGATGAATATATAATTAATATGACTAGATCATATATAGCAGAATAAATTTTTATATTAAAATTACTACCCTGCTCTAGTTAGGGTTGGATTTGGATTTTATTTTGTTGTTATTTTTATAAATAAATTCATACTTTTATATATGTTCTATATCACATTATCACTATAAAAGCATACGTCGAACGAACTTTATCAATATATATTTAAACAAACAATATGACTTAATATAAAAAAAAATATAAATTATCCACTTAATAATAAATAAACCAAGAACTAACATTAAAAAAAAACAAAAAAAAAAAAAAGTAAACTAAGAACTAACATAAAAAAAAAAAAAAAAGTTTTTAATTTTCTTGATCAAGTAGACTTTTTGATGGTGAGGCTCTGTCTTCCAATCTTTCTAGATTTGACCCACAAAATGATACTGCGAGAACAATATATTTTATTGGTGGAAAAGAAAATAGGGCATATATATTGAAAGGGATGGTTGGTCACTTTGATGGGTATATAAATTTCATAAGTTTGATTTTTTTTTTTTTTAATTGAACTTATTACACATGTTTATTATGAAGACTTATTCAATATACATTTCATTATCTTAGGATATACACTCTGTTCAAAATAAGGTCGAATTAATTTAAACATGTAATTTTGTAATTACTAAGTTAAGAGCTTAATCAACTTGAGTGGTTCAATATACATTCTTCAATAATAATGACAATTTTATGGCCACAAAAAAATAGACGTATTATGCTACGACAAAATGGGAGGTTAGTTCAATTTTCATGAACAACATAACATCTCGGAATCAGGGATTCCTAAACTAGAGTTTGGACTCTCTAGATTGGTGTGGAGATGAATCCTTTTATGTGCATAATCAACAACATAAATTGATTTGGGAATTTGTGATTTACCGCCTACCGCATAAGTTCTAGAGTTTAAGATTAGTTTAGCTAGGTTGGGAAATCTAATATAATTTTTTTAAAAAAAAAAAATGGGTATACTATACCAATCATTATTTAAGCGAATTAAAAAAAAAAAAAAGGTTGGTGAACCAAGTTCAACCATATAAGCAGCGATGCTCATCGCTCTCATACTCAAACCGTTCTCTCTCTTCTTCTTCTTCTTCTTCTTCTTCTTCTTCTTCCATTCTTTCTTTCTTTCACACTACACTCTGCAATCGCATTAAGCTGAAATGGGGTCGACCGGAAACGACAGCCCGATGACAAACCGGGTCGACTCCGACGAAGAAGCCAGCCTATTCGCTATGCAGCTCGCCAGCGCTTCCGTTCTCCCCATGGTCCTCAAATCCGCCATAGAACTCGACCTTCTGGAGCTCATAGCCAAAGCCGGGCCGGGAGCCGCCGTCTCCCCATCGGAACTCGCGGCGCAGCTCCCCACCACTAACCCGGACGCCGCCGTCATGCTGGACCGGATCCTCCGCCTCCTCTGCACCTACTCCGTCCTCAACTGCTCTCTCCGGACCCTCCCCGACGGCCGGGTCGAGCGGCTCTACAGCTTGGCCCCGGTTTGTAAGTATTTGACAAAGAACGGCGACGGCGTTTCCATGGCGCCCCTCCTCCTCATGAATCAAGATAAAGTCCTCATGGAAAGCTGGTATATATATATTCCCCTTCTTCTTCATTCAATTCTTGCATAGTACAAATGTTTAATTAGGGATAGATGCGAAATGATAATAAAATAATTCATATTTTTTAACTTAATAATCCATAAGTTTAAGTGTGCATTGAACATTTGAACTCTTAATTATTAAAATAGTTATTCGGAGTGTTTGGTAAATAACTGTTAACTGAATGGAGTAGGCTGTAAAAGAGCGACTCTAAAGAATAATAACGTGAAAAAAGTCTATATATTCAATTTTCTTAGTAAAGAGATTTTCCTAGAAAAGTGGTAAGGTAGGGCGTGAAGAAAGCAGATTTTAGGAAAGTGGTTCAGGTAATTCAGTTGACTAGTTGATGGTATTAGCTGATTGTAAAAAGATGTTTAGTAAATTAGTTGTTAGCTAATAGCTGATTATATATAAAATGATTTTTTCAAAAAACTGACATAAAAAATTGTTTTGAATAGTTTTTTAAATTGTTGTGTTTTGTTACAAAAAAACTAATTAATTAAATATTGATATTGATTGTTTAATCAAGTTAAATAATTATTAATAGTCAAATGAATCAAAATTGATTAATAGACTAACTATTTTACTAGACAAGTTCATAATAACTCAAAATTTAAAATAATTGAATTTTTTATGACTTCATAAATGATAATTGATGAGAATTTTCAATTGATGTAACTATGAAGGTTTATTTAGTCTATTAGCATATCTTTGTAGGCGGTTAGTGAGGATATGATTGCTGTAGGGCTGGAGTGCAGACAAGTGGCCAAAATAATAGTATTATATATATACTAGGTTAGGTGACATGTCGTATAGAAAAATAAAACAATGTTTAAAAACAGAGACAATTTGGAACAAAACAGCACCCACTACACTGAAAGGAATCATCTACCTAACCCCAGACTGGTATACTGTTGATGATATGGTTGGCAGTTGGACCAAAGCTGAAAACAGGCACTTGATAATGTTCTCCATTAACTAACCTCTTGAAATTGTTGTTTTCTTGCATGTGTTGATTGCTTAACATTTTGGTATATACTATATATTAGAGTGGTTGGGTGACTAATGATGGGGATACTAGATTTGAATGTGAAGTGTAAATTAATAACACCTTTTAATGTTAAAGAATAACAATTTTGGAAATAGATTTATTTCATCTTGATTTAATATTCAGAAATATTATTATCAAGAATGTGTTATTTCCTTTTTACGAGGGAATGATCATACCAACAAGGAGTTCTATATATAAGTATCTTATAAACAGTCATTAGTCATTTGTTCAAGAAACGACGTCATTGAAATATATATATATATATATATATATATATATATATATATATATATATATATATATATATTAGCTACTAATTTAATTGATAAATGATTATATAGGTACCACTTAAAAGATGCCGTGCTTGAGGGTGGAATTCCATTCAACAAGGCATATGGAATGACTGCATTTGAGTACCACGGAACAGATCCAAGATTCAACAAGGTTTTCAACCGTGGAATGTCTGACCACTCCACGATTACCATGAAGAAGATTCTCGATGATTACAAAGGATTCGAGGGCCTCAAGTCCCTAGTAGATGTTGGTGGTGGAACCGGTGCCACGCTTAACATGATACTCTCCAAATATCCCAACATTAAGGGCATCAACTTCGATTTGCCTCATGTTATTGAGGATGCTCCTAAATATCCTGGTACATTTATATATAAAACATATTGATCTTATTATCATAGGACTAATCCTACTTTTCCCTCTTTGTCTTAAACAACTTTTCCATTTTTAAATTAGTCGTCAATTATAAAACAATCAATATTAATTTTCGATATGTTGCGTAGGGATTGAGCACGTTGGAGGAGACATGTTCGTTAGCGTGCCTAAAGGGGATGCCATTTTCATGAAGGTAAAACACGAACCCTTAAATCTTTATTGTTTTCGATCTTCTACAATCAGGTGAGAACAACTTTAAACTGCAAACTGCGAACTTTTGAAGGATTACACCGTACCGGGATACAATTGCACTGCAAGGTCCTACTGAGCTGTAGTAGGCAATCATGTAATAGTTACCGTGCAATCTTTCACAAGTTCGCAGTTTGTTGGTTCTCGCCGGATTATATATATATATATATATATATATATATATATATATATATATATATATATATATATATATATATATATATGTTTGTAATTTGGAATATAATGTGGTGTCCGATATGATCCGATCCGCAGTGGATCTGTCACGACTGGAGCGACGCCCACTGCCTGAAATTCTTGAAGAACTGCTACGATGCCCTTCCAGAAAACGGCAAAGTGATCGTGGCAGAGTGCAACCTTCCAGAATCTCCGGACACCTCGCTGGCGACCAAGAACGTCGTCCACATTGACGTTATCATGTTGGCGCATAATCCCGGCGGCAAAGAGAGGACCGAGAAGGAGTTCGAGGCGCTGGCGATGGGCTCTGGTTTCCGACACTTCCGCAAGGCTTGCTGCGCCGTCAACACTTGGATCATGGAATTCTGCAAATGATATGATCCAATCCAATCAAATTTGCAGGTTTTTTTAAGGATCCCATGCATCCAGTGTTTGTCGTGAAGATTGATGATGATGATGATGATGATGAGTCTAATTTCCTCTATTAATTTCACCAAAATGGCTTTTCTAGTTTTCACAGAATGGAATAATAAAGCTATCTGCACCCTGCTTCTGATCTTTTCATTATTGTATACATACTACACTATATATTTTGTTGCCAAGTTTGAACTCATTGTATATTTGATCATATCATACTTTACCACTATTACTGATTATATAATAAAGAAAATTATGTTTTCATGAATCATGACTTCTACTTATTTTTAATTTTTATTTTTTGGTGACTATATGGAAACCTGCAATCACTATCATGGCCTTTTGTTTCTCTACACGTGCAAGGCTCAACTAATACATTAACGACTCGTCTGATTGGCTAGAAAATATTTAAACGGAAATGGATTGAAATTTCATTGAAAATTAAATTCTAAAAAAATAGATTCCATTGTTTGGTTAGTGAAAAAAAAAATTATTGAAAATATGAATCTCATTGTTTGATTTTGGAAGTTAAAGAATAATGGGTATAAAGACAATTATACCCTACAGAATAATAATGTTAATTAATAAAAGTTGATAACGACATAATTATCCTATTTTCTATGAAAAATAAAATACCTCAGGAGAATCATAGAAAATGTTTTCCTTATTTTTAAAGAAATATTTTTCTGTGAAAATATTTTCATGAACCAAATAAAAGAAAAAGTCAATTTTTCTCAAATTCAAGAAAAACATTTTTTTTAAAAAATAATTTTCAGCAACTTAAAATTTTACCAATTATAATAAAACGTGTTAAGTAAAACAAATGTAGTCCACACGTTTTCTGCTATTTTAATTATCTTACTAATGAATTGTCAAAATGGCATTAGCTCAAAGTCCATATTGGTAGTAGGTGAAACTTTAGCCTAGCCAAGAAGAGTGGAGAGAGGTGGAGCCCATGCATATGGAATCAAGGATAAGTAATTTAATCCTAATTACTTATACAATACCACCTAATATTTTACTTTGAATAATACTAAACTTTGAATATTAAAAATCTCTTAAACTTCTAATGTCTTTGGTCTTTGATTGGGAACCAGCACATCGTTATCAACTTTAAATTTTTTTATAAAAAATTCATCATTTAAAATTAGAGCTAATTAATACTAATAAGTAATTAGAAACAAACTTTAATGTTTATTGCCCTTTTTGAGTAATTTACACTAGTTACATTTTCAACGTTTCGTTGCAGTCGTTTGTGCGGGATATTATATTATTTACTCGTATATATTGTAAAGTTTTTAAAAATATATCAAATAAAAATAACAGTATTTACGTGAAAACAATTGTGACAGCGTTTAATAAGAGTTGTTATATGGGTGGATTGCAAATTTGCAATGCATTGATGAATTACAAGAAAAGTGAGAGAGATTGGGAGTGAAATGATGAGTCTACCAATTTGAATCCACTAGGGGGTGTGGTGTTATGAGATTGAACAATAAGGTTGAAATATGTAATTAAGTGAAAGAACAGGGTTATGAGTGTCATTTAGGATGCTTATTGGGCCGCTTAACTTGATGGTTAGTAATAGAAATAAGCCCAGTAGATTCCGGCCCAAGTTACTGAGTCAAGGCCCAAAGCTGTCAAGAATGACTGGGGCAAAGGCTGAGTGGCTGAGTCAATCGACGCGTTATAACTTATTATCACATGTTCACAATCACACTTCTCTCTCGGGTTATATAAGCCACCGGCGAGCCAACTTCCGGTAAAAAACCGGCCGGCGATTCAACGCTCCGAGGAAAAATCAAATTTTAACCCACAAAGATGGAGAACTCAACCCAAGGATCGAATCTCAGATCCGAGAATTCCGTGACCTATGAGTCTCCCTACCCCATTTTCGCCATGGCCGTGTCCTCCTTCGCCGCCGCCCACCATGGCCTCCGGCGACGCAGCGTCGCCGTCGGCAGCTTCCTCGAAGAGTACAAAAACCGGGTCGAAATCCTCTCCTTCGAAGAAGATACCGTCACTCTGAAAACCAACCCGGGGCTAGCCTTCGATCACCCTTACCCTCCCACGAAGCTCATGTTCCATCCTAATCCCACGGCGTCAATGAAGTCCGCCGATCTCCTAGTGTCCTCCGGCGACTACCTCCGTCTCTGGGAGGTTCGAGAAGCTTCCATTGAGCCCGTTTCGACCCTCAACAATAGCAAAACCAGTGAATACTGCGCCCCATTGACCTCCTTCGATTGGAACGAGGTGGAGCCGCGGCGAATCGGAACTTCAAGTATTGATACCACCTGTACCATCTGGGATATCGAGAAGGGCGTTGTGGAAACCCAATTGATCGCCCACGATAAAGAGGTTTACGACATAGCCTGGGGGGAAGCCGGGGTTTTCTCTTCGGTTTCGGCTGACGGGTCGGTTCGGATCTTCGATCTGAGAGACAAAGAACACTCCACAATCATATACGAGAGCCCCCAACCCGACACCCCATTGCTCAGGCTGGCTTGGAACAAGCAAGATTTAAGGTACATGGCGACAATATTAATGGACAGTAACAAAGTTGTAATCTTGGACATCAGGTCACCTGCAATGCCGGTGGCTGAGCTGGAGAGGCACAATGCTAGTGTGAACGCCATTGCTTGGGCTCCTCAGAGCTCCAGGCACATCTCTTCTGCCGGAGATGATGGCCAGGCGCTTATCTGGGAATTGCCCACAGTTGCAGGCCCAAATGGGATTGACCCCATGTCAATGTACTCAGCTGGGGCTGAGATTAACCAGCTTCAATGGTCTGCTGCTCAGCCTGACTGGATTGCCATTGCGTTTTCTAACAAGCTTCAGATGCTAAAAGTGTAAGGAGATGATAAAGATTGCACCTTTACTAGGTTGTAGCAGTGGTAGTTAATGGGTTAGTTATGTATTGTTAAGTAGTGTTGTTTGGTATGTGTCTGTAATTGGTTATCTGTTAATGGGTTTGTTGAATGTTGGAACACTTGTATTACTCCCCACTTGATTAATATAATTTCTTGAATATGATTATATGTTCTGTCAGTTTCTGTCATTCCTTGCTTGAGCATTGCCTAACAACTCATGTCAGTTTCTGTCATTCCTTGCTTGAGCATTGCCTAACAACTCAAGTGAATTGAGCCATTGCTGTTATTTGGGAAAGTCAATAGTAAATGATCTGTTTATGCTTCTCAAGTGCTTTTGCAGAATGTTGCTACATCTGTTTCCCTATATATATAGTTCTTTTTCTTTTCTTATTTTTTGATACATTAGGTTTCAGTTTATGTCATACTTAGTCTTGTCACTATGGCTTCTGCCAACTTGGGGAGTCCAATCTCCAATCTAGGGAGCCCAAGGGCCTAAACTCTAGCTTGGGGAGTCCTAACTCTAAGATGTTGGTGGGAGTCGAACTCCTATCTTGCCGCTAGAGTGTTGACTTTAGGTCAGGTGATCGACCACTTGAAACATGATATATATAGTTCTTTTTCTTTTCTTTAAAGGGTGGCTTTCATGTCAAAAAGTAAGGTGCTTGAGTAGGTTATAGGTGGAATCTGGTGCTTCAACTCTTATTTTGCTGTAGCCATTATCTGCATAAAATTTTCTTTCTACTGTTGTGATGTTCTGTTTGTTCTTTTTAGACAGTCCACCTCCCAGTATCCATATTTGACACAGCAATAGTTTGTGGATGACTTTTGTCCATTGGAGTTTTGCTTTTATACCTCAGATAAGCTCACCATTATACTGAGGGATCTGTAAATGTGAATTGATGGAAAAAAATGGCTTAATTTGGGGGGAAATATCAGTATTCCATGAAGTCCACTGTTCATTTGGTGTGTTTAGATAAATATACTCATGTTATTAACTCAGTTAAGTGACCAGATTTGATACAGAAACAGTAAAAGAGTAGAGAACAATACAGTTCATTAGAAGAGCAAAAGATATCAATTTTTAAAGTGTAGTAGAGCACTGAGTTTGCTTAAACCTTGTAGAACTTAATGGTGAAGAACCTCCAAAAGGCACCACAACAATGCAGTTTACATTATACCTATATTTCCCAGAAACCCAAGTCCCCACCTTCCATCTCAGCTTCCCAATTGCCTTCAGAGCCAAGACCAGCTTTCCAGAACTTTGATCTCGCTGCACGAAATAAACAACAGAAGGAGCCACAGCCAACCCATTCCCTGTCAAAGATGCAGAAAGAACGTTGGTGTCTTCGTGCCCTTGATAAAATGGAGGAAGAGAGGTGTAAACGGTGATCTGCTGCCCCTTGTAGGATGCGAAAACTTGCATTTCGTCGTAGTAGATGCCTATTTTCTTGTTTGGGTTCTTGGAGAGCAGGGTGAGTTGAATGGAGGAGTAAAGAAGGTGAGCAGTGAAGAGGTTGAGTTGATTTATTTTAGCTTCTGAGAGAGAGAACTCTGGCCTAGAGGGGTGCAGACTTATCCAAACAATGAAGATGAGTGCTAATAGGATAGAGAACAGAAAGGCAACGACAGCAAAGAAAAGCTTCTTGTGGATGCAAAATTCTCTCTTGGAGCAGTGTTTAGGAGATTCTATGTTGATCTGAGACATCTGCAGAGCAAGAATGGACTGAAGGATTGCAGTCTTGGGGGTAGGGGTAGGGGAGTTAACTTACAATGCCAAGGAATGAGAGCAGTGATGGTGCTAATCAATATAAGTAGTGTTCAAGTGGTCGATCCCTTGACCTAAAGTCAGCACTCCAGTGGCAGAGATTGCTCTCGCGATTTACCTCATCCAGCAACTCGGGAGTGTTCATATTTCTTAAGTTGCAGAAAGTATATAAGGAGTGTTCAAGTGGTCGATCACCTGACCTAAAGTCAGCACTCCAGCGGCAGAGATTGCTCTCGCGATTTACCTCATCTAGCGACTCGGGAGTGTCATATTTTTTAAGTTGTAGAAAGTATACAAGGAGTGTTCAAGTGGTCGATCACCTGACCTAAAGTCAGCACTCCAGGGGCAGAGAGACTGATCTTGTGATTTACCTCATCCAGCGACTCGGGAGTGTCATATTTCTTAAGTTTTAGAAGTATATAAGGAGTGTTCAAGTGGTCGATCACCCGACCTAAAGTCAGCACTCCAGCGGCAGAGACTACTCTCGCCATTTACCTCATCTAGCAACTCGGGAGTGTTCATATTTCTTAAGTTGCAGAAAGTATATAAGGAGTGTTCAAGTAGTTGATCACCTAACCTAAAGTCAGCACTCCAGCGACAGAGAGACTGCTCTCGTGATTTACCTCATCTAGCGACTCGGGAGTGTTCATATTTCTTAAGTTGCAGAAAGTATATCAATCATATTGTACTAGCTTTTGTCACTTTTGGAGTTTTGGTAAGCAGATATGCATTTTTCATAGATTTAGCATCATGTTAGTGGACTGTCACTTTACACAACTCATGAGCAAACTCTTCAAAAGATTGATGAAAGTTAGAACCACAATAAGTTTTTGTACATAGGCAATGCCATGGTGTTCATCCACTACAAGTTGTGTATCGCGATTGGTGATTCGCTTTCCCTTCCCCGAGGTAGGGCAGACACATTTCTGATGATGAATATGCATGTAGTTTGGTATGAATCTGTAAAGTTCACAAGCAAGAAAAATATGCAGATAAAGTAAAGCCTTTTAAGTTCATCTTCCCTTTCTGTAAAAGCTTATCAGTTTCACTTTTAGAGTTCTTTGAATATGAAAGAGAATTTCAAGAAAACCAACATATGTAGATCAACTTTTCCTTGTTTTCTCCAAAAACAGACATCATAGTCTCTGCTAATAACTGCTGTAACTAACAAGCTTCTACTGATTATACAGGCGTTGCGATATACAATCGTGCTACTTCTTAATGGTTATAAGAAGCGGTGACATGAAGCGTTTATAATGAAAGAATAGGAGTTCTGGTTAGTGGCTATCCTACAGGTCAAATTCCAACATCGGGTTATAGTGTTGGAAAGCTTTTATCTCGAGTTCTAATCACTAACCAGCTCGTGTCACTTTGGCTGTTGGCGAACAAACTGTCCCTTCACTCGAGGCCGCTGCTCTGCAAGCTTTTTCCTGCTTTCATATCTTACCTGTGAACAAATCCAAAAAAAAAAAAAAAAAAAAAAAAAACTGAGTTAGCTTTTGCGATAAAACACATGTTTGATGATTATATATATACAGCAAATATGGGTCCATAACCCACATGTCTCAGGATCGGAACCTGGCTCTGATACCATGTTAAAGAAAGATTTAGAAGAATTGTTGTATTACTTCCATGTCTCAATGGAGAGACAACAGACAAATATATACATCCTTAAAAGACACAATCCTACAGACACAACTCTACACAATTCAACAGACATATTTCTACAGACACAACTTTTGTGTTTCAACAAAAGGTAATGGAATTATGGAAGTCAGAATATAATATACCTTCTTTTCAAAGCATCTGTCTTTCCTTTTCAATCGGAATTTGGTAAGAGCTGCTTCTCGTTGGGATTGTTGATAGCTCCCGTCCTGACCAAGAGGAGCTTTTTCTTTACTACACTCCACTGTAGATTTAACTAATGGAACCGAGGTTTTGCCATTGCATGTACTACTATTTGCACTTTGATCAGTAAACGATGAAAAATGCCCGTGATCATCTGCAGGTTCTGACTGGTTCTCTTCTTTTTTCTCGGACTGACTGGTGTCGTTATCAGTGTTCTGATAACTCACAGCTTCATGGTTTAATAGATGAAACAAAGGTGTCTGAAAGCGAGAATCTTGGCAGCCTGCTGAACCGGGGCTCTGCATAGAAGTGTGGGCATTTCCTAGACCCTTAAACCCGACACCTCTCACTGGAATCGGGAGCCCAATTTCGTTGTTCCCAGGCTCAGCTCTCGCCTGTCGCATAAGTGCGTGGAAATTCATCGTTGGACCACCGAGAGTGTGCTTATCAGAATCGGTTCCACAGTCGTCCTGTTGATTGCTAGTCTTGGGGGCCATCGAGTTTCTGGGCTGCACAACTTTGTTAATGTACCTGCACAAACACTTTTATGTTGGACGAAGTTCACTATCGTCTAAAAACGCTGCAGAACGCCTACAGGAAGGCGATAACGAGACCTCACCGCGTAAAAGCTGATGCATCTGAGTGGTTTAATCTATTCGGAGAGCCACTAGGAGGATATCTTGTCAAGGAAAGATCCAATGGGGGTAAAGACTCAACCTTTTCTGCACTATCTTTAGAACAAGAACTTCTGTAATCACATTTCGGGGAATTGTCGAATGCTCCAATTAAATTAATTGCTCGTTTGGAAGATTTCAGGTAAGCAGGATCATCCTCATCATCATCACCATCTACCAAAACATCGAAACACAGTCACAATCAAACACTGCAAGGGAACACCTTAGAGTTCGTTCGAGACGAATAACTTTACCTCCATCTTGATTATGATCCTCTTGCTCTTGTTTCTGTACATCTGGATGAATAGGAACACCCCGAAATCTCTCTTCAGATTCCTCGACGTTTTCTGTGTTTTCTCCTCCGACCTCCATCTCCAGCTTAACACAAGAGTTCTGCAAAGAATCCAGTGAATATACAGACAATCCCACATCACAGATTTCTTGAAAACATGATTGATTATATATTACCTGATCATCACTCCCCTTTTCACTGCAATCCTCATTCCTAGTAGGAGAAACTGGACCATTAAGATTATCAATTCTGTTTGCAGCTTGTCTCCTCCAGACATGCTGCCACAAGTTCCTCAGCTCATTCTTCCTCACAGGCTTCACAAGAAAGTCTGCTGCTCCTCTCAACATGCATTTATACACCATACTAACCGAATCGTTCGAAGACATCACTGCATAATGAGGAAGAAAGTTGTCAAAACACAGTCCACAAAAGGGCAGTTATATATAGATGTAAGGGAAAATCGCATTTTTGGTCCTTCAGTTATATGTGTGACCATCGAAGTGGCAATTTTAATCCTTTGGGACCATTTCTGCCACTTGACAAAGTGGCGGGTTTGGTCCTTCTGGTCTAAACTCGCCACTTTGTACATAACTTACTGGTTAAAGAGGGTCACACATATACCGCGGGATGACTAAAAATGCAATTTTTCATAGATGTAAATCAACATTATTTATGCAGAATTGCAGATAATCCTAGGTTATGATGGCCCATACTTATCACAGGAATGTTTTTGCAGATTTCATGTTCCATGATTAAGGTGAGAAGAGCATATCCAGAGATAGATGGTAGCTCAACTTCTGTCAAGATTAGGTCTACATTGCTGGGCCTTTCTTTCAGCACCTCCCATGCCTTGAGACCATCAGGAACTGCAGCAACTGCCAGAACACAACAAATGACTTCTCGAAATCCCAGAAAAAAAGATCAGATTTTTAGATGGAAAAAACAGTGATCTTTTGCTTCCAATTTTCACCTTTCATAAGTTGTCTGTCTATAACCTCTGGCCACTAACTGCAATTCAAGAACTTTCTCATAAACTAAATTTCAAAAACTTTTTAGTAATCTCCAAATCCAAACCCAACTCGATCATCAAGATTAATGTTTCTTACAGTTTTCTAAGTAAAACATCAAACTAACCTCTGTAACTGCATTTTCTGAGAAGAGCAGCAATGATCTGGCGAGTAGAATCGTCAGCTTCCACCAACAAAACTCTGAGAACCATCTTCGGCAGAAACCTCTCCCACCTCAGCGCCGCCGCCGCCGCCTGCGGCGGCGGCGGCGGCGGTTCTGCGCTGTCTGTTTCCCCATTCTTCCCCTGTTTCGCCTCGATTATTTCCATCTGCTCTGTTTCTTGAACTCCCAACTCCGTTCCGCTGCCGCCGTTGGCCTCCGCTTCACCCATTCTCACTAGCAAAGTAAAACAAACCCACCGCTCTTTCCGAGATTGGGTGCTCCGGTAACAGAAAAAACCAACAGTAGTGTGTCGAAGGTAGTGAAATTCAATGCTGTGTCGTGTCTGGTTTCTCATTGCTTTGCCATCTAAAAATATCTCCGAAATATGAAGGCCCATTTGCCTCCATAATCAATGGTCGTGCAATCCTTAACCTCCTCGCATCCAATGGCCCATAATCAATCATATTCATTTCGCTAATAATTATTTACTATTGTCTTTTACCGCTAAATTAAACTCCGCCTCACATATACCATTATTATTAACACGAGTTAATTGTTCAATTGTTTTTTTTCCTGTCAATTTCAAATTAGTCACAAACAATTGTTTTTATCTTTTAACATCTTAAACTATTATTTTTTAGACACTTTTAGTTACACTTTTTCTATTTTTAGTAAGAGAATTTTTGTCTTTTTATATTTTTCTTTTGTTATTTTTTAGGTTTAATTGGTTTAGAACTTTAGGTAACCTCTGATTTTTAATAATCATATTTTTCAATCAGTTTTTAGTAAAGTCTAAAAAACCAATTAAACCAAAAAATAACAAAAAAATATGAAGAGACAAAAATGCCTTTACTAAAAATAGAAAAAGTCATCTTCTAAAAAAAAAAAAAAAAAGTCATGAGAATGACTAAAATTGTCAAAAAAAATAATAGTCGAAAATGTTAAATGACAAAAACGATAGTCTGAGACTAAATTTAGAATTGCCATCAAAGACAAGGAACCTCTGGTGGAATTCACTTTTATTAACACTATACGATTCATTAGTCGTTTTCAAAAAAAAAAAAAAAAAAACAAAAAAAAAAAAACAAAAAACAAAATCATTAGTCATTCGCCTATTTGGTAACATAGTTAGCTTATCAACTAATTTTGATTTATTTGACAACTATTAACTGTTTGACTTAGCTAAACAGCTAATATAATTGTTTGATTAATTAGCTTTTTGTAACAGTTTATATCTCCAAAATACTAAAATTTAAAAATATGCTCAAAGCAATTTTTTCGAATAAAATTTTAAAATGTCGTTTTGCATGTAATCATTTATCAGCTAATTGTGGAAGGTTGCTCAAAGGCCTTCTGCAATTGCGAAAGGCTAATCTTATTCTCGAATAGGGTATTTTTAATACCAATTGAAGCATGAACAAACACACAATTCCTCGGTCTTGCGTGAAAATGAAAAAAAAAAAAAAAAAAAAAAAACTTTTGCAAAACAATTCAACTGCTCAACTAATTTAAAATATGTTAATAAATTTTGTTTTATTATTACTACAAAGTACAACGATATGAATTTGGTTGTAAGTACTAACTTACAAATATTTAAAGATGTATTAACCAATCTTTGCTCGCCTTTAAAATAACAACGGTTGCTTGAGAATGAAACTAATAGCAAAATTAACACTTTTTTTAGCCAAATATTTTCATTTTTTTCAACTAAAATATTAGGAAATATTAGGATTTAGGATTTAGCCAAAGTGAATGGCCCGACAGATTATATCGACCACGTGGATCGATGTTTGCCTCTAAATATAAAAAGGGTCATATAAGTAATTGGTCATCATTACATTTTCTTGGCCAAAATTATTTTAAAATAAAATACAAAATAAAAATGAACAAGATATTTTTTTTCCGTACCTACAATGTTATAATTGTTCACTTTCTTTTTTTCCCTTTATTTTGCCATTTAAAATAAAAACATTAGATTAAGGCCCATAATTTATCACGTTAGACCCACGTGATCATAATTTCATACCTGAAGTATAGTGCAAGATATTTTCGTTTAGTGGTCAGGATCTTGACATGTGGTATCACTGCCTAGACTGAGAAAACGAATGGTTTTACTGGCTAGATGTAACATTGCAGGTCTTTGAACCTTTGAAGCTTATGGCTGTGGTTCGTTTGCAGGTTCTTTATGTTTTCTTTTGATGGGATATCATCTCACCGTGAGACATATAACGATATTTTTAGTTAAAATCAAATTTTATATTCGCATGTTTAGAAGTAATTTGTAAAAAAAAAAAAATTTATACTTTGCATATTTATGGGTAAAGATATGTCAATACTGAAATTACTATGTCCATCTATTTAACAATAGACGGAATAATAAAAGAAGAAATAAATTGTCAAGTATCTTGTGCTCAGATGACACCCAGATTGGACTCTCATATGAGAGATTGTGAGTTGAATCTCGGTGAAAGCGTTATTGGTAAATCAGCAAAATCGTTTATGATGAAATTGAAAAAAATCGCTATACTTGATAACTATGTTAAATATTTAATCAAATATAAATCATTTGTGACATTGAAGGGTGATGGGAGGGCTCCTAACTAGATTCTCTCAACTAGAAAACAAGTCTTTTTTTTTTTTTTTTTTTTTTTGTCGTTGTACAAATATTGAATGAATGCCATATATGAATTTAAAAGATAACAATTCAACTCATTTGCAACTAATTATGCTTATCACAATTCACATCGCCATTCATAACCAAACTCAATTTGTATTTAGCCTAAACACATAAAAACCATCAGTCTATCACTTACAAAATATCGAAAATATTGGGAGTGTTCAGTAAATAGTTGTTAGATAATTGTGTTAGTTGGTTTGACTAGTTGATAATATTAGTTGATTGTAGAAAAATATTTGGTAAATTAGCTGTTAGTTGATTACATGCAAAATGACTTTATAAAAAAATTAATTGAAAAAATATTTTGAGCAGCTTTTTGAATTTTAGCATTTTAGAACAATAAGTTGTTATAAAAAGCTAATTAATCAAACACTCATATTGATTGTTTAACTCAATCAAATAACTAATAGTGGACAAATAAGTCAAAATTGGTTGATAGGCTAATTATTTTTACCAAAGAAGACCATTATGAAATTGTTCTAGTTGGTTTTACTTAAAATTATTTTAATAATTAAAAAAAAAAAACACACACACACACACAATGGTCGGGTCGGGTCAATATTGAAATGTGATACTTATACTGAAAAATATCTAAAAACATAATATGTGTCAATACAAGTTATGTCATTGATTCTTGTCCCCTTTTTATATGCTAATAAATATAGACATTTTGCTTTAATTGTTGTATATTTTATTTGTATTGGACAATATCACTCTTACACCGTTATAACACCGTTAGTATTTAATATATCCACCAATCTTTCCATACACCTACATCTATCATATCTTTTTTCTTATTCTTAATTATCATTTTATTAAAATTATCATATAACAATTAATTTAATTATAAATTATATTTTAATTAAATATTTATATGAATGTTAAATTATATGTGTATCTCTCTCTCTCTCTCTCTCTCTCTCTCTCTCACACACACACACACACACACACACACACACACACACACACACACACACATATATATATATATATATATATATATATATATATATATATATATATATATATATAATGTATGTATATTATTTGTGTATACATATCAATATATCACATATGTGGGTGTTAGCTTAGTAATATTTGTAAATTATTATTATATAAAAATATAATTATTTTTTATCACTATATCTAAAAACATAATAAGCCTCAATGAACGTTATATCCTTGATTTATGTCCTTTTTTTGTATGCAAATAAATGTGCACATTTTATTTTAAATGTTGTACATTCCAATGTTATTAGACAAAACTACCCTTACACCGTTACAACACCGTTAGTTTTTAATTCTAACTTTAATAACGCATCATTATTACCATACACCTATATCTATCATATCTTTTTCCTATTTTTAATTATCATATATTAATTTAATACTTAATTATATTTTAATTAAATTTCTATGAATGATAAATTATATATGTGTGTGTACAAAATACATATATTATTTGTATATATATAATTCAAATTATAATTTTTAATTATTTGTATTTATCAATGTTTTAATATTGGGCATGAATTTTCGCGCATCGCGCATACACAATGCTAGTTATACTAATAAGGAATAATGTGTTTGTTACTTATAATGAAAAGTGTAGTACTTTTAAATTTTGATGTAAAAGTATTACATTTTTCATCAAAAGTATTACACTTTCCCTTATAAGTAATGCTGGCAAGTGTTTGTTATTTATACATTATAAAGAAAAATGTAATACTTTTAAGAGTTAATTCGATCAGATGTCCCCTGTCTTTGGTACAATTTCAAATTTAGTCTTAGACTATTGTTTTTATCATTTAACATCTCAGACTATTATTTTTTGAGCACATTTAGTCCTTCTCATAACTTTTTCATATTTTTAGTAAGAGTATTTTTATTTTTTCATATTTTGCTTTTGTTATTTTTCCAGTTTCAACCAATTAAACCAGTTGAAACTGGAAAAATAACAAAAGATAAAAACACCCTTATTAAAAATAAGAAAAGTCATAAGAAGTACTAGAAGTGTCCAATAAACAATTGTCTAGGATGTTAAATGACAAAAATGATAGTCTGCGACTAAATTTAGAATTAGCACCAAAGACAAAGGACATCTACTGGAATTAACTCCACTTTTAAATTAAAATGTAAAAATATTACATTTTTCTTCAAAAGTATTACACTTTCCTATACAAGTAATTATCACTTTATTCTTAATTAGTATTACATTTTTCAGTATGAATATTATATTTTCATATTGATCTAATCTGTCTCATAAATAAGGATTCGTGAGACGATATTAGACAAGTTTTTGTAAAAATGAATGAAAAAAAAAAGTATTGGGAATGTGGAAAATTGTAGAAGAGGATGAGAATGAGATTTAAAGAAACGGGCCCACAGTATGGGCTGGCAAGGGCATATCCATTGAGTGTGGACAGCAGCACCACAAATGGGCCCTACGTGAAAGCAGAGCGTAGCCCATTTTCGAGTCTCAACGGTCACATGCTCGCGTGACCTTTCCCGGAATGGGAAATTCCGAATTGGATGGACAGCTGAACACGCCACGTGTCCACTTTCACCCCCCTATGGCACACCTCCTATTTCAGGATATTCGCATAGGTAATAGGTACTACTATTCCCTATAAATTAACTAAAATTTTCTACATCAATGTCTAAAAAGAGTGGGGAATATAATTTTGGAATAAGGGTGAAATAGATCATTCAAGTGCATATTAAATTGTAATTAGAGTAATCATAATAATGTTTTTTTGGTAGTTTTTGAAACAGTAATAAAATTAATGGTTGATTTTTAACAAATGGGAGGGATGGTTTTTTGAAGTACCCCCACCCCTAGGTAAGGATAGGTTTTTTTTTTTTTTTTCTTTTTGTAGGCCCAGAGGAGAGAGAAAGGAAGGCAAGTTGATTGTAGAAGTATAGCATATGTAGCACATTTCACGTTTAGTCAGGCGCGTTATTTTTTTAAGGGAAAATGACATTTTTTTCCCCTATGTTGTTTACTAATAACACATTTTTTCCCTGTGTTGTTTATGTAACCACTTTATCCCCTCAATTGTTTTTGAAGTGGCTATTTTCCCCCCTCTCCGTTAAGTAAGTGTTAGGGCGGTTAAATATGGGGGTAAAAATGACATTTCAATTATTATTATTATTATTATTATTATTATTATTATTATTAATGGACGACCCCACCCAACGCCCTAATATACTGCAGTACTCCACGCCTAAAATGCACACCCTAATATACTACAACACTTCACGCCTAAAATGCACAGTTATATTGCAAACCAAATTCATTACTAATATTACTAATAATAATAATAATAATAATAATAATAATAATAATAATAATAATAATAATAAAAAGTGAAATACCATTTTTACCCTCATATTTAACATCCCTAACACTTATTTAACGGAGAGTGGGAAAAATAGCCACTTCAAAAACAATTGAGGGGGATAAAGTGGTTACATAAACAACATAGGGGAAAATGTGCTATTAGTAAACAACACAGGGGAAAAAAGTGTCATTTTCTCTTTTTTTAAACAAATTTTGTTGTTACTTTTTTTTTTTTTCTTTTTTCCCGCTTCCCTCCCCTTTTTCTTCTCTTATTGTCCTAGCAAAAACCTCCGCAAATTTCCTAATGATGTGATTGCTCTTAGGTCATCAAATTCAAAAAAAAAAAAAATGAAATTAGGTCCCTAAACAACACAAACTTATGCAATTCAACTCAAAATGACATGTATGCATAAAAATAGACTATCGTGGTGGTACTAAATTTTTTTACAAAAATTAAATAATTAATTAATTATTTTATTTAAAATTATTTTAAAAAATATTTTTAAATTTGGTAACCACCATGTTAGCATATTTTCAGGTAAATATGTCATTTTGAATTGAATTGCATGAATTTTTGTTGTTTAGAGACCCAATTATATTTTTTTGTTCGATGACCTAATTGGAGTTTGGTGTGCACTTGAGTGCCTATTTGACCCTTATTCTTATAATTTTTATATATAAAGATTTTATTTTCAATTAAGTTTGTTGTACATGCTTCTTCTTCTTTTTTTTTTTTTTTTTTTTTTAATGCGAATATGCGATTTACATGTGTTGCAATTCTTTCTAGCACTGTTGGAGAAAAAAAAGTACTTCACCCATTCTAATTTGTTTGTCTGATTCGGTTAACGAGGCTTGACTGAAGATATTTTTAATTCAATTTTTTTCTTAATATTAAGTTTAGTATTAATATATAAATTTTATATATTTAGAAACTACATTAAAAGTACTATTAACCATAAAATATATGTAAAAATTACTAAAAAAAAAGACAATGAAAAAAGAATTATTTTGACTATTGAATAGTAAACATGACTAGGCAAATGGTACAAAGGAAGTATATATTAAAAAATGACATGACACTTTGAAAAAAAATTATATATTAGAAAAAGAAGAAATGACATGGCACTGAAATAGGTAAAATTGAATAAAAAAAATAAATGACATGAATTGTCATGTCACCTTAAAAATTTGAAAATTGTAAGGATGGAAAGAGTTTTAGTTAAAAAAAAATAAATAAAAATGATACGTATTGACAACTAAGCTTCAAGCGTTATCTCTTCGATACTTGATTTTGCAGATCTTTGATGAACTCTCCAGAAGATAGTATAAGGATTGATTTTTTGAAAGGATAGTATAAGGATTGTAGATCTAAATTTATTCAATTTTATTTTCCTCGCAAACTCTTTTGTTTATGTGTTTCTTTCTTGTTTATAAAAAGGAAAAAATTGGTGAAATATTATTATATTATTAAATCTTCATTTATTTTGGCATTGAAAGTAATACCTAAAAGATTTATTGGACCATCATATCACTTAGCTTGTAATATATATGTGAAGTCAAGCAGGCTCGTATGGTTGGTCCACGAGCTAATGCAGTCTAATCCTCCCAACACCTAACTCAATGGTGCAAAATATAGGTCTATAGGTGAGATATGTCTTAATATTGCCAATAGCATTAAGATAGTGAGTTTAATTATTGCTAGTAACATGATATATAGTTAAAATTTTGAGTTTTTAATTCGTTGAGATATTTCATACAATTTATTCCTTCACATGTAGAGATGACAATTTGTGCGGTCTCCGACAGAAATTCTCGATCCCTACTCCGACAGAGATCCCTGATTCCCACTCTGACAAAGACGGGATGAAGAAAATTTTTGAAAAACAGAAAATGTATGTAATTCCCCCGTCGGGGACAGGGTACCCGGTCCCATACTCCTATCTCCGAATAAGTATTATAATTAAAATAAATAAATAAATAAATAAATAAATAAATATATATATATATATATATATATATATATATATATATATATATATATATATATATATATATATATAATTAAATTAAGACTTAGGTTTTGACTATTTAAAATTAAAAATTACACTAATTTAAGATTTTGACTAAGAGTTGACTGGATACGGAGAATTCTTGTCCCCGCCTAATTTCTCGCGGGATGTGGACTATTTTATATCCCCGCCGCCGGGGTAGGGACGAGGATGTTAGATATACAATAGTCTAACTATAATAAACCATAGTATATGAGAAACCTGACCTCGTATGATAGCGGAAGCGTAGCCATGTAGATCTCCAGCCATAGTTGATGTTCTTGTTGTGTTGCCTTTTAACGGTAGACCGTTAGTCATGTTTTGCCTCAGACCTGACTCAGAACCCTAGATGGTGTATTGGTATCTACTGAGCAGTCTGAGTACCGTAACTGAATGTGCTATCTAATCCATAATTTTGTATCCCATCAATCCAGGTTTATATTAGGCACAGAGTTTGGTTGACTAACAACTACTAGTTATTAAGTCCGACCACTTAATAAGCCTAGTCAACTTGCACCACTTAATTAAGGCCCTAATATATAATATATAATATATAATATATATTATTAGGGAAAATCTTACAGAGGAGTCGTGAGTCGTGACTATAGAGCTTGACAATAACTAACTAGTCCCGCAGGGTTGGGATTTAAATTGTGTCATTATTATTTTAGTTAAAATGACATCACCATCTAATGATCAGATGATGTACATTGAGTAAGCCTCCGCTTGTGATCCTAGTTGGTAAAGGATCACAAGAAAGTAAAACTTAGATTGTATATAGCTAACCAGTTCAAACAAAAAAGATCTATATGTGCCAAGTTCGGGTCCAAGAACTTCAACTAATTAATAGCATTATGATCAATAATTTAGTTAATTACTATGATAAATATAGAATCATGCTATAATTTGTCATAATTCAAGACATATTAAAGACAATGTGAATGAAGCAGCAAGCATCCAAAGAGTTCTGCAGAAATATTATTGTCACTTTAGATACCAATTGAGCTTCTTTTCATTGATAACGATCTAAACATCATTAACATGTTATCAGGAAGCCACACAGCCAGTACATTTGACTACTACAACATAGAATTGGTCGTTGTTTTGTCTCTGATCTAGCTGAAAACCATTTCTGGAAACTCAGTTCTAACAGATATTGGGATTTTGACTCTATGCACTCCATCACTCCAAGTTAAGCTCCCAAAACAGAAATCAGTGTTGTATTTATGGCTTGTGGTGATGGTGACAGTGAAAGATATCCGTTTAGTCATGGAGTTGAAGACCAAAGTTTCAGGCTTTACTGAGATGGTTATTCCTGGGGGAGACTCCATGATTGGTTTATATCTGGAGTTCACAGGTCCAACATTAGTGACAGTTCTTCTGACAGTGATTGAGTCTCTGAGACTGGGAATGGTCACAGAAGGGAGATTTACATCAAGAAGGGAAGGTTTTTTGATGGGGCATGGTGATGGGGTTTGAGTAAGGTCATTAATGGAGGTTGAGTTATAGCCCATGGCACAGAGATAGAGAATGTAGTCGAGCGTTCCCATGTCGAAAACCAGGCCGGGATCTTTGGCTGCATTTGGAACAGCTGCGAGTATATTAGTTCCCGGGGCTGCTATATCTGGCTGCAGAGAATCAGGGTGAAATTATGATCAAAATTGTTAAAATAAACAAGAACAAGAAACAATAATAATGACAGAAAGGTAAAGAAGGCAATATATTTATAGGCATCTAATCCCTGTATAATGAGTCTACCGCTTCACTCCTATATTCCTAATGAGACAAACTCAACAAAAAGACAGTAACTTCATGTTTTTTTTTTTTTTTTTTTCCTGATATGTAATGGCAGTACCTTGAGTATTGCAGGAGCAAACGAGTTCGGGCCTCGAGACAAGAAGGATGCAATGCGTGTTGTGATGGGCTTACTGACATGAGTTCTTGAAGGACTGAGCTGTGCCCGTGGGTTCTTGGATGACCTGATATAATTCAGGACCCGAATCGCATTATCAAAGCTTACACTAATGACTGGAAAGTCTGAGGTGAATTCATCCATGATTCTAGTGGGATTCTTAGCTATGGAACCCAGTTTTCTTCACTGTAAACATGGATTCTCCCTGGAAAAAGAATCAGAATTTAGCTTTTTCAGATACAACAACCTGGGAAGAATAGAATTCATGGTTTTCTGCTAAAAATCAAGAACTTACTACTATGGTTTTCTGGTTTCCCAATGTGAGGAGGGTGGGAAATGACCTATCAGTTGTGGAAGCTGCCACTGTCAGATCCATGGTGGAGTGTTTGAGGAATCGGGCCCGCGTTTCCCCCCGAACAGACGACTGTTATTCCATGTTCAACAGCCCGAAATGCTGCAAATGCGATTCCACTGTGAATATCGACTCCTGAGAACTGAGGCGTATCAGACCCAATGGATAGTGATATAACATCAACTCTGTCATGAATGGCCTCATCAATGGCTTTGATTATGTCTGCATATGTACATGGCAGGTCCCCGAAATTCCAAAACACTTTGTACATTGCTATCCTAGCCCGGGGGGCGCCACCCCTAGCTGTCCCAAACCCGAGCCCTTTGTAGCTTGCGTTAGGCACAAAAGATTAGTACCTGAAATCTTTTGGGCTTGAGATTTTGTCAACTTTGCTGCAAAACCTGAGAAGCCTGTCTGTAACTGTAGATGATGGACTCTGATGCTGCTTCTTGACTGCAGAATTGAAGGACATGCATATGCAGGTGATTCTATGGTGGAAAATGGAAATTACACCAAAGGGGATTGATCAGTTCCATATATCATAGATACTTTCCGAGGACCGAAGCAAGCGTCTCGTGCAGTGGTGGATTGATGTTGTGAGTTCTGCATCATCATTCTGCCTTCTTCCCATGTAAACAATGTGCACCTGTTTCCAAACAACATAGTATCATAAGCCACATGGTTACATATATAAATCAATCAATGTTTGGTGGCTTAGATTACTGACTTTTGTTTCACCCTTTGCCAGAATTGGGATAACATCATCCACAATGATCAAGAAAAGCAGTGTAGAAACCAAGAGAAGTGAGGTGCTGCTCCTCATTGCAGGTGGCAGCATGCTGTGTTTCTTTCTTGGGAGTTTTAATTTCACTTCTCAGTCACGGGTATTTATGCAACTCCATACTCTTCCATAATCCTATCGGACCAGGGTGTGAGGTCCCGGATCGAGGGATTTTGCCTGTCGGGTCAAGGTGTGAGAATCCCGAGGCGAAGGATTTTGCATTTTGAGGGCGAGAAAAGATGATTGATGGTCAGTGCATACCCAAAGGTGGACAGGTGCAACAATGCAGAGATGGAAAAAGGATGGTTCGCAATTAGTTATTTGGTTGTGGACTGGTGGGATTCATCTTTTAGGCAACACATCAATGGCAACATCCACAAACTCACAACACACATTATTAAAAACAAGAACCTTTGGCCAAGGATCTTGTGGTCCAATGACACCAAGTTATTCCCTTAAGTGGGAGGTTGTGAGATTGAACCTTGTAATAGAGTCTATTCAAGAAACAAAATTGATGATTCAATAATGTCACTTCTTGTGGAGGAGCTTTAGGGTTGAGATTCAACATTTTGAAAGTATAATGTCTCGCTTCTTGTTGTTTCCTTGCATTTTGTCACCTACCATACCAGGAATCCTTTAGCAGTTCCTTATGTTAATGGTACAAACAACATGGAATTGTCAAAACTGATATTTATATTCATTGTTTAGCTTGAGATTTGTGAGTTGATCAGTTCATCAGTTGGTATATCATAGTTGTGTGGGACATTTTAGCAGCAAAGTTATAAAATAAGAACAAATTAACATTTTTTCTTAGGTGACCAGGGAAATCCGTAGTGGGTAAATTATGCTCGTGTTATTGTCTGCAAATCATGTAGGACACTAGGACTTAGGAGATACAAATTGTATTATAAAGATCTTGTGTGACTGACTTGACTAAAAAAGTGTTGGCAAAAACTGCACTAGAAAGACCATGTGCTATGAGCTCAATCAAAAATGTATTAACAAAAATCAAACTCGTCATCTTCTGATATGAGAACCATACTCAACTAACCCTTTTTGAGGCAACAAATAACATTTTTGACTCACTCAAACATTATCATTCTTGGCCAAGTGTGTCTTTTAACTTTAATTATGAGGGAAAGTGATTGCAATTCGGTAGGAAAAGAATAAGGTGGAATAAAGTAGAAATTCAAATTACGTTGTTGTTTGGTAGGGAGAAATATAATTACTGGAATTGAGAATGAAAGAAGTGGTATAAGGACTAAAATACTCTCATGTAATAATAATAGTAATAATAACCAAGGGTGGTAGTGTCGTTTCATCTAATTTTCCTTTCTCACATCCATTGAATTGCAATTCATAGGGGTACCTCATAAATTACAATTCAACTAAATGATGGAATTGCAATTCCATCTAATCAAACAATGCAATTCACCATATTCATTGAATTTCAATTCTTTTACAACCAAATTACAGTGTACCAAACGGCGTTTGGAATTTCATCTCGTTTTCATGTAAGAATGGGCAGAAATATATACTTAATTCTCACTTCAAATGGAAAAGGATAATTCCCATTTTCTAAGAGATCAGATACCAAATAGATGGACTAGACTTTTAAGTTTCAAACAAGTTAAGTCCAAATTCATAATCAGAATTCATTGTACAACTTCTTACTTAATTTGTTTTTAATAGCATTGACTAAAATATTGAAAATATAAGAGTAAAATTAATCAATAAAAATGTTTGAAATAATTAAACGACCCAAATTAATTATTTATCAAAATAAGGGGTAACAATAAAATAATATTGAACGATAAAGTGATGTTAAATTCTTTCTATAAATTGCTCGTGACCTCGTGTATTTATAATGAAAAGGAATCCGTCCCCTTTTAAATAAAGTGTTAAATACTTATACTAATTATACTTAATGATATTATAAATAACGGTTAAGTGAATTGAGAGTTTTGTAATAACTTTATGGACTCCGCAATACTTAGGTGCGGTCTCAGCCTGTGGTTCTAATCCTTCACACCCAAGCTTTTGATGATCCAACCATATTGATCTTGAGGACGAGCTTTGGGTCATCAGGTCATCTTAAGTTTACTTCATTATATATATTTTGTCTCTATAAACTTCTTTTTTTTTTTTTTTTTTTTTTTTTGGGTGCATAAAGTCTAAGATCTCTATTAAAACAAGAAAAGACAAAATTGATACGTTTAGTGTTTTATTAATCGTGAGTGATTTGTAATTATTATTAATTATTTATGGTGTATTATATTTAAAGAAACTTATAATGATATAATATGGATAAATCATGTAACACGTGTATGTGGAATACAATGCAAATTGCAAAACCATAGAGCACGTGGATATTGAATAGGCGGGACATGGTAGCGTGTTGGTGTAGAGCCGTGTAGACATCTGGATTCTGGACAAACATTAAGCGATCAAGACAAACCAGTACAAATATAATCTTTAACCATCCATAAATATATACTTACAATAACGTGTCTTTATTTTTTTTTTTTAACTTTTTTTTTTTGTAAATAAATGTTGATCGATAATTCAATATTGATATTTTTTATATCGAGTATAAATATGTATATTTTAGTGGGTATATAAGATGTTGTGAGGGTAAAGACGAAACAAGAGTTGAGAGTAAGTTAATATTTGATGTGGTAAATATGGTTATGTCTATGAATATATATGTACCATTCGTGAGATCGGATCATTAGTATAGATAAATCTTTAGTAGTTTACTTATTAATCTAAGTTTAGAACTCGGGTAAGGTAATGGCGTGAGGGCATACGATTCCGAGTTGTAGTGTGGTAGGTAGAAATGTCAAAAGTTTCTTTCTTTGCATTTAATGTGGCATTTAAAGTAGAGGAAAAGGGAACACATGCCGGGCACCCGGCATGCTTGCCACATGTCGCACATGCAACCGGTTAGCTTGTGAACAACGTCTGCCAGACACGTGTATCGATATTCCTGACTACCCAATTAGGGATATGGTCGGGTTATAGTTAGGAGCCTAGGTCCAAATCCACAAGTACCCCTGCTCGGGATGACCATTTCAACTTAAACGGGTCGGGGTTGATCTCAGGACATGAAGTACTACTGCGATTATTGTTTAGCTCGGGCGACGCATTTAGGTAAGGAATATCGAGCTAACTGGTCGGTAAAGGGCGGGAATGATTCTTCTCGTCGACCCAACCGGATACCAAGCATGTGTACGGTTCGTAGGAGAGGCAAGCTCAAGGAATATTCTCTATCAATCCTAAAAGTATTATGAGTGAATGGGTAGTGTAATTGGGTTTCGGTCAATTAGAAGATCATTTGACAAAGTTGACATTGGACAACGGAGCTAGGTGTTTAGGTCAATTGTTCTATGTGGTAGTTGCTTATGTGATGATTGACTAAATGGCAGCTAATATGACATTTTTTACTAACAATTATCCGGTTTATTTACCTTTTTTTTTTTTTTTTTTTACCTTTATGACCGATAAGTGGAAGTAAGCCTACATCGTCGGTGTTATCAGGTCAACACAATTACCTTATAGCCTCATCAATGACTATATTCTCATTAAAATATACTATTTGTCGATTGGAATAATAGTTATTAATTAATGGTTGCTATTTGCTTACCAATGTTAAGGACCAATGAATATAATTTTAAAAGTTATAAAACAACTCAATCTTAAAAATGAAAAACTCAAAATTAATGTGTTATAAAAAACTAAGTAATTTATATCACAGTAGAGTAATTTTTTGGGGCACACCTCATAAACTAATCAACTAAAAAAAGATAAATTCATAAATTTTAATTTGTTAGTGGTTGCATAATACATCAACACGTTAATTAATGTTAGAGTTTTGCAATGCAGAAATTTAGGCTGAATTTGTTGACTAATTGGTCATAATATATTACTTGTATTTTTTTCTTACTCTAGAAATTTGGTCAAAGTATAGAAGTTAGCCTGAATATGACCAAAGAAAAACTAAAAGAAATTTTAAGGCTAGACTTTCATCTTGTACTCTATAAAAATCTTAAGTATTCTTTGTGTATCTTTGTAGTAAAATACACACACACACACAAGTAATATATATATATATATATATATATATATATATATATATATATATATATATATCAGCTCAAATGTAGTCATGTCTTAACGTGCGGTCAGTGCAGCCGCATCATTACATATGCAAAAACGTATCAATAGTGTTAGAAAACACACACCAATGAAACGCACTACACACCAAAAAAAAAAAAATGCACCATACCTTCCCGCACTTAATGGTGCGTTTATACATACCTAATAGTGCATTTTTTTGATGCATTGATGCATTTTTTTGTTGTGTGTTTCTAAACATTATTGGTGCGTTTTTTTCATATCTAATGGTACAACCGCATCGACTGCACGTTAAGGCTTGACCGCACTGAAACTTGACCATATATATATATATATATATATATATATATATATATATATATATATATATATATATATATATATATATATATATATATATATATATATAAGCCTTTAATCATTAAATGTTATGTATTGACATTAAAATATAATTATTATACAAGAATATAATACACAAATATTTTGCAATGAATATAATATTGAGTATATAACTTAAAATACATAAAAGAAGGACACAATTTATTAAATTATTCACAAAATCATAGCTAAAGTTATATACTAGTGTGAATGAAGTGGGAATACATAATAAGAATAATAATAATACAAAAAAATTATTCTATTTCTTTTTTTTCTTATCCGTCAACTCTCTACGTGGTTGATTCCATGAATTTGCTTATGATATTGTATACACAAGATTTCAAGAGAAATACAAAAAAGAATAAAAATATAAAAAACCAAAAAACAAAAACAAAAATAATGTTTCACATGAAAGTTTCGTATGCGTGCAAATGTTTTTTTTCTTTCAGAGCCACCTTTGTCCCTAGCGATATAATATGGCTAGTGAAGTAGGCCCGATAAGGTACGGTGGCTAAAACGGACGATCCGAAGAATCCACCTTTCTCTCTCTTCTTTCTCTCTCATCTGCTCATCTTCTCTCTAGACCCAGTAAAATATTCACAAAAACGAAAAGGAAAAAAAAAAGAAAAGAAAAACAACAATTACAGAAAAGGAAAGGTTTTGTTCTGTTGTTTTTGCTGTTCTTTGGATTTCTCAGGTAGGAGGAGATCGTCTGTTTCTGGGTGCTGTTTACTGATCAATGGAAGCCATTTAAGCTCTGTATCAGGTAAAGATTTTATTTATTTATTTTTTAAAAATTTTCTGGTTTGAAATTTTGGAAAGAAATCGTAAAAATTGAAGCTTGATCAAGAAGGATATACGAGTGTATATTGGAGTTGTGTATTTATTTGTGTTTTTTTTTCGTTGTTCGACAGAGCTCATTTTGGGAAAGGAGGAAAAGGGGGAATACTTTAAAGTAGGGGAAATCTTTGACAGAAGCTTGGTTGAGAGGAATCATGGCGGTGGTTGAGAATGCTGCGTTTAACGGCGTCGGCTCATCGAATGGCAGCGGCGGCGCGAATGTGCAGAACGGCGGCGTCGCTGCTGCTGCTGATCATCATCATCACCACCAGTCAGCCAAGACTAATCAGCGGTCAACTGAGCCCAGGGATCAGAATTTCCAGATGATGCAGCAGGAGGGCGGCGACGGAACTCAGAGAATGAACGGTGTGGATTCGAGGAGGAATGGTGGGGAGATTGACGAGGGCGGCGATGGTGGCGAGGAAGGGTTTAAGAGGGAGAAAGAAATGAGGGATTTGGAAGAGATGCTGTCCAAATTGAACCCCATGGCGGAGGAGTTTGTGCCGCCGTCTCTCAGTAGCGCTGGCAACCACAGACCCGTGCTGCTCCCGCCAGGTGGAGGAGGGCATTTTGGGTATGATGCTAGCAATTTTGTAGCCCTGCAGCCTCCCTCGGGCCTCCCCAATGGGAGTTTCATTAGAAGGGTAAATATGTAGCAATCAAGAATTTGATTTTCCTTTGTTATGATTAGTACTAGTTCTTGTATTTGTGGATGGTGATAAATTTAAGCATTCGATATTATTTGTAGAAGAAGAATGGGTATAGTAATGCGAAGAGAAGGCTGAATAACCGGACAAGCATGGCCCAAAGAGACGAGGTTATAAGGAGAACGGTTTATGTATCTGACATTGATCATCAGGTAAAGAATGAATTTTTGATAAGCTGTGTTTGTACCTTTATAGTTTTCTCCAAAAATGTTTGAGGATTCGTGTAAATGTAGGTTACTGAAGAGCAGCTTGCTGGGCTGTTTCTGAACTGTGGCCAGGTGATTAGCCATCCTTGTACATGGACACTTTTTCGCTACTATCTTTTTGATGGAATTTTCGCTTTCTAATTGCCTTTTGGTGCTGAAGGTTGTTGATTGCCGTGTTTGTGGTGACCCAAACTCTGTGCTCCGTTTTGCATTCGTTGAGTTTACTGATGAAGGTAGGGCGACTAATCCTTCTTACTGACTTTGTTACAATGTAGTATCTGTTCATAGCTACTTTCTCAACCTACTGGAGCATAAAGAGTCAATACCGCCCCCACTGGGGCTTAAACCCATGACCTTCCATTTGGGAGAGCCACTTCATGCCACTAGACCACATGGTTATTGGCTTGTATTATGATGAATCTTTGTAGTTATTACATTGTGTTCCTTCTAACTTGGTGTGCAGAAGGAGCGAGGAATGCTTTGAGTCTGGCGGGAACTATGCTCGGCTACTATCCCGTGAGGGTGCTTCCCTCGAAAACCGCTATTGCACCGGTCAACCCAACGTTTCTGCCACAGGTACGAGAGTCCATGCTACTTGAGGTTGTTTCTTTTTGAACTTCTCCTTTCATAAGTATGGTGGTTACGGCTTCTTGGGTGGTATGCAGTCTGAAGATGAAAGAGAGATGTGTGCGAGAACTATATACTGCACGAACATTGATAAGAAGGTAACTAATGATTCTTAAATATTCTATTTCGTTTTGTTAATGAGAATCCGTTAGATGAATCTTAAATGTTTTTTGTGTTTTACATAAATACAGGTTACTCATTTGGATGTCAAACTCTTCTTCGAAACCATTTGTGGAGAGGTTTGTAGTTCGTGTAAAATATTGGAATGTTTTGGTCCGACTTCAATAGCTAATTCGGTTATGAAATGTCTTTGGCCATAGGTTCTTCGCTTGAGGCTGCTAGGTGACCATAATCATTCTACTCGCATAGCCTTTGTTGAGTTTGTAATGGTAAGTGGCAACAACCACGAGCTGTTCACTTCCGCAGCTTTTAGTCGTTTTCTTGCATGCAGCATTTTAACGTTTTTTCCGTGCATATTTGTGGTCGTCAATTTGTTTAAGTGTTGAGTTTGCTGTTTATCTAACGCCAATTGATTAGTTTAATTTTATGTACTTAGTTGGTTTCGAATGATTGAAATCATGGGTGAACGGTGAAACTTTTGGTTTACTTTTTGAGCTTCGGTCAGTTATTCCCCCGACTAAAGTAGTTGCTTATGTTCTTAAGGATCTAGTCTAAGATCACGGAAAAGCTACATGGCTTTTTTGTTGATAAATATGCAGAGTTGAATGATTCCCAATAATGATATTAGCTAATTTGCCCACCCGCGATAAAAAAAAAAAAAAAAAAAAAAGGGAATGTGTGCTGTTAGCTTACCGAAAAAGGGAAAAAAAGTTGTTCTTTTAGTTGAAAATTGATGATTTACGTGTTTGCTTTTAGGGTTTCTTTTTTGAGAGTAATAATATTTCATTTACACCATTCCGTCTTTTGATCACTTCTATATTGGTCTGCAATTAATCGCACTGTATTTACAGAAGTTGTTTTCTTCTCTCGCAGGCTGAGAGTGCTATTGCTGCTTTGAACTGCAGCGGTGCGGTCTTGGGAACACTTCCTATAAGGTACTATATATACTGTACTACATCTGACCTTTGCGGGGGGAAGAAACTGTTTTGTTTTTTTGTGGACATTTAGGTTTATGTTTTGGGTGTTATTATTGTAGGGTAAGTCCATCAAAGACTCCTGTTCGACCTCGTGCCCCTCGCCCAGCCATGCACTGATCCTATATCGTCTACCATCGTTGTTGTCGCTGCTATGTATGGAGCTGTGTCGATCTTCTTGTGTTTATGAATCTATATGCACATAGTTACTTGAAACCTTGTATTGTACTTTGTTTCCAACTATGTTGTTAGTGTCTGTCTGTCTGTCTGTAAGGCCCAAACTGAGAAGAATTTTTATCCTCTCCTCCATTAGAGCTTTGTAGAGTTGTTGGATCGGATGGTATGGTCTTATGAGGCTTACTTCTCGTAATTTATGTTGGCCGCCATTATGCTAAACTCTCTCATAGCCACTGCACTGCATCCAAGTGCTGATGCCAGTTCATGTTTCTAACACTTTTTAAGACTGCTTTTAACTGCTTATATATACTTGTCTTATACAAGTCCTTTTTGGTTTCTAGCATTTTCATTCTTACTGTTTTTGGACATCAATGATACCTGTTGGCTTTTACTACAAGTATTGGTAAAACTGTTACCTCCGGCCACCTCATTTGAGAGGTTGCTCCACTATCCCGTTCTTAATTTTTTTGTGACAAATTTTACTTTTGTAACTAGTTGAGCTGTTTGTGCGAGTTCTTACTATCTGATTCTTAGTTTTTTTTTGTGACAAAATTTGTTTCTGTATTAGTTGAGTTGTTTGTGCAAGTTCTAATGGTGAGATGCAATTCTTAGTTTTTTTATGACAAATTTTACTTTTGTAACTAGTTGAGCTATCTATGCGAATTCTAATAGTGTTTCTTATTCATATTTAATAGGGATTATTTTCGACTGTACTTATAGCGTATACCTGATCGGTATCAAGCCCACTCACCCGATAGGGCCCAGGTCTGAGCATCTACGACTTTATTGTGTGCCTGTCCCATCTAAATCTCAGACCAAGTGTAATTTCACTGGTCAGGTAGAGATCACTATCAACTATACTGTCCTAACAATATTAGGTCGGGACCGACTTATAGTACTTAAGGGCCTTAAGCCTGATTCTCTTAGCCGAATTCGATGGTAGCGGACCCAATGAAATTACGTGTGCGGATCAGCTAAAACGCTGATCTTGTCTTGTATATGATATTCACGTATACAATGTACTAGTGCCGAAGAATTGACATATGTCCTTTTACACATCTTATAAATATTGCATTAAATACGAAGATGGAAGATCCTTACTTTAAGTCCAGAAATCTCTAACCCATTATAGCTTAACTTGAACTTAGGAACTTAAACTAACAAGTAAAGTAAGAAAGGAACCGAAATAAAATCCTATCAATTTTTTTTTTTTTTTTTTTTTTTGAGAACAAAATCTGATCAAATATCTTACGAATTAATAGGAATTTTCGTATTTACTAAATCAATATTGATGAATTGGATACTAGGGCTCAAGCTGTTAACTTTAAAACCAACTCATATTGTAGTTATATGCATTTATATTGCGGGCATATATAATTATATATACACTACATGGATGGAAAAACTAAAAAAACACACTTTTTAGTTGCAAAAGCAAGAGCTTTAATTTACTTAATCTCTACATCAACGACCTTCTTCTCAACCTTCCTCTTTGGGATGGAGATGAAGAGCACTCCATTCTTCAACTCCGCCTTCACCTTATCCTTCTCGCAGTTTTCCGGCAGCTGAAGCCGGGTGTCGTACGCGCTGTAACTCCTCGACCATGAATCATCGCCGTCGTCTTTGCCGCCGTCTTCCTTCTTGTGTTCGCCCTTGATGACAAGAACATCGTCTTCCACCGAAACCTTAACCTCTTCCTTGGACAGCCCCGGCATGTCGAACCGCATCTTGATCTCTTGTTCCTCGTCTCGGATGTCCCACGGCGCCCGCACCTCCCCCGACGCTCCTCTGCTCCTTCCCGGGAATGTCATGGCGTCCTCGAATAGCCTATCCATGGTGTCCAGCATTTGCCGCATTGTTCTCATCGGAGACAGAGGATCCAAAAGCCCTGTAACAATAATTTGTTAGCATATAACCATTAATGTGTATCCAACTATGCTTTTAGTTGAGATGGAGTACATGCTTCAATTTGATATAAGTTCTAAACTATTAATGTGTATCCAACTATCAGCGAGCCACTCGTAAGTGACTACGGCACGTATTGCTTGGAACCTACCCCGAGCATATACCCATGTATCCAACTTAGGCTTTTAGTTGAGATGGAGCACATGCTTCTATGCACTTACCGAAGGTAGGGACATCGAGGGCGGCCATGCGGCTAGGTCGACGCTCAACGGCGGTGGCGGATTGGTTGCTGTTGCCGCCGGTGCTGGCGTGGTGCACGTCAACGGAGGTGTCTTTGTTGTGGTCGCCGGCGGCGGCGGCGGCCTGAGCTCTGAGCTTTAGCGGCCTTCTAACGCCGCCGCATGAAGAGGGCAAGAAAACGGAGCACGGAGCGGGCGTCCTTCTGGGAGTGTTGGACACGGAGGCGTTTGATAGAAAGGGAGAAGCAGAGCACGCTAGAGCACTGGAAGCCATTGAATTGGGAGTTAGTTGTGGAAAGGAATGAAAATGTAGGGATTGCTTGCTAGCTTTGGAGTTTGGAGTTTGGAGTTTGGAGTTTGGAGTTTGCCGGAATCAATGGTGGACGACTGATCTGAGAAAGGAGGGAGGTCGGGGTATGAATTTATAGGGAAGGAGGGAAGATTGGAGAGGAATCGTGAACGTTGGAGATAAAACTTTAACTCTGAAGGAGACAAACATCATATCATAGGCTTGCTTGGGCTTACCTTGGACCTTCTCCCGCATTCTCGAAACCTCGTTTTATTTTCGTCATATTTAGGCATGCAAATGAATTCCATTTGATTTAGTAAAAACAGTTTTTTATTAAAAAATATTCCGTATATAAATTTTTTTTTCCTCTAAAATTTGTTCCTAATATTTCTCTAAGTGTAACTTATAATCATTGAGTCACTCTACTATACTTAAAGAAGAAAGTTAATTATTTAATTAGAAAATATCATGTGAACAGGAAAATTGTAGGGGTGCATGGATATTGGATAGTATTACTTAAAAATCAATTTGATAATTTTTTTTGTTCTTAACCCACCTTATAAATATCTTGGAATAAAGAGAATACAAAGAAGAATGAATAACTAAATGCAAGATACTAATGTTTGCACTTCGATCGTACAATATAATTACTTACAAAAGCTCATACTACAATCAATTGTCACACACTGTTCGATTGCCCAATCGCTCATGCTCCAACGAATTGCTACCTAACGGAGTCAATCGGTCAAGCACTCCAACCGTCCATATAATTGTCCAAGACTTGGTTGGCTTGAGGCTTCCACCGCGGCACCACTGCTCACCAACGTCTAGTAGAGAGTAGACTACAAAGAACTGAAAGAAAGAGAGAAATCAAAGTCTCAGAGATGATGAGAGACAAGAGACCTGGAGTTGTGAGAGAGACAGCGAGTGAGATGAAGTGAGGAGAAGTCGTGACTGTCCAAATGGAGAACCCTAATATATATAAAAACAAAACGATGCCGTTTAGACATATTATATATATATATATATTATTTTAGGTTTTCAGACGGGTTGGTCGAATATTTGTCAAACCCTACTCGATTTTATATTATCCGGCGCAAAAGATTACGGTTCAATTTTCTCCTTTGAATTTGGATATAAATCATTATTGCAATATTGCATGAACTGTGGTCAACACAGCTATTTGAACCACGATTCAAAAAATACATAAAGTAAATTATTCTAATTCATATATTGTTGAGAGTGGAATTTGAACCCACGCCCTTTCTAACCAAAACCTTAATCTAGTGACTTAAACCAACTCGGCCATCTCAACTTATTTGCTATCATTTCAGAACAGACATTCATAACTGGACTTCACTCATTTGTCGTGGGTAAAGGGCAAAAAATTAAAAAATGTATTAATTGTTGAGAGTGGGATTTGCTATCATTTCAGAACAGACATTCATAACTGGACTTCACTCATTTGTCGTGGGTAAAGGGCAAAAAATTAAAAAATGTATTAATTGTTGAGAGTGGGATTTGAACCCACGCCCTTTCGGACCAGAACCTTAATCTGGCGCCTTAGACCAACTCGGCCATCTCAACTTGTTGGCTGCAGTCTCAGAACAGTCGTAGATAATGATAAAGAAAAGTTTTCTCATTTCTGGCCTATATTAGGCACCAACGGCACGCAGGAACCATGATATTTGTTTGTCGTGATACCATGATGCCCCTAGTGACCATCAAATTCCTCAATATTCTTTTAAGATTCTCAATCCGAGATTTCAAGAAACCCCGATTAACTAACCATTGCTGCTGTTTGTTTGTTAGTTTAAAGTGATATAATTAAGGTTATGAAGCATTGCTTTGCTGCAGTTTTGTTTGTTCCTGCCCCAACTGTCACCACACTTTCACTTGGGTTTCAGAGCACACCTAAAAGTCAGTGAATTCCGTCCCCATGCAATGAATTACACAAAATCATTGCAGGAAAACACCATCTCAAACAAACAATTCAAATCCCACTACCAACAGTTCAGCAGCTTAGGCCAGTTCTTAATCGGAATAACTAATACAATGTTAGTTTATGAAAAAGCTTGCAATTGTTACCAGAAACTGGGTTTTGGGTAAAACTCACTTTGTGATCTTAACTAGCAAATGATGATAAATAATAGTCTCAAACTAAGAAAATCAATAGACAACTCTCATAGGTTATCTAAAACTGTGTTTTGGGTAAAACTCACTTTGTGACCTTAACCAGCAAATGACGATAAGTAATAGTCTCAAATCAAGAAAATCAATAGACAACTCTCATAGGTTATCTGAAACTGTATTTTGGGTAAAACTCACTTTGTGAGCTTAACCAGCAAATGACGATAAGTAATAGTCTCAAACCAAGAAAGTCAATAGACACCTCTCATAGGTTATCAAGCTAATTGTCCAACCAAGATAAAACTCAGGGTTAGACTTTTTGTGGGTAAGAGTCAAACAGTGAGGTTTCATTGGCAATTGGGGAAAAAGAGTCTAAAATTTACACCTTTGGTTCAAAGGAATCTGCTGACAGTGTTATATAGTACCAACTTACACAATGGTAAAAGGAACACCACAGTATACATAAATATATAGGACTAAATTTGCACTTTGTAGCAAGCAAAAGCAGAACCAAAAACATAGGGATTTTAAGGTTTGGAACCAAAAACATAACAAAAACTGCTATCTTTGCAGTGTTTTATGGTTCAAAGGAAATCTGCTGACAGTATTTTATGGTACCAACTTACCACAATGGTAAAAGGAACAACATATATATATATATATATGAATAGGACTCAATTTGCACTTTGCAGCAAGCAAAGCAAAGCAACCCAAAAACATAGGAATTTCAAGAAAATTGCTGCTGTCTCTGCAGTCTTAGCTAAGCCACTGGAATGGAACCAATTCAGATGCTGCAACAGTTGGGCTGTTACAAACGCTGCCATCGGATTGCGAAAACAGATTCGTCTTCTGAAGAACGCCCGAGGGCGAGGAGACTGTCGTCCCGGCAGGGCTGATCGAGTCGCCATTGCTGATGTAGGACGACGAGGAGGGGTGGTGGTGGTGCTGCTGTTGGCTCGGCTTCAGAACCTCAGCCAACGGCCCTCCCGAGGCAAAAGGGACCCACGAGACAGGGGATCGCAACGTTAAGTTGCTGCACATAGTATTATCTTCTTCGTCACAGTTTCCTGCATTGCCACCCTCCACTCCCATCTCACTGTCAAGAGTGTTCCCAGCAGCCATTGCCAGAGAAAGTGCATAAGCACAAGATCCAGTGTCTGTATTATTGGTGTTAGTGTTGCTAGCAATGCTGCCATTTGCCCAGGCATTGATGAACTCTTTGTTCAGTGATCCCAAATCTGGATTGAAATACAGATTGCACTCGCCATAATAATCTTTGCAGTGAAACAAGCTCATTTGCTGGAGAATCTGTGCATTGTCTCTGTAAACATTGCTCTCAAATGCCATCAACTGTTGCAATTGCTCCTCAGTTCCTCCTCCTCCCATGGCAGCCATCTCCCAGTCCAAACTCCTTCAATCCCACAAATCATAAATCCATAAAAATGCACAGAAACAGTAAGAAATCCAATTAAAATCACATTCAAGAATCATTAACAGAATAACAGACCTGTGTGATTCATTGAAAGGGGAGATTGAGAAGCTGTGATCCATTCTAGAATCAAGACACTGGGGACCTTCATTCTGCTTATTATCAGAAGAAGAAGAAGAAGCAAGAAGCTGTGAAGGGGCGGGATTTGCAGGCTGGGAAACCACCATTGAAGGAGACTCAAGAACTGGTTGTTGAAGACGAGTTTTCTTGGTGTTATTGTGATCTTCCACAGGCTTTCTTGAACGGGGACGGCCTCTATGCAAATGGCGCTCGCAGTACTTCTGATTGGGCGCCACTTCTTTCGAGCACCGCCATTTCTTGCCGTCCGTTCTCTTGCACCTCCCCGGCTCTAAATCTCTGTTCTTGCCGGAAAATCCCAGAACGCTGCTCCCGCCAGCTGCCCAGAAACACACCAAAATTCAATCTTTCATCTTACCCAAATATGGATCTTGAATATACACTCTGAATCTCTGATCTATTCGCTTTTATCATTGAAAAAGAGAGCAAAAAAAAGCTTACTTTGAGTATGAAAACTGGGAGGAGCAGCATTATAAGCGTCTGTGGGAAGAGGCAAGAGAAGATCAGGCGGAACAGGTAGAGATGCCATCATGTACTTATACACCATAGCTTGCCTCTCCAGTTCCTTCCACTGTGCGCACGTAAATGGAAATCCTAAAGACGTCGCCATTCCTACACAAAAATCTCAGCTTTCTGTATCATAACGCCAAAAAGAGACAGCAAAAGAAGTGAAATGGAGGTTAAAGTGTAAGTAAGTGTGTGTGTATATATATATACCTGGGGATTTGAAGGGCCGCAGGGGAGCAGTGTTGGAACAGTTGAAAGCCTGGGAAAGGCGCACGGCCACCGCGGCGGCGGCGGCGCCGCCGCCCACAGTAAAAGGTGGAACACTACTGTTGGTATGGGGGGGAGCAGTGGCGACATCATCACCGTACATGTATATACTATTCTCGTTTGCTCCGCTAGTGGGGCCCGCGCCTCCACCGCCGCTACCACCACCGTCAAATCCATGATGATGATGATGATGGACATGACGACCCATCATGATATTGTTCTCACCCAACCCATAACTACCCACAACAGCATTTCCGTTCCCGGCGCCGCCGGCCGACGCCGTTTCCTTGTCAGGAACGCCAAACCCATTGACTCCGCCACCGCCGGCACCGTTTTCCATGCTAAAGCAAAAAAAGAAAAAAAGATTCAAACCCAACTTTTTCCTTATCTATGAGTAACAAAAAAGCAACAGCGAAAGATGCTTTTAAAGCGGCCTTGTTTGTTGAGCTGCTTTGTCTTTGAAGGGGAGGGGTAATTTGGGGAAATGGGCTAGCAATGTTTTGCCGCCATTATCGACCTTTGGTATGCTTCCATGCTTCCAACATTCGCACCGTTGTTATAGACAGAGCAGTAATAATGGCAACAATTTTCTTTGCTTTCTCTCTCTTATTATTGCGACATGTATCGTTTTCTGTGTGATAAAGCATGAATAAGGTACTAAAGCCCCCACCTGTGTTACATTATTTTTTCAAACAAAAAAATATACTCCGTATTTTTTTTTCTTATAATAATGTCTTTCGTAAATGTTTAAGATAATGTCAACCCAATATTATTACAAGTAAAATATCAACTCTTTTTCAGTGATGGCAAATGGATCTAAATAATATAAATTAGTTTTTTTTTAAATCTTTTAATGATATGGTTATGGTCCTGAGTCCTGACATGAGCCTCACAAATGTGTTTTGGTTTAGCAAGATAATCCCTTTTTTTTTTCTCATCTCTAGAATAACGTTGTCCGGCTAACTGCCTTCATGCAAAGCTCTGCACTTTTTCGAAGGATGCAAAGTGTTTGTAGGTAACAAAAGACAACTTTTCTACGATGAGCAAACTAGTGTGAAGGAGAGATTCTAGGGAGGCCTAATCCTACTAAAAGATCATACCAATTACCTAGTTATCATGATTTTATAAATATACATGTTTCTCTTTTATTTTTCAACATAGGACTAATAATTCTTTGACCAAATAATTATTATCTCTCTGTATAGACTGTACTGTGTTTTTTTTTTTTTTAAAAAAAATTGAGAGAAAGGGTAGTTTTGGCATTTAACACTCGTTTATTTTACTATCTTTTATCAACTCTTCTCGTCCACCATGCCAAAATTACAACAATAAACATCCCTGGAAAGGTTAAGCCACTGGTTGAATTTCTTTTCATCCACCGGGACGATCTGTTGATTTAATTTCTTCAGGGTCATGATCTTGGGGTTGCGGGTGCAAATTCCCATGGGAAGGTTGAGCCACTAGTTTTTGTTGCTCTACGACAGGAATTTGGGGGTCACCATCACCTACAAGGTTAGTGCCATAACGTAGTACCCTGGAGTTCCATACCATGGTTGATATAACTGAGTGAATTCCTATTGTGGCGTTCCTTGTACGAGGTTTCCTCCAAGTGTACCTGGTGTCGGGGGCAACATAGTGTATGTAATTGGCATATGAAGATTAGGGTTGATCACGCAATTCCAAGGTACTAAAATGGCTGGGTGGACGTTCGTGGGTTCAGCCTGCTGGTTGGGATTCTGACTGACTGGTTGGGTAGGTTGTGTATCATGTCCTGCGTGGTTGGAGGTGAGCTCGTTTATCATGCCTCTCGACCGGTCTAACTGTCGACGCAGATCATCTTCGGAGAGCGTTTCGGCTACATTGTCGGGGTGATATCCGACATGGCGGGTTGAGCCTTCCCTTTGCACGTAGCCTTGGCTCTGGCTCCGGCTTCTTCTGTTGTTTGTCATCTTGATCAAGTAAGGTAAATTTTGACGTGAAGGAAGAAAAGTAACGGGACAAAGAGTGACTCGTTCAAGTCCTCACAGACGGCGCCAATGATAGCATAAATGGAACCGGGAGTTACGAATACGTATGCGGTGAACAAGTAGAAGAGAGCGTTCGTAGGTCAGTCGATCGGTCTACCGGATGACGACTGAGCGGTATGAGGCTACGTTGTGCTACAAGTAACAAAGAATTACAAGTGGATGGTTAAAAGTAGTGAGTATATTGCTATGTGGAGTAAATCTCAAGTAGAGAGATGTTACCAGAGCAGTGAAGATTACAAGTAAAGAGTAATAGTTGTTGTTATGATATGAATATGACAAGTGTGGGGAGACCCTCCTATTTATACTAAACGAGTCGGTCTAAGCATTTAATGCTCCGCTGCAAGTGGCCTAACGTGGCACATTCCTTGCAGCTACGTGTAGATTGACTATCCGAGATAACAGAGCTGTTATTCCTGCAGGTTGTTAGCCGCCGCTCTGCAGGTGCACGTTGGCTTCCATAACTTGTCGTGTAAGCTAAGTCTTCCAGCTTGCAGGTTGCGTCACATCGTAGGCCGACCAGTCAACCTACAGTTGTCGGTAGACCAGCCGAGTGGGTCTCCGTCGGGCAATTTCAAGGGTGATCCGAGAACATCTTATTATGTCACGAGGCCTATCGGTACAAGCGATACTGTTAATCACAAGTGATTTGGTTCCGTCTGATTGATGACTATGATGGACCGGTCGAATAACTCTTGACGGACCAGCTACGACTATACAGATTAGTCCTTTGTGTATTTTCTCATCAATAATATTCTCAGACATGAGGTACGTTTTTGTTATAAACTAATTCGGTTTTCGGGTGCCTATGGGATGGCAGGCACAGGACGTCGCCGGCCTTATGCAATTGCTTAAAGCTTCCTTTGCTGTGTTACTTAGAACCACAATGTGAGATTCACTTAGTTCATACTCTCAAAGCAAGTTTTTTTTTTTTGTCATAAAAAAAAAAAAAAATCAACTCTTCTTCTGTTGATGACGAATGCGTCTAACGTGGAATTATTTTTATTTTTATTGGACCAAAAAGATAGAATAAAAATGATATTATAGTTAATTAAGTTTGGGTAGGTTTAAAGTGGACAACTGAAATGAAGATATTGGACAAATGAAAAGAAGATATTGGAAGAGTGGCAATGTAAGTACAGCAGTACATATGAGTCATGAGTGTATTATAAGTGGCATAAAGAATAATGGTAAGGGAAAATAGGAAGGGTGCAGTGATTATGAACAAATGTTTATGTATGTTTTTATAACAATATATAAAAATTCTGCCCGTTAATCCGTTATAACTAATTAAGTCAAGTCTCAGTTAAACATGTTCGAAACCGTTCTTGTAGTACATTGCTACATAATAAATACTTCATCTGTTTCATTTTATATGTCATACTTACTATTCATTGGTCAAATAACTCTTTCTTCTTTGTTTATTTTTTTAGTATTTTATATTTATTTTTAAATTTAATTTTTTGTGTTTAATAGTACTTTTAGTGTAGTTTCTAAATATATAAATTTTGTATACTAATTTTAAACTTAATATTATAAAAAATTGAATTAAAAATAACTTCAGTTAAGGTTCGTTAATCGAATCAGACACATAAAATCACATAAAATGGGAGAGATGGAGTAGTATAGAACTTTTTTTGTTGTATATTTATTTACATTGCATTTATGTATATGTTTCATTAAACAAAAAAGGTGAGGTACAAACGCAACAAAATATTCTTTAAAAATAATTGTAGTTTTAAAATTTTCTATATAAAAAAATAATACTATTTGTATGAACAGCAATAGTAGTTTAAAAAGAGAGTAGGCCAGCATTGCTCAATCACTCATTGGTTGAAAAGACGGCTGCGATATTCTAACATATTTCGAGTATGAATGAATAAATCGGTGCCATTTTTATTATGTGATGAATTTATTGGAAAATTAAAAATGGGAAAGTTCATTTTAATTAAAAAGGGAGAAATTATTGAACTAATGAACATTTTATTGGTGAAGAACTTTTAAATATTTATTCATTGTTTTCAAAAAAAAAATATTATTCATTTTTTTGAAAACTATTTATTCATTATTTAATACATTTAAATGTCGATTTTTTGTTTTAAGTCTCAAAGATAAGACTATAAGATAATAAGAGTGATTTTGAATCTTGTTCCCTTCAAAATGAATATGCTTAACGTGATAAATCTTTTATATTAGATTGACATAGAGGTGTCAAACAAACAAGTTTAGACAAGTCCAATCCAGCGACCTATTTCTTTTTTTAGACCAGGTCGATATGGTCCAATTAAATTTTGGACCGAACTTAGCCCAGGCTAAAAATAAAAATAAAAACCCGACCCTATCCATAGTCATTTTGTATATTTGATTCTATTCACTTCTCAATGAATATACTTAATGTGGTAAATTTACTACGATAGATTGACATGAAGAATATGAAGTGAATCAATTTTTTACCATTTTGACGATAAGTTGTTGGTTTCTCTCGTCACCCAAAATATACCCACGTCATTCTATATTTTTTAAAACAAACTATTATTATTGACGGTTTTATCGGGAACCAGGTCCACCATAAACCAGGTATATAGGTACAGAATGAGTGATAGGAAAATAGTAACTTTATTACTCGGTCGCTAGGCCCAAAATAGTACGTACAAAGCCCGATATATTGGTCCAAAACGACGATCCAAATAATACAGAGTTTTTTGCACTTTTAGTCCCGCGACTATAATGGCACTGACAGAATTGATCCACGACTTTTGAACCTTGCAATTTTAGTCCACGACTATTGATTTTTTTTGCAAAAATGGTCATTCCGGCCACTTTTCCGTCAAAATTTCACCGGAAAAAAAAATTCTCCATTTTTAGCCGGGTTAAAATTGACATTTTACTTATCTCAAAAAATTAAAAGAAAAAAATTGATATTTGACTACATACAATATTACTGGGCTACATACTACTGCCCCAGGCGGCGGAATTCTTGGAGCAGGCAGGGCTGTCAGTAAGCAGCGGAGCGGCCGTGGCGTTCCCCGGGCTAGTTGAGTTATCCGGCAGCAGCATTGGAGTGGTACATGTACTCCGCTGCCTGGGGAAGTAGTATGTAGCCCAATAATATTGTATGTAGTCAAATATCAATTTTTTTCTTTTAATTTTTTGAGATAAGTAAAATGTCAATTTTAACCCGACTAAAAATAGAGAATTTTTTTTTCCGGTGAAATTTTGACGGAAAAGTGGCCGGAAAGACCATTTTTACAAAAAAATCAATAGTCGTGGACTAAAATTGCAAGGTCCAAAAGTCGTGGATCAATTCTGCCAGTGCCACTATAGTCGTGGGACTAAAAGTGCAAAAAACTCAAATAATACATAAATAATAAATAATATAGCCCTAAAAATGAAATAGAAACAATAATATTATTATAATTAAGAAATTAATTCTATGTACTAACCGGTCGAAATTAATTTATTAAATTAAAATAATAATGATTTATTAATATAATTGCCTAATATAATTATCTTACTTTTACACTTTTCTTTTGAAAAATCATACAAATTTACATTACTCCAAATGAATTGAAAAATTGAGTTGTGAGTTCTGAAGAATGAAATCAACAAATCAACCTCAACAACAAACATTATATATAATGAAGTTTTTTGAAATTTGTAAAAATTTAACTTTATTATATTATAATATTATAATTGCTATTAAATTTATTATTATTTTTTTTTTTTTGCTTTCTAGCACAAATTTACAAGAGTAATAATGAAATTCTCATGTTTTGATTCTAAGTATTGTTAATTCCAAACTACCGCCTATTTTTTTTTTTTCCCTTTGAAACATATTTATTGTACAATAAAAATAATTACATAAATCGTATATAGGAACAAAACAATTCTAAATTAAATGATTTAATTCCATTTTTTTTTACAACTTAATGGCTTTTAAAAATTTTTTCAATTTTCTCATTTTTATTTTAGTAATCATATAATTGTCTAAATCATATTGCAATATTCTTTTTTAAAGATAATTGCAAACAACCGAATCATATATTATTCAATTAATTGGTGATACTTTGTACTAATCTTATAATCACATAAATGTATACTTCCAAGTATTAACTAAATATATATATATATATATATATATATATATATATATATATATATATATATATATATATATATATATATATATATAATAAAAAAAATTATCTGTGCATCGCACGGATAATTTACTAGTGTGTGTGTATATATACAAATTTTGAGTTGGTTACATGGGTGAAGTTTGAGAAAAATGACCAGGGATCGAGTCTCACCATCGACAGTGTGAGAGTAACCTCTCACAAGTCTAGTCGTTGTGGTTCAACTGAATGTTGAGTTACCATGATTTATATCTTTCTAAATGTTTTATCATACCGGAAAGAATATATATATATATATATATATATTAAAGTGTAGATAATCTATAAAAAGATATGCTGAAACATAATACTCCGTCAGTTAGCGACAAAGTAGAGGGTAGGGGGTGGGGGTGACAGTGAGAAGAAAAGTAGAAAGCACGGAAAGGAAAGCATTAATGAAGAGGGAGAAAGGAGAGGGGAAGACAGCTGTAGTATAAGATAGCCTGTCTCTATCATTCAGAATGAGACAATTAGTATACCCCCAACCCCCTCATCCCCACCCTCTCACCCACCCCACTACATTTTTTTTCTCTCTCAATTAAGAAAAAAATTCACAATTATTATCTATATATGAAATAATATAATATGTAAATTAAATAAAAAATAACATTTATGCTACAAGCTTGACTGTGAATACATTTGACAACAAATAATTAAATTTCATACTCGTACTACATTTTTTTGTTTTTAGCAAATATTATTATCACATTTTTCTTAGTGATGAAAAAAATTTACAGTTATTATTTGATGGTGTATCTAAATCTCACCTTATAACTCTAGTTGAAAAAGATTATCACATTTTTTAATTTGAATTAATTTGGTTCACAAACTTTAGAAAAGATATTTATTTATTTATTGTTTAATTGTTAGCTAAGGCATTAAATATGGATTGCCGAAATCAGATTTGAAGATATGTTTGTATTTAAAATAAATAAATTATAATCCACTTAAATACATGGGTGATTTTTTTTTATTAAAAAAACATTTTAACCTTTAAGTTATTGCTATATAGCAATTTTAGTTGGTAGTCTTTTCTATGTGACTATGTGAGCGTAGTTATATAAATAATTCTTAAAATTTAAATCACTACACAAAATTGGCCCTGTTGTAGTGCAAACTGTAGGACCAAAATCACAATAGGATTAAAATTTTGAGGACAACTATACATATACAATCATACATACACATAGAAAAGTAATTTTTTTTTCTTTTTTTTGCCCGCATAATTATTCACTGGTTCAGTAGGTAATTTTTTAGAGAAAAGACCAAGATTTAAACTTTGGCAATGATAGTGTAGGTATTATGTCCAAAGTAGATAGATTCCTTGTACACACCGACACCGTGACTTTTGTATAGATTTGATATTGACCTACCATTATTCTCTTATTTTTGGTCTTCAGATCTTTTATCATCCTTGAAGGTGTGAAACAATTTATTTTTTCGTATATTGTTGATGTTGCTTGCTCAAGTTTTGTTTATGATTGTAAACGTTCGTTTATCATTTTTTTTATTTTCCAAAAAAAAAAAAAACTTTTATTCACTTCTACCTAATCGCTAAAACTATATAACATTGTTAATTTGTTTCTACTATGAGATGATGAAAGCATTGGTAGTTGGATAACATGATGATTTTAGGTTAAAATTGGGGACATCAAATCACAATTCACAAAGAGGGTAAACTCAAAGGCTACTTTAGTATGGAAATGGGTCAAGAATTATTGGGATGGAGGGTGAAAGTAGGTATGTTTCCAGGTAAGGAACATGCAGCAAAATGATTACAAATACATGGGACACAACCTTAACCTCACCCTTCATTGTTCTCAGATTCCCAAGCTACCACCCTCAGGGAAACCACACTACAACTTGTTCCACAGTAGTACACATGTAGATAATTTAGTACATGTTTTACCAGAACCTTTTACAACTACTAAAGTGCTCCCCTGCTACCCTGCTATCTTCTTCAATTATTGTCACACTCATTCTTACGTTAGGTTTACATCTTACGCCAGACTAATCAGGTCCCGAAAACTCCTGTCCAAGAAGTGCTGTATGAGATATCCAGACTACTCAAATCCCGAGAACTCCTGTGACCAAGAATTGTTGTATGAGGTAAATTGCGAGTTGCTCGAGCAGCCTCCCAGTCAGTCGTGCTCGTTCATGCATTGAACACAGGTATTTACTCTCATGTTTGGTGGTGAGGATAAGCTATTCTGGGTTGGTGTTTCAATCCCCTTCTTGGTCTGTCCAGGGAGTCAAGATTCTGTTCTAAACTAAGCCACTTGAGAGGATTGATAAGTGAAATCGGAGAATTTAGTCTAGTAGTAGTAGAGATACCGGATACAGATACACTATAGAGTTCAATGGACATGACAGCTATTTTTAGTTTAGGATTCAACAATGACATTGAAACAACATTCTTCAAACACATGAAACAGCCCAAAGCCCCAAACCTTAATGCAATTGTAATATCGAAGACTTTAGTCTCATAGTGACAGAGATACGAGACATTTGATTTAGAATTCAACAATAACATTGAACAACATTCCTCAAACACATGAAACAGCCCAAACTAAACATGATTTAACAGTGGAAAACATCACAGAGATGATGACAGACACTATGAGACAGACAACATTCATACCTAAACCTAAGATTGAACAAAAACATATGTGAATTCTGTAAAACAAAAAAAAAAACCCCATTTTTCTACCTTTGCTTTGCCAAGGTATCATCACAATTCACAATTCACAATTCAAACTCATCATCAAGCTTGAGAGCCTCAGCAGCAGCTTCTTCCTCCTGGTCATCGAGGGCGAAATAAGGGCTGTGAGCCTTAGGCCTGAAGTTGTATCCCGTGAAGCCATAGAAGGCGAGCGTGGCCAATTCAGAAGCCACCACGCTAGTCCATTGATAGCGGTACGAAGTAACAGTCTGGAGAGCATAAACCACGACTCTCGTGAAGTAAATGTAGCAGATAACTATAACATAATACTGCCTAAACAACGTCAACTTATTCAAATTCACAGCAGCCTTGCCATCAGTCTTGGCCGCCTCTCGCAAGTTCTTGATCGACCACACGATCGGGAACAAAACCGCGCAGCAACACAGAATATCGACCACCAAGAACACCTGCTTCCACCTATACGAATTCTCCCCAAAGGGTCCAGTCTCATCAGTCACAACCCGAGCCACATTGGCCACAACTTGCAAGGGAATCACTATGATCAGAACATTTCTCTCTTTATCTTGCAAGTAAGGTTTCAAGAATGACCATCCAGTCCCAATTAGTACTATCAATGTGAAGAGTGAAATCCCTTTCAGGAAACTGAATATATAGAACAAAACATCCCATCCATGGGCACTCCCAGTTTTTGAAATATACCATTTATCCTCAGCCTCACAGAGTAAATTCAGAGCTTTAAGAATCAGAACGGCAAGCATAAACAAATGAATTCTGTAAACAGATAAGCGGTTTTTGTAAAGGGTATGCACCCAGAGAATACCCAGGATTAGATATACCAAGAAAAGCAAGAAATATATCACCGGGAGAAGGGTCTTGCCGGCGGGGAGAAAATCCGGGCGCTGAGTTCTGGGGTTGAGGTTGTACATGACGGAGTGTACATTCATGGAAACTTCTAGATCCGGCTCGCAATTTGCGAATAGGAGTGTGTATTGGTTGGGCTCCATTACCTCCACGGAGCTGGCGAAGGTTTTCGTGGAGGTGTGGAAAATGAAGACTTTATTGGCGAGGTCGGAGTCGAGAGGGCACTGGATTTTTCCGGCCCGGAGCTTTCGCAGAACGTGGAGCCAAGCGTCGGCGGTGCAGTAGAAGAAACCCAGCCTGGATATGCGGGGCCTGGGCAGGGTTTCCGGCGAGGAGAAGGAGATACCGGTGACGGAGAGATTGAGCTCGCCGTAGGCGGTGAACCCGAACGTGTCAAAGGGAATTATGGAACGCCGGTCGGATCTGATCTCCTTTGTCCGGATCTCGGCGACGGCAACGGCGAGAAAGAGAGCCAATGCGAAGGCCACCAGAGAGAAACGGCGAAAAGCTGCCATGGCCATAAAGAAGCGAACTTTAGCGCTTAAACACAAGATAATCAATGGCGAATCCGACAGCAAGGAGGGAACAGAGGTCGTTTGCTTTAAGGTTACGGTTGATGGCCGGCGGGACAACGGCCATGGACCTTGGAGTCTTGTTCACTCAACGACACCGTTTTAATCTCAACACCCATGCAATTCGACGACCAAATCGACAAACTACGAACTATGTCGTCGTCTTCAACGATGTCGTTTTATTGCTGAAAAAAACACATCCATAAACGGCAAGGACAAAGACGATGCTATGTCGTATGCTTCCGATCTTTACGGAGATAACATTTGCATAAGACATATTTCGAAGATTTGTACACTAAAAGTCTAAAACCAGTGCATCAGATATTTCAATTTTGGTACAATATTAAGAAAAAAAATAAAATATTATTCTCTTAATTATAACATTAAACGTATGCATTGATCATAGTAGAAAGAATGATTGGAATGAGAATATCCGTTGAATGTGTCATTAGCACCAGATTATTAAACACCAAATCAAGAAAGATACAATGATGCATGCATTGCACATCTCAATTGGGTTTTAACTAGTACATTGTGGGCAAAACATACATGCTGTTAGCTAATTGAGTTAGTGACTTTGACTAATTGATAGCATTAGCTGATTGTCAAGGGTGGGTGTCAGTTCAGTTCGGGTGACACTCGAGTTTTATTTTGAACATTCAAAAATTTCGGGTGATATTTTTGACACCTTATATCCGAACTAAATTTAATTCAGATATATTCAGTTTGGGTGAAATTATTTCAGGTTAGTTTAGATATACTCAAAATTTTATTTTTATTATTTTTGTATTTGTATTTTTTCATATACTATCAAACTAAAAATAAGACAAAATACTAATTACTAATTGAGAGACTTTTGAGAATTAATATATTATTAATTATGAAATACATTTAAAATTAAATATCTAATTTATATATTATATTTATAATAAACTTTCGATTAGTTCGGGTTTTGGTTCGGATATGGTTAAATTTTTAACACCCGATATCCAAACCAAATTTATATTCGGATATACCAAATTTTAAAATATCCGAACCGATAACTATTTGGGTTCGCTTGAAATTTAAAATTCGGTTCGGATTTCGGGTGGTCGTTCGGACAATTTAAATTACGCCCACCCCTATTGATTATAGAAAAGTGTTTGGTAAATTAGTTGTTAGCTGATAGATGATTATATGCAAAACGACTTTCTAAAAAAGTTAATCGAAAAAGCTACATTGAGCAACTTTTTGAATTTTAACTTTTTAGAGCAATAAGTAGTAACAAAAAACTAATTAATCAAACACTCATATTAATTATTTAACAAGTCAAACAGCTAATTAAGAGTGGTCAAATAAATTAAAATTATCTGATAAGTTAACTATGTTACCAAACATGACCACGATCGAACATAGTAATTACAGTGTAAAAGTCATGGCTTTTTGTGAGCACAAATACTCGTCTGAGTTACTATAATTTACCCTATACTATATGGAATCCTTTCATCTGACATTGAGCAAGAGCAGTTAGCAAGTGGAAGCTAAGTAAACAAAGAAATGGAGTTGTACTAAGAAAATTCTGCAGAATTTGATCATCTTCCAATACATTCCAACAACTTAAAAATTTTTTGGTCAGTCTTGTTGTGTGTTCATTATCGTATCCAATTTTGTGTGGAACTAAGATTTCCCAAACAAACATGGAGATGAGGCAGATGGCAGATGAAGAAGAAATGGATTTTGAAGAATTCTGTTCTTCTGTGCTGCTGCAATCAGTTCACTGCATCTTAGCTTGAGGCTATGTAAACATATTTTATTATTGTATATATTTTCATCATTTTGTGTTATATGAAAAATTCAAAGTAATGTTTGACAAATGTATCTATCATATTCAAATAATTATATATTTCATATGTTCTTGAACATAATATAATTAACAATAATTATAAATAATAACCGACACAATCATAATTTTGTTAGTATAATATTTTTAATCATGAAATGATTAATATTTTTTTTTTGTATTCTATATATTTACATATTTCCTCATTTGTCATTTCTTATATATTTTTAAAAGAGTTAATTTCAGCATTGGTCCTCCGACTATTGTGATTTTCTATAATTAATGTTAGTGTTTTATTTATGTAAGAAAAAGATCCCAACATATAATTGACAATATTATTATGGCAAATTAAGATAGGGTTAACTTGGTGTCTATTTGTCCTTAGAGAAGACTGACTGATCAGTACAATCAACAGACGCACTGCTAGAACAAGCCATTGAAGATCTGATAAAGGAAAATTTTCTAAAAAGCTGGGACGTGTTTTCAAGATGACAGTTTTGGAAAGAGTATCAGCGGTTCAGCGTGAAAGGTATGAACCGAATCTTAAAGATTTCTTTTTTCACAAAAAGTCCTACCATCTACAATCAGATATATTTTTAGAGAGTGTCCAAATCAAAGAAGTATATGTATCCCCATTCGTTCGAGAATTAGGGTTGCATTCATTGAAGCCACAACACTCTATACTAAACAGAATACACATATCTGGTTATTATGCCTCTTCTCAAGACAATAAGTTCTTGGTGATTATGAAGAAGAACTTGAGAAGTATCAACGTTGCTTAAATGATAGGACGCGAAGATCACTCAGTTGTGGGAACAACGTGGGACTGCATCATTGAAGCGGACTGCATCAGAGTTAGCTCTCCAATTGAAGGGATTTCATTGGACTTCTGCATGCGTGGCTCTCCGACTTCAACAATCCACTAAACCTTTGTAGACTGGGTACTGACCTTGTGTGGAGCACTTGGGTGAGATTATTCTTTTCTTTACCTTTGTACATTGGATTATGAGTTAGTGGATTGGACGCCCCGGTGATCGTCCCCTAGATCTAGATACACATTGTATCGAACTGGGTAAACAAACATATGTGTTGATTTACTTTCTGGCTTTAGTCTTCCGCTTCAAATTAATTTGCTTTCTATCTGGATGACTGGTCGATTAAGTATCTGAGTCACTCAGTCCAGTATTCTGGTTGCTAGAAACTAAATCAATATTCTTATACTGAGAATATGCAAAATTACAATTAATTTTCAATTTTTATTTTGGACAATTTAGACACTTGACTATCAAAATGTTTCCATGTTCTTCCGTTACAAGCTGGTTAATTGAACGTTCAATAGTGGGGTAAAAATGTCTTTTAACATGCTTTCTGTTTAATACCTTGGCGGCGACGGCGACGACAATATTTTTCGCAGCTTCTCCTTCTTTTTAGAAAAAGAGATGGACGTCAAATGGACGCAAACAGACTCAATGAAATAGTGAACTGGGGCAGCGTCGTGGCGACCGGCGACGGATATGGACGTAAACACCGGCCTCAACAGCGTCGAAGATGGAAACATGGCAGCTTCTCCTCATCTTCCTTCTTTTCCCAGCTGCTTCATTTTTCAGCCTTATGCCATTTCCACTTGGACTTGGACCAATTTGTTTTTCATTTTTCAACATTATTAAAAAAAAAATACACAAACAAATTTAGAAGAAGCAGTCAACCACCCTTCACTCTATTTCACCACCCACCCACATTACTTTCCTCCTCCTCCACTCGAAACCTATAAAAAGTGAATAAAAAAATAAATTAAAAAAAAAAACTTTTTTTCCCTTCATTAATCGGAGCTTTCACTCACTTCCTATTTCCGTTAACAGGTGGTGTTTTTCGTCGGGTGGTTGTTACTTATTAGAAGAGATAGTTTGTGATCGATTGAGATTTGAAATGGGTAAAGTTGTGTGGGTTTTGTTCTTGTTTTTGAGTTTGGTGGCTTCGTCTTAAGCTCAGAATTTTAAGAATTTCGGTTTCTCCGGCAATAGAGTATTTGCTACCTGCAACAATCTGTCGGAGCTTAATTTCGTTCTCCACTAGATCTACCACCAGTCTAACCCACCGCCGATATCGCCTACCGCCACGGCGGGGTCACCACATCCAACTTGGTAGCTTGGGGGCTGAACGTCGGCGGATTCGGGATACAAGGAACGTAGTGTATAGTGGATTTTCAAATCTCTAGTGACAATATCCACGACAACATCTCTCCCATCCTAGCTAAATCTGTCGGTCGCCGCGGCGCTGCCTCAGTTCACTGTTTCATCGGGGCAACACACTTGTTCCGCATATCCAGCGCCGTTGAGGCCGGCGTTTGCATTCATTTCCGTCGCAGGTCGCCGTGACACTGCCTCGGTTCATTGTTTGCGTCCATTTGACGGCCATCTCTTCTTCGTAAAACAAGGAGAAATCGCGAAAAATACTGCCCCAACGGCGTATAGAGAGGAGAACGACAACGTATTATACGGAGAAAATGTTAAAAGACACTTTTACCCCTCTGTTTAACGTTTAATTAACCAGCTTGTAACGGAAGGACCAATATTGAAAACATTTTGATAGTCAAGTGTCTAAATTGTCCAAATTAAAATTCGATGACCAATTATTAAAAATTACGATAGTCACATGCATGACCAATGCTAGAATTAACTCTTTTTAAAATTATTGTATTCTGTTTTCTTGTTATATAACATTATAACCCATGCACAAATAACTTAATAAACTAGCTTAAACCTTTGTTTTTTTTTTTAGGGGGGGGGAGGGGATGAAACCAGCCGTCACTACTTGATGATGTGTAGTGAGTAAATTTCGTTCCTGTCTAATAACTTCCAAACTACACAAGAAAGGTAAACTGCATTAGAAAAATCATGTGTGATGGACTCTACCAAGATGGTATTTGATAGAATCAAACTCATGACCTTTAGGTAAACATAAATTCTATCCGGCCTATTAATATATAGGGCAGTTTGGCTAAGTGATCAAAGGCGCCAGATTTAGACTCTGGTCCAAAAGGGTGTGTGTTCATATTTCGACAGTTGTCAAATGTTCGAGTTGGACAATTTAAAAATGGTAAAAATTTGGGTATACCCAAAAAAATTACTTTTTTTTTTTTTTGGAAAAAAAAGTAAAAAATTAAAATGAGCAGAAAATAAGGTTTGTTGGTCAGTGAAGATAACTTCTAAATATAGGGAAATTGATTATCCATCTGTCCACCTTCCATCCTTGCCTCATACATTACCTAGCCGCCTAACTACCATACTATACTGTTATTCTTATTAAATAACAAAAATACAATGTAACTGTTGATGAATATAAAATAAAAATACTATTTTTACTTTTTTTTTTCTGTTATTGTATTTTTGTATTAAATGATGTGTTTTTCATCACAATTGTTTTATTTTTCACGTCCATTGTTTGCTCAAATTATTTGGTACAAGAAACGGTATTGTTTAAAAGAAAAATACTCCGTACTAATTAATATGAAGTACTGAATTTTTTATCGAATTTTGCATTGATCGCTTTTTGTTTTCTTTTTTCTTTTTGGTTCTTGAGGTGTCCTGAGCATACTCTAATAGTAAAATGCACCTTTAAACCTGTTCCATACTCAGATCAATCTCCATTCGTACCGACTCGGCCTAATTAAAATGTAAAGTGCTAACCAGATTGATTTTTTTTTTTCATACGAGAGGTGGTTCGAATTCCTGACCTCTCTTAAGAGATGCTACACACATATACAATTTACCGCTTAGTATTCACCTATTTAGATGAAATTACTTGATATAAAATTGTTTGTTGGAACAATTATGCAAAATTTGATAAAACTAGAATTATTGAATATTAAATGTGGATTCAGTTTTTATTTTTTATTTTTCCAATTTAAGACCAAGATTGTCATATTGGACTAATAGTGTATAAATTGGTACAAATAGAATCAAAGTAATATTACATTCTCTTTGTGATATCATCTTTTAATTTCCACATATTAATTAGGTGGTAATACATACGATTACTTCTTTTTATGCGTGATTAGTAAATATATTCAATTTTCAATATTAAGTGGGGTCGAGTAATTCACAATAACCAATAATGAATAAATTATAGGGATCGAATTTTATTGTCATATTGGTGAATATTGGGAAGTAAAATTAAGATAAGTAAATAGCACTATTTATAGAATTATTGAATTATTGAATAATAGATGTGTATTCAATTCTTTTCCAATTTAAAATTATAAAATGTTATTATATATGTGCAGTAGATACTGTAAAATTTGATACAAATAGAATTATTGAAATATACACGTGTACTCAATTCTTTTCCAATTTAAGATTACAAATTTTCATGTGCAATAGATATTGTAAAATTTGATACAAATAGAATTATTGAAATATACATGTGTACTCAATTCTTTTCCAATTTAAGATTATAAAATTGTCATGTTGGACAAACAGTGTGAAATTTGATACAAGGAGAATTATTGAATAACAGATGCGCATACAATTCTTATATGTCCAAATTAAGATAAATATATTGCTATGTTAATTGGGCAATGCATTATGTAAAATTGGATACAAGTAAAGTTACTAAATAATATATATATATATATATGTATTCAATTCTTTTCCAATTTAAGATTTGGGGTGAAGCTCTGAACAGGAAGGCGAGTGGGTAAAACATGATTTTCGTACTTGATTGGTTACAAGTTTGATTATTGTCAGCATCTAATTCTCGGTTATACCTACTATTGCATATGGTCTTCCTAGTGTGATTTACTTCTATTTGTGATTTATAGACTATTACACATAAATAAAAGTTATCCAATATACTGCATATTATTTAATAGTGATGGTTGGTTTTTATCATAACCAAAAAATAAATAAAAATGGAGGCCATAGAGTAATTATACTCTTTATTTAAGTATTACTATTAAGAAATGTAAATAACTCTTTTCATTATTCTCTATACCTATACACATAATTTTGTTTAGAGTTGGACATCTCCTGTAAAGTTGTTTATTGGTTAGACTCTTTTTTGTTTTTGTTTTTTTTTTTTTTTTTTGTTTTTGTTTTTGTTTTTGTTTTTGTTTTTGTTTTTGCTTTGTGTGTGTGTGTGTGTTTCTTTTAGAATTTTTTGTCACACACGTAGTAGTTATAGATTGGTCTTGGTTCGCTATATTAATAAAGTTTGTTGTTGTTGTTGTTGTTGTTTTTTTTTTTTTTTTTTTTTTTTTTTTTTTTTTTTTTTTTAAATCATGTTCAACAAAATTAAGGTAATGGGTAGTGATCTTGTGGTCTAGTGGCTATCTTCGGTGAGAACAGTATTAAATACTACATTTGTAACAGAGTCAGTACCTAAAAAAATTAAGAAAAATTAAGGTAAATCCCTTAATATATATATATATACACACACACAAATAAATTTCAAGATTAAACATTAATAAGAAAATCACATATTCGGTCACTTAATTATCTTTTATGCTGCAAAAATATTGTGGTTCTTCTATTAAGAAGCAAATAAATCTCCATTTAAAAAACTTTACGAAGAGATGCCATGGTAACTCTGCATAACATTTTTTTCTCCTTTATCCTTTACTATTGTTCCACCAACAATAGACCAACAAAATTTCTTGCCATTCAATTAAAATTGAAATTTTTTTAAGGTGTAATTAAGTAGAAGAATCATGTTTTCAACAAAAAGTAGAAGAAACATATCTACAACAAAAGAGACAATTAATAAACCAAATGTGTTCACCATGAAAAGATTATTGGGAAGAATGAATTAAAAGACTATATCTACAACTAAGATGATAATTAAGAGACTAAATATATTCATTTTATAATTGAAGCTAGTACCAAATTTCAACATGCAGATTAATTAAGGAATTAAAAGTGTTTTGTTTCCTATATTACTCCGTAATTCTAAATAGAAATTAATCCGCTAGCAATTAGAAATTTAATTATACACATGATAAGATATATAATAATAGATATAACACCATAGTCTTGCCAATAATTTCGGAGTATGAACCAACCAACCGAAAAAAAAAAAAAACAATAATAATAATAATTCAGAAATCATATATCAGAATAAATCACATTTGCACTGAATTGTTTGGATCACCTAAATCAAGAACAATGCACTACTCCAAAATCATTTAAAATAAAGTTTAAGGGGGGAATGGATCGGAGCAGTAAAAATGAAAGTTTCAAGCCCTGATCTTGAAGCACCAAGAATGGTTGCCGCCGCGGTGGTGGTGGTGGTGGCGGCGGGCGGTTTCTTTATCGATCATACCCTGGACGCGGCGGAACTCGTCGACGGGGCAGGGGATGTTGAGCGGGCCGTCGTGACGGAATCCGTACTCCTCTTCGGCTTCTTTGAGAAGACGCAAGAACAAAGGGTGGTTCAAGTACGTAACTGGGATCACAAACCTCCGCTGCTGCTGTTGCTGCTCCTCTCCGCCGGCGCCGCCTGTGCCCACCATCACCGCCACATACCCTTTGGGTATCTGCTGCGGCGGCGGCGCCTCTTGGTGGTGGATTTCTCTATCTCCGCCGCCGCCCATCTCAGCTGCGCTGCTGTACGTATATAGGGTAATCAGGAAAACGAGAAGGCCGGTTTAATTTGGAAAAGGATAAAACTAAGGATATGATTATAGTAGGAAGTTAGCATTCTTATTAGCAATAGTAATATGTTGTCTTCTGGATTAATTTCAGATTAATTATATATATGATCTCAGTCGCCCATTAAGATTAATTAGAATTTTAATAAAAAAAAATACAAATTAATTTTATAATTATTAAAAATTTTCAACTTATTAATATATATATATATATATATATATATATATATATATATATATATATATATATATATATATATATATATATATATATATATATATATGTATATATAAAAGGAAGTGTTCATGTGCTGATATATCTTCCTGTGCGGTTAGATTTGAGTCGTTGATCAAATCTAGATCAACGGCTCAAATCAATTAAAATTTTTTTAAAAAAAACGCGTGTCTGGAAGAAAGTTACGCACCTTTAAGTGTTAGATCTTAAGCATAAACTCACGCACATTAAGCACAATCTCACGCACATTAAGCACAAAACCCACGCATTTAAGTATTAACTCACAGACCTTAAGTTTCAACAACTACTGACATTAAGCACAAACTCACGCACATTAAGTACAAAACTCACGCACATTAAGCACAACCTCACGCACATTAAGCACAAAATTCTCGCACTTTAAGTATTAACTCACAGACTTTAAGTTTCAACAATTACTAACATTAATCACTAACCTCACACACATTATAAGCAGAAACCCTACGCAAATTAAGCACAAACTCCACTCACATTAAGAACAAATCTCACGCACCTTAAACACAAAATCCCACCCTTTAAGTTTTACCAACTACTCACATTAAGCACAACCCCACGCACATTAAGCACAAAACGCACGCACCTTATGCACAAGATCGACTCACGCATCTTATATACAAAACTCACGCACATTAATCACAGAACTGCTCACATTAATTTTGACCTAGATTCAAAATTACAAAATTGCCACCGCGTTTTTTTTTTTTAAAATTTTGATAATCCTAAACATTGATTTAAGCGAGATGAATGACCCAGATTAAACCGCACAACCGCACCTGAGCACTCTAACTGCACCAGAACTTAATTATATATATATATATATATATATATATATATATATATATATATATATATATATATATATATATATATATATATATAATTCAGTAATATAATATTATATTTATAATTTTAAAAAAGTATGGATTACATAACATTCACCTACTTACAGATTGATGTTATATACGGAGTATTCCACACACACACACCAACCCCCCCCCCCCCCCCACCCTCTCATTTCACCTCATAATATTCACCTACTTGCATAATAATATGTTACGGACTTTTTTTTTTTTTTTGTAATATTTGATTAATATATAGATATATTTTTTAATTTAAGTTGTGGTCGGTCAATGCACAAGTAACCAATAAATATACATATGGTATTATTGTCATGTCAAGGAGATAAATGATTAAAATTACCTGGACTAAAATTTTTCACCTAAATCTATCACCATATGACATACCAATAAAATATTTTTATTCATTAGTTATCATAAATTAACCAACCACATCTCGCAAAAAAATTAAAAAATTAAAAAAAAATTACACAAAATTCGTTAGCAATTGAAACTACATTGATTGGTTGGGGGAATTGCAATTGGAATTCATTACTCCCCCTCCCCCGAATTGGAAATCAACAACAATAGGGAATGGTGAAAAGATGAAAAATTACAAAATTAGGATTATTTCTATTTTTATTATTATTACACAAGGACATTTTAGTCTTTATATCACTTCTTTCCTTTCGATTTTCAATAATTCTATTCTTCCCTACCAAATAATTTAATTTGAATTCCTACTTTATTCTCACTTTTTTTTTTTATGGAATAAAAATTCATTTCTTCTCTAATTCCACCCCAACCAAATGCCCTGTAAGGTGTAACATGAGAAGGAAAAATAGCATTACTCATACAAAAATTTTTCAAATTAAAGCAACATATTTGCAATTTGATGAAAAGAAAATTAGTTATCAATTTTATTTAAGTAAAGAGTGAAGTTACAAATTTTCTTTTCTAAATTTTCTTTATAATATTTATCACCGATTATGACTACGTGACTGGATATTTTCATATATTTAATTACCAAATATATTATTTTTTAACTCACGGTAAGAACAACCAATTTGTGATTACATGCATAAATAAATATAAAGAGTTTTATTGTCGCGTAAGAATATACATGAATGTTAGTCATAAATTCAAAATGAAAAAAAAAATTAAAGTTAATAAGATCATATTATTAGAGATGTGTAATATAATGATATCAGATTTAACAGCATGTAATCGTTTGTGACAATTTTAGTTTGGATTTTGTCCATATGCGATATGTCCCATGATCATAGGATCCATTTGCACATTCTTTTTAATGTATTGATCAAAAATCGTGATAATTATATTAGATTCTAACTAATTATTACATTTACAAACTTGAATATGAAGTAGACAAATTAATCTAGAGTAAAATTAACTTTTAATATCAACGTAACTATTGAAGCATTGTCATATGTAATTTTACTATTTTAATTTTGCTACTAGCTAATCTGCCGATGATCAAATAGGCAATTATTATATTGTATTTTCACGTTGAAGGTTTAACAAAATGGCTGGGTAATATTTTAGAGAGTTTCTCTCGTTATTTTCATCCCTTCACATAACAATATTTTATTGTTTTTTTTTTAATATTTGATTAATACGTATATTCTTTTTTATTATCGTTAGTGGGTAAGCGTGCCAATTACAGTAGCGATCAAATGTAAGAGGTCATGACATGACCATATAAAATAGTTGTATTAAAAGGGCAACTCATAACTCGAGATGATAAAATGAACTCAAGATGTTACGAAATAAATATTAAGATTCGAAATAATCACATTTTAAGATATTCACAAAAGAAAAATTAATTATTTACAAGGGATAACTTTAATTAAATAAAACATCACATAAAAATGACTACAACATAAAAGTTGGTGATATAGAATATCACTTCTAAATATAGGGAAATTGATTCTCCATCTTCCTACCCTCCATTTCTTGCCTCATACATCACCTTAGCTTGCCACTTATCATTATCAACCAACCTACACATTTATTTTAAATAATAAATTAAAAGCTAAGTAAAAATAAAGGTCAAACGTTATCCTATTTTATTTATGGCAGATAAAATAGTACTAAATGGGCATAGTAATTAATGAAACTTTATCTTTTATATCAAATGTTAAAACCTATACAAGGTATAGTATATCATGAACAATATGAAAATTCTACAATATCTTGGCTAAAATATTATAGATTTGTGGATATGATTTATATTTTATAGAGTTATATTCTCCTTTTATATAATTTCATTGAATATACCCCATATGGTATTTGATTAATCTTCCTAGCGTGAGCAGCCTTGTGTGCCCGCGGTTCTTGTAATAGTTCATTTTTAGTCTCTTTTTTGTTTTTTCTTTTTGAAATTAAGTCGGGAACAATGATACTTTTTTAGAACACCCCGGATTGATTTGGTAACATTTTGCTAGCCGACACGGGTGGCCTGGAGCTGTCATTCAGAGAATTTGCTAACTCGAGGCCCTGCCTCTCGTTCTTCACCCCAAAAAAATATCTCTCGTATTTTAAAAAAAAATGTGCATAAAATAAGTAAAAAAAAAAAAAAAAAAGAGTAAAATTTTACATAAATGATATTGGTTTATTACCTTATTTTCATCATCTTCACCTTAGGAAATAATTTAGGGAGATGAACACCCAAAAAAAAAAAAAAAAAAAAAACTTTACATGACCGGATCAACAAAAGAAAAAAAAAAAAAATAGCATGCACTCCTCCATGAAAAACTAGCTAGATCGTACGTGCAGTGAAAGAGAAACCTTCAAAGCTTGATCTTGAAGCAACTACTCCAACAAAAATGGTAGCCGGCGCGGTGGTGGAGTCGTCCGCCGCCGCCGGTTTCTCCCTCGATGGTGCGCTGGACGTGGCGGAACTTGTCGACGCGGCAGGGGATGTTGACCGGACCGTCGTGAACGAAGCCGTACACCTCCGCGGAGTCTTTGAGAAGCGGCTGGAACGACGGGTGCTTCAAGTACGCGACTGGGATCACAAACCTCTGCTGTTCCTCTTCCAAGCCCACCATCACCGCCACGCAGCCTTTGGGGGTTTCCGGCGGCGAGTGGTGGTGGAGCTGCTGCTTTTCTCCGGCGCCGTCCATGGGATATTCACACCGACCGCCGTTGCTTGGTTGTTAGAAAATGGGAAAGCTGAGATGGATATATAGTATAGTATGATTGTATGAAGAGGGTGATTCAAGAATCATATCGGTTGGAACCGTTGAAGTGCTTATTATCATCTATCCAATATATATATATATATATACACACACACACATTGATTGACATATGTATAACATCATGCATAACGTGTGTATAGATATTATATTATATTTTATTATATATACAAGTAAGGATATTTGATTTTTGTTTTAACACATGTTGAATTAAACATACTAGGATCTTCTCTATTTTTTTTATTATATTTTTTTACCAATTATGTTTACATATCGAGATATATTTCGGGTTGAAAAGATGCATGTTTACTTGCTTTGTGATGGAATTGTTTGGCAAATAGTTGTTAGTTGATAGCTTTTTAATTGATTGAGTTAATGAGTTTTAACTATTTGATATATAGCATTCTGATTACATGCAAAATGATTTTTAAATGTATAATTTTAAAAAATTGTTTTGAACAACTTTTTGAGTTTTAGTGTTTTGGAGCAATAAATTGTTACAAAAAGCTAATTAATCAAATACTCATATTAACTATTTAATCAAGTCAAACAAATTAAAATTAATTGATTAATTGATAAGTTAACTATATTATCAAACATGGTGGATAGTAGCAATAAAACTCATTAGATACTCATAAATTATTTCGCCGATTGTCTCATGAGTTCTAAAACAATTCACATATAGTAATAAAATGTCAAAAAAAGAAAAATAATTAAGTGATGCCACATCGAAATTGGGCTTAAAAATTCACCTATTTCTGACTACCCAAAATAGTTGAAAATTTTCTAAACTTTCATATTTTTCAATAGTGATTAAAAAAGTTGACAAAAACTTGAATGAGACAGTCTCATGTATTTTTATTTGTGATACAAGTCGAGTTAGAATGAAAATGTAATATTTATACTTACAAATGTAATACTAATCTGGAATAAAATATTTGTTGCTTATAAGATGAAGTGTAATACTTTTTGAAGAAAATTTAATATTTTTACATTATGATTTAAAGTATTATATTTTTTTTTTAAATATTACATTTTCACTTATAAGTAACAAACATTTTTTTTTAAGTACAGTAACAAATATTTTATTCTTGATTAGTAATTATATTTTCATCTTGACTCAACTTATTCCAAATATTCTAGTCATTCCAAAAAAGTTAGTTAGAAAAATGTCATTTCTGACAAAAACTCTAGATTTTCTATCACATTTTGATGGGTCAAAAATTATAGGTTTTCAACAATGAAAGATGAATATTATGAGAAGAATGTAAAATTACTCATTTGTGTTTTTTATGAGCTTTTACACACAACATAATAATTGGGAGTCCAAGACTTTGTGATCAAGTGGCACTAGCTTCTGACTTTAATTTAGTGATAGATGACAAAAAGGTGGGGTGGGGGTTAGGAGTAATACTCCCAATCTCCGTTCACGTGACCCCACCTTGCTTCTCATCCCTGTTGAGGAATAATATAATTTTTTTTTGGCATAAACAAAAAATTCTCGTTCACGATCAATTTTATAGTCAAATTAATAATTTAGTATAATTTTTAATATTTAAATAAAAAGTACATATTAAGTTTGTAAGTTAAACTATCAAATTCAAATATTAGTCTAACATTAAATTTTAAAATTAATTCTTCATAACTTTCGCCTAGGTGTGAATATGCGAATGTCTGATATCCGTCCACGTGTTCAGATCTAATGGATGAGAAACATTGATTTTTTAAAAAAACGTGATGGCATTTTCGTAAATAACTGAACATCGAAGTGCAAGTAAAATGTATTATAGATGCAAGTAAAATTTACACTGAGCATCAATACTAAGTGCACCTATAGTTATAAGTAGTTGCACCATGAATGTTTGCGGGTGGTTTTCACGGGTACCACTACCACTGAACTTCCCGCAAGAACAAAAACGATGTCAAATAGAACGAACTCAGTTCATTGAATATTAATAAAACAAAATTACATGCACTTGCAGGCAAAAGTAGGTGCACTTGTAGGTGAAAGTAGGTACACCCGATCAATGAATGTTGACACATGACGTGCGCTGATTGGTTCGCATTTCTTTCCTAGACACCTATTCGCACCTGAACGCGACTATATATATATATATATATATATATATATATATATATATATATATATATATATATATATATATATATAAACAAAACCAATGTACCGAGAAAAGAGCAGAGTGAGGACGGATATGATATCCCATCGTTGTCTTCTTTCCATTCCCCAAATTTTGGTCCATCCGATCTCGTCCCCGTTGGAACAAGGATCGGGAAGCATCCCTAGCTACTTTAATTACTTAAATTAATTTTTATTATTAGAGTATGACATTTTAACATATGCTATTATAGTACTTTATTATATATAATAATTAATATAGCAAAAAAGAAAGGGAGGTTGATGGTTTACATCTAGGTTTTGTAGGTGAGTTAATATTTGACAACAAGATGGACAACTAATACTAGCTAGTTGCTCGCATGGGCAGCTCAGTTGATCACAAAGATAAATTTTGAAAATAATGACCCCAGATGGAGTTTCACTAGCGGGGTCGTGAAAGACATTCAATGAATCTGATTAGATTTAAAATATGGTGACATTTTTGTAATTATCATTAGTTTTACTATGCAGATTTGAAAAACTTAAATACAACTAAATATGCAAACATGGTAAATTTTATAAAATCATAAAAGATAAATTTTAAATTTAAATCGTAAATGCTAGATTTAACAGTAAAAAGTGAACTACTAAACCAAATAAAACAAAAAAACTCAGTTATAAACTCTAAAATCGAAACCCTAAGTGAAATGCACTTTCGCATTTTTACAAGTGCAATCTTTTAATACTAAATATGCAAAATGTTAATACTAAATGTGCAAATATTGAAAAGTATAAGAATTGCAGATTTTAGTGTTCAAGTTTGCATAGTAAAGATGGTGATAATTATTGAAATGTCACCACGTTTAAAAAAATTGATCTGATCCGTATTATTTTTTCAGATGTAAAACTGAAATTGGTTCTTATCTATCTCCTAAGACTTGTCATCATTTGATATATATATATATATATATATATATATATATATATATATATATATATATATATATATATATATATATATATCGTTACCATTGAATCATATAAAAAAAATATATTGTGCATGATAATAATAATGAGAAAAGATAAAATGAATTGAAGTTATAACAGTAAATCAGAAATATTTTTGTCAGAAAATATTTAACAAAAAAAAAAAAAAAAAAAAAAAAAACAGACATAGTCCATAATATGGTGAAAAAAGATAACAGAGTTGAAGTTATAACAGTAAATCAGAAATATTTTTGTCAGAAAATATTTAACAAAAAAAAAAAAAGCAGACATAGTCCATAATATGAAGTTATTAATCTAGAACTGTATTTTATAACTTCAACACGAAACACAGTGACCGAATGATCTGGGACCTTCTGATCCCTCCATAATATGAAGTTATTAATCTAGAACTGTATATTATAACTTCAACACAAAACATAGTGACCGAATGATCCTGGGACCTTCCGGTCCCTCAGCGCAAAAAAAATAAAAAAATAGTGACCGAGTGAAGATATATAAATTTATAATAAGATTGGTATTATTATTATGCATGCATGCATGGGTGTGGTCGCATGCAGGACCGCACAGTAAAGCGGCATATTAGGGACCATTTCATAACACCATCCACCATTTTCTCTCTCTCTCAATCTTTTCTAGCTTTCCATCATATCAAACCAGACTTCCCGCCCCGTCGGTAGGGAGAAGAGGAGGGAAACCACAACCCACCCACCCTCCCCCCTCCCTAGCCTGACCCCACCCACCCTCTAACGTTAGTTATGGAATTACACCGCCGCCGCCCCCATCATATCCTTCGCCCCCATCATTAACTATTCCCTCGAGCTCCGCCCTTCCACGCCACCCGCACGGCGGTTGTGCCCCACCACAACAGCCGCCGGCGTCCTCTCCTCATGCACCGTTATCCGATCATATCTATGAGAAAGTTCCCCCCTCCTTCCGGATTATCTCACTTTCTTCACAATGGACCGAATACGACGACGTTTCATCCACTTGTCTCTCCTCCTCCTCCTCCGCCGCAGATAGCGCCGTGCGCGGCGGCGACGCCGACGCCGACCACAACCTCGCGTTTGCTTTACTCCTCCCCGTCCCCTCCCGGTGTTATCGACGGCGCCTCCGATTTTGCCTCCCTCTCGTTAATCGCCTGCCTTCTCATCCTCTCCTTCGTTTCCGTGTTCTTCATCATCCATCTTCGGATTAAATCGCGGCTGTTCCCTCATCTCCAGAATTTCAACTCGCTCTGGACCGTCCGATTGCTTCTCGTCTTCTTCGCCGCTTTCTGGGCTCTCAACCAAATCCTCCGCCTCCCCTTCTTCCTCCACCGGACGAATAATAGCTTTCCCCTTTTGCCCCCGTTAACCCTAGCCCAACAAACCAGCATGTGCAACGTGCACGTGGTCCTCTCGCTCGGATTTTTCGAACCGGGTTTTTTAGTCACCCTATTGTTCCTGGTCAACGTCTCCGTGAAAAAAAATAACCCTAGCCGGTTGTGGGCCGTCGCCGCCGTGGTGGGGGCCTGTTCGCCGATTTTGTTGTTGCAGATGATCCTGGTTTTCTTCTCGCCGTTGGAGGTCAAAACTCAGAGAATCTTCATGCATTCCAGCTCCATCCTCTCCATGGATTCCGACGGGAACAAGTTCGTGTTCTGCACCTACCCCACCTTCAGCTGCCTCGTCTTCGGCGCCTTCGCCGTCGCCTACTCCGTCGCCTTCTCCTTATCGTGTTGGAAGGTGGTGGCGTTCGTCATCAACAAGACCATCAGCTGCCGGATCAACATGCTCGCCATATCGGTGATGGTGGCGCTGCCGGCGCAAATCATCTGTCTCTGCGTATTGCTGGTCACGCTTCCCGGCGGCAATATCCACGGCTGCGCCATCTTCGCCATGTTCCTGTCGTTTTCCTGTTGCGTGGCTGTGGGGGAGATCATTTTGATAATCAAGCCGATTGCCGATTCTCTAGCCGCCGCCGCCGCCAGCGGCGGCGGCGGCGGAGATTACAGTTCCGACGTCATGGCGGAAACTCGGCTGTGGGAGGACGGAGGATGATGGGCTACAGGTGGTGAATGGTGATTGTTGTCGTCGACGGAGGAGGACAAAGCGGTCATTTCAGGTATCCGCGTGAGGACAGTCTAGTAAATGCTCACAGGCCACAGCACGGGGTACAATCTTACAAGCATACCCAGGGAGTGAATGAAAGGCGGCGGAAGCACTGAGTTGACAATTCTGCCCTCTGATCCAATTTGTAAAAATAATTTTTTTTTCTTCATAATTAGCAAAGCTGTTGATAGTCTCAGAAAAAGATTGGCTACACATAGGGGAGAAAAGCTTTTTTTTTTTTTTTTTTTCTTTTCAAAAAAAATTCCAAAATTTGTGTTACTTTATATATACATATATACTCCAGTGTGTATATTTTTAATTTTAATATACATGTATGTCCCGCTGTCCGAGTGACATCTCCAACTCATATATAGTGTTTACATAATTGATCAAATAATACACTTAGCCTTGTAAAGACTTGTACTAAGTTTTGTATTGTTTCGATCATGATGAGTTGAATGTTACAGAGTATAAGATGTTTTTTCAACAATTTTCATGTTCTAAAAGCTACTTTGAATAGTTAATTTGGGATTATATATATTTGACAATATAAGTAATTGCAATTTTGTTATGAAGGGGAATGTTCTATTCATGTACTGATTAAATTTTGCAATACAAATACCTTGCTCTAAGAGTCTAAGTAGTTACAATCATTTATATATTGTCCATATTTGTTCTTATTTTCATTATACTTGTCCTAATATTTTCAGTGTTAAGCGAATTAATTGGCATTCATTGATCGAATTTAACTAAATTATGAGGTGTTAACTAAATTGTGATGGATTATAATTGATAGATTTTTTATTCTAGGGCTACACAAATTGGACAAGATATGTAGCAATAGGAAGAATTCAAAGAATGGATAATGAGAGGTTGGACAGCATAGTACTCGTTTAGTTTTTAGAGATGCTTAGATTGAATAGTAAATAATCCTACTACTTGTCACAAGTGATCTGTCCACTTTAAACATACCCTGTTTAGTAGAAAATTGGCTTATAGGCCAATTTTGACTTATTTGACCACTATTAATTGTTTGATTTAGTTAAAATATCAATATAAATGTTTAGTTAATTAACTTTTTGCAACTGCAAAAGGCTAAAATTCAAAAAGCTACTCCAAGCAACTTTTTCAATTATCTTTTTGAAAAAAGAAATTATATCAAACAGCTATAATTATACCAAACAACTATTAGCTAACAGCTTTCCATAGCAGTGATATCCATATTTCTAAGTTATTTAGTAATTCCTTTTGGTTATAAGCTTGTTTTAGCCGATCTTAGTATTGGGGTTTTTTTCTGGATCGCCGCTTCAAGTATTGCTCCCGTTTGACTTCTTATGTCCGGATATGGATCAAATAATAAATATTCCTTTTTAGGTGGTCTACGAGCAGCTGCTCAATCAATTAATTATGAAATACCCTTAGCTTTATGTGTATTATCAATTTCTCTGCGTGTGATTCGATCAGGTATAAAAAAAGCTCTATGCGTCTTGGTAGTTTTGACTTGTGAGATCGAACAACTATTAATTTCCTCTTAAAACCCGAAGTTCAATAAAATTATGATTATGATAACTAGAAATCAATTTTTTCTTTTTGCACCCACAATGCAATTTATTGTTTTGACTTGTGAGATCGAACAACTATTAATTTCCTCTTAAAACCCGAAGTTCAATAAAATTATGATTATGATAACTAGAAATCAATTTTTTCTTTTTGCACCCACAATGCAATTTATTGCTTCGCTAGTATTATTTAATTAACACAATCAGCTAACAGCCATTTTACCAATCATGACTAACTTTTACACTGTTGCTGACCGAGGTTTGAACATTGATCTATTCTCTTAAATACTGCTTATTGAACCAGTGAGTTAAATTCGTGCAAACAGTAAATAATCCTACTGCTAAAAAAACATCTCAATGTGAATAGATCCCCTCATTTTCATACATTCATGCAATTTATATAAGCTAAAATTGAATCCACATTTTGCAAACCCCATGTCTTCATGGACACTTTTTTTTTTGGCTATACAACATTATGTAACGTCCATGTACACCCATGTCATTGACTTTTTCTTAATTAATTGTTTGTACTACAACTAATCATCACTCGCTTTGTTAAATGACCATTAACTCAGCTAATCAATCATTTTTACCGAACATATCTTTAATTAAGTCTATCAATTACATATCCTCAATTGATTATTATCTAGTTTAAGCGCTCAATTATGCACCTTGATCGCATTCTTTAATCAATCACTACTTAGTCTAGACGATTGCTCACACCCTCGACTAACCACTCCCCGGATTAGGTCACACATACTTAGCACACTTGCGGTACTTTTGGATTTGTACTTTTATTCCTAGATACTGTGTATGTTGACGGTTTGGCCGAGTGGTCTAAGGCGCCAGATTTAGGCTCTGGTCCGAAAGGGCGTGGGTTCAAATCCCACAGCCGTCAATTTTTTACATCCTCTCTACTTTTGGATCAGACACGCCACCCACCACAAAACCATTTCTGTTCTCCTTGACTATCTTCTTTTACAGCAAGCCATGGCTCTTTCATTCCCAGTATCAAAGCCTATTTCTTTTCATGTCAGATGCTCTTCTCCCCTAGATTCCTCCCTCTCTTCTTCACCTTTTAAGGCTCTCAAACTCCCCCTTTTTTGGCCATGGCAAAAGGTACTCTCTGTTACTGCGTTTCTCAACATTTCTTGGAAAAATTTGGCTCACTGGTTTGTATTACAGGTAAAGCTGGGACCTTTAAGCGTATCTCCCATGGGGTTTGGGACTTGGGCGTGGGGAAACCAGCTTCTTTGGGGGTATGACGAATCCATGGATACTCAGCTCCAGCAGACTTTCAATTTTGCTGTTCAGAATGGGATCAACCTCTTTGATACTGCTGATTCTTATGGCACCGGAAAGTTGAATGGCCAAAGTGAAAAGCTTCTTGGCAAGTTCATCCGTCAATTTCAAGGTCACTCTGCTCAATTTCCCCAGTTTTCTTTTTAGCATTATGCTAAATCACTGAGCTTTTTGGGCATCTATGTTTCAGGTAAAAAGCAAGTCCAAAATGACATTGTGATTGCTACGAAGTTTGCAGCATACCCATGGCGCCTGACACCAGGGCAATTTGTAAATGCTTGCCAGTATGCTTCAATCATCATCTCTTCTTGCATCCCTACAAGATCTATGCTTATATTTCATAAAATCTTAGTTGTTTGAATGCTGTGAATTAGAAGAATTTTTATGGTGAATTATGCGTGGGCAGGTCTTCTCTAGACAGGATGCAAATCGAGCAAATTGGGATCGGGCAGTTGCACTGGTCTACTGCAAACTATGCGCCTCTGCAGGAGAAAGCTCTCTGGGATGGTTTAGTGGCAATGTATGAGAAGGTTATCCTGAATTTCTTGTGATTATCTGTCGTGGCATATATGTGCTGATCACTATACTTCTTGATATTGATGTATTTCCATGGTTGTACTTGAAAATCGCTAACCCATTTTGGTCTTTTAGCCTGATTTGATTCGGTAGTTTTTGCATTTTGGATGTAGGGATTAGTTCGTGCAGTTGGGGTGAGCAATTACGGGCCAAAGCAGCTACTGAAAATACACGATTATCTTCAATCCCGTGGAGTTCCTCTGTCATCAGCTCAGGTTCAGATATAAGTGTTTGTGTGTGAATTTGCCTATAATTGAAGCATGTGTTTCATCTCAACTAAAAGCTTAAACTGATAGTTGGATTGCACATTTATGTTTATATGTTCAACACCTATCTTATGATTGCTGCAAATTAGGTGCAATTCTCATTGCTTAGTATGGGAAGTGATCAAATGGAGATCAAAGATATATGTGATTCCCTGGGTATACGCTTGATTGCATACAGTCCCCTCGGTCTTGGTATGCTTACAGGGAAATATGGCCCTTCCGATCTTCCAAAAGGGCCAAGGTATGATTCATTCCCGCCCTACATTCGTGTGTGAGTTCATCTGCAATGATAAACTTCGTCCTCTCTCGATCTTTGGCTGTGTTTACTTCTATTCTCCATCATTTCTCAGGGGTTTGCTGTTCGGTCAAATTCTACCCGGACTGAGACCATTGCTGGACTCACTAAGAGATATAGCCCAGAGAAGGCGCAAAACTATACCTCAGGTTCTTTGGTTTCAATGGTTCTATGCATCTCGATTTCTTTTCCCTAATGTTTTCATATGATTTAAGATTGTATTTGCAGGTAGCTATTAACTGGTGTATCTGCAAAGGTACCATTCCTATACCCGGAGTTAAGTCACTAAAACAAGCCGAAGAAAATGTGGGTGCCCTCGGCTGGCAACTATCTGCAGATGAAGTGGTGGAGTTGGAAAATGCAGCTCTTGAATCCCCTCGAAAGATGATTCAAAACGTATTTCAAACGAGATGATGCACAGAAACTCTTAAACATGTCCATAAATCGTTTCAAGATAAACGTGTCCCACCGAAAAAGAAATTCCCTTGTTCTAGGGCCCCACATCCCGACCCTAACAGGATAGTGAAAGGAGTGAAAGGGTAAAATCATACTGACTCCAATGTGGGTGCCCATTAGACGAGAGAACAAGTGTCTGGTGCCAACCACTTTTTTTTTTTTTTTTTTTTTTTTTTTCCTTTTCCCATTGTTCTTTTAACATTCTTGCTGCTCCAATAATGTCTGCCAGCACTTTATTTCTGTTTGTGTTGCTCTATAAGGTTCTGTAACAGATAACACATGCATAGAGAAGAAGATGAAACTCAAACTGAAACTCTCAAGAAAATAAGGATGATGATATTATGATCAGCAAGCTAAAATCTTGACAACATCAAGAATCCAACAAACAGTGACAAGGAATAAATATCTTTAAGCACAGCCCAATAAGAAAGCAATCCAAGCACTCCAGCCGAATACACATCTACTTGATCTTCTTCTTCGGCCTCAACTGAAATAAGAACAGAATCGGTATGAATTAGGGCATAATGAAGACTCACAATGTTTGGGTGAAAATACACAAAAAAACGAACCTGGTTACTATGGCCACACTTCTTCTTCCTGCAGTTGACAGCACGGGGGTGCAGACGAGCATAGCATCTGGAAGAAGAAAAGAACAATACTACCACATCAAAATCACAATGTTCGTTCTTAATAATACATTGAAAGGAATACCGATGAAGAATGACCGAACCAAGGTAGGATTACTGTTTGATAATAAGCTAACAGTAATAAACAATAAACGTTTCTTAGAGCCATATTCTTTAATCAATCACACTATTGAGAACAAACACCGTTGAACCATTTCTAGGAAATCAAATAGAATTGTAGCATAACTAGATAACAGGGTGCTCAAATAAAACTCGGGGCATGTTCCTAACGAATTGAAACTAAAGAAAATCTCTCAAATGTACTTCAAGAAGGATCACATTGATTAGCCATTAGCCTGCATTATCAAAGCTCCTTGATTTGCACATATAAGCTGCAGGTTAAAGAAAGGTTCGAGAAAACATTATCTGCAGCCAATTCTAACTGTCAAACACATTTCATGTTTAAAACAGAACCACTTTAGCATTCTATAAAGTGTTAGCAACCAATAAGCCAAGTTATGAAGATAAGCTTTGACAAAAACCCAGAAAACATAACCATAACATTGAATTCTAAGCAAGGGTTCAAAACAGTCAACTATCCAAGTGAAAATCACAACATAAAATAGAATTACAAAACTAAAAAGCATAAGTAACTTACTTGCGGCAAATCATCTTGTCCTGATTATATTTGCGGGCCAAAGCCATGAGAGATGGTTCAATGATCCCACCTCTAAGTCTCAGAACCAGATGCAAGGTAGATTCTGCCCATTAATTTACAAACAACCTCATAAAATCCAAGCTTAAGATGATAAACTAACACTAAATTCATTTTTCTTATAATCATATCATAAAAATGTGATCTTTTTGCAGTGGACAAATTGTGAACTGACCCTTTTGGATATTGTAATCAGCAAGGGTGCGGCCATCTTCAAGCTGCTTGCCAGCAAAGATCAATCGCTGCTGGTCCGGTGGAATGCCTAAACACAGGATAAATTGATGAATTAGAGAAGAAAGTTTGAGAATTGAAGGTTTAAGATGAAATTTCAAGATTATCAGCAATACCTTCTTTGTCTTGAATCTTAGCCTTAACATTGTCGATGGTGTCGCTCGATTCAACCTCGAGAGTGATGGTTTTTCCGGTTAGAGTTTTCACGAAAATCTGCATTTTGCTTCCTTCTTCAGAGCTGTGAATCTCTAAGATGACTTGTCAACTCACTGGGTGAGATTATATATCGCCGCCGATTAGGGTTTAAGGATCATGGATTCATGGTATTGTGTTTTATGGAAAATTTTATACAACCCCTATAATTTTCAATACCTTCGAATTCTTCCCCTCAAACATACAAAACTTTAATTGTAGAATCTCTATTTATATTTTTTTAGAAAACTGTCAAATAGACCTTCAAACTTTATTTGAAATGTCAATTAGGTATCTAAATTTTTTTAAGTTACAATTAAAATTAACATTTTTTTTGATAGCAGCTATTAAGGTTTCGATACCATTTTCTGACCAAAATTTGATCATTGTTGATCGTCACCGGTCGCCTCTCTCCTAAAAGGCAACCAGTTCTAGCCGCTTCTCCGGAGAATGCGACCAAAACCTGGTTGCCTTTTTCTGAAGAAGTCTATTGTTAAATTTATATTGAAGTATTTTAGCACTAGTTATGTGGAAATAGTTCAATGACACGCTTATCTTAGATGCAAAGGCCAATAAACCATAACGTATTACATAATATTAATGTTTGTGACTTAAATTATAAAATAATTACAAAAACAAGACAGCTTTGTTTCACGTTGACAATTTAAGAACAATCCTTTAATTGCTTTGGGAAATAAAGAAGAGATCAATGTTTGAATCTCGACGATTATAGTATGAAAATTAGGAAAATACTTGATGTACTCCCATTTTATACTCTCAACTTGTACTCCCTCTCATATGTTATTGATGTAAACATTTTTCTGTCACATGTTGAAAATAACCAATCTTGGTTTGTCACCTCAAGGAGTACAAATTGGGAGTCTATGTAGTAGAACTTTGAAAATTATGTTTAAAGTGAGCAATTTATGTGCATAGACATTTGACCATATATTTTAAATTATTGAATTACTCTAATTTACATCTTCTCAAATGCTCTATTGAGCCTAGGTGTAAAGAACCTTTAGCTAGAATTTGTTAAACATGGCACCTGTACCAGAGTAGCTAGCTATATTTTTCCGACACTTATCTAAAAATCATGGTGCATATCTAATCAAACTGAAAAGTATGGCATCTTATTATTCCCTACACGAAAATCGCCAGATATGAAAGCCTCCATTGAATACATACATACGTATTCGTATTACCATAATGGTTACAAGAATCTGTTTTCGACGCATATATGTTTTTCATGCCTGACCAATTCACCATACCGCAAACCCACGGCTAGGAATCTATAAATCTTCGTCTACCATCAAGCATTCAACCTCTCTGCTTTTTCGCTTAATTATTAGCTCCGTTCCGATCGATGGCCACCGGAAAAGGTAAAAAGACCGTCTTGAAGTTCGATTCCGAGGATGACGTGGCGGTGGCTCTGGCGAAATACACCGCCGATTTATCGGCCAAGTTCGTCGCACAGAAAGGCTCCTTCACTGTTGTCCTCTCCGGAGGTTCCCTCATCGACACCATGAGGTAATTTGCTTTTATTCTTCGATCAATTCTTCTTTTCTTACAGTCTTTGTTAAAATTGTGATTAATGTTGATGGGATAATAGGAAACTAGTGGAGGCTCCTTACAAGGATTCAGTGGATTGGTCGAAATGGTGGATCTTTTGGGTGGATGAGAGGGTGGTTCCACTGGATCACCCGGACAGCAATTATCTTCTTGCCTGGAATGGTTTTCTTTCAAAGGTTCTTTCTCTTCACTTTCCCATTACTATTGCATCTTAATATGCTTTGATTGTGTGATTAAACACACAAACAGAGCTCAATTTTGAGCAGTTTTATGAATGTTTGGTTTGTTTACAACCCTAAGTGTTATAAGATCAATTAGTGTGTGATAGAATGCAATTAGGGGTGGAGATTCTCATAAAACTTTGAAGAAGCAAAGGGGGATAATGTTTAAGTGACAGAGGAAAACCCGTAGCGACTACCCGAGCCTAGGTTGTCCATAGCTGACCGGCTCAAACCAAGAAAGCCAACAGGCCACTTCCACCAGACTGGTAACCTTGTAGTTATTAAACGAACAGTCTGACCAAATTGGCTGGGGTTGCCATGAATAACAATAGATGTTCACTTCATAGAATCTCTATGTTTGAGATGTGAAGAGTAGCTGATATTGGAATTGGATTGCCTAGACCTAGTTTGGAGAACTGATGAGATTGTGGGGAGATTATTTCACACTTCTTGTTATGATCCTATTGATAATGCAGCTAAAATCTCGGGGCACTGGTATTTCGTGTTTAGGTACCGATTCCCTCGACTAACATTTATGCAATCAATGACAAGAAGTCCCCAGAAGGTGCAGCTGATGATTACGAGGCTCGCCTCAAGCAGCTGGTTGAGTCCAAGGTTCTACCTCTATCTGCTACTGGATTCCCCAAGTTTGATCTGATGCTGCTAGGTATGGGGCCCGATGGGCATCTGGCTTCTCTATTCCCAAATCGTCCTCACCGCCACGAGAAGGAGAGATGGGTAACTTTCATTACAGATTCACCAAAACCGCCTCCCCCAAGGATCACTTTCACATTTCCAGTGATCAACGCTGCTTCAGAGAACGCCATGGTGCTCACCGGTGCTGAGTTAGCCTACATGGTGAATATTGCTTTGGGTAACGGGGTGGCTTCTGATGGGATACCCCCGCCAATTACTGACCTTTCGGCTGAGGATGAGCTGACCTTTTTCTTGGACAAGGATGCATCTTCTAAACTGTGAAGCCATGGACAAATAGTAACTGCAAGCACCACTTTAATAACTAGTTCCCTCATTATCATTTCATCAATGGTGCCATTTTAATTACTTCCCTTGTTGTGCTGTCTGTGTACTCCATTCCTTGTATCTTTGTTATAATGTAGAATTGCAGTATCTTCTCCTTAGAAATGAATAAGATGTACAAGGAATTACATGGCTTGTCTTTCTTCTTCATGGTCCACAAGATTAGGATATGCAATCCTTTTTCCAATGAGTGTCTGCCAGGGGTCCACACAGACAGCTCAGTTGGTTTCTGGGTGGTAGATTGTGAGCAAAGACATTGGATCGAGCCCTGATAGTCGCAGTGTGTGAGAGTGAGCTCCTTGTGGGCACCAAACACTGGTCTTCTCATCTAATGGACTACTGAGTTACCGTAATTTAACCTTACATTATCCTATTCAGTAGGGTGTGGGGTTTTGGGGGCGAGGAATTTTGTCTTTTGTGAGCAAGTGACCATGGGCCTAGATGGGAGTCAACCTAGCAGCCAATGGGCCTCTATCTTTTAACAGCAAATTGGCTTATTTAACTTACAGTTTACCCATCTCACTTCACCCAAGAAATGCAGAAAAACTCAAGGAGATATCTCTGCAGAGACCAATTATAAATGCTGTGTCCACTGCCCAATAAGCTTGCAATGCCTATTGGCAATTTTTTACTCTGATATTCAAATGCCAAGTTGAAGACTTTTCTCTTTGATTTCTGTAAACAACAGATTGCTGTGATGCTGTGCAGTCCATTTCAGGTAATTTTTTATCCCACACCCCCCCCCCCCCCCCTCCCCTTCCACTTTCTGCTCTTTCTTCTACCCATCATTGGCATTCATTCATTCATTGCTCATGCATCATGATTGGCTTGGATGAGATGTCCTTTCTGCATCTCCCCCACCCATTTCTTGCCACCTGGCACTTGGGGTTTCTAATTTGGCATACATTTGAGTCATCAAAGACAACAAATCTTGTTTCTGAAGCAATTTGTGTTTGTCTCAAGAAGGTAATAATAAGTTGAATTAATTAAAAAAAAATTGGTACTCCCTACCCCCTACCTATATTATGCTCCTAACCTATATTATGCTCCTAACTTTCATGCACTTCAACTGCCCTTTTATGCTTATAACTTTACATATTTACTTTCATTTTTTGACTGGTTTTTCCCTAGTTTTCTTCCCCCCTTTTGTCTGCTAATATATCAATGCTATGGGGGAATGGAAGAGAGGTGGGGTTTGGGAATTGTTGCAAATCTTATGAACATGTGCCTAAATTTATTGCACCAAGACAAAACACACAATTACATTACGTATCGAGAGAAATGTGTCATTTCGTATCTGTATCTTAGTGTTACATATGTATTTAGTTATCGTTTGTTTAAAGATTTTTTTTTTTAAAAAAAAAGAACATTAGCTGCTTACCTTTATAAGATAATGGAGATTAATAAATAGAAAAAAGAGAGGTTTTGGAAGATGATGATTTGCAGGAATGATGAACAGGAAATCAGGAGATCACCTGGTTTTGAGGATGGTGGTTGTTTAATGATTATGTCTTATGAAGCTGCTAGACAATGGAACCTTAACAAGGCTTGCTTTCAGAGAGGGTTGTGTATGGTCCCAATACTCCCAATAAAGGAGAGCTATACTCATTGTCCTGCAAGATAGCTGCCCAATTTCCCTTAAAATCAATTAAATAACAATCACACAAAATAAAACTTCAATCCAAACTCTACTCAACCACTCCCAATATTTACTGTGAACACGATAACGGGTACATATAAGTGCATCCTACTTGGTTGTCTCGTAACTAGGGAAAGATTCTCTTATGACATCCTCAATAGTGTAAAGATTTTGAAGAGATTTTACGTGTGATTAGGAAAGAGAAAATAAAAAGGAAAAAAAAAAAGAATAAAAATCTAAAATTAAAAAACAAAAAAAAAAATTAGAATTGCGCCTCACGCACGTGAGGCGCTACTCTTCACATATAGGTCTCACCCTCTACAAAATCCCTATTTTGCAGGACAACCCCATCATCTTTCTCCTCTACCTTGCCATTTTCCCTCAAAACCTGTGCACAACCCCTTATCGGGGTTGCTCTTAGTGCTCTAACGTCACAACATCGTGAATTGTACATGCTCAATTTAACTTACTACACATGCATATTTGTATCATATATAATATGATATCAGTGCCACTCGACCACCCAATGTTTATAGTGGGTATATCACATGTATGTTTTTCCTACCTCTCGTACTAAAAAAAAAAAAAAAACAAAACAAAACAAACAGAAGATGTTCTAAATACTCTAATGCCACACAATATCACAAATTGTATGGAATACTTTTAGCATCGGGGCTAACAATTGTTGATATAACCTGCTACACATGCATATTTGTATCATATGTATGTAACACACTACCGATACCAGTAACAAGAAACTCCAAACTCTACTCGACCACCCAAAACGTTTATCATAAGTATATCAGATGTGCGTCTTTCCCTACTTTCTCATACTAGAAAAATGTTCTCAATTCACTCTAATGCCACAACATACCAAATTGTAGACACTTTTAATATCCGGACTAACAGTACTCAATATAACCTACTAATTAAACATTTATATTTGTATCAAATATAACACAATGTGTGGACGCCCGTGACAGCACATTTCTATTACCAATAAAAAGTTTTCTTGAAGGGTGGGTGTTGGCTTCAAGAAATGGTTCTTTAAAGAGTTAATCTTCCTTTTCTTTTCTTTCCTGTTCTGTTCTTTATTTGTTTTTTCTAGTTCTTCTAGTTAAATTCTCAACTCAATGGCTCCCTACATCTTGGCTTAACAGAGCATTTAAGATATGTAAATCACGGTAATTCAATGATTTGGCAAACAAGACCAAATGTCGGTGCGCACAAAGAATCTATCCACTTTGAATATAATTTTTACACTACTGCTGCTGAAATTCAAACATTGATCTCTCATTCCAAATACTACTTAATGAACCAGTGAGACGATCTGTTTTTTGTAGTTTTCTTTTGTTGTTGGCGCTGAGAAAGAATGATGACGGAGAAAGCAAAGAGGGACAGGAAATTGCAAAAGGAAAAAGAACAGTGGCGCACATCCCAGATTGGACATTGAAAAGGATAATACGATGTGTTGGTCAATGTTATGGGGCGCACTGGTCCATATAAACAACTACAAAGGCGTTACTTGTGCCTTGTGGTGAGGATATGGAATAGATTGCCTAATGCCTATAATGCAAATCCAATTTCATAACACATCCACATGTAACACACTAATATACTACGTAGTAATATGTATACATATTATAATAGTTTTCGTTTTTAAAGTTAAGTAGTATAAGTCTATAGATCGTAACTATTATAATTCATAGATTTTATTTGCCTAGCAGTCACTTAATATCAATACATGACCGTACCATTGATTTTGGAATGTAGGACTCCATTTCTAATAGCACGTTTGGTTCACGGAATGAATTTGGAGGGAATAGGAATGCTATTCCACAAGGAATGGAATATGTAAGGAATAAAATAAGAATTGTATTCTATTGTTTGGTTCGTTGAATGAATAAACTTTAGTAATTGTATTCCAGTGTTTGGTTGGTTAAAGGAATAGAAATGGAATAAGTTTTAAAGACATAAATACCTTTATACAAAATAATAATAATAATAATAATAATAATAATAATAATAATGAATATGATTATGATATACAGAATATTATATATATAAATATAAATATAGATAAATAAATATATATATATATATTTATATTTATATTTACATTTATATTTATATAAATGTTTATGCATGTGTGTCTGAGAGAGAGAGAATAACAATAATAATAATAATAATAATAATAATAATAATTATTATTATTATTATTATTATTACTCCATATTATAATAAAAATACATATTTATATTTATATTTGTTTACCCACTTATCCCACATCGGTTGGAGAAGTGCGGAATGAAGCCTTGAGGCTCCTATAAAAGGAGCTTCAAGGCTCCATAATTTCAATTTCAATTTCAATTTCAATGTCCATCCGCTAGGCCATCGGATGGGCAGGCTACTTAATTTAGCAGTCAAGGCTCCATAATTAAGGGGTCTTATACAGTTAATATATATATATATATATATATATATATATATATATATATATATATATATTGTTAGATAAAAAATTATAATTAATTAAATATAAATATTTATATAATACATTATATTTATTAAATATAAATATTAAATAATGTGCAAATGGTATTTTTAGTATTTGTGATATATAAGCTATTCCCAAAGACATAGGAATAGGCGAATAGCTAATACCAAGGCCCCCCTAAGAATAGCTATTCCCTTTGCAAAGGTAATAGCTCATTCCTAAGTTTGCAAAGGTAATAGCTCATTCCTAAGAATGTTAATCCCATGACAAAATGACCCAACCAAACAATGAGATAAGTCTATTTCAAGGAATGTTATTTCATTCTTGACCTATTCCATGAACCAAATATGCCATAAGAGTCTAAGAATCTAACTTCATAACTTGGGTGGAGAATTTTCTAGATGTGGGGTGGGATTATTTCATGGGTGAATCATCTTGCAAAAACAAAAATAATGTCAGAATTTTTTTTTTTTTTTAAATACAGACAAGGTTGGCGCGTACCTTGCGCCCGCGTCAGAGTGGCCGCTAGCTATTGATACACTTTTTACCTTTTAAAAAAAAATGTCAGAATTTTTTTTATTTTTTATTTTTATTTTTCACACACATTTTTATCTCTTTCCTAATCAAACTTATAAAAATTCCTCAAAAACCTCACCGGAGTTAAACTACTATGGATTCTCTAATGTCTAACGTGTAACAACATTTTTTGGCAACCCAGTCGAGTTGATCAAGTAATTAACTTAGGCCCTGTTTGGTAAAGTATTAGCATATCAGCCAATTTTGGCTTATTTGACCAATATTAATTGTTTGATTTGGTTAAAAAAATCAATTTCAAAATGCTAAAATTCAAAAAGCTGTTCAAAACAATTTTTTCAATTAGCTTTTCAGAAGAAAAAAAAAAGTTATACCAAACAGCTATCAGTTAATAGCTAATTTAGCAAACACCTTCCACAACTAATGTTATTAACTAGTTATACTCTCTAATTAATCCAATCAACTAACAATCATTTACCAAACAGGGTCTTAGTAATCACAATGTTTCAATTTCGACTTCCTATGAGTTGTTAGTCTGAAAAATTTTTGATGTGACATGTGAATTATGTTATAAATTATAAATTGTACTTGGCATTAATATCTTGCAACTAACATAATACAATATTGTAAATTTGTAACATAAAATTAGTAACTGTATCAAAATCACATAACGCGACCGTGGTCTATGTGTTTTTCCCAAAACTTTAACATAGTACTACATAGTTTTAGGGTTTGTTTGATTGACGTCAAAGTTGGTGCTACAAGTTTGACCGGGTTGATGAAATTGAAAGAGTATGAATCAAGTCCATTGACTCCGTCCTAAGGGTTTGGTTGGTGGCAGCGATTATGATTAGATTTACAAGAAAGAAGATGAGTGTGCACCGTATGATATCATGGGCGCACAAACACTATAATATCCTTTCTCCCTCTCATCAATATGTCCTTCACAATACTTTTTTTTTTTTTTTTTTTTTGGACAATACCTTTTCAACATCATGTTTTCCCATGTGAGTGTAATTAAATTTTTTTTTTCAATTCATTTTGGATGTTTGGTAATGAAAGAAATTTTATAGTCATTATCTATCTAAGAGCATGAGAGAGGTAATTTTATTTTTGTATAATATAATTTATAAAGAGAGATAAATTATACTATTAATATAATACTATGTAAGGCGGACTTAATCGAAAAAGTATTGACAAGAATTAAACACGTGACATTCATCTTAGTAATGAGAGAAACTCATATATTTGAGGGTGTGAGTGAGTTACCATACAAGACAGGTAGACCACAATATAAAGATTTTGTGTGACGAATTTGATCGATAAAGAGTTAACAATAATCAAACTCATAACCTTTAGATATGACTATATGAGAGTTATGCATTTGCTTAATTTTTTTGACTATTGGGTTGACCAATTAGGTTTTTTCTTGAATATTTGTATAAAACTGGTAATTTATGACAAAGACATTTCTACTAATATTAATGAACATTTAGGTTGCTTAGCTCATCATTAATTCCATGCTAAGGTCTTCCCTCCAATAAGCATCTCCTAAGCGTTGATTATTAGGATGGACTAAACGGCAATTTGATGCGTAATGAAATCCTATGTTTGGTGTTTATATATTCCTAGGTAAAATACAACTAAGTAAAAACTATGTGTGTGATTGGTAAATAATTGTTAGGGTGTGTTTGGAAACCCGGAAAATGACTTCTGGAAGTCATTTTCCGGGTTTTTGGTGTTTGGTTACATTGGAAAATGACTGGTCAAAGGAAAATGGGGTGGAAGTCAATGGAAAAGGAAGGCAATTTTATGGAAAATGACTTCCCCTTTTTTTTGGGGGAAGTCATTTTCCAACTTTTACACCAACATCATCAACATCATACCACCACCACCACCACTACCAACATACCACCATCGCCGCCATCACCACCATACCACCGCCACCACCACCACCATACCACCGTTGCCACACCACCACCATCACACCACCTTCGCCGCCGCCGCCACCACTACCACCATACCACCGCAACCACCGTCGCCACCACTATCGTCGCCGCCACTACCACCATACCACCGCAACCACCGTCGCCGCCATCACCACCATACCACCGCCACCACCACCACCATACCACCGCAACCACCGCCGCCGCCACCACTACCGTCATACCACCGCCGCCGCCACCACCACCATACCACCGCAACCACCGTCGCCGCCACCACTACCGTCATACCACCGCCGCCGCCACCATCACCATACCACCACCACCGCCACCACCACCACACCACCGCCGCCACCGCCACCACCACCATACCACCGCCACCACCGCCGCCACCACCGCCACCACCACCATACCACCGCAACCACCACCACCACTACCACCACCATACCACCGCAACCACCGTCGCCGCCACCACTACCACCATACCACCGCCGCCGCCACCACCATACCACCGTCGCCGCCACCACCACCACCACCACACCATCGTCATACTACCACCACCATCACACCAACACCACTACCGCCGCCGCCGCAACCATCGTCGTCGCCGCCACGACCATACCACCGCAACCACCGCCACCGCCACCACCACCATACCACCGCCACCACACCACCACCGTCATACCACCACCAATTATTATTATTATTATTATTATTATTATTATTATTATTATTATTATTATTATTATTATTATATAACGAATAACACCACTACCACTACACCACCACCACCACCATAATATTTTTGATATATTATTAGTTTTTTTTTTTGTTGAAAAACTTAGCTATTTTTTATTATATTTAAAATTAATATTATATTATATTATTATATATTATTATACATGTTGTAATATTCTAAATAAAATAATTAAAATGTTTAATTATACAATTCTACTCATTTTCCAGAAAATGAACCAAACACACAAAAACAATTTTCCAGAATGCAACCAAACACCGGAAATGAAAATGTTTTCCGGAAAATGACTCATTTTCCAGAAAACATTTTCCAGAAGTCATTTTCCTGGTTTCCAAACGGACCCTTAGTTGATTGAGTTAGTGAGTTTGACTAATTGATAATATTAGCTAATTGTAGAAAGATGTTTGATAAATTAGTTGTTAGCTAATAGTTAATTACATACAAAATGACTTTCTCAAACAACTCATAAAAAAAATGTTTTGAGTAACTTTTTTTAATTTTAGTGTTTTAGAGACTGTTACAAAAAAGCTAATTAATCAAACACTCATATTGGTTGTTTAATCAAATCAAACAACTAACAGTGATTTAAAATTGGATGATAGGCTAATTATATTATCAAAGAGGGCCTATGCGAAATGTGCTCACTTCACATGGTGGGGATAATACATTGTGTATATTTTGCTGAAGACGGGCCCTGAGCTCCTAGGTCGAGAAGCTGAGATGGAGAAATGATAACAAACTAGTCACTCGTATAGACTTGACCTCGAGAATTAACATTTTACACGATCAACTTGAGTCACTAGTGTTATACTATCATATCAAATCTGTCAAATAAGAACCCGACATGTGCTCTATGCTCCATTACTATAAATACAGGCATGTCATTAGTGTTGTACTATGATACATAAGAACCCGTCATATGTTCTATGCTCCAATCTTACATATAATAAAACTATATGGTTGGGAAGTAATTAATTTTACAATTAATTACCAACATTATTATTATTACTAACTATAAATTAAATTAGCCACAACATCTTTTACTATTAAAAAAAAAAAGCACAACATTTAAAAAATAAAATAGCTATTTTTTTTTCTCGCCCATAACAAATGATTACATTTATTGAATTAATGGAGTTATTAAATATTATGATATTAGGATTAAGGATTCCGATTCCCGATTAATAGAAAATATGAAACGATGCAATATTAATTAAATCTCTGGCTTTACAATGAAAGTCTATTTAATATGCTTTTATTATTTATGGTGGTTCTTAGGATTACAATATTAATTAAATTTTTTATGAAAGCCTATTCAATATCTGAAACAGTGCAATTAATGCAAGCCTCTACATATAATTTTTCTCCATCTCAAATGCTTCAAAGAAATGACAGGAGCGAGAAGGGATGAAGAAAGCAAATGTTGCGGACCGTGGGTCAATTATTGGACTTCAGAATTAAAAAAAAAAAAATCATTTAAGCCATAAATAAAAATATAAATATATATCGTATGGGTCTTTAATGTTTTTCTAGATGTCTAAACTTAGGACTTTTAAAAGAAAAAATATATATTTGAATTATCTCCACAAAAAGTGGTCTTGGACTTATAAAATTACATTTGAGTTTATGGAATGCCATGTGCATAAAGAATATATTATATAACCATATAAAAAAATGTATTCAATTAGAGTTTAAATTTACTCATACAAAATTTGAAATTTGCTTTCTAAATGTATTATCTTAGTTATTATTCGTATTATGAAAATTATAATATAGATGAAATACAATTAAGAATAAATTAATGTAATTATGTAAATTCTCTCTATAAGTTTATTTGAATATGTACATAATTAAAGAATAGAGATTATATTAACCATACAAAATTTTAATTATAATTTTATATTCTATAAAAACAATAAATACTTGACCAATGGAAGCTCAAAAATATTATTATAGTAAACAATTTAAAATATTTTTATTTTTTCTATTTTTTATTTATATTTATAATAACATAATTGTTTCCCGTGCATCGTGCGGGTGAATTACTAAGTACTATAAATAGAGGCATCCTCCACCAGTTGGGAATTCAATTTCTTAGACTTATCAAGCATGTAAAGCTGATGGAACTCCTTTGTATATTATACTTGGATTATACTAAGAACCCTTTATTATCAATAGAGTTAATACCCAAAATAGTCCCTCGACTATGTCGTAATTACCAATTTGATCCTCGACTATCATTCTTACCCAATTAAGCCCTCAACTATACAATTTTTACCCAATTTAGTCCTTTGTCAATTTGACTGTTTGTTGACTGTCAAAAGTGGAAATAAAGTTGTAATTTTACAAGTTTTCTCCTTCCTCCTCATTTAGCAGCGCCAAACCATGTAGCAATAAGCTCCGGTTGAGTTCTAAACCTGTCAGTATCGAAGTAGTGGTTATGCATCGGATAGCCCATGTATTTGATTTCCAACGATTTTTTGACGATCGAAATCTGATCGGAGTGTATTGCTGCATGGTTTGGCGCTGCTAAATGGAGAGGAAGGAGAAATCTTGTAAAATTATAATTTTATCCCGACTTTTGACAGTCAACAAACAGTCAAATTAATACAGAGGACTAAATTGGGTAAGAATTGTATAGTTGAGGACTAAATTGGGTAAGAATTGTATAGTTGAGGACTTAATTGGGTAAAAGTTACATAGTTGAGGACTTAATTGGGTAAGAATGGTAGTTGAGGACCAAATTGGTAATTATGGCATAATTGAGGGACCATTTTGGGTATTAACTCTTATCAATATAACACTTTTTACTTTACTACTTTACATCTTTCTATTGTATTCTCATCCGTATACACGTAATATATAGGTTCTATACTTATTATTGCTATCATCACACTTACACAATTAGAAAAAAAAAGAAAAGAAAAGAAAAGAAAGTTGTCAAACCACAAATATCTAAAAAGAAGTGTTTAAAGGAAAATATTACATGTACTCCTATTTCTTACTCTCAACTTTTATTCCCTCTCACAAATTCTTGATGTAGACATATTTCCTGAGACCTATATGATGAAAATAACCTATTTTTGTTTACTATATTATGGAGTACAAGTAATGAAGCAGAATTTGGGAGTACATATAGTAGAACTCGTGTTTAAAATATATAATTGGTCTCCTCCTCTTTAGGAAAAAAATATGTGTAATTGGTATTTGCGCATAATTGACAAACAACTTATGACAAGTATTAAAATTTGTACTCCATGACTATCTCATATTCATTGACTACTTATCCATTGAAAGAAAAGTAATTTTGCAAAATCAATTAAATAATGCATAGTCAATTACATTATTAAGCATGAAAATTAAATATTGGGAACCAATAAATGCATAACTACTCAATTACATAACAAAATAAATGAAGAAAATCACGCTATCTCATTGTAATCAGAAGTAACCATTGAATCAATACTATACATAGTCTCATATGTCAGAGACTCGGACGAATCATAGCATAATCATAATTAAAGTGTTGATGTTTGGCAAACCTAGTTAAAAAGGTAGCTGAAAAGTTATAAGCTAGTAGTTAAAAATTAAAGAGATGTTATGCTTAAAAGTGTTTGATAAAATTAGCTTTTTGATAAGCTAATAAATGTAAAAGGACAAAAAATACATATTCATAAAATTTAAATTAGTTTGTTTACATATTAAAATTTAACATTTTGTTTTAAAAAAATTAACATTTTGAAATAAAACTATTCGCATAATCATGATCTAGCATTTCATAATGAAATATCAATATTGTTGCGAATCTCCTCCATCTAATAATAATAATATTTTCCGTGAAAGTTGCGGGATAAATGAGAAGAGAAGAGGATTTTAATTGGAAAGGGTAAATGATATCATTTCTTTAAAATAATGACAAAGATTGAAAAAAATATTTAAGAAGCTAATAGCTTATTTTGAAATATTTTGAAATGCTATCTAAAGTAGCATTTCTAAATAAACTATTATTTTAAATTACGAGCTTATTTTGAAAATATTACCAAACAGAGATTATAACTTATTAGTAGCTTAAAATAAGGTATAAGCTCTCCTAAATTAACTCTATATATCTAATACAGGCCAAACTTACTTAAAACAAAATTCGAGAACTCATAAATCATGATATCGTTATAATTAAAACTAAAGGTCAAATAATAAAATTCGCTTGTAATTATCCATAGAAAACAGGATTTGTAAGAAAATTAGCACTTTTATCATTTTATGGTCGGTAAATTGGTAATAGTTTAATAATAATTATTTAAATTAATGGTTAAACCCAATCCAAATCATTTTGTAAAGAAGAGGAAAATGAAAATGTGCATTTAAATATCGTATAGTTGTGTGGAGACTCCATCATCCAAGAGTCCAAGTCTCTGGATCACAACACTTTATAGAGAGAGAGAGAGAGAGAGAAAGAGAAAGAGAGTGAGATCAAACGCAGTCTCTCTACTGCGCACCTAATTTACAGTGATTAGAGAGAAGAGACAAAGAAAGAGACTCATGGGAGTGTAAAAAACAAAAGCGAAAACCCAAAAAAAAAAATTGTGAAAAGAAAAGAAAAAGCGATTCCTCAGAACAATAAAGGAAAAGCAGTTGAAGTGAATGCTGCTTTTGTTCAGCTGGGTGGTGGAGGTGGTTGTTATGGTGGAAAATCTACTCGCTTTGGTTCGGTGAATCTGAGCTCGCCGGGGGTAAAATCGCCTTTTTATTCTCTCCGACTCCATGCCCGTCTCCGGCGGTTCTTTGGTCGAGGCTGTCGGCGGCGCTATCAGTAAGCTCGGAGGAGGTATCATCGGTTTCGGCGGCGCGTCTGGCGGCTTCTGGAAGAAGACGGGAGTTCCCGATGCTACTGTAGCTGTCGCCGTCACGGTCTTGGCTGGTCTCGCCCTGGCCACCGCCGTCTTCTACGCTTCTAGGTAAAATACCAGAAAGGGGGGATTTTTTATTTTTATTTTTTAAAATTTTTCGATGGAAGTTTGAGCATTGAAACCCTAGAAATCTGTAGATTAGATAGATATTTTTGAGTAGAGTGAGAAACAGGGATAATAGGAGTAGATGAAATCTCTAAAACGGAGTCAGACTTCGACTTCGAATTCCTCCTCGCCGTCTTCATCTTCGTCGTCATCGTCATCGACGTCGTGGGTCCATTTGAGATCGGTTCTCTTCGTAGTAGCCTCTTCCTCACCGGCTTCCTGTTCTTCTTCTGATCGGTGAGTCTCTCAGCTCTCTCTACCCTCACTTTTAGTTCTCCATTTTCTGCACTAGTTTTGTTGGGGGGCTTTTGATTCATCTCAGGTTTTAGTAAAGTTCAGTGGTTTCACTTCAGATCTTAATCACAGATTCACAGACCCCATTATATTCTGCAATTTCCTTTTTTGTTTTGCCAGCTGCAAAAAGTTGGATTTTTCTTCAATCACATTTACTGAGCAATTCCTAATTTCCTATATTTCAGAGTCATTTCCTTGATAGTCTCTGCTGCTATTGATTCTCATCTCAATTTGTGATGCGAGTTTATTCTTTGTGTTAACCTTTTTATGTTTGATTTAATAGTCAATGTTGGGGCTGTATATGCTTGTATAGTTCTTGAAAGGATGTGCACCCACCTCTCATACACTATGATTATATGTCTGATGGTTGAATCTTTTCAACTGCGTTTTGAGTTCCTGTACTGTGATGGAACCCTTCACTGCTTCATTCAAGAATATCACTGATATGTGATTTGATCCAATTAAGATTCAATTGCGGGCCAAGTGCTCTTTTAGTATTTAATTTAAACTTTGGGTTCTGCAATGGTATTCCTAGTTCTGCTAGAAATTCAATAGACGGATAAAGTGATGTAAGGGTTGATAAATTCAGCAATTTTGGTGTTTTTGGGTTCTTCTCTGGTGGAAACTTCTTCATTGTTTTCAGTTTCTGTTCAAATATCTAAATGTGTTGATTGAATTGTGCGGATATTACTTGTTGCATCAAGCAGTTTTTGCAAGTTATTATTGGCTAGTATGATTGTGTTTATTCTCAGTTGTCAAATATATTTAATCACTGTTATCTTTCATTTCCTCCAGGGGTCATCTCAAATCACCATGGTCAAGGCGAAAAAGAAAACGCATCCTTTCACCCCAGCAGTGGAGAAGCTTTTTCACGCAAGATGGAAGGCTTAGAGCTGGTGGAGTTAAGTTTCTGAAGAAAGTCCGAAGTGGAGTAAGCCTTAGCAACCCTAAGACTTTTAGATCTTATGGTGATCAATGAAACTGGTTTTTGATGATGTTTTCCCGACTTTTGCTATGCAGGGTGTTGATCCCAGTATCAGGGCTGAAGTCTGGCCTTTCCTGCTTGGAGTGTGAGTTTCTTTTGAATTCTTGATAAACATATTTTCTTTCCTCTGATTTGAGAAAGTCCTGTGCCCGTCTTTTATTTACCTTTTGTTTCTATCCACCATTCTGCTGCATTCCTTTGTGTGTCCATCTAATTTTATGTATATACCCATGAACCTGAGTATTCATGATTTTTTTTTTTTCCTTTTGATTTCTATTTTCGATGTTTTTATTTATATCCTTTTTTATCTTCGAGGTAATTGCACCAGGGGAAGAGAGGAGTATATTCATCTTAAGTCCTCTTCCTGATTTGTTATATTGTGGACAAAACCATTTAAATATGTGTTTAAGAACTGTTTCATATATGAGGCATGAAGTTATTGAAGTCATGAACCACCAAAATCTTTGTCTGCCCCTAGTGGGCAACAGAGGATGGTCTTTTAGTGCTGAAGCACGTGTGAATGCCTCATTACTTAACCTTCTAATTCTGTCATTGACAATTGGAATGAACTTAAATGGTTTATTTCTTAATTTCTCCTCTTCAAATTTAATGATCTACCTACCGTTAGTAATTGTGCTGCAGTTGTTGCTTAATTGTCTCTTCTTGATTATTGCTACATAAAATTTAACGGTATTGATGCGATTGACAACCTCTAATGTCCTCGAGTTTGTTTCTTTGGCAGCTATGACTTGAACAGTTCCAAAGAAGAAAGAGATACCGTGAGGAATCAGAAAAGGTACTATTCCAGACTCCATACTGCTTGCTCCCTTGCCCAAAAAGAATAGTGAAACAAAAAATGGAAAGTATTGTTTTTTTTTTATTATTATTTATTTTTAAATTTAATTTACATACGTCTGCCAAGCACCTTGTGCACAGATGGCACCCAGGTTGGACTCCCATATGGGAGGTTGTGAATTCGAGCCTCAGTGGAGGCATTATTGGCTCTTTGGGTTTCAGTAGGTTGAGAAAGTAGTTATGAACAGATACTACATTGTAATAGAGTCAGTAGCCATTCAAAAAAAAAAATTTTAAATTTACATACGTCTTGGTTTGTCATTGAATACAGAAAGGAATATGAGAAGCTGCGTAGGCATTGCCGCCGGCTATTGAAATGCACGGATGAGACTTATAAATTGAGGGGGACTAGTGGAACCGGTGATGGAAACAGTGAAATTCTCACTGAAGGGATGGAGTCTCCAGACTCTGAAGATGCTGTTAGTGCCCGGGAATCCCTTTCTAGTGGGGAAAGAAGCCCGTATAACGATTATTCAGACAATCCTGCTGATGTATTGTTTGATAGAGTTGCTATTTCGAGACGAATCACAGAGCCGAACTATGTCTCTGACTACGAATCATCGGACTCCGACTCCTCTTCTGATCCTGAAGCAAGTCTAACTTTGCCATCCATGGAAAGCATGGAGGAAAATACTACTGAGATGCCCTCTAGGGAGGACACTTCCCCTTCAACGGAGGTCCAGTCACAACTCCGTAATTCAGAAGATTTTGCCACATGGCAACGTATCATTCGCCTTGATGCAATTCGTTCTAATGGAGAGTGGATGACATATTCATCCACTCAGGGTGCCACGGTAACAGATGATAGGGCACGCCGTTGTGCAGAAGCTGTTGGTCTGAAGGACTACGATCACCTGGATCCTAGCAGAATCTTCCATGCCGCTCGCTTAGTAGCCATTCTCGAAGCCTATGCACTTTATGACCCCGAAATCGGGTACTGCCAGGGTATGAGTGATTTACTTTCTCCAATAATCAGTGTTATAACGGAGGACTTTGAAGCTTTCTGGTGCTTTGTTGGTTTCATGAAGAAGGCTCGACACAACTTCAGGCTCGACGAGGTGGGAATCCGGAGGCAACTCAACATTGTTTCTAAAATCATTAAATCCAAGGATTCACATCTTTACAGACACTTGGAGAAGCTCCAGGCAGAGGACTGTTTTTTTGTGTATAGGATGGTGATAGTACTCTTCAGGCGAGAATTGACATTCGACCAAACGCTTTGCTTGTGGGAGGTGATGTGGGCAGACCAGGCCGCGATTAGGGCCGGGATTGGTAAATCTGCTTGGAGCAGGATCAGATTGAGGGCCCCACCAACCGAGGATCTGTTGCTTTATGCAATTGCAGCATCTGTTCTGCAAAGGAGGAAGCAAATCATAGAGAAATATAGTAGCATGGATGAAATTTTGAGGGAGTGCAATAACATGGCAGGTCATCTTGATGTATGGAAGCTTCTGGATGATGCCCATGACCTGGTGGTCACCCTCCATGACAAGATATAGCCACCCAATTCTCCGGTGGCCGCCTGCCACCGCCTCTCCTCTCCGGTGGGCTTCCGATACTCTCTTCTTCTAGGCTGCCACCCCCTCTCCGGTGGGGTTCCAATACTTTCTTCTTCTTCTTCCCTAACTAATTTTCATTGCTTAACTAGTTTGTTGCTGTTTCTTGGAATTTTCTTGATTTTCTGCTGAAGCATTGCTGTAATGGAGTCTGTTTATGTTAATGGTCTCCTGAAGCCTGTGTACCTTTAGATTCATCGGACATTCCTTCAAGAACATCTTATCTTAGGGAATTACAAAAAGCACATCCTACATCATATTTTACCAGTGCAACCATAAACAAATGGTTTTTATATTTTCTTCTTTGTGTTAATCTGTTGTTTGTTGTGATACCATTATGTGTCTGTCTTCAGTCTTCTGGTAAAAATTATTATTTAAATATATTATATTATTGAGATAATAAATTAAATCATCATTTTTATATTTTTGAATGCATTGCAAAATACCCTTTTAACCTATTTAAATCAATAAAAAATGTTTGTGTCGATTGTTATTGTTATTGATCAATCAATCATGTGTTTTACATGTTATATTGTACATGATAGAATGAGACTAGATCCATTTTTTTAGGTGTTGACACTTGACTACTATATACTACTCCGTATATTGAGTAAACGTTCATATGCAATAGACTATTATTTGTATGTAATAATCTACAAATTACAACTGCACTAGATAAATCATATTTCTAAATTACACTAGATAAACTACGTTTGTGTCATAACTCAAATCTTATTCTTAACCTGTTCATGTGCAATAACTCACAAATTACAACTCAAATCTTATTCTTAACCTGTTCATGTGCAATAACTCACAAATTACAACCGTGATAGGATAGACAAATAATTATCTATTAAAATTAGTGTTGTATAGGTAGCCACCTAGGCACCCCTATGTTGAGGTAATATTAGCCCTAGGTGGCTTTTAATCCGCGACTAATTGGCTTACTAGGCGCCAAGTCAACGTTCAACTTAACCGAGTAATTTTTTTGCCTACTCGATTACTTCTCTTGTATATTTCTCCGGCCACGTACTCAACTAACCATCTAATTTATGCAATTGATTAGTTTGGAAGATTATAATAATATAACAACTTCTAGGCCTAAATAAAAAAAAAAAGTAAAAACGATATACTCAAATTACCCTTAGTGCTAAGCACCACAGGTGCCCGACTAGCGCCTCCTGCACTGCAACATTGATTAGAACAAATATCTGTTTCTAACATGCATTACTCTTCAAATTTCAAATATAAGTAAAACACAGTAAAATGTCATATATTAAAAATACACAGAATGGCCGAACTCCAAACACATGACTAGACCAAAACATGGGAAGAAATCCACATTAAACTTTGATAAATTAATGACTGCACTACTGCAGCGACCTGAACATGCAACTGTGAGAGGTTGAGAGTAAACTACTTCTCCTTGGTGTAGTGTCGGACCGCAAACGCCAATCCCAGTATCAAGAGGGGTACGAGGAACTGCAAGATCTTGATCACGAATTCTGGGGTCTTGTCGGGATTGTATGGAGCTTGTGGTGGTGGGACGTAAGTGCGCTTCAATGGAACTGTAGCCTTGTCTATCACCCCAATGAAGTACTTGTCCATCATTTCTCTAGCGGCATCGCTGTGGCCAACATCCTCGAAATCATTGGTGGCATCCTTCCCTGTTCATCAGAGACCAAACTTAGAACCCGCTTCCACCATTACAGAACATTAATGGAAGGATTAAGAATCACAAGATTACCGGTTGCTGAAAGCAAAACCTCATCGCCTCCTGGATGATCTTCCATGAACGGAGTTACATCATAAACCTAAATAAAAACGTTTGAAGTTATATAACCTAACAAAACTATTGGAGAAAGAGGAAAACTCGATGAATATTAACAGCCAAGACACAAGGCGCTCAAGGCGAGAACTCCACACTCCACATCTTAGCAAGGTCCGTTTCAGGTGTGAACCATTGCTATCATGTGAACCTGTGAACCTCCACGCACTGTTGAGATGTGAGATTGGACGACCAAAATCATTACCATGTCAAAATCATTATAAACCACAAGATCGAGCAAGATCAACAGTGCATAACGGTTCACAGGTTCAGATGATAGCATTAGTTCACATTTGAAACTAAACCTATCTTAGCTACCTATAACAAATTAATATAGAGAAGTGAAATTGGAATCCACGAACCATGTCCACAGTTCAAAGAACATCAGCTATTGGGTGAAACCATGCTTAGTTTCAAAACATCATTAAGACTTCAGAAGTAGCATAGTGAAGTAGGAATTAAGTACAAGATTTTAGCTTTCTAATGTGGCTTTGTTAAATTATAACAAGAGAAAATATTTAATGTGCCATCAATGTATAGTCTATAGATGCTATTAAACATTAAATATTTTTCTCTAACAGTAATTGCCTCCTCCTAATAGGGGAGACCATAGGAGAAAATAGGGGAAATCATGCAAATTCAATACATCAGATCCCTTAGAATCATTTTAATATGTACTAGTAGAGTAGAAATTTACTGAAAAACCATTTTTAAACTCAACAACACCTATCTTCCCTTGCTTCACAAAGAAAATCATCAAAATTTTCTACTTCAACTTGAAAATAAAATTTTAAAAAGTTACATGGATATCTATCAAACACCATGAGCTCAGAAGGGTTGAAGCTCAACAAGGCAACAATCATTAGTAAACAAAGTAAGAATCCAATGAAAAGGATCAAAACTTTACAGCCACAGAACATAAAGAATGCCCATCTTTATTGAAATTGGGAAAAATACTCAAAATTCCATCTGAAATCTGTCTAATAAACCTCAAAAACTTGTGAATCAATCCCTGATTCATCTTCAGGCGCAATTACACACTGAAAAAAAAAAAGGGGTGAATAAAGATCTAACCTTTCCATCGATGATTAGCCAGCAATCCTTAGTCTTGTTGTGCTGGGCGACTTCCTCAAAGACATGCACTTTCTGATCCGAACCCATTTCCTATCAAAACCAACCGGAGAAATTGAGGGGAAAAACGTTCAGAACTTTGCACACAAAACACCGGCGAATCAAAATCAAATATACTCGCGATTCAGAGTCAAACAAGAACACGAATCTCTAACTACTGAGAAGGATGATAGATACTCACGAAATGGATTGTTCGAGAAAGTCAATGAAGAGACTGAAGCTTTTTCCTCCGCGGTTCGACCGCTCTCTCTTGAGTACTGGGAGTTGATGAGAGTGTGCCGACCCGATGCATAGCTGTTTATTTATAAGTAAATTTCACTTACCATTTTAGATTCCTTTTTTTTTTTTTAATTTTCAATTTTGGTGTACTGTAGTACTGCCATGACTCATATTTATTTAGAGAAAAAAAAAATGAAGCTATATATATATATATATATATATATATATATATATATATATATTTATAACTTAAATTGAATCCAAATTATTTATTTGTTTTGTTTGAAGATACAATTGGTCTTCCTCGTTTGTGAATGGTTTTTCACCTAATTTGATGTCATAACTGAAGGCGGCAATATAGATGTTCGAATCTACTGAAAACATTAATGAGAAAAATGCCCAGATTGATGAAAGATATGAATTATATCCCTTGTGCGTGCATGAAGACTAAGGCCTGACGTGTGAGCTGATTGCGCGACTCGTAATTTACCTCTATAATGACTCTAGGAGTGGGTCTTGTGAGCTTAGCATTAATCCGTCAAAGCTGTATAAAAAATTTACAACAAGAAGAGAAAATTACAAAATCTATGAAAATTAAAAATAAATTATACACAAGCAATTAAGAATTAAAATTTGTTTCTTGCCAACCACTATATATCGCACATGTACCTATTGATTATCGCCATAATATATCTTCATCTTACTTCTCCCAATCACTTTATCATTAAATTTATAATTGTTTCTTTTTTGCATTGTTCATGTTTTGAATGTTTGTACACTAATCCCACGACAAAATCGTTTCAAACTCTCTGATACAACCCTGAGGTTGTATGGGTTGCTCTTCTTTGAGTCAAGAGCTAAACTTCATGGTTGTGCTTCGAATGACAGCCGAACTCCATTGACTATACTTCGAGCGATAGTCTAACTCCCAAAATGTCTCCAGACATTCATAAATATATTCTTCATTCATATTTTCCAAATACACATATAACTATATATATATATATATACAGGATCATAGAAACCATCCACTACCCCTGTATCCCACTACTTATAACTACCCATTATTCCACTATAAACTAAACCACCACCATTAATAATAATAATAATAATAATAATAATAATATTGCAGCTGGTTGTATCATTTCCATGCCCGTCAAAATCACCTTGTCCTCAAGGTGATGGTACACAATGGTTGATTGTATCATTGCCATGCCCATCAAAGTCACCTTGTCCTCAAGGTGATAATTAATTAGAAATAGCTCCAAAAGCTTGAATAACTCTGCTTCAGTACCCAACGTGATGTACGTAAATTATGGCCACCTAGCTTCAATTCCTCCATTTTATGTTCATGTTGCCTTGCAAGAATCGACCGAAGTTGTAGCAAAACATGCTTTGCTAGGTACTCCAATGTAATTGTGGGATATGCAAGAGAGCACGAGTGATACTGTATTGGTGTGGGATATGCAAGAGAGCACGAGTGATACTGTATTGGTGTGGAAACTGTATGGAACTTGATATCTTCTTGAAGCTGCTATGCAAATCCACGACTCAACAAGTGTTACTCTGTTTATGGTTTTTCTTTCTTTTTTTTTTTTTTTTTTTTTTTCGCAAGCCTGAAAATAATTTTTCCAGGTTGATACTCTCAACAAGAGCATCAATTGATACAACCCTGAGGTTGTATGGGTTGCTCTTCTTTGAGTCAAGAGCCAAACTCCATGGCTGTGCTTCGAGTGACAGCCGAACTCCATTGACTATACTTCGAGCGATAGTCTAACTCCCAAAATATCTCCAGACATTCATAAATATATTCTTCATTCATATTTTCCAAATACACATATAGCTATATATATATACAGGATCATAGAAACCATCCACTACCCCTGTATCCCACTACTTATAACTACCCATTATTCCACTATAAACTAAACCACCACCATTAATAATAATAATAATAATAATAATAATAATAATAATAATAATAATATTATTATTATTATTATTATTATTATTATTATTATTATTATTATTATTATTATTATTATTATTATTATTATTGCAGCTGGTTGTATCACTCTCCTTTTTTTGTTTAATTCTTAATAAAATTTGAAAGGACCTTAGTTTAGATTGATTTATCAATTGTGATGTACATTATGAATGTTTTGTATGATTTATTACATGTAGAATTTTTATTTTCTATTTTTGGTGATAATGAAAACTTGCAACCATTTTTTTTTTTTTTGAGTAAACTTGCAACCATTATTCAAGAATATATACTGAGTAAACTTTGCATTGTGAGCTTAAGTGGCAAAGAATTATAAATAAATAAAAAATATTTGGTGGACTCTCATTTTTTACTCTCGACTTTTACTCTCTTTCACAAGTTCTTCATGTAGACATTTTGCTTGGGACCCACAGGATGAAAATAGCATATTATTATTTATCATGGAGTAAAAGTGAAAAGGTATAATTTTCTTTTTTTGGTCAGACCATGAGGTGTCCTGAGTAGGCCGTAACTGTAAGAGACCAATAGTTATTTGTGGAACCATGTTCACCATGCGCATGGTGAACACGAGATAGATCCATAATTTCTAAGCGGTAGATCCATAATTTCTATATTGTTGATTCATAACATCTATAGTGTAGATTCATAATTTCTATACCGTACTGTAGATCTATAATTTCTAAGCTGTAGATCCATAATTTCTATACTGTAGATTCATAACATCTATAATGTAAATTCATAATTTCTATACCATACTGTAGATCTATAATTTATATACTGTAGATTCATAATTTCTATACCGTATTGTAGATCCATAATTTATATATTGTAAATTCATAATTTATATACCGTATTGTAGATCCATAATTTATATACTTCATAATTTCTATACTGTAGATTATGATTTCTACAGCATAGAAATTATGGATCTACCACTGTGTTCACCATGCGCATGATGAACATGTTCCACAGCATAATTTGCGATAAGAAACATCTTTAAATACGTATTATACTCAGATTGATCCTCATTCATATCGGACCAGTTCAATTAAAGGGTAAAGTACTGATCAAATTGATTTTTCTCTACAAAGAGAGTTCAAACTACGGAACTCTTTTAAATAAATTGAGATTACATATACTATAACTCTAAAAAAAAATCAATTCGAACAATAAAGACCAATAAATTACTCCCATTAAAAATTCAACTAGAAACCTAACTTGTACTTGAAGTTGTTGGGTGGGAAATTGCCACTGAAATTGGGTTTGAAATCCAATCGAAATTTACGCCGCCGTACGTTACACGAGCTTCAGATTGATTGAAACTTCTACACGTGTTTGCACCACCAGCCACCATCTACCTTCCTTTTTTGTCCTTTCCCTCTGAAAATTTTTTTTTGTTAATTTTCTTATTTTGGACTCGATTTTTATACAAAATACGGAGTATATTTTATAATAAAAAAGAAATTATACGGAGTACTATTTTAAAATATGATTACAATTTTAATAATTTTGGCTAATAAGTCATAACACATGTAAAAAAAAAAAATCACATGAAGGCCGACTTCATGCCGTCATAAACAAAGTTATAAACACAAAAATAAATTCTCCATTTAAGCAAAGTTTGGACCACATGCCCCTCCACGTTTAATTATTATTATTTTGTGTGATTATATTAGAAACCCATAACCGCTATTCGACGATTCGATATATAATGTGTCGAGTAAACTTTACAGTTATGTAATAGTCTTATGTAGAACCTTACAAGAATTATGTTCTACATACTCGTTGTTTATCCATATTCAAATCATAGCATTTGTTGGCAAGTGGGAAAAAAAACTAAAAAGGCACACAAACTCATTTATGATGTACAAAATAAACATTTTTACACATTATAACTAAAAATTTAAGAATTTTGTTATTTATTATCTAAATATAAGAATTTTAAAAAAAAAATTAATGTTGAAATTATTATATGTTTTTTTGTCCTTTTTGCATACACCATATATTTACTACGGTGGAACTAATTTAGACTTGATCAGACCTTTTTAAAAAGGTGAGGAACTAATGTTGAACTTTCAACCCTACAATTGCATTTACGGTATGCTTACTAATTGTCCCAAAGTATTAGATTAAAGTTAAAAAATTTGTTAATAGCCATCTGATTTATATGACGAGTGAGCTAAATGTTGAGGTGTAAAATTTTAAATAAATTGTAAATTTATATACTAGTTAATTGGCTCAAGCTGAGGTTGGTCAAAGATTGTCTTAAATATCATAGTATATTCCAATATAATTGACATGAAATTTTAAAAGTTGATATTAAATTATAAATTAAAGTTCTAAAATTTTAAATATTATTATCACATAATATTTATATATAAAAAAAGCATTTTTCTCAAATAAGTCTTAAAATACACAGATATAAAAGGAGTCAATTCCAGGACTCTTTGTTTAGTCCATAGATTTCTTCAGCCCACAGCATCATGGGTTAAACAATTAGTCAAATATTAAAATCATTTTACTCACCATTTGCAAATAAAAATATTCTTTTTACCTACCATAATTTTATTTTATTTTATTTTTTGCTGGAATTTTAGTTGGATTATTATATTTAGAATAGTTCTCCAAACAAGCGAGCTCATTAGAGAAATTTTTATTTTTTAATTAAAAAAAAAAGTAAAAAGAAAACATGTTAATTGCACAATTTTTCATTTTTGAAATTGAAAATGTACCATCCAGTATAGTTTCACTTAACAAATAAAATAATTTAATTTACTATATATCAATTTTTTTATTTTTTATTTTTAATAACGAGAGGGAAATCCACAGTCACTACACGAGATGTGCACTGGGTAAATGTCGTTCATATATAATAGCTTGCAAATTATACATAAAAAGTAAATCGCATTAAGAAGATCATATGCGACAAGTTTGATTGAGAGGGTGTTGATAAAAATTCATAAAAAAGGGTTCTTCTAAATTACTTGTCTTTAATTACTTTGGCTATGATGGTCATAACATACATAACTTTTTTTTTAGTAGAGATACTTACCAACACAATACGACTAATTATGAGAAAAGCTCAACTTTGCAATTTAGAATTATAAGATCTTGCCCGCACGAGCTAAGTTCAATGGTTCAGTAGGGCATTATTTAGAAGAAGATACCATGGTTCGAATCTCGGCGGCAGCAGTATGAGTATTATGTCTAAAGTGGACAGATCCCTTGTGCGCACCGACATTTGGTCCTGTCTGCTGAGCTATTGAGTCACCATGATTTACATCTTTCCAAATACTTTGTCGGGCTCGTTGGGGTTGGGGATTCAACCTCTTACAGGGCGTTTGGTTGGAGGGATTTTAAATTCCCTTCCCACTCAATTCCCACATAATTCCAAAGACCATTAAATTCCGTAGTTTGGTTGGAGGGAATTGCAATTCCATGGAATTGCAATTCCCTCATTTTCACAGGGCGTTTGGTTGGAGGGGGGGAATTATGTGGGAAAGGAATTGTAATTCCATGGGAGTTGAATTACTGGGAATAAAGTGGGAATTTAAATTCCAGTGTTTGGTTGACAGGAATAGAATTACTGGAAATTTCAATTCCAATGTTTGGTATACATGGGAATTGAAAGGGAATAAGTAGTATAAAGTCAAAAATGTCCATTATTGTTGTTAGACATTAATTTTAGGTTAAAAAAGGAATGAGTAATTTTGACTCATCACTATCTTTTTTTCCCAGGAATTAAAATACCAGGGGGGGACATGGGATTTTAATTCCATGAAAATGGGGGAATTGCAATTCCCTCCAACCAAACTACGGAATTTAATGGCTTTTGGAATTAGGTGGGAATTAAGTGGGAAAGGAATTTAAAATCCCTCCAACCAAACACCCTGTCATGGAATTAAAATCCCAGGCCCCCCCCTGGTATTTTAATTCCTGGGAAAAAAAGATAGTGATGAGTCAAAATTACCCCTTCCTTTTTTAACCTAAAATTAATGTCTAACAACAATAATGGACATTTTTGACTTTATACTACTTATTCCCTTTCAATTCCCATGTATACCAAACATTGGAATTGAAATTCCCAGTAATTTTATTCATGTCAACCAAACACTGGAATTTAAATTCCCACTTTATTCCCAGTAATTCAACTCCCATGGAATTACAATTCTTTTCCCACATAATTCCCTCCCTCCAACCAAACGCCCTGTTAGGAGAAGAACTATAAGATCTTACCAACTCATATATATATATATATATATATATATATATATATATATATATATATATATATATAACAAAATCCTCCTATTTCATTTTCCCGCTCAAATTAAGGGTAATTTAGTAATATAAATATTATGAATTAATTAGGAATAAAATTAATTAAAAATATTAATACTTGATTAAGAATATCAATATAATAAATTAATTATGGCAATACCTTAAATAAATAAATACAATTTCCTTTTGAAAAATCTTACAAATTTATAATTCTCATATTTTCACCTATAAATACAATGAGTTGATGACTAAAAAAATTAAAGTCTTCATTTTACATTGCATCACTCTTTTCCCTTGCAGATGACTCTCTCATCACTAATTTAATCATTGTGGTTCAATAGCAGCACAAACTATTGTTTTTAGAGTATGGATTATTTGTTCCATTCAATATTTTTTTAAAATATATTGTGGGTTGTGAGTATTTGATGGTGTTTTTTTTTTATTTATTTTTTATTGTTCTCTTTGTGTTATGCAGGGAGGATTTTAATTTTTATTAATATAATAGATTATCATATGATTAATATTATTAAAGTAAGAAATTTATATATGACAAATTACTACATATAATTATGGTAACATTTATTTAAAATCTAATGAAATTAAAATTTTCTATACTATTAATAAAAATAAAATTATTCTGTGTACAAAAATTGTACATTTAAATATAGTAATACAATTTCTAATATAATATATTCTTTCCTACTTTTTCTAATATAAATTTTATATCAATTTGTTATGTAAGATATCGTATGACATCTATATATTATTTCTCTTCTATTTTTCTTATTCTTTTTATTTATTTTTAATGCCTAATAATTACCACAAATAATTATTAATAATTGTAAATTTATATTAAGCAATTATATTAATAATTAATTATTAAATCAATTATAATTTATTTTGTACTGTAGACGCATTGTTTCTAATAATTTTGATTTAAACTATTTAAGTTTCTATGTTTTTCATATACAAAGCTATAATTGTAAAATTATAATTGTAATACTTTCATAATAATATTGAATAAATATTAACCATATGTTTAGATTTAATTATATATAATATTAAATAATTATATATTTAATCTAATATAGTGATAGTTAATATGGGTAAATCATATATAAGCATAATCTAATATAGAAAATATTTATTACTAACCATATATAACTTAGGAAATAACTAAACTTATTGAAACTTATTTATTTATAATTTCACCTTTAATATAAATATATAATTTTAATATCCGAATTTAATAAGTTTTTTTTTTTTAACTGTGGATCTATATATTTTAAATAATTTTGATTTAATAATGTTATACCTTAATTATAAAAATAAAACCTTATATATATATATATATATATATATATATATATATATATATATATATATATAAACAAAATCTTCCTATTTTATTTTTCTGCTCAAATTTTTGTACTTAATTAATTAAATATTCTATTGATAATACCGTGTACACAAAATATTAATTAGGTAATACCATAATAGCATAATTGGTAATAATATGTATGGTATTTTATAACATAATTGATAATATAATTAATTGGTAATAAACATATTCAGTAAGCTGCACGAATAAACATATAGATTTTATATTTAAAATTTAAAATTTTAAATTTATGTCTTTTGTTTAAATTGAAAGACTTAATGGGTTTACATTCCTTTGAATATTCATTTGTTTTATTCATTTACCCACACTTGCATGTCCATAGGTGAAATTATAGTATTTAAAAGAATATTACAAAAATAATTATTAACTGAGAATAAAAATGACACAGAATTTAGGCCAATTGAAATAGGAAATGATCACTATTAATAATCGACTGAAAATTAAGAATATTTTGAAACTGACTCAAATGCACAAAATGAAATGAATGTTAATAATTGATTAAAAATAAAAATGAAATGAATATTAATACTTGAATATTAATAAATTACTGGAAATATAAATTTTTTATTGAAATTAGGCCAATTAAAAAAGGAAATGAATATTAATACTTGAATATTAATAAATTAATAAATTACTAAAAATATAAAAATTACTGGTATAAAATGTATTAATAAAAATGTAAAATGAAGTTTGTATCTCAACGTTTAACCAAGATGGAAAGAAATATTAATCTCGGTTATATATTTTATAAAATGTAAAGTTAGTGGATATATAAAAAAATTGTTATTAATAATTAACTAATTAATTAATTAAAATGTATTAAAAAGAATAATTGACTGAAAATAAAAATGACATGAAATTTAGGCCAATTGAAATAGGAAATGACTATTAATAATTGATTGAAAATGAAAAATACTTCCAAACTAATTCAGTATATAGAAAGAATATTAATCTCGGTTATATATTTTATAAAATATAAAGTTACTGGAAATATTAAAAAAAATATGTATATATATGTTACTGAAATATAGTTATGTAAAGATATATATATTTAAAAATTGAAAATTAAATAGAATCATTTAGTATCCACAATTTATAAGGAAAATTTTGTAATTAAAGATGGAAAATGTTTTACAATACGAGATGGAAATATAAGGTTTAGCCGATATGGAAAGAATATTAATCGATATGGAAATTAATAATTTTTATACCAAATGTTATTTTATACTAAGAATATAAGGATTGTGTAATTATAAGGTTTAGCCGAGTATGTCAAAAAAAAAAAAAAGTTTAGCCGAGATGGAAAAAATATTAATCTCAGTTATATATTTTATAAAATGTAAAGTTACTGGAAATATTAAAAAAAAATGTTTGTATATATGTTACTGTAATTATAGTTGTGTAAAGATATATATTTACAAATGGAAAATTGAATAGAATCGTTTAGTATCCACAATTTATAAGGAAAATTGTGTAATTAAAGATGGAAATGTTCTTGCAATACGTATGAATTATTCAAAAGAAATTAATTATGACTGATTTTGTAGTACATCTTTATTCAAAATTATAGGACCTCATTACAATACACATATATAAAGATGTAAAATTATGTACAGAATGTGTAAGGAAGATTTTGCTTAAAGATGGAAAACAAATTAGACCAATTGGAAAAGGTAATGAATATTAATAATTCACTCAAAATTAAATATGATCCACATATATAATTCACTGAATACTGATATTTAAAATATCTAAAGTTTCAGCACTTAATGCGTACATCTACACATTGACTATTAATTTTGAGCAATTATTTGATCGAATTCAAGCAATGATAACATTAGAAATTACAATCGATGCAACTCAATTAATCAATTGCATTATATAATATTCGATACAATAATTTATATAATTATATATCAATCCAAATATTCTTAAAATTTTTTAACAAATCTATTCCGTACATCGCACAGTGGCAAATACTAGTTACTAGTAACAAGTCAACACATGAATATCATTTAAATTAGGAAGTTGTTGCCAAGAAACTCATTTTAGCCTTTTACATTGAAATTCACATAATGATGGAAATAAAGAAAGAAGCAAAGAGATGGAAATTAGGGAGAAGAAAGTAGTGGATATGATAAGTCTTCATTCTCATGGAAAAGCCTTAGCTTCGTGTGAAGATCATGCCATGCTTTTTGCCATTAATAAAAGAATGATTTGGGTAGTTAAAATTGGAATTCTACGATCACCAAAAATTTTATTTCAAATTTCAAATCTAAGTAATGAATCATAACCAACTTTTAAATTGCATTAAAAAAAAAAAAAAATTTAAAGCCATGTTTGGTTAATAGCGGATCCGTCAATTTTTTGACGGATTCGTCACTTTTAGGTCAAACCGTCAAAAATCCTGTTTGGTTAACAGCGGTTTGGAGCAGCGATTTGCTTCAAACCGCTGCTTTTGCAAACGCTGCATATTGCAGCGTTCTTTAGCGTTTTGGGGAGAAATAGATTTCTCCCCAAAACACCCCTACTTATAAAAAAAAAAAAAAAAATTAAACTTCCATTTGAGGAGCCATTTCGGCTCCTCACTGTTGCCCGTCGTCCAACTAATGGTTCACTGAAGGGGAGCAGTTGAATGACCAAGCTGCTCCCCTTCCTTTTTTTTTTATTATTATTATTATTATTATTATTATTATTATTATTATTATGTATTCAATTTATTGCATGATGTTATTATATTATTATTATGTATTATGTATACCCTCCTTCTTCTTCTTCTTCTTATTATTATTATTATTATTATTATTATTATTATTATTATTATATGTATACCCTTTTGGTCATTTTATATGTTAACCGCTAATCTAAACAGCTAATTTTGCCAAACATCTTTTTATATAACCGCTGATACAATCCGCTGGTCAAACCTGCTAACACAATCCACTATTTGTTAACCGCTAATACAATCTGCTACCGCTAATCGCTAACCGCTGTTTGCCAAACAAGCCCTAAGTTTGACAATATACAATTCTTACCAAGTACCTTGTGATCAGATGACATGTAGTGACTCTCCCATATGAGAGGTCATGAGATTGAGCATCAATAGAGGCGGTATTGACTACAATGTAATAGAGTCAACACCTTGATTAGGCATTTATTTGAGATCACGTGTTGCTTGAGCACTATCAGCTTAAGTTTTTAAGGAAATGGAGCACATGCTTCAATTCATACTACATTATTTGCTATGGACCTGGTCCAAAATCAACAATTTACCTATTAAATGTGCACAATTTTGTAAAAGGTAAATTATGAACATTAAGTATGTAAATTGTGAACATTCAGTATATAAATTGTGAATTTTTAGTATATAAATTGTGAAGCTTCAATATATAAATGGTGTATTTTGGACCAGGTCACGGTATAACAACTCAATAGAGGGATGACCAACTAAAGGACTTCTCCCCGTTACTATCAAGAAATAAGCACAAAATGCTACAAGTACTCTGTAACCACATCTACATCATAATCATAATAGTATTAAACTAAAAAATGGTGAGTCCCTTTCAAACATGCTGAACCATATTGTCTTCTATCTTTAACTAATGGAGCATTGGCCCCTTTTGGGCTAAATCTCTATCATATTGGGCCTGGCCTAAGCCCTCTAGGGGCATGGGTCCCAATATGGTTTGAATGATATTTTTATTTTAAATAAATATTATGAATTAAATTTGAGAAAAAGACAAAATTAAATCAATGTGACGGTTTGGCCGAGTGGTCTAAGGCGCCAGATTTAGGCTCTGGTCCGAAAGGGCGTGGGTTCAAATCCCACAGCCGTCATTTTTCGAAGCCATTTTCAATTCCCAAACAATTTACAGCTCAGCCCGGCCCGCTAGTGGATGCTCCAGAAAAAATTACGGAGTACGAACTAGAAAAAATACTGCATACTGGCCCAGCCCGCTTTATGCTTGTTTGATTTATAATATAATATTTTTTTAAAAATAATATATATATATATATATATATATATATATATATATATATATATATATATATATATATATATATATAAATATATAATTTTTGTAATTATTAAACACAAGCAATCACTAAAGTGCAGCTATTTTTTTGGTCCCCTTGTTGAGTGATACTATCAAAATATAAAATTAAAAACAGTAAAATAATTCTAATTATTATAATGTAGATTGACGTTTGTGACCGTCAAAAGTATTACAATTTTTCTTATGAGTAATAAATAATTTGTTTATGATTAGTATTATATTTTTCAGTATAGGTATTACATTTTCATATTGATCCGATCTGTCTCACGGACGAGGATCAGTGAGACGGTCTCACACAAATTTTTGCGTATAATGTAACTATTAGATCTCGGTGTAGTATTTATATTATGAACCAAACACTTGGTGATGATTGCGGTGATAATTTATTTCTGTCTTTTTTTTTTTTTTTGAAACCCTTGGTGATGATTGTGATAATAATTTATCTCTTTTTTTTTTTTTTTTTTTTTTTTTTTTTTTTAATGTAGTATCTGTACATAAACTATCCTACTAAGGTTCGAGCTTATGACCTCTCATTTGAAAGAGACTATTTGACTACAAGATGTTTTACTATCTCTGCCTTAGACCTTTAAGAAAAAATGGGGTAAGTCAAAAAATAGAAAAAGGGGTCCCTAAGCATCATCAACAACACAAAGATGTGGCAATCTATGCAGCCAGCCCCTTTCAGGTTTCAATTATTTCTCAGTACACAAGTTGCTACACACAAAAAATGTTACATTTATTATACGGAAAACAAAAACCAGGAAAAAAATGCCATTTTTTTTTTAATATTTATTACTCTTTTGAAATTGAATATGTGACACAGACACAAGTCACACTCTAGTTGTCGCTGTGTGTCCACGTACGCACAACCATCTGTCACATCGAGTTAAATACTTAAATATGTAGTAGGGAGAAGAAGAAGTTTAAGCAAAATATTATATATACTCTTAATTTTTACTCCTTCACACAAAATCTTGATGCAGACACTTGTATTGGGATTCACATAAAAAAAGTAATCAATCAATGTCCGTCACATCAGAGAGTAAAATTTAGATAGTATGATTTGAGAATCTATGTAGCAGAACTCGTCTAAAATAGAGCATGATAAACTATTGAGTAGAAATTAAATAATGCGTATAATCATCAATAGTTGTAATATTAGATATTGATACAAATAGTATTAGAGGAAGGGCAAAAAGGGTAGACTGAAGCTTTCGTTTTATTCTGTTACAACTGCCATCTCCCCTTCTTGTATAAAAGGTGGCAGTTAGCTCTGTTATGAACAACTTTTCTTTCCCAGTCAAAGTACATGCAGTGAATACACTTGATTTCCCTTTTCTTTGCGTTTTCCCTTGCGAAATGGTATCAGAGCGCGCTCGTTACAGCTCTTATGCCGCTGCGCTCGTCAGCGTTGATGAAGCGAATGAATAACACGCTGAGACGCCAGTGAATCAATCGCCGATCAACCAATCGGCAGTTCCTCCAGCTCCAGGAGCGATTCCGTAGCGGAATCCATTTTCTAAAAACCAGAGAACCTACAGTGCGGAAGAGAATCCCCTTCTATTCAACGCCAATGACAATCCAAGCCTGATTCTCGTAAGTCCTCCATTAACAGGCAGTTCTAACTACAATTCATGGTGCATTTCCATGAAAATAGCTCTAGAAGTAAAGAATAAATGGTGTATAATTGATGGAAGTCTGCCAGCGCCGAATATGGAGGATGATCGATATCACATCTGGAGGCGATGCAACCTTATGGTCTGCTCGTGGATCTTCAAGGTGGTACACTCCTCAATCGCATAGAGCATCATGCACTTGGAGAAGGCCATCGATGTATGGGATGATCTGCAGAGAAGATTTGCACAATGCGATGCTCAAAGGATCTCAGCCCTACATATGGAAATCTATAGCTTCAAACAAGGTAGTCTAACTGTCAGTGATTATTACACAAAATGCAGGACGATGTGGGAAGATATGAACGCTATGAGGCCACTTCCCATATGTCAATGTATTCCCGGGTGTTCATGTAATCTTACGGACAAGATCAGGAAGGAACAAGATGTAGACCAAGTGATTCACTTCCTTCAAGGTCTGAATGAAGACTATGATGCTTTAAAGTCTAATATCTTGGTTTTGGATCCTCTGCCAGAAGTCTACAAAATCTATGTTATGGCGGAGAAAGTAGAGAGGCAAATGAACATGGCTAAGCTACTTACAGGAAGCCTTGAAATTAGTCAGGCAAATGCTATTCAAAACACTCAACCTCCTGCAGATGAAGTTGTGGCTGCCTTCAACCCATACAATGGCAAGAAATATATGAATAGCGGAGTCAATAAACCGAAATGCATTTTCTATGGTATGAATGGCCACACCATCGATAAATGCTACAAGAAACACGGCTACCCCCCGGGATGGGTGCCGGGTTACAAAACAAAAGCTAAACAGCAGAGTGCCGCTCCAGTGGTGAATGCTATGGATGATCTTGGAGTCTCTGCAGAACAGTTTCAGAAACTGATGATAGCTATTCAAAATCAGATGGTGCAACCTTCAAGCTCGAACACCACAGCGGCTGTGTCTCTCGTACCACGCTTCGCTTCTGATCAAAATGAAGGCAAGTCTCTTCCCTAGAGTTCTTCTCATATTAACTCTATTTCTCTCTGCAGTTCTTCATGAATCCTAGATTCTGGGGCTACGGATCACATCACCTGTTCTATAGAATCCTTTCATGAGTATTATGCTGTTGAGGGGGATGAGGTTAGCTTACCTACAGGAGAAAGGGTTGCTGTCAAACATAGGGGCAACATACACATTGGAGAAAGTTTGTGGCTAAATGATGCAATGCACATCCCAACTTTCTGCTTTAATATAATATCTGTAAGCAAACTCCTTCAAGATTCAACTTATGACTTGGTTTTCTCATCTGAACAGTGCCTAATCCGGGAACCTCATGGGAGGATGGTTGGTTTAGCTAAACAAGAAAGGGGCCTTTACCTCATAACAGAACCTGCAGTTACAATGAAGACTGGTTCTAGTTTTAGTTCTAAAAATTTGGTAATGCAATGTAATAAGGTTAAGCTTTGGCATCAACGGCTAGGACACTATCCTATGAATAAAATGCATTTGTTGAAAGATCTACCTAGCTTGATTCCCACTAATAAAGCTTGTGATGTTTGCCACTTAGCTAAACACAAACGGTCCCCTTTCCCTTTAAGCACTTCTTCCACTAATGCCTGCTTTGACATAGTTCATGCTGATATATGGTGACCGTTCCCAGTTAATTCCTTGAAGGGTGAACAATATTTCCTAACATTAGTGGACGATTACTCACGGTTCACTTGGCTCCACCTAATGAAGAGAAAATCATAGGTTCGAGATCTAATCAAAAGGTTTCACAACTTTGTGACAACTCAGTTTGGTGTCCTAATCAAGGTAATTCGAAGTGATAATGGACATGAGTTTGAGATGGGAGATTTCTTTGCTGAAAAGGGCATCCTACACCAAAAATCCTGTGTTAATACCCCCCAACAAAACGCAGTAGTTGTAAGAAAACATCAGCACGTCCTCAACGTTGCTAGATCCCTCCAGTTCCAAGCCAAACTCCCAGTAAAATTCTGGGGGCATTGTGTTTTGCATGCTGCCTTCCTGATCAACCGGCTTCCCTCACCATTGCTTGAAGGCTTTAGTCCTTATCACAGGTTATATGGCAAAAATCCGAATCCGGACCTTACGAAGCTCAAAGTCTTTGGGTGTCTCTACTTTGCATCAACCTTGCCACACCAAAGAAATAAGATGGAACCGAGGGGCAGAAAATGTGTGTTCATAGGATTCCCTGCCAATATCAAAGGTTACATACTGTATGATCTATCTGATAATTCTATATTTGTATCTCGTGATGTTGTGTTCTATGAGATGCAGTTCCCGTTCCTAGAACAAACCATGAAGAATGCAGTGCAACCATCTAATCTCTCACTGCCAAACATCCCTCTGAATACATGCTTGGAAATTGAAGAGCAGCCATCCTTTGATGCTTCGAATGGTGATAATCCTTTGATAGATGATGAACAGCCCATACCTGAAACGAACGATAGTGGTTACCACAATTCGGGCAACATACCACAAGCTGAACTCTCCGCCAGCCAGCAGCTGCATGATTCACCAGCCAACACTTCATTGAGTGACATTACCCCCCAGTCACCATATGGCCATGAAACAAGTGACGATCAGGTATGCATTGACATACCCATAGCTCCTCGACAGTCAACCAGAGAAAGACATGTGCCAAACAAGTTGTGCGATTATTATTGTGACTCAGTGGTAACACAGAAATCCCCACACACTCTGTCTCGTGTTATCTCCTATGATGGTCTAGCCCCCCTACATAAAACATTCACCATGGCAGTCACCTCTGTTGCAGAACCTCGAACTTATAATCAAGCCATCCAACTCAAATGTTGGAGAGATGCAATGAAGGCAGAAGTATTGGCACTCCAGGAGAATAACACGTGGGAACTTACAGAGTTACCGGCTGGCAAGATACCCATCGGATGTAAATGGGTATATAAAACCAAACTAAGAGCAGATGGCACTGTCGAAAGACACAAGGCAAGGTTGGTGGCCAAGGGATACACACAACAATTGGGTATAGACTACGTTGAAACCTTTTCTCCGGTAGCTCGATTAACAACCATACATACCTTCCTGGCTGTATCTATTTCAAAAGGATGGAAAATCCATCAAATGGATATAAATAATGTTTTTCTGCATGGTGATCTCAAGGAAGAGGTATATATGGTTCCACCCCCTGGGTTCCAAACAGATAAGCCGAATCAAGTGTATAAATTAAGGAGATCACTCTATGGTCTAAAGCAAGTAAGCCGCCAATGGAATGCCAAACTCACAACTGCTTTATTGAAGGTTAGATTCAAACAATCATGTGAAGACCCTTCTTTGTTCACAAGGGGTACTAGATTAGAATTCATCGCTTCGATGACATTCTAGTAGCAAGCAGCAAGTTGTCTCTCATTCAAGAATTGAAGGACTTAATGCATGCAACTTTTAGTATCAAGGACTTGGGCATTCTTGGTTACTTCCTGGGAATTGAAGCCACAATAAATAGCACTGGCCTGAATCTTTGCCAACAAAAGTATGCACTGGAGATCCTTGAGGATGCAGAGTTCCTACACTGCAAGCCAGTGTCTACACCCATGACACCGGGAGTTCTCTTAACTAGTTCCGATGGCCTACCTCTGTCTGATCCAAGCAGCTATCGGCGGTTAGTCGGAAGACTATTATACTTGACGGCAACTAGACCAGATATCACATTTGTTGTGCATCATCTCAGCCAGTTTGTGAGTGCACCTACTGACAAACATATGATGGCTGCTCACCGCATACTTAGATACATAAAGGGCTCCCCAGGCCAGGGAGTCTTTTACCCAGCCAACAACACACTCAAGCTTCAAGCTTTCTCAGACTCGGACTGGGCATCTTGCTCGGATTCCCGCAGATCAGTTACCGGTTTTTGGGTCTTCTTGGGCTCATCTCTTATCTCATGGCGCTCAAAGAAACAAGCTACCGTCTCTAAGTCTTCTTCCGAAGCAGAATACCGAGCCTCAGCCATGACAACATGCGAGATACAATGGTTGAATTCGCTCCTACAGGATATGCAAGTTTCCATGCCTGAATCCATGGTCATTTTTTGTGACAGTAAATCCGCCATAGAAATAGCTGAGAATCATGTGTTCCACGAGAGAACAAAACACATCGAGATCGACTGTCATGTTGTAAGAGAAAGAATCACCCAGGGCTTGATCAAGCTGCTACCCGTGTCCTCTGTTAACCAAACAACGGATGGTTTTACTAAACCTTTGGTTTCTCATTTGTTCCATCTCTTTGTTTCTAAGCTGGGAGTCCAAGATTTGCACTCTCCAGCTTACGAGGGGTATTAGAGGAATGGCAAAAAGGTTAGACTGAAGCTTTCGTTTTATTCTGTTACAACTGCCATTTCCCCTTCTTGTATAAAAAGTGGCAGTTAGCTCTGTTATGAATAACTTTTATTTCCCAGTCAAAGCACATGCAGTGAATACACTTGATTTCCCTTTTCTTTGCATTTTCCCTTGCGAAAAATAGAGGAAATTATATATATATATATATTCAAGTGTAGTATTTTAAACTCTTATTTATATTAGAATCCTGTTAATATTTTGATCGCTATTAGATGTAACTAGTATTTTCACCCGTGCGATGCACGGAATGGAATTGTTGTAATATATTAAGAATATTTAAATCAATATATAATTATTTAAGAGTTAATTTCACCAGAGGTCGTTTATCTTTCCTGACAATTCCAAATTTAATCCTAAACTATAGTTATTAATTATTACAATTTATTCTATGTTACAACTCTTACGTTAATATTCTTACTATTATTATTAACACTTAATTACTTTTAGATATTGTTATTATATTATTATTATTATTAGTTTCTTTTCAAGTACTGTTAGTATATAATGGTCGTGAGGCACAATAATAATATAACCATAATTAAATATTCTTGTATTGTATTCCAGAGTTAATGCCATTTTTGGTCCAATACTTATTGAGGCATTGACACTTTTCATCCTCCATAATAAAAATTGCCACTTAGTAGACACTGTTATTGGTCGTTGGACAGTTTTGATCCTCCGTCAATGAAGCCGTTTGTTGACCGTGAATTAGAAGGGTTTTTCTGTCTTTTTATGTCTATTCTTCTAATCTTGTTTAGACCAGCGCTGCTGTGACTCCTGTGAGGTGAGATGGCGAGACTTTGTGGCTAAGTAGTAACCTAGTGAGTAGTAGCGAGGTTCTTCTCCGGCGAGTTGTGGGTACGGCGACGAGCATACGAGGCAGTAACTCCTTCCGGCGACGGACCAATAAGGCAGATCTGGCAGTGCAGCAACAGATCCGGCGAGGTTGGGGCCTTCACCGGTTGTTTTTGGTTCCGGCGAAGCAGAGAGGGCAGCAGGTCGGCGAACCCTCCTATGGTAAATAACAGTTGTAGTTGTAGATGGCGTGATGTAGAATTTGCACTTGTAAGTCCTCCCTTCCATATTGACCACAAATATCATTCCCATCTCTCTCTCTCTCTCTCTGACCACAACTACTTGGTGCACAACCTCAAAAACTCTGTTATTCTACCTGAAATTCATTGAAGTTTCAAGCTGAAAATGTGGAATCCGCCGCTCCCCAAAAATCGCATTGTCTGAGGTGTTGGAATGGCCGGTGTTGACTTCCTGGCTGCTGTAGCTTCATTCCCCCACCCGGATGATAAAATTCGGAGCACCAGCTTTGAGGTTCAAGGAGGTGGTAACACTTGCAATGCTTTGATAAAACCCGGATGATAAAATTCGTCTTGGTCTTAATCCAAGGATCATATCTAAGGTTGCTGATGACTCGCATGGCGAAAGAATACTTGATGAGCTTGAAAGGGATGGTGTTGATACATCTTATGGTGGTGTCCAAAGGAGGAAATTCACCATTCACATATGTCATTGTTGACAAAAAAAAAAAAAAAAAAAAAAAAAAAAAAACTCGCACGTGCATTTTCACTCCAGGATATCCACCCATGATATCTGAGGGACTACATACCCAAATCAAAATTGTCTTTAGCGCTTGGAGTAAATATTGTCTACTTAGATGGAAGGATGCATGAGACTGCTTTGATTGTAGTGCAGGAGGCAAAGAGTAGGGGCATACCTATTATAGTTGATGCAGAAAGGTTAAAAGAGGGGTTGGGTGATATTCCTGACTTTGCTAGTTATGTTGTATGCTCGACAAAATTTCCACAGGCATGGACTAACGCCCTTTATATTCCAACTGCACTTGTTTCCATTATCTTGAGATTGATGTCAAATGAAAAATTTGTGATTGTTAGTTGGGTGAAGATGGTTTCTTAATGTTAGAAAGGACTGAAGCGGATAACCTCAGTTTGAAGAAATGGATGTAGCAGTGATCAATGGATGGAGAAATACAAGGATTAGAACATAAAAAGACAGAAAAACCCTTCTAATTCACGGTCAACAAACGGCGTCATTGACGGAGGATCAAAACTGTCAAACGATCAATAACAGTGGCTACTAAGTGGCAATTTTTATTATGGAGGATGAAAAGTGTCAATGCCCCAATAAGTCTAGGACCAAAAATAGCATTAACTCTTGTATTCCGTGAGTCACAATAATAATATAACAATAATTAAATATTGTTCAATTCTATATTCTTCTAGGATTTCTATTACCATCATTAATTATTCACAAATTTATCATAATTAAATAATTTGACCAACTTTCAAAAAAAAAAAAATAATTTGACCAATTATAAAGAAAGATTATTAAATAATGCACGGACAATTGTTTAATTAAAAATTTTAAAAATTCATTAATAAATCATAAGGTTCTCATAGTTTTTTCTTAGAAACTCTTTAATAAAGTATTTTTTTAAGAAATTGGTGGGCCAAACCGCCTACGGCAATTTGCGGTAGATAGATCTCGAGAAAATACGCGATTTCAAAAAAACATTTGTCCAAAACGGACAACAGAGTCAAAAGTTATGCCTTGGCGAACTTTTGACACTTTACAACTTAAAAAAAATAAATAAAAAAATTAAAGGCCGGTTCAGCCGGCGAGGTGGCCGCTGAGGATGCCGATTCCGGTCTTCCTCGCCACGGCCAGCGACACGATTTTTGCAACACTGATATATAAAATAGATATAGATTAGAATAGGAATAGTATTACACTATTTTATAATATTAGAATAGAATTTTAACGCATAATTATTGTAAGAAAGGGAAAGTAGAAATCAATATATTTTATTAGGAAGAGAGATTTTTTAGGAATTGGGCGGGAAGTTAAAATTTCAGGATTTTTTTTTATATATAGTATAGGATTGTATTACACTATTTTATAATATTAGAATAGAATTTTAACGCATAATTATTGTACGAAAGGGAAAGTAGAAATCAATATATTTTATTAGGAAGATAGATTTTTTAGGAATTGGGCGGGAAGTTAAAATTTCAGGATTTTGTTTTTATATATAGTATAGATTGTATTACACTATTTTATAATATTAGAATAGAATTTTAACGCATAATTATTGTACGAAAGGGAAAGTAGAAATCAATATATTTTATTAGGAAGAGAGATTTTTTAGGAATTGGGCGGGAAGTTAAAATTTCAGGATTTTGTTTTTATATATAGTATAGATTGTATTACACTATTTTATAATATTAGAATAGAATTTTAACGCATAATTATTGTACGAAAGGGAAAGTAGAAATCAATATATTTTATTAGGAAGAGAGATTTTTTAGGAATTGGGCGGGAAGTTAAAATTTCAGAATTTTGTTTTTATATATAGTATAGATTGTATTACACTATTTTATAATATTAGAATAGAATTTTAACGCATAATTATTGTACGAAAGGGAAAGTAGAAATCAATATATTTTATTAGGAAGAGAGATTTTTTAGTAATTGTGCGGGAAGTTAAAATTTCAGGATTTTGTTTTTATATATAATATAGATTGTATTACCCTATTTTATAATATTAGAATAGAATTTTAACGCATAATTATTGTACGAAAGGGAAAGTAGAAATCAATATATTTTATTAGGAAGAGAGATTTTTTAGGAATTGGGCGGGAAGTTAAAATTTCAGGATTTTGTTTTTATATATATAGTATAGATTGTATTACACTATTTTATAATATTAGAATAGAATTTTAACGCATAATTATTGTACGAAAGGGAAATTAGAAATCAATATATTTTATTAGGAAGAGAGATTTTTTAGGAATTGGGCGAGAAGTTAAAATTTCATAATTTTGTTTTTATATATAGTATAGATTAATCATCAATATAATGATTCAAAGGTCACACCTGGCCTCACATGGTATGTGTATGTAACGGCTCCATGCGTGGCATATTAAATGCAATTGCAAGTATAGAAAATTATATATGTATAGGTGGGTATTTTAAAGTTTTATTTATATTATAATCCTTCTAATATTCTGAGCATTATCAAATGCAATTAATCATCAAGATAAAGATTCAAAGGTCACACCTCTCATATATAGAAAATTGCACGTATAGAAAATTATGTATAGATATGTATTTTAAAGTCTTATTTATATTATAATCTTTCTAATATTCTGAGCGTTATCAAATGTAATTAATCATCAGGATAAGGATTCAAAGGTCACACCTCTCACGGTATGTGTTTGTAACGACTCATGCGTGAAATATTAAATCTTACTTAATGGTGCCTTGACACTCAAACACGACGTACTAAATGTTATTTAATGATATACCTTATACACATGTCATAGAAATAGAGTTTTTAAGTATGAATCGCGATAATGGACCAAATTTGCTGGATTATAAATATTTGTTAGATGTTAGCTAGATTAGGCAAAATTACGAGTAATATTCCATCAATAATTAAATAAATAAATATTTTATACATTAAAATGCCAAAGTGCATGAATCATGATTGAACCGGTGCATGCACTGTATACCTCAAATGGCAAGAATTAAAGGTCTCATAATACGATTATAGAATCTCAGAATTATTGAGGCAATTTGCATTGGTGAGCAAAGATTCTGCCAGAAATTCTGTTTTCTTTTTTACACAATAAAATGAATTCTACAAGAATTACGTTGACCACTATTTATTTCAACAAAAAGAAACCATACTTTCATAATTCATATAGAAATAGAATAATAAAATTTGAATCTAAACCTAACAAGAAATATATTCACCTTTACAGGGCGTTTGGTTGGAAGGAATTTAAATTTCCTTCTCACCTAATTTCAAATGCCATAAAATTTCTTAATTTGATTGGAAGAAATTGCAATTTTTCTATTTTCATGGAATTAAAATTTCATGTCCCCGAGATTTTAATTTTTGGGATTTTAGGAAGAAACAAGCTATTGATGAGACAAAATTACCCCTCATTTTGTAATCTAGAATTAATACCACAACAACAATGGGCATTTTGGACTTTATACTACTTATTCCCTTTCAATTATCATGTATACCAAACATTGAAATTGAAATTCCCAGTAATTATATTCCTGTAAACCAAACACTGGAATTTAAATTCACACTTTATTCCCACTAATTCATCTTCCATGAAATTGCAGTTTTTCCCACGTAATTCCCCCCTCTAATCAAACGCCATGTTAAAGTATGCTTCAGTGTAATAACATTCAACAAAAAGTGTTTGATGTCAGAATGCATTATGCTTAAAATCAATTATTGATAAGTAGGTAGATATTAATCATTTAATTACATTCGTAAATTACAACGTCACGTCTCGAATCAAGCATAAACTGAACTCGACCAGTCAAGTGGATGTCAACAAAAAAGAAATATATTTTTCGAGTTGAAAGTATAATTTGATGTGATTAACATACATATGATAAGAGATAAGATTAGAATTTACCTAGTCAAATCAGCACGGTTATAAAAGGTACTGAAATAATTGGTGCAAAATTATGCGTGCAGTCAAAATTATTTATTACTCCACGGTAGAAAATAGAATATAAAAAGGTGTTTGTTCAGTCCAGTATAGAAAGAAGGAGGGCAGTAACGTTTCAACTTTCATGGTTGCTCTGCAAAGCAACATCTCGCCGTCGTCCTCATCCTTCCGCTTCATGGGTCTTCTCAAACAACCCGACTCCGACCCGCTCGAGCTCGACGAGAGCGACGTCGTTTGGTCGTCGTCTTCCGCCGACTACTCCTCCGAAAACTTCGCCTACGCCGCCCCTTCTCCTCCGCCGCCGCCCGGCCTCCACCGTCCTCACACCAACTTCAAGCCGTCCACGTCCGGCCTCTCCGCAGCGCTCGCCGGAGACTGCGAGAATCTGGTGCGGCGCAAATCCACCCTCAACCCTTCCTTCTCCGCCGCCGCGGCCTCGGCGGCCAGAGTGATTCCGGCGGTGAATTCCCGTCCCAGCTCCCATGGCGTCGCGAAGTTCCACCAGTCAGCGCCCGTGAACGTGCCGGTGTGGCCGAAGAAGAAGAACACCGCCGGAGAACTGAAGCGGTGCGAGGAAGTGGAAGTGGAAGAGGAAGATGAGGTCGTCGAGGAGGAAGAGGAAATGGTGCCGCCGCACGTGATCGTGGCCAGGTCGCACGTGACGTTCTCCGTCTTCGAAGGCGTTGGACGGACGCTCAAAGGAAGAGACCTGCGGCGTGTTCGCAACGCCGTGTTTCAGAAAACAGGTTTCATTGATTGACACCATTAATGGAAAAGAATTCAGTCTTGTATTCTCCTCTCTGCTAGCTATTGAAGCTGTAATTATTTTCTGTACCTAAATAACTTTGAACAGTTAAAAATTCAGAAAAGTTAGCTAGCTAGTCTCTGGTAATCTGTTTGTGTAGTGATTAAATGGATTGAGATATGAGAATTCAAGTGCCAATTTTCTTGAATCTTTTGATTCTTTAACTTGTGCTCTCTTGAATGGTTGAATTCCTTAATTTTGTATATGAGAGTTTGAAGTTCTTGAACAGCTCAAGCTGATGAGCTCTTGATTGGCAGTGCTAGTTGAGGAAAATATGCTCAGTAGGTTTTAGGGATGTAATTCTTCATTTGTTTAGGGCAATGGATCCTTTAATCATTCATTTGTTTCAGGCAATTCAAACAAGTTTTCTGAGTTGCATATTCAAGATTTATACTGCAAATTAAATAGTAACATTGGCCTTTTAACTTGATTAGCAGTATACCTAGTTCCTTTTGGATTCGAGTTTCAATTGGACTCGAGAGAGCTCTTCCTTTTGGATTCGAGTTTCAATTGGACCCGAGAGAGCTCTTCCTTTTGGATTCGAGTTCCCAACAGAGCTCTTCCTTCTGGATTTGAAGTTTCAATTGGACCCGAGAGAGCTCTCCCGACACCTGCTAAGCAGACTAGACAGTAGACACTGGTATTTTCAGTCAGTAAGCTATAATCCAAATGCTTATTGGATGCAGTTCTTTACTCCATCTTGGTCTAATTTTAGTTCATATAGTTCAGGTCTTTACTGTGCTTACTAATTTGGGAAAAAACCCAAATCTTCTCTGTTAGTATTAGATGTAAAGTTTTTTGAGGATGGAAGTGAAGTTCTGTGTTCATAAAACATGTGAGTTAGTGAATGAGACACCTTAAAGTCTTATAGAAAGAAAGAATGAAAGGGGGGAAAAGCAATAGTTGTTGTTTTAGTGGTAAGAGCACTGCCAGGTGTGGACTGTGGGGATGGAAACTAAGGTGGATGATGACACTCCACCCCCTCCACAGCCCAGACAAAACATCATTTGTCTCTTCTTATTTTCATCGTCACTCTCTGGAACACATCGTTTTCATGTATAATGTCTTGGTCTGGTTGGATTTTTTTCAAACTGTGGAAACCTGTGGTGATTGCAAAATCATTTCTGTTGCTGAAAAGCTTTCGCAAACCACTACTTGACCAGTGGGCTCCAGCATGATGATTGCTTTCCATATTTGAAGGCGAGGATGAAAGATTCTTGCCCTCTTGCCTGATGAACGAGGCAACTAACCGTGCTTTCCACTGAGGTCACTTCTTTCTTATCTTATCATCTAATTCCTTTACTATATGCTTATCCCATTATACCACAACTTTTGATATTTCATTTGTATCAGATAAGTTTTTTTTCGTTTTCTTACTTTTTCATCAACAGGAAAACGGAAAAGGAAGAGTTGGGGAATGTTTCTTGTATTAGTTGCTGCATCAAAGTTAGGTACCTTTGCAGATTTTCTGTTCCTATTTACGCTATTACAAGCATATTGTAAAACTAGAAGGTATCTGTATATGACAGTCTGGAATAGTGATATTGTTGTCGAAATTGCAGAATCTGAGGTGGATTTTCAAGAGGTCTTTGTTGGGAAGAAGCTCATGCAGATTCCAGGCTTGATTTTGGCTAATGCAAGAATTGCTGATGGGAGAATCCATAATCCATCACCACATATCAGGCCTGATGCCACTGCAGGGACCATCAGATCGGCTTTCCTACCGTTAACCTTATGCCATACGTGCACGATCAAGGCTCCAACGCACATGTCAATGGCGAAGGAAGCCCCGACGAGGAAGGGAACCGCCATAGCCATTGGGAGAGGGACCCATTTCCCGACGCTCTCTGGGGCTACGTCTCTCGTCAGGTTGGCAGATACTGCAAAGGCGAAGAAGCCATAACAAAGCTGCAGGCAATGGCGGGGGAGAGCAGAGAAGCCTTCGACGCCTAGGATGGCCATGTTTCTGTATATGAGAGCATAAGGCGCCTTGTACTCCCCGTTCTGGTCCCCTACATCAAAGGCGGTGTAGAAGAGGAAGAACGTGAGAGGAGCCACCACGCAGCCAATTGCAGTCCCGACGCCCTGGCTAACGAGCATCGATCGAGGGGAAGTGAGCGTGAGGTGACCCGTCTTGAAATCGTGCATCAGATCAGAGGACGTCGAAACAATGGATTTTATGAGCCCACACCCGATAAGCCCAGCAACTACTCCATTCTCCTTCCCAGTTAAAGCAGCTAGTGTAAAGAGAGCCACTTTGCCATAATTATACGCCATGTTCATGTCAGTCAAACCAGCCCCGTATGCATTGCAGAAGCTCAAAGATGGCGCGAGAATGTAAGCAACAAGAACATAGTACCACCTCAACGCGGGGAACATGATTGGAATTACTACGATGGAGATAACCGAGAAGAATATGTACCCAACACACGCTACCCACAAGGGAATGCTGCCTCTAATGAACACTTCGTTTCTTTGTAGAGCATCAAGGGGCTCGTTCTCGCCTTCTGGAACTGCTATTATGGCAAACAGGTCAGTTACAGTAGCAAGTAAAGAACCGATTAAACTTGACAAAAGGGTGAAGAGATTTATACGAAGAATTTACTTGTTCTAGAATTCTTCTTGTTCAGGGCAGTGTATATGCTTCTACCAGTGAAAACGAGTATCTTGAGAAAATTGTAGAGACCATCCCCCAGAATCAGAGCAATCGAAACAAAAACCTGTGGGTTATGGCATGCATTAAGTAATAAGTAATAGCAGTTTGTTGAATTTGGAAGATGGAATGTCCTGGCACCGCCAGTTAGGTGGAAGCAATGATGAAGAATCAAAGAATAGAAAATGTATATAAGACTGAAATATATTAGTATTATCTGTGTTTCTAATAAAGAAACATAGTACATATATATATATATATATATATATATATATACAAACACATAACTGTAAGTAACTACCCATAACTGACACTTATTCATAAACAGACACAACCATATACATAAACCTCTAACTCTTTATTTTTCAACACAGTTCACCGAAGGAATTGAAGTATGAAAGTTGAACTACACACCTTGTAACCAGTCAGACTCCTCATGCTGCTTTCGGGTAAAGTTGCAGGGAACCAAGATCCTTTGCGCTCGAGAATCAAGGGCCACATTATCCCCCAAGACAGAACAGCTCCGAGAAGCAAAGACAAATTTACGAGGTGGGAACAAATCATTCCTGCACCTATGTAGGTCATGCTGAAATCGAAGTAAAATCTGCAGAATTCGAATTGTTCAAGGAAGTCAAGATTGAAGCAGATATAGTTACACAACTGATTCATTCTTGTGAAGACGAGAGAACCAGTACATACGATTGCTTCCAAGCTTTCAACCCGAACACTGGGAAGTTTGCAAATCCACACTGGTCTCCCCCAGAGTAAAACCACTGAAAGAAACTCCACAGGAAACTGATCGAGAAGAATTTCACGAACCCATGAACTTGTTTCCTGTAATTGACAGTGTTCGTTTTTATGTTTCAAAACTAGATTCATTTCCATAAAACGACGTTTTCAATAACTTTTATACTTGGCCATCTTATCTCCCTTTGGGGTATGGAACCCATTGATTAGAACAGCAGTTGCAGTTCCACTTGGATAAGGTAGTTTCTTATCTATTATCATGATCTATGCCATACAACAATAAAAAAACATTGAAACAACATTAGCAAAAGTCAAGTAATACATGCTGACATTTAGGCAGAAAACACACACACCTTTCTGAGAGGAACCAAGGCTAATAACCCAACAAAACTAACAACAAAAAGGAAACCAATCATCCAACCAAGTTCAGGTTCCTTGTAACTCCCAGGTACATTTCCTTCTGTATCAATCCCAGCCTGCTCATATGTCTTCTTGTTCAATGCCAGAAGATAAGATCCAAAACCGCCTTAAACAATACTTTAGTTTAATTAAAAACCAATAAGAATTAAACAAAACCCGTCACTAAGAACAGGTGAAAGACGAAAACTTTCTAACCTCCCACAGCAATGCTGTAGCACGCAACTGCACACGTCTGAATAACCGTGTTCTCCTGTCTGGTGAAAGGAGTTGAGACAATATTGGCCTTTTGCAGAGCCTTAGTCCATGTCTGTATGCATACATATGCAAGAAGGGCAGCTGAGACATTGAGATTTGGGACCAGTCCAGTAGTGAGATTGAGCTTCATCACCACCACACTATAAATGCTTCCAATCAATAAGCTCGCGACAATCCCCCGAATGGTTATCTGTTTTGTCCATGGAAGAATACTCTTCACATCCCATGGCTGTTCTGTCACCTGTTCCAAGTCCTCCCCTTGAATCTCCCCTCCTCCTTCCTTGCTTGTGCTCCTCATTCTAGTGATCATAACATGTAAAGATAAAAACTTGTAAAGCTTGGTCAAACTGTTGGTTTAATAACCACAAGATTCCAAGTGCGACTCTCAGTGGAGACAACCTATTTACCTTCTTGATTTGAGTCGTTATAGGCAACTTGTGCTGGTTTACCTATTTGACGGCCAGGCTTATAAGGCGGGATTTACCCAGCGCACACCCTTGGTAGGTGCGGGTTTCAAGTTCGACTCTCAGTAGGAACAACCTATTGACTTTCTTGATTTGAGTCGTTATAGGCAACCTGTGCTAGTTTACCTATTTGACGGCTAGGATTATAAGGCAGGATTTACCCAGTGCGCATCCTTAGTAGGTGCGGGTTTCCCTCGTTACCCAACATGTAAAGATAAAAACTTATACATATGCAAATGCTAAATAACATGTAACATCATGAATCTTACCTGAGAAAAAACTGCAGATTTAGTTAAAGAACAGATAGCTAGCTCCTCTGGTGTGTTGAAGAGTCTCAGCTAACAAATGTGAAACAGGTAGAATTTTATCATTTGACAATATGGTAGTGATAACTGATGATGATTGGAGAAATGGGTAACCAATATCACCATCAAAGACACATTAAAGAAGCATAAAACACCATAAATACCCAACCAAATTTCATCCAGACACAAACTAAAAAAATCTCACAGAGATATTTCCAAATTTCAACAGAGAAGAAGCAGCAGGTTATTGCAGAAAAAAGCCCAATTTTAAAGGATGAAACCATATCTTACTAACCAATAGGGAGTTCTTCAGGTGAAATGAAGTCAAAAGACTCCAAAATTTCCAAACAAAAAGGAACTTTTAGACCAAAAACTTGCTTATAAGAATCTTTCACAGCTGGTGGAAAAGAAATGTTTTTTATCATTCTCCTCCTTCACCCATTTTTCTCTTCTGAATTCCCATTCAAAAAGTGTAAAAAGAACAAACTTTCCTGCTCCTTGTTCAAACATGGCGTTTCTTTCAGGTAATGATCGGATAGATAGATAGATAGGCTTACAGGAAGAGCATTTTGGCATCCGGTGGGTCCAAAAATAGTTATTGTCTTATACACAAAAATTAACAGTTTAAACTTTAAATTAGTATAAATTAGTGGCCGGAGATCACCGTGACGTCGTGGCCACCAAATTAAAGCTCTAGGTAATTATTAATTAATAGTATAAGATGAAACAAGGAACTGTTAATTGCTCAATTAGTAATAAATTATCATAGATGATTTAGGAGATTATTATCATAGATGTCTTTTACAATGTTTCATTGTCATTCAGAAAGAAAAGAAAATATAAAATGATGGGGACCAATGACACTCAACCATGACCTATTACAAGGTATTTTATAAATGTAAGGGCTTAGAACACTGTAGAGTTGCAACTAATCCATGTTGGAAGTGTTTAGGATTGGGAGGTATATTAAGGCTTGTGGTGTCCAAATCCTCTCTATGGTGTTGGAAGTTGGCTTAGAGCCATCACAATAATAGTTTGTGCTTAATTATTTAGGATAACATAATTTATGTGGAGGAAAGAGAAGATTTGAACCGGCCAGTAAAAAGTTGTTTTTTTGTGAATCCCACAAAAGAGACAAAGTGAAAAAGAGAAGTGTAGTCGGATGTGTTAACTCTTTTTTTTTTTTTGCTTTTTATTTTTATCTCTCTTTTTTCCTTCTTCTTTCTCCTTCCTCTCTTCGTAATGGGCACCTTAAAACACTCCCCCCCCCCCCCTCCCCCCCACCCAAAAAAAAAAAAAAAAAAAAAACTCCTATTGCGATTGCCCTTAATGGCCTGATAGGTTAATTATGACATACATTGGTATTGAGGTAATCATAAGAGCATTCATAATAGTAGAGATATTTTGTGATTTTGAGAAATTTTTGTAAGTGTAATTAGGAAAGAGAATAAGGGAGGGGAGAGGAAAATGAAAAAAAAAAACTTATTTTAAAATTATATATATATATATATATATATATATATATATATATATATATATATATATATATATATATATATATATATATATAAATATAAAGGGACTCTCAGGCTCGCCTAACGCGCTATCGGGCGCGTGCAGTAATTTCTACTGAAACGCGCACAGCAGTCTAAGCTCCTCTTATATTTCTTTTTCCTTAAGAAGAGAAATATCTCAATGCTTGCAGGGAGAGCTGCTTCTCTCTCTCTCTCTTGCCTTCTCTCTTCCATATAAACAAACATAACTCAAAAATCGTGAATAAACTCTTAATAATCCTATGATTTTAATGCTCTAAGTGATGATGGCTAAATAGATGCCATGGTATACTAGCTAGGTAAGTTGATTTTCCAACTTTAGAGATTAAGAAGTGCCTAAAAAAGGTTAATAGAGGTAGGTGTGAGCTTCCAACTTGATTAGGGTTTCTTAGACCAGCTTGATTTAAATAAAAATAATAATAAATTGCTCTGTATAGAGTATGTAACTTGTAATCTTATAGTTATTGATTCAATAATTTGACCAACTTAATTGGAGTTGTCTCTTTCATTAATTTTTTAACATATATGTCCTGTTTGGTAACATAGTTAGCTTATCAGCCAATTTTGATTTATTTGATAATTATTAACTTTTCGACTTGGTTAAATAATCAATATGAGTGTTTGATTAATTAACTTTTTGTAACAATTTATTGTTTTAAAATGCTAAAATTTAAAATGCTGCTCAAAATAACTTTTTGAGAAATTTATTTTGCATGTAATCAACTATCATCTAATCGTTAATTTACTAAACACTTTTCTACCATCAGTTAATGCTATCAGCTAGTCAAACTCACTAACCAATAAGCTAACAGCTATTTACCAAACACCTCCCATAATCTTATGATTACCAACTCAACAATCTAATGTTGTTGGCAGATATAGATTTGTATAATTTGCTCTATTTTTACTTTCTACGTAAAAATTTAAAAGAAAAAAATAAATAAAAACCAAAGAAATTATCCGTGTTTGAACTTTTGAAGGTTCGATGAGATAAGCAGTGCAGTGGGTCCAGGTCCTCCAGGAGCTTTGGTAACCAATGAGTGGGCCCCGCTCCCCACGATTTGTGTACCCGCCAGATCCAAAATCTTGATCGGAGTAATGAAAGTGAATCTCAATGCATTAACACCGGAGGAAATGAAACAATCGGAGTACGCCACGTGTCACATTTCATTCCCCCGCTAAATACGCAGGCGTTCCGTTTCCAGCATGTATTTCGTACCTCAGAACTCATACGTACAACGCCTAAGCTGGCTTCTCTGTTCTCACACACTAGGCGGTGTAGCGTGTGCTCTCGTCGTATCTCCGGCTGATCTATCGCCTCACTGACGGAGAGTAGCGGCGTCTTCCACCGGGAAGATCGAGGATGGAGATTTTCTATTACATGGTGTTCGGCTGCTTAGCGGCGGTCGTGGCCATTCTGGAGCTCAGCAAGTCGAGCAAAGATCGTATCAATACTTCTCCGCTATTCAATGCTTTTAAGAACAATTATCTCGTCGTTTACTCGCTTATGATGGGTATGCATGATGCCTTACACCTACTTCTCGTTATTATTACCGTCATTGCTGTACCTTAAGATCGGCGCTTTGATTTGCTCTCCATGTCTGCATTATTGATCCACTTGTGACTTATCGTCAGTAATCTCTAAAAGTATACGCGATTTGTTTATGTGAGTTTGTTGATATGATCTACTGTCTATGTGTGTATTTGTTGTGATGCGATGAAATTATATATGGTGGATCGGTGTGTTTAGAGAACGTGCTTTGGTGGAAGGACCGTAAATCCAGATAACGTGTTTTCATTTATCCATCTAATTCATTTATTTACAATTAGGATGAAGTGAATGAAACCTTTCTCAGTAATGTGTGTGTTCAGAAAATGAGAGTGATGAATTGAGGATTAGGCATCAGTTGATTGATGGTTTGTGATGTTCCCTTGAACTCACTAACTAGAGTGCACTGCTAAAAAGTGTGGTATGGATCACAACACAATGGTTTGGTTTGAATGATACACACATTCTTCTGTTCATCATTGGCTATTTCATCTGCATTATGTGGTTGCTATTATAATTCCATGGTCATATGCTTTGACTGATGATAATGCTATCAGATTTTTGGTGAAAAGATGACTGAACTTTACTGCCTTAATATAGTTTTACACCAGTAGCTACAACCTCCGACCATTTGCTACAGATAAATTAATTAAATTAATTTCTAAATTATTAATCTTTATTTTTTCTAACTTAAAAGTCTTTTATGGCAATAGCCGGTGATTGGTTGCAGGGTCCATATGTGTACTACCTTTACACCACATATGGCTATGGAAAGGGAGAGATTGGACAACTATTTATTGCTGGATTTGGGTCTAGCATGTTGTTTGGCACAATAGTTGGATCTCTTGCTGACAAACAGTGAGATGCCCTTCTTCAAGTTATGTTCTAAACTCTCTCAGAAAGGGAATTCAACTAATGTTTTCTCCTCACTTTTCAGGGGTCGAAAGAGAGCATGCCTGACTTACTGCATTACTTACATTTTGAGCTGCATAACCAAGCATTCACCACAGTACAAAGTCTTGATGTTGGGACGTGTCTTGGGTGGTATTGCCACTTCTCTCCTCTTCTCAGCATTTGAGTCATGGCTTGTAGCAGAACATTTCAAGGTGAGGGGTACTTGAATATAGTGTGTAATCAGGTGAAAAGGAATTTATGCTAAGTTGGTCTGTAGTTATGTGCTTATACATTATTAGTCACTGGATGGATATTCTATGATGTCCTATTAACTCTCTTACCCAAGGGGTGATCTCTAGTGAATTGGAGGAAGCCTACTTTGAGGAGCCTCCTAGAATAAGCTACCATCTAGACTATTCTATAGTTGAGAATTACTTGTAACTTTTTGTGGGAGTCCATTCTATGGTTATCTACTTATCACCAACCACAATTTGGTTAATGTTATGGAAGCTTATATGTGTATTATTGCCGTAATACTTTTGTTTGAATTTGTTGGCAGAGGGGTTTTGATCAGCAATGGCTTTCATTGACTTTCTCCAAGGCAATATTTCTTGGAAATGGTCTTGTTGCCATTCTTTCTGGATTGTTTGGAAATTATCTGGTTGACACATTAAACCTTGGGCCCGTGTCACCCTTTGATGCTGCTTCTTGCTTTCTCACCATTGGAATGGTTATCATATTTTTAACGTGGACTGAGAATTATGGAGATGCTACAGAAAACAAGGACTTACTGACTCAGTTCAAAAATGCAGCCGCAGCCATTGCTTCAGGTAGGTTTACAGATACTGATTGGTTGAACGACTATTATTTTATTTTGTTTCATGGTTGAACAACTATACTGCTTACGCTATTTCTGTAGTTCTGTATTCACTTCACTCTTAAATGTATGCTTTGTATGGATCAGATGAGAAGATTGCATTACTGGGTGCTATACAGTCCCTGTTTGAAGGTTCAATGTATACCTTTGTGTTTCTCTGGACTCCTGCTCTTAGTCCAAATGATGAAGAAATCCCTCACGGCTTTATCTTCGCAACTTTTATGTTGGCATCAATGTTGGGAAGCTCATTTGCATCTCGCCTTATGACCCGCAACTCACTTAAGGTTGAGGTCTATATGCAGGTTGTATTTATTATTGCCTCTGCATCCCTCCTCCTACCAATCGTGACAAGTGTAAGTATCAAAACAATTGTTTTAATTGCATCAAAACCATTTGCATGTTCTAATCTTCTATTTGCAACAGTTCCTCATACCTCCATCAACTGTGAAAGGAGGTGGCATATCATTTGCTGGTTGTATCCTGCTTCTTGGCTTTGCCGCATTTGAGGCGTGTGTGGGGATATTCTGGCCATCCATTATGAAGATGAGATCCCAATACATTCCAGAGGAAGCAAGGAGCACCATTATGAATTTCTTCAGGATTCCTCTAAACATCTTCGTCTGCATTGTCCTCTACAATGTAAGTTATTGGGTCTCATATTGATGGCTTGTTAGTTGTTCTTGTTTCAGGTCATGTTGGTATACACACGTGTTTGAAGATATATTGTGCACTTGAAACTTGGATTACATGTTACTTCCTAAAGATAACTAAACTAATCATTACATCTGACTATTTTCTTAATATCCATTTCAAGGTTGGTGCGTTCCCCATCACAGTTATGTTTGGTATGTGCTCAATCTTCTTGTTTGTGGCATCGATTTTGCAGAGACGTCTCGCAGTCATTTCTGACAAGCCAAGTGCGTACCTTTGTTATATTTTCTGCTTTTTTTTTTTTTTTAATCTCACATTATAGACCTTTCTGATCTGTTAAGGCAGTGGCATTATCGTATTCTTCTTCTCCTGGCCAAGTAAGTGGTTGCTCAATTTTGTTGATTGCAGGGATAGAAAATTGGACAGCATTGAGAGAAAGGGATTCTGAGGCTGATCCTCTCAACGTTCCTTGATACAAAAAAAACTATGGGAAAATGGGTAACAACGTTCTGACCTTGGGCTTGGTTGAAAGTGCAATTATCCAATATTGACACTACCAAACATTCCCTAGTTGGAAGTGGGCAGGAACAAAGAAGTTGCTGCTAATTCGATTTTCTGTTGCGATTTATACCAGAAGAACACATCGGCATCCATCTATTCATTTCTTTAGCTATTATTCCCCTTTTCATAATTCTTTGCTTTTGTTATGTTGCCGCTCCTGGTCTCTGGCTAAGTCTATAATTTTGTACGGTGTTTTACTTACCCTCCCATTTTTTAATCATTTTATCACAACAAATGTACGGAATATTAGTTACTGAACATTCTATCATTCTTTACATTATCACAAATTCTCCCTTGCCATGCTGCTAAGTGATAAGGCATTTAATAAGTAAAAGAGAACATTGTACAGTTTTTTCCACATCCCAACATCACCTACATGGCTACATGTCAAGGAGAGTCTAAACATACCTATATCTAGCTATCCTAAATTGCAGGAAAGCCAAAATCGATGAATAATGCACATCTTTGTGTTGCACAACAAATATAAAGCACATCTCCCGTGCTGTGCAAAGAACATCTCCTCCCTATTTTGTAGAGATAACACACACACTATGTAGTCCAGTAATCTAATGGGGCTTTTAAAAGAGAAAAAGTTTGGGTAAATTACATCCCATCTATGATTGTCCAGTCGGTGCAGACATGTCCTATGTAAAAATACATTTAAGCAATACAAAAGAATACATTGATTGCTCCTCTATTACCTTTCCACCCCTAGCATAAAAGTATACACATATTTCGTTCCTTCTACACAGACCTCCATAAAGAAAAAACCTGTTCAGGAAAATGTTCCTCTATTGAATTCCAAGAATGGGAAGAAGACAAAAATGAAAGAACAAACTCAAAGGTTTTTCATTAACCATCAACTGGAAGCAACGACAATGAGGACTGCATCAAGCTTCCCAGTTTACCCTTCAAACTGGATAAAGTGCTCACTAACAATTCAGAACAATGTGTGTTATCCCAAGAGGACTCAATGCCTGGAAGAATTTGGATCTGTGATTCCAAATACTTTCTAAGACTAGCCCCTGCAATGTTAAGTAAACTTACTGAAGCATTTGTGTGCATGAATTTAGTGACTAGAAGTCCTGCTAGGATCTGCTGCTCTGCACTCACAAGCTCTGATATAAAACATGGAAGCACAAGTTTTGTAAAAACAAGCATGTCTTTTATGTTGTCACCTTCAACAGACCCTCCACTTGCAATCTTAGATGACTGGGACTCCTGGCACTGACGTGAGAGGTTCCCCACCATATAGCAAATGCATGAGAAAACTGTGCCATAAGAAGAATTGGTGATGATAGTTGAGATGACTCCCGATGATAAAACAAGAACTAAAAACTGATGGTCCCTTCTGATTTTATCAGATATGCCTTCATGTTTCAACTTGTGCTCAACCACATCCAAGCACTGCAACTGCACTGCTTTGTAAGGAAATAGAAGCATCAGTTTGAGTGATAGAAAGTAGTCTATGTCAAGTGCAATTTGGCTCAAACTACGAGCACCATCCTCATCTATCAATACTTCATTACTCTTTGCATTGGATTGGTCAATCAATTTCAACATATCCTGGAACTGAGACAGCATTAGTAGTTTTTTGAAGATCTCCATCCAACACACATGCAGGGGATGAATAGAGAAAGAAGCATCATCATCTTTCTTTGGTTCTGGCTGAACAAGATCCTCCTGAAAGCTTTCCCATCCCTCATCCCAGTCATCATTTCCCCAACTATTTCCACCATCAGATACATCACCCGAGTCTGCTTCCACCTTTCCACCAGAGAAGAGACCCTCCCACTCTCTCAAAATATCTAGCAAAGTGTGAACATGGGATATGGATACAGCAGATGAACAAATTTTAACGAAGCATGACACAGCTGCTTCAACAGTCAGAAGATCTTCTGGTGTAACCTCAATGCTTGGTGAGATAGCCGATACCAACTGTGTAGACCTGAGTGCAACCAAAGTGTTCGTGAGACTGCTAGATGCATCTGCTCTGTTTGGAATCCCATCATCGACTGGCTTCTTGCTACTTGCATTTGCACTTTGCATATTCTCCCAGCCTTCCCAAGGAAGAACACTGGCCTGAAACTCAGAAGAAAACCCTTTCATATGTCTAGTAGAGGCTGCAACGAATTGCATGAGTTCCAAAATGTAAACTCGAACATGGCTTGGAAGCTCTATGTTGTCTGAAAATTCAGCCATTCTGTCCCATACTGCCTGCCTTATGCTCTTTAGGGTCACTAAATCACCTTCCAGTCTGCTCAAAGATGACAAAAAGTGATGTAGGCACTGATACTCAAGGGATTGGCTAGCCAACTCTTGTAACATGGTATTCAAGATAATTAGATAGAGCTGTTGAAGATCCTGTGTACCAGTAAAACCTTTGTGCGCATTTGTGATCAATGTTCTTTCACATAGGTTCTGTGTTATTGCCTCAGCAAATACATCTGAAATGGCTTCAAACCCACAGCCAGAGAGTATCATAGCTCTGCAGAAATTATAGATCTCTTCAGCAACATCAGATACAAGACCATAGCTAAGAAGACATAAAACTGTAACCCAACCCTGACTTGGTGAGATTTTTTCTTGGACAACAAGGCTCCGAAAAGTTTTAAGGCATATCACTAGACATTCTGAAACAAACTTCTCAGATGAAGTTTCAAGGAATGCAATTTCCAGCATATCATTCAGAATTCTCAGCCAGATATCCACAAACATGACAAGGCATACCTGCCAGCCTGGATTGCAAAACTCAGGCTTCAAACATTTCACAGCAGGCACTATCACAGTCAAGAATCGCCTTGTTATGTCAATAAAAGAAGGGGTGGAAATGAATTTGAGATACTTTCTGCAAATATCATAGGTCTGCTCAAGCTCAGTCAGAAAGTCATGTATATTTTCAGAGCTTTCAAGATCAGTTTCTGATTTCCCTTTAGTCTCCAAAGCTGTCAGCAAACCCAGTATATGGTGTCCATAGACATCCTGCCATGACAAGAAGCCATCAGGCACTGGATCTTCACAAACATCAAGAAGGTTCTGAACCATCTTGGCCAAAAGATCAACATTATTTTCATTTATGTGTGCACAGACTTCAGTATTGAAGCAATCTAAATTCAAACCTTGCATTCCAGCAATGTTTTTAAAATTTAAGCCCATAATAGAAGACACTCTATTGCATTCTTGTTCAGCAACCTTGTAAAAGCGAGCAAACCAAGTAGAAGTTCTACACACAAAATCTTGCTCCATAATGGGTGGTAGTTCTTTTAGTTCTGTGAACCGTGAGTAGCAGTCAGAGAGTATGCTATACATAAGAGCAAGCCGATCCTTGTCATACCCATTAAGTGAAGGGTAGATAGACCACGAAAAACATTTAACAGTTTCCACAGCACAACCACACAGATCTCCTTTAAATTCTGACACTTCAGCAATTATATCATGAACGCTCCAAGCCTCAGAAAGAAATATGGACTTCAGGTAATGCAGGATCAACTGTAACAGGAGCAAGGCAAAGAAAACAACAGTTAGAGGTTTACTAGTCTTTCTAACATTCAAATTCTAGTGTACAGCATCCAGGGTATGGGAAAACATGCATACCTTGCATCGATCTAAGCCATAGGTGTGTGCCAAATTTGATACATCCTTGAAAATATGTTTCTTCTCCAGTTTTACAGACTCAATTAGTGATAGAATGGCACTCTCCTTGTAGCCTGTGTCTCCAGACAAAAAGCGTGTGGCTTCAACACCAGGAATTATTTGTTCCAAAACCCTTGAATGGTCTGCCAAACGCTTCTGTTCTTCTAATTTCAGTTTCCATGCTTTCCAGAATGTGGATTGTGCTTTGTCTATTCTGTCTCTTTCATCTGAATTCAAAATAATAATAATAATAATAATAATAATAATAATATTAATAATAATAATAATAATAATAATTTTAAAAAATATAAAAAAATACAAACAAAAGAAAAAAAAAAAAGATGTCTGAAGCAACAGAAAACAGAATATTGTACAAAAGAAGGTTGCAGAACTCCTCCAACTTGGAAAATTAAACTGCAGTAGAGAATGCAACAATGCTATTTAGATCATGAGCTTGCCAAATAAAAAAAAATCACCTGACTTGATTGGTTTATTTTTCTGTTGGAAATTCCTTAGAATCAGCTCTCTCCTTTGAGCAGGTTCGTCAGACTTGGCTCCACTGTTGTTTACTAGACCATAAATCATCCCAACATTCATAATGCTAGTTCTTTCACTATAATTCTCCCTAGTTCTCAAGTTTTCTTCAATTATCCCCACTCCATTTAAGGAGTCAACAAGATTTAACAAATAGGAGCACCCTATGATGTCTTCCTCTTCAGTTACAGGAGGTTCCATAATTGACTTAGCTAAAGATGCAACCAAAGTATCCTTTGGAGCAAAACCATTCCTTGCCAACCAGGACAAAATAGCAACTATTGCTTGTGTCCTTACACTGATATATTGCTTCCCAGAAACAGAGCCTGATAGGAATTTCTTACCACTTCCAGCAACTTGACTTAGTTCAAGCAACCAAGGAAGCTGCATAGCAGCAAAGGATAATATTTTTCCATTGTCTCTAAGGATTGATTCAAGACCAACATCACCCTCTAGATGTAAATCTTTTGCCACCTGAACAAGGAAATCTTTTATGTGGTTCAGTTGTGCATCCTGACCAAATAAACTGATATCCTCAACTCTATTGCCACCATGAAGAGGATAGGAAGAATCCTGAACTGAGATTGGTTGAGGCTCTTTTCCTGTCATTATTATTAAAGATTCACACTGGCCTTGAATATCAAGATCCTTCCATCCATGTAGTAGCTCACCAATCGATTCTCCATCACAGTGACTCAAAGCAAAACCTAACAGTCGTTTTCGAGAACTAATATCCATATTATCTAGAGCAGGACCTCTTGCCAGTGCTGCACATAAATCCCATGCAGAGCCATGCCCCTTTTTGGCCAAAATAAGACAAAGATCAAAAGCCAATTGAAGATCCCCAACAACTGCAGCTTCTCTTGCAATAGCTTCTTGCACAGCTGATATGTCATCCTGGGAACTCAGCCCAAGAAGTTTGGCTATATCAATAATTTCATCAACATTCAGATAAGCTCCACTATGACTTGTAATTGCCAACTTGATGATTTCCATTGGATCTTTGATTTGCTTGAATTGCATTGGCAAGAGGTTCACTCCAAGACTTGGAAGTTTAACAGTAACAGCATCGATGATATCAGCCTCAGCAATCACACTTCTATTGTTTGGAAAGATGTTAAGACATTCCTTAGCCTTCCAGATCTGCATGTTTCAACACTTCATCAAAAATTTGGCATTGCACAAGCTATATATTTTTACAACATATAAGCCATAATAAGTTAATAGTTCATGTTACGAAAGTGAAGAGAGAGAGTTTCTAATGTGCCGTCATATATTATATCAAACTCTCATAGGAATAGAAAATACAAAGCCCTATAAATAGGTACTAGAAAATTACGAATAGGAAACAAGTTTCCATATGTCCTACCTACCTAAAACCCTAAACTGCCTAATATATAGAGATTCTATATATCAAATATATATTCCTTAACACTCCCCCTCAAGTTGGAGCATATATTTTAATAATGCCCAACTTGTTACACAAATGAGTGATAACCCAAAATAACTAAATAACTAATAACTCAAGTCCATTTAGGACACTCCTTTGACCGAAGACCGAACAAGCTTGAGATTGGATACTCATACTCCCCCTCCAACGAAAGCTTCGAACGCCACGAATCCCACGAACAATGGGTGAACACAAAGTGACCGAACAAGCTTGAAATTGGATACTCCCCCTGAAACGAAAGCTGTGAACGCCACCAATACCTACGGACAGTTGGGTGAACTCAACGTGGTGGACCGAACAAGCTTAGGATTGAACCCTCCCCTGAACCAGAAGCTTGGACTCCGCCAATACCGCAACTCCGGGTGAACCAAAAGTGGACCGAACAAGCTAAGGACACACAAAGTAAAGAAGACAAACTCCAAACTGGAGGACACAAATTCTTTACTAGGTATTGGTGGCGTTCACAGCTTTCGTAACAGGCGGACAAGCATACCGCTGTGCCTGTGCTGCTGATCGGACTGGACATGCTTTGTTGCATACTCTCTATGGGCAGGCTATGAAACATAATACGCAGTTCTTTGTGGAATATTTTGCTTTGGATTTACTAATGGATAAAGATGGAAGCTGCCAAGGTGTAATTGCTCTAAATATGGAGGATGGTACTTTACATCGCTTCCGTGCTGCTTCTACAATTTTGGCCACAGGGGGATATGGCAGAACGTATTTCTCTGCAACCTCAGCTCATACTTGCACAGGAGATGGGAATGCTATGGTTGCACGTGCTGGGCTTCCTCTCCAGGACCTTGAGTTTGTGCAATTCCATCCAACTGGTATATATGGAGCTGGTTGTCTAATTACTGAAGGGTCTCGTGGTGAAGGTGGGATTCTCAGGAATAGTGAAGGTGAGCGATTTATGGAACGGTATGCACCAACAACCAAGGATCTTGCATCTAGGGATGTTGTTTCAAGGTCTATGACAATGGAAATTCGAGAAGGGCGTGGTGTCGGACCACTAAAGGACCATATCTATCTCCACTTGAACCATTTACCTCCGGAAGTCCTTAAAGAAAGGCTTCCTGGTATCTCTGAAACTGCTGCCATTTTTGCTGGTGTAGATGTCACAAAGGAGCCAATTCCTGTTTTACCTACTGTGCATTATAATATGGGTGGGATTCCAACAAATCACCATGGAGAGGTGGTGACTGTCAAAGGTAATGATCCTGATGCTGTAGTTCCTGGACTAATGGCTGCTGGAGAAGCTGCCTGTGCATCAGTTCATGGTGCTAACAGGCTCGGAGCAAATTCTCTTCTTGACATTGTTGTTTTTGGTCGGGCATGTGCAAACCGGGTTGCAGAAATCCAAAGGCCAGGAGAGAAACAGAAACCTTTGGAGAAGGATGCTGGAAAGAAGACTATTGCATGGTTGGACAAGCTTGAAATTGGATACTCCCCCTGAAACGAAAGCTGTGAACGCCACCAATACCTACGGACAGTTGGGTGAACTCAATGTGGTGGACCGAACAAGCTTAGGATTGAACCCTCCCCTGAACCAGAAGCTTGGACTCCGCCAATACTGCAACTCCGGGTGAACCAAAAGTGGACCGAACAAGCTAAGGACACACAAAGTAAAGAAGACAAACTCCAAACTGGAGGACACAAATTCTTTACTAGCAAAAGGGAAGTATCTTGACTAACAAAAGGGAAGCATGCTCCAATCAACGAGCATAAAAAAAGGAGACAACACCAAAACGAAGGAGAGATAACACCAAACCGAGGCAGCACCAAAACAAGATGGACCAAAACAAGACAACACCAAAACACAAAACGAGACAGCACTAAAACACAAAACAAGACAGCACCAAAACGAGACAAACTGACCGTAGAACAAAAGTCAATGGTCCAAACTAAGTCCAGAACCAAGACAAACAGACTTAGGCGACCCAGGAACAAGTTGACCAAAACATTTTTCAATCGTTGAAGGAGCCTCAAGCGCCGGCGGCACGTGAGGCTCACGCGCTAGTCAAAACGTGACGACAACGAAGCGGAAAAAAAAATTATCGTAAAGGCTCAGATACCATGTTACGAAAGTGAAGAGAGAGAGTTTCTAATGTGCCGTCATATATTATATCAAACTCTCATAGGAATAGAAAATACAAAGCCCTATAAATAGGTACTAGAAAATTACGAATAGGAAACAAGTTTCCATATGTCCTACCTACCTAAAACCCTAAACTGCCTAATATATAGAGATTCTATATATCAAATATATATTCCTTAACAGTTCACAATGACGTTTCTTCATAAAATGACTATAACAGGGTCATGCACAAAAAGAATTCCCAGGACCAAATCTCTTAACTTTGTTAGAGGAAAAAGGAATTCTATTTATTTTTGTGGTTGGTTGCACACTGGGAGAGGGAGGAGGGAGGGGGGGGGGGGGGGGGAGGGGGGGTGTTTGAGGTGGTATGGAGCCATTCCCTCCAAAATTGTATCAAAGAGCTAAAAACGGTTGAACTCATTCCCTCCAAAGCTACATCCTATGTTACTTGCACCTAACTAAAACGGCAATATACGATATACTCCGTAATATATTGCTCCTGTTCAGTGAGCCTGACTTAAAAGCCGCTTGCATTTGCAGATACCAAAACACATATAAAGATACCAACCATGACAAGCCAATACGAGTTATTAATACCATATGGGTTTAATAGATGATTTCCATAGTAAAAAGTATAGCCATAGAATCCACTTACTTCAGAACACGAAAGACTTGATGCTGAGAAGAAATACTCCCGTGCCGCTTGAATGACAAGATTCTCTGCTTTATCAGTTGCCAAAGATACTGAACCAGCACCCCGCAAATAGCTCCTAGCAAGTGAAAATTTTCCTGCTTTCAGCAATCCCCTGCAGAACTCTACCAAGACATATTCCAGGTCTATGAAGGGAAATGCCTTCTCTTGAAGATATTGTAAATCACGCCACATATTTGCCCAATCATTATCTATTTGAACTGGTTGGCGACGAATAAATTTGGATAGTATAAGACGAAGGATCTGCTTTATTCCCTTTCCATCTGAATCTGCTCCAAGGAAAAAGCTTATAGGCTTTGGAACCTGGTAATATGCGAAAAGCCTTCCTGCTTCAACATGACCTTCTGCAAGTCTAAGTCGTTCCTTGAGACGTGCATCATCAAACTCTGTTAAACCATGCATATATTAATCATACAAACCAGCAGATTTCATATGAATTATTTGGCTGACACTATACATTTCACATATTAATTAGAAGAAAAATGTCAAGAAACACATGAACATTGCAGGGAGATTTAGCAAGACAATGAACTTTGAGTTTGCTCCAAACCAACATACAATTTCATCATTAGCCAAACCAAAAACTGATACTCATCCCACCCAGAACAGGAAGGGAAATATACAAAATGGCAAATCTTCTTGCAACTAATGCTTTCTGTGAAAATGAGCATTTCGTATACTGTCACTCAATATTTTCCGTTGATACCCAATAAAGTGTTAAAGAAATACATGTTATAAAAATATGAAACACAAATGGAAGATTCAAACTCTTGTAATCATACTAGCATTCACATGGATGGAAGTTTACCTCCTGTATTTGGAAGTTTAGACAAGATGGAAGCCATAGTACTCCATCTATCTGTAACAGAGCACAGGTATATGCACTGCAAAGCACAATCTACCAGTTCAGCATCATCTATGAAATAACAATTATTATGAATCTCCTTACATCCCTCTTCAATCACAATTAAGCACATCTCTAATTTATTTTGCGAAGCAATATCTTTCAGCCATCTAACCAGAAAAGACTCAGATGAGTTAACTAAAGTGGAGGGTTGCTCCTCATCTCTGGAAACCACAGTCATAGAGTGCAACCTCTTCTTCATGAATGGGATTGCTTTATTATGTAATCTTCGAATAACATTTTCCTCGTTAACCCCAACTAGCATCAACTTGAACCTTTCATAATCAGATAAGTTTTCCCATGTTGCAAGGCTCATTGACAAATTCATCGCGTCTTCATCTTCATTACTATAAATAAGTTCATTTAAGTATGAGATGTCCTCTAAAAATGGTTTCAGCTGATGAATGCCTTTCCGACAAGCAAAGTCAATTAAGGAGATGCAATTATCTAGCTGCCCACTAAAGTTATCAATATCTCTGGCTCTATTTTTATACCATGAAGATAGTTCAGTAATTGAAGGCCATTGATACCCCATAGATTGCTTGATAATTGGTTCAGTTCTGATTTGAATATTGCTCTCATGATTCTCAGGGAGTTTGTTGATAAAAGCAACCATCTCAAAACATTCAACCCAATCTTTTTCCCTTAGAGTAATATTTGGAGGAGGAGAACTCCCAGGAAGTAGCTGTCCATATGTTTGAACTGGAATAGTTTCAGGGATAGCAGATAAGACATCCAACATACAAGAAGTCAAAGAATAAGGATGGCGTTTGAAGAGAAGGTTTAGTGCCCCAATCTTTCCACTTTCTCCAAGTCCAATGGCAGCTTCCTTGATGGACAGATTACAAAATTTCGTGTACTCCTGCACAGAAAACCTGCAGAAGGCTATGTCATTAAGTTCCAAGTCAGTTGGAACAACTTTAGTAAACAGTAATCACTAATGTAATGAAAACACACACTACGAAAAAGAATGATGAAAACCAGATCAGGAGGAAGCAAATGAGAAACAAGGGCATGAAACACTGAAAGAGAATAAAATTTCAACTTCATTTCCTGTGCTCCATCGATTGTATATAAAAGTATGGCATGTATTGCTTTATTTTGCTCGAGGAAAGCTAAGACACCCCCACCCCCCCCCCCCCCCCCACAACCCAACCCCAAAAAAAAAAAAAAAAAAAAAAACATAAAAAAGGGGTGATTTTATCCAACAAATAAGTAAATCTGAATCCATTTCCATTTTCTATTTTGGTTACAGAAAACCAACTCGTTGGAACGCATATCCATTCCCATTTTATATTTAATATGGTTTACAACTTTACATGCATACATAGTCTGAGTACAGAATAAATAGTACAAAAAACTTACTTCCAAGATGTTAGTAAGAAAGGAAGAAAATAAATAAATAAGAAAAAAATAAAAAGTGTTGATGAAAATGATCACCTGCCAGTGTTTATGCCAAGAAATGTCTCTAGCCTGTCCTTGAGATGCAACAATCTGAGCCTTGTCAGACGGAAATCCCAAATCTCATCCTGCTCAATACCCTCAGACTGGGAAAACCGGTACGAGTCTGTTAGGCGGAACCCATGATCAAGTAGAGCCCTTACTGCATCTTCCGTTGGTCCAAATTGATCAACACATTCAGAGAGTACAAAAACTTTATCCTTGATATTTGCAAGCAATGTCCTTATCTCATTTATTCCATGGGAAGAATGCAGCCACTGTGACTTCAGTGCCTCATCTTTATCCAGCCCATGGCGTTCTGCAAATTGGAGAGCAGCCTGGTACTCTTGTTGAGCAATTAGTATGTCATACATTTCTAGAATAGATCGTTCAGAAAAGGAAACCAAGGTCCAACCCAGTTTGGTCCAATCAAATTGGTTATTCATATCAACAGCATCCCGTTCAATGAGATGCACACTTGTAGCACTTTCTTCAGACAAGTCATAGCTCCCCGCAGATGACTTACTCTCTAATAGAAAAAGATTTCCAGCGAGATGCTGTGATCTTTCCAAAAGGGGTAGCAAATATTTAGTATCAGTCTCTAATAACTTAACACCAGCATACATGTCAAACATGGTGATAATACCATTCCGTGCCGCTATGGTAAGAATATCATCAGACCACCAGGCAAAATCCACTATCTTATTCAAGTGTTTCTTTAGCTCACTGTTTATTATATCTGAGTCATGTCCCTCTCCAGGAGTAAATGAGAGAGAATGGTGTTCATTATCAAATTTAAAAGCAACCAAAGATCCTTCCACATCCAGAATAGCAACAGATTTTCCTTGCACCGAAATTCGCACCTTTGGCAGTGCTAATTCATCTACATTTCCTTTTGCTATGAAATTTGAGCCCTCAAATTGAGCAGAAGCCACCAGTTTTAGGTCTAAGTTCCTGTTTTTCTGCCAGAGAGAAACACTGTACAATCCTGTAAAGGAAGAAGTTCCACTGAAGATGATGAGACCATTTTCTTTTAAAACTGGACCAATGTTTTGTTCAAATGATTGATGAAGAAGGGGAAAGAGGATTAATACTACTACCATTAGATGCTGATTGTGTACTACCAGCATAGTTTACTACAGCTAACAAAGACAGTTTTGGATGGTAATCCAGGCAGACAACATGCTGAGGGAACTGCTGCTTCTTCATTGAGTCACTGGTTGAGGCAACTCCAGAGAAAACTGAAGCACTAGGATCTTGACTGATCTCAACATCATGAACTGAACCATCTGAAGTGAACACACTAAATGTACACCTATAAAACAATTTATACAACTAAATACATAAATGAGCTATTAATGAAAGTTAAAATAGCAAGTGATTTTAACAAGTGATAATAAAATAAGTATTCTAGAGAATATATATATATATATATATATATATATATATATATATATATATATATATTATGGAATAAATAAGAATTAAACTTACAAGCATGATGCCTTCACATTAATATCATCTTGCACAATTAAGCCTATTATTGGCGATGAAACTTTTAAGTATCTCTTTGGTATTCTGGTTATTTCTTCACCGTTAGCTCTAATTAGATAAAGCATGTCAGCATCATCAACAACACCAATAACATCATGAGTCTCTGCCCAAACCCCAAACATAAACGTAGCATTGTTTTCACCTATTTCAATGTACAAAATCCTGAGGCAGTAAGTGATCAGTGGCTTGTAAAGGAAATTTACAAGTTAGTTGCAATTTACATTAAAAATTATGTAATCTGATCGCTACTAGCTGAAATGTAAAAAGTATGAATACTAAAGTCAACACGACATCTTTTACTTCCCTCCTCAACCACTTCCACCAGGAGCTTATCTTGTTCCAAGACCTTGAAACCCACCCCCTGCCCCCTTCCCAACCACAACCAATAAAACAAAAACAAGAAAAAGTTTAACTGGGCAACCTGGTTTTGGAAATCTGATCGAAGTAACCAGATTTTGCTAAAAAATGAAAATAAAAATAAAAAACCTAGTAACATATCATGTATGGCTCTTTTAAGTAGAATGCAATATAATTATAGCACTAATCTTATTTTAGACCTTTACATTGATACAGTACAGGTTATGATCCTTACAGGTAAAAATCCCACAAGGTTCCTGGTAGTCATCCTCCTTCCTCAATATTGTTATCTGATTCCTAGAAGCTACAGCGACAAGATCACCCCCAGGGGAAACAAACAGGGATGCACTTTTCCTTAATCTTCTTGGATGCTTGTAGTTGCTCCATTTCTCCTTAAGTTGGGCAATACCTTCAAGTACATTGAGAAAATTGCATAACAGTTTAGCAAAAGAAGAAGCAATCCATCGCATTCTCTTTAATAAGGAATCTATAAAAGCATGTCACGCTCTTATATATGCAACATAAATAACCTATCACATGAATTCACTTAAGCTGCTGAAACGTCCAGAGAATGAAGATCATACTGTCATAAACCTAATAATGTGATTTGCTTCACACATTTGGAGATTATTGAATTTTATTCCAATGCACAAGAGCTCACTTCAAAACCACCAAGTATCATCAAACACAATACGAATCAAATTCAGCAAAAAAAGCTGCCGTTACCTCGCGAAGGGAGCAATCTCGAGAGGAAACTTCCTCTAGAACCTCCGTTCAGCTAAATTAGCAAAAAACAAAGTAAACTCAATCAAAAGACGATGAATAAAATCCAGGATTAAGAGCCAATTCGTGAAGGTGAGGGATGGAAGGCGGACCTGTTGCTGCTGATGTGTGATTGTAGGAGGATAATTGGAAGTGTAAGGCCTGGAAGCGTGACGACGAGTCTCGAAGAGGACTTCTCTCTTTTCTGTTCCCTCCATTTTTGAGTTTTATATACATGCAGCAACCACCATAAACTTAAACCTCTGTTAAATTGTGTTGTCTTCTTCGAGATCTCAGGCCATGGGGTGTGGAAGAAGACGCACGCAAATTTTTGTCGAACATCTACTGTTTAGGCGGAGAGATGAAGAAGATCACTCGGTTCGAGATGCGTAAGATGAACCGGTCTGGATCGAGACTCGACAGAGTGATCCCCCGAGTTAATATCTTTCGGGCTAAATGCTAATGAATACTCCGTATAAAAAAAAGAGTGCCTATTACTACCTTTCTTCCTTTTTTTTTTTCAAACAAAAACAAAATTCATTCATTAATATCATAACAAAGCGAGTTACAAATGAAACCATTCCATACGACCTGCAATAGAGATGGAGTCCCTAGCAAGCAAGTGAGCAACTTCATTCGGAGAACGTTTAGTAAATTTTTTAATATCTAAGATGACAAGGTCAAAGGAAAGGAAGATGTTTGATTCTCGACATCAAGAATTTGGACCGACATCGGATTTAATAATAATGTTGGTAAAGTTATACTATTTTAGCCAAGTTAGTGCCTCGCGGATTGTCAATGCCTCGACTTCTTTGGGGGAGCAGTAGCCAGTTTTGCCCCAGTCATGGCAAGCAACAATTATATTGTGGACCATGGTCCAAAACAGTAGACACTATAGTGTATCTAAACTGCACTGTCTCAAGTATTATTTTTATTATATTATCAAATGAACCTGCAATTGAATTGAAATGAAACTGTAGTTGTGTTGAAATGAAATTGAATAACAATTTCATATATTTGAGTATATATTGTCTAGCGAAATTGTAATTATATCAAAATGATACTGTAATTATGTTGAAATGAAACTATAGTGCATATTTGATGTTTGGACACAATGCATTGTGGACCACAGTATAATTTGCCCATTGCGAGTGACCCAGACTTTTTTTTTTTTTGGAAAGGCCCAAAATTTTCAATGTCCATCTATTATTATTTTGTATTTTATATTGAATGAATATTTTATTTTTGAGACGCAACATAAATGTTTGATATTGAATCTAAACATGTATAGTTGCATACGTATTAAATTAAATAATGTAATTTTTAAAAATACCTCACCTCCTTGTATTTAGAATTTCTTTGATCTTTATTAATGCATTGGGAAAAGTGTCAAATTGTTCCCATAAGTCAAGTGGATAGTGCAATTGGGTCCCTTAAGGGTGTGTTTGGAAACCTGGAAAATGAGTTCTGGAAATCATTTTCCAAGTTTTCAGTGTTTGGATGTGCCTGAAAAATCAAGTCAACGGAAATCATTTTCCGTTGACTTTGGAAAATAGGCTTGTTTTGGAGGAAAATGACTTTCCCTTTTTTTGGGGGGAAGTCATTTTCCAACTTTTACACCAACATCACACCACCACCAACATCATCAACACCATACCACCATCACCACCACTATACCCCCGCCACCATCACACCACCACCAACACCGCAACTACTACCACCACCACCATACCACCGCTACCATCGCTGCCGCCACCACCACCACCACCACCACCACCACCACCATACCACTGTAATCACCGTCGCCGCCACCACTATCACCATACAACCGCCGCCGCCATCACCACCATACCACCGCAACCACCGCCACCATACCACCGCAACCACTGTTGCCGCCACCACCACCACCACCATACCACTACAACCACCGTTGCCGCTACCACCGCTACCACTGCCACCACCACCATACCACCACAACCACCATCGCCGCCACCACTACCACCATACCATCGCCACCGCCATCACCACCATACCACCGCCACCACACCACCACCTTCACACCACCGCAACCACACGACCACTGCCACCACCGTCATACTACCACCACCATCACACCAACACCACTACCGCCGTCGCCGCCACCACCACGACCATACCACCGCAACCACCACCGTCGCCACCACCACCATACCACCGCCACCACACCACCACCGTTATACCACCACCAATTATTATTATTATTATTATTATTATTATTGTTATTGTTATTATTTTTTTATTATTATTATTATTATTATTATTATTATATAACGAATAAAACCACTACCACTACACCACCACCACCACCATAATATTTTTGATATATTATTAGTTTTTTTTTTTTTTGAAAAACTTAGCTATTTTTTATTATATTTAAAATTAATATTATATTATTATATATTATTATACATGTTGTAATATTCTAAATAAAATAATTAAAATGTTTAATTATACAATTCTACTCATTTTCCAGAAAATGAACCAAACACAGAAAAACAGTTTTCCATAATGCAACCAAACACGGGAAAGGAAAATGTTTTCCGGAAAATGACTCATTTTCCAGAAAACATTTTCCAGAAGTCATTTTCCTGCTTTCCAAACGGACCCTAAGTGAAAAAAAAAAAAAAACTCCATTGAAGTCCCCTAAACCTGTAAAATTGTTCAATAAAATCCAATATAACCTGTTTAACAGATTAAATCGATATAGTGTTGACACGTGTCTTTCTTATTTTATTTTGTAAAATAAATACTTTTTATTTATTAAAAATATTATTTTTAATTAATTAATTAATTAATTAAAATAATAATAATACTTTAAAAATTCAAAAAAAAAAAAAAAAAACAACCACCGACTGTCCGCGCTGGACAATCGGTGGATGTCTTCTTTCTTCACGGACAGCCACGACCGTCTAAGGAAGACGGCCAGACGTCTAGGGATGGCAACGGGGCGGGGCGGGGGCGGGGAGTATACTCCCCGTCCCCGTCCCCGCTATCTCATCCCCATCCCCGTCCCCGCTATCTCATCCCCATCCCCGTCCCCGTCCCCATCCCCGGCGGGGAATTGGAAATATTCTCCATCCCCGTCCCCACGGGGAATTAGGCGGGGACGGGGATTCCCCACTCTCCATCAACTTCTAGACAAAATGTTAAATAATTTTAAATTTTAATAATAAAATTTTTAAAATATAAATCATAATTTCAAAAATTAAAATAATATATATATATATATATAGCATACTGCATGTGTATGTAGTACAGTGAAATAATACTACCACTTATATATATAAGTGGCAGTATATGTACACTTATATATACGTAATTAACTATAACAGTACACTTATATATATGTAATTAACTACAACAGTACACTTATACTAACAACTAGTATTTTTTATGCGCGATGCGCACAAAATAAGTGCCCAATATTAATACAATATATTAAAATTTTAAATTTATTTAGATTTTAGATATTTAAATTATTCTAAATAATAATAATAATTTAAATCATTTTTATAAATCTGATATTTATATTTTATGTGATAATTAACATATAACTCAAATATATAATGTGTATATATTATTATTAATGAAGAAGATAAGAAAATATATGGTGGATGCATGTGCATGGTAACAATAGTGGAAAAGATAACAGAAGTTATAATGGCAGGGGTATGTTTGTCCAAAATATTTTAATGTATAACCTTTATAGCATAATGTACAAAAAAAACATAACGGAAAAAACAGACATAAATCAGAGGTATAACTTTCATTCACACTTATTATGTTTTGAGATTTGAGATATTTATATATGTAATATATATATATATATATATATATATATATATATATATATATATATATATATATATATATATATATAAAATTATTCGGGGACGGGGCGGGGCGGGGAGGGGTATCCCCATCCCCGTCCCCGTCCCCAACGGGGAATCACAAATGTTCCCCGTCCCCCGAAAATCTTTCTCATCCCCATCTCTTTCTTTCGGGGCGGGGATCCCGGGGACGGGGCACATTGCCATCCCTACAGACGTCCATGGCGCCTTCCTTAGACGACTGTGAAGAAGGAAGATAGCCACTAGCTGTCTAGTGCAGACAGTTGGTGGTTGTTTTTTTTAAAAAATTTTTAATTATTATTATTATTTTAATTAATTAATTTATAATAAATAATATTTTTTTATTTTTAATAAATAAAAACATTTGTTTTAAAAAATAAAATAAGAAGGACACGTGTCAACACCATATCAATTTAACATGATAAACAAGTCATATTGGACTTAATTGAACAATTTTACCAATTTAGTGGACTTGAATGGAGCTTTTTTCACTTAGGGGACCCAAATGCACTATCCACTTGACTTAAGGGGTCAATTTGACACTTTTCCCTTAATGCATTCGTCCTTATTACTTCAAAAAAAAAAAAAAAAAAAAAAAAAAAAAAAAAAAAAAAAAAAAGGGTAGTCATAGCATAAATTAGATCAAGAGATGTAGAACTATACTATGATTTAAGTATGCAGAGATTAGTATCTCGATCAAAAACATATACTACCTGGTAAAAAAGTCAAAAAAAAAAAGAAGAAAGTAAAACTATTCAATGATATATTCATAATAAATGTTGGCATGGAAATATCACTTCACCAAAGTTTGACATATTGGTGCCACATCACTAATGGACCTGTCTAAAGAGTTGATAACAGCCAAATTATCAATTCCAGACACTAATAAAATTAAATTGACCAAAATTTAAATAGAACAAGATCCTATAAGTACAATACAAGAACTTCAAGGTAATTTGACACGTAACCCTATAATTTTGATGTACAAATTCACACTGCAAGGCATAAGAGAAATGCCCAAGTATTAGAAGCAAAAGAGTTTTTCATAGGGTCAGTGTAAATTTGTAATATCAATCTCTCCACTACCAACAGCTCTTGACAAAATTTGCAGGGTAGTACACAGATAATAGCTGCTGGATTGCTATGCTTCCTCCCCTGTGCAACATATAAGAGAGAGAAAGAACCCAAAACACACAATGAACTGGTAATATGCAAATAAAATAGCATGGCAAGAACATTGGACTGGTACACAGGGAATGCTGTAAAGTTGAAGAAATGAATGGAGAGAATAAAACATAAACAATGGCCATATGGTAATGTCAATTATTGATGAGCCATGAGCCAAAACACCTATCCTTGCAGCACTAGGCAAAATGGTTAAGTAGGATTCTGCTTACATAGACATAATGAGTCCAAATTCCACATGTATCTTATTCCTATGTCACCCAACAAGAGAGAAATTCTGTGGCCATGTACAAGTGCTTCATTTTCAATTTTTCCAGGCCAAGGAATCGCATAATCTCACCGACCAAATCAAAACCACCAACTACATCCCAGTTAGAGTACAGGAGAGCTGACGCCTGGAGTTATAAGGGCAAGATTGCCAGGGGGGATTTCGTATCAGGACTACACGGACTGAAATGTCATTCTTACCCAACGCAATATAAAGTTACTCCCAAGAACGACATAGGGTGTATGAAACTGAAGTAAGCAATTAGAGAAGATAGAACAAGAACAACATAGGGTGTATGAAACTGAAGTAAGCAATTAGAGAAGATAGAACACCAAGCATTTTTCACATTAAACTGAAGTAGAGAGTTAGAGCACTGAAGTAGCAAATGATTTCACATCATTCATGTGCATCATTGGACAAGGTATAGCTAATGACTTGTTATCACGCGATTTTAATAAAATACATCCAAATACGATCATAATCTAAACTCAAAACATTATCGAATTTTTTCCTTACTATGTCCATCTAGGAATGAAATATAACAGTAGCGTTGTCCAGTAGAGACGCCGTGGACAGAAAACAAGGTTGCAAAGGAGGCTAAAACATTTTTAAACACGAATATTTGTTCCTTGAATAACAGATTCCCACTGAATTCGAGCTGGTCTGTCCTAATGAAAGCACCGTGCAGAGTAGCAGTCTAGCATAGATATCGCAAATGAAACTGCAACGCTGGCGTAACGTCTCTCACTATCGTAATATCACAATTCGAGTGGGTCCTACATAGAAGCGTCCGTCCAGAGTTTAGTTTCCAGTACGCAATTCCCATAAGAATAAAGCGTTAGTGTCCGAGAGTCTAGCATATATCACCTGCACGTGCAGAGTTCAACGTCTCCCGCGATGCCCGCCACCTGACCGTGCACCAGGATGGCGAGCAAATTGCAGCCTTAGAGTAACCGAATCACGTTCGAGCTCATCGAAAACATAACCTGCAAGATAGAGTTTTTACCATTTTACGCTGCGGAACAAGTGTCGTTTTATTGTCTAGTCGTGGGAACTGGCATAGCATTGATATGTTCAGTTACGGCTTAATCTGAATCCGAAGAGGTACAAGACGTAAACTTCCACTGCCAAGCATCCTACTGTCACTTGTGCAACAGAAAGTTCACCAAGCTTAGGCAGACTCAATGTCACATGCAGGGAGAAGAATTTCTGCTCACACTTATGTGGAGTTGTTGCGCGGCTTTATCATGAGACGCATGCAATTTGGATCATGTAAGATGAAACATATCTACCAATCAGCAGATAGTGTCTCAAGATTCAAGAATGCATTCATTGGCGTTCTTTTTGGCATATCGGACAGTTAAGAAAAGGATACTTTCCAGGACAAAATATGGAGGCCCAAACAGCTCTAATGCTTGGGTTGAATCACCCAGGGCCAATTTTGTACTGGAAAATGATTTCCATTTCCAGTTGACTAAATGGAAAATTATAAAACATGGTCTTAGAATCTTAGATCATAATTACTTTTCAACTTAAAAAAATATGAAAACTGTCCAAATTTTACCATTTTACTAATATAAAAAACAGCAACACAAATAGACAGTGGCAATGTTGGAGTGTGGTGGTGAGTTTTGCTAATGGTGGACAGAGATGATGGGTGATACGTGATTAGGTGGTGTGGTAGTGGGTAGGGGTGGGTGGTGATGATGAATGGTGGTAGCAGCTGGCGACTGCAATAGTGATGGTGGTTAGCCCAGCAGTGATGTAAGCAGATAGACGTGTGTGGGATGATAATGATACAGAGTGGTGGGTGGAAGAGGGGCCATGAAAATGGTGATGGTTGGCGCAGCGGCAGATGTGGGTGGAAGTGATAGTGGTAAGCAGAAGAGAGCAGCAGTGCGGCACTTGTGGTAGGGAGGTGATTCACGTGTATTTTTCGTCCATATTGAAAAATAGGGGAAAGCATTGCTTAATCGTTGAAGGAAATTTCGAGAGCATCTCTTCAATATTTTCCAACCTCGTCTTTTAAAGTGAAAAACTAGAAGTTGAGTTTTTATTTTCCATTTCAAAAAAAAAAGAATTCCTCTTGAATGTTCTGAAGTTTTTTTTTTCCCCCCACTAAGAATAGGTCACTAATTTTAGAATGTATTTTTACTTGCAATTTATAAAAGAGGTCCATGATTAGACTTCGAAAGCAGGGATTAAAAATTCAAATGTAGATCTGAACCATGGGTGCAAAGTTAAGACCTGCTTTATGAGAGGCTCTAATTGTATAGTGAAAATATTTTTTTTTTATCCAGAGTGCACATAAAGGTATTAAGGTTCACTAAATGTTTACGAGATGTACTCAAACCCCCCACCTTTATTTATCCTATTAACAGCATATTGTGGCTAAAGAGGAAATAAAGCATTCAGTCAGTTTCCACCTAGATCTGTACAGAAATCTTCCATTGAGTCTTAAAACTCCTCAACATGTAGCCTGAACGTATTTACAACATACAAATCCTAAGGAAATTTAGAATATTTTGTGAAGAGAAAGGTGAAAATAACAGGACAACAAATTAAATTACCCGTTGAGTGTTCTATGCTCTAGCAGGCTGATAAATTTTGATTATCAATGGAATAGTCATAGGAAGTTAGCACAAGCTTACATTATATTACAGGCAGTGAATGAAACAAGGAGAACAGAATAACATGCACAGTTTAGACAAGGCAGTTGAATTAATTTCTGGTAAGGACAAGAAAAGGGACAGTAAAATATAATCTTGGCTGCAGAGGCTTCAAAAAAGTCACAAGATACGTATCCCATTCACATCTAATTATTACATACTATGTTAGGACTCTAGTGCTGCATGCAGTTTTAGAATGATCCATGCAAGAGATGCTTCTAATTATATTATTTCTTGTTTTTCTTTTTGATACTTTCAAAACTATAGTTATGAGCTTTAATATGGCATTACATGATAAGAAGCATGAGAAAGGTAACTTCACCTTGTAAGGCATCCATTGCAGTGGCAGCATGGGCTGGGCTTGCAAAGTCAACGAAACAAAAAACCAATGGATCACCATCAGGCTGCACATGTTGATTGAGAAATGAATTCAAGAAAACCACATACTGTGTTGGCAATTAAAAACAAACAATTTGATGAATCCTTACACGTCTTGATTCTTTTGTTACCAGTCGCACTTCTTTATAGCCCACAAAAGGCCGAAATATGTCTGCAAAAATAAGTTAAGGAAGACGTCCAGAACAAAGAAGTTGAAACATAACAGTATGAGGTGGATTGTAAAAGGATACGGGACACTTCCCGTCGAGTGCAATTAGCAGGTAAGCCCTCCACATAGAGTGTGCTTGAAGCATCAGGAGGGAGATGAACTTCAGTTCTCCCACCTCCTACTCCTCCCATTGCCCTGCCTTTTGCACCCACAGGGTCTGATCCACCAATGCCCAAAACACGTGGATCTTCGGTAGGATGTCCAGCCATTCCACCAGTCAGAGGTCTTGCAGATTCACCCCCACCATAAGCAGAAACTTTCTGGCACATTATGTTAGGAATTTCAGACACACATGATCATCAGAAATATGCAGCACACAACAAAGTAGAAAGAGTTGTTTACCGCGCTTTGCAGATAACGGTCATATGATGCTCCAATAGGATCAGTATCTCTGATGACACGATGCACTCCCCCCCTTCCATCATCACGAGCATAATAGCCAGCCAAGTCATGGCTGTTTGCAGGATCTACACAGCATAAGAAAATATAGAGTCCAACTGTATGATCAATTCTGATTCAAACAGAACAAATGAAACACAACATAGAAGCCATGACAGAGAAAAAAAGATGCAATCTTTTATACTCCTCTCTTTGAAAGCCACAGGTAACAAAGGTTCAACTACTAGAACTCTATAGCTGCTCAAGAGAGATTACAATTGAACTAAACTTTGTCTACCCTTTCACGTTACAGGACCATTTTATATCAATTCTATACCCAACAAATAAAAAACTAGCTAAATAAAGCATAATTTCCACTCCATATATTCTACAAATTCCTATAAATTACGGGAAAAATACCCCATAAAACATAAGTAAAAATTCCCCAAAAACCCTACCTGTCTGTCCGAATTACAACAAATTCTGATGTCGGGACAAATACAAAACCTAGGGTCTTTGCAAAAGAACAATTAGATAGAGAATTCGATAGATAGATAGGAAAAGAAGTTAGATACCGTATTCCGAGCGAGGGCGTTTAGCAAGGAGAGACGGAATAGCTGCTGCCGGCGGCGGTTGTTGCCGAACGTCGCCGAATCTCCAGTACGCATCTGCCATTTTCACACCGGAAATTGAAGTCTTTTCGGAGACAAAGACGATCGATTCCAAAGCAGAAACACGGGTATCAGCTGTAGGAAGGAGAGAGCAGAGTAGAAGTTCGATAGAATTCGCAGCAGTCTTGGCTAGTAAAGCGTGCCCCCCTGGTTCACGTCGTTCTTCTGGTCTAACACTTTGCCTCTATTTTTTTTTTTTTACCCCGGCATTTTTATATTAATCCTCTTCATAAATTCTTTTTTATTTTTTTTTATCTTTTAAAAAAATCGCAACCACTACAAATAAAGTATACATGGAGCAACTTAAAATAAATGACTAACTAAATTAATAGAACATACTAATAACTTTTTTGCTTTAAGATCACGAATTCGATTTATACTTCTTAGTACAATTTACATTTATCGTGTGGTGATTTGTAAATTATTACACATTAGTAAATTTATTCATTACATATGAGCTAGTTTATTATATATCATGTGTAATAATTTGTAAATCATAGTAAACCACAATGTATTATGAAGACATAATACAACGGACATGATAACAAATGTATTGGCAACAATTAATTTCGTAATGTTTAAATAGAGAAAATTGTCAAATAGGCCCCTAAACTTTACCCCAAAGGTCAATTAGGCCCCTAAACTTTAAAAAAGTTCAATTAAACACTTAAACATGTCAAATTGGGTCAATGAAACCTAGAAATCTGTAAATGACCTGTTATCGGCGACGGTTTTCGGCCACTGGTGACGAATTCCGACCACCGCGCGACATTTTCCGGCCGTCCGGTCGTCTTCCACGGGAGAAGGCGGCGTCCGGTCGTCTTCTCCAGTGGAAGACGACTGGACGGCTGGAAATGTCGCTGGTGGTCGGAATCCGTCGCGCGGAATTAAAATGACCTGTAATAATAAGTCATTTATCAGTTTTTGAGCTTCATTAACCCAATTTGACATGTTTGAGTGTTTAATTGACTTTTTAAAAAGTTTATGGGCCTAATTGACCTTAGGGTAAAGTTTAGGAGCTTATTTGAGCCTTTTCTCGTTTAAATATGAAAGTCGTGCTTTACTTGCTCAGACACCTCTCTCAATAATTTTTACTATTAAATTCCTCATATTATAATATGTTAAATACTTTTTAAAAACATTATATGACCTTATTTTGTACGTTCATAATACATAGTATAAGTATATTGATTGCTATTAGAAATCATTATCAAAATAACCAAATATTATATATGATAGTGTAAATTCCCTTATAATTCGTGGTGGTTAGGAAATACATAGAGTACTTGTGACTTGTGAGTGTCTTGATTTTCATCCCCTTATGTAGTGTGTATGAAATATGCATTGAGGTATTATAGAGGTTGAGAGGACACATGTCGGACCCTTAACATATCTTACACGTATATTTCATGAGTTGGTTGTTTATATCAGTGTCAGTTGCATGAATATTTATTGTGTCATTGACAAGACGTGTGATGGGACTTGTGGCATCAGTAGGGTGTATTTAGGTCAGTCGCGAGTCGCGACACGTGAATGCCAGGAAGTATGATCAAATTGCTCGTTGCAAGAAAAATTGTGGTTCGAGGAGTTGTTGTGATTGGACTAAGTCGGATACTTTCGGTTCAAGTCGGCCTTTATACATTATACAATATTATCCCCATCGGTATTTATATATATATATATATATATATATATATTGAGTGACACTAAGTACTTGAAGCTAAGTAAAAATTGTCATATGTAAATTGCATTAAAAAATTATATATTACCATTTAATCGAAGATGTGTTAGTAAGAATCAAACTTGTAAGTTTATAATACAATAATTATGTTTTACCACTCGATCACCTTTTCTGGCCTTCATATTTAATTATTTGAGTTTAGAATTGAGGACTTTCATAATAATGAGATGTCATTAAATTAGAATAAAGTAATTTACCCTTTATAATATTTGGAGGTACTTTGTTGAATTAAAGCAAAGTACGAACAATGGAATGGGATTCCTGCACTTTCGTTTTTTTTTTTTTTTTTTTTTTTTTTTTTTTTTTTTGTATGATTGGTTTTACTGGGTCAGGTTATCATTCCACTGCAGTACTTCGATGTTTTTGTTCTTTCAATTTTTTTTTTGTTTTTTTAACATAAAAGGACAAATTGCGTTCTCTTCAACCCCGCGCTTGGGTTTTACGACAAAAATGTGTTGACTTAATACGTTTAGCCAACATTCTACGCCGAAGTGTTATCGTCCAGCACGCTAGCCTTATCTGCTGTTCTTGCCTTCATCTCCGATTTCTTCCTATTCAAAGCTGTAGAATTTCAGGTATCTTCACACACACACTCTCTCTCTAGAGTTTGGCTTTGATTTCTCTGGGTTTTTTCTAGGATTTTGTCTAAAGTTTCGATCTTTATGGTTATTTGTTGTTGGGCTATGCTGAAATTTGATTAATTTGGTTCCGTGAACAGTGGGTGTGTTTGTGTTGGTGTTCTTGTTCCATGGATGAAACAATTGGACCTAGGTTGTACAGCTGCTACAAGTGTAAAAATCATGTTTCTGTTCATGATGATATAATCTCAAAGGACTTCCAGGTTAGCCATTTTTATGTCCTATGTAGCTGCTGGAACATGGGATTTGTTGAAATTGTTGCTATGACAGATCTTCTGCATTCAAGAATTTATGGATTTGTTGATAGGGTGATTGGGTTTTTGCCATTTTATGTCTTTTGTCCTTTCTGGCATTCATTTGTTTGTCTTTTCCAGTTCTATAAAGTGCAAGATCTATAGTAATCTGTGCTGACTGAATGGATTATGAATCTAAACATGTAAGCAGAAATCTCGAAATGCATAGAAAATCTAAAGATTGATAGGTTGTTGAAGTGACCACATTCTTTGGTGAATTCTATACTGTGAAAGTTCATTGTTGGGTTCAGATTTTGGGGAGGAGGAGAAACGGTTTAGTGTTCATTCTTGAATCTTTCTTCCCCGTTTTGGTTGAAACCCACGGTGAGTGAAGAAAGATGGAGAGATGACCGAGTAGTCGAGTACCAACCAGCCACTCTTCATGATTTCATATGATCTTTATCTTCTAATTTGATAATCAGAGATGGCATTATGACATGTATGGTTGATGTGGAAAATGGATTTTCATCATTCATATAATCATTTCCCCCAAACCAAAGAAGTGAAAATTTTCTCTTTCGAAAAGTACTTCCTCTCGAGTCTCGTCCATCCTACTTTAAATTTCATAATTCAATCAAGGTGAAATTGGGATTTCCATATTCTCACCTATCCATCAACACACCTCAAATGAAAACTCGAGAATGATCAATTTGCTTGCTTTAGGAATGTAGGATACTTTTCAGTTCTGTATGCTTGTGTTTATGGTTTTATCGAAAATATATACTGTATACATTCACTGCATTTCTGTTCAGGGAAGGAATGGAAGAGCGTTTCTATTTTCTCACGTGATGAATATTCGAGTTGGGACCAAAGAAGACAGACATCTCACGACTGGTCTTCACACAGTTGCTGATATATTCTGTTCAGATTGCCACGAGTTGTTAGGGTGGAAGTATGAACGAGCATACGAGCCAACGCAGAAGTACAAGGAAGGGAAGTTCATACTCGAGAAGTCAAAAATCGTCAAAGAGAATTGGTAGCGCCATTCCCATCCGCTCGCTCGCTAAGATATTACCACAGATCAGTGCAAGTGTAATTACATATATTATCTTGTGTGCAATCCATATAGAAAACACTAGAAGAAATTGGTTGATATTTGAATTGAACACTTCTTTCATCTGTCATTCCTTCTCTATTATTCCACAATCACTACCTGAGGGTGTGCACGGGGTAAACCTCATCTTGTATCTCACTGTATGTATGTGTGTATGTATATGTACTAGACATCAATCAAGTTTGAGGCATTTCCCTTTATCAGTAGATTTATGCCTTCTGATTTGGATGGCAGTGCAAGAGATGAATCTACTACATTAGTGTTTCTTGGTTCATTAAAGACCAATCTCTTCTTTCTTTGTTTGCCAAGTTTGACAGTCTTTAAGAAGTCATTCAACTATTTACACTAAAAAACTAGCTTGGTTGGCGTGAGTGGCCGTGCACTTTTGTCCCTTAAGAGAGGTCGAGAATTCGAACCCCCTCTTGGACTGGTCCAGTGTGAACAGAGATTAGTCTGAGTATGGTTCGGGCTTAAAAATGCCTCCTACAGTTAGAGTCTGAGGACATCTCGTGGTCTAACCAAAAAAAAAAAAAAAAAAAAAAAAAAACCATCTAATCTAATCTAACTCTATAATAAAGCAAGAAGTTTTGCCAATCATTGTTTCCCGCCCAATGAAAACGACACAGTTTTGGTGGAGTCATGAATATCGAATTAGTTCCTTCTTTATTGTGCGCGTGTAATGGGATTCTCTCTTGGGAATATGCATAGCCGTTCTTATTATTATACAATCCTTGGTAGTTGGTTCCCAAGGAGTTCAATTAATGTAGAACTCTTTGGTATTGTAAACAAGATCATTACTATAAATATCTACAAAGCATAATGAACTGCTACGGCCTACGAGAAAGAATTATATATATTACATACATTACATAGAATATGCAGAGTTGCAATATTCAAATTCACATTAATTGAGATGTGCGATTTCCCAAACATAGAATGCCGGTATCTTTTTTTTTTTTTTGAATCTTCAGTATGTATAAATACCGGGCTTCTTCATGGCAGAACACTTCAGAAAATTCTTACACTTTACAGCCTTTTCGAAAGCCACTTTTGGTGTTTCAACATGCCTTCCATGTTCATTGCTGTCAGAAACATTAAGCCGGAACACCAGGAAAGGGCAATACGAGTGAGAGCAGTTCGTGTGTATGAAGTTCCTGAGAAAAGGGGAGAGGGGCAGGTCAGTAAGAGCATAGAAGTTTTGTTCCATGGTGAAGAGGTAATTTTATCTATTTGCCAATCTGATTTTGTCTACTAATCATGCCATGTTATCTAATAATCTTAGTATGTTTTGCTGTCTATAATCTTCTCATCTAATGGTCTTTCAATTAAGCTACTTTCATGCCATGTTATCTACTCATCCTAAACTGTTTTGCTGTCTAAATTTTTTTTCCTATTGTATTCGCAGGGAGACTACATTCATGCGAGTATTATCAAGAAAGACATTGTAAAGTATAGAGATACAATCAAGGAAGGGAAAGTGTTTGAAATAAAGAACTTCATGGCCTCTACAAACTATTATGTCTACAAGATTACAGAGCATGGTTTCATGCTCAAATTTAACTACATAACACAAGTGAATGAAATACATTCTACTGGCTTTCCTTGCAAAATGTTTAGATTAAAGAGTTTTTTGGCTTTGAAAGATCCTGATGATGTGAATGACAAGGAGCTGATTGGTACTAAATTTACCTTTCCTAACTGCTAATATGTTCTTTATTCTACTTTTAGTAGTTCTTGCTAATATTTTGTTCATTTTGCAGATGTTATTGGAAGGGTAATTGAGATTTACAATCCTGTGGACAAGATTGTAGGGGGGAAGGCCACCAAACTAATCGACTTTCAAATTGAAGACAATGCGTAAGTTTTTTAAAATAAAATTGATTACATTCGAAAATGATGCGCTTTTTTTTTTTTTCATACTTTTGTGTTTTTTTTCTGTTTCTAATCCAGTGATAACACCATGATGTGTACACTCTGAAATGACCATGTTTCTTCCCTGATGCCTTTTTACAATAGTGATTCGAAAGAACCACTGATTGTTGTCATTCAATGCTGTAGGGCCAAAGTTGTGGTGGTGAGTTTCTATACTATTTTCTCTTCTAATCTATAAGTTCAAATACTCTATATTCTATACTGTATATATATCATAATATATATCTTCAAATACATGCATCTATTCTATATATTTTTTTTAGGTGAAGTGAGAATAACCAGTTCCTATGATGCGACGAAGCTGTGGTTTAATGAGGATTGAGAAGAGTTTAAAGAGTTTAAGTCAAAGTAAGTTCATCTTTTAAATTTCTCTCTTTTTTTTTTTTTTTTTTGTATCTTTATTAATGTGTGCTCTACTTTGTACTTCTGATTTTAGTTATGCCATATATTTTTTTTTAACATCTGAATACTGGATTAAAAAAAATACACTGTACTGTGTATATATATTGAAATACCATGTTGTACAGTGTATGCATTTCTTCAACTTTACTCAACTACCAATCAAAAAATAAGATAGATATTTTAAATGTTGTCTACTGTATTGTTGTAGGGTGTTTTAGACACATCTAACCAAGTTTCTAATGTTTTTGAAGCATGAAAGCTCAGGGTACTCCAATGAGGAGTCTCAGTACTGGCACACTGCATTCCAACTCTATAGGCATTAGTGATTTTAATAATGCTGCTGTTATTGTCACTAACTGCCATGATATTAAGAAGGTGAAAGAGGTAATCCACACACTAAGCTAGCAATTCTTTCTTTTATTTGATGTAACTGAATTTGGTAAGTGCAATATATACTTACAAAATTATTTGTATACTATAGGATGGGGACTACTATGTTGCTGCTGAGATTCTTGGGTTAGATTTTGAGGATGGTTGGTACTACCTATCGTGCCTGAAACTTGGATGTAATAAGAAGCTTAAAGAACAGGAAGGGACTCTTTTTTGTACTAAGTGTAAAAAGACTTGTATGATGGATACAGTTAGGTACAAAGTAGTTGTTATTGCTCTTGACAAATCTGGAGATGCTCCAATGTTGCTTTGGGATAGGGAAGTTACAGAGCTTGTGGGTATTCCTGCCTCTATTTTGTATGCAAAATACAAGGAGGTAAATTCTTATAATTTAATGTCTACATTTTTTTTCCTAAACTGTTTATATTATATGTTTTTAATTTTGTTATTTATCACCTATCTAAACAGCTTGATGTTGAAGTGCCCCCTGAATTGGATGCTATAGTTGGAATGAAGATGCTGTTTAAGATCAACTTCAAACTGGCTCAAAAGATGGGCCCCAATTACCCATTCAATGTTGTTAGGGTTGTAAGGGATGAGCACTTGCTTAAGACCTATGCTGACAGGTTTGTGGAGCATGAAGAGCAAGACTTAATGTCAAAGATGATTGAGGAGGAAACTAACACCGATGCAGTTTCTGGAGTAAGAATTATAAACCCTAAAGTCTATGATTTTTTTTTATTGGTTACTAATAGGCTTTTCTGCTTTACTTACTAATAGGAAGATTCTATTGGAGTTGAAGTGAATAGCCCTGCCACTGTCCAGCCCTCGCAAAAGGAAGGAGAAGACAATGCTGAAAACTCTGGGGCTATTAAAAGGTCACTTTTGGATGAGTTTTCATCATCCAAAAGTAGGAAGAAGTTGAATGACTCAGAAATCAAGAGGGAAAAGTTGTAATTGACATTGATGGTTGAAAGTGTTTGTTGTTGGCGGGACATTATCCAGACATTTTTTTTTTTATTTTCCTAAGACTGTGATGTGAAACTTTCTTATTTTCAGTTTTTGGGATGTTTTACAACTTTTATCTAATGTTTTTAGTTATTGCCTAACTGTTTAGTACAATACATTGGTGTATATACTGCTATTAGAACCTGTTTTGCAGTTTTTCTACTTTTCCTTTCAGGTTATTAAGAGTAAGGATGAAAGGTGTCCAAGTTTAGCAAGGATGCCAAGTGGCCAAGGTTTTAGAAGGCAGACAGGATGGAAATAGTTTGGCAAGCAACTTAGACTTTGTAGTTGTGTTTTTTTATATGTTCAATTACATGTTAGAGTTTGTAGGTAATATTCCAATTCTAAGACTTTATATCTAAATATATTGTGTCTAAAAAATTGAGTTAGTTCCAATTAGGAGTGTGCATTCGGACGGTTCGGACGGATCGGGTGAGAGATAGGTGCATCCGATCGGATTTCGGTTTTGTATTTTGACTACCCTATCCGTTTAAAAATGTTGACTTATCCGGTCGGTTATATCCTAGTTCGGGTTTGGTCGGGTCGGTCGGATATCCGAAATTATTTCGGATATTAACAATTGTTGAAATCAAATCAAAAATTCATAAATTAAAATCAAAAGCAAAATAATAAGTAACTGAAAGTTTGAAATACTGAATAATACTGAATAAATAAGTAATAATTAATAGAATGATAGTGTAATAGACTAATACCAGTAATACTAAGTTACTAAGTTACTAAGTTAGTAATTAGTATTACTAAGTAGTCTATTAACTAACATTAAGAGTCTTAACTCTTAAGTGGCTAAGAGTCTAAGAGACTAAGACTCCAAAAAAACTACAGAAGTACATACATACTAGCTTGTATACTACTTACTACATACAAATTTACATAACTGTTTAAACTTTAAACCGAAGCCCCACAAAAACAAATTCACCCAAAATCAGCAACTCAGCATTCAGCAACTCCTAGACTTTTAGAATTCAGACAATTAGAGTAGTTATTCTTCTTCCTGTGAATTGTGGCAAGTTAGTGTAGATAATTAGTACACAAGCAAGTAAACAAGTAAAGCAACTAAGCAAGCATTAGAAAATGAAAAACAGAGAAGGGATTATATAAATATTGGCTCAGTAAGCATATTTTACATATCATTTGGATTAAGGGCCTATTGCTTCAATATACCTTAAGTATAGAGCAACTGACCAACTTAATCCTTTCCTTTTCAGATTGAAGGTGGAAGTTTCATCATTGCCAAACTTGCCAACTTAAAGTGAACAAACAGAATAAAAGAGTCCATACATTACCAAATGCCCAAGGTACATGAGGCAGCAACTTAGTACAAGTTACCAGGCCTTCATACTTACAGAGTTACAGAGTCTGAGACTTACAGATGTCCAGTGGGCTCAAAAAATAGCAAGTGAGATTAGATTGCAATTTAGTTAGAATCAATAAAATCAAGTAATGTAAATAATAACATTACAGGAATTGTAGCAAGTGTAGAACCAAGAGACCTCCCACTTCCACCATCACCACTTAACTCTGCAAAATAAACAAGAAAAGTATTAACAATTTAAGCAATTTAAAATATAAGTATAAAGGATTATAATGTTCAAACTACAAAGTCATACCTTTTTCAAACCTCTCCAACTCTTCCAGATTCTCCTCAATACATAAAGGAGTATTTTGCTTTCTAAGCCAATCTTGTGTACACACCAATGCTTCCACAATTTTTGGAGTTAAAGAACTCCTAAAAGGATCCAATACTCTTCCAGATGTACTGAAGGCAGATTCTGAGGCTACAGTGGATATTGGAATGGCTAGGACATCCCTAGCAAGCTTAGACAGAACTGGAAACCTAGCAGAGTTGATCTTCCACCATCCAAGTATGTCAAAAGATTCTTCCTCTTCAACTATTCCCTCACTCAAGTACATATCCAACTCAGTTTGTTTCTTACCCCCAGACTCCAATCTTTGCTTTTTAATTTGGGACTTCAGAAAATGTTGTGGCTTCCCAACAGAAACAGAAGAGGTAGATGTAGGCTGTACAGACACAGGCACAGAAGGAACAGAAGAAGAGGCAGATGTAGAATAATCATCAAATAACTCAGCAAGACCAGCAACTACTTTGTCATATAATTTTTGACCCTTTTCCTCACCATACATATGATTAAACTGAGTAGGCATATACTCTAACTTGTCTCTAGGGTCTAGAATGTTTGCAAAAAATATCATTAGATTCATTTTTTCCACATCACCCCAATACTTCTCAAATTTTGCCTTCATATTTTTCCCCATCACACCAACTGGCCCACCAACTTCCACCATGCCTTTCAATAGGCAGTACAAATCAGAAATCTCAGTAAAGAAAGTGTTTGAGGTGACATATAAAGAACCAGAAATTCTAATGGTCATGTCATAAAAACACTTCAGTAAATGAACCAGACTGCCAACAGATTCCCAGTCAATAAAATCAGGAATTGAATTACCCAAATCAGACTTAAAAGAGCAATCAGACTCCAAAGATTCAAACACTTTTTGGTAAGTTAATGCAGACTGCAACATTAAATAGGTAGAGTTCCATCTGGTTGGAACATCTAAACACAAAGAAGACCTTTGTTCAATACTCAACCAATCAGCCAAATCCCTGAACTTCTTGAGTCTAGCTGGAGAGTTTCTAACATATCTAACCACCTCCCTAACCTTCTTAACTGAACTATCACAATCCTTAAGACCATCTTGAACTACTAGGTTTAAGATATGGGCAATACATCTCATGTGAAGATACTTTGTCCTCACAGTAGATGATCCCCAAGACAGCATTTTTTTCTTCAGAAAAACCATAGCAGTGTCATTTGATGAGGCATTATCAACAGTCACAGAAAACACATCTCTAAGCCCCCACTCAAGCAAACAATTTTCTAGGGCTTTGGCTAGATATTCACCTTTGTGAGAAGTAACAGGGACAAATGCAAGGATTTTCTTATGAAGCTTCCACTCAGAATCAATGAAATGGGCAGTAACTACCATGTAGTTAATTCTTTGGATGGATGTCCAAGAATCTGTAGTGATACTAACCCTATGACTGCTTCCCCTTAAAAATTGCTTCAATTTCAGTCTCTCCTCATCATAGACAACTAGGATGTCCCTACTTATAGTCCACCTGGATGGAACTATAAACCTAGGGCAAGCAATAGCTATGAACCTCCTGAAACCTATTCCCTCCACAAACCTAAAAGGCAATTCATCTATGATTATCATTTCAACCAAGGCCCTCCTTATTGACTCTTGATTAAAAACCCAAGTCCCTATTTCTCCCACAGTAGGCTGACCATCTGTAAGTGATGTAACAGCCTGAAATGTTAACAGGGACTGCCTAGTTTCCATGGAGTGAGGATTTTTCAAACAGCTAACCATGTGATTTCTTAAGGAAGAAGTCCCATGTTTTTTTGTCTCACAGTGGTAAATTTTGGCACAATAAATGCATTTGCCTTTTACAACCACATTATTAGTGTCCTTTATTGCCTCAAAATGATCCCACACTGGTGATCTGGAAGCAACCTGTTTCCTCTTCTTGGCTGGAACAGCAGTAGGAGGTTGCTCATTCTGTTGATTCTCAACAGTTTGGGCTTCCACCCCTGAAGGTCCATCAATTGAGGAGCTGGGAGGTTGACTACCAGGAGTACCAGGCATACTGATATTATCCATCTAAAAATGGTGAACTATCAGTACACACAACAGGATTCAAAAACATTCCAGAATCAGACACATTTTGTGTCATCATTAAACAGGAATGCATAATTAATTAAAGGGCATTATTCAATACAAAATTACAAATATACAAATACAATTAAGGGAATACATCCATAAACTTACAAAGAAATCTAGATTCAGGGATATATTTCAAATATCCAGATGAATCAGAGACTGTTATAACATAAAAACAGCTCATTTCATCAACATCATTAACTGAATTTCTAAGTGGCTTCCACCAATTAAAGCCTTTAAGAGACATTATAAGTTTATAACACTCAAATTAAACAGACTCTTATTAGTTAAAACAGTCAGTGCTTCCACCACAAGGGACAAGGGACAAGTGATATACAATCTGGAACTTCTCAACAGATTGACTTAATCACAGTCCACAATTCAAAGAATCATAGAAACCATAATCAAGTATCATAACATCACAAACAAGGGACAAGGGACAAGTGATATACAATATGGAACTTCTCAACAGATTGACTTAATCACAGTCCACAATTCAGAGAATCATAGAAACCATAATCAAGTATCATAACATCACAAACAAGGGACAAGGGACAAGTGATATACAATCTGGAACTTCTCAACAGATTGACTTAATCACAGTCCACAATTCAGAGAATCATAGAAACCATAATCAAGTATCATAACATCACAAACAAGGGACAAGGGACACGTGATATACAATCTGGAACTTCTCAACAGATTGACTTAATCACAGTCCACAATTCAGAGAATCATAGAAACCATAGTCAGTGCTTCCACCACATTATCACAGAGACACAAAATAGATCACAAATTCGCAATAAACTCAGAGCAATATGCCAACATATCTAAGAAATAACTTTTACAAAACTAGGGTTTGCAGTAACAACTAACAAAGACACAAAGTCAGTGCTCACACTACAATATCACAGAGACCACATAATACATCACAATAAATTTAAGAATAGGGTCAGCGAGTTACTTCTTTTCTCACAAATACACCGGAGAATGAGGGCTTCAGCCTTCAGGCCTCCAGTTTACTGGAAGTCGACGTCTCGACTCTCGACGACACCAGTAGTCCACCACAGCACCACGTCCACGACCACCACAGCACCACTACACCAGTCAGGGCATGAGGGCTTCCACCAGTGACCAACCGGACTATAACAGAACCAACCGGACAAGGAGAGTATAGACTACAAAGAAGGTAGTCTTTGTCTAGTACAGAAAGACTAGAGAGAACTGAGGAGTGAGGACTAAAATCGCAAGGTGCGACTGCGCAGAGAACCAGAGAGAACTGAGAGTCTCAGAGAATGAGAGAAGAGAAGCTCTCGTCTGGAAACCCTAGCAAGAGAAAGGAATCAAGAGACTGACTGCGCAAGTGTGGAGTTAGGAGTAACAACATATATATATACTAAGCCTAAACGACGTCGTATTGCTATCTACATACGCAACCCTAGCTTTTATCGGGTATTCGGACGGGTCGGGTGAATTTTTAACCCACCCTATCCGAACTCCGTAAACCGACGTCGTTTTAGGCGTCGGTTCGGTTTTGCAACTCGGGTATCGGTTCGGTTCGGTTGGTCTATTTCGGTTCGCGGTTCGGCCGGTTTTTTCGGTTTCTTCGGATTATGCTCAGCCCTAGTTCCAATTACCTATTTGCACAATCTTCTTTTACTCTGTTTGCAATTCTAAGACTTTATATCTAAATATATTCTGCCTAAAAAATAGAGTTAGTTCCAATTACCTATTTGCACAATCTTCTTTTACTCAGTTTGCAATTCTAAGACTTTATATCTAAATATATTCTGCCTAAAAAATAGAGTTAGTTCCAATTACCTATTTGCACAATCTTCTTTTACTCAGTTTGCATCTCTCCAAAGCACCTGATGTCCAAGCTGGTATCCATCAAAGTTTTCTAGCACATTTAAAAAGAAATTAGATAACAGCAACTAAAAGAAGATTTTTGTAAAGTCATTTACATTACTGTGTTAACTAAAAAACCAACAATCTCCTTTAAACGGAAAAATGTTTTGATCGTACACAAATCTGACTTTTATACTGATATAGAATAAAACAATTGAACAAATTCCAGGGGTCAAATAGAATAGAAATACAAATAGATTAACAGTGTCGATACTCGAGGACCATTTGTTGAACAAAGACATTTTATTCAATGTGTCTATTATTAATAAAACAAAGTTGTTTCTTCCAATAAAAAACATTTAAACAATATTATGATACATAGAAGAACATTATACTAGTTTTAAGCAAAGAGAAAAAAAAAAGTAATTTAAATTTCTGTTTTAATAAAAAAAATGAGAATCTCCTTAAATTAAAAAAAAAAAAAAACAGAAAAGTATGATCCTACACAAATGGCACTTCTATACTTATATAGAATAAAATAATGCACCAAAGTCAAGATATCAAAGACACTAGAATTAAAATTATATGAAGTTGGTCGATAGTCGAGCACCATTTCTTGAACAAGGACATTTTACTGAATGTGTCTAATATTAAAAAAAACAAAGTTGTTGCTTGCAATAAAACACATTTAAAGAATATTATGATATATACAAAATAGTTATACCAGTTTTGACCAAAGAGAAAAATAAAAAGTTATTAACATTACTGTGTTAACATTAGTGAGTTCTATACTTATATAGAACCAAACAATGCACCAAAGTGAAAGCCAGTAATGGAAAACTATTGCCTTAGAAAGTAAAGTGAACAAACTTACAAACGGTGCAAGTATATGCATACAAACTAATCTAAATACAGCCAAGTAAAGAGGAAGTCTTAACCTATTTGCTTATATGACCATATTGCTTTTAGTGGTCTTTCATTGATTGGTTTTTTTCTGCCGGCTGCTCTTCAATTTCTTCAAAGCTTGAATTGTTTCATTCTAATAAGAATAACAACAAAAAAAATTGGTTAGAAGTTGTGTTCATAATATTTAATAAGAGGAAAAGGATACACTAAAATAACAGAGAATTGAATATGAGTAGAATCAAATAATAAATGTATGTGTTCAATGTTCTTACAACCTCCCTAAACAAATTGACAAAAATGAAATTAAAAAAATAAGAACTTGGTCTATACTTGATGACCATTTGTTGAAAAAAGTCTTTTTAAATCAAACTATACATTGCCTTACAAACTAAGTGAACAAACTTAAAAACTATGCAAGTATAACAATACAAAGTCATCTAAAGTAAGGTAAATCAAGATAGAGTCTTAACCTGATTGCTGATATGGACATAGTGCTTATTTTCTGCTTGCCGCTCTTCAATTACTCCACAGCTTGGATAATTTTCTTCTAAAACGAATAAAAAAACAAATAAAAAAGTTAGAATGATCATGTGTTCAGAATAAATAATAGAAGAAATTTGCTAGCACATTTAGAAAGAAAGTAGATCACACCACCTAAATTCAAGATTTTAAATGTAATGAACATTACTGTGTTCACTAAAAAACTGAGAATGTCATTTCATTAGGAAAATAATTTGATAGACTGGCATAACAGAGAATCTTGAAGAGTTTTAGAACCAAAGAATCAATCTGTGTGTTCCATGTTCTGACCAATTATCTAAAGAAATTTAAGACAATGGAATTATTGGACTGTTGAGTAAAAGTTAATCATTCTTAGGAAAAGAAACACATTCCCTAAACATTAAATATAATTGATGGACAGCTATCATTAATATTAACAGAAAACTCTTCAGTTCCAATCTTTTTTTCGAAATCAAGGCAAAAAGTTAAGTAAACTACAATCAACCCATCTAAAGAAAGATGCCCCATCTAACTACCAACACAGTTCTCCAGTTTCAGACCCCAGCCAAATAGACAATTCACAGAGACATTTTCAAGTACACACAATAGACAGTGCAATGAGAAAAATCACTAAGTCAACAATTATAGGCATCAAAAGGAAACCAAGTGAAGCAAATAAAGGTAAGTTCGAAACTTATCTTTTTGTTTTTGAAATGAAGCTTCATTGTAGCATCCCTCTTGCCGTGCGATTCTGTTTGTCTTCTCCATCTCCTCAAATAATTCCAGTATGTCCATGACAAACAACATGATAAAGTAGACTTATTGGTTAGGATTTGTTTGTACCAGAATATAGCTATAGTATTTTGAACATGATATTTACACAGTTAACAGTAATTTCAATTGTGTGTTTTTATAGCAACACTACAAAGAAGACGACTTAAAACCCTAATTTTTATGAATCATACAAATCGGAAATTAAGAGCTTTTATCTATGATTCTCGATATGCATGCTTAGATCCAGTAAATTAGATCAAGTTTAGAACAAACAACAGTGATAAATCCGAACCCTAATTAAATTGTCTGGAAATTAAATGCACACTAACCTTAGTAGTTCGAAATTAGCTTCACTGCAGCGTGATTTCCACCATTTACTGTTGTTGAACACTACGATCTTTCACGGAAATGAAAGATCGCGATTATGTACTGAGAATCGGGGAGATGCTCATCTAGACCAGTCTAAGATTTCTTCGGAAACAATGTTCAGTAAGAACAGTTGAAACCCAGATTTCGACTAAGCACTGATCTAGATTTAGGAGAGACAGAGAGAGATCGGAAGTGAGCGGTGAGAGGGTGAATAACTGATCTGTTCGGACAAAGGGGAAGGAGAAGGGTATTCACCCTTCTTCCTCTTCTCATAATATTCCGACCGAACAAACATATACTCCGTAATATTATATATATATATATATATATATATATATATATATATATATATATATATATATATATATATATATATATATTAATGGTATTTATTGTGCACTAAATTATGTGGACCATGGTCTACCTAATAATTGTTCCACTTATTAGGTAACTCTTATTGATAGCAATTACAATTTCAACTTATAGTCTAACATAATTAATAGCGTTAGGTGTGATTAATTTATATAATTTTAACTGCTGTAATTACTGTTGTTATTATAGTATTCTAATTTTTTTTTTTTTACATCACAGCAAATTATGTAGGCAACTCATCGTTAATGACTAATGCTGGTCAAGGTAAAGACCAACATACGCCAAATATTCGTTCCCAAATTCCGGGGGGCGGTTGTCCGTCGCAAGATATCACACCATTCAGTAACATTAGTAACGGTAAATCCCCGAGAATGAATTGATATACATTCATTGTGAATTTAAATATCCTTATAGTTTTAATTGTTAAACGATGTTTGTAAAATTAAATGTTATATTTTTAATGTAATTTATGTTGAATAATATAAATTTGTAATTGTTCTTTACAATAGTTACATTTTTTTGGTTATGTGTAATTAATTAATTAGATTGTACTTAACGATATACACTTTTACATTCTAATTCTATTTAGTTTGCACAAATAGATGCGGACCATGGTCTACCTAATTCTATTTGATTAAATATTAATGTCGTGCAATTGAACAAATATTTATGTTATGTCTACTAATTTGTTTCGGGTATAAATTATTGGAATTATTTCTTAATTTAATGTTATATTTTATATCACAGCAAATTTTATTACGGCAACTCATCTTTTACGAATAATGCTGCCCAAGCTAAAGATCAACGTACGACAACTACTCCTTACTCAATTCCCCTTGGAGGATGTTTGTCTGAAAATATCACACCATTGAGTAACATCACCAACGGTAAATCCCCTAAGATTAATTGATATACATTCATTGTGAATTTAATTATAATGTAACTCATGGTCCATAGAACTCAGTGTGGAATTGTAATTTCACTAATTTGTCTTCATATGATTTACTTTTTAATATCAATTTCTAATTTTTCTTTAAAATAGTTAAATTTCTTTTATTATGTGTAATCAATTTGTTGGTTTGTACTTAATGAAATATACTTTTTCATTCTAATTCTATTTATGGTGCACATATTTTTGTGGACCATGGTCTACCTAATAAGTTTTCCACTAAAATAGAATACTTATACCGTCAAATTACTTTTTCATTTTCTAGGCTAGCATAATGTAGATGTTAGGTGTACTTAATTTATAATATTAAGACTTCTATAATTTATTTTGTTATTATATGCTACCAACTAATTTTTTTATAGTCCACTAAAATGTAGTGGTTTAAATTAAATGTGACTTTAAAGGTTGTTATACTTTAAATTTGTCTAATATTCCGTATGTGTACAGTACGTTCGTCGAATACACAGATCGGTGCAACCAATTGCCAGCCATTTATTTTGGTAGATAAAGAAAATCCTGCATCGACGATAACACAAGATGAATTGGCAATTCGTAAACCATTACATAAATATGGAATTGCCGATGACCATGTAACAACAAGAGACTTGCTATCTGCCTTTGAAGGTGAATGTAACCCTACAATGATCGACGCACCAAATACGTACATAGTTGGTAAGAAGATACTCTAGCGGTTATTGAAACAACTATAAGTAAAGTACATATGCAAACCTTAAACTATTAAAATTGATTTTTAAATGTATTTCTAATTTCAGATGCAAATATATCGAGAAACGATGATAGGCAAAACTTCGATATGGGGACATCCTCTGATCCACAACATGGTATGTAGATTTGTTTTATAACTCCTTAAAATATCAATCAGTATTTCATTTTGTATATATTTTGTTTCAGGTCAATACTGCGATTTTGGTGATGCAACAAATAAATGCGTCCATTGTGGGGCTTTGTTTTGGTTTGAAGAAAGGAAAAAGAATTTGTCAACAAAAGCATCTCCACTGTTTATGTTGTGTTGCAACAATAGGAAGATCAAGTTGCCGGAGAATAAGTTGCCACCAAAAGGTATATTTGATCTCTTTTTCGGCAATGACGAATTATCAAAAGAATTTCTACACAACATTAGGACCTACAACAACATGTTCTGCTTCACATCCATGGGAGGTAAAATTGACAAGAGCGTGAACAAGGGAGGAGCACCTCCAATTTTTCGATTAAGCGGTCAAAACTATCACCTAATGGGCACTCTACTTCCAGAACAAGGCAAAGAACCTCATTTTGCCCAGTTATATATATACGACACGACAAATGAAAAGATCAACCGTATCAATGCTGTGAGGTACAAAAGTTTGCGTATTAATACTAATCATTAGATACTATTTTTTATCTTGACAACTATATACATCAAGTTTATGTTGTTGTAGGGGTAGTGGTGAGCAAGATGACATTCATGTAGAAATAGTGAATGTCATTCAGAAAGACCTCGATGAAAATAATGTTTTGGTTAAGTCTTTTCGGATGGCTATGTCTGAGTTGGATATTAATCCATGCGCCGAGGTCAAAATCAAGTTGTTGGGAAAACGAAATAGAGATGCGAGGACCTATAATCTGCCGCAAGTTTCAGAAGTAGCAGCGTTAATTGTGGGAGATCTGGATACCAGTATTGGAGAGCGTGATATTATTGTTCAATCGAAGGGTGGCCACCTACAGAGGATTAGTGAATTAAATCCTTCATACTTGCCGCTGCAATACCCTATTTTGTTTCCATATGGCGAAGACGGTTACCGGGAAGACATTTCATTCGCTGACGTTTTAGGCAAGCGCTCCTCAGGTGGTAGACAGAGGATTAGTCCCAGGGAGTTTTTTTGCTACCGCATACAGTCTAGACTGTCAGCTCCGAGTACCATATTATTTGCAAAGCGGTTGTTCCAACAATTTGTTGTAGATGGCTACACAATGGTTGAGTCTGTAAGACTGATTTATATAAGGACACACCAAAAAAGCCTAAGGTGTGAGAGTTATAGTGGATTGACTGATGCTTTGACAAGGGGTGAATTAAGCCCTGCAGCCCAAGGTCGCAGAATAATACTACCTTCAAGTTTTACGGGTGGTGCTAGATACATGATACAAAACTACCAAGATGCAATGGCAATATGTAGATGGATTGGATAGCCAGATTTATTTATAACCTTTACATGCAATCCGAAGTGGCCTGAGGTGCAACGCTTTTTAAAAGACCAAAGGTTGAAGCCAAAAGATCGGCCGGACATAATTTGCCGGTTATTCAAGATTAATTTGGATGCTTTGATAGCTGATTGTCGAAAGAATAAAATATTTGGCCCTGTGGCTGGAGGTAATATTTTGTCCTTTTATTTTAAATCAATTTTGATACACTTTTATGTAATTACTTAATCTTATGATGTTTATGTCTATGTTGTTGCAGTCATATATACAATTGAGTTTCAAAAGCGAGGTCTTCCGCATGCTCATATATTACTTTTTTGGAGAAAAGTAAAGAAGTTAGGCAAGTTCTTACTCTAGACAACATAATTTGCGCAGAGATTCCAGATGAAAAGAAAGATGCAGAGTATTACCAAGCGGTAGAGGAATTTATGATGCATGGTCCATGTGGAAAAGCGAGGACCAATTCTCCATGTATGGTAAATGGGCGATGCTCTAAACATTTTCCTAAGAGATTTGTTGATAGTTCTACATTTGATGACGATGGTTACCCGGTATATAGAAGGAGAGACAATGGCAGTGTAATTACAAAGAACGGGATTGCCTTGGACAACAGGTATGTGGTACCGTACAATAGATATTTATTGCTCAAGTACAAGGCTCATATAAATGTCGAGTGGTGCAACCAGTCACGGTCAATCAAGTACATGTTCAAGTATGTTAACAAGGGTCATGATCGGGTAACCGCCGAGTTTTACAAAACAGGCAATGATGACGAGAATGGCAAAGCAATAGATGAGATAAATATGTACTATGACTGTAGGTACATATCCCCGTGTGAAGCGGTCTGGCGTCTGTTTGGTTTTGATATACAACTTCAGGCGCCTTCGGTGGAAAGGTTAAGCTTTCACCTTCCTAATCAACAGAGTGTGATATTTGCAGATGATGATGCTGTTGAGAACATTGTGAATAGACCTACGATAGCACAGAGCATGTTTTTAGAATGGTTCGAAGCTAATAAAACATACTCCGATGCGAGAGAGCTTACTTATGTTGAGATGCCAACAAGATTCGTTTGGAAGAAAGACCTTAGAAAATGGTAGCCACGAAAGAAAGGGTTCTCAATAGGACATATATTCTATGTCCCGCCAGCTACTGGTGAAATTTTCTATTTGAGGTGTTTGCTGAACAAAGTCCGCGGCCCTAAAAGTTATGAAGATATTAGGACTGTAAATGGGGTGCAATATGACTCATTCCGAGATGCGTGTTATGCAAGGGGTTTAGTTGATGATGACAACGAATATGTTGATGCAATAGATGAAGCCAGTCATTGGGCGTCAGCAGATCAATTGAGGAGATTGTTTGTGACATTGCTAATGAGCAGTTGCATGGGGAAACCGGAAATAGTTTGCCATGCCGTTTGGCAACATCTATCAGACGATGCACAATTCAACGTTCGTAGACAACTGCAGATCAAAGGTAATCGTACATTTTTTTAAAAAATATTAAGTCAAGTTTAACGTACTTATGTTATAACATCAAATTTTTATATATATTTATGCAGATTTTGTGTTGACCGATTCGCACAAAATGAACTTTGCTTTAGTAGAGATTGAGAAGCTATTATCTAATCATGGTAAGAGTTTGAAGGACTATCCTGAGATGCCAACTGCAAATTTTGGTGCCTTAAATGTTATTGCAAACAGATTTATTCAAAAAGAATTAGCATACGATTGTGCCGAACAGGAGAAAGAGAATCAAGAATTGGTAAGGCAGTTAACAGACGAACAAAAGACAATATACAAGGAAGTGTTAACTGACGTGGATCGCCAGGAAGGGGGGTTATTCTTCGTTTATGGTTATGGAGGGACAGGTAAGACTTTTTTGTGGCGAGCACTTTCTTCCGCATTAAGGTCTAAGAGTCAAATAGTGTTAAATGTAGTTTCTAGCGGCATAGCTTCGCTTTTATTGCCCGGTGGCAGGACGGCACATTCTCGGTTTGCTATTCCGATATCTGTTAATGAAGATTCCACATGCAACATACGTAACGACAGTGAACTGGCGGAACTTCTTGTGCAAACAAAGTTGATAATATGGGACGAAGCCCCCATGATGCATAAATTCTGCTTTGAAGCCCTGGATCGAACTATGCGGGATTTGATGCGCTTCATAAATCCAATGAGTTCTAATATGACATTCGGTGGTAAGACAGTTGTTTTGGGGGGGGGGGGGGGGGGGGGGGGGCGATTTCAGGCAAATTTTACCAGTCATTCCAAAGGGTACTAGACCGGATATAGTTAGAGCGAGCATTAGCTCATCCTATCTATGGAAATCCTGTAAAGTCCTAAGGCTGACTAAGAATCTACGTTTGAAGAGTGTTCAATCAGAAATCGAGTGCAAGGAGATCGAGGAATTTGCAAAATGGATAGCTAATATAGGTGATGGAATTATTGGGTGTCAACTTGAGGGGGAGTCAGAGATTACTGTTCAGAAGATTTGTTGTTGAAGTGCGAAGATGACCCTATTGCTACAATTGTTGATAGCACTTTCCCCAATTTCCGACTGGGAATTGCCGATTTGTCATATCTTAATCATAGTGCAATTTTAGCTCCAACATTGGATGTGGTAGATGCCGTTAACCAATACATGAATGATCATAATCCTTATGAGGGTATGACATACTTGAGTTGTGATTCTGTGTGTAAGTCAGATGCCAATGTTGACATGTTAGCGGATTTGCACACTCCCGAATTCTTGAATGCCTTGAGATGTTCTGGAGTACCAAATCATGCATTGACATTGAAAGTTGGATCACCTGTTATGCTATTGCGAAATATTGATCACACATTAGGATTATGCAACGGTACAAGGTTGATTGTTACAAGGTTGGCTGACCATGTGTTGGAAGGCAAAATCATGTGCGGTACAAATGCAGGAACCAGAGTATTGATTCCTAGGATGTCACTTACACCGTCAGATCCAAGATTGCCTTTCAAATTTCAACGAAAGCAATTTCCTTTGATGCTATCCTATGCCATGACAATCAACAAAAGTCAAGGACAAACGCTTGCTAAAGTTGGGTTGTTGTTGAAAAAACCGGTCTTTAACCATGGACAACTATACGTAGCTGTTTCAAGAGTTAGTAACCCCAGGGGTTTGAAAATTTTGATTTGCGGGGAAAGTGTACCATGTCTTAGTACGACTAAAAATGTTGTGTACAAAGAAGTCTTCAATAATGTATAATAACATTCAACAATTTATTATTTAAAATTTAGTATTTGTGCAAAATAATACGTTTCTTATTATGTTTCTTATTCTTATTATATTATACGTAATATTCTATGTACTATATAGGTAGTGTCCCTTAATGTATAATAAAACTACTATATTCATCAATGTGTAATAAAATCACAACTTTTCATTTCACATTTTTACAGGTTCAAATAACCATATTCTATACTGTATATATATTATACTATATATATAGCCGCGCATCGCGCGGGTGCACCTACTAGTTTTACACTAAAAGTCATTCGGGTTTTCACAAGTCCAGCAAAGTGGGCTGAACCTATATGGCATCTGCATCACTTTAAGTGGGCCTAACAGGGAGTGGACACCAGGCCCAATGCACCACTCCAAATCAAATCCTGGATGTGGTTTTCCCGCCACTAAAGCCACAGGAATTGTTGCACAGAAAGAAGCAGCCTGGACTCTGGAGAGGTAATATACATACATATATATATATATATATATATATATATATATATATATATATATATATTTATGTGTGCACTTATGCTTGTTCATATTCCCAAGGATAATTCTCCCTGGGCCAGCTCCATGACCTCTTGAAACGAACAAGGATTAATCGGGTGGATTTGAACCGTTAAATGGATAGAGAATACCCAGACCATCTCGTGGTTTACATCCAAAAAAAATTGTTCTCACCTTAAGGAATTGAAGTGTCCTCTCTACAAGCACATATATACATAAATATAAAAGTTGGTTTTGACTTTAAGATCAAAAATATAATGGTGCAGGACCACCCTAAGGCTCTGAAAAATTCATTAACACCTACCAACTCAGCTTTGCATGCTAGGGTGGTCCAAATTTTTTACAGCCTGCTTTCCATTATCACTGTTCCATTTCTTCATGTCATCAGGTTTTGGATCTGATGATCAAACCCCACTTCACCACTCTTGTCCCATTCACACTCATCATCTGCATCATTCATATCAATTATATATCTCAACCACTATATATATATAGCTTGCTACTACCTTAACGTGTAATCCCAAGATTTATATATCATGCAAAGTTATATATGTTTCACTTCAATCCTCTTATTCAGCTTCTTGGTTTGACAAGTTATCTATACGTAATCCAGACTGATAGTTCTTTGTCAGCTAGAGTCAGAATGCATGATTTATCTACTGCCCCACACTCTTAAGTAGTGATCGCCGATTTCAAATTTAAAAACTGACGATGTTACAATTGAAGCATGTATAGTTAGATGTCTCACGTCCCTCACGTGTGTCCATGACCTTAGGCATGGTTTTGATACCAAATTGAAGCATGTGCTCCATCTCAACTAAAAACCTAAGCTAATAGCTAGTTAGATTGCACATTAATGGTTATATGCTCAACAGTTATTAGGTAATTAAGTGTAAAACAAATATAACTGTTTTTGCTACTAGCTATAGCTTTTGTGACGTAGTAGAAGACGAGTTTAGTACACTCGCAACAACATTAAACCTGTCAAAACTTGTGGAGAAGTGGTAGCTAACGTTGGATATATATGGTACGCACTGATCCATACTGAGAGTTTAAAGCTATTGAAATTTGCATGATTCTTGTTGGGGTTTATCTATCATTACAAACGGGCTAGCTAGTACTACTACGTATCAGTGAGCAGAGATTTCCCATCAGAATTGCAGAGATCCCAAGAATGGGTGTGTGTATATGTGAGAGTGATGAATTGTATATACACCACAGTCCCCCCCTTTATCATCTGCTTCTTGTGATGTTTTTATTAGGCCAATCATTATACAGTTGTGTTCTTGCCCTTTGTCAGAAACTATGAATCAATTCATCAATGCCCTTTAATGTTCTTGTCCTTTCCTTCTCCATCCCCACTGCTAGCTAGCTGCTTCGTTTTCAATTCTCGACGTTTTCTCAGCCATGGATCCCCCAAAACGAGCCCCCGGCCATTCGTTCACTAGTACAGAATTGACCATACTATACGTGTTGCGCGTCTGTTGTAAATGACCATACGCGTCTTGTCGTTCAAATTTCATGTCACACACAGGGACAATAGTTGATTATTGAATCTTATTGAATCATGGGTGGGCAATGTAGATTCACTGTGAGTGATAAGGAAGTGAATGTAATGTTGTTGCTGGACGATGTTTGGAATGATTTGTGTTTTTTTTTTTTTTGAATGTGTGATTTGAAATGGAGAAGTGGCCCAACCGTTAGGTGTGACAACGATGTTGATTAACGTTTGTTGATTGAGGAAAAAATGAAAAGGAAAAGGAAAGTTCTTTTGATGGGTGTGCAACTTCTCATTGGAGAAAAGATGGTAAAGCACATGAAAAAAGGATTAGGGTGGGGAGTGGGGAGTGGGTGCCCATTGTAATTAAGTCACGCTTCAGAGAAACGCGCCGCCATCAAAAGCCCCACAACCACCGCTTCCTCCACCGCCACATTTTCATTCTCCCAATAATTACCTCCTTGAATATGAGATAATCAATGCTTACATGTCACCATTCTTTTAAGTACGCGTTTAACATACGTGTCACGAAAGGCGAAATCTCTAGTCTCAAGTGTTTTTACATCTCGACTTGATCTGACAAGATAGTAGAGAAAAAATCGCTCTGATTCAATCGACTGCATAGGTGGACACTGGACAGGTCAATGTCTGATTTGGTGCACTTACAATGACAGATGTAGAAGTGGGAGTAACTCTAATCGAGTTGGTCAGACAATTAACTATATATATATATATATATATATATATATATATATATATCAAAAATTAAAATTTCAAGTTCAACTCTTAGAATTGCCTATTAATTTCTTCCTGGTTTGAGTCGGTCAATAATAAAGAACTTAGATTGGTTAATTTTATTGTGGTCTTTTATCCGTTAGAGTTACAATGTCAATTTCACCATAAACGTATATTCAGATAGTAACTATAAACTTCTTCATAAATCAAATGATAGACGAGATAATCATTTCGAATTTTTATTTTTAAGCGATGGTATGTACATTAGTTTCCTCATTCAATGGTGGTTGGATGCTTTAACTTGATTGCTCCATTCTAGGCTTCCTAGTTCTTGCAAGACGTGAGGCTTCTTTCAAAGAAGATATTGGTAGATTTGGGTGTCTCTATCTATAAGTAGATGGAAATTTCTACATTATCCACATAATTGGGCTGCCGCAACATTTAGTAACAACTTACAAATTATATTATAATTTAATACATACTGGTAAAAATGTAACATCTTCATTCAATATTATATGTTCGTTTTATTTTATATCTTTTTTACTACAGTATTAGACTATTAGTTATCATTACATTACGAGATTATTAATTCTTTTCTTTTTTGAATTTATACATCAAATCACTCCAGCCGGCAAACCTAAAAGGCAGACACAAATTGTAACGTTGCAGCCACCATTTAGTGGCGGCCACTACATTAAATCACTGCATCTGTTTAGTCTTGCTGTCACATTTCCCTCCCCATGAGAATATGTCAATTGAACAATTCTATGCTCCACACACACACAAACACATATGGGCATGCTCAAACTGTAAACAATAGTGTCTAGGGTCTACCCCCCTCCCCCCTCCCCACCCCCTCCTTTCTCATTGTGTGTGTGTGTATATATATATATATATATATATATATATATACATATATATACATATACATACATATGCATCACCTTCAATTTCACGTAAATTTTAAAGAATGATAATAGTCGTTTTAAGAGAGCTGTTTATAAATATGATTGATTAAGACTTAATTACATTATTCACATCTTATAAGATTAGGAACGAATATTAGTGTAGTATGAAAAAAGATTATTATTTGTTATAGTAATAAAATCTCTTAGACTAATTTAAAGTGCCTAATTCCAATTATGTATGTATTCTGATTTATTTTGAGTTGTTGATTAATAAAATAGAAAAATGACACATTTCGTTTTTGAATTATGAAAAAATAGCATTTTTCAGTACTTAATTGCAGTCTCACGGTTTTTAGTCCTTCACTTGTTTTTGAAATGGGTTTTTAAACCCAACCCTAGTAAAATACATATACATGAAAAAAAAATTACTTCGCAAATAATTGAGAAATGAAAGGGGTTAATACCCAATTTAGTTATCTACTATAGTGGTTTTACTCAATTTAGTCATAAATGACTTTTTTGTGTTCAATTTAGTCCTTGACTTTAATGATTTTACACAATTTAGTCCTTTGTTAAAAATTATGTTAGTTCATTGTTAGAAATAGGATCATAATGAGAATTTATCATCTTTATCCCATTTAGGATGTTTCATTCTCCTTCCCCTTGTTAAGCTCTATGCATAAATGGAGATCTTCATAGTTCATCTCCAAATTAACTTCAACCCTAAATAAATAAATAAATAAATAAATAAATAAATATATATATATATATATATATATATATATATATATATATATATATATATATATATATATATATATATATATATATATATATATATATATGCCTACAAATTTTTATTTTTTTAAAAAAAAAACTTTAGGGTTGAAGTTGATTTGGGTACAAAGATAATCATCTCAAATGGGATGAAGGATGAGAAATTACCGTCAGGATCCTATTTCTAACAGTCACCTAACAAATTTTTTAACAAATGACTAAATTGTGTAAAATCATCAAATTCAAGGACTAAATTGAGTACAAAAAGTCATTTAAGACTAAATTAAGTGAAACCACTAAAGTCGAGGACTATATTGAGTATTAACTCGAAATGAAAGTATCAAAAAGTATAATCGCTATTTTCGAAGGGATGAATAATGTCAATTTTTTCTTAATACGATTATTAATACTCAAGTCCATGAGATTGTAGATAAGATGGTGCAGGTATCTTCCAGCTTAACTAAAGGTATCAGGATCCAACTTAGAAACATAACTACATTAAAATTTAAGGAGTGTTTTGTCACCCTTTGAGATTCTAAGAAACCTGATATAAACCACTAAAAAAAAAAAAAAAATCTTAATAAAAGGTGTTGGTTGATGCGAGATAAATCTAAAGAGTCGTTTCACAATGAGATCTAATAGTGCCACCTTAATCTTATCCTCATGACGTGAATATCAATATAACACGAAAGAAAGTTCTCAATATTTTGGATTGCGATGAATTATATATAAAAAGAGGAAAAAGGTGTATGTGTGAAGTGTGGCTATAAATTGTTTATAAAGAGAGGTTGGGCATCACATAATGTTTTATATATTTTGAGGTCAGCTAAGAACAAAGAGTAATTACTACAAAAGGCATATGTCACATCATTGTTCCCCCTCTTGGCACTAAATTTATGTTTCTATATGAAATAATATATATATTAATATAATATTTTAAAATCACTCCGATCTATTTAAGTCAATATTGAGATGATACGTCAATTCCTAGGTAAGGTAACAGAATAAACATTAGGCAATGTCTTTATGTGTGTCACTTTTATTAGTTTTATATCAAACTCCCTCACCCACCCAATCCTAATCCATATAAATTAAATATGACTCTGGACTAACATATTCTATAGGTTAAAAAGATTTATATTACATGTATTCCTAAATTCTACGTTCTTACTTTTATTTTATGATGTGACAAATAAAGATGGTATATTTTCATCATGTGGTCTCAATAAAAGTGTTTACATAAAAAATTTGTGAGAGAGAGTAAAACTTGGGAAGTAAGAACTGGAAGGACATGTAGTATTTTCCGGTTAAAAATATGTATATGTGAACTCTTGATGTTTACAACACCACCCGGAAAAATTAAATATCAATTATCTGTCCAGTCAAGAGTGGATGAAAATTGTACCGGAATGAATAAGTGGGTAGAGAGTGATTTTCGTACCAGAAGGACATGAGCTTGATTCTTATTAGTACTTTCTTGACAGAGCACATCACACATGAATTTTCTAATGCAGTTTACTGTTTACATCTTATGTGTGATTTACTGGTATTACATGGAATCTAAAGTAGTCGGTGCACACATTTAAATAGTGACTGCAGTTTTATGGTCACACAAGAAAAAAGAGTCGACAAAATTAGTTTTAAGTGTCAAATGTTTGCTAGTTTTAATGTTCAATGTCTCAAAATTTTGCTAACTTTCACTTTCATATTTTTATCTACTTAGTTAAACTGACAAGTGGTTAGAAAATAAAAAAATTTCCAACCCAAAGTTTTCCGTCCACCTTTTAAAGTGGGCAAAAATTTCTAACCAAATTCTGTCCATTTTTAATTTTGCCGTTATTTTAGAAGAAAAAAAAAAACTTTGGATCGGAAAGTTAACGAAAGTTTTCCTCCATTTTTTGTTGGACGAAATTTCTAACCAAATTCTGTCCATTTTTAATTTTGCCGTTATTTTAGAAGGAAAAAAAAAAAAAAACTTTGGATCGGAAAGTTAACGAAAGTTTTCCTCCATTTTTTGTTGGACGAACATTTAGCCCGAAATATATGTCTTTTATCTATTTTATCAAATTAATTATATTTCATATTTTGTTATAAATATTTTTATAAAGTTTTAATATATTTTATTTTGTTATTAATAATATTTATGATTATACTTTTAAATATTTCATTATTAATTTTTTCAAGTTATCTCTTTTATTTTAATGTTCCGTTTCTACTGAATAAAAATTTTAATTCCGCCCCTGATTTCAAGGTAAATGAAATGCTTAAAATTTCTGTCTGGTACTATATATGTGAGCATTGTAAATTAAATTATACGTAGTATATATGTAATTATTTATGGAGTAAGTATTGTGTAAATTGTAATCCACCTGGTAAGCATGGGAGAAGAAGACAAAATTTCCAACGTCAAATCATTAATGCAAGTATGTAATTACAAACTTGATTGGGGAGATAAAAATAAATAATTATTAAAACAGAATAATAAATTAATGTATATCATATCATTTAGTTTAAAGAAAGCAGTTGGTTTAATTTCGTATATGTGTCGGCCATTAGTCCACGTCCTAAGGGAGACTTTATTTGAAATCTGGCTTTTCAATGATGTTTACTCTACATCATTACTAGCTGCGCAAGTTTGAATGTCGGTATGAGCGGTTTATTGATCTTTTAAATTTGAATCAGTTAATTATTAACAGTTTAAGATGATTTATCTTATTATAGTTTATTTCTGATTAGAATTATAATACAAATTTAATTTCACATATAACTTACTTTCGGGTAGCGATTGCGTTATGTTTTTAAAATGTTAAAGTTTGATAGTAATTTTAATGCAACTACAAGGTTAAGATTAATTATACAAAAACAGCTCGAGCTGAATCTAAATTAATATCACAATAATATGATACATGATGTTGTATAAAAAATAATTGTTTACTTTCTTGGATCACTTTACTCATCAGTATATAATATTATAGAAAAAATATGTTGGATTGGGTTACTTAGAAGAGAATGGAGTCTATGAACGATGAATTATATTGTATACTAAACATGGCCGGCAACAAAGTTACGCCGTGGATTGAGAAATCCCGACGTATTGCATGACCTCACTAACCATAATAACCCAGACCGACCATTAAAACAAACCATTGTTATACTCTGCGCCAGGGTTGATATTGCATTTTGAGTCCTGATAATAAATTTTGTACCTTCGATGAACATGTACCTACAGTTAACAGTTTATGTATATGTAAACAAATAACTCGATAATTGTTGATACATAATATGATAGTTACAGGTACATAAACTATCAATTGCATATACAAAATGTGTCAACTATAGATCTAAAGGTTACATAATATGACAACTACAGGTACATAAACTATCAACTACAGGTAAAAAATGTGTCAACTATAGATACAGAATTTGAAAGTTATTTTTGAACCATAATCTACAATTCAAGGTAGAGCCGGTCCTTATTATTATTATTATTATTATTATTATTATTATTTGAGTACTCCTGGTCCATGGTATAATTTGCTTAAAACAAAACCATTTTATATAAAACGTGTAACATTTTTATTTAAAATGTACCCATGAATATTTTATTTTTATAAATTCATAAACAAATATTACATTTACATGTATCAAGTAAGAAGTATGCATTTTCTTTATATTATTATCTTTACCTCACGTGATATGATCAATCCAATTGAGCTTTAATCAATCAATCAATCTTCTTAAGACAATTCTTCTAAGAGCATCCACATCAATAGTGAAAGAGGAGATAATGTCAGATCTATTAACTTAGGTGGGGATAATAACAAATGTGGGGTGGGGTTATTTGTGAAAAGAATTGCTCTGCAAATTCAAGCATAATGTCAGAAAAAAAGAAAAAAAAAAAAAAAGAAAGAACACTGGCTGTGCGTAAATACGCACAGCCATGTCTACACGGGCGCGTGCAATGCACGCGCCCGTGTAGCGCGTCAGGCGCGCTGACAGCGCGCCTGACGCGGCAGATTTTTTATTATTTTTTATTTTCAATTTTTGTTTTGTTATTTTTTTTTCTTTCTTTTTCTCCCCCTCCCACATTCTCTTTCCTAATCACTCTTACATTATCTCCCAAATCTCTCCAACTAATGTGGATGCTCTAAGAGCATTATTATATACATATTAGTTCAAACTAATAATTTTGTATTAGAAAAAACAACATTTTCTTTTAGTTCTTTTTTTTTTTTTTTCTTATTTTACGTTTTTTTATATATACATAGTTTTAAGGGAAAATGACACTTTTTCCCCTGAGTTGTATACTTATAGCACTTTTACCCCTTGAATTACTTAGGTAAGCACATTAACCCCCTCAATTATTCTAAAAGTGGTGGTTTTTCCCCCTGATATATTAAATTGACATTTCTACCCTTAAATTAAACATTTTATTTATTTTACTTCTCCATCAAATTATTGCGTATACGTACGGATGACCACGGTTCGGTTCGAACTGAACCTGACACTATAGCAATCGAATTAAAAGTTTTCGGTTATGATTTAGATCTAAAACCCAATATTTGGATTTCAATTTATTAAAATTATGAATTAAAAAAATTAGATCCTGAACCGTGAACGGGCGGTTCCGGATCCGGTTCTCGATTTTGAACCGTTTTTATTTTAAAATTTTATTTTTATTTTAAAATAGTCTGAATTCAACAATAAATGTATTTTATTTTTTCAGTTTGGAACATGAACCAGCCGTTCCGGTTCATGATTTTAATAAAATCTGAATATCAAATTTCGATTCTAAATTGTAATTGGAATATTTCGGTTTAGTTGCTATAATGTCTGTTTGGTTTGAACCAAATTATGGTCATAATTTGTTGGAGAAGAAAAATAAATAAAATATTTATTTTAAGGGTAAATATGTCCATTTAACATTACAGGGGGGGAAAACAGCCACTTGAACAATTCAGGGGAAAAAAGTGCTATAAGTACATAACTCAGGGGGAAAAAGTGCTATTTTTAAATTGTGAGTGTTCATTTCCACGTTTACCAAATGACACTCTTTGTCGACGGGATAAGATTGGCGTGGATCACTGCGCATCCCACGGAGATGATTGACTCAAATTCACAAACCCGGAGCACCAAGCAAGAGCATGGTTGGAAAGATAGAGAGAGAAAAAAGAATGTTATCTCATACGGTAAAGTTATAATATGTTAGAAGATAAAAGAGTAATAAAATGAGAATATATGTGTATTTGATTTATATTTTTTAAGTTTTGAAGAGTGCATGTTAAGATTTAAGACGATTAATGGAAGTTCTTGATTCAAACGTGATCTAACCGGTGAAATATATGATTATATATATATATATATATATATATATATATATATATATATATATATATATATATATATATACTAGTTTTTTACGCGCTTTGCGCGATTGGGTTAATGCCCAATGTTTTTCTTAAATAAGTATTTTAAAGTATATAAAGGCAAGATTATATTAGAATTGTTCATGTATAAATAATTGAATGTTGAATTTGCGTATTTAAATTGGCAATTCTAAGTTTACAAATGTAAGATAATATAGTCAAGATTGATTATAATTGTCAATAAAATAATTGTATGGATATGGTTGAAACCAAATACGGGACATAAGGGAGAGAAAATAAAAATTAAAGCATAAAATATAGAAAATAAAAATTAAAGCATAAAATATTAAATATATACTAATATTGTTTGAGGAGATTCCGGTGGTTAGAGTTCTATTAAGACTTTAATATTAGAATTAGATTAATGTTATAGTTATAATTTTATATTAGACTTTAATATTAGAATTAGACTAACGATGAATTAACAGTACTTAATGGAAAAGTTAACGGATTGGATAATCGTATAATTAAGGATAAAATAAGAAATCTCAAGGAAAAATTAAAATCTGAACAATTTGAACTATTCATTTGATTTAATAATTTGACGGTCATTTTTCTACCTAATGTTTATAATTAAATAAATATTTGAAAGTATATAAATGCAAGATTATATATGAGATATGAGAAGTTCAACATAAGTAATTTAATGTCTAATTTATTTTTTTTAATATGTAATTCATAGTATATGAATACAATGTACTAATATAGGAGATTCATTATAATTGTTACTAAACTTTTTTTTTTTTAAATAGTAACCAAATATTTTTGTTGCAAAGGGTTCTAATATATTTAATGAATGCACATATATACAAGATCAATGAATGAATCAACGATATCAATTCTTTAGGTGTTTTGCTCAGTGTTCATTTAGTTCAACCATTATTGTTGAATAAATTATTATGGATAAAGAAATTCCTAATTTAAGAATTTTTTAATTTTTTTTTTTGAAAAATCTAATTTAAGGAATTTAGATGTAGTAAAAAAATAAAATTTTTAATTATAATGTAACCCAACGATATTGGACGATTGGTAAATATGATGTAACTCAAATATCAAAATGCTAAAGAAAGTGTTTTGGTTATTCAACCGTTTGAAGCAACAATTTGTTTCAAACCACTGAAAATACAAATATTGCAATTTACAATATTTTCACTTAACGTTTTTGATAATGATTTCCCCAAGACACATTTATATTTTTTTTAAATTATTATTAAAACTATTATTATTATTATTATTATTATTATTATTATTATTATTATTATTATTATTATTATTATTATTATTATTATTATTATTATATGTACACTTAGGTCATTTTAAATGTTAATTTAAACAGCTAATTTTTTTAAATATTTTTTTACCAACCGTTGATATAATTCTCTTCTCAAATCCGCTAATATAATCCGTTAACGCTAACCGCTAACTGCTGATTGTCAAACAAGGGCATTGTGAGGTAGTTTCTAACTTCATTTTGTTGTGTGATTTGAATACTCTCTTTGTCAACAAATCCCTCAAGTAGTTAATATAATTGGTACCCGCACGGGCTTAGCTCAATGATTTAGTGGGCAGTATTTGGGGTAAGAGACCAATGTTCAAACCTCAGCAGCGACAGTGTGGGAATATTCCTTGCGCGCACCGGCCTCTTTTGGGGTAAGTTAATATAATTGGCCTTATTAATTTAATATTTTTAAATTTTTTTTCATGGTATTAATAAAATACTTGGTAAATAAATATATAGCATTATTTTGTATTATAACTTTGATATTCAATTAAAAAATATATTCCTTGCGCGCACCGGCCTCTTTTGGGGTGAGTTAATATAATTGGCCTTATTAATTTAATTTTTTAAAATTTTTTTCATGGTATTAATAAAATACTTGGTAAATAAATATATAGCATTATTTTGTATTATAACTTTGATATTTAATTAAAAAATAGTGCACAAAAAAAGATAATAGACAATGTAGTGAATATAATCAATTGATGAATTTGAATGTAAAGAATTTTTACATTGGAGAAAAATAAAGACAATATAACTAATGAATTTTTTTCTCTTAATTAATTTACAATGTAGTGAATATAATCAATTGATGAATTTGAATGTAAAGAATTTTTACATTGGAGAAAAATAAAGACAATATAACTAATGAAATTTTTTTCTCTTAATTAATTTATTGATAATGAATAATTTTTTTAATAAAGACATTGTAGGGACAATGTAGCAAATATAATCAATTAGGAAAAATTAAAATTTACATTCAAAGTCATCAATTGATTATATTTGCTACATTGTCCCTACAATGTCTTTATTAAAAAAAATAATTATTATCAATAAATTAATTAAGAGAAATAATTTTATTAGTTATATTGTCTTTATTTATTTATTTTTTTTTTGAATGCTACTAGCTCTATTACATTGTAGTAGTTATATTGTCTTTATATTTCTCCAATAATGTAAAAATTCCTTACATTCAAATTCATCAATTGATTATATTCACTACATTGTCTATTATTTTTTTGTGCACTATTTTTTAATTAAATATCAAAGTTATAATACAAAATAATGCTATATATTTGTTTACCAAGTATTTTATTAATACCATGAAAAAATTAAAAAAAAAAACATAATTAATAAAGTCAATCATATTAACTACTTGAGGGATTTGTTGACAAATAGAGTATTCAAATCACACAACAAATTGAAGTGAAAACTACCTCGCAATGTCCTTGTTTGACAATCAGTAGTTTGCGGTTACCGTTAGCGGATTATATTAGCGAATTATATCGACGATTGGTAAAAAGATATTTGAAAATATTAGTTGTTTAGATTAACGTGTAAAATGACCTAAGAGTATACATAAAATAATAATAATAATAATAATAATAATAATAATAATAATAATAATAATAATAATAATAATAATAATAATAATAATAATAATAATAATAATTGCTTTAAAAAATAAAATAATAAAAAATATAATTAAGCCAATCATATTAACTAATTGGGAGATTTATTGATAAAAGGAGTATTCAAATCACGAAACAAATTGAAGTGAGAAACTATCTCGCAATGTCCTTGTTTAGCAGCAGCAGTTAGCTCTTCAATATTAGTATATATTTAATATTTTATGCCCTAATTTTTATTTGCTCTCCCTTATGTGCCGTATTTGGTTTCAACCATACCTATACAATTATTTTATTGACAATTATATATAATCAATCTTGACTATATTATTTTGCATTTGTAAACATAGAATTGCCTATTTAAATACGCAAATTTAACATTCAATTATCTATGCATGAACAATTCCAGTATAATCTTGCCTTGATATACTTTAAAGTACTTATTTAAAAAAAAAAACATTGAGTATTAACCCTTTCGCGCAATGCGCGTAAAAAACTAGTTATTGTTAATAAGAGACAAGTAGTAATATGAGAATGATTTGATCGTGAGAATGGTGGTTTTAATGGAATTGTCATTGAGAGTGATTGAAGGTGGTAAAGTGTTTTAATGGGCAAAATCACTCTAAGAGCACAATTGAAATACTATTGAAGCTTATAATTATGAGAAAACTATAAATGGTGCAAGTTTTCTTTTTGTTAGGCGATCTGCGAATCGCGTTGCTTATACTATGACAATGGCGATCAATTATGTGTCAGGTTTTCAGGAGTGGAGGTTAACTCCGCATTCTATTCTTGTAGATTGTTTGCGTGATGATTTAATGCATTAAGCGTTGCTCTCCCCCTTGACAAAAAAAAAGAATATTACCTTCTTATTTTTCTCCTCTAATCTATCTCTTATCATGATTTGACATTTCCTAATTGGTTATTAAATTTTCTTTTCAATTAGTTTTGTAGTTTTGAAATTGATTGGCTTGGTACTACTTGTGTTAGATGGGTTCCGACAACCATTAATCTCTCTATATATACTCTCTTTAATAAGAGAGAAAACCAATTATTAAATGATTCCCTAAACCTTAAACGGATATGATTCCATTAACGTAATGTTATGAATGACATATATGAATATTACTAGCTAAACCCACCAGGGTTTGAAGAAATGGGGAGGGAACCATTTTCAAAAATTTGGTTCCAGGATTGATGCTATAAGGCGGGATATGAATGCTTTGAGAGGTCGTATGGACCCGGATTCTTTGGGGCGGTTTAGATAGTTGGATGGACAGTTGTGTTCCATCCTGTCGCAAGAGGAGACTTTCTGGAAACAAAGGGCCAAACAGCACTGGCAGCAGGGTGCGAATCGAAATACAAAGTTTTTCCATCAGTACGCCACGTACCGGAAGAGGAAGAATTTTGTTATGAAGCTTAAAGATGAGAATGGGGTTTGGAAGGAGGGGGATGGCCTTGCTTCGCTGGTCACGAGTTATTATGAACAGATATTTCAGTCCAGTGGCGGGGCCGGTGTGTTTCACGTGGATACCCTCACACCACGTGTCACATGTGAGCAAAACGATGATCTTCTTCGTCCATTTGAACCTGAGGAGGTGAAGCGCGCCCTGTTTTCCATGGGGAAGGATAAGTCACCAGGACCGGATGGCATGAATCTGGGCTTCTACCAGGCGTTTTGGGATCTCGTTGGTAAGGATGTTACTGATTTTGTGCTTAATTGTTTATCTCAATCATCCTTCCCCCTAGAGTTGAATGATGCGAATATTGTTTTAATACCTAAAAAGGCAGCCCCTGAGTTTGTTGCGGATCTCAGGCCTATTGCTTTGTGTAATGTGGTATATAAACAAACTAATGGCCAAGATGATTGCTAATCGTATGAAACCTCTGCTTGATAATATTATTTCGGAGTCACAGAGTGCCTTTCTGCCAGGTAGGCTCATCTCGGACAATATCCTTATTGCGTCTGAGGTTGGCCATTATCTACGAAGGAAACAGCTAGGGCAGGTAGGGTGGGCGGCCCTCAAATTGGATATAGCTAAGGCCTATGACCGGATGGAGTGGTCTTTTGTGGAACGTATGTTGTTGGGGCTGGGGTTTGATGAAAAATGGGTCAGACTAATCATGTTCTGTGTACGGACAGTCAAGTACAGGGTGCTGGTGAATGGGAGGCCGAGTAAGGAAATAATCCCGCCTAGGGGTTTAAGGCAGGGGATCCACTCTCTCCGTATCTTTTTATTATATGTGCAGAAGCCTTGTCTCTGTTGTTGCAAGATGCTCAGGCTAAAGGAAGAATACATGGTTGCAGGGTAGCTCGTGGAGCACCACCTATTTCGCATCTTTTCTTTGCGGATGACAGTCTGCTTTTCTTTAAAGCAAACATGCAGGAAACTTTGGAGGTGAAACATTGTTTAGAGATTTATGAAGAATTTTCAGGGCAATCTGTTAATTTTCATAAATCCAATATTTCCTTTAGCCGTAATACTGGTTTGGGGGACAGGAATGACATTGGTAATGGGTTAGGAGTTGAGCAAGCTGAGGATTTTGGGAAGTACCTGGGTCTCCCCTCAGTTATAGGTAGAAACAGGAAAGTGGTTTTCTCTTATGTTGAGCAAAAATTGAAACAGAGGTTTGGCTCCTGGAATAAGAGACTGCTATCTATGGCAGGTAAAGAGGTGTTACTGAAAAGTGTTGCACAGGCAATGCCAACTTATACTATGAGTATCTACCTGTTGCCTATGACTTTATGTGTCTCACTGGAAAGACTGATGAATAGATACTGGTGGGGTAAAAGCAATGTGGTGGATGACATTCACTGGATGGCCTGGGACAGGATGTATGTACCCAAGAAGCATGGAGGCATGGGCTTTAAGAGGCTGCATGAGTTTAATTTGGCTCTTCTAGGGAAGCAAGGGTGGAGAATGTTGACTTGCCCGGAGTCCTTAGTGGCCAGGATCTTTAAAGCAAGGTATTTTCCTAACACTACTTTTTATGAGGCCATGCTTGGTGGTAACCCAAGTTATGTATGGAGAAGTATAATGGCCAGCCAGGACCTTGTTCGTAGTGGTTGCAGGCGAAGAATTGGTAATGGAAGAATGACTAGAGTTTGGGACCACCCCTGGTTGCCTGACTCCCAAGACCTGTTTGTTCACTCAGATCAGCCTGCGCAACATCCTGATTTGATGGTGGCAGACTTGATAAATTATGAGCATGGAATTTGGAATCAGGAATTAATATCGCAAATTTTTATTCCCATGGATGCTGGCTTGATTTTACAGACCCCGGTGTGTGTGGAGTTTAAAGATGATTGGTACTGGATGGGTGATATTAGGGGAGTATATATGGTCAAGAACGGTTATAGGCGGCTTGGGGAGATTAATGCCCCATGTGATGCAGTGTGGAATAACATTTGGAAATTACAGGTTCCCCCGAAATGGAGAATTTTTCTTTGGAGAGCTATCACAAATATTTTGCCAACAATTACTAACCTGGTTAGAAGAAGAGTGGAGATCCCAAATGTGTGCCCTGCTTGTGGTGTGCTTGAAGAAGATGTTATGCACATTTTATGCAATTGTGTTTATGCTAGACGTGTGTGGAATATTTCACAACTCCAAATCCCTAACTTTGGTGATCATGATTTTATGAGAGGGTGGAGCTTTGGTTAGGGAACTCAGCAATATCTGCTGGTTTTCTAAAAGATCAAATATGTGGAATACTCTACGAAATATGGAGGGCCCGGAACATGGCGGTTTGGGATCTCGCATTGCCATCCCCGTTGCATCTTTGTGTCTCGTTTCAGCGTACCTGGGCCGCCTGGATCAAGAGTACTGCCCACAGCAGTGCTGCTGCTTTGCCGCCACCAACGCCCGACATGCAGCTCGCCACGCATCATGAAGCCGCCGCATCACTCCCCCATGATGCCGTATTATGCAGTACGGACGCCGGTTTCTACGGATCCCAACACGCCCCAACTTTCGGTTTCTATGTGCGCAGCCCGGAAGGTGTTTTTATAGCAGCGGTAAATGGCCCTCTCTCTTGCCTGTATGATCCACTTTTAGCCGAAGCTATGGCAATACGTGAGGCTCTTTCATGGCTACAGGACCACAATATTGTTATTTTGACAGACTGTGCGGTTCTCGTGGATAGCTTTCGGGACGTCAATTCATATCGTTCGTATCTTGGCATTATTTTAGATTCCTGTTCACGTTTATTTAATTCATTCTCAGCTTATTCCATCAAGTTTGTACGCAGAGGCACCAACTTGGTTGTTCATGCCTTAGCTAAACATGTAGGAGCGGTTCATGCACGCTCAGTCTGGAGGGAGTCCCTCCCATCTTTTATTCCTTCTGAGTTAAGTTAATGCAATATATGAAGTTTTTGGTTTTCAAAAAAAAAAAAAAAATATTACTAGCTAGCATTTTGCAAGTGCGATGCGTAAAATTTTATATCTAAGACTAAAACATTGATAAATATAAATAATTAAAAAGTATAGTTCAAATTATATATACACAAATAATATATGTATTATATACACACGCATATGATTTACCATTCATATAAATTATATAATCAATAATTAAGTTAATTATATAATAATTTTGATAAAATAATAATAATTAAATAATAGGGATAAGATGTGATAGATATAAGTGTATGATAATAATGATAGAGTCATTAATGTTAGAATTAAATAGATAGTAACAGAGTTATAACGGTGTAAGGTAATTTTGTCTAACAAGAATGTTGTAGGTACAATTTTATCTAATAAAATTGGAGTGTACAACATTTAAAGTAAAATATATACATTTATTAATATATAATTAACAGACATAAATCAATGATATAACTTTTTTTTTTTTTGAATGAAATCAATGATATAACTTGAATTGAAACTTATTATGTTTTTAGATTTAGATTAGATTTAGGTGTCTACATCTAAAATGTATAAATCAGTTTTTTTTTTTTTTTTTGGTAAAAACGGAGGGTGATACCCAAGAGTCATGAGTGTCTACTGAAAGTTGCTCCTAGTATATCTTGCTTGAGAAGATCATCTATCTCCGGAGGTGCTTCCTTGAGCGTACGGCAACCCACTGGATTTGCAAAGGCTGCCTTCGCCAGAAAATCAGCTACCATGTTTCCCTCACGTAACACATGCACGTATTTCACGTGCGGAATACCCTCAGCTTCTCTTATGCACCGCCATATGATGTTGCATACTTTGGTACCTATCTTTTGACTCCTGTGTATCCTGTCAATGAGATGCTTAGAGTCACTTTCTACCATGAGCTTCTGTATGCCTTCTTCCCTTGCCAGGCGTAGACCGTGGAACACTCCCCATGCTTCCGCTTCGAGCACATGACACCGCCCGATGTTGGACGAAAAACCTGCACACCAAATTCCGGCTTCATCTCGGATCAGGCCGCCACATCCAGCCGTCCCTTGTCCTTTGCAGCTACCATCAATGTTAAGTTTATGCCATCCTCTATCCGGTTTCTTCCATCCAGCCTGCTCATTGGCCGTCTGCATGGCCCCAGTCCCCGGGTGTAAACGTTTGTTGAAAGCCCCCTTGACTTCCACATCGTACTTTGCGAGCCACTCGAGTTTTTCCTGCATCCTCAGAGAACGGTTATTAAAAATCCCTTCATTTCTCCAACGCCATATCCACCACATCCTCGCCCCAAAACGGGTTTGCCAATCTTCATCAAAACCATATCTTATATTGCCGTCAAGGTTGACTTCTAACCACTGGTCCCAAGGAGCAGCTTCGCATACGTGCTTCTGGGGATGACTGCTTCCCAGAGACCGTCACCGCCGAACAGTCTCGAAATAAGTGTTGCAAGTCCTCAATCTTCCCTGCACAAAGGAAACAAAAAGGGTCAGCCGTTAATTTTCGTCTGGCTCTTTCTGCATTCGTCATAACCTTTTTATGGTGTACTAGCCACAGAAACAGATTAACTCGTGCAGGAGCACGAATTCTCCAAATGCTTCTCCACATCTCATCAGTAGGGTAGCCGTAATTATCCACCAGGGTATCATACATGGAACGTATAGTAAATTTACCACTAATCTCTAAGCCCCATCCTGGTTCATCGTCCATATCCAATGTCGTTAAAACTTTCCCCGCTAGTCTTTCCTTGGCTTCATATGTTAAGGCATGCTCTAATAACTCCCACTTCCATCCCCTTGCCTCATCCCAGTAGTCCCGAACCATACCATATAATTCTGGCAAAGGAAGAGGCGTCTTGAGCTACCCAAACAGTGGTTCCGGGAAAATCCACTTGTCCATCCAGAAGCGTGTTGTAGCACCATTTCGGACCACACATGAAACTCTTTGGGACATGGGGTCTCCAAGCTGCTGAGATTCCTCGCCAAGCATTGGAGACGTTCCGCCGCCCTTGTCGCATATTGTGTGAGTCCTCCGACTTTCTATATTTTGCGTTGATTGCCTTTGTCCATAGGCTTCCACTTTCAGTCAGAAGCCGCCAGCCCAGTTTCGCCATAAAAGCCAAATTCAGCTTGTGCATGCGCTTGATACCTAGTCCACCTGCCTCGATTGCTGTCGTCACAAGGTCCCAATTTGCCAAGCTCATATTGTTGTTGGTACCGTTACCCCCCCCCCCCCCCCCCCCATATGAACTTTCGAGTACGTTTTTCAATCTCCAAACAAACCCCCTTAGGTAAACAAGTCGTCTGCATTGTGTACGCTGGAATCGCATTCAAGACAGAGTGTGCAAACACGATTCTTCCCGCAAGTGAAAGAGTTTTTGCCTTCCACCCATCAAGGCGGCTAGAAATCCGAGCAAGCAAATTCGAGTGCGTGGCACTGGTAACCCGTTCATGGATCGCCGGTACGCCAAGGTATTTCCCCAAGTCCTCCGTCCTGTCGATCCGGAATCGTCGTGTAATCTCCTCCGTCATAGTCTGGTTAGTATTTTTCGAAAAGAAGACCTGTGACTTGCTTAAACTGATCTTTTGTCCAGATGCATTGCAAAACTGATCGAGGCAATCCAGGATGACATCAACTTGCTCCAGCGTAGCCTCCGTGAAGAGCACCATGTCATTTGCAAAACAAAGATGTGTTAGGACGGGACTATTTCTTGCCAATGTAATACCTGTCCAAGCCCGCCTCTCCGAAGTCGCTACAATCATCTGGCTTAACCGTTCCATGCAGAGCACAAAGATAGCGGGAGACATTGCGTCCCCTTGTCTAACACCTCGTTTCGGACTGAAAGCCTCTAGTCGTTCCCCGTTCCAGATTAGCGAAAGTCTGGGGGTTTGAATGCAATTCATCATTAGATCCTTAAGAACACCTGTGAAACCTGCAGATTCAAGGGTATCCCGGACAAAATCCCAAGATAGACGATCATAGGCCTTTTCAAGGTCCAACTTGATTGCCATGTAACCAGTTGCACCTTTCTTTTCACGCATAGTGTGCATTACCTCTTGGAAGATGAGAATGTTGTCTGTAATCTGCCGACCAGGGACGAATGAGCTCTGGAAAGGTCCCACAATTTTGGGTAGGATCCGTTTTAACCTGTTCGTGATTGTCTTCGTTATGATTTTGTATGCAACATTGCAAAGGCTAATAGGCCTGAACTGCTTGATCGTCTCCGGGTTCTTAACCTTAGGGATCAAAGCTACTAGGGTATCATTAAGACCATCCTGAAGGCTGCCCGATATGAAAGCCTGCTGAACTAACTGGAACACGTCATCCCCTATCTCAGCCCACATGTGTTGATAAAAACCCGCTTGGAAACCATCTGGGCCCGGTGCCTTGAACGGTTTCATGTCTTTGAGGGCAGCATGTACTTCGTCCTTCGAGACCGTTCTATTGAAAATTGCCCAATCAACCGGCCTTAAGCATGGGAAATTAGCAAAATATCCTGCCTCTGGAGCCTACTGAGCATCTTTAGTGAAAAGATTCAAATAAAAATTCCTGACATGGCTTTTCAATTCTGAGTTCTGAGTAATCCATACCCCATTATCATCGAGCAGCGCCCGGACAGGAGCCCGTGCTTTACGAATAGCCGTTGCAGCGTGATAGTATGCTGTGTTTCTATCACCCGAACAAATCCATTCCTCCCTTGATTTCTGAAACCATATGAGTTCCTCCTGTTGGAGAGTTACTTCTAGTTCCTCTCTGAGCTTAAGATCCAGTTTGACAAGACCCTTGTGATAGGAAGTCGCCAAGCATTTCTGAATACCACTAATACGGGACGCAAGAGTTTTTTTACGTTTGAAAACATTGCCAAAGGTTTCTTTATTCCAAATTGACAGGGTAGCAGCCAAGGTGCTCGTATTTTCCATTAAAGTCTTTCCCGTGTCCCAGGCGTTTGCCACAACATTATGAATATCCGCATGTGTGAGCCAAGCTGCCTGGAAGACAAACGTAGCCTCCTTCCGTCGACTATTGTCCTCATTCAGGCAGACAAGGAGGGGTGCATGATCCGAGGAGAAGCGGGCGAGATGCGTCACGGACGCCTCCGGAAATCGCACTCTCCATTCTGTGCTACACAAGGCCCGGTCTAATCGAGCTCCCTTTATGAGCTCGTTGTGTCCATCCTTCACCCAGGTCAGCTTTGGCCCCGAGAAGCCCATATCAACCAGGCCTTCTTCTAGGATCCAATTTGCAAAGTCTGAGCTCCTGCAAGAAGAAAAAGAAGAGTAGTTACTTGTTTCACTTTTTGATAGAACTGAATTGAAATCCCCGGCTGCAATCCAGGGCCCGACAATCCCACATGTAGATCGCCTTAGATCCTGCCACAGGCGTCTCCGTAGATGGTGTGTAGGACTACCATACACCGCCGCAAGCCACCACGGATGTTGATTGTTCTCCTTCACCTGTAACAACACAAATTGGGGATGAGTGTATGAGACCGTGACCCGTAACGGAGATTTCCAAAAAATACATATGCCTCCACTGAAGCCGATTGCCTCCACTCTAATCCAATCCGAGAATCCAAGCTTCTTGCAAATAGAATTTGCATGGTCGCCGGAGACCTTGGGTTCAAAAAGTCCTAGGATCTTTGGCCTATGAGACTTTAGAAGGAACTTGAGGGCGCGCAGGAACGGCTTACCACCTGCGCCCTGGCAATTCCAAAAAATGCAATTCATGGATAAACAAAATTAAAGGGAAAAGAGAGAGCAATAATCTTAAGAAACACAAACATGAAAAGCACAGCGACAGACAAGAACGCGGGAAAGCCTATTAGGCTTCCCTGTTACCTCCCTCCACATGTTGATCGTCCATGTTCATCACCGCATCGCCCTCGTCATCAAAGGCCTCCGGTGGGTCTCCAAAGTGCTCCCCAGTGTCCTGCCAAACCGGGGATGGCAAAACCTCCCCGGCGTCACCGGCGTACACACGCGAAGAATGTATAACTAGGCCTCCTTTCTCGCCCCGGACAACCACGTGCTCCGTCTCCTCTGCCGCTCGTCTTGGTCCCTCCCCCGTTGACCTCCGTGTTCCGACCCCACTAGGTGATGCAATTGGTATAGCTTCGCGCACCGGCGTAGGGTCATTCACGATTTGTTTCTCATGTACTACAACATTAGGCCTGCGGTGCATTGCACTTCTCTGTACAGGAGCTACTTGCGAGCGTGGCCTCACTGGATCATCCGCACCAATCAGAGTTGTTACTGCCGCCTCATCCGCTTCTTCTGTGGCCTCCATATTTTCGCCAACACCATCCACATCACCCTCCTCTATATTCAAAGGCGCAAACCGGGAAGCAGTCATCGTCCTTCCCCGGCCACCTGCGCTGCCACCACCTCGGCTACTTCCACCCCGCGACGTTCTGGACTGTCCTGCTGCCACCGGTCTGCCTCGTCGCTGAGGTGCAATCATCCACGATCCAAAAGGGATCTTCGGATCGTCGGCTTCCTTCAACTGCGCATGGTGTCCAGTCGCACGGTCATGATCCGGAGCGTCATTCCCTGCCTCTGCATCTGTTTGAATTTCCGACACTGGTTTTTTCAGCGAGGGGCAGCTTTCCTTTGCATGGCCGTATCGCCCACATGCGAAGCAGATCAAATGGAGCCCTTCATAGGCCACATGTCTCACCTTTCCTTCATATGTAAATTTAGAAACAATTGGCTTGCACATATCAATCTCTACGCATATTCTAGCAAACATACCTCTGGATCCCATGCTAGTAGCCTGATCCACGCGAACTGCCCTCCCAATCCTTCTTCCCAGCTTCCGTAGAAAAATGTAATCATAGTATTCCATGGGAATACACGGGATTCTTGCCCACACGATCATCTTCTCCGTCTTGTCGTTCATTGGATCGAAGTCGGGTTCCCATGGCTTAACAATGAGGTAATGGTCTAGGACCATCCAAGGCTCTTCAAATAAAGCAAATTCTAAGTCATCTACGGATCCGAACCTTACCAGAAAATACTCGTTGGGTAAAGCGATCAAATCCATGCTGCTCTTTGGTTTCCACATCGATGTGAGCCTCCGGAGCATGTAAGCATAGCCAACACGTCTCCCCATAACCTTGATGATCAAAGACTTCCTCCACGGCGCTCGAATCTTCTCCAGTTCCTCCTTCGTCAAGCGGATGGTTGGACAAAGGGGATCATCATCTTCCTCTGCCACCAGCGTGTCATGGTCTGGACCTGCATCTACAACGTCGTCCAATCTGGTTGGATCACCTGCAATCATACCCGTCAGGCTTTCCACGTACGTTCGGTTTTGGCCTTCCTGTGGGCGCGGTGCATTCTGCAGTTGTGGCAATCGCGTTCCCATGCAGGTCTGCATCATAGGGATCACACCAGTTTCCACCCTCATATCATCAACCGGCGTCTCCTGCACCATCACGATCTCCTGGCTCGCCAAAGGTGGGAAGTCTATGTTCGCCCTTTCCCTCTTGGATTTCTTGGTGCTACGCTCCAAGAGATCCAGATCCTCGGATGATTGAGGTGACGAGAGCGTTTCTTGAGTTTCCATCACATATAAAATTAACTTGTATAAATCAGTTATTAAATACCGGAGTAGTACTTTAAATTTTAATAAAGAAAGGAATATAGTTCATAAATTCAATTATTAAATAGTACTTTAAATTTTAATAAAGAAAGGGAATATAGTTCATAATACACACAGAAAATTGATAAATCACGTTATAATCAAAACTCTGTCGAAAGTTTAGGAATATCGTTCATTGATTAATTTGATCTTATAATTATACCAATTTATTTCTCCATTTTATTCATTTTTTAATTTTCAAAAAAATTCGCGGTTATTATCCGAATGTGCACTTTGCATGAAGCTCAACTTATTACTCTAATTGGTAAAAAACCACAAGAAAGTAAATCATCCGGTTCAAATCGATAAGTTTACATCTCCCATAAGGAGCCAAACTTAGAACTTTGCAATCATCAAGCAAATTATCTAACCAACTCGATTAGAGTTACCTCTCATATTATTATATTTGAATAATTCAAAACGGGATCAATAAAAAGGGAGAAACATTTGTTTTAAAAAAAGTTACATACAACATCTAATATTTTCACCATATTAAGATATATACTAAAATTAATCAAACCGATTGGCTCGAATTGTGTACTGCACAATTTAATTCTTCTGACTAAACTTCTAACTTTATAGTTACATTAACCTTTCCTCAAAACTATATATATATTATATTGTATGAATGGAATCACATCCACACGAACTACAGGCAGACATGATTAAGCATAGAATCTCTACGTAGATGGGAACATGGGGAATTATATATTTGTTGCTTAAGAAACAGGCAATCCATGCATTAATAAATAAATAAAATACATACATACATACATATATATATATATATATATATATATATATATATATATATATATATAGTTATTATTTGTTGAAGTATGCGTTATATATCAATTATATTACGTGCGTTTTAATATTATATTTACAAATTTAATAAGAGCAAATAAAATTAAATGTTTAATGAAAACTAAAAGAAGTGTTGGTGTAATTGTTCGTTGAAATGAATGTTTCATCTTATTTCTTTAATTTTCACTTTATATTCATTATTAAAATATTTAAATTTGTATTCTTAGATTTTTTCCTTATTAATTCCCTTCAAGCTAAGGTAAGGCCGGTGCTTTATAACATGTTCGCATCTCTGCTCCAGCATCTTCCAACGAGAATAAATTCGTCTTATCTCTAACACATCCAATGCTCCAATAATATACAATCAAATTCCTTGACAAAACACACATAAAGCATATTATTAATTTAATTAAAATAACATCACCGTAATTTACTTCTTTAGATTACGGTTATATATAGACCAATATGATATTCTGAATTGTACGTCCAATTTATAGTAATGTTTGCAAATTGTGATGTAGTTCGGTTTAATTCGATGTCAAGGCCGTCTTTTGGATTTTTGTGATCCTGTTCTGTAAATATAAATGAGACCCTAATTTAGCCATTTGATACATAAAAACTGAAGATTTGATTAAGAAGAAAATTGAATTATGTAATTGATTTTGCCATAATCATGCTCAATTATTTAGGAGAGAGAACTAAAAATTGAATTAGAACTTTAGTAATCAAAGAAATTTAGGATAAAGTTGTAAAATTAATGGAGGAATAAAGAATTTTGCCCTCTTCAATGGTGATGCGTGATTTGGGAAAAATTTGGTGAGTTTTAGACAAGATATATAGAAAGAGATGTGAAGGAATGTGAGCTTAATTGTAGTTTTTTTTTTTTTTTTTTTTTTTTTTTAAGTAGTTAGGTAAAAAATATATAGATATATATTAGACCCTCTAAAATTGAGGTTTTGTGTTGTTGGACATTATGCAGGGCCAACAACCGGCCATGGTCAATGTGACTGCATATTTGTAAATGGGAAAATGACACTTTTTCCTCCTGAGTTATATACCTATAGCATTTTTTCCCCCTAAATTATTGAAGTGGCTATTTTTTCCCCCTAAAATGTTAAATGGACATATTTACCCTTAAAATAAATATTTCATTTATTTTTTTCTCCAACAAATTATGACCATAATTTGGTTCAAACCAAACAAACACTATAGCAACCAAACTGAAATATTCCAATTACAATTTAGAATCGAAACCCAATATTTAGAGTTTATTAAAATCGTGAACCGGAACGGACGGTTCATGTTCCGAACTAAAAAAAAAAATACATTTATTGTTGAATTTAGACTATTTTAAAATAAAGACAGTTCAAAATCGCGAACCGGATCCGGAACCACCGGTTCACGGTTCAAGATTCAATTTTTTTGATACATAATTTTAATAAATTGACATCTAAATATTGGGTTCTAGATCTGAATCATAACCGGAAACTTTTAATTCGATTGCTTTAGTGTCCGGTTCAGTTCAAACCGAACTGTGGACATTCCTACGTATACGCAATAATTTGTTGGAGAAGTAAAATAAATAAAATGTTTACTTTAAGGGTAGAAATGTCAATTTAATATATCAGGGGGAAAAAGCACCACTTTTTAAATAATTGAGGGGGCTAATGTGCTTACCTAAATAATTGAGGGGGGAAAAGTGCTATAAGTATATAACTCAGGGGGAAAAAGTGTCATTTTCCCTTTGTAAATTATAATAACCTTATACAATAAATTGTTGATGAAAAGGCTCGAAAGGAGTGGCTAAATAAGTAAATCATGATTCTCGTAACTTGAAAATTACGGGTTAGATTAGTGTTAACACCCTCATTGATTGAACTCGTCACACAAGATTTTTTTAGTACAGTTAAGAGCGGGTTCACTAATTAAAAAAAAAAAAAAATGCTGATGGGAAACAAGTCGGCTGCTTTTGAGATTTTTGCTGTTGTTTTGTCTAAACGTGGGTGAGAGCATGAAGGGAATCTTGATCTCTACGATCTGAATAATTAACGTTTTATATATATACATCTTAGGATTAGGAGATGATATATATGTTTATTTATAATGGTTGATCATATGATGTTTATGTCACACACGTGTGCGCCACTAATTAAACAGTTAAACTCCCACGGTGATTAGAGACATTAGGACTCAATTGATTATGAAGGTTGAGATCTCTTCTCTCTCCCTCTTTTGTTTTGTTTTTGGTATGATTACAATTAAGTTTTTTGATTGGTCATTAAAATTATAGATCAAGATTAATTAATTTTGTTCTCATGTACAATTCTTTAACAACAACAAATGAATTAAAGTACAAGTTTATTTATTTTTTTTTTAAATATCGTGAGCCAATTATGTATTCACCAAATGAGAAAACTTCTAATTCGTTGATTATATGCATGTGAGAATCACACACACACACGAATAAGCCTAGTAATATAGTAAAACTATCATTGACATATTATGATTGCTACCATATGAATTTTTTGGGGTCACGAAAGAAATTTACAGTCACTATGTGATGATGTACACTAAGTAAATTATGGTCATGTGTAATATATAGTCCACAAATCACGAGAAATATAAGCCGCACTAAGAATAATTTTAACCTTATGTTAGGAGGTATACGTCAAAAAACAACAACAATATTAGCAAAAAGTTGTGTCGTTCAATGTTTTGCACTTCTGCTATGCAACAACAACGATGCACGTGGAGTAATGTATCGTACCAACTCAACTCACAAATTTTCAACAATGTCAGAAAGCGAAGTCATATACAAAGCCATTACCCTATCAATATTAAACTACAAAGGATGACACCTTTTCATTACTAACAACACATATCATCAAACAAAACACAATAAACCATAAGAATTTAATAAAGCTAATTTCATCGAGATACCTTGAACCTACCATCCCAATTAAGCCTCTAACTTTACCATATTTCAACGTAACTCCACTGTTACCATAACGACCTCGCACCAAATTAGCAGAAAAGCCATACCTTTGGGACATGGAAAAACCAAAAGAAAAATCATATCACAACGACACATACATACACATCAATGGTTGCCTTTGAAACGCAATGCCTAATGTTGTTGGGGTGTTGTCGGTACTAATCACTTCAGGCTGTAATTATGTGGTCGGCAATGTGGTGCGTAATTAGGGATAAAAAATTGCTAAACTTAGGGATTAGTCAATGGAATTGACTAAGCTGCTCCATGAAATGGAAACAATGGGACATAATTAATCACTTTTTGACTTCTTAAGCCATCTTTGGCTTTCTTCCAGACACAGCTAACCTACCCTAAGTCTTGGTGTCGTATAGTAGATTAATAGATTAATGATGCACTAGGTTAAAAATGATTAGCTTGATTAGTTCAAGTGTTACGTGCTTAGTGTTGTCTTGTCATATAATAGGAGACGAGATATAATAGAGATTTAAATTTAAAAGGGTAACTCAGAAATCACTATTAAACTACATGTACACTAAACTAAATCTTGTATGTATATATATATAGAATTGGCCTATTTGGATCTATTAACGAACAATTGATGATAATTTGATTATGTGAGTGTTAGCACTATATAAATCAAGCAAACGACGATACAAAACAAAACACGAACCTTATACTTGCATTGTTAGTCATATTGCAATGAGACGTAAATAGTTGTATATCCACTTAAAGATTGAGTTGCATGCATGCATGGGTTCTTATATATTTAGCCATTGATTATTATGACATTTTCATATTTACTCCCCTACTAGTAACTTTGGAATCGAAAGGAGGAAAACACCCAAGAAAACGCTAATAATATGAAACCTGCCTGAGCCTGTCGTCCAATACATTAAATATTATATGAATGGAGAATGAAACGTTATTAGAAATTAAAATCAAACACTCATTGCATGATAGAGTGAAATATACGTATGTAGGAGATTCTGCAAAAATGTTGAATTTCCAACCTTAAGAACCCTTCACACTCCTGACAGAGCATTTGGGAGGATGTAAATCACATGCAGCGATTTAATGATTCAGCAGACATGGTCAAATGCTGGTGTGCACAAAGAATCTGCTCACTTTAGACATAATCTTTACACTATTGCTGTCGAGCTTCAAACCTTTGTCTCTTGTATCAAATATTGTCTACTGAACCATTGAGTTAAGTCTATGCTGGCATAATTCGTTACGAATTCCGTCTCTCACATTCATTCGCGGTGCGTTGAACCTTTTTTGTGTGCATTGGGAGTGGGGATAAAGTACAATATAATGCAAGCTGAAACGAGAAAACAGTTCCACTTGAAATTAAGATAGACCATATCGTATGTCGGCGTCGTGGTTGGAAAACAGGCGTAAGTTGTCGGGGATACAAATTTTGATGGCAGATTTTAGAGCAGCAGAAGGCGATAGAGCGGCCCATGACCTGTGGCAGGTAGGGGTTTAGCTGCAACAAATGGTGGCAGAAAGGGGCTGCAATAATGGATGGATCTTTATTGATTTGGGTTAAAAACGTGAAAAGGTAAAAGGGATATTGATGCCAACATGAAAAGGTAAAAGTGAACGAGCAGAAGGGAAAATGTTGGCTTGAAAATGGTGAACAAATATATAAATAATGTATATTTATTCATTGGGGTTTGGTTGATGGAGCTATGGGGTGATGAATAATGGTGCCTGTTTTTAACTATGGCTGATTGGCATATAGGCTGTCATGACTCTCATAATTCAGTTTTGGCATCCAATTCAATGTGGGTGTGATGTTACATTATTGGAACAACTTATTATTTTTTTGCTATAATCACAATCAGAGATTCCTCCATTTTCTTTTTCTTTTCTTGCACCACATTCTATCCAATATGCATATATATATATATATGCTCAAGGTTTACTATACGGTGTTTGAATGTTCTTAGCTTCCATCCTGTCTACAACGATTTCTTATAAATGTCACCATTACGGCTTTATTGCACCCACTAAGGCTGCAAGTTTTTAATCTTTGAGCGTTTTTTGAGTTTGATCGTTTTTTAAAAATGTGTATCGAAATTAAAATATTATTATATTATATTTTGAATTTACAATGCATGACGTGTTTTTGCCGCTGTTGTTATACAGAACGTAGAAGAATATAGGCTAGAGGTTCCTTGACCTGATTAGCTAGTATAGAAAGGTAGGTGGCTCCGACCATGTATTTTATGCATGATCAAAAGATTATATTTAAGATTTATATTACTTAAGTATAAGATCTATGACAATTAATTATTTGCTCAAATTGGTCAAATGTGATTACAAATGATAATACATGTTTGAAACTTAATATGAAGTATCTTAAATTTGATCTATGTTTGATCTCATAAAATATTTTGGGCAAAGAACACAAGTTCTGTTGTTTTTTCTCAAACAAAAACAAATTTAGTCAATTAAGGTTGCTTTCATGTTTCAAACTTCAAACCCACAAATACTCTAGTGGTATACATTTGGATTATAGTTGGAAATTTTGACTCTTGAGATTTGAGAATATAATGAGCATTTTGTGTACTTTGACTTGTGGACTTTGACATTTTCATAGGCTTCCTTTGACGCGTACGTGTGTGGATATATATATATATATAATGAGAAATCACTCTTTAAGTAAAAATGTAAGAACTAACATGAATGAACACAATTTACTTCAGAGTAGATTGTGTGCATTCATGTAATAGTTCGTAAGTTCTCACTTGAACACAAGCCTATATATATTAGAACTAATATATATTTATAAATCTTATACGAACCTAGATATACCAATTCTTGTTGCACAATATCATAGGGAAACTCAAAAACTTACAAATTAAATTATATTGAATTTATATATACCCTTGAGATGATGTCATTCAATTAGTGCACATATTAGTCTCTTGTAATATTTTATATAAATAAACATATTTAATCGAGTACAACACTTGATCTTTTTAGATCAACATTCTTATCGCTTTCAATGATTAGTATATTCAAATTGTCTTTGTTTGGACAAAAGTATCCAAAAGAGAATAACAACGGATTGTCTTTTCTAGTTTTTAATAAGAAAAATGTGGATTTTAGAGAACTTGGCCCTGCAAACAAATTTGAAATAATAAAAATGTTCTAAAAAACATTAATATTATAATAAATATGCAAGTTTTGAAATAACAAAAAATGTAAAAACAGAAAACAAAACAAAAAAAATGTTTGTTTAAAGTTTAATTTATTATTACATTTGTCTTATTTTACATATTATGCTTAATTGCTTACTATGTACAGAGTATTAGTTAAACCAACTATTTATTAATTGCTTATTTTATTTTTTATTTTTAATTATTTTAAATTTGATTTATTTGTGTTTAATAATATTTTTAATGTAGTTTATAAATATATAAATTTCATATCTTAATGTTAAATTTAATATTATGACAAATTTGATTAAAGATAATTTCAGTAAAGCCTCGTTAACTGAATTATACACATAAAATGGATAAATGGAGTATATAATATACATATAAAATTAATTAAATACAATTTTAATTAAGATTTGTAATTGAGGTGCATTATGACAACTATTATTTAAAAAAAAAAAAAAAACACTATAGTAGTGGGGCATTAATTTTTTGGGTCTAAAAAAGTAGTTGCTAAAATATATAACAAATACTATCTTGTAAAGAATTATGAGTATTTCAAAAAAAAAAAATATTGATATTTTTATGAATATAAAGATAGTTATTTATTATTTATAAAACTATAATTGCTTATTTTTATTTATTATGTCTAATTAACGTTGTTATTAAAAAAATTGTTTAGTTTTTTTTTTTAATAATAAATATGTGCTATAGTACTCTAATCAATAAATACAAACTAAAAAGTATTCTTTTTCTTTCTCTTTTTACATACTAAAAAAAACTCATGATTCTTAAAATGTAGAATTTGTCATTTGGAAGTATAATAGATATGTCATCTTATTACATAGTAATTGGACTCTTTTTAGTTACTTGATTATAGCAATATTATTACTTTCAGCCACCTACTTTGATTTTTTATTTTTTATTTTTTATTTTAGTTCACTTATTTTTTCCAGTCTTTAATTCGTGTAGTCCTGTTTGACTTTTCTCCAAGAAAATTTAAAAGTAATTGTCATTACATAAAAATTTCAGCAAAATTCATCTTTTTACATTTGAGAATAACTATCCAATACACATCCTAAATAAAAAAAGAAAACTAATGTATTCTGTAAATGTTTATGATAAAATTTAGTGTTTGAAGTTAAAATCATGTTTGATAACATAGTTAGCTTATCGGTCAATTTTGACTTATTTGATTACTATTAACTGTTTGACTTGGTTAAAGAATCAATATGAGTGTTTGATTAATTAGATTTTTTTTTTTTTTTTTTTTTGTAACAACTTATTGTTTTAAAATGCTAAAATTTTAAAAACTGTTTAAAAAAAGTACGATAAATTTTTTGGGAATGTCATTTTGTATATAATCAACTATTAGTTAACATTTAATTTATCAAACATTTTTTTTACAATCAGTTAATGCTATCAACTAGTCAAACCCACTAATCCAATCAGTTAACAACTATTTACCAAACAACCCTTGAATCAACCCTGGGAACAAACTAAGCTCCAAATATAAGAACTTGATTGCAACAATAATACTACATAACATTATTAATGCTTGAGATTGTGAAATATTGTATATTACTATATGGAATAATATCACGTATCTTATTATGAAGACAATATTTATACTTATTATTGGAAGGTGAAATCGTCTTCGACCATTTTAAGTAGTTTCATTATGGCTACGCTTCTATTATCTAACTAGTTAATTAAACTTGTACTACATCGCGAATATATAATCCGAGTGCAAATCTTATACGGTATCTGGACAATAGTATAATTATAGTAATACTAAAGTATCATTTTAATTATAATATTATAGTTTCATTTGTAATATGTTATGTTTTTAGTTTCAATTTTTTACATACACTAGTTTCTTTATAATAACACTAAAATATTATTTTAATTATACTATAATTTCATTCGATGATCATAATTTGTACCGTGATGTGTGGACCATGGTTAACTGTATAACAAATGTCCAAGGTCACCTTATTTCAATTGTCTTAATCCAAACTCAAGTCGGCACGGGTTGAGTTTAATTGTTCAGTAGGCAGTATTTGAGAGAAGAAACTAAAATTCGAAAATCATAATTTATATCATTTCAAATGTTTCGTCGAGTATAGGTGTAAGAGGTCCTTGAGGTTGGTTGTTTTCGATTTCACGCTATAAATAAATTAAAGCGTGCTCCATCTCAACTGGTCCTTGAGGTTGGTTGTTTTCGATTTCACGCTATAAATAAATTAAAGCGTGCTCCATCTCAACTAAAAGCCTAAACTGATAGTTGGATACACATTAATGGTTATATGCTCACAAAATATATTGTGCAAATTTTTTATTTTTTATTTTTTGAAAAGAATTAAAAACATTACTTAAAAATGTGATTATAATTGAGAACTCAAAATCAAATCGGAAATAAATTGAAGTAGAGGCGGAGGAGTACGGACATTTTAAGCGTTAACCACCACCGACTCGGCTCCCAGCCTCTCTACGCATAACCATTAACCAGAGAGTCTCAGACCTCTCTCTCTCTCTCTCTCTCTCTCGTCTCGAAATCTCGTTTCTCGGGCCCGTTAATCACGAATATCTATGAAAATTTCACTTTCTCCTTCCAAAATTAGTTTTTCCATTTTAATTTTCCAACTTTCCGAATTTCACCCCGTCTTCCGCCATTAATTACACAAGTTTTTCCTCCCCATCTTTTAATGGTCAGCACTCTCTTCTTTGCTGAATGAGCGCAGGGAAGAGGCACATGAGTAACTGTGTTCTCTTCTTCCGGAACATGAGCTGCTAAAATCTCTTGTTCTATTACGCCTGATTCAATACTGTTAAGAAGCAAAATATACCAATGTAAGCAAATTTTTTTACCCCGTTAGATTTCGTAGCTGTTCTGATTTGTTATTGTTTTTTTTTTTTTTTTTTTTCCTGCGAATGTCGATAGCGTTTGCTGTTTTCAGTTCAATCAAATGCGATTAATGTGATCTCTGGGATCATTTCTGTTGTCATTTTGGATGTGGGGGTTTTGATTTGAACTCCGTATTCGATGTCTACCGGTTTATTCTATTTTATTTGAAAGTTTGGCTGAGGGAAAGCTAGGGTTCATATTTCTATGCATAAAATATAATATTTAGGTTGAAAAGTTTGTGTTTTTTTATTTACTTTTTTGGAGGGGGTGAAGTTTTACTATGTGAAACTGTTTTGTTGGGAGACCAGGTTCAGTGGCTGTGGATTGGGATCCATGCTGGATCTGTACTTTTTTTGTGGTTGTACACATTATAGGAAGCAGTTAAATTGTTTTTGTGTTGTTGCTTGACGAGTGGAATGTTTATTTATTTTCCGGTTTTACTTATCTTGGTGGTTGCGTTTGTCTTTCTGTTTGAATAATTTATTTGTTTCCCATGTCTGTTAGGTTCCATTATTATAAAGGAAGGAATTGAGCACATTGTCTAGGGCTTTAAAAGTTATGTCTTGAGGGTTGGATTTCATGGGGTGAACTCAAGGTATAATGGGTAGCTTCCGCCAGGATGAAGAGGATTGTCAGTTTTTTGATGCCCCGGAGAGTATTGTCCAGCCATCTGCTGCAAGTCCTAATTGCCTGGAGTCTAATGTATGGGTTGATCATTGTGTCTCCAGAAGCTACCAATATGATGTGTGGGTTAGAAGTCCCAAAAGTATTAGAGAGCGCCGCACGAAATTCCTTGAATGGATCGGATCTGATTTAGATTGCGGCTCTAGTGCCCTCTGCAGAGAGAATGATAGAATTAATGAGAGCACTGGGGCTGTGCTGAGAAACCCAATTTTTCAAGGTGAATTTTCTTGTAGCCAATCTTCTGTTCCAAGTTCATCTGTTGATGCTATGGGTTCATTAGAAGAGCCAGGTTCAAATGAGGCCTTCCTATGTACAAGTGCAAATCTGGATCATCAAATATGCGATACTAGCACTATGGCAGAGCACAGAATGGAAAGTAACCACCAAGGTATGGCATTAGAACAGCTGGTGGTGTCTGAAGAGTGTGAGAATTCTACAGGTGTACTTGGACATAGAGAGATGATACATGTAAATGGGAGGAATCGAAGGGTACCTAATAGAGTGAAGAGCGGTTGGTTGAATAGATTGCGTACTTTCAACTGTATCATGGACAGTGAATGGAGAACACATTATATAGAATCCTATGGCTCTATCCCTGTTCCCAGGGCTAGGGCTCAGAGGGTCAAGGTTCGCCACTGTAAGAAGAGGCTGAAGGAACTGTCTGCCCTTTTTATGGAGCAAGAAATTCTGGCCCATGAGGGTTCAATCTTGGCAATGAAGTTCAGCCTTGATGGGCAATACCTAGCCAGTGCTGGTGAAGATAATGTTGTGCGTGTCTGGCAAGTGGTTGCAGATGAAAGATCCAATGAAATTGATATTCCAGATTTGGATCCTTCGTGCATTTACTTCAAAGTGAATCATTTATCTCAACTGGAACCTGTGGTGAAAGAGAAGGATAGAATTAATAAATCAATGGGCATAAGAAAAACATCAGAATCTGCCTGTGTTGTTTTCCCTCCCAGAATCTTCCGAATTTTGGAAAAACCGCTGCATGTGTTCCTAGGGCACAATGCTGAGATTTTGGATCTTTCATGGTCAAAGAACAATGTATGGTCACCTTGTTCTGTTTCTCTTAAGTTGTATGATTTTTTAAGTTATTTTTTAGACTAATTTCTCATGCTTGTCCTTCACTGCAGTTTCTTCTTTCATCTTCAATGGACGAAACTGTCCGGCTTTGGCAAGTTGGATTTGATCAGTGCCTCCAAGTCTTTTCCCATAGCAATTATGGTACTGACCAAGTCTTTTTTTTTTTTTTTTTTGTACTTGTTTATTATGTTCAATAACTTAGCCTTGTGAAAGTTATTTTTCATTTCATCAAAGCTTATTTGTGCATTCTTTTTTTGTTTTGATGTGATGCAGTGACCTGTGTTCAATTTAACCCTGTAAATGACAACTACTTTATTAGTGGTTCAATTGATGGGAAAGTTCGAATTTGGGCAATTGATGGTGGTCAAGTAGTTGATTGGACTGAAATAAGAGACATAGTCAATGCTGTTTCTTATCGTCCTGATGGACAGGTCTGCTGATATTGCAACTCTTCCTTTAATCCTTACCACTGGGATATAGTTTTTGATAGTATAAAGACTGAATTAATATCACATTTGTTTTTAGGGTGGGATAATAGGCTCTACAACAGGCACTTGTCGCTTTTTCAGTGTCACAGGTAATGTTTCCCTTTGCGTTATTTGATGTCATTATGTAACGAAGTGGTCTGTTTGGTTGACATTCCACCCCTCTTATCCATGAATCATGGTTTTGAATTCCCCCATTTCACTGATGTGTACCATTGAATCAGTATACGTTGTTAAAGTATATGTATTATGAAACTGAACTTTTTCTATCCAAATTGTGTTCAGTACTCAATTGATCCTGCTAGATAATTCATTCATTGGATGATTTTTATTTTTATTTTTATTTTTGCGTTGCTGTGTCTTTGGAATTTACTGGTTGTATGTAGTTTAGTTTTTGTTAGACATGAATATGTAATACTTGAAAGTAATGAATGATTGAGTTGGTATAATGAGTTATGCTAGTGCTTGAATCTGTTAACGGACATATAATAATTTATTCTCTGGTTATAATATGGTATCTTCCCTGTTTAAAATGGTATATTTTCCCAATAGTTATGATTCATTGATTTCTAAGACAATATGTTTATGTTTCCCCCCTTACAGAGAATCACATCCAACTGGAATCAAATATTTGCCTGATCAGTAAAAAGAAGTCACCAAGCAAAAGGATTACTGGCTTTCAGGTTATTATACATTGTCTACACACACCTTGCCTTGATTTATTAGTCTCATCATCCATATTTTTCACACTCTGGATAAAATATCATTTAAATGCAGTTTGTTCCAAGTGACCCGAGCAAAGTAATGGTTACTTGTGCAGACTCTCAAGTCAGAATTATTAGTGGGAACAATGTTGTGACCAAGTATAAAGGTACCCTCATTTCCATCTTTTTGAATAAGCTGTTTAGGTATCTACGTTCTTGGGACCTTAGCTGGTGCATTACTTATTTATTCATCGTAATGGAATTAGAAATGCTCCAATTGGCATTCTTCGCAAGTTCTCCATATTGTTTCTATCACCAATATCTCATATGGTTTCTAATGGCATATAATTGGTCCTTGTCCCTTCCATTTGACATTCATTCTTCTTCTCTGTAGGACCCAGGAATGCAGGAAACCAGATTGTTGCTTCTTTCACTTCAGATGGAAAGCATATTATCTCTGCATCCGACGATTTCAATGTTTATATGTGGAACTGCATCAGTCCAGAAGAATCTTCTTTGTCTAAACCAAAAGTGAAGTCATTTGAGTTCTTCTCTGGCAATGCATCCATTGCGATACCATGGTCTGGCTTGAAAGTTGGTGAACCAGAGAATGGACAGTTATCACATCGAGTGGATGAAAACCAAAATAATGCATTGCCCTTCTCTATACCTTTGGACCAAGAATTGTTCTTAGAGGCTATTCCTAAGGGCTCTGCAACTTGGCCTGAAGAAAAACTTCCCACATCAAGTTCTCAGACTGTGCCATCTGCAATGTGTAAATCTCAATACAAATTTCTTAAAAACTCTTGCAAGAGTACATCCTCTAGTCATGCTTGGAGTTTAGTAATTGTTACTGCAGGCGAGGATGGGCGAATTAGGTCATTCCACAATTATGGATTGCCTGTCCCATTGTAAAGTACTGTTTGCGTCTCAGGAGATGAAACTATTGCCGATCGATGCTGCCTGAGCCTGCATGTGATCTGGGGTTGGGTGGACTCAACAGCTTCACGTTGTCATGTACAGGATGCACCATTTGAGAGTAGGTCTGTGAGTGGGTCCCTTCAGATGTTGTATGTCAAAAAGTTTTGGTGGGAGTTCTTTGACCTGTCCTATCTTTGGCAAGTAGCTAAGGCATATGCTTCACACTCGGCTCAATTTGGGATTATTTGATCTATATCTTCTGTCCCCAAAATAAATGGAGATATGCATGAGAGAGGGATGGGGATCTATGAAACGCATATCTGTTTGAGTTTCCCGTGGGACCTTGTAGAACCTCTTTCGTTTGGTCTCTGGGGTCTGCATCGAGACTGAGGTAAAGCTGGTGGCTGATATTTCCCCCAAGTGGGCAACTCTTCTTTTTGGGCGGGTTGGCTGATCTAAATGATTGAGGTGGTTGTCTGCCATTTTGGTCTATTCATGATGGGAAGAGCCATAAGCCTGTTGAGATGGTAAAGGTGGGCCATTTACTGCTGGATTCAACGTGCTGCAATGCAATGCTACTGTGCCTGATAATCCAGATTCTTCATGCTGGGTTGCCGATACTCTGCTTTCAGGCAAGTACGTTCATTTCCCCCCGTTGAATTAGCAGCTGACAATCCAAGTTGTTCATGGTGGAAGCCGCTCGACCATAGAGTTCACTTAAAACAATTTATTTATTTAGCACCAAATGGTGTCACGGTGGTAATTGTTGGTGGATGCCCTTGTAGGGAAGATCTAGGTTTTACAGTTTTGTACAGAACAAGTAGTAGTCTTCTTGTATATGCATATAGCCTGTGCAGTCTCTCATTCATAAAATTCCCTAAACCTTGAACCTGGCTAAAGGTTCCCAGAAATTTTGGCATGAAATTCTCATTTCTCAATGCACATTTTGTTCAATTGGAAGTGTGTGTCTGAATACTCCAAAATCCAAATGTATGGACCAAAATATTCACCACAATTTATTAACCTCTGCTCAATTGTGTTCTGCCGAGGATGTTTTCTTCAGTTGTTTGTTTGTGTAGAGTGGTAGTTGCAGTCCTTGTTTTAAGGACATTTTGTTGTTTGGGTCTGTGCTTCAGTATATGCTTCTGCTGGTCTGCATCTTTTCCCTATTCCCTGCAAGTTTAACTTGACACAAAAATGGTATTTCTAGGGGTTTGTTGTATCTCTCTGTGTATGTTAACTCGCGCTTCCTATACCAAGTTTGATTTATCAAGTCAAACTTTTTATATGAGTTTGATTTGTCGAGTTAAACTTCTTATAATGAGTTTGATTAAACTTGATCTATCAAGTCGAGCTTTTTATAATGAGTTATATTGAATCTGTCTGTTATGACAAGTCGTACTTCCTATTATGAGTTTGATTGCACTTGATCTATCAAGTCGATCTTCTGTTTGATCAAATCTGTTGATTATGGCAAGTCGAGCTTCCGATTATAAGTTAGGTCGAATAAGTTAGTGAGAACTTATTTTTTTGGTCGAAATTAGTGAGAACTTATGTCATCGAATACATTCATATTTAGGCAATTTTTTTTTGATAATTTACATAGATTTTATTGTGTGGCACGATATTGTGGGTATAGTGGAATGCGAATTTGCAGAAAATGTATTCAAATGCCACAAAGCTTTAAGCTATTATTATTATTATTATTATCCAAACAAAGATCACAAGATCAAGCTGAATGAATTCACGAATTCAACTATACATCCTAAACATTGCAGGGGGAAATCTCGATCAAGCAAGATACTGCAATGGCGATCAAAAAAAAAAAAAAAAACAAAACAAAAAGAAAAACAAAATTTTAAAAATTCACAACGTCAACAATTCCAATTGAAAATGGTTGCGATTCAATACCTAGAACAGTCCTCTCCACCGACAAAGCAACATCGATGATGATTGACGGAAAGAGAAACGGAGCATTAATCGTTCACTGATTTACCGGCGGTTTCGTCGATCGAAAACTCGTCAGTTGTTATCGGCGGGGACAACGGCGACGGCGTTAGGGCCAGCGTGAGAAGAGCCGTCCCTAGACTCTTCGTCTTCCTCCTCCTCCTCGTCGTCTTCGGTGTCGTAGGTGGTGAGGTTGACGCACGAGAAACGCTCTAGCGACGAGAAGAAGGCGGCCGCCACGCTCGAGCCGAACCACCGGGCCAGGCCGTCCAGCTTATCGTACGGTACGACGCTTGTATTCTCCATAGCGCAGAGATGAGACTTTCGATGGATAGAAGAAGAAGAAGCCTTTCTCTCCGTCTTTCAGCGATTTAGAGAGAGAAAGTGAGGAATTCTATGGAGAAATGGTCAATGGCAAAAATGGCGGGTTGGCTGACGCGGGGAAATTACCCATTAATATTACAACTGACAACAGGTATTTAACTGTTTAACTACCAAAGCCTTTTCTTTACTATGATCCCTGAATTATTGTTAATTATACAATATATTCCTTTGTTGTTAATTTAAAAAATAAAAATGTGATTCCTTATTAATGACAAACATTTATAATTAAGCCTTTTAGAGCAGGTGTCAATATTCTTCTAAAAATTCTTTAATAACGTAAATAAAATTGGAGTTGGATTTACTACCACAATGACCATATTTATAATTTGTAGAATAATTTAAAATTAGATTTTTTTTAATACTATTGACTCATAGTATCTATTCTATACTTTCTATATCTATTGCAGTCCAAAGACTCAAGATCCCATCACTGGAGTTCTATCTTGTGACCTTCCCTCAAGGAGAGCCCAGAGGTGTCATCTGAGCACAAGGTGTTTGGTTAAAAATGAGTACTACATGTACTCTCTAATCTTACATTCTTACTCCCTAAATTATGATAAGTTATTTTTTCAGATCTCAATATAAATGTTTACATTAAGAATTTGTATGTAAAATTACAAGTTGAAAATATAAAATGAGAATACATGTAACATTTTCTGCTAAAAATTAGATTTCTTGAAAATTACATTGTCGCATTGCATAATCAGCAACAATTAATTTCTCGTTTTTGTTTTCATTATTTTCCACGTGGAAGTAAAGGCCACGTTAGACTTTGGGATGGATAAGAAGCAAAGGCAATGAGCGACGCACAGAGCCAAGAAAATGGCGTTTCTCTCTCCTTCCCCGACGCAGAAACCACAGTCTCAGTATCTTCGCAACTACCCAAAGAAATTTTCTCACTATACTCCTCTGCTACACCGGCCGCCGCCGCAGATCAGATGTTCAGGTCAAGGGTTTCCTTAATCTTTGGTTCTTTTCCAAGATTCTGTTTTTTTTTTTTTTTTTTTTTTTTTCATAAGATGTGATTGAGGTTTGGTGTTCATATGAGCAGCTTTCAGTGACAGCTCGAATGCCAAGGAAAGCACATCTGAATTCAAGGAAATAAGAAATGTAGCTTGTGGGATTCTTGCTGCTTGGGCAATCAGTGCTGTTTCACCTGTTATTGCTGCCAGTCAAGTGAGAAATGGTTTTGTGTTCTTTTAAGATTCAGTTCTAGCAAATTTATGCTGTTGAATATATGTTTCATTTGACTGTATGCCTGTTTATCCCCTGCAATTTAAGTTGAAAGCTGTGAAAATTTCTACAAACCAGCCAAGTATATGCTAGAATTATATTGATTTTGGGGTGTTTGGAAATAGTGTTAGTTGATTGGGTTAATAGGTTTGACTAGTTGATAACATTAGTCAGGGCCGGTTTTTAGTCTTGTGTGGCCCGTTCTTAAAATAAATGAGGCCCAAAAAATAAAAGGATTTTTTTGAAAAATGAAAAATGTCACAAGCTAGAACCAAACCTCAAACCTTCCAAAGGAAACATAATAGTCACATGTTTCTACCATTCCTCCATACAATCTTTTTAGATTAATTGTAATTTTTTGTCTTTTAATATCTTAACTAGCTAAGTAAAAATTAAATATTGGGCCCTCTAAAATTTGGGACCCTGTGTTGTTGGGCTGCTTGCACAGTCTAAAATCCGGCCTTGAGATTAGCTGATTGTATAAAAGTGTTTAGTAAATTAGTTGTTAGCTTATAGCGGATTACATGCAAATGATTTTCTCAAAAACAACTTTGAGCAACTTTTTGAATTTTAGCATTTTGGAGTAATAAGTTGTTACAGAAAATTAATTAATCAAACACTCATATTAATTGTTTAACCAAGTCAAACAGCAAATAGTGGTCAAATAAGTCAAAATTAACTGATAAGTTAACTATTTTACCAAACAAGGACTTTGTGTTGGAAGGCTTGTAGTTAGCAAGAATATTTTTATCTTTGAGACCCTTTGCTTGAAACCTCTTGCACTTGAGTTTTTCATAATTTCTCCCCTAAAAGTTATTGGCTTATTGCATATGTTGACCATCATTAAAAATGGAAAAAGCTGGTTTCAGCTTCTATCCTTTGCAGACATGCAATTCTCCTTTGAAGTTTACACAGTGCTAGGACAACCCCAGCCAAGTTAGTCAGACTGTTGACTTGATAACTAGAAGGTTATAAGTTCGACTCCTAGCGGGAGCGGTCTGTTATTCTTCTTGGTTTGAGCCGGTCAGTTATAGGCAAACAAGGCTGATCTACCTCCTTGTGGTCCTTTGCCGGCTAGGGTCACAAGGCAGGGTTTACCCTGTGCACATCCTCGAGTAGTGGCTGTGAGTTTCCCTTGTCATTCAAAAAAAAAAAAAAAAGTTTACACAGTGCTAGAAATGAACTGTAAAAGCTGCTAGTTCTTGGCGGTTGAGCAAATGCATATTGTATTTGGGGAGTTGGAACATTTGCAAAACACCCCATGGTTACAGGGGGGATCATCAATCATGTGTATCCTTTTGCCATTTTGGCTTATCCAAGTGTATGGCCTTTCACCTAATTTCCTCGGATTTGCAGAGGTTGCCTCCTTTATCGACAGAGCCAAACAGGTGTGAGCGTGCTTTTATTGGCAACACGATAGGTCAAGCTAACGGTGTTTATGACAAACCACTCGATCTGCGCTTTTGTGATTACACGAACGAGAAAACCAACCTCAAGGGGAAGTCTCTCTCAGCAGCACTTATGTCAGACGCCAAGTTTGATGGTGCAGACATGTCTGAAGTTATAATGTCAAAAGCTTATGCAGTTGGAGCTAGCTTTAAGGGTAAGTATATATATGTTGCTGTTGTAGTTCAGAAATTAGAACAATTGATCCACGAAGACGAGATTTGGAATGCAAAACTCTCTTTCATTTTGCAGGCACAGACTTTTCCAATGCTGTTCTTGATCGCGTTAACTTTGAGAAGGCCGACCTGCAAGGAGCTTCGTTTAAGAACACAGTGCTATCTGGATCCACTTTCAACGATGCTCATCTTGAAAACGTAGTCTTTGAGGACACCATCATCGGCTACATTGATCTTCAGAAGCTCTGCACAAACAAAACAATCGACGAAGAAGGAAGGGCTAACTTAGGATGTCGATAGCCTCGTGTTATGACCTCAATGGGAGGGAGAGACATATATATCATCTGAAGTTTTGCTACAGTGAGTATAACTAAATGATGAATGTGAAGGAAAATTTGAATTGAATTGAATTGCTTCAGTTCTTTGTGTTTACTGTAAAACCTTGCTTCAGATTCAATTTGTTCTTCTATATGTAATTCATTCTATACATTTGCTCCCCTTGAGGAGATAGATGATGAGTAATAATAGATAAGAATGCTCTTGAAAAACTCCAAACTCGTGTATTTCAGATATGAAAATTCTAAGGTATTGATCCGTGTCGACTATTAAATACAACCATCCATAGTATTTCTGGGTTAAAATATGTCATATAATTGAAGTATGTGCTACAATTAAAAGGTAAAATGTATAATATTTGTTAATTTTATTTCACATTAATAGGACGTTTAATACTTTCCGATCAATTAAATTCTTGAAAAAATGTTTTCAATAAATATACTTTGTATTTGATAGGAATAACTTTACTAGGAAAATTAATTAATATGTTTGATTCGTTTAAATTTTTTCAAAAACAAATTTAAAATTTCTATATCTTTGTTACATAAGAAATTTTTAATATGATAATCGACACTAAAAATAATAAATATGTAATTGAATAACCTTGACAGATTCATTCTTATTAACCTAAACTTTCTAAATGTGAAAATAATTTTCTCTTTTTTAAATTCTCAGATAAATTCCAACTTTTAACTTCGAAGAAGTGATGAAATGGATGAAGTATAACTCTAGTGAATTTCAATTAGATTTTTAGTCGATATTTAGGGAGTGTGAGATGTTGTGAAGCTCCCAGTAGAAAGTCTTGCCGCGAATATTTACAGCAGCGACGCCGTCGCCCACTGTTCCCTTCTCTCTCTCTCTCTCTCCCCCACCGCTGATACTTTCTTCTTTCTCTCTCTAACTTTTTCCGGATTCTCTTAGGGCTTTCGTAAGATTATTTTAGGGTTTTTGGTTTAGTATTTTCGATCCAATCATGGCGGACTGGCAACAATTCGTACAATCGGTGGTCTTCGGCCTGATTTTCTCTTACCTTCTCGCGAAGCTTTTCTCTGTAATCTTCGCCTTCCGCGACGAGAATCTTCGGATTTCTCGGAGCGACTCCGTAGATGAGGATTCGAAGGCGGTTGATGCTCCGTTGAAGACTGGTAATGACGCGGACCTCCTCGGTGATGAGGTTTTGGAAGAGAAGGAGCCGCTGATTGGAGAAGAGGATGAGAGCTCGACGGTTGACGGCGATGATAGCGAGGACGATGATTGGGAAGGAGTTGAGAGTACTGAGCTGGACGAGGCGTTCAGTGCTGCAACTGCATTCGTGGCTGCCACGGCGGCGGATCGGTCGGCGCTGAAAGTGTCGAATGAGTTGCAGTTGCAGCTATATGGATTCTACAAGATTGCTACCGAGGGACCTTGCAGTGCTCCCCAGCCTTCGGCTCTGAAAATGACTGCTCGTGCCAAATGGTAATGCACTTGATTTTACTCTACCATTTATAGATTTTGATTATTTCGAGTTACAAAGTGTTCTAACAACTAAAAGGTACGGAGTAATTTTTTGTGCACTTTAACGAAGTGAATGTGAAAATTCTAGACTTTAGATATTTGTAATATTCAAAAACAATAAATATCTCAACCTTTTGAGATTCTTCAGTACAGAGGAAGATAATAGTGTGACTATTAAGATAAAAAGAGTTTCTAGAAGTAGTAAAGCTCATCTCTGTCCAGGCTGCGGGATACATAAAACTCATAGTTATTCTACAGAATTTGAATATTGAAACCTAGGAGAAATTTTTCCCCTCTGTAATTGACATGATTTTTTCTTCCAATAGAATATTGTAATAGTGTTATTGGTAGATGTGGTACTCCAGAATTTCAGATCACTTCAGTGTCTATAATTACTGTTTGATGCATTACTTTTTCTCTTTGGTTTGCCTTAGTGACTACTTACTAAAATATTTGTATTGATCTCTCCTGGTTTGCAAGCTGAAATATTTGTATCATAATATGTTAGGCAAGCATGGCAAAAGTTGGGAGCTATGCCTCCTGAAGAAGCCATGGAAAAGTACATTGACATTGTTACTGAGTTGTATCCTACTTGGGCTTCTGGTGCAGCATCATCTGTAAGGCCAACACCTGTCTTTTAATTTTTTTTTTTTTAATTTTTTTTCTAGCTTAGTATTACTTAACTTTTTCACTGTACTGTATATCTCACATTTGTCCTCTCTCTCTCTTCTTCTTCTTCTTCTTCTTCTTCTTCTTCTTCTTTTTCCTTGTATTCTCAAAAATGCTGACAGAAGAAGAACAGGGAAGAAAGTGGCAGTGCAGATTCTAAGGCTACAATGGGACCTGTTTTTAGCTCCTTCATTTATGAAGAGGAATCTGAAACTGATTTGTAAGCTTCTAGAACAAAATCTTTCAGCTTGTCTATATTTTTTAATACACAAGACTCAAAAAAAAAAAAAAAAAAAAATTAACTTCAAACAGGGCTTTGTGCTTTTGGTGGTTAGAAAAAATTGATAGATGATTATGTGTTTTTGCACCATTAATTAAGAATGTTAGGTTACTTCCTTTTTAAAGCTTTTCTGATGTCTTTGCAGGAAAATGGATGCTATACATGCCTTTGCAAGAGAAGGAGACGATAAAAACTTGCTCAAATGTATCGAGAGTGGTGTTCCTGTGGATCTGAAGGGTTAGTTGTTCAAATGGTTCATATATTCTCATATCTATTTCCATCGGCTTTCTAGAAATATATATTGTGTCGTATTACACCCTTGATTCCTATTGATATCAGCAATGGTAGTAGTGATTTGTTGCTGCAAAATTATGCAGAATACTTATCTCTGTTTTAAGGATTACTTTCTCTCAAAAACAGAAGGGGTTGGGTGGTTGAAACTGAGCTCTTAGACTAATGGTACAATGAGCTCTTAGTTTCTTTGGCTCAATCATGTACCTCCCTTTTTCCCTTTTCAGGGAATTTCCAAATACAGACTAGCAAGGTTATCTCTAATGGATAATGTTTTCTTAAAACCATTTCAGACAGCGAGGGTCGTACTCCATTGCATTGGGCTGTAGACCGTGGCCATCTAAATATCACTAAAGTGCTTCTAAGCAGGAGTGCCAATGTAAATGCAAAGGTAATATTAGACATCCATTCCTTTATGCTCCCCTTTATCAAATTGGATTATTTCTTCCTAGAAAACGCTAAAGAAGATAGAGACAAAAAGTTTTATTAGTAATAGTCTGCTCTTATTGGTTGATTTTGCAATTATTTCAAAAAGGTATACTTGAATTCGTTGCATATGGTCACATATGATTAATCCAATTGCAAAGAAGTGCACAGTTTATAGTGCTTAGTTGCTGTCAGTGCACCATACTCTTTAAGAATTAAGATCTGATATCTTAATTCCAATGTGCTGTAGCCTGTAAGTGTCACTGAGCTTATTAAGGTTCAGTTCCTCAAAACTGTGACCAAGTCCTAAAATTTCTTCTTTGCATCTTTTTCAATGAAGTCAAACCTTAAATTAGATGTTTCTTCTCTGAAATCCTTTTTTTACAGTTTTGAAAGTTCTGTGGTTTTTCTCAATTGAGCATTAGATGGCGAAGAACATTTAGTTAAAAGTGTCATGTGCGGGGATGAGATTAATGCCTTTTGCACAGCTCAGCTGAGTTATTCACTATGTTCACCTATTTGTTCCAGTTTTGATTAAAGTGTTTTATTCTTATATTTCTCTATGAAGGATAATGAAGGGCAGGCCCCATTACATTACGCGGCGGTTTGCGAGAGGGAAGATATTGCAGAGTTGCTTGTGAAGCACAATGCTGACATAGATAACAAGGATGATGACGGAAATTGCCCTCGCGATCTGTGTGATTTGAAGTGGCCATGGCTACAGCACACAGCCACCGAGTGATGTTTTTCCTCCACTACTGATAATTCTTATAGATGTGTACATGCTTTATATACATCTCGGCAGTGGATTGATTGCCTTTTAATGGACTTGACATATAAATCCCTCTGGTATATTTTTTAGTTGTTTTGCTTAGTCTAACATCCGGTTCTGGTCCCCAATTTTATATTTTATTCAGAAAACGGATATAGACTGATTGTTTTGTAGTAAGGGGGAATGAAAGACTTTTTATAGACTGAATTCTTGCTTCTATTCTTTCTCACTTACTCTACAGCAAAATGAATTCTAATTTGAAGAGAAAAAAATAACAATAAAAATCTCTCCTGTTGACATTTTGATACCATGCCATTTTGGATTGTGGAATTGGATTTCTTTTTTTTTTTTTGGTATACCTAGAGTTTTCACCGTTGGATACACGGATAGAGTGATTAGTTCTCTCGCTGGATTGTGGAATTGGATTAGTAGCTAAAGAAGTTGGATTTAAAATTAAAGGATTTGAATTTGTGTTGATAGATGTAAGTAGCATGTGTTTCAAAAAAAATGAAGGGGGGAATCGTGGCCTTCTCAGGAAGGATTCCACTCTCCTCTTTCTGGTATTGGGAAGAGAAACCAAAAATACACAAGATTATCCAACATTAGCCTGCCTATCCTAGGATTCCTAGGCATCAATTTCTCATACTAGTGATAAAATAAAGAAGAGGAAGAAGAAAGAAAATCATCTACAGCTCATCATGAGAGTCGTCGTCGTCACTGCTTCCACTACCTCCAGGGGCTCCGCCAGATCTCTGGTATACAGCGGTGATAATTGGGTTGCATACAGCCTCTACTTCCTTGAGCTTTTCATCATAATCCTCCTTCTCAGCGTTCTGATTGTCATCCAACCATTCAAGGGCCTCTTTTGTTGCTGTCTCAATCTTCTCCTTCTCCTCGGATTCTAGTTTATCTGCTAGCTTGTCCTTGTCGTTGATCTGGTTCTTCATGTTGTAAACATACGTCTCCAAGCTGTTACGGGCATCAATCCTTTCTTTTACCTTCTTGTCCTCCTCGGCAAACTCTTCAGCCTCCCTCACCATCCGCTCAATTTCCTCTTGGCTCAGGCGTCCTTTATCGTTGGTGATGGTAATCTTCTCAGATCGCCCAGAGGCCTTGTCTTCGGCTTTAACATTCAAAATGCCGTTGGCATCAACCTCAAATGTAACTTCAATTTGAGGTGTTCCTCTGTTCCACAGGATTATTATGATTTCAGTTGAGAGAGAGTAGAAAGGCAACCCATTATCATTAATCAACTTGGGAAGAAAATAAATACTAATCCTTACCTAGGAGCTGGGGCTATTCCGGTTAGATCAAATTTTCCAAGCAACCTGTTGTCCTTTGTGAGACTCCTTTCACCTTCAAAGACCTGCACAACACACAAATTCACATCAGATCAAGTGAGAAAGGAGGATATATTATGCCATTGACTATGACTGCCCTACACAATCTGATCACATAAGCAGAGGACACACCTGAATTGTGACAGTTGTCTGTTGATCTTGGTAGGTGGTGAAAACTTGAGATTTTTTTGTTGGGATAACAGTGTTTCTGGGAATCAACTTGGTCATCACTCCACCAACAGTTTCAATACCAAGGGTAAGTGGAGCCACATCAAGGAGAAGAATATCTGATAACAAAGCACAGATGTTAGCAAAGAACTTGGGGTTTTTAGGCTAATTAAGCATAAATATTGCCAAGTCCGAAATGGCTGAAAGAGATAATACCTTTGGTTTCATCACCTCCCTCTCCACTCAAGATTCCTCCTTGAACAGCAGCACCAAAAGCAACAGCCTCATCAGGGTTAACACCCTTGTTTGGTTCCTTACCATCGAAGTAGTCCTTCAAAAGTTGTTGAACCTTTGGAATCCTAGTACTTCCACCAACCAGGACAATCTCATCAATCTGGTTTTTCTGTAACCCAGCATCCTCCATAGCCTTCTTAACAGGCCCCATAGTCTTTCTGAACAAATCATTGTTCAACTCCTCAAAACGAGCCCGGGTAAGTGGTTCCGAGAAATCAGTACCATCGAAAAGAGACTCAATCTCCACACGAACTTGATGCTGGCTACTCAGAGCCCTCTTTGCCCGCTCACATTCCCTCCTGAGCTTACCAAGAGCCCTGTTGTCCTTGCTGATGTCCTTGCTGTACTTCTTCTTGATCAATTTAATGAAATACTCCATAATTCTCTGATCAAAATCTTCACCTGCAAGAAGAAAAGGCAAGTATATAATGCTTGTGTGAGGCCGGCAGGATCAGCCATAAGAATCATTTATCATATCTAAAACTCAAATAGTCAAATGCATTCCCACCAAACAAAATCTCAAATAACCATTTAGAAAACTACAAAGGCTCTTACCTCCAAGGTGAGTATCTCCGTTCGTGGAAAGAACCTCAAACACACCATTATCAATAGTTAGAATACTAACATCAAAAGTTCCACCACCAAGGTCAAAGACAAGGATGTTCTTTTCACCGCCTTTCTTGTCCAATCCATAGGCAATGGCAGCTGCAGTTGGTTCATTGATAATCCTGGCCACATTCAATCCAGCAATGATGCCTGCATCCTTAGTAGCCTGCCTCTGAGCATCATTGAAGTAAGCTGCCAAATTCAAAGGAGAGGGAGCATGGCAATTTCAGTAATCACATTACAATAAAACCAATCATAGTAAATAATCAACCACTGCATTACTGAATTTTACCTGGAACAGTGACAACTGCATCCTTGATTGTCTTTCCAAGGAAAGCTTCAGCTGTTTCCTTCATCTTAGTAAGAATCATGGCACTAATCTCCTCAGGGCTGAAAACCTTGGTTTCACCATCTTTGATCTTGACTTGTATATATGGTTTTCCATCCTTGTTAACAATTTTGTAAGGAACAAGTTTCATGTCCCTTTGTACTTCTTTGTCGTCAAACCTATATTTAAGATCCCCATAAGAATTAGCTTGAAAACACACACAACATGCATATATTGGAGGAAACGTGGGAGAGAAATTCATTACTTTCTTCCAATGAGCCTTTTTACATCAAAAATGGTCCTCTCAGGGTTGGAAGCGGCTTGGTTCTTGGCAGCCTCACCAATTAATCTCTCATTGTCAGTGAAGCCAACCCATGATGGTGTGATACGATTACCTTGGTCATTAGCTATGATCTCTACACGCTGATCTTTGTAAACTCCAACACATGAATAAGTTGTACCAAGATCTATTCCGATCACAGTCCCTAATTTGGATGCTTCCTCTTTTGCGATAGAAAAGGCAAATAAGCTCCCTGTCAAGAGATACATAGCCAAATTAATGCATCAACACCCAAATGAACCAATTATTTAAAGATTAGTTCCAACAAACAAGGAATGCCAATGCCAAACTTCATCTTTATTATTGTTTAAACATACAACTAAGAAAGATCATCCGATGAATCAATAATAAACGCTTAACATGTCAATAAAATTGCCATAACAATATGAATCCCACAGCATGCTTTTTAGGCTTAATCCAAACATTACAATTAGCACAAGTGTAGCAGATCTAGTAATCCAGCAAAAATAGTATAAAACAGGCACTGTTTTCCATTTAAATAACTACTCCGCATCATTATTTTCTTACACCTCCAGGTCCAGACAGCATGAATGATAAGAACACATATCCTAGTACATATCAAACGGTCTTCTTTCAGCTCAGGGACTGGGAATTTCTCATCATTGTTTTTCTATCACGCGATTACATAAATTTCGACATTGAGCTTTGCATATTAGCTCATAAAATTTGCAGTGTAGAGATTTGAAAGTGGAAATCAGAATGCTTACCGAACACAACGATTCCGAAAACGATCAAGGACGTGCGCCTCGTCCACGCACCACCAGCCATTGCTCGATGATCAGATTGAGCTCTTGTTCTCGCTTTTCAGAAATGGTTTCCTTGTTCTATCTCTACTTTTCCGTGAATTTACAGAGATCAGAGACTCAGTATAGCGAAGAGAAGCCGTAGTCAGTTATCGTATCCGAACTCGAACGGCCAGTATATATAACGCAGTTGAACCAGGTGAATGTGTCATTGGCGATGACGTGGACCAATCCGCTTGTAGCAACCCAAGTGTCTTAACCAATCAGATGTTGCCACGTTATTTTTCCGTCTTCTCGCTTCTGTGTGCTGCTGACCATGTCACCCGTGATGACTTGGACCAATCAGGATTTTGCTTTAGATATAAAAAGCCAATCAGTTACTTCTCTACGTTGGGATCATCTCGGCCGTCGGTTTAAGATGGACCGACTTTAGTGAGTCTGTGACACGCAATGGAGTCGACTTTTTTCTGGAAAGTTCTTGCCCAAACAGCTCGGAAGTAAAATCGGAAATCAAAGGAGAAATTTTCCGTTGATGGAGGCCATGACAAGATGACTGAGACAATCTCAGTTGAGTTAATTAAATAATTAATTTAATAATTATAAATTATAAATTTCATTTTTAGAGTTAGTTATATATTGTTATTTGAAGTATTGAATGAAACAACAAGATAAATTGATTGAGTATATGACTTGATAATTACAAAGTTAAGTTTATTATTTGATTGAAATTGTTTATTAATTTTTTTTTAACTTATTAATGTTTTCCCATCAACTAAAGTATTGAATTGTAGAGGCAACCTCATACATTACATCAAGTTTAATAATTATAAGGTTGTGATTTATTAGCATTTTTTATTTGAATGGGTTAGTTATGAATAATCTATGTATTTAGATCGATTTACCTCCTAATAATTTTTACTGACTATGGTCATAATACGAAATATATCTAATACACGCCATATAAATATAAATAAATAAATAAATATATATATATATATATATATATATATATATATATATATATATATATATATATTCAAATGAGGACATGACTTCCTGTGCAATTGGTGCGGATTGCACAATTAGGTATGCATAGATGTATCACACAGTGACACAGTGTACGAAAATGCACCATAGTGAAGTGCACAAATGCACCAAAAAATGCATTATGCATCATATCTAATGATGTATTTTCATACACTTTGTGATGCATTTATGCATACCTGATAGTGTGTGGCCAAACGACTATCCGACAACATATATATTATTTATTTATTTATTTATTTATTGAATTACACATTTACACACTTTTTGTGGTGTGGGATTTGATAAGTGAGTGGCGTGATAGATAACTTTAACCACCTTATCTATGGGTTGTACTTAATTAACCATTTAGTTTTTTTATCCCTTATGCAGTTATGCCTTAGTAGTTGAGCTGTTGTGATTGTCCTATAACTTCACTATCTTGTCTTAAATTGATATAAATAAGCAATATAAACCGGATGTAGTTATTAAAGTAGAGGTATATATTAACACTATTTTAGATTTGCCAATCAAATAAAATAAACGTCACACTTTGTTAATAATATAAATTCTACAAATATGAATTTTTTTAAAATTATATACTAGTATTTAAAAAAATATTTTAATATAATTAAAATTTTAACATAAGTATTAATATTAGTCACATATTTTTGCATATCACACATATAACATACTAGTAATGATAATCTATACTATATATAAAAACAAAATTCTGAAATTTTAACTTCCCGCCCAATTCTTAAAAAATCTCTCTTCCTAATAAACTATATTGATTTCTACTTTCCCATTCGTACAATAATTCTGCGTTAAAATTCTATTCTAATATTATAAAATAGTGTAATACAATCTATACTATATATAAAAACAAAATCCTGAAATTTTAACTTCCCGCCCAATTCCTAAAAAATCTCTCTTCCTAATAAAATATATTGATTTCTACTTTCCCATTCGTACAATAATTCGGCGTTAAAATTCTATTCTAATATTATAAAATAGTGTAATACAATCTATACTATATACAAAAACAAAATCATGAAATTTTAACTTCCCGCCCAATTCCTAAAAAATCTCTCTTCCTAATAAAATATATTGATTTCTATTTTCCCTTTCGTACAATAATTCGGCGTTAAAATTCTATTCTAATATTATAAAATAGTGTAATACAATCTATACTATATACAAAAACAAAATCCTGAAATTTTAACTTCCCGCCCAATTCCTAAAAAATCTCTCTTCCTAATAAAATATATTGATTTCTACTTTCTCATTCGTACAATAATTCGGCGTTAAAATTCTATTCTAATATTATAAAATAGTGTAATACAATCTATACTATATATAAAAACAAAATCCTGAAATTTTAACTTCCCGCCCAATTCCTAAAAAATCTCTCTTCCTAATAAAATATATTGATTTCTACTTTCCCATTCGTAAAATAATTCGGCGTTAAAATTCTATTCTAATATTATAAAATAGTGTAATACAATCTATACTATATACAAAAACAAAATCCTGAAATTTTAACTTCCCGCCCAATTTCTAAAAAATCTCTCTTCCTAATAAAATATATTGATTTCTTCTTTCCCATTCGTACAATAATTCGGCGTTAAAATTCTCTTCTAATATTATAAAATAGTGTAATACAATCTATATCTATACTATATATAAAAACAAAATCCTGAAATTTTAACTTTCCGCCCAATTCCTAAAAAATCTCTCTTCCTAATAAACTATATTGATTTCTGCTTTCCCATTCGTACAGTAATTCTGCGTTAAAATTCTATTTTAATATTATAAAATAGTGTAATACAATCTATACTATATATAAAAACAAAATCCTGAAATTTTAACTTTCCGGCCAATTCCTAAAAAATCTCTCTTCCTAATAAACTATATTGATTTCTACTTTCCCATTCGTACAATAATTCTGCGTTAAAATTCTATTCTAATATTATAAAATAGTGTAATACAATCTATATCTATACTATATATAAAAACAAAATCCTGAAATTTTAACTTCTCGCCCAATTCCTAAAAAATCTCTCTTCCTAATAAAATATATTGATTTCTACAATAATTCTGGGTTAAAATTTTATATCTATTTTATATATCAGTGTTGCAAAAATCGTGTCGCTGGTCGCGGCGAGGAAGGAAGGAATTGGCCTCCTCACCGGCTGAACCGGCCTTTAATTTTTTTTTTTTTTTAAATTGTAAAGTGTCAAAAGTTCGGCAAGGTATAACTTTTGACTCCGTTGTCCGTTTTGGACAAATGTTTTTTCGAAATCGCGTATTTTTTCGAGATCTATCCACCGCAAACAGCTGTAGGCGGTTTGGCCCACCAATTTCTAAATAAAATACTTTATTAAAGTGTTTCTAAGAAAAAACTATGAGAACCTTATGTTTTGTTAATGAATTTTTAAAATTTTTAATTAAACAATTGTCCCGTGCATTATTTAATAATCTTTCTTTATAATTGGTCAAATTATTTAATTATGGTAAATTTGGGAATAATTAATGATGGTAATAGAAATCCTAGAAGAATATAGAATTGAACAATATTTAATTATTGTTATATTATTATTGTGACTCACGGAATACAAGAGTTAATGCCATTTTTGGTCCTAGACTTATTGGGGCATTGACACTTTTCATCCTCCATAATAAAAATTGCTACTTAGTAGCCACTGTTATTGATCGTTGGACAGTTTTGATCCTCCGTCAATGACGCCTTTTGTTGACCGTGAATTAGAAGAGTTTTTCTGTCTTTTTATGTTTTAATCCTTGTATTTCTCCATCCATTGGTCACTGCTACATCCATTTCTTCAAACTGAGGTTATCCGCTTCAGTCCTTTCTAACATTAAGAAACCATCTTCACCAACTAACAATCATGAATTTTACATTTGACATCAATCTCAAGATAATGGAAACAAGTGCAGTTGGAATAGAAAGGGCGTTAGTCCATGCCTGTGGAAATTATGTCGAGCATACAACATAACTAGCAAAGTCAGGAATATCACCCAACCCCTCCCTTAATCTTTCTGCATCAACTATAATAGGTATGCTCCTACTCTTTGCCTCCTGCACTATAATCAAAGCAGTCTCATGCAGCATTCCATCTAAGTAGACAATATTTACTCCAAGCGCTGAAGGCAATTTTGATTTGGGTATGTAGACCCTCAGATATCATGGGTGGATATCCTGGAGTGAAAATGCACGTGCGAGTTTTTTTTTTTTTTTGGTTGTCAACAATGACATATGTGAATGGTGAGTTTCCTCATTTGGACACCACCATAAAAGATGTATCAACACCATCCCTTTCAAGCTCATCAAGTATTCTTTCGCCATGCGAGTCATCAGCAACCTTAGATATGATCCTTGGATTAAGACCAAGACGAATGTTATCATCCAGGTTTTATCAAAGCATTGCCAGTGTTACCACCTCCTTGAACCTCAAAGCTGGTGCTCCGAATTTTATCATCCGGGTTGGGGAATGAAGCTACAACAGCCAGGAAGTCAACACCGGCCATTCCAACACCTCAGACAATGCGATTTTTGGGGAGCGGCGAATTCCACATTTTCTGCTTGAAACTTCAATGAATTTCAGTTAGAATAACAGAGTTTTTGAGGTTGTGCACCAAGTAGTTGTGGTCAGAGAGAGAGAGAGAGAGAGAGAGAGAGATGGGAAGGATATTTGTGGTCAATATGGAAGGGAGGACTTATAGGTGCAAATTCTACATCACGTCATCTATAACTACAACTGCTATTTACCATAGGAGGGTTCGACGACCTGCGGCCCTCTCTGCTTCGCCGGAACCAAAAACCACCGGTGAAGGCCCCAACCTCGGCGGATCTGTTGCTGCACCGCCAGATCTGCCTTACTGGTCCGTCGCCGGAAGGAGTTACTGCCTCGTATGCTCGCTGTCGTACCCACAACTCGCCGGAGAAGAACCTCGCTGATACTCACTACCGACGGTTACTACTTAGCCGCCAAGTCTCGCCATCTCGCCTCACAGGAGTCACAGCAGCGCTGGTCTAAACAAGATTAGAAGAATAAGACATAAAAAGACAGAAAAAGCCCTTCTAATTCACGGTCAACAAACGACTTCATTGACGGAGGATCAAAACTATCCAACGACCAATAACAGTGTCTACTAAGAGGCAATTTTTATTATGGAGGATGAAAAGTGTCAATGCCTCAATAAGTCTAGGACCAAAAATGGCATTAACTCCGGAATACAATACAAGAATATTTAATTATGGTTATATTATTATTGTGCCTCACGACCATTATATACTAACAGTACTTGAAAAGAAACTAATAATAATAATAATATAATAATAATAATAATAATAATATAAGTGGTAATAATAATATCTAAAAGTAATTAAGTGTTAATAATAATAGTAAGAATATTAACGTAAGAGTTGTAACATAGAATAAATTGTAATAATTAATAACTATAGTCTAGGATTAAATTTGGAGTTGTCAGGAAAGATAAACGACCTCTGGTGAAATTAACTCTTAAATAATTATATATCGATTTAAATATTCTTAATATATTACAACAATTCCATTCCGTGCATCGCACGGGTGAAAATACTAGTTTTTTTAAAAAATAAAAAAAGACGGTTAATAACTGTGGGGCTGTGGGCCCGTGATAATATATGAGAAGTCCAACGACGTTGATTTAAAACGACGGTGGTCATCAAAGCAGCTTAACATCTTCCCTAAATAAAATATTTCTCGAAATATAATTGCACAGATATAGATTTACACAATAATAATAATTCAATTCCAGGTTTCCAGCTTTACATCTCACTCTCCCTAGCTCCCGTCCCCTCTCTCTTCTCTCTCTTAGGGTTTTCAGGAGCCGCCACTTTTGCTCTGTTCGATCTCAAATCGTGGTGTCTCCTTGCATTCCACTCTCAAGCTTTCAGGTAATTCGCTCGCTTTGTCACTCAATTGATTATGGATTCATATTTTCCTGTGTATTGTTTCGATGCTTGATCTATGCTCTTGGCTGATCGGTTGTTTTTTCCATTACGCTTTAAGCAATGTCGAAGTCCTTCATTTTTTTTTATTTTTATTTTTTGGGTGGGGGTGGTGGTTGTCTTCAGTAGGTACGCTTTCAACTGCGTGTAACCGGCACAGTTTTTTAGTAGTGGATTTCAATTTTGTTCGATTTTTAAAAAGTTGTCTTATGAATTTAGTTAGATCGGGGATATTTGAGCGAATTTTAATGCATTTGAAGTTCGTAGAGTTCTGAGATTTCTGTTGTGGTCGGATTTTTGGTATTTTTCATTTTTTGCATCCATGTTCTTGTCTTCTGCCATTTTTGGTTTTCTGTGGAATTACATTGTCAAATTCTGCTGTCTGATAGGGCACTTAAGCCTCAGTGTTTGTAGTGATCTGCCTAATTTAAACATTCAAAGATAATGATTTTTAGGATTTTTTTTCTGCATTTTGCTAATATAGGCATATTATTTTTTTGTTATAAATATAAATCTGTAACAATTTACTCTGTCATGTGTCACACTCAATAAGGATTTTTTTTCTCGGAATTCTTCTTTTGGTTGCTGCCAGAAAACAACTGTGTTTTTATGTATAGTCTCGAAGACAATTTATTTGTATGAGCATTGAGTTCTATGTTCTTCTCAATGTGGGGACATTTGGCAATTCTTTACGGCTATTGTTTGGTTACCTTAGAAACTTAACTCTCCAAAAAAAGGTTTTCTAGGAAGGTCAAAAGGTTTGTGTAGCCTCTTGACATCGAACAACTTCTTAGAAGGCGAGGAATGATTTTTGCCCCCTTACACTTGTATACTCGTGTTTTAACTTCAAAATATAATGTCCTTGTTCTGTAATGTATTCTATGGAAACTTAAAATGCATTTTGTTTGTAGATTTTCTGAATATAATATAATATATAGTGTATTTGATTGTTGACAGAAATAGTATGGCAATGGAAGTCACTCAGTTTCTTTTGAATGCACAATCAATCGATTCAACAATTCGGAAACATGCAGAAGAAACTCTCAAACAATTTCAGGAGCAAAACCTTCCTGGTTTCCTCTTGTCGCTCTCTGGGGAGCTTTCCAATGAGGGAAAGCCAGTTGATAGCCGCAAGTTAGCAGGTTTGATACTTAAAAATGCCTTGGATGCCAAGGAACAACATAGGAAATATGAGCTTGTGCAAAGGTGGTTATCACTAGATGCGGGTGTGAAGACCCAGATTAAGAAATGTTTGCTACAGACACTTTCTTCTCCTGTTCTTGATGCTCATTCTACTGCTTCACAAGTGATTGCAAAGGTTGCTGGTATTGAGTTGCCACAAAAGCAATGGCCTGAGCTGATAGGAGAACTGTTGTCAAATGTTCATCAGGTACCAGCTCATGTCAAGCAAGCTACTCTGGAAACCTTGGGGTATTTATGTGAGGAAGTATCACCTGATGTTGTGGACCAGGATCAAGTAAATAAAATACTTACGGCTGTAGTTCAGGGAATGAATGCAAATGAAGTGAATAATGATGTTAGGCTCGCTGCTACCAGGGCATTGTACAATGCTCTTGGCTTTGCTCAAGCAAATTTTAACAATGATATGGAGCGGGATTATATTATGAGAGTTGTTTGTGAGGCTACTCTTTCACCAGAAGTGAAAATTCGACAGGCTGCTTTTGAATGTTTGGTGTCTATTTCATCAACATACTATGAGAAGTTAGCTCCATACGTGCAGGATATTTTTAATATTACAGCCAAGGCTGTAAGGGAGGATGAGGAGCCTGTTGCTCTTCAAGCCATTGAGTTTTGGAGTTCAATATGTGATGAGGAAATTGATATTCTAGAAGAGTTTGGTAGTGATTGCACTGCAGACTCTGATGTTCCATGTTTTTTTTTCATCAAGCAAGCTCTTCCGATCCTTGTTCCTATGCTATTAGAGACACTTCTTAAGCAAGAGGAAGATCAAGATCAAGATGAAGGTGCTTGGAATCTTGCAATGGCTGGAGGAACTTGCCTTGGATTGGTTGCTCGTACAGTGGCAGATGATATCGTCCAATTGGTAATGCCATTCATTGAAGAGAATATTTCAAAACCTGATTGGAGGCAAAGAGAGGCTGCAACCTATGCTTTTGGTTCCATTTTGGAAGGTCCTTCGCCCGATAAATTAACACCTATTGTTAATGTTGCTCTAAATTTCATGCTTGCTGCTTTGACAAATGATCCCAATAGTCATGTAAAGGATACAACGGCATGGACCTTGGGAAGAATATTTGAATTTCTTCATGGATCAACAATTGAGACACCTATTATTAACCAAACAAACTGTCAGCAGATTATTACCGTACTTCTTCAGAGCATGAAGGATGCGCCAAATGTTGCCGAGAAAGCTTGCGGTGCTCTATATTTTCTTGCCCAGGGTTATGAGGATGTGGGCTCGTTGTCTCCATTGACTCCTTACTTCCAAGAAATTGTCCAGTCTCTTCTTACAGTTACTCATCGTGAAGATGCAGGTGAATCACACTTGAGGACTGCTGCATATGAGACACTGAATGAAGTGGTCAGGTGTTCAACTGAGGAAACAGCTTCTATCGTTTTGCAACTAGTTCCAGTCATGATGTTGGAGCTCCATAAGACTCTTGAGGCACAGAAGCTATCTTCCGATGAGAAAGAGAAGCAGGGTGAGTTGCACGGTCTTCTTTGTGGGTGCTTACAGGTCATTATTCAGAAACTAGGAGGACATGAGCCAACAAAATATGTATTCATGCAGTACGCAGATCAGATTATGAATCTTTTTCTCAGAGTTTTTGCATGTAGAAGTGCTACAGTGCATGAGGAAGCTATGCTTGCCATTGGAGCCCTTGCTTATGCAGCAGGCTCTGATTTTGCCAAGTACATGCCAGAGTTCTTCAAGTACCTAGAAATGGGTCTTACGAATTTTGAGGAGTACCAAGTCTGTGCTGTCACAGTAGGTGTTGTGGGTGACATATGCAGGGCTTTGGAGGACAAGGTTTTGCCTTATTGTGATGGTATAATGACCCAGCTTCTCAAAGACTTATCAAGCAACCAGCTCCACCGTTCTGTGAAACCTCCAATCTTTTCTTGCTTTGGAGACATTGCTTTGGCAATAGGAGAGAATTTTGAGAAGTACTTACTGTATGCTATGCCTATGCTACAGAGTGCTGCTGAGTTGTCTGCCCACACAACGGGTGCTGATGAAGAGATGATAGAGTATACCAATCTTCTGAGAAATGGTATCTTGGAGGCATACTCTGGGATTTTTCAGGGATTTAAGCATTCTCCTAAGACCCAGCTACTGATCCCTTATGCACCCCACATTTTGCAGTTCCTGGATAGCATTTACATGGGAAAGGACATGTGAGTAATTGCAAATTTCATTTTGTTATTCTGATTCTTTATTCTACAATAACCTTGATATTGTTTTGTTTTGTTGTTTTTTCCACACTAATTTTCTCATCTATTTTTGATATCTTAGGGATGAAGTTGTGATGAAAACAGCTATTGGAGTCCTTGGTGACCTAGCAGATACACTGGGCAGCAATGCTGCTGCTTTGATTCAACAATCTCTATCAAGCAGAGACTTTTTGAATGAATGTTTGTCCTCCTCAGATCATTTGATCAAGGAATCTGCTGAATGGGCCAAGTTGGCCATCAGTCGTGCCATTTCTGTTTGAGGCTTTGTCCACTTGGTACATAATTTTTTTTCCTTTTAGAAGTCCCTGCATGCATATGGTTGTGTCAGAGTCAAACATTGCATTCATGTGTCGAGTCATTGCCATTTCCCGACAACGGCTAGCAAGTAGCATTCCAGTTGTCACTAACAAAACCACCAGCATCATGCGTCGGATTCTTTATTTGCCCACAAGGGATTGGGGTGAATGTGGCTTCTCAGAAATGGTCGAAGGCCTTCCATGAGAACTCGTGATCAATTCCTTCAAAATTGGTTGGCGTGGAAGGTTGCACTAACATGTTCAAAAGTTTGGGCTGCTGTATGCTGGTGTTTTTGTTTTCAACCGTAAATGTGGTCATCATTGCAGAAGCACCCCATACCATTCTGATGCTGCTGTTTTATCCAGGGGTTTAAGGTTGGAAGTATAATTCCCAAGTTTTGGTGCTCTGGCACTTTAAGCCCAACTTTTCTTAAATATCCTCCATACATTTTTTTTTTTTTGTCGGTCTACCCTTGTATTTGTCATAGTCAATTGCATCCTGGTTTTCAGGTCGGATTGTACACCATTTCATCCGTGTCAATTTACCTACTCTTTAGTTAGGGCATTTGTTATAATGTTATGCATCATCATTTATATATATCTTTTCTCTATTTACAGCCAGTAATTTGTTTTTCTTGTTTCTTACTTTTCCCCTGTTGAATGATATGAAAACACGCTTGAAACGATCTTGCACACAACTAATGGAATAAGCTATTGCAACTTGTCAAGTATACCAATTGGACTAAAAATATATAAAGTGCAGTATTAATATCATTTTCTTTAGATTATACTCCAAAAATGAAACTAGAACAATGTTAAGGCAATGGAGAAGTGCTAAAAGAAAGAAACTTTTAGGTTGCATGATCTAAAGTTCTTCCCTCATATAACCTGGACCAGGTTTGAAGGGGTCTGACTCAATGTATGCCTCTGGTCGATAAAACCCAGCATCATTCATACGATTACTAAGGACATGAAGCATGGCTTTCTTTGAACCATACTCATCGCGGTTGTTCTCAACATATTCCTTTGCCTCTGCAGCGATCTCATTGACAAAATCAAACCGGTTCTCTTCCGATAGCAATAGCCTCTCAATGTCCATTGTCAACAACTTCCCCTCTCTCCTTATCTTCCTCACGTGCTCCTCCAAGAAAGGAATTCTTTCCAATCTGTAGTCCATCTTATCATCCACCCTCGTCTGTGATAAACAAGTGAAACAAACCTATCGGGTTAGTGACAACCAACATATAATGATACAATCTGCTATTTCTCATCCACCCAATATTCGCAATTTCTGTGGTCTGATGGGTGCACTACACACACCTTGAAGCTGATATCTTTGAAGATCTATTAAACTATTGAGTTCCTTCTAAGCCATATATGATGAAACTTGAAAGCCTGTTGGGTTAGGAACAACAAACATATAATGATACAATTCGCGATTTCTATGGTATGCTCTACACACACCTTGAAACTGATATCTTTGAAGATCTATTAAACTTTCGAGTTCCTTCCAAAGCCATATATGAATAACGAAAGCATAGTGATTGCTCAATGTTCTGTAACTCGAAAATAACAAAACTTTGAGCAATCCACAGAATCATTAATCGTTGTGATTGCTCAAAGTTCCGTAACTCGAAAATAATCTCATCCACAGCTATGCATCAATGAGTCCAACCAGAAACTCGCAGACTAGATTACTTCCACAGAATCATCAATCTTTTTTCCAATTTCAAACTTTTACTGTCTTGTTAAGATCATCTTCAGCATACAAATGCACAAAACTAAAATAAACAGCTAATATATGTCAACACTAATGCATTCTTGAAGCCTATTTTCTTCGCATCATAACATATTTCAGTATAAACACTAATCAACAATTACTTTCAGGAAATCCAAAGAAAAACTGAGAGAGGGGAGTGTGTTTGTTGGCTTACCAATTTCCTTCGCCTCCATACTCTACGGCCTCGGCCTTCATTTTGCGAGTTGGAACTCTTCTTTTTCTGAGTAATTAAAGGAAACAATAACTAAGATTTCTCAATTTAAAAAAGCAACAAATACTGAAAATGAAGATAATTCACCTGCGACAGAACCACAAAGTTATTGACACGTCCTGGATTTTCGAGCTTAACACCAATTTTCTGCATTTCATAGATAAATAATCAGTACGGCTTCTCAACTATCACAACCTTGCTGAGAGTCTCCATGAAAGAGAGCTTAAACACCTCAAATTTCGATTTTTTCGCAAAATTTCTTAGCTAGAAAAGTTAGAGCTCGGAAAGTAGAAATTAGTTTACGGGGAATGTTTGTAGCGTTGAGAAGCCTCTGGTGATCGGAGTCGTTAATACGGCCATTGTTGCGTTCGCCGATCGCTCTTTTCCGGCTCCGGCTTTATCCTCTCAAAGTTGGAAGTGGATTATCGAGTGTCAAGAAGATAAAAGCGATATAACAAATGGGCCGGATGGTAGCCCATTTTAGTATTATGGGCCTGGACTAAATGGCCCATGAATTGACCCGATATTTCAAAACCCCACCCGCTTAGTAGCTATGGATAATCTCTCTTCTCTAATCTCCATTCTCTGTTCTCTCCCACTTCTCTCTCTCAGAGCTTTTGACTGCAACTACACAAATGGCGTCTCTTCTCTCCCCCTGGACTTCTACCTCTCTTAATCACTGCTGCAGGTGATTCTCTACTTTTTCTCTCTCTTGTTTGTGATTGAATTTCCAATTTATTTTGTTTACTTTTCTCCTTTTTTTTTTTTTTTTTTTTTTTTTTTTTTTTGCATGTTTTTTTCACTGTTTCTGCGGTATATGTATTGTTGAATTATCAGGACAAATGAAGCATGCCGAAGCACTCAAACCATATTGTCTTTCTATAGCTTTCGCTTTAGACAAAGGAGCAATGTTAAGCTTTGCTTTCAGCTTAGTAGAGCCTTTTCGGGCTCTGGTGTTTTGAATCCAGCTGCTCCAGAAAGGTATCAACTTTTGCTACAGTTGTGTGTATATGTGAATTTTCATTTATTGGGAGCTCTACTTTTATTTATGGCACATTTTAACCATTTCTAATATCTGGATAACTCTGCATTTGGTTCTGATAATTAATCATTTGTGGGAGAAGCTTGATGCTGCTAATTGGATTTTTCTTTTCCAGTGTATTGTGGTTGCTATAAGAATATAAGATCATGAAAATCTGTGTGGGCTGTTCACTGAGTTAAAGCTTACACAACACCCCGTATTAGTATTTGTTCTAGTTGTTTATATGCGGATGTTCTTATTGTAGGTCTAGAAATATGGGGAATTGCTTAAAAAGTGATATGAGCTATATTAACGATCTTGAAGAGCAGCTGCATGAACTGTTTAATGAAGTAAGTACCATGATAAAGACAGGAAAGAGAGAAGATGCTGTTGATCTACTTCAGGCAAATTATGAAGCTGCTAAAGAACAGATTGATTCTGGTTTCACTGGAATAGAAGAGGCTGCTGTTCTCGATGTAATAGCCTTGGGCCACATGGCCCTTGGAGACCTGAACAAAGTTGGATCCGTGCTCGATCTGGTAATTTCTTTTATCCAAAATAGCTCGTCTTTCTGAATTTTCTTCCTCCCTGGTGTCTTTTTTATTCTTCTCTATCTATTTCACTTCCTGTTCTTCTTTATTGGTTGATGGGGGATTGTTTTTGGCAGTTGAGCAAGATTGTTGAAGGCTTGAAAAACGATGAACCTCTTCTGGACTCAATACTGATGCATATGGGAAGTGTGTATGAGAAAATGGAAGAGTTTGAAATGTCCTTCTCGTCATATAACAGAGCACTTGCTATTATGGAGAGAGAATATGGTGAGCCTTTTGTTAATTTCTGAATTCAATAGCATGCTGTTCTCGTGTTTTCTTTGGTGTCGCTAGCAGAAGGAAATTCACAATAATAAACAACTTTTCCAACTTGGCAGGGGATGCCAGTTCTTATCTTATCATTCCATTGTTAGGGATGGCAAAAGCTCTAGTTTGTTTAGGTAGAGCCACAAAAGCTATAGAAACATATCATCGTGCAATTTCAATATTGGAATCTGGCAAGGGTGAAGAAAATGAGGAATTGGTGGTTCCGTTATTTGCCTTAGGCAACCTTTTACTGAAGGAAAGAAGAACAGCAGATGCTGAAACTGCTTTTGGAAGGTTATATCTTTTCTTGCATAGTTTCTGGTCGTGTTTGGTTATGTGTTATTTATTCTTTGTAATCCTTAATTACCTTCTCCCTTTTGTCTTGGCTTGATGTAGAATTATAAATATCTATATGAAGTTATACGGGGAAAATGATGTAAAAGTTGGATTGGCATTGTGTTCTCTTGCAGATGCGAAATGTAGTAAAGGTGAACCTTAAAATTTTCTTATTTCCCGTGTTCTGAAATGCAAACTATGGGCTAATGTGTAACTTGGAGGGATTGTGATTCATCTCGCTGGTTTTGGATTGATACAGGAAACATCGATGAAGCCATCGTTCTATATAGAAAGGCTCTTCAGATTCTCAAAGATTCTGAATGTGCAGCAGACAACAAAGTTATGGAGAAGATGAGAGTAGACTTGGCGGAGTTACTTCATTTAGTAGGAAGGTAAATATCGTGCGTTACTTAGAGCGACTGTGATTTTAATTTTTAAGTAGATATATGGCTAGGTCGTGAAGTTCTATTGAAAACGCATATATCTATTGAAGTAACTTCACAACCTAGCCATATGACTTTAAGTCTGTATATTCTTTTTTTATATAACAACAATACATTAATTACAACTTTTCTTTCAGGGAGGGTGAAGGCCGGGCCCTTTTGGAGGAGTGCTTGTTGATCACCGAAAAATTCAACGGGAAAGAGCATCCCAGCTCTGTTACTCATCTAGTAAATCTTGCTACTTCTTATTCTCGGTCCAAAAATTATGCTGAAGCTGAGAAGTTGCTACGTATTAGTTTGCGAATTATGCTGAAGACACTGCCACCTGATGATCAATCCATTAGCTTCCCGATGCTGCATCTTGCAGTTGCTCTTTACAGTTTAAACCGGACAGATGAAGCTGAGAAGTATGCATTGGAGGTTTTACGTATTCGTGAAAAGGCATTTGGAAAAGATTCTCTCCCTGTTGGTGAGCACATGTTGATTCCCGACAATAATGCTAACATTTTTGTTAGTAGGAAATTAATACCACTTTTTATCTTTCAACTATAGTAACAATTTCGCATTTCCTTGACATTTTGAATTGACCAAATTTAGTCCAAAATATCTGTAATACCCTCACCTTTTGGACATTTCACCAAAATTCACCCTTCTACAAGTGAGGGTATTTTGGACTAAATTTGGCCGATTCAATAAGTGGAAATGCCTTCTCAGCGGGGTGCTAACGTCTAAATTGTTCCCGGGTACATTGACTGCAATGGCATTTGTAGCAGCCTAGACCTCAATATACTTCTGCTTTATGGTAACCTTAAAAATGCGTTGTGATGCAGGGGAGGCTCTTGACTGTCTAGTTTCAATTCAGAGCAAACTAGGAAAAGATGACGACGAGTTACTGGACCATCTGAATAGAGTTTTGAAAATTCAAGAGAAAGCTTTTGGTGGCGACAGTGAGGAAGTTATGGAAACACTCAAAAAGATTGTACATTACATGACCAGGATTGGGTTGAGACACGAAAAACTCCCTCTGCAAAGAAGATTGTCCCGTCTCAGAGATAAATACAAACAAGCTGTTAAATTTTAAAGGTCACTCCCCTTTGCCACCGTTTTTAGACACGTAGCCATGGCAATGCAATAAACAAGGCCAAAACACCGTATTGCCAGAGCAATTCAACGCCCTCTGGTGAGCGCCATCAGAAATGGAGCTAGTGATCACGTTGCTACGTAAGTTTCAATAGTATTCTCTTTGCTTAATAATTTCATCTCGATAGAGATTTGCACATTCTAGAGGTCTTCATTGTGTGATTGTACATGATAACCAAGTTATGGGCATAAATATCGGTTTAACTTGACATGCTGAGAGCATGAAACGATATTCACAATAACAATCTTGACAGTCGCGTCTGAACATCTTCTTAACACAACTCTTTTCGTTTGGTTCACTGCAGTTTCATGGTTGGGGCAAGTGGTACCGCTACCAAAGCTTACCACAACTTCGATCGTATCTCTGTCAGATTGCAGCTCGGGAGCTTCAACCGTCCAAACACGACAAATATTAAGGCCCCCAGCAGCAGTATAAATCGAGAGAACCATATTGGTGAGACTTGAGAGTAGTCGTGTGGCAAGATTTGCAGAATGGGAACAAATGGTTTTGCTTCTTCTTGATACCTTGTTGTGACAGTTAAATTAGATCCTTTAGAAAAGTGTTTGGTAAATTAGTTGTTAGTTGATAGCTTACATGTAAAATAACTTTTTCAAAAAAGCTTATCGAAAAAGTTACTTTAAACAGCTTTTTGAATTTTAGCATTTTTGAGCAATAAGTTGTTACAAAAAGCTAATTAATCAAACATTCATATTAATTGTTAAACAGTTAATAGTGATCAAATAAGTCAAAATTAGTTGATAAGCTAACTATGTTACTAAATATGATCTTAATGCTTTATCAAATTTTTTCTTGATAAAAGAAATTTACCGTTGTCGTGCGATGGTGTACGTTAGGTAATACTTTATCAATTTTTTTTTTAAATGATGAAAAATTCATTGTAATAGTGTATACGACAAATTAATAATATTTAATTAATTTAATGTACATAATATGTTAACTGTAACACTATATATACATAAAAGATTAATTGTATGCACATTAATTTAAATGTGTTTTGAATATAATTTACAATGTAAGGTGGATTTTGCTCCATGATATAAGAATTGGGTGGGTACAGCCGTACAGGATATGAGGATAATGGCATAATGCTTTATCAATTTTTTTATTAATTGATGCTTTATCAATTAATTATTAGAAAAGAAGAAAGATGTAGACATTCCCTCATTAAAAGAGAGAAAGAAGGGACCGACCGAGTATGTTCACTGTCATACGGCTACATATTTGTCAAATATAATAATAATATCTCCGATGTGGATCGAAGATATCCGGATTAGATCTTCTTCTTCCTCTCTTCTGCCGAAATGGATATCAATCAGGTGAGTTCTTTCATCGTCTCTTCCACGTTTCCGACAACATATCTGTCTTTATGCTCCACCTGCTTTCTTTAATGTATTCTTGATTGATTGCTAGTACGAACGCCCAAACATGTATTTAGATGAATTAATCGGTTCTGTCGGTATGAATAGACCTTTACCAATTTCAAGTGGGAATGAGTGATGATCCGAGCTTGGGTTTTCGTATACTTTCTGAAAAATTTTGGGATTCCAAGTGAAAATGAAAAGTTCTGTTTGTTCCCCCTTTTGGCTATGGTGGATAGATATATTCTGTGAAACAATCTTTTTCATTGCCCACAAATGTTTTTTATGTTTCTATATATATAGTTGTATGAGGAATTTGTCTATTTAGTCTTGTTCTTTCTAACTCGTAAACTTTGAAGGTTTATATTCTCTGTTTCATGCTTCCAGCTTCGAGTTTGAGGCAGTGGTGCTATGGAAATGTGGTAGATATAACGATGGATTATCGGTTTTGAATAAGTATTTTCTTTGTTGTGTCATAAGATAGCTCCACAGCATAATCATCTCGATTTTGCGATGTCTTCAGTTAAATTACAGTCTAAGCAAAGTTCTGGTAAGGCGTCAAAAGAGCCCGAGTATTTTCTAGGCTGCAAGAAATGTAACCTGCGGTTCCACCGTGAAGGCTCTGTTGATAAACTACTGAATGTGCCCGAGGCAGATTGCGGGGTTTCCTGCCCCGACTGTGTTGATCAAATTGCAAAATTAGTTGGGGAGGGCCGTTTCGTTGAGGAATATTTCACTCAGGCTTATACAGTAACTAACGATTTATTGCATTTAGACGGACATTTGAAGGAGTACGATGCTTGTATGAAAAATGATCATCTGGGAGTGATGCAATCACTTAATAGTCCAGGTGGCAACAACTCGGAGAAAACACCGGTAAGAAAGGAGGTCGAAAGTTTCTGGTGTGCCGATACTCAGCTTATGGAATTGGATTCTTATTACTGCCTCGCCTCTGAGCAAACCACAAAGCTTTTGGATTCTCATTCGATTGGCGTTGAGAAAGCTGCACCGTGGTGGCGTGCAGCCGATAAGGAGATGTCTTCTGTTTATCTCGAGTCATCCAGCTATATGAAAAATCGGGATCTCCAACGATTTCAATCCAAGCAGTTTGGGAGTGAATTAAATACTGGTATTCAGTGTGTTGACGAGGTTCGGATGGAAGAGAGAAGTGTTATGGATGCAAGTAACTATAATTCGGGACATGGTCCTTTAGTAAACAAACTGAAAGCTCAATGCCCATCTAGTGTGGACGGTTTCTCACCTCAAGGTTTAAGCCAACTATTAAGGTATTTCTCCATTACTTGGTGTTCTCTCTTTTAGGCTTTTATGGTCATTTCGGGGGAATAATATACTAGCTTATTGTTAATTTGCAACAAAAGGGCTTGAACATAAGGATTCGTCTATTGTTTGACTTTGCTAGTATCTACTATCTAACCCGACCTCTATAAAAATGACTGTGACCCAGTTTGGATAGAGCTTATGCAGGTTCGAGTCAAGTATAACTCTCATTAGTAGGACTTCTAGCATCCTGTATTCTACACGTGTTACCTTGAACAACCTAATATCATTCAGATTATTTCCCATATAATGTTTCTGTAAAAATTGTAAGTTCATGCTATTGTTTGAGGCCTTCTGTTGAAATTTTATACATAGTTAAATGCCCTCGATATGCGTAAAAAGGATAGAGTAAGATCTTGTGCTGTTATTTCTTGTGAAACATTGAGAACTTAGAGCCTGTTATAAACTAAGATTGAGCTTGATATGCATAAAAAGGACAGAGTAGGATCTTGTGCGGTTATTTCTTGTGAAACTTTGAGAACTTAGAGTTAGGGTCACTCAATTGGGCTATAAATGCACATGGGCCAAACTACACTAAAAGATTGAATCCATGGCCTTATAAACCCATATATTTTCTCTTATTTTATCAATGTGGGACTCTTAACAAAGGCATTCAACAGTGACAGTGGTGCAGATACGGAAAAACTGCAATCAACAGAAAGCGAAGGAGAAGGATTGGGTGAACTGAGCAGAAGCGAGTTGTTAGAAGCGCTCTGCCATTCTCAAACCCGGGCAAGGGAGGCAGAGAAACTGGCGCAGCAAGCTTGCGACGAGAAGGAGCACGTCATCAACTTATTTTTCAAACAGGCTTCCTACCTCTTCGCCTACCGGCAGTGGCTCCAAATCCTTCAGCTCGAGGCTCTGTGCCTCCAGTTTAGGAATAAAGACCAATGTAAGTCTTCTTCTCACCTTCAAGGTCCTTCGCCATTCAAGAATGGCAAACGACTCAGAAAGGGTCAAGGTCATCATCGTAGGCCTCCTCCTACGAGGAGGAAACAGGGTATCCCGAGAATCAAACTGAACAGCTGCAGTCTTGCTTTTGCTGTCGGCTTTAGCCTGGCAGGCGCTGGGCTGCTAATAGGCTGGACGTTGGGTTGGCTGTTCCCCGCTTTTTAATCCGCCTATGGAAGTTGTGGTCGTGCCATTTGTGACATAGACTTTGTATCCTCAGTTGGGTATTCTTTGGTGTTGAGGATGTAGTTTGTCTTTCTTCAAATTTCTTGCCAGCAGTGGATTGTATCCTAGTGGGTTCTCTGCTGATGCTGTAAAATCTCCCCCATTCTGATGTAAATACATTGCAAATTATCTGGGTGTGTACTTGTGATTGTGTAAAATATGCTCTTTTTTTTTTTTTTTTTTTTTTTTTTTTTTTTTTTTTTTTTTTTTTTTAATGAGTAATGGTTAGTCCATTATATTGGGAATCTCATTGGTAATGTTTTCTGTTTTTTTTTTTAAAAAAAAAAAATTTATTTTTCATTCTGTACAACGAGTATCTTGTTGGAATTTTTTGCTTTTTTTGGTACTTTAGAGATGGAGAAAAAGAAAACTTTGAGAGGAGAGCAAAACCACCTAGAATCTGATCCTCCAAATTTGGTTGTCCAAGTCACCCAGAGGCGTTTAAGCACAAAGTTTGCCATACACTCCGACCCAACAGTTTGTGAAATGGGTAAATCATTTTGCTCACTGCACTTCCACACTGTCGTTTGTGATACTCGATCATTGGTCTCTTATAACAAATTTTACTTCAACTAATTGAGCTGTCTATGAGAACCTGTTGAGATCTTTCTTGTTATTATGGTATTCATGGGGCCATTTGAAAATAGAATACGGGAAGTGTACGTGTGCGTGTTCAAAATGGACTTCAAGAAATTAGAATGGACAAGAGTAAAAAGCTTGCGTGTTCAAAATGGACTTCAAGAAATTAGAATGGACAAGAGTAAAAAGCTTAGGTGATCACCGAGTAATTTTATTTTTATTTTTTTATCAACACAAATTTTATGTCATGCTTAATCAGTGGATTGTCAGACTGCAATTAAGGAGATTCAATTTATTTCAATCTGATCTCTCAAAATAGGTGTGAATTGCCAGCCCAGGAGAGAAGTGAGAATCATTTAGCGTCGTTCACGTATCCAGATCTAAGGGATGAGGAATACTGATTTTAAAAAAAAAATGTGGTGACATTTTCGTAAATAATTGAACATCGACGTGCAAGTAAAATGTATTACAAGTGCAAGTAGCAGTTTCATATAATGCACCTCAGTGCATGTAAAATGTATTACAAATGCAGGTAAAATTTATTACAGGTGCAAGTAAAATTTACACTGAGTATCAAAACTAAATGCATCTAACGTTATAACAAGGTGCACCTATAGTTATAAGTAGTTGCACCTAGGTGCATGAATATTAACAAGGTAAAATTACATGCACTTGTAAGTGAAAATAGGTGCAGTTCTAAGAGATTTTACCTACACATTTTACTTGCAAATATGCACCAACTATTTACATTTATAACACATTTACATGCACCAAAATTCGAGTTATTTACGAAAATATCACTGCGTCATTTTTTTTTTAAAATTACATTTGATTCATTTATGTGGACACGTGGATGACGCTTAATGATTCTCATTCTTCCCTGAGCATACATTCACATGAGAGCATGCTATATATATATATATATATATATATATATATATATATATATATATAAAAGAGGAAAATGGACATTTTCTGTGTGACCAGCTCCACAGATAAATTAAATTTTGCAACTTTATATAAAGTAAATGGGGTCATATCGAACGTCGGGAGTCCACGTCGGAGACGTCGCGGCACGGGAATCTCCTCCCGTCCACAAAACATTTATTTACTCTTTTTTTTTTTGAAAGAATCCAAAAAACATTTATAATAATCCTTTCGGCTAACAAAATAAAAATAAAAAATCTTATTTTTCCCAACGTTTTCCATGCCATATGTGGCACAAACTTACAACATTATCCTTACACACCATCATCCCATTTGGTTTCGAGCAATTTTAGAAATAAAATAAAAATTTTAAAAAAATATTAATAATATATAAAATAATATTATTTAAATTTTTTGAGGAAAATTGTAAAGTTTAGGATAGAAAAAAATTGACAAAGTATGTTATGAAGAAAATATAGGATATTAAAGAAAAATGATTTATTGAAAATGGGGACACCCGCATATATATACACAACATTCGCCTATATTGAGGCTCGAACATTAAATCTTCCACAAAAGAAGTCAAATCAAATACCAATAAATCATAAGTCAATTTAATGGTTAAATTTTGACTATTTATATTTGTATTTGAAAAAAAAAAAATTACAAAAATATACAAAAATTCATGACATTTTAAATGACAGAGTATGTTATGAAGAAAATATAGGATATTAAAGAAATATAATTTATTGAATTTAGGTATAAGGTTTATAAAGTTTAAATGTGAAGGAGAAAAACAGAGTTTAAATAGAGAGAAAAACTTTGAAAGGGGGACACCCACATATATATACACAACATTCGCCTATACTGAGGCTCAAACACTAAACCTTCCACAAAAATCAAATATCAATGGACCACAAGCCACTTTAATGGTTAAATTTTGACTATTTATATTTGTATTTGAAAAAAAAAAAGCTTTACAAAAATATACAAAAATTCATGACATTTTAAATACTTTATGACTTCTAAAGACTCTTTAAAAATCTTAATCAAATACCACATTACTTTTAAAGAATCTTTAAAAATTTTGATTGAATATCTCATGACTTTTAAAAATTCAAATTAAATATTTCTAAACTTTTTAAAATTTATAAAAGTCTTTAAATATTTATGAAAATCAAGATCGAATATACACTCAAATTTGTACCTTTGAGGCTTAAACCAATGACTTGTGGTTAGTGACACTAAATTATTATCTCATTTTCGAGATTGTGAGTTAGCTTCCGTAGGAATAGTACTCAAAAAAATAAATAAAAAAAAAATAAAATTGTACCTTTGACTTTTGAAGCTACCCAAAGCCGACCGTCTTCCACCTCCCCAGAACTTAAACCAACGCGTATAATTATTAAAATAACTAAATAATAATAAAAAACCAAAAAAGTTAGAACCTTTACGACTTGTATATATACTCCGTATTTGCTTCCATTCCCGTTCTCTTTCTTCTACCTTTCAGGATTTTGTTCCTTTTACCCTTTTTTACAGAATTAATCCAACGTGTATCTGCTTTGCCCTCTGGTCTTCTCCGAGTTTTTTATTCGCCGGAGAAGAATAAGGCTGTTATCATTGTTGTTTTGTATATTTTATAGTTGCGGTAAATTTTATTTTTGGAGAAGGTGAAGATGCCAATCTGTGAGGTGGCAAGGTATCAAGACGACGAGGATGCTGCTAAGAACAATGGGATCGAGATTTTCTACAGAACTTATGGTCACGGACCAGTTAAGGTTCTCATGATCATCGGTATAGTATTATTCGTTGTTTTTAAGGAGAACAATTTTATAATGATTTTATTTATTTTTCCGAGAAAAGCTGGATTTTTTTAATGGTTTAAGCTGGTCTGGGTGATGATTAGGATTGGCTGGGACTCACAATTCGTGGAATCCGCAAATCGAGGAGCTCGCCGGAACGGTGACTCCGAACGACGATGAACCGGCGGCGGGTGATGGGAGCTCCGGCGAGGTCGCCGGAAACGGAAAGATTGAAGTTTGTGCTTTCGATAACCGAGGAGTGGGGTTGAGCTCCGTGCCCAAGAAAAAATCTGAATATACGTGAGTTTTCCGTTTCAAAGATTTGATTTTTATGTGTTAATTGTGATTAATGCTAAGAAAGTGATTTTGGGTATGCCTGGATTTTGATTTTGATGTCTGGGCTGATAATCTTTAGCATCAATTCAATGCTAATAAAGTGATTTCGAATTTGATGTTCTTAATTTTGGTAGATATTTTCAGAACTTTGGCTTTTGCTGGCTGCAAATATGTGGGCAGAAAGCCTTGAAAACAGAGAGGCAATTTTCCAAAGTAAATAGAGGCAAATGAGAGAAACTTGAATTGGGCATTTTCTTTTTTGATGATTTTGTAGACTAGAATTAATGAGTCTCGAGTAGTGACTACGAGTTTCCTTGCCACTCAGAATTAATGAGTTTAAGTGTTGGGTATAGTGTGGTCAGCAGTCGAGAAGGCGAATTTAATGTTTCATCGTTTGCTGTTGCAGAACGAGAATTATGGCAAAAGATGCAATAGCTCTGATGGATCATTTAGGTTGGGAAAAAGCACATGTATTTGGGCATTCAATGGGTGAGTGTTCACAATGCCAAGATTTAGCTGCAAATTTTGACCATTTCATGTATAATCAAGTCGTTTTCTACTGTCTGGCTTGCAATTTTAATTAATAATATAATTCATATATGCATTACAGTCGTATTAAAAATGGCAGGTCCCAATTACTGGAAATCTTTGGTTCATGCCCGTTGACTTTAAATATTTACTCCATAATTCAGATACACCTAATGAAGCCTTTTCAACTTTCAGATAGTTACCTTTCTTTATTAGAATTTATAATTTGAATTAGATGTTGACAATTTCTCTAAGTGTAATATTTGTATTTACACTGTATCACATTTTTCTTATGGTTGATCTAGATTTCTGTGAAACAGCGAGAAGAAAGAGTTAAAAGTCATTGCATTTCTAGGAAGGTTCGTGGTATCTCGTATGGGTATTAATCTTGACGTTTTTGTGCATATTATTTCAATCATGCAGGAGCTATGATTGCTTGCAAGCTGGCTGCAATGGTGCCCAACCGAGTTTTGTCTTTGGCGTTACTAAACGTAACGGGTGGAGGTTTTCAGTGCATGCCAAAGGTAGTGCTTTTTTTTTTTTTTTTTTTTTTGTAACATTCATGAACTTGTTGTGGAAGTTACGTAATTAGATCTCAAATATCGAAGAAATTGGAGAAAATAAATGTATTCGATGTTTTTGACATCGTAATCATGGTAACATGTAGTTTTCTCCTTCTACAGCTTGATCGTCGAACTTTGTCAATTGCTGTCCGTTTTCTGAAGGCCAAGACTCCCGAGCAAAGGGCAGCTGTTGATCTAGATACCCATTATTCAGAGGTTAATACGAGTTTCCTTTTTCACGTTTCTCCCTTTTGGGCATTGCTGTATCGATTTTGCCAGTGGAGGGTTATATAATTTCTAATAACATGCAGGAATTTCTCGAGGAATGTGTGGGAACGAGTACACGTAGAGCAATATTGTATCAAGTAAGTAATTATAGATACGACTATTTTCATGTGTTCTTTTCATCCAAATTCAGACAGCTAAACTTTTTTTATTATCGATTCTAAGTGATCACAATAAGACATTTAGAAATCAAAAGCTTTTGCAACCGTTGATAGTTTGATACCCTTTGTAGGAATATGTGAAAGCTATATCAGCGACGGGAATGCAGTCTAATCATGGATTGGACGGTCAGATCAACGCTTGCTGGACGCATAAAGTGACTCGGAAGGAGTTGGAATCCATTTGCTCTGCTGAATTTCCCATATCCGTAATTCATGGAAGGTATATGCTTCATAGTACAACGTAATTTTTTTGTAAGGGGTGATTTCGAATATATCAGATAAACCTGAGACGAGTTTTCCGGTGTAGGGATGATGTTATTGCCCAATTATGCCACGCACGAGCGCTTGCAAAAAAATTATACCCTTTTGCTAGAATGGTAGAACTTCATGGAGGACATCTCGTGAGCCATGAAAGGACCGAAGAGGTAAACTTCTTCTAAGTGTACGTTAGCACTCGTAGCAACTATTATGCCGTCCAGGTAGTCAAAAATGTGATATAACACTATAAATGCGCTGATTTAAAGTGACTTATCGGAAGACTAGAGTTTATTAGTTTAACACAAGCTTTCATGAAATCTAAGTATTATTACGGATAGTCTTATTATTGGATGGTTGACATCATTAATGATGCTAAAAAGGCCACCTACAGGGGGCAATTCCAACCAATTTGGTCAGGCTGTTGACTTGGTAACCACAAAGTTACAAATTAGACTAGCGGGAGCGGCCTACAGTTTCCTCTGGTCCTTTGCTGGCTAGAGTCACAAGGCGGGGTTTACCCAGTCCACACCCTCGGGTAGTGGTTGCGGGTTTCCTCATCACCCAACCCGCCTTTCCTCCTACACCCAGAGGAAGGGTGGGAAAAACCATCATTAAAGTCTGTGCTTGAGTGTTCTCTAGCAATGAGAATAGTTCCTGGATATTCTATGTCTGTTGCTCGACTATTTTACCATATGCAAGTATGCAACTATTGAGATTTGAGGATGCCTAAATGAAGTTACGTTGGAAAATTCAGGTGAACGAAGCACTTCTTGAGCTGATCAAGGCTTCGGAAAGCAATATTAATGCATTAGACTGGACAAATTTGTCCGTGGAACCTACTGGTAATAGCATCTGTTCTAATCTTCTAAATGCTCGCCTTATGTTTTTTTTTGTTTTCTTTGAGACAATGTTGCTTCTGAATCTTGTACACAGTAATAATACCTTTGGTCATATTTTTCTTTTAACGTTAAATTGTCAGGATGGAAGATTACTCGGTTGTCAATTACTAGACCAAGCGGTTTACCTTTCATGTTTTATGTAATAGACAGGCTCCAAGTGTTCCTCCTGTTCCTTTTTGGCCTATTTCTACTAGCATTTGAGCACACAAAAAGAGCATTAAAGAGATTAAAACCAGCAAAAACAGTGAGAATCGGAGCTACCCTCACATGAAAGCTTACGAGGCACTGGTAAGTAATTCATTCTTTAGAAGCTTTCAAAGTCACCACCCAACCCAGTATCAGTTCTAGAACTGAATTTTGATCGTTCGGGCCTTCCTTTTGCAGGGCATTTTCTCTATTTATCGCCTCTCAGTAACACGGCTAGTCTTAATTCAAGAATCTCCTTTTTTGCCTTCTTTTTTCCCCCCAGATCTACCCAGATTGATCCCTACCGACATAATTGTATAACACGACACAAGAGGCCAGAATGGTAGTAGCAACTAATGAAAGTACGACTCTCATGTGAAGGGGCGATTCGAAGAGAAACAAACAAAGGAGATGGATATGAAGCCCAGCACAAAATGGGATGTCTTCTGTGTGTTGTTTGATGATACTTGTCACTATTCTTTGAAGAAAATCTGTATTATAATAATTTTCAGTGTCCGAGAAACCTTAATTTGAAACATTTTGGCTGTCTAGAACTCCTAGTTAATGTTCAGAATGTTGTATAATTGGCTGCCTTTCATTTTAATGGGAGCCAACATTAGTATTAGTATTCATGTTTAAATTAAACAAGTTTGTTATGTTAAAAGTCCCACATTGAAAAAAATAAGAGAGAATATACGGGTTTATAAGGCCATGGGTTAAATTAGCTAATTGGTTGGATTCAATCTTTTAGTGTGGTTTGGTCAATCTTAGTTTATAAGATGGTATTGGTTGAGATTGACCAAGAACAGGTTGAATTAGTCTTATCCAGTGAGACGTGCTTAAGTAAAGTTCTTTTGCAGACAGTTTGATACATGTATAACTCCAAACAAATCTAAGCAGAAACATGAACCAGAAAGCAATCTGAAACCTTGGCTGAAAGTTTTAGACAACAAATCTAAGATCTTTTATCTGTGTCTAACAAAAATGTCACTCTTGCAGAACAAAACTAACAGATCATCAGAACAACATGCATGAAAACAAAGATCATAGATTAACCTTTCAAAAAAAAAGATCATAGATTAAAAAACAGCAAAAATGGATAAAGAATTCAACTCACCAGTTCTGTTAGCAGGATCTGACCTTAAACTATGTCATTTTCAACCCAATAGCTTGGAACAGACGATAAATGAGCTGCTAATCTGTTGCAAAATCGAAGGTTATGTGTCATGTTAAAGAGAACTCACATTTGTTGCAAAAGCGAAGGTTATGTGTCACGTTAAAGAGAGCTCTGCAAACACATCTGTTGCAAAATCGAAGATTATGTGTCATGTTAAAGAGAGCTCTGCAAACACATCTATTGCAAAATCGAAGGTTATGTGTCATGTTAAAGAGAACTCTGCAAAACACGACTTGAGTCGAAGCTGGATTAGAGAGTTGAGAGCAGCCATGACAGATAGGAAAGCTTTCAAGTTTTAAAGAAAGGGAAGGAAAGATTGTTGGGTGAACACTGAGCAAAGGTAGAGAATTATGGCCATTGTTTCCTGGCAAGCAATCAATAATATAGCAATGCTGCTGGGCCAAGATGGGTAATATACTAATATGCCACAGGAATATTCTGATTGGCTTAAACTCTTCGCACAGAAATTGAAGCAAACACGACAACATAAAAGAGTCAAGGGATGATCATCCCCTAAAATAAGAAAAACCAATTGTTGCACTCTTATTAGTAAACAAATATTGAGCAACTCAGCCAAGTTGGTTAACCTAGTAACCACAAAATTACATGTTCGATTACTAAGCCGGTCATGGTAACCTAGGTTGGTTTACCTCTTTGTAGTTTTTTATCGGTTAGAGTTACAAAGTGAGGTTAAGTAGTGATTACAGGTTTCTCTCGTCACACAAAAAAATATTACTTTCATGGTTAAAATATGAATTAAATACAATAAAACTCTTCTTAAATTTTTCTTTTTAAAAAAAACAGCCAAAACTGATTGTGAAGATTGAAGAACAGTTATTTCTTAATTTACATGTTTCAGAATTTTTTTTAAAATATAAAAATAAAAAACAGAACTGGTAGGTTGGGAAGGTAGTTATGAACATATACTACATTGTAACAGAGTCAGTAGTATTAAAAAAAAAATCAGAACCAGTAAAAAAACAGTGGACCCGGTTTAATGCGCAGTAGGGTTTTTTTAAAGCCAAAAAGGCAAAAACCCTATTCTTGCCTCTCCCAAAGTCGTTGTTGCTTGTTTCAGAGTTCAGATATGGCAGCGACAACAGATGCCCAGTCGAAATGGGAATTCAGCTGGTAAACTCTCTCTCTCTCTCTCTCTCACACTCACTTTGTGCTATTTATATATGCTAGCGTAATCAAGAATGTGTTGCAAAAATCTGATTTTTCTGTGTTCTTTGTTTGAATGTATGGAAAAGTTCCTATCTTTTTGTTTTTTGTTTGCAGTTTTGCGATATTCTTGCCTTTCCCAGAGCTCAAATGGAATATAAAAGTTCATGTCTTTCGTCTTTTTTGAGATTTTCATGATTGTCCCAAAATGTTGTTTTAAGGATTGGCTGTAACTTACTATTGCAATAGTGATATTCTTATCTGTTAACACTATGAGTTTATGAGTTGCTGTGTGGTGTGCAGTGAGTTGGAAGTAAATCTTGGATCTCAAGAACATGCTCAAATTATCTATACAGCTTTGTCTGTTGATAAGGAGGTAGGATTTCACTATCATCATAACTCTATTTTGCTTCATAATATAAAGCTTTGCTTGTATTATGACTGAAAACTTGATTTTCGTTGCGATTTTTATTTCAATTGCAGTTGCAGCCTGATAAGGTGAAAAGGGTAATGTCGGCTTCAGATGGGAAGCTTTTAGTGTGAGTACTCGCTCTTACTCCTCTGCATTGAATCTCTACATATCGAACATGTAACTTGTTAATCTGTTATATTATCATACCAGCATATCTACTTACACATTCTAAACTCCAGAAAGTGATTGGGACATAAATGTTAAGCTATGAGACCGCATCTTATGTTTACTGAAAGTATGACCATAATTTGGTTTGGTTTATGCTTGTGAATATTCTATGCCATTAGTGTGTAAATTTTCGTATTCCAACTCTTCCCCGTTCTGTTGGCAGGCATTTTGAGGCCACGGAAGCTAGGTTTCTTCGTGCATCATTTAGTGCTTTTGTAGATGTTCTTACACTTGCCACTAAAACCATTGAAGAATTTGGTCCAGTTATAGAAGTATGATAGATACACTCGACATTGTTGGACACGAGTTGGCTACTTTATGGTTTTTTATTGTCGATGGCTTCTTGTATTGTACTATTGTTTAATGAAACCCCGTAGTTTAGTGTTTGGTGGATTTACATGGCTCCAAGGAAATCTCGCATTCTTGTGGGGTTTTTCTTGTATGAAAGGTTTGATTTAGTTTTCTTGTAGATGGAGAGAACTGAAATCTTTAAAGCAGATATTGAACTGTTATTCTACATGTCTAGCGATTACTGAATATAAAAGGAGTATTATTTACATGTCTAGCAATTTCAAGGGGGGAGTTTACCCCTGTCGAGTAGTGGTTGTGGATTTCTCTCGTCAGCCAAAAAATAAATGAGTATTATTTACAACTGTGTTGAACATTTGCTTTGACAACAATGAAAAGTTCTGCAATTGTTTGAGGAAACTGTTTATACATATCTTCTTCACAATCAAGATTACACCTTATAACTCTACTAGTAAACAGATTTTCAAGGATACATTGTAATGGACTTTGAAATGTAATATACTCTGTAACACTGCAAAATCATGATAAATTTGAGTGAAGGGAGCATGCCCGAGTTTCTTCTTTGCTTAAAGGGATTGTATTGATTGATCGTGTATCGTCAGTATTCATCGAGGTATGTATATAGCACTTCATCTTTCTTTGATTTGCGTCGGCTAAGCAAAGATTTAAGAAGGCGTTTACTTTTGCTGGGGTACTCATCGGAATCTCTTGGTATATCTTTTTCAGCATGGAGCCGCATTGAGGCTGATTTGCGAGGTTCTGCAGGATACTGGTCCACCACCAAAAAGTATCCAAGAATCGTAAATTCCAAATATTGAGCTCCAAGTAAACAGGTATTGGTAGATTTAATGTAGGAATGAAGAAAAGGTCCGAAGAATTTTACCAGGCGTCTGGGGTTTGGAGTGGTTGGTCGACTTGAATTTGGGGTGGTTGACCGGGAGCCTTTTGGGGTGGTTGGGCGAGATGTTTTAGGCGTAGTGGACCTGCTGGCGAAAGATGCTGTTCGTAGAAGAGGAAAACGGTGTGGTGACACTGTCCGCTTCTCTGTTCCATCAAAAGAGAACACAACAAAGAACAACAAATATATAACCAACACCATTTGGTCTAAAGGAGAATGACAATGCAAGAAGAAGCGGGGAACAAACCTAGTTCTCTTCTTGGCATGGTCTTCGAGAACGAGAAATCACGAGGTTGTTGGTGAGAAAGTCGTGGAGAAGGTGATGGAGAGCGCCCTTTTCTGCACCTTTCAACACGTTAGTTATTGATGACTCGAGTTACCAGTTTTATAAACTACACATACTCTCTCACTACTTACACAACTGCAGATGATGGAGCTTCTGTAATCGTTGCACGAACAGCTGCAAGGAAATATCAAATCATAATCACATTGATGTTATCAGCTAGACGGGAGAAAAAACAGAAGAAGAAACTAAAGCATCCAGCATTCTACCATTTCGAAACTGATTCCAGTCATCTTCTGCATCAAGACCACGCAACGCTTCACCAACTAAGAAAGGAAATCGAGATCATTAGGGCCCGTTTACTAACAGAAACTGTTCTCTGTTTTTTTGTTTTCTCTTCTCAAATAAATGTAAGAGAGTAAAATAACAAATACCTGGCAAGATGTATCGTTTATGGTACTTAGGAGTATTTATAACTAACGATTGCTGTGAAAGACCCTCGCGATCAATATATCCCTGGCATGACCTTAGTCTCTAAACAACGATGAAAGAAACCATGTTAAAGAAATTAAAAATCTCAGCATTTTAAGCACATATTGACACTAAAAAGGCACTAGCAAGACAGTTACTACTTCCACAGAACATATACATGTGGTTCTCAGAAAGCAAAAAGAACGAACAAAGAAATCGCTATCACCTGCTCAATGGAAGATACCCGAAGTTCAGTTCCAGAAACTTCATCTACTTTTTCGTCTAATAGATCATTGACCTTATAAGTCACGGAGCCCAAATGATCAACGGTGTTCACAAGAGCTTTAATGGCATAATCTTTCAATGTATTTACCACTCTGTATGTAAAGAAAACTTCAGAACCAAAACAAGTACTAGAGGTCAAGCAGGAAGGAGGAAAATGGGACCTTCCGCAAAGTTAAACAGTTGACTCACACATGTTTTTGGTCATCGTTGGAGTACGATAACTCAAAATATTCAGCTGCAGAGTAGAGTTGTTTCCTGAGATTCTTCAAGTCCTGAAAAGTACAAATTGCAAGGATGAATAATTCTTACAATAACGATATTAGCTACAATAATACTAAAGGATTTGAATAATTCCTTTGCTAAGTAAGCCTGTAGTTTGGAAGTCCGACTTTTGAAAAGTATATGAAAGTAAACATCCTCCATTTTTATCATTTCTTTGATATCTAGATTCATACTAAGAGTGAAAATGATCAACAACACAGATTGAATGCTATTAAAACATGCCACTAAAAACTCTTTTGCAAGAGTCATGATGCAACATTAACGATGATCTATTCACCATTTACGACCCAAATTAGTACCTCCTAACTTCACCGAAAGAAGAAAACCAAGCACCGAGAAGGCGAGAACCACAAGAAAGTGAAACATAAACCGAGCAGCGTATAAAAGTACCTTAAGACTGTCGGAGAACAGCACGCTTTGCTGCATTGATACCTCGTCATAATTTGCTGGCTCTCGAGGGAAGGGCATTGCAGTGGTAGTTAAGGTCTCCATTTAGTAGCAATTGGTACAATGTCCTTATCCTGCAACTACCATCACAAATTACCCTCCAATATTTAACACTCAAGTAATAAATAAATGACAGTTTAGGGCAATCCCAGTTCTTAAAACTGCATTCTTTTGATGTACCCAACCAGAAAAAAGAGAAAGAAATGGTCTTCTCAACTAAAACCAGCACTTAGTAACTAATCTGATTTACAAACAATAATAATTCCTTGTTTTTTTCTCTGCCAACAACATAATTAACTTATAATATAATTCTAGTTCAAACCTTAAAAAAAAATTAAGGTAATAAAGAACAAGCCAACAAAAACAGTTTAAACCAGACAGGGACAACAAGAAATTCAGAAAATATGAAGTCAAGAATCAAGATAATGTCTTTTCATTATCACTGAGAATATTCCCAGATTAAAAAAATTACTAAACTTCAGAACTGTCATTTTTTGAAAATGCCAATACCTTCACCAACAAGTTCTCATTCTCCTAGGAAAACAAATCACTACAGTATATACCTCCACAAAACCCATAAAAAAGCTGCAATCTTTCATTTAAAAAGAAGAGAGAACTTTAAAGCAAAATTGGCAACCATATAGGTTATAGATGAAGACAAGAGCTCACCTGTGGCAAATTTCAGATTTTCTTTGGCTTTCTTGAGCAGCCAAGACAGTGGGATTTGAAGCACTGTGGAACAAATAAAAAGAAACCAATTTGAAATTCTTTATAATGGCTAGAGAACAAGTAAACAGGAACCCACTTCAGTGGGATTCAAAAAGCATGAGTAAGTGGAGACCAAAAATGGGGGGGATTGATAATGAAAACCAAATAGACATGACAATATGAGCAGCTTGGTTTCAAGAATTTTGACTAAATCAAAAGGAAAACGACAAGCATAAGGGCTTTTTTTTCTTTTCTGATTTTTTGAGGACTAGGAAATAGGAATGCAAAGACAAAGATGAGTGGAGAGAGGTTGTCTGAAAACAAAAGGGGGCAAAAGAGAAGGAGAAAATGGGGACAGCCGTGCATCAAGGCTAGCACGTCTGCTGCTCAAAAAAGCAAACAAATCGAGAGCAATTCTTACTAAATTGGTCAAATTATTAACTTAATAATCATAAAATTACAAAATTTGACTCTTAATAGAAATGATTTATTAACCTTTTTAGTTTAAGCCAATTAGCTATAAGTAATTTAAGCTTATTTATTGATTAAAATTACAAAACAAAATTTATATAATCCACATCTAAACTTGTTTACTAATTAAAATCACAAAACGATATTTATCTAGTACACCTTGAGATAATAAGGGAGAAAAGAAAGCATACTACCAGTGGAGCTCTGTGGTCTCATTCTCATTCCCTTGGTTGCAATCACCCACCCAAAATCTCTTTTCCCGTTTCTAATCATTGCCTGTTTCTGTGGGGCCCTCCCCATTTTCCTGCATCTTCATTTCACAATATTTAAATACTGTGGAATACTGGAATTCAATGACCCCCTCTGCCAATGTCTAGGCAGCTACCAATTCTTTATTACACACGCAGATGAGGTTAAATAACAACATTTAATTTTGTAGAGAGAAACTCTGTTTTTTTCTTTATTTTTTCTATTTAATTTGTCAAGGACAAAGCTTTTAATATTGAGTGTGAAGATGGCAGAACAATGAAGAGACTGGAAACTAGAGACACCAATTGAGGGCTAATGGGAGTTGTCCTATATGAGTGATTTAATGCATGGAAGAAATTTCTTCAATTCATATTTGATATTTCGGAATCGCAGAATAATAAAATTAATTTAACTGATACAATTCGCTGATTAAACCGCTAACACAATTTCCTATCCACTAACTGCTGATTGTTAAACAAAACCTAGCCTTTTGCACTCGCAATAATGGTAGACAAAAAGATCATTCAAACAAGGCGCGATTACATTCTAAGTTTCTAACAACAATGTCATGTCACAAGTAACAATCTAATAGAACATTGGATTCAATTTGAGATGTTGAAAATAATATGAAAGAAATGTTTTTTCCTCACCTGCTTTACCAACCGCAAGGCCGCAATCGAATAGGTTTCAGTTCCGGGTCGCAAAGGATAGGCGTCGACATCATTTCACCTCAAAACCCTCCTAAGTCCTATCTCCGACCCACACGCCAATCATGTAATATAATGCTCGCCGATCACACTTCCACGTTTGACCAAACATCATCAATCTCCCTTTTGTTAATCTGTATATATTCACGGTTGAAATCTATATGTATATTGTAATGTTATTAAAATTACTTTCAAATAAGACTCGAGTTTTGACTTTCATGATGTCCTATCATCTTAATCAATCGACTAACACACTTTGTAAGATTTAGGCTAGTGCACAATAGTCAATCAGTTTTCCCTTTTTTTTTTTTTTTTGAGAAATATAGAATTATATTATTTAGATATGACATCATTATAAATGAGGGTGAAAAAATCACTCCATGCCAATCAGACATAGAGATAGAATTATAGACTAACAGATGAATAATTTTGTCCACTAATCGGAGTAATCGCTTTAGCTGAGTTCGAATTTCTCTCGGGTTTAACAAAAGACATTAAACAAGATTAAAAGAAGAAGATTTTCATATTCGTCCAACAACTTCGATTTTACTTACCAAAAATGATCACTTCAACAAATCAATTTAAAGTTTAAGAATAGTTACAGTTATGTCTGTAATTATTAGAACTCTATTTTTTTTAGTACTATTGACCCTATTAGTTCAAAGAGCCAATATCTCACCACCGCAAAAAGAGTCACAGAGATGATATTTTAACACAAGGTGTATGTTTGGCTATTACAATTCTATTGAGTATATAATATATAAATAATAAATATTAAGTTCAACTATTAATTTCAACTTAAACAAAACTTATTATAGAGTACATTTTAATTATTGTTGAAAAAGCTATCACTTCACTTTTACTCCTACCTAATTGATAATTTAAGGGATAGACTGACTCAATGGCTTTAATTATTATTATCCTAAACCAAAACTGTAGTTAATTTCCATAGTATAGTGATTAGAGTATGAAAATGGGCCACCACTAACCCTCCATCAATCAAGCTTTTTCTTCATTTCGTTTTGCCCTTTGTCTCTTTCCAATACTTATAATAATTTACTTTACGCCGTGAATGACGGACTGTCAACCCCACCCCATGAGAATCATTTCCTGTCCTTCTCTCATGTCACAAATATTAACTAGTAAACTTTTTTTTTTTTTTTTTTGACATAAGTGTCAAATAGGTCCATTTACAACTGCGAAGTGCTTAATTTTTATCATGAACTAAATTAAGTGTCAAATAAATTAATCTACGAGTTAAATTTGTTCAATTAACTTTCTTTACAGATTAATAACATGTTACCTATTTAATTATTAAAATAAATAAATAAAATAAAATTAAAAAAAAAAAAAGAATACAGCCACTGGCCGCCGTTCCTGTTCCAGGCCGTGCTGGGAATCGAACCTGAATTTTTTTTAAGGGGAGACGCGCGTTTTTTAATAAAACGACGTCGTTTTGGCATCCGTATGCACCATGCATAGTGCATACGGATGCACAGCATAACGATTGGTGCAACCGTGCCAACCTTGTAAGGTGGGCAACGTTCCAGATTCTTAATTTTTAAATTGTAGATTCATAATTTCTATACCGTAAATTCATAATTTAAATACAGTAAATTTATAATTTCTATATTGCAAATTTATAATATCTGTACTGTAGATTCATAATTTATAAACTGTATAATTATCAAATTATGAACATATAGTTATGTGATTTGTGAATATAGAGTTTAATAATTGGGAATATCGAAAATTATAGCTCTATAATTATGAACATATATTTATAAAATTTATAAAATTATAAACATATAGCTGAGTTAATTCCAGCAATAGTCCTCCAACTATTGTGATTTTCCAGAATTGGTCCCCGTCTTTTAATTTGGACGAAAAAGACACTTGACTTTCAAATTTGTTCCACCATTAGTCCTTCCGTTAACTTTCACTTTGTTAGGTGTTAATGCAGGGGTTAAAATGGTCATTTCATCAGATTCAGCTTCTTTCTCTAATTTCAACCTTTCTTCATCACAGCAGATCGATGACATCCTCCCGTGAAGACATGACAGATGCTTCAATCTCACGACTGAGGTAGTAAATATACATATGCTCTGGTATGTGAAGTTTCCGACATCCTATGGCAGCAAGAAGAGTGGATTTATCACAGCCATTCAGCCCAAGCAAACCATGGCAGCAAGAAGAGTGGGTTCTGTTGGACACGAGTATCATTGGTTCAAGCTTCTCTAGTTTTAAATATAAAATACTATAAATCAACAACATTTTATTCATTATTACATCTTATGTGCATAATTGGCTAATTGTTACTCAAAATATGGTGCATATTAATCAACAGCATTGTTCTTTAACACCATTTTCAAACCAAAACTAGTAAGCCCCATTGCTTCGGCAAGTAAAACCAATATTATCCAGCAAATGTTCTCGTCAGTAATAAGCTAATCCTTTTGAATTATACACACTATTTGGTAACGTACAATCAATGACATGCAAAACTGAAACAAAATCAAGGCAAATGCTCCTGACAACAGAGAATTCGATAACGTGAGATCCGAAAAGTAGATCAGAAACCTCATCCGAATATCTCTAGACCGAGGATGCGAACACGGAATGCCGTACACGTCCGATCGGATATCTGGAGCTCCCCAACTCCGTTGGCCAAATTGTCGACGCTCGCACTGCCGTTCTCCGCTGCAGTCACCGCCGCTACGGCCTTGGACGAGGCCACAGCAGCTTTACCGCCTCTTTTGGCAGCAGCCGCCGGCAAATAGATGAGAAACAATGGAGTTTTTCATTTTGCTCATCTATTTTTAATACATTCGTATACTCACGAACATGAGGAAGGAGTCAAGCTAATGAAATGACCATTTTAGCCCCTACACTAACCCCCAACTAACTGAAAGTTAACGAAAGACCAATGCTGGAACAAATCTGAAAGTCAAGTGTCTTTTTTGTCCAAATTAAAAGACAATGACTAATTTTGAAAAATCACAATAGTCGGAGGACTATTACTGGAATTAACTCCATATAGCTCTATCACATGTTCACAAACCTAATGCTGTAAATTCATAATTTATATACTGTAGATTCATAATTTATATAATATAGATTCATAATTTCTACACTGTAGATTTATACTAAAGACGAAACAATGCGATTGCGAAAGGAAAAACGTCGTTAACGATATGTGAAAAATAATTTTTTTTTAATTAGAAATATTATGAATCTACAGTATATAGAAATTTGCCAACTCATTTACTCCCACCCATGTACCGTTATGTGAGTCAAGTTTAGAGAAACCTAACGAGTTTTCAAACAAGCAACTCTCAAACTAGTTCACCATGGGGCAAGTTGACTCATCTTCACACCTAGGGGTGACCACAGGTCCGGTTCCGATTCCGTGGATGGCGAAATCGGAACCGGAACCTTATACCACGGTTCCAGTTCAGAACCGACGATTCCGGTTGGAACTGTCGGTTCTAACCGGATTTATTTAAAAAAAATTAAAAAACACTATAATATTTATTTTGAGAAAATTACACTTTTGGTCCTATGACTATATGGGGGGTGGTAATTTCAGTTCGTGACTTTTAAAACTAACAAATTTAGTCCTTTTAGTATGCTTTTTTTTAGCAGATTTGATCCTTCCGGCCAAATCACAGGCCAAAAGTCACCGGAAAAATGTAAATTATTTTTTATTATTTAATTATGAGGACAAATTGGTCATTTTCAAGTCATTTCTTCTTCTTTCTCTTCGGCTTGCCTTCGAAAATCCCGGTGTCCTGGGATATTCGTGAGCTTCGAACGCCATGAACTGTGGGCGGGGAGATGAATGTACAGACGATAGATATATATAGGTACAGAGGGGGAGGGGTGGGTGGTGAGGAGGATAGGTAGAATTGTGGATGGAGAGATGCGTGGCTACATAGTATACGAGGTTGTCATGCAAAAGTGCAAGAAGGCAGGGGATAGTCTCATCTGTTCTTGTCTCCACCTCCGCGGAACCGCCTGCTTAAAACTTTCATAAATGCTTGCCTGCAATTCATCATCAATAACATAAACATCAATAAAATTTTGATTTACCAGAAAACTCACAATTCTAAAAGATATATATTCTATAGGAATCGATATTGGACTTACCAAAAGACTGGAACTGCTACGTGAGAAATTCAGGAAGCTGCTTCTTCTTCCAACCCTTGCGAACTTCTTCGCCCTCTTACCGTAAGAATTGGGGTCGGTTACGGAGGAGGAAAAGTCAAAGCTGCCCTTGCAAACCCTTGCATTCTCCTTGGAGCTTTCCCATGACGATGGAGGCGATGATGATGATCGCTCTTTGCTCTCTCCCTTTCGGAGCCTGACGAGGCCTTCCTCGACGCTTCGGAACGACGAGAACGACGAGAGGCTGACGTCCGGCCAGTCCAGCACGGTGGTAGGCGAGGGCGTGGTGGTCATTTTAGCCGCCGATTCGTTGTTCATCAGCAACCTAGGAGGCAAGTCGAGGCTCCGGCAGACCGTCTTGGAGTTCCGCGGCTGCGGCGGCGATGCTTCGCAGGCGACGGCGGAGGTTCTCGGCTTTCCCGGCGCTTCCTCCCATAGAAACGGTATAGATGCCGGCGCGTGGAGCGGCGGCGTGAGTGCGGCTAACGGTACTCTGCTAGGCTTGCTAATGGGGAACTTGGTCAGAGAGAGCTTGGGAGTAGCTTTTGGTTCGTAATCCTCGTCGGAAAAAGCCATGATAATCGCCAGAACTCAGAACCCTACCCTCATTGCCGATCAGCTGCGCTGCCTTTAAATGGAGTTTGATTGATAGTGTGAAAATGGAACAGAGAAGCGAAATGGACATGGGACTGAGAAGGTGCAAAACGCTCCTGGCGCTTCTTATTCACGAGCCAAGTAACGGTCCTAACGGATACCTTTGACGGGCCAATAAAGTGACAAAACTGCCCTCCTGGTATATTGTGTCCCATACTGGCATACTTCAACACCATGAATTAGTCAACGGAAAATAATAAGTGTCGTTTTTGAAGCAAAATTTCATGATCCGATTATGTCGCGGAAATAAAATAATCAAACAGTGTGACCCACTTCAAGGGTCCCACGTCCTGGTCTAACAAAGCATCGGGAAAGATGTAAATAGAGGCTAAACCTTTGTTATTGTTTAATTAATTTGATTAATTCTTTTGTATTAGTTGACTCGTAAAAATCAAGATTACATAACAATATTTAAATTATAACTAAAAGTTTAACATAGTAAAGTGATGAATCCTATTCAAACATAAAAGAAATCACCTTGGTGGGTGGTGGTGCAATGGTGTTGTTGTTGTTAGATAATAAATATTGAAAGGGACTTGTAAATGGATTTCAAAATATTTATATGAAATTTGAGATTTGATGGAGAGCCGGCAAATTTGTTAATAATGTAGCATTATTTCTCATTTAATATTTCTATCTGCAAAATAATGATACAAAAATGACACATTGTGTCCAGGTATAATTAAATGTCTAAATTAATTAACTAATAAAAAATAAGTTCATAAATTTTATTTTGTTAATAGTTGTAAGGTGCATGGACCTATGCGCATTTTCTAGTCTTAGAGGTTAAGTTTTGCTTTTGAGGTCAAGCATTACTGGGAGAGAATGTCACATCTTCCACCATTCAATCAATCACTGCATTAACAACCACCACGTGGCACGATTCATTTTATCATTTAGTGGTAAAATGTTACATGGATTCCATCATCAACAAATCTTTAGCGTGCTACTTTTTACTTCGTCAGTACAAATAAGGGACTTCATTTGCATGTTACATGATTCTAATTTCACTTCATCTACATTATTACCAACTAAGTGAGAACAGTCCGAGTTCATTTATAATAAAAGACAAACTATTGTACTAAAATTCTACAATGTAACATATAGTATCTTGATTACTTGTTTCGTATAACGCTATCATTATCGGATTAAAAAAATGATGCACGATGGGCACATGCACTTAGTAGGATGAATGCAAAATGTTATAAACTTCTATCTCAATTAATGTCAAGAATAAGTGGTAAATTTGTGAAGATAAATTAAATGATAGGGTAGGCATATTAACACTGGCCCCACCTCCCATCTATTCTCATACCTAAATCGACTAAAATTGTTGATGTTTTGTCACATCTTTCTTCTTTTCCCTTAATAGCTAATGCATTTATGTCTTTTTTTTTTTTTTGAGAACAAAAAAAAAAAAAAAAAAAAAGACATAAATGCATTATTATCATGTGGATAACAATTCGTCGGCTACAACTCAACTGGTTAATTAATCTACAATAGTTCCGATGAAGTATGGATTGGAGGCCTATAAGACAAAAATGGGAGGCATGAATTAGGGGTCTGTATGTTAGTTGAAACACATTTCGTAATTTACCTCATTCACTAATCTCTCGACAAAAACAGTTAGTTAGAGACTCTTAAATTTGAGTGCAAAGTTATTAGGTCGATAAGATCAGAACTAGTAGTGTAGGAGCAGCTTGAAGAAGAAAGATGATCAAAAGTCCAAATAAACCATGTGAAGAGCACTGTCCATTTGATCTATGGAGCCTCCACCATGGGTCATAATGTCATATATGCATTTAATGCACTTCACATTTTCTTCTTGGTATGGTCCATGTCCAATTCAATATGCTTCACAAGAAAACATATTATTGCTACTTCTAAGGTAATGTATTCTCACTATGTAACTTTATTGATTAGTCAAAAGAGGGGGAAAAAACGATTAAAGGAGAAATGACAATTTTGTGTTTATTAACTGAAAAAATTCTTATTTTTGGAAAAATGAAAAGCAGAAAATGTTTTTATTTGTATATTTTTTCTAATTTGAAAACAAAGAATGGAGAACAGGAAATTGAAAATTGAAATAAACACAATCAAATTAAGGTTTAGAAAAGATCATAGCTGGATTTGACCTCTAATGTTAGGGTTTCGTTAAAAATCTTACAATCAAATCCATCACTTCACCCAAAAAAAAAAAAAAAAAAAAAGATTAAATAGAGAATCGCGGAGGACCAATGAGCAGAATTGAAGAATTTTGCCAGAAAAGACTGTCGGAGACGGCCTCATGCGCCGGCGCGTGGCGTCGGAGCATCAGCGACGTGGTGGTTCATGGAGGCTGAACCGGCGACGAGAAGGGATGGGTCAGGGTTGTCGGAGACTAGAAAAGGTATTGGTAATTTGGTAGCACTAATTTGACAAAAGAACTCACCAATAGCAAGTAATTTGAGAAAATAGTTTCGAATGAACAATAACTTCTACTGTTCACGAAAAAAAATGAAAAAAATTCAAGTTTTGGCTTCTGAATTTGGCGCTAAAGTTTAACTCTTAATATGGTGAAGACTTGATTCAGAACCCTTTAACATAACGCAAACTCCCTACACGAGTTGAATATTCAACATTATAATTGTATTAGTTCTTCAGTTTAACATTATTATAAAACAGAACACAGACATCTCTGTGTTGGTTGACTATAAAATATGTTTGGAGCATAATCCATATCCTTAAAAGATCACCAACACATGCCTGTCTGGGGCTAAATGCTAGAAGTCTAACACCAAAACCAATCACATCCCATATTAAAACTCAGTCATCTGATCTTTAGCTTGTACTATGTTGTCAACAACAGAACTGATGCTACATTACTACCCTACATTTAGAGTCCCACACTTGTCAAATACTACCTTAGGCATCAACCCATTTGGATGTTTGTCATTAGCCAATAATATAACAATGAAGATTCTACTTAAGTCAGGCAAATAACATCATAATTGACTTGGTTTTCTGGTTTGCCTGTGTTATAATCTAAGATTGGGTCAGTGTCACTCAACTGGGCTGTAAACAACAGCCAGGTGAACACAAAGTAGACCGAACAAGTTCTGATATCATGTTATGGAATACGGAGTATAATCTAAGATTGGGTCAAGGTCACTCAACTGGGCCATAATGCACATGGGCGAAACCACACTAAAAACTGAATCCAAGCAGTTAGCTAGTCTAATCCATGACCTTATAAACCCATATGTTTCTCACTTATTTTTCAATGTGAGAAGAGTACTGGTTTGGTGTGCAAATCAAGAATTTCATATGAACACTGTGAAAAGAGATTCCTATTGCAGGTGGTAAAATCACTATACAAAATTACAGATATATATATCTTAGATAGCTCTGCAGAAGATGGACCAAAAGCTTGCAGAAAGAAAGGGGTAAAAAGGTTGGTTGTTTACTTGTTTTCTTTACTACGTTGGGGAGATTTTCTATCGTGTCATGCCATCACAAGCCAGTGTGCCTTCAAGATCTCCGATGATTCGTGCTATCCTAACTTCAAGGCCTCTCTGAACTTCTTTGAAGAGAGTTTTGATGTTATCTGCAAACCTCTTCATGTCGAAGCAGTCGGGCCTGTCAACTTCTTGTAATGCTCCAACTAATCCCGAACCAACCTTTGTCTGAACTTCGATCAGCTTCTGTCCGGTTGCCACTATGTATCTCTGCAGTTGAAACGTTTCCTCGAGAAAGTGTTCCAGCATCTTGATCTGCTCCTTTGTTCTTGCTTTGTCGAGATTGTTTTCGTGCTGTGAACCAAGAACAAAGAAATGGATTACAATCATGAACAAATGGATGAAGGAAAAAGAAAAAAAACTTTTTTTTTTTGGGAATTGGAGCTTTTACCATTCTCTTGCAAAGATCATCGATCTTTCCCTGAAGAGACTCGTATCGAGCAACCTGCTTATTTAGTACAGATATCAGTGCATAGAATCCTTGCATAGTGAAGTGTGCATTGCCATTGCTTTCGCTATTTTCACATCGCTCTTGCTTTCCTGTCAAGCGCTCGAGCACGAGAAATTGCTGTTTCAGCATCTTGATCTTGCACGAGATTCCAAGAGCTTGAAGATTCACCTTCCACGCGGGGCTAATCTTAGGTGCAGAATTGTCTACCGAAGTTGATGTTTCAGCACCACGAGAATTGTCTGTGTTGAAATGTTCGTCTCCCGTTGAACTTGGCTGCAAGGCCACCGAGGCGCCCTCTTCTTGAATCTCCTTTATAGGATATTTTAGTGTCAATATGATGTCCTTGGGAGGATTTACTGCTGTAATTTCAGCCTCCTCACAGATTTCCTCGGTGCCCTTCTTGATTCCTTGCTCTTTCTCCCCCGGTTTTCTCTTTATAATCTTAACTTTGGACCAAATTGTATCTTGATCTTGCGGCTTCTGACAATCTGGGACATCCTTTGACTCACTCAGCCGCTCGTTTAAGGAATTTATTTCTGCTTCCCGGTTCGAGACCAATGCTTCCAACCTCATGTTCTCTTGTCTCAGTTGCGACAGGTCTTGATCCATAGCTTCGAAATGGGACCGAAGCCTCTTCGACTCCACTTCCATGCTAAGCAGGCGCCAACGAAAAGCTTCTAACTTCTCATCCTTGAGCCTCAACTGTTCTGCAAAAGCTTCGATTTCTAGGTGATGCCTCTGCTCAAATGCAATCCTGTATTTCTCAACCTCGGATCGAACCCAATTCTCCAAGTGCTCAATATCAGCTACAGATACTGCAGAAAAAAAGATTTTAAGGCATTGTCGATATCTTGAGTACTATTGACTCTGTTACAATACAGTATCTGTTCATAACTACTTTTTCAACCTACTGAAGCACAAAGAGTCAATACCACCTCCACTGAGGCTCGAATCCACAACCTCCCATATGGGAGAGCAACTGGTCAATATCTTAAACCATAACGAAGAAGGAAAAATCATAGAATCCACAACTTTTTTAGCAGATCATAATAGATACAAGGGAAACGAATTTATATGAATTTTAACAATTAGAATGAGAAATTGTGGCAGTCTTACTTTCATTGTCATTGGTCAAATAGTTGTCAGTTAGAGGAGAAATGAGTTCGGGATCTTTCCTACAGGCAGATTGTTCGTACTCGAGAAGATAATCTATCTTCTTTAATCTGTTCTTTCCAGAATTGGATGGCATAATCTCATTTGGGTGCAGCCCTTTACCATCTAACTTAGAATTTCCATGTTTAGACAAGAGATTTCTTAACGAGAGCCTTTCGTGCCTGGACTCAGAGAGGTGTTTCCATCTTTCGGTTTCTAGCTCGGCCTGTTTTCTCTTGGATTTAGATAGCTTCACTTCCTGCAAAAGCATTTGTTTCTCTGCGGTGTCCAATTTGGACTTTCGAAGCATGGCGGATAAGATCTGATCTTTCTGTTCCAAGTCCTTTCGCACCTTAACGAGGTCCATAGATAGCTTCTGCATCATCAAAACCGACTGCTCCTTTTGCTGCAAGACCGAATCGAGCTCCTCCTTAGCAGCCTCGAATTGCCTAGCAGCACGGCCCATCTCGGCTTCGAGCTGGCGCTGGCTCGACACGAGCTCGATGAAAGCGGTCTTGTGCTTCGTGATCTCGGTGCCATGCTTTTGAGCTTCAACCTTTGCAGCATTTCTCAACTCTTCTGCAACGTTTTCGGCCTTCCTCAATTCATCTTCGAGCTCCTTGCATTTCTCTCCCTCTTCCTCAATCGCCTTATCTTTCAACTGCAAAGCAGCCTCGTTTTCCCTCAACTTTTCGTTCAATTCGGAGACCGTTTTGTCCTTCTTCATCCCGACAACTCTCAGCTCGTGCATCAGGCCGCCAATTTGCTGCCTGAGTTTCTTCCTCTCGTTAAACCAGCACTGCTCCTGAGCTGCATAAATCCCAACAACCTTAGCATTCGCCTTTGCATCCTCGCTTCGTTGTTTCTTCAGCTCTTCAATCTCTCCCCGAGCATTCTCGAGCTCAAACGTTAGATCAGACATCCTAGTATTATTAGCCTCTTCCTTTTGAATCCTCCAAACAAGCAACCCTAACAACTGGGCACTTCCTTGGAGCATTTTATTCCTGATCTCTGACCAATTCTCATCACATGATTCAGAATCTGGCAAAACCCTCAGTGCAAAGAATGCACAGGAAACCCCAAAGAAAATTGGCCCAAAATTTTCCTTCCCTTCTAAAGAACCTGAATCCCCCTTGTCACCCATTACACTGTAACATCAATTTCTCCTAACAAACTAAAAAACAGGAACAAGAGATTAGAACTAAATCAGAACATTGTATCCTATGGAAAGCACAATCAAGAACTAAAATCAATCAAAAATATAGATGCCATAGAAAGACCCAAATCAAGAAATGGACTCAATGAAGGAATACTACTGTTCTTGAGACAAATGTGAAATTAAGCAGAAAGAAGAAGGTGGGTGTAAATTAAAGATAACTTACAAGATCAGAATGGTTAAAGCCTAAATAAAGGCCCCTTTGAGCAGAAAATCCCAGAGAGCAGAACTACTGGGACCTAATTATAAGAGCAAAAAAGACCAAAACTTTGAACATTCTGATTTCTGAGCCTGCAACCATCTGCAGAAAAACTGGCAGACCAGCTTGTTTTGTATGAGTTATTGTCAAAACATAACCCACCAGACCAGAACGCCAAAAGCATGACTTTACAAGAGAAAGACTGCAAAATTAGTTAAAGAAGAGATGGTACCATGGGAAAAGCAGTAGAAAAAAGTGAGGCTAATTGTTCCCTGGTTTTCAGAAGCTGATGACCCATAAAACCCCACTCTTGCAGGCCTTTTGTCCTTCAACTCACCCCCACTTCCCCCTTATTTTCTTCTTCCGTTATGGCTCTCAATGTGAGGGAGCATTGGTGCTAGATTCCTGGTGGTGGGCTTCTCACCATTATTATTGATTTATTGCCCAGAAAAATCCCAGCTCAAAATATTTTTTTTTAAAAATGGAGTTATAAATATTTACATCTCTATCAATCTTGCAGTGAGACCACCGCAAAATATTGTATCGTCGCCAGGGTGGCCTTGCTGTAATTTGGTGGGTGCCCAGAATCCTTCACTGCTCCCTTAAACTATAATCATTTTTCCCTTTTTTTCATCTCTTCATTATATTACCAAGCAATCAATCTGTTATAATTTGGGAGTGTGGTTGACTGGAAGAGACTCATCCATCCTTAATCAAATGTTAATAATTCAATCTACGTGCCTACAATTCTCAATCGAGTGGATTAGTCATTGTGTCTGACCGTGAAAACCATGAGTACACCAAAAAAAAAAAAAATTAATATGTCATAATTTGTTACCTATACTAATATTTTACAGAGTGTGTCTATACTATTTTTTTTGTGTGTGTATATATAATTTTCACCGTCGTACACAGTAACTAATCTCCTGGTTGAATTGTAGGCACGTCTTTAGATGGGACGATTTAGTGACTAATCCCCTAATTGAATTGTAGACACGTCCGTGGGACAACTGACCTGGAGATTTAAGGTTGCTCCATTGTTTATGAATTAGTATTTAGTATAGACACACTCTTACCAATTCATAATTAAGTTGTTTTCGGATCTTATTTCAAAGATAAACTTTTTAATCTCAAATATTCAATAACTCGTTTAAGAAAAATCAAACTACATATCAAGCACTATGATTTGATCATTACATCTTGTCCTACCTATTCTAAACAACTTTCACAAAAATAGTTTAAGTGGGCAATTTTGATTGAATGTGTCACCCACCCTAAATAATTTAACAAAATTTTGTCCTTGTACGTCCAATATGCACCACATGAAGCTTACTACAACTATATAAGCAAGCAAGGGCCAACAAGCAGCAGTATCAACTTGTCACTGTATATTTGATTCCACTACATACAATTTCATCACCCATAATTGAGGCCAAGGAGCCCGCATGAGGAGCTCAGTTGATCATAGGGGTGAAGTTTGAGAACAATGATTTGGATTTGAGTCTCATCTGTGGCAGTGTGGGAGCAACATCTCAAAGTGAGAGAGGCTCTTTGTGCCTAGTAAGCAAATGTTTAGCCTCTGTGTTCAACTGGGTTCATGATTTACATCTTCCTAATGCTCTGTCAGATCGAGGCGTGGGGGCCCTTGGGGTTGGAATTTAACCTTTTGGGAACAATAATTGAGGCCAAGGAATATATACCTACTACCCCAACGTTGTGGTCTAGTAGATACACAGTCTGACTCTCTTTCACTAGTAGGGTGGGGTTTAAACTTCACCTTAGAAATCTGAAGATCGATTTACCTTTTCATAGGTCTGAGGTGGGTTCATGAACTGCTCTCTTATATTAATATGGTGGGAATTTGAACCACACTTTAGACATATGGTGATCGATTTATCTCTTCATGGACCTATGAGTAGACCCATGGAGTTTGAGATGTAGTATCAATTTATCTCTTCATAGACCTATGACGGTTTTATGGATTGTTCTCTTGCATTAACATGTTGGGAATTTGAACCACACCTTAAACATACATGGATTGATTATCTTTCTATGAACCTATGGGTAAATTCATGAAGTTTGTGATATAATCTGGCGAAACTGAAAATGTGAGTCTGAACCTATGGGTAAATTCATGAGGTTTGTGATATAATCTGGCGAAACTGAAAATGTGGGCCTACTAACAGCTGCACACTCTAGTGCCTGCCCACCTAGTGGGTCAACATTAACTTCCATAGCTCAAAATAGCCATGGCCACCTAAGCTTTTGTTCAGAGGAATGAAAGTGATGTCACATGCAGAATGAGGTTCATGAAATGATGATGAAATTGGAGTGTCCTGTGTGTTTGAAATGGTCCAGGTGGGTGTTAGCTGAAGCTGAGGAATAACCCAAGTCCTATCATTATGAGATTTGACAGTGTAATTCCTAGCTTGTAAAGTGGGATGGTGAGATTTGAAATGGAATATAGGGGGATTGAGGACCACTTTCAATGTAGCTAGCTGGTCAAATTTATTGTTTGAAGTTTAAAAGTATGAAATGATTTGAAAAGAAGATGGTAAATGACATTAAGTTCTCGGTATTTTTTATTATATTCGAGAAAATGAGGTAAACCATCCAAAAACACTCTAAGTGGCAAAGAATTAAAATGATGAGTTCAAATTGAGAATGAAGGTCAATAGGCAAGTTAGGAGTCAAACTTAAAATTTTGTGATTAAATTAATTGTCCAACTAACTCGACTAGAGTTGCTCAGTTTGCAACTCACTCTCAACTCTTCATTTACTAGAGGTAATGATGTGGTCCATCTTTTAATTGATAAATGCTATTATTTTGCTAGCCTAAGGTGAATATTAAGGTCTAGTTAAGGGTGTGTTTGGAAACTTGAAAAATGCTTTCTGAAAAATAAGTCATTTTTCAAAAAAATATTTTCATTTTCAGTGTTTGGTTACATTTTATATTTCTGGTTCCGGACGGAAACAAACAAAGAAGATGGAGAATATGAAAAAGTCGTTTTGCGTTTTTCAGAAAATGACTTCCCCCAAAAAAAAGGGAAAGTCAATTTCCGAAAAAATGAACTTGTTTTCCCTTTGACCATAAATCAATTTCTGACCATCATTTTTTCTCCTTGCCAAACACTAGAAATTCAAAAAATAATTTTTCAGATTTCCAAACACAACCTATATTTATTTAATCTTCTTGAATGAAAATGTGATCGGAGTTATTGGTGTTAATTAGTATAAATTAGAAAATTTCTTATAGAGGACCACCTTCGCTTTCATTCATCATGGAGGGGTTTGGGCAATGGGCAAAACCAGATAGGCAGACAAAAACCTAGTTTCATTTGAGAAAAACTGTAAAGATGGGAGATTGTTCAAGAAAAGTAGTACAATCAAATCCTTAGTTAATTATAGGAATAAAAGAGCTAGATGAAAGATGACCAATAAATTCCTACCCTTTTTGTATAGTTATTCCATCTGTGATCTGCCCTTGGAGTTAGGGCTGGATGACAAGGATGGTTTTTAGATTGTGTAAAAAGCAACAGCCATTTGGGTCCCCCCAAAAGCTTGTTTCATTTTTTTTTTTTTAATTTAAATCTCCCACCTTCTCCTTTTTCTTTTTCAAGTATAGTTTCATAATAGTTAATGGATTGATCAATTTGTTATATATGCAAAAGTTTAGCCTCTCACCACTTTTGGATAGTGGTAGAAGATATAAATTGTGATATGTGTCTCAATAACGAGTCTGTAGGCTATTAATTTATACTTTTCACTCTTAGTTTTTGTTTGAGAGTTGGAGAAGATAAATCTCGAAATGTGTAATGTTTTTTAACTAAAAAAAATTGTGGATGAGGTAAATCACGAGACGTGTCTCAACTGACTTACAAGCTCCAATATGCTTGTATACATGTACTAGCAATCCAAAACGTATTAATCTAGCTTGGTTGGTTAATCAGTTGAGATGTGTCCCGATGGTATCGAACAATATTAATATCAATAGTCATTGTTTTAAAAATCGCGCCTAGGCACCAATTAATCGGCGGGCGCTCTAGGCGGTCCCCAGACGCTTAGCGATTTTTTCAACATTATCAATAGTATTAAATACAGTCATGTGCTATCTTAAAAGAGTTGCGAGTCAAGTTTTTCTTGAATCGTTATGCGTTGGACCCGTGTCCAGCATGCATGCTGGACACGGATAACAGTGTCGTTAGGCACTGTTATCTCCTTCTTTTTTTTTTATAATTTCAGACCGCTTCGTTATAGGAGTATATGTTCATAATTTTATTACTATATGTTAATAACTGTACATTCATAACTCCATAACTGTACGTTCATAACTCTATAACTGTACATTCATAACTCCATAACTGTACATTCATAACTCCATAATTGTACATTCATAATTTTCGAAGTTCTATGTTCACAATTTTAGAGCTCTATGTTCATAATTTTATCACTATATGTTCATAATTGTAAGTTCATAATGTCAGAGCTCTTTGTTCATAATTCGATCAATAACTGTACATTCATAATTTCATAACTGTAGATTCATAATCTCATAACTGTAGATTCATAACTCCATAACTGTAGATTCATAACTCTATAACTGTACATTCATAACTCCATAACTGTACATTCATAATCTTCGAAGCTCTATATTCACAATTTTAAAGCTCCATGGTCATAATTTTATCACTATATGTTCATAATTGTAAGTTCATAATGTTAGAGCTCTGTGTTCATAATTTCATAATTGCATAAATGTATATTCATAACGGCATAATTGTACATTCATAACGGCATAACTGTACATTCATAATAAAAAAAAAATAATAATAACGCCGTTAACGGCAAAACGCGCGATTTTTTTTTTTTTTAACTAAATGACGCATTTTTTTTTTTTTTTAAACGACGTCGTTTTGGGCCCGTGTCCACAATGAATTGTGGACACGGGTCCAGGGCATAATTTGCCGTTTTTCTTTATGTAATAGTTAAACTCAGTGAACATAATCTAAATTAGTATTAGGGCCCAACTTAGCCCAATATACAATTAGTAGCAGGGCCCAATGAGGCCCATAATTCAGAATACCCAATTAGTATTAGGGCCCAACTTAGCCCAATACTATGAGCTCGAAGCGGGCCATGCCTGAACAACCTCCAGAAGCGTCTGTTATCTAGTCTTTGACCAACGTGCACCGACTATAAAACCCAAAGGGGATCGATGCTAACGTACGCTCGAGGCGTAGGAATCACTGTGAGATCGAACGACGTCCGTTCTTCAAAATCACTCACTGCAAGTCTGCAACACAACCGAAACCCTAGCTCCAAATCTGTATATTTCGTTTCGTGATTTCTCATTTTCTAGCGTTTTGTTTCGCAATTCAGAGGGCCAATAACATCACCAATGGGAATCGGTGAGCTGAAGATGGAAGAGATGTCTTTGTCTGCTCTATTCGAACAGGCTCGAAAAGTTCATTCTATGGCCACTGAATCCACGGCTGATCAGGTAATTTCATATTCGGTTACGTTTGTGCTTTTTAAAATTAAAATCTACCGTTTCTGTCTCATGATTAGGTGTATGTATGTTTTCTTCCTTGGGTGTTTGATCGTTAGGATACGGTTAAAAAAGGATGCGAACTGTTGAGGAAATGCGAGGAAATGATCAGTAAACTAGGGCTGTTTTCTGCTAATGAGACAAAGGACGAGATTAGCACTGTGAATCTCAAATTTCTTCTGGTAAGCTGTAAAATTAGGATTCGAAAGTTTTGTTTTTGGGATTCATTGCTTTAAATTATTAGAGAAGTGACACCTGATATGTTTTGTGGGCAGCAAAAAGCTGAATAGCCCTGAAATTAGTAATTTTGATGAAAATGCATATGTTAATATTTAGAGTAGATGGGAATGCTTGTAAAGTTGTAATTGCTTCTTTGCAGGTGCCATATTACCTTGGTGAGTTGATGGAAAAGATTTCAGGAGGGGACAGACTGCAAATTCTTAAAGCTTCACAGGCTATGTTAAAGGTGAAAACTATGTTTTTTCGGTGAATTATAAACATTTTTGCCCAGTCATGTTTTCACCTATCAAAGAAAGCATCACACTAACATATTCCTATCACTCCTCCCCATATGGTTGCACATCCAGGAGTTTATTGCATTTTGTGAGGCAATGGAGCTTGTTCCTGAAGATGAACTGGAGACATCCATTCCAACTGGTCCCAATGCTTTTGCAGATCGTAGAGCAAAGAAGGTATGCTTTTATTTGTACATTGCAGCATTTTACATGATATGATATTTGCCAATATGGTTAGATGGTTATTCACTTATTTGTATACTCATAATCCCCTCATTCTGGTTCAGATTGCACGTTTCAAGCGCCAAAAGGCAGCAGAGTCAAAATTGCTTGAACTGAAAGAGCGGAAGGAGCGCCGTGGGCGATCAACTAAAGCATCTGCTTTGTCCACTCCTGTTGAGGTGGGTGAAGAAGATGTACTGGACGAAGATGGAGAAGAAGAAAGAGAGGTTAGTCACTTATGCTTTTACCTTATGGCATGCGCCGATGAGCAGTACCTATAAGTTCATGGTTACCCCTCTGCCCATGCTGCAATTATCTAGTGTTATACTCATTTGCTTCATTAGCCATTACTATGTGTCAAGAATTCGTTTGTTTTCTTTGGGTGTACTTTGTGTTTTACTGAAAATGCTTTCTTACTCCAGGTTTGGCTTACAACTATCTCTTTGTCTCTTTGTAAGGTCGGTTCAAATTTGCAATACTTATGGTGTTATTCCAATTTCCCTATTGTCAATTCATTATCTTTAATTCTTTATTTAACCACCTCAAGTAATTGATGCTGCAGGCTATTGATCTACTAGAAATGCTAAAAAAAGAAGAAGAAATGCTCTCTGCTATAAAGGAAAAGCAGCTACAGGTACTAATTTGATCAAGACATTCTCATTTCTTTGCCTGCTTTGGTGAAAATAACCATGGATATAAGTAGTTAAACAAACAGTATGAATGACTTTAGCTGCCATTCCTTGTTTCTGCACCCATGAACCAATCACACCCTTAAGTCATAGTGAATAATGATTTCCATTAAATCCATTTAAGTTTATTGTCTTAAAGAAGGGCTGACAATAGTTTCACATCCTGTATTATTCTATCATTGGTTGGATTTGACCATACGTGTATAGTATATCCTTTGTTCCCTTATTACCTTGTATATAGATATGAAAATCACCCAGTGGCAACACTTTTACTGCAGGAAGGAGAGACACTGATTTCCCAGGCAATTCTTGATGAACGCACAAAGAAGGCAGAGGCTTGGCATCGGGATGCTGCTGCGCGATCACAATACATTAATGCAGCAACGCCTATCACATGTGCTACTTTTGCACAAGATGTTATAGAGGGGAGAGCAAATGTGTCACAGGTGCATGAGCATAAACACCAGCCCTTAATATTTGGACCAGCTAGTCTTGTTGGCAGGAACCCTACTACTGAACGGGAAAGAATGGCTGCACAAGTTTTCCAGCCACACTATAGGTGCGTAATATGCATTAAATTTAGATTTGAATGATAAAGTAGATTTTCGTGATTGGGAGTTGGAAAAATGAGATGTAAAAAGAAAAAGAAACCTGGAATCTACTACCAGATGGGGATGTTCAACAAACCGTGTAATGCTAACTAAAACTTTGACTCTCAATTTTTAGAATGCCAACCATGAGCATAGAGGAAGCTGGGTTAAAAGAGATGGAGATAATGAACAAATGGCAAGAAAGGAATGTAAAGCTGATGGAAGAAGCAAATTCATCGTGGCACAAGGAAAACCGCATGCCTAGGCCAGGTGAAGATGATGAAGAAGATGAAGATGCTGCTGAAGAGAGAGCAAGGGCGTGGGATGATTGGAAAGATGACAACCCTCGTGGTGCCGGTAACAAAAAACTCACACCCTGTGGCTAAACACCCAAGCAGTGGTAGTTGCAATCTTCCAAGATGTCCTGGAATTCAATAAGTCTACAGATTCCACCCCAAGCCTTCCATGCACCGTTTAAGTGTCGCGTCAATTTTGTCACTGAATTTGGAAACTCATTTCTTTCACTTCACTTCACTTCACATGTATTTTACTTTTCGAGTGGGTTAGGAGCTAGTCTTGTATAGAAGTTATATTTATAATTCTATATTTGCATAGCTTTTAGGGGACAGGATCACAATTTGACAGTTCAGGGTCGGTCTCTACAGTATGCAGCCCTATCCAAGAATGCATCTGAGATTCTCTCCTCTCTGTACTCAGTTGCATCATGTAAAATTGAATTATTCTCTTTTTTGTTTACTTGTTACCTTGATAATAAACGATGCTAAAGTAATGGAGAGATACTTGAGAAAGTTGACAGCTTTCAAGGGTTTACAACTATGGGTTGGGGTGAATTTATGTATCTTCTTGAGTATTCTCGAGTAAGAGTTAAATTCTGCTGTATGCAGTTTACATGTCTTCTGTCTTCTCGAATAGGCACGACCAATCAAAACTGAATTTACGTGTCTTCTCGAGTATTCTCGAATAAAAGAATTTATGAGTGTTCTCGAATAAAAGAATTTGAGTATACACTTTACGTATCTTGTCGAGTAAGAGTTGAACAATGTAGGCAGTTTACATATTTTCTTGAGTAAGAAATGGCACAAAAGTATATACAGTTGTACAGTTTATAGAACAGAACATATATATATTCTTCAATTTCAGTCTTCAGATGAAGCATAGCATTGCGGGGCATGAATAAAAACACAGAACAGGAGAGATCTGTTTCAGTACATGTAAGTGCAATTGAATGAATGCTGAAAGAAAGGGAACAATCCTTGAAAAGTGGTATATATATGTGTGTGTATGTAAATTCATTTATATGTGCATACAACTTATAGCACAATATAAGAAAAAGGTTGTACGAGGAACACATAAAATTGGCTCAAGTAAAGATTACCCGGGGGAATTGAAGGTGAACCCATAATTACCATGAATCCCGCCAAGAACAGCAGCACAACTTTGCATTGAAAAAAGATGTTCAACCAACGCACAGATGAAAAAAGGGTTATTCTAATCTTGGTTGGTTATTGTTCATGATGATGATCATCATCCATCGATGCATTTGAAGCCCCTGCAAACCCAGAGCCAGATTACGAATAGAATGGTGCAGACGATGAGGTCGAGGGAGAGGACCACCCACACCTGTTTCTTCCACACTTTCTTCGCTCTCTGGTGTCCCAATTCGCCGGAAAATGCAGCGTTTTTGTGCATTGACACTGAGAATTCCCTGCTCAATTCCGCCCCGTCGTCGCCCATATTCAGCTTCCTCTCATTCCCCAAATCCATTCCGCTCTTCCTGGACTCCCCCAACAGCCGCTTCTTTTTCTTCTTCAAGTTATTCGCCTCGCCGAACAGCGTCGCTGACCTCATTTTTCTCCCGCACAGAGAATCCGTGCTGCCGCTTCCGCTCCCGCTGCCGCTCCCTCTCCTCTCGTGGTGCCTTTGCTTCCTCGGCGAATGGGGAGCCTCCTCCGTATCCGACATCGAATCCAGCAACTGGTGGAAAATCGGATTGAATTCCCCTTGAAAACAATGCGACGCCACGTGTTCCAACCGTTTCTTCGTCGAACTCCCCTCCACGAAGCAGTCGAACCCCTCCTTCACCCCCCTGAGGAACGCCAAACCCTCCGATTTCTCCAGCCTCTCGTCGAAGATCGCCAAGTACACAAACGGACTCTCGATCAGGAACGTGTAGGTCCGCTGCCGGACGGTGTGCGTGAACATGGAATGGAACTCCGGCGTCTTCTCCAGGCACCTCATCGCCAGAGCTCCGAGATCGGCATCCTCGGAATTGAACTCCGCGACCACGATATTGTCCTTGGCAACGCAGGCGTAGCGGACCAAACTCGGATCCGAAATCATCATTCGAATTGGATTGGATTCTAACTTCCCAAATTCACCAACCCGATCCGACTCTCAAATCCTCCAATTTCGAATGCCGATCAAAAAACGCCTGCGAAAACCTTCGCAGATATATTCTCTCCGCCTACGATATCCCTACCTGGAGATCCAAGCTACACTTCTTCTATATATATAAACGTGTAAATCGAGGAGACAAACCTATAGGGGAAATGCGAAATCTGAAAGAAGAACAACAAAAATGCTTGGAGATTGATGCATATAATTCTAGAGAGAGAAACAGTTAGGGTTAGGGGGAGGAGAGAGAGAGAAATGGATTGTTCCCTCCGAGCATGAAGATGAGCTGTGATAGGCCATTGTCGGAGAAAGGAGAGAGAGAGAGAACAATCTCAATTACCTCTTTCTTTAAAAAAAAAAATTAATAATTGTTTTTTTTCATTATTTAATAACAATAATTCCGCAATACTTGGTACCAAGGAATAAATTAATTATAATCCCATATTTAAATACTAAAAACCCTCAAATAGTGCTGTCATAAATCGTTATTTATTTACTTCAGATGTATGATAATAATATCTTATTTTTAATAAATACTTGAGATACTTCTGAGACACAATGTGATCTGATTGCCTATTATTAAATGAAGCTTTGTCTCAACAACAATATATTTCTATGTATTATTATTTTGTGTAGTGTGGTAAATAGCCGTTAGCTGATTTGGTTAGTGGGTTTGACTGTTGATAGAATTAACAAATTGCAAAAAAAAAGTGTTTGATAAATTAGCTATTAGTTGATAACTGATTACATACAAAATGACTTCTCAAAAAGCTGACGAAAAAATTACTTTGAGTAACTTTTTGAATTTTAGCATTTTGGAGCAATAAATCATTACAAAAAGTTAATAAATCAAACACGCATATTGATTGTTTAACTTAAGTCAAACAACTGGTCGAATAAATTAAAATTAACTAATATGTTAACTATTTTACCAAACATGACCATTATTTTTCTAGAGTATATTTAAAGTATAGGTCGAATCAAAATTTTACTAATATAAAATTAGAATATACATCGACTTAAAAGGAAAGTTATTATGAAATTTACATAGTAACCTTTTTTTTTTTTTTTTTAGATTCAACATATTAATTTAAGTTAAAGCATTATAACATCTCAAGATTAAAATGCACTATCGACTTTAAATAAAGGTTATTATAAAATTTACATATCGTTTATTAGGAAAACTTCTATCCAAATTGAATCTCAATCTCTCTCTCTCTCTCTCTCTCTCTCTCTTTTGTTGTTGGATCTAAACAAGGGAAACAACCATGCAAGAAATTAACTAGATAGTTAGAACATAATATCGCCAAGAAATAATCATCTTGTCTTCACATGAAATCTTACAAAGAGGGAAGGGGGTTCTCGATCACTCATAAATCCCAAGCATATTAAATAAGATAAAACATATCATTTTTTTTAAACTTTTACTGTTGTACAAGTTTTATTGTACAACATCACATTATTCGTTGAAATTTATGGAGTAAAATATTATATTGAAAAGATGTCTATAGCTAAACTAATGTTGTGGTTAGGCATGTTTTGGTCCAAATCCAATGCACATACAAGCAAAACATAAATGGAAAGAATCATGTGCCCAACTATATGGCCAAGTGCAGAGGATATGCCTATGGGCTATAGGCACATAGCACATTAATAGGTTGGTGGTCGGGAGACATACTTGATAATGGGAAAGGAAATCGACAACTTTTACCTTCGTGAAAGTTATAATTTTTTGTGTAAGTGATAAACGTTTGATTTTCAGCAATAACAATTAATATTGGTTAATGCTTGGGAGGAGGGGGGATTGTTGGGCAGGACCAGAGATTGTTGAACGGAGATCGGTAAAGTCCTTAAGGACCAAATCTAGCACCCCGCCTATCTCGAACAACGTTATATAATTTTTAGTGTAAATGATAAGTGCTTGATCCTAACAAATCAAATTCAGAAAACAACGGGGAAGGAGTATCGAAAGAATTCAAAAGCTTTAAGGTTGGACAATCGACTCTTGTAAAGTGCATTATGTTAAAGAGAGCTTCGATCAAGTCAGTCTATTCTCCAAGTAAGAGTCAAATTCTGTGAACACAACTCGGGGCAAAACCAGATTAATTAGATTCATATATAGTGCATAGTGTGGCATGCAGCACTTTAAAGAGAGTACAATTTCCTTTCCATTTTTGAGGCTTGACAGGTAGGGAAGAAGGGTGCAAATAGACAGACAAAAAGCATTATGATTAGGCAAAAATACATATCAGAAAAAGTTCCAAGAATGTCAGTTTTACTATCTGGTAAATGGTAAAAAGACCAGAACCATAATACCATGCAATAGTTTCATATATGGTAACCCATAACATAAAAGAAATTAGAATCTTCAAGAGATCATATTCAAATTCAAATGGACAAAGATTCCATACCTCCATGACAATGCTCACTTTCAAAAAGACAATGTTGCCTGGCTCCCTGTAAAGCACATGTTGCATCATGGATATCACCTTTCTTTTTAACAAACCGACAAAACTCGGACCAAAACAAATTTCCTTAAAAAATATATATAATGATGTTTTTACAATTTGTTGTCACATGGGAGGGCTCTATGTTCTACACACAAAAAACCCTTTCTCCAACTATGCTAGTGCGCTATAGAGACATCAGAAAGAAGCCGGTTCGACAAAAAAGAATGGCGCAGCATAACTCACTGCTATCGCACCACGAGCTATGAATCTATCACGGGGATTTAGTCCCGATGGAAAATCAAGAAATCATGCTTTGCTCGTTTGGTAGCACCAGTTCTTTCTAGTTCGGCCATCTAACATATGGGGGGTCCATGAAGGCCCATCCAAAGATTTGTTCATATTGAACCGCTGCGTTTTCCCACGAATAATCCCTCGCCATTCCCCTCTGCATCAATCCCTTCCACGATTGTTTGTGTTCGGTATAAGTCCCGGTAGCTATTCTAAGTGTCTGCAAAACCGGGAAAAACAACAATTCTCAAGGAAATTCTAATAACCAAAGTTAAGTTCTAATAAACAATGTTAGAACAAATAGTGCAATGCTATATGTTCAGTTGAGACAAATTTTCGAGCGGGGAACTTACAGCCAACAGATTTTCTCTTGATAGAGGAGAAAATGCCCACCTGTTTAACGGTATAACAAAAGCATCATGAATACACTAAAGTAAATCAAAGTGGGTAGAAAGAGTATACAAAAGAATATAGTATTGGTTTGTTCCTAATAAAATCAGTGTTGAAAAAGATGTTGGGCGCCCATTTTTTTTTTTTTTTTTTTTAGGGGTTATTCGCCCAAAAAAAAAAACCGGGGTTCGGCTGCCTAGGCGCCCGGCCACGGAGGAGGCCGATTTCGGCATTCCTCGACGCGACCGGGCGCCGCCTAGCGCCTAGGCGCGATTTTTGCAACACTGAATAAAACAGAATCAATCGTCTGATAGAATTGTCGTGTCCAAGGTTTCGGATACATACCCGGTGCCTGCACCGCTGCCATCCTCAGCATACGGGTCAAAAGATTCCACCGTATCCTGAAACACAAACGGAGGGCACGCTAAGCAAGTGAACCTAGTTGAAAGTGCGTTACGATGTTTGACCTTCACTTACCCGTAGGCCCCCGGTATTATGAACAACGGGCACGGTGCCATATCTCATCGCGTACAACTGGTTTAAGCCACACGGTTCAAATCTCGAAGGCATTAATAGGATGTCACAGCTGCATATAGGACAGCATCCGTAAGTCAACAAAGGTACCTAACGAGACATTTGCTTCAGTGTCGAGACATCGAAATTACCCCGCTGTTATCCTATGCGAAATAGGCACGTTGAATCCAACCCATCCTCGGAACTTATCTTGATATTGTGACTCCATATATCTCATCCAGTCCTCGTACTGTTTCTCACCGGACCCAAGCATTACCTGAAATACATGGAATCAGCCAAATATTATTTGAGAAATGAACACGAAAAGGAACAAACATACAGCATAAAAATGAATAAATAGATATAAATCGAAACACATGCCGACTGCCAAGTCTGGAAAAGAAACGGAAGAAACCTACAAATTGGACATCATCATTCATTAGTTCAGGAATTGCCGAGAGGATTAGGTCAACGCCTTTCTGGAAGTCCAATCTCCCAATGAATCCAATCTAAATAATCGAATTTAGAGTTAAATCAACGTGGAGCAAGGTCCATCGATTTATTAGAAAGAAAATTATAGTAAACCTCTCACCAATGGGCAATCCGGTCGAATTGGAAGGCCTAATTCCTTTTGCAAAGCAATTTTACAGTCAATCTGCAATGTGTTTGCAACTCGAATAAGATGAAGAGAAGAAGCACACAAGAAACCGAGTGTATTTGCACTAATTTATAACAAGCTTTACTACCTTCCCAGAAAGATCATTAATGGAGTAAGGTGAAGCAATATGCTCATCGGTTGATGGGTCCCATTCATTGACGTCGATTCCATTTGTTATTCCTGCGTTGGCATGGAAATAAATAGCGGTTATGCACTTAGAAGTGGAAGACGGTTCAGACCCGTTGCTGTAACATCAGGTATTGCCACATATATTTCACATATTCATTTGTGACCAGAATGCATGATAACCAATAACGGAATTCCCTAAAAAGTCAAAATAACAGACCAACCATTAAGAACGGGCTTTCTACTACCCAATAGTCCCTGTAGTCCATATCCACCTTCGGGAGTTGTTATTTCCCAAGAGTAACCCTGCACCAGAAAGCAAAATACAGAATTTACACGACCAATTCATTATTCACGAAAAAAATAAATTTACGGGTTAAGAACAGAATAATGCATCTCAAAAACAGAAAGACTGTGTACTATAAACGATTCACCTGACTAACTGTCACTATGCGATCTGCAGTGATGATTGCACCTTTCAAAACATTCACGGTTTCACCAGTGTCGAGTGCGTGGGTCCTCGCCCACGTGGGAAATACATATTCCACTGCCGGATACCATTCGAGAGGCAATCCCAAGTTCTTGAACGTCCCTGCAGGCTCCACTCCCTATGCAAAAGCAAAATAAAGAAACCATTTTTAGAATGTTTCCATAGAGCAAGAACAAGAAGATGCAGAATCCAACCAATTAGCTAGTCTAATCCATGGCCTTATGAACTCATATGTTCTCTCTTATTTTATCAATGTCTTCATTTCTGCATTAAAATAAAATGAGAAAAAAGGAAAAAGTATAAAAGACACCTGATGTGCAAGGTTATGTATCAGAATAACGCTTCGAGCATCCTTATAAACATCGTGTGGGCGATACTTGGCTGCCAAAAGTCTGAACCATAGAACACGTATATATATAAAGACTCGACCAGTGGAAAATAATGCAAGGATTGAACCGAGTGGGGTCTAACCATCAACAGAAAAAAATGAGAAGCAAACACGTACAGAGGAACCAGAGCCGCATGCCAATCATTAGCAATGAACATGCATTTCTCCCCGTACGTGAACCCTCCCAAGGGAAGAACTAACGGAGCTTCACAGGCTGCTTGACAAAGCAAAGTGAACCGAAACTGTTTAAACACAAAAAGGCAACAAGAAATCAATACAATGAAACTTCACCTCGTTATGACAAATTACATAGCCAACTGCTTGTCATGTTGAAATCAAGGAGACAAAGCAAAATGAAACATCACCTGATTATCACCAAAAGCACCATAAATGTCACCATAAGGTGTTCCAGGTCGATGGAATGAAGGATGGTCCAAAAAAACCTGACAGCAAAGAAACAGAAATAGCTCTTTGGAACAGCCGAATAAACATTCATGGGAAGTTCATTAGGCATGAACTTGATCCTTATATCCTCGATTCTAGACAATGCTTTATCAAATGGAAGTGTTGAATGGAGAACTCCATATTTTTCCTAATCCCTAAGAATATACACATTAATCCCTAATATCATGCTAAATATATTCCTATCATTTATAATGTCTAACAGGAAGTATATGATTCATCAATGGAAAGTGATGAGTAATTGAACCTCCCTCGAAAAATCTGTATTCTTACCCAGTCAACTCCAGCCCTGTACTCATGGAAGAATGCTACTTCCTGCTCGCCACCAGCACAATAGATCTTGATTTTCACATCAAGATCAACCGCATTCTTAAACTTTTCATCTGAAAGGGATCCATTCAAATATCTAGGGGAAACAACCATGACGCGATGTCCACGCTTAGCTAGTGCTATAGGCAAAGAGCCACAAACATCTCCCAACCCCCCTGTTTTAGAATATGGGGCAGCCTCAGAAGTAACAAAAACAACATTGAACACTGTTCTTTCCAAGGTTTCCACCTCACTTTCCAGTTCCTCAGTCACCTCACTATCACTATCTGCATCATCATGAGATTCTGAAACTGTTTCATCACCTGTTACTGAACATTGAATCATATTTCAGTCACTCCAATTCGTTTAGATTTAAAATTACAAATCAAGGGTGCCCAATAGATATACCTTAACTAGCATTCAAACCATATTAACAGCAAAAGATTAAACCTTTATTTCTACCAATTAATCATGCAATTACTGAGCAGTAAACTGGGAATGATGAATTGGGAATTGGAACACATTTACATACCAGATTGAGGAATCAAGTGAAACCCAACAACAGAGCCGGAGCCATCCCTCTGTGCTCCCAACAAAAGACCCTTCTCCTGTTCTTTTCTGTCATCTTCAGCTACAGAGGACCCATCTTCTTGAGAACCATTTCTTGCAGTACTATACAGCCTCCCAACCTTCAAAGATCGGATTTTTATGCTTCCTTGCCTCGCCCACAAACAAGAAAGACTCACTTGCCCAAACACACTACATTTCCGACGAAAGCACAAAGACGCCGACGCCGACGACGACGGCGGCCTGCAGCAAAGCATTCTCGAGGCCCACAGAGCCTCCATGGGAGAGTTTTAGAGAGAGAAAGCGAGCGAGAGAGAGAGAGAGAGATAGATAAACGGTTAGACGTAAAGGATCGCGAGACAAAAAGGAAAAGAGAGAGCGAGAGACATGGGAGAATACAAATGCACAGTTGTGGTGGTGCCACTCCTCCTAGGATCTCAAGCCAATTCACCCATTCCGAGAGGCTACAAAACCGGCGTCGTATTACAGAGTCAGAAAAAAAATGATATTTCTCGGTGACACTTGGCGCGAAATTGTCTCCTGAAGACACGTGAGCATGTATCTGCAGAGCCATGGCCCACTCGCGATGGAGTTCTGTTTCTGTTGCTAGAACGGACGGCTGAGGTTCCCCTATTTCTGCGAATACGATGAAAAAGATATGCTCCTTATGTCGGTAAATCCAGTCCGTCCAAATTTGTGCAACAATTGCAACCATTTAATAAAATTGAACGAAAGTAACATTTCTTTATTTTCTCCCCTCTTACTGAATTACAGGGCGTTTGGTTGGGAGTAAGGAATTAGGGTGGAAAGAAATTGTAATTCGGTGGGAAAAAAATAAAGTGGGAATAAAGTAGGAATTCAAATTACATTGTTTGGTAGGGATGAATAGAATTATTGGGTAGGGAATGAAAGAAGTGATATAAAGACTAAAATGTCCTTGTGTAATAATAATAATAGTAATAATTAAGGGTACTTTTGTCATTTCATCCCTTTTTCTTTTCCCACAACTACCGAATTGCAATTCATAGGGGGGTGCCCATGAATTGCAATTCAGCAAAAGGAGGGAATTGTAATTCTGTGGAATTGCAATTCCCTCCAACCAAACGGCGTAATTGTGGCTTCCACTGAATTGCAATTCAACTACAGCCAAATTACGCCCAACCAAACAGGCCATTAGTGAGTTAAGTCCGTACAAATTGAACGAAAATAACTTAATAATTTGAGGTAGCTAATAAGTCTGCTTTGGTAAAGATTTATCATATTAAAGAATTTTAAATGTGACTTGTGCTGAATTTGACGAGGACGCAACACGTATCGAACTTAATTAATTTCAAATAAAAATATCATATATGAAAAAGTAAATGAAAATATGTCAAAATATACTATTTATATGTGTTATTTTTTTATTCTAGTTGGATTAATTGACATATTCAAAATTTAATTCCGATAATCAACTACTTTATTAATTCTAGACTTATAATTAAAATAATTGATCAGTTAAATATTGTACAATAAATATCATTTTCTTTGCATACAACATTCACTCATTCAGTATTATCATCGCTATAAATTTAATCTGAATCATGTTCATATTTATTTATTTATTCGGATAAAGAAAAAAATAAAATCCCTGCATTAATCTTTGCTTTTTGGACGCAGCACAGCCCCTTTGAGTCTTACTCAAGAAATGAAAAAGGGAAAATTCAGAAAAGAAAAAAAAGAAAAAAAAAAAAAAAAAGAGAGAAACGCCTTGAAAGTTGAAACTCTCTTCTCTAAGGTAGTTTAATTTATTGCTTTCAAAACCCATCCAAGTTTAAAATATTTCATATTAGTACCTTTGGCTATATAAAAGTGATTAATTTAGTCCTCAAATTTGAGATATTATCCCAACTAAGCAGTATTGATTTTTAATCGTCTTGACTCAATGCAAATTGTATAGAATGAAAGTAAATGTATGAATATAATGGATAAGTCAAACAATTTTTATGTAAAAATCAAATTTATGAAAATTAATGGGTGGGATAGTAGGCCTAGTTGGTTGGTCCTCGTTCTAAAGAATTGGTTAGATCGTTGGCCCTCAGTTATGATGTAATGTGGATGACTCCTTCGGAAGCCCAACAAACAATATAAATAAGGCGGAACTCGCAACCAACCGACTCAACGCGCGCGAGAATTCATTTTTAATAGGAATTTGTTATCTAATGTGATTCTATTTATCTATTAACAGTGTAAAAATAATTCCTCATGACAAGAAACTTTATGAATTAGTTTAATTTCACTCTCAAACACCTAGTACTCTTGTATTAATAATCTCTTTCAAAATGTAAAACGGATTCCAAATTTTTCTAAGCACATATGCGTTATTCCCCTTTACACTGTAATATTTTCTATACCTCATGTAGATATAGAGATTTGTAAAGTTTTTGTTCCAAATTTATGCATGAGGAGAGTGAATGTTTTAAGAGTTAATTGTGGAGTTGACTAGTTGATCAATAGAGCACCTCCCTTAAGTTGTCATTTTTTCATAGGAAATTGCTTATAGTAAAGTTATGGACACTTGTGAAAGTTATAAAATATAATGGGTAGTTGATTCCTTGTTTAATTTATAATAATAATAATAATAATAAACCTTAACTTTAAGAGCTCCTTGTTGATTAGCCCTTGAAACTTGTAAATGTGATAGATTGTTATATGTATCAATCTTGAATGAAACTAAACTATGTTACTAGCAATAATCAAAACTTCAATTTCACCGATGTCCCGGTTAACCATATTAGAGAATTAGAGAATAATATAATATTTCAAGTCTTGAACATAGTATAGTATTGTTTCATAGCTTTGTTTAGTGGTTTCTATAATTACTCTATGCCTAACTTTTTACTACTTGTGTGATATAATTGTGTATATATACATGTTTCCTATTAATAAAATTCATAAGTTGTTTATATCTCATAGCTTCTTAATATGGTATCAAGAGTTTGATCCTATTAGGTGTTTTTTTTTTTCATCTTTTTCATGGCTTTTGGCAAAAACACTCATTCCCCTCCAACTACAGAGACCACAAATTACCTCACTTGAAATCTTCAAATCACATCCCTTCTTGAAGGATATATATGATCTTCATCACTACCTTGATGACACTCATATTTTCCCAGCAGCTACTGTCACCATTGACGGTGTTATATCACCAAATCCTGCTTATAATTCATAAGCTGTTAATATCTCATAGCTTCTTAGGAGACCAATTCAGTACACCAAGTTGTATTATCCAAACAAAGAAGCAACATTGATATACAAACATTATTGTCACATGACAAATTGATAGCCATAAATACACACACTAACCACACATTAATTAGCATTTAACACTAATAATCAACCAAAATTATGTCTCCATCCAAAGTTTCTCAATGGTGACACCCTATCATCTCCGCTGGATTCCGGACTGTAACTGGGCATCCACTTGACTTGTCTAGCACAACTTTTCGGGTTTGGGCTTCTCGAGCCTTGAAGAGTTGTCAACCCCCTTTTTGTTGATGAGTTCCATTGGGCTGATGGCGGGCTTTGGGTCTTGTTCGAGCCTTGGGTTCGCACTTTCGCTTTTGCAGATTGAGTAGGGGCCATGAAACTCGGGACCCCATCACAACCCGACAGCATTTGGCGGTGCCCACGGGCTGTGTATGGGCTTGTTTCACCCGTGGTAATACTGTACCTGGTCGATTTAACGAGCTCTGATCGCATCGGTGAGTGAAAATCTATTTCCACAGTCTTTTCTGATGATATGTCATCCATCGTGGAAATGGTTACACGTGAGCCGTCGTGTTGCTGACTTGGCCGTGAATACTCCTTTGCTTGCGATGCCATCCAACCCTCCAACCAACTCCACCGCCAGCGTGGATCCTCGTTGGGAAACAGCTCAGCATGGTATCCATTTGCATCAAAATCCAAGAACTTCTGTTGTTTATCCTGATACAATAATTGATCCATATCGTCAACTTATCATGTCTTGACTAAAACTAACAAGATCAGATCGACATGTTTTACCTTGACTAAAAGTAACAAGAACAAATCCATATGCTCTGCCTAGACTAGAAGTACAAGAACATACAAAATAATATGCTTTATCCCGACTAAACATAACAAGACCAAATAATCAATATGTTTTGCCTCAACTAGAAGCAACAAGAACCGATCAAAATGTTCTGTATCGACTAAAAATAAATTAAAGCTAACCTGATATGCATAGGCATATGCAAGGGCCCTCTCTCTTTTCACCATCTTTTCAGTGTTTTGCAGGTTTCCATTGCCCCAACCATCATCATCATCATCTGTCTCCATCTTCTTTTCTGGGCTTCCACCAGGCTGCAGTGATCTTTCATTTTCTCCTGCATCTTGCTTGATCTGCACCTTCTGCTTCACTAACTGCAGCCTTCGAGCTCTCACTCTTGCCTGCACACGCACTAAAGATTGCATGCACCGCATCGTCATCAACGCTTGTTTCCGCACATTGTTTCCCCTCACCAGAGCCTGCAGCCTCACCAGCGCCTTCAATGCCCGCAGCGCCCGTCTCGCCTGACAGACATTAATTCAACTGCGATCAGTTAGCAGTAAATTAAATTAAATCATAACCTGATTCGAGTGTTTTAATGGAGATTTGGTACAAGATATCCTCTGTAATATGTTTGAATGAGGGTGGCGGCTCTTTCCTCCTTCGACTGCTGGCGCCCGCGTCCGGCCAATCTGACAACCTTTGCGGCAGCCTGGGCGGCGGCCGCGGCAGCCTCGGCCGCTGCCGCCGTCGCAAGCGCGACGGAGAAGCCGTGGTCGGGATCTTCAGCTGCAGGGGGCGATGAATCCCCGCCGTTGGAGCTTCCTGCCGGGAAATGTTCAAGCGACACCACTTCTGGGGCTTCTTGAGTCCATTTGTTGTGCTCATCGTCTGCAACATTGTTTTCCTTCTGCAAAAAGATGTTTCGTTAATCTTCCATCATTAACATATCATTACATTAAACCTAAGGTGTCGTTTGGTTCACGAAATGTCAGATTACCTTAGGGGATGTTAGATTGCTGGGAATGTTAGATTCCTGTGTTTGGTTAAAATTAGGATATGTAATATAATCATGTTTGGTTTAGGGTTATCTTTTATTCAGACACTATAATATCCTTAACATATTTTTATATATTTTAATAAATTTAAAAATTAAAATAAATAAATAAGATAACGGTATCATATATAATTACATGATTTTAAAATATTAACTAAAATATTAAATTTGAGAAACAAAATTATTTTATATGCTAACCTAACATAATAAAAATAAAAAATATATAATTACAAAAATAATTATATATATATATATATATATATATATATATATATATATATATGTGTGTGTGTGTGTGTGTGTGTGTGTGTGTGTGTAATAAACTAACTTAACCAAGGTTATCTTACATAACCTTAGAAATTGAAGGGAATCACATTCTCTTCAAAATCCTATGTGGAGGGAATGTGACATTCCTGGGGAATGTTAGATTCCCTGAGATAATGTAAACCAAACATAGGAATGTGAGCTTTGAAATGTCACATTCCCTTGGTTATATTATATAACCTGAACCAAACGCCCACTAAGTGGTTTGATTAGTTGATAGCATTAGCCGATTGTAAAAAAAAAAGTATTTTGGTAAATTAGTTGTTAGTGGATAGCTTCGAAATTAGCTTATGATTTTGAATTTTAGCATTGTTTAACTAAGTTAAACAGTTAGTAGTGATCAAATTGACTGATAAACTAACTATGTTATCAAATAGGATCATAATTTGCGAACAATTCTACCAAGTTAGTATGTTAACGTGATAATAGAATAAGAAGTTTTAAGTTTAACTCCAATAACTTATTGACCTTTTTGGTTTGACTGAATTCACTTATGATAAGTGGATTTAATTTTTTGTAATCTTTTATTGGATAAGATTACAAGTCATATTTAACCGTACACATCTTTATATAGTGTCTACCAGTATCCTAATGACCCAAAGAACGTGTAATATGCGGTGGAGTGATAGCAATATTTCATGATCAATTTGCTGTGCATAGGGACACCCCCAGGGGGACCATTTTTATGTTGCCCAGAAACTGAGTTAATACAGTTAGGTGAAACCTCACAGAAAGTCTATCAATGGCAAATTTCTTCAGCATCCCTAACACCCTTGATCCTTAAACAATGCTCACACATGATCTTTGATTTTTGGGATAGCCCGAAACTAATCACTCAATAAATTCGTATCAATCTAAAGTACTTATTCAATTATTTTAGTTAAAATTATTGTGATATTATCATTACTATATGCTTTCTGTCTTAATTAAAAGTTCAGTACTACTGACCTTGTCCGGAGAATCTTTAGAAGAGTGTTTGTTGAAGACTTTCTTGACGGATGAAAACCAACCACTTCCTCTCTTCCCCATTTTTTTTTCAGGCAAATTAAAGAAGCAGTAGCCTAGCTAGCTTGCCAGCCGAAACATCACCGGAAAACATGAAAAGGAAACACCACTAAGAATCAATAATGATCATTATCAGAATCTCCAGGAATTATGAAACAGGATATATATATATATATATATATCTATCTTCATCCTAAGACAAGAAAACATAGACAGAAATAATGTTGTTGAAACCTGGTAGCTATCTAGTAGAAGAATGAAAGAATTCAGTGTATAGTGGGCATCATCTTCATGGCAGCCATGTTTCTGGGAATTGCAGGTAGCCGGCAGAATGTTGTGGGTCGGAGATGGCGGTGAAAGAGGGGAAAAGTGTGGGAAAAAGATGGTTATTAGCTTTGGTTGTTTGATAGAGGAAAAGAGTGACGAAATTAATACCTGTAATAAAGTGCAGAGCTGGTACTCGCCGCTGTATTTATCATTCTCAAGTTACCTTCTATAGTTCTATTTGCTTCTTAATAATAATAATAATAATAATAATAATAATAATAATATATCTCTACCACTATAAAAGTCAGACTTAATTTATTGCTATTTGGGCTTAATTGTGAGCTAATTTTTAAAATGATGAGAAAACGTGCAATCACTATTCAAATGTGTGTGCGTATTGAATATAGCCCATTGGCCGTTTGACTCTAGATGGTAGAAGACCACAATAAGGTTTCATCCGCGGCAGTGTGGAAACAATCTCTCAAAATGAGGGGCTCATTGTACGCAGTGAGAAAAAGTTTAGCCTGATCAGTTTAATCATCATGATCTACCATCCACAAATTGTCGCTCCGGGTGTGGGGGTGCCTAAGGTGAGCGATTCCACTTTTTGTCACAAGTTTAAGTTATCTATAGTTGATTGGTTCAAACAAATGCAAACCAATACAATTTAGTTGTCCATAGATGATGTGATGGGCTTAAACAATTCCACAAAGTGTTGAATTGTTATTCCTGGGGAGACCTTATGGTTGTTGGAGAGAATAGTAATTTCACAAAATTACTATTTTCTCACACCAAATTATGGAATTATAATTCTATGGAGTTTGATAGAAATGAAATTACAATTTCATCCTATCAAACACCCTCATTAAGTATCATATAATTGATCAATCCGAATCAATAAAACTCGTAGACAACTCTCATAGTAGTTGAACTTGATATTATGCCAAAATAAATTTTTATAAATGGGAAAAAAACTGATGCCATGCAATACGGACCACTCAAAATAGAGGACAGAACATAAAACAATGAAAGAAAAGTTAGAAAACCATATAATTGGATTAATAAAAAACATCTTATGAACTCTTTGTCAGCTGGCATAATATATTGAAATATGTATTTTGTTTCAATAAGTTAAAGGATTCTTTATAGGTCGCATTGTACTGAAATATATGTGTCAACTAAGCTATAAATTTAAATTGTTGTTCATAAAGTTACTATTTGCTATTTTATATTGTTATGTTGTTACCTTTTTATATATTTGTTTAGAAATCTTTCCGATTTGGAATTGGTTCATATTTGATTAATAAATAAATTTTTATCAAAAGTATAATGGGAAATCATACCAAGTTTGATCAAGAAAATTACAACACGCATTCAATCACTCATTCTGAAATTAAACGAATTTTTTATTAATTTATGATAAATTGATTAATTTATAAATAGTCAATGAAGATTAAAATACATATATCTTTTTTTAATATAAAGTGATTTCAGTATGTGAAAATAACTCTCTCAATATATATATATATATATATATATATATATATATATATATATATATATATATATATATATATATAGAGGCGGGTTCAGGTGCGGCAGTGTCTTACGGTGCGGTTATTTCTTACAGTGCAGCAACACCAATAGTTCACCAAATATGCACCATCAACGTTAGGAAATACACCACACAAAACAGAGTAAACAGAGCCCTGCATCACCAAATACACACCATTAGGTGTGAGTAAAAACACCATACACTGTTCAGAAATACACCATTGGGGGTGGTGAGTTATATGGTGTGTTTTTTTGAGTCTGTGGTGTATTTTATGATGTTTTATTACATTTCATTGGAGTGTGTTTTTATTACACTGTTGGTGTATTCTGAAATTTGACCGCACCACCGCACCGTAAGACCCCGCCGCATATGAGCGCTCTTCTATATATATATATATATATATATATATATATATATACATACATACAACCCCGACAAACAAAATATGATACGGAGTAATATGTATTGGATTTTTCAGATTTGCAATTGCATGATAATGTGATTAACTTTTGCAATAATGATTCTTTATGGATTTTTGTGACAGCCTCTTAATGATTGTCAGGTGCAACATGGCATATGCATTCAATGAATACAAGTGAATCACATAACAAAAGTATAATATTTACCACAAAACATAATCCACTGGTTGGTAAATAGATATTAGCTGATAGCTGTAAATTGATTAGATTAGTGAGTTTGAATATGTGATAGTATTAATTAATTGTAAAAAAATTATTTGATAAATTAGCTGTTAGTTAATAACTGATTACATGTAAAAGTATTTTTTCAAAAAATTGATCGAAAAAAACTGCTTTGATAAGCTTTTTAAATTTCAACATTTTAAAGCAATAAGCTATTTCAACATTTTGAAGCAATAAGTTATTTCAAAAAGTTAATAAATCAAACATTCATATTGATTGTTTAACAAAGTCAAACAGCTAATAGTGATTAAATAAGCCAACATTTATTGATAAGCTAACTATATCATTACTCATGTCATGAAAATTAAATGATAGAAAATATAAATTGTGATATGTGTTTTAATTAGTCTATAAAATATAAATTATGTGCTACTAGTCAAATAAAATTTATGAATTTATTTATTTGTTTTGAGCTAGTTGAACTATGTGTAGAGATACCTCATAACAAAAAGTTAACACATATGTATTGATGTTAATAATGGACGGCAACAATTTTTTTTTTTTAAATAATTTAATAATCTGAATAATTTTCAGTTGCATATACATTTCATTTTGAATTAATTCCATTTTTGGTTATAGATTTATAGGTGGTAATTCACTTTTAATCAATTTTTATTAGAACATCCACTTTTGAATTTTGATCCTAGTATTATTGTGGTATCACCATTTTTTGTCCTTTATCAACAAAACAGTTAAAAAAAATAAAAAATAAAAAATATAGTGGTTCAACCTACTTTGTATAAAAAAAGATTATAATGTCTTTGTATTTAACAATATTTCAACGATTTTGTTGAAAGATGATTAAAAATGGTCATATCACAATAACACTATGACTAAATGAGGATGTTCCAATAAAAAAGACTAAAAGTGAACTCTTGTAAATATTAAATTCATAATGTGGAATGGGCAGAAGTTTGCCTGGGATAATTTTGGGAGGAGATTTCCCAAAGGAATTGGGTGGAGGTTTGCCTAAGGGACTTGGGTGGAGATTTGCCTAAGGGACTTGGGTGGAGATTTGCCTAAGGGGCTAGATTTGCTTTGGGGAAATTTGCAGAAGTTTTTTCTTGCATGGCAAGTTCTAGGCATTTAATATTATATTAAATGCTTAAAAATTCTCTAGACCTTCCTGGTGTTATAAATAGGCAGCATCCTTCATCAGATTATCCCATCCCATTCTTTCTCATCTCATACGAAATATACAGAGAGTATAGCAAAATTCTGTAGAGAAAAATAGAGAGTTATATTTGTAATTCCTATTGTTTTATCCTTTTGCCAATACAGAAAAAATTCTTCTTCAATTTTCTTTGCTCTGTGTATGATTTATTTTAAATCTTACACTAGAATTTATTCTCAATATTTTCCAGTTCAAGTTGCTATTGTAAATTTGGTGTTGTGAACCAGTTTCGATCCTAACAAGTGGTATCAAAGCCTCAGGTTGGTTCATAGATATATCTTTTTTGTATTGTTTATGTTAGAATAAATACTGGTAAATTCACACGGCCGGTATTATTCTATTATACAATACTATTTAGATATATTGTTAAGGATTTGAATCAAGAACACCACTTACAATGGCGGCCAAGTACGAGATTGAAAAGTTCAAAGGGAACAATTTCTCTTTGTGGAAAATGAGAATGAAAGCAGTTCTCAGAAAAGATAACTGCGTAGCAGCAATTGAAGAAAGACCGGCCGATTTCACTGACGATGCGAAGTGGACAGAAATGGATAGCAACGCTATTGCCAATCTGCACTTAGCACTTGCTGATGAAGTTTTGTCAAGTGTGGCGGAAAAAGGTACGGCAAAAGAGGTATGGGATACTCTCGTAAATTTGTATGAGGTCAAATCACTGCACAACAAGATCTTCTTGAAGAGAAAATTATACACTCTTCGGATGATGGAGACATCCTCAGTAACTGAGCACATCAACACTCTAAACACTCTATTTTCACAACTCTCGGCTTTGAGTTATAAAATAGAAGTGACTGAACGTGCTGAAATCTTGCTCCAAAGTCTACCGGATTCATATGATCAACTCATCATCAATTTGGTCAACAACAAGGAGGTACTTGTCTTCGATGATATTGCAGCTGCGGTTCTTGAAGAGGAAAGTCGGCGCAAAAACAAAGAAGACAAAGTTGGAATTTCACAACAATTCCAGGCGTTGACATTGACGAGAGGAAGATCAACGGTGCCTGGCTCTAGTGGGAGTCACAACCGAGGTAGATCAAAGTCAAGGGGTAAGAAGAATGTCAAGTGTTTTCACTGTGGCAAAAAGGGGCACTACAAGAATGAGTGTTGGCAACTCAAGAAGGATGACACCAACGGCAAAAATCCCGAGACATCAAATGCTCAGGGATGTGTTGTGAGTACATCGGATGAATGCGAAGTTTTATTTGGTGAAGCAGCAACAATTGTTGAAGGCAGGAAAAGTCTAGCTGATGTCTGGCTAATGGACTCGGGAGCAACATGGCATATGACCTCACGGAAAGAATGGTTTCATGAATATAAACCTGTCTCTGGAGGATATGTGTTCATGGGAGACGACCATGCCTTAGAGATTGCTGGCTTAGGTACTATTAAACTAAAAATGTTTGATGGTACGGTTCGCACTATCCAAGAGGTACGACACGTGAAGGGCCTGAAGAAAAATCTATTGTCTCTAGGACAATTAGATAGCCGTGAATGTAAAATTCACATTCAAGATGGGATCATCAAAGTAATCAAGGGCGCGCTTGTTGTGATGAAAGCTGAGAAGATAGCAGCCAATCTATACATGCTTAAAGGAGAAACACAACTACAAGGAGAAGCAGCCGTTGCAGCAGACAATCTTATAGAGGAATCAACGATGTTGTGGCATCAAAAACTTGGCCACATGTCGGAACGAGGTCTAAAGATTCTTGCTAATCAACATCTTCTTCCAGGGCTAACAAAGGTATCATTACCCTTTTGTGAGCATTGTGTTACAAGTAAGCAGCATAGATTGAAGTTCGAGAGCTCTAAAGCAAGGAGCAAGGCTATCTTGGAGCTGATCCACTCTGATGTTTGGCAAGCACCAGTTATATCCCTGGGAGGTGCAAAATATTTTGTATCCTTCATCGACGACTACTCGAGGAGATGTTGGGTGTATCCAATCAAACAGAAGGCGGATGTATTTGAAGTTTTCAAATTCTTCAAAGCGCGTGTGGAACTTGAATCCGAGAAACGGATCAAGTGTTTGAGGTCGGACAATGGAGGAGAATATACTAGTGATGAATTTGGTAAATTCTGTTTGCAAGAAGGTATCAAACGACAGTTCACAGTGGCGTATACTCCACAACAAAATGGAGTGGCAGAGCGGATGAACAGAACCTTGTTGGAAAGAACAAGAGCAATGTTGAGGACTGCAAATTTGGCAAATTCATTTTGGGCTGAAGCAGTCAAGACCGCCTGTTATGTGATCAATCGGTCACCATCAACCGCAATTGATCTGAAAACGCCAATGGAGATGTGGACGGGTAAGCCATCTAGTTATTCTCACTTACATATATTTGGGAGTCCGGCATATGTGGTATACAACGCCCAAGAAACATCAAAACTTGATCCAAAATCAAGAAGATGTGTTTTCTTGGGGTATGCTGATAGAGTGAAGGGGTATCGCCTGTGGGATCCCACTGCCCACAAGGTTATCATCAGCAGGGATGTTCTATTTGTAGAAGACAAGGTACAAGAAAATGAAAGCACTGGGAAGGAGAAACCAGTGACAACAACAGTACAAGTTGAGGGAAGGAAGGAAGAAGAAATTCCAGTTTCCCCTGAGTGTGCTGTGTATGACCTGTATCTTGAGCAGTTGGATGTGAAAACTGCATCACTACATGGAGAACTTGAAGAAGAAATTTGTATGCTCCAACCGGGAGGTTTTGAAGAAAGAAAAGGGAACTTGGTTTGCAGGTTGACCAAATCTCTATACGGTCTCAAACAGGCGCCGAGATGTTGGTATAAGAGATTTGATTCATTCATTTTGAGCCTTGGATACAACAGGTTTAATTCCGATCCTTGCGCGTATTGCAAGAGATTTGATGATAATCAATTTATCATCTTGCTGTTGTATGTTGACGACATGTTGGTAGTAGGCCCCAACAATGATCGTATCACGGAGATGAAGGCTCAACTGGCTAGGGAATTTGAAATGAAGGACTTGGGACCAGCAAACAAGATTCTAGGGATGCAAATTCACCGAGACAGAAATAATAGGAAGATTTGGCTCTCTCAGAAGAATTATCTGAAGAAAATCTTGCGGCGCTTCAACATGCAAGATTGTAAGCCAATTTCTACCCCTCTTTCTATTAATTTCAAGTTATCCTCAAGTATGAGTCCTAGCAACGAAGCAGAGAGGATGGAGATGTCTCGAGTACCGTATGCATCAGTAGTGGGTAGTTTGATGTTTGCTATGATCTGCACTAGACCAGACATTGCACAGGCAGTGGGAGCGGTCAGTCGATACATGGCGAATCCTGGTAGAGAGCATTGGAGTTCTGTGAAGAGGATCCTTAGATATATCAAGGGTACCTCGGATATTGCATTGTGTTATGGAGGATCAGACTTTGTCATTAAAGGCTATGTTGATTCAGATTATGCAGGTAATCTTGATTGTAGTAAATCCACTACGGGTTATGTGTTTACTCTTGCTGGCGGAGCAATAAGCTGGGTCTCGAAGTTGCAGTCGGTTGTGGCAACTTCAACGACGGAAGCAGAATATATTGCGGCTACTCAAGCTAGTAAAGAGGCAATATGGTTGCAAATGTTATTGGAGGAGGTCGGGCACAAATTAGAGAAAATGACTCTATTTTGTGACAGTCAGAGCGCTTTGTACCTGACAAAGAATCCAGCATTTCATTCCAAGATGAAACACATACGAGTTCAGTATCACTTTGTTCGTGAGAAGGTGGAAGAGGGAAGTGTGGATATACAGAAAATCCATACTAAAGATAACCTAGCAGATATATTAACAAAGCCTGTTACCAACGATAAATTCGTATGGTGTAGATCCTCAATTGGCCTAACAGGAATGCAAGCAGCAGGGGATTGGCAAAAAGGATGAAGACCCACATTATGAATTTAAGTGGGAGATTTGTAAATATTAAATTCATAATGTGGAATGGGCAGAAGTTTGCCTGGGATAATTTTGGGAGGAGATTTCCCAAAGGAATTGGGTGGAGGTTTGCCTAAGGGACTTGGGTGGAGGTTTGCCTAAGGGACTTGGGTGGAGATTTGCCTAAGGGACTTGGGAGGAGGTTTCCTAAGGGGCTAGATTTGCTTTGGAGAAATTTGCAGGAGAAGTTTTTTCTTGCATGGCAAGTTCTAGGCATTTAATATTATATTAAATGCTTAAGAATTCTCTAGACCTTCCTGGTGTTATAAATAGGCAGCATCCTTCATCAGATTATCCCATCCCATTCTTTCTCATCTCATACGAAATATACAGAGAGTATAGCAAAATTCTGTAGAGAAAAATAGAGAGTTATATTTGTAATTCCTATTGTTTTATCCTTTTGCTAATACAGAAAAAATTCTTCTTCAATTTTCTTTGTTCTGTGTATGATTTGTTTTAAATCTTACACTAGAATTTATTCTCAATATTTTCCAGTTCAAGTTGCTATTGTAAATTTGGTGTTGTGAACCAGTTTCGATCCTAACAACTCTCACCTATAAATTTAGGACAAAAAATGGAATTAACTCTCAAACTTACATGTCTTGATACGTATTAATGTATTTTGCATACGAATTTAATAAAATATTGTAGAAGTTTTATAATATAGTATAGAATATATGATTTTTTAAAAAAGGAAAAATAATTATTACATTGAGTTATAATTATATTTTCTACCTTTTTTCAGAAATACGAAATAGGGGGTCCACTAATTTAATTATTTGGAGACACCATAATTTAAAATTTTCTATTTTTGGAGGTTTATTTTATGCTTTGTAGGAAAAGATAATGATTTTATACGTTTTAAAAAATAAAATACATGTTAGATATTCCAAATAAGGTCAGATGAAATTTAGCTGGATTAGGCATTAACAAATATTACAGTAAATTTTATTATATAATACATATACACAAATTTTGTTATAATATGGTACAAAAAAAGTAATAATTAACTCAACAATTTGAGACGTTTGATAGTCTTATCTATCAATATAAGATGATCATACTGAAAAATTAAGAAAAAAATTTGTATGATATTTGTGTAATTACGGCGGTACAATTGAAAACACGTGATAATACAATTATGGATAATTGATCGTGTATTATTAATTATCTTTAGATGCATTATTAAATATTTTAAATGCACCATCGTAATTATAAAAATGTCATCATTTTTTTGTCCTTATTTTTTCTTGATTCTAGCTATTAATCATTCTAAATTCTAAATTAATAAATGAAATTAGTCCATACATGCATTTTCACAAGACTATTAATTCTCATGGAAGCGGTATTAATAAAGCCGCACCACCGCACCTAAGAGACTTACCGCATATGAGCCATATTCTCTCTCTCTCTCTCTCTCTCTATATATATATATATATATATATATATATATATATATATCTAAGAACATAATAAGTCTCAAATAAAGTTATATCCCTAATTTATGTCCATATTTTTAGTGCCAATCATTTTGTACATTGTGCTTTTAGAGTTGTACTATACAATTTTTTTGACAAAAATACCCTTATCGTTATAATTTCCGTTATCTTTTTCATTACTTTTACCATGCACATGCATCCACCATATATTTTCTTATATTCTTTAAAGATAATAATAATTGTAGACATTATATATTGGATTAATATAACAAATAAATTTTATTTCATTTAGATTTTAATTGGTAATATAAAAATTTATTAGTTATTTTTTAAAATATAAATATTGGACATATATTTTTGCGCATCGCGCATAGACAAGACTAGTATATATAATATTATGTATTTATTTATTGTATTACAACGTATAGTATTATTGACGTGCGTTATAGAAATGTATAAAATAGTACGAAGTAGTGTGCAACTGGAGTAAATTTGTGGACCCAGGATTTATTTCTAGAATAAATGGATAAAATTTCAGTTCCATATATATAATTATATTGGCCAAAAAAATAAAAATAAAAATAAAAATAAAGTCTGTACGGTCATCAGTGATGTCAACGTTGTCTGTCTTCAGTCTCTTGTGATAAATTCAATGGGACCTGGTACAGGATGGTTTTATATTGTATCTGCAATATTTTTGGATTTTGGGCAAAATTTTGATTATTCTTAAAGAATAGTAATGAAATTTGCATTAACAACTGATTTTTTTTTTTTAAACAAAAAAACAGTTTAATTAGGTAGATGACAGCCCTTCACGTTTGCACTTAAAAGGAAAATTGATTAACAAGTCCTTCTGATGCACCTTTCCACGAAAAAAAAAAAATTACAATCACTACCTAAAAATGTACTTTATATAAAATTTGTGATTTAATTCTAATCGACAAAAGGCTATAAAAAAATTAAATAAAATGTACTTTAGATAAAATTTGTGATTTAATTCTAATCGACAAAAGGCTATAAAAAAAAATTAAATCAGATGAAGTTATTTATAGATAGATAACTAGCTCAAATTTAGAACCTTGTTATCAAATTAATTGTCTGACCAATTCAACTATAGTTGTCGCTTGGTGCATTTTTTTTATTTTTTTTTTTTAGTAATTTGCCGCTTGGTGCTTAATTTCATTTATTGGTGATTAGTTGGTTGGATTAAGTGTGGTGATTGTTGGAGAAAGGGCTTGTAATCTGTAATAAATTTGAGATACAACAAAAAAATACATTACATCAGGGAACAAAATTGGATCATTTGATATCTTCATGCATGTAATCGCTTTCCTATAAGCTTTAAATCTTCCTCTATAAAAGAAACAAGGTTCAAGATTTAATCTTATGGGATACAAGAAGATGAATGAAATTCTCAAGTTGCTTTGTTTGAGAATTCCCTGTAGAGATGTAAGCCTGTGAAGTATCTTGGTTTCCTGCAAAATAATTGCTTGTAAAAAATCCATCACCTCTCAGATGCTTCTCCAAACTATTTATAGATGTAAAACATATGTGTTTGGAGAAGTTACATGGAAGTTGCTGTGATTTAAAACTCAACTTCCATAAGATAAGATATATCCTGAATGATATATCCATCACTGGAGAAATAATTAAATTTATTTTGAGTCAGTAACAGTATGCAAAATTACACACACACACACACACACACACACACACACACACACACACACACACATATATATATATATTTATTTATTTATTTATTTATTTATTTATTTATATATTCCTTGCGCATGAAAACTTACAAATAATAAATATAAATAATATACATATATGTAGTTCAATAATCTCAAGCATACAGCTACATATACCAAGCATGTTAAGTGTAACTTTGAAGCATATAGCTTCAAAATGTAGAAGAGCATATTTCAAGCATGTTAAGGGTAGTTTTGAAGCATATAGCTTCAAAATGCCCCAAAACCTTACGCATGAAAATATCCAAACATGCATTAATACTCTCAAGCATATTAGCTATAACTCTCAAGCATATTAGCTATAACTCTCAAGCATATTAGCTATATATCACAAGCATATAGCTATACACTCTCAAGCATATTAGCTATATATCACAAGCATATAGCTATATACTCTCAAGCATATTAGTTATATACTCTCAAGCATATTAGCTATATATCTCAAGCATATAGCTATATATCACAAGCATATAGCTATATATCACAAGCATATAGCTATATAAATTTCTCCCAGTATTTTAATTAACTTTCTACCAAACTAAAATAATATTTACAACTCCACAATTCCAAATATTATTTAAGCTTTCATGGTAGTTCATCTTGAAACATTAATCTCCATTACTATATAAATTTCCAACAGTGATGAGCACTCCTCATCTTTTGTGTTCTAATTTTATAAATAAAAATTATCATTAGAACTGGTTTTGTGGTGTTTGGCATATGACTGATAGCTTATTGAGTTAGCTGATTGGATTAGTTGGTTTGACCAGTTATTATTAGCGGGTTGCAAAAATGTGTTTGGTAAATTAGTTGTTTACTAATAGCTGCTTATATGTAAAATATGACCTTTACAGGGTGTTTGGTTGAAAGGAATTTAAATTCCCTTCCCGCTTAATTCCCTTGTTTGGTTGAAAGAGATTGGAATTTCATGGAATTGCAATTCCCCCATTTTCAAGGAATTAAAATCTCATGTCCCCCCCTGCGATTTTAATTCCTGGGATTTTAGGAAGAAAAAGAGATAGTGATGAGTCAAAATTACCCCTCCATTTTTTAACCTAAAATTAATGCAGGACAACAACAATGGACATTTTGGACTTTATACTACTTATTCCCTTTCAATTTCCATGTATACCAAACATTGGAATTGAAATTCTCAGTAATTCTATTCCTGTATACGAAACACTATAATTTAAATTCCCACGTAATTCCCACTTTCCAACCAAACGCTCTATTAAGGTATGAGTATATTATGTTATTTTAAGTTATAAATATATTAGGAGGTATGAAATCTTAATTTTGGTAAATGATTCTAAAATTGGAGTCACTGTTTATATTTGTAAATGTGCTAGTTTTTTACGCGCATTGCCGCGATTGGGATAATGCCCATTGTTTTTTTTTTTTTTTTAAATAAGTACTTTAAATTATATCAATGCAAGATTATATTGGGATTGTTCATGCATAGATAATTGAATGTTGAATTTGTGTATTTAAATAGGTAATTTTAAGTTTACAAATGCAAGATAATATAGTTAAGGTTGATTATAATTGTCAATAAAATAATTGTATGGGTATGGTTAAACCAAATACGTACGGGACATAAGGGAGAGCAAATAAAAATTAGGGCATAAAATATTAAATATATACTAATATTGTTTGAGGAGATTCCGGCAGTAGGATTTGTAGTTATAATTCTATTAAGACTTTAATATTACTAACGGTATTTAACGAAAATGTTAACAGATAATCATATAATTAAGGATAAATTAGGAAATCTCAAGAAAAAATTAAAATCTGAACAATTTGAATCATTCATTTGATTTAATAATTTGACGGTCATTTTTTCTACCAATGTTTATAATTAAATAAATATTTGAAAGTATATCAATGCAAGATTATATATGAGAAATTCATACATAAGTAATTTAATGTCGAATTTGTTTATTTAAATATATAACTCATAGTATATGAATACAATGTAATATAGGAGATTCATTATAATTGTTACTAAACGTTTTTTAAATAGTAACCAAGTATTGAAGTTCATACATAAGTAATTTAATGTCGAATTTGTTTCTTTAAATATGTAACCCATAGTATATGAATACAATGTAATATAGGAGATTCATTATAATGGTTACTAAACTTTTTTTAAATAGTAACCAAGTATTTTTGTTGCAAAGAGTTCTAATATATTTAATGAATGCACATATATACAAGATCAATGAATGAATCAACAGTACTAGTCCTTTAGGTGTTTTGCTCAGTGTTCAATTAGTTCAACCATTATTGTTGAATAAATTATTTTGGATAAAGAAAGTCATAATTTAAGGAATTTAGATGTAGTAAAAATTTAAAAATTTTAATTATAATGTAACCCAAAGATATTGGACGATTGATAAATATGACTTAACCCAAAGATCAAAATGCTAAAGAAAGTGTTTGGTTACTCAACAGTTTGAAGCAACAATTTGTTCTAAACTACTGAAAATACAAACATTGCAATTTACAATATTTTCACTTAGCGTTTTTTAGAATGATTTCCCCAAAACACCTCTATATTTAAAAAAAAAAATTATTGTAGAGCCATTTCGACTTCTTGAACAACAAGAGTCAGTTTCGCTTGCTCACTGCTTGCCCATCAACGGATGGGCAAGCTTAATTTTTAAATGGGAGCCTTAAGGCTTCTTTTATAGGAGCCTCAAGGCTCCCATGCCACTTTTTTCACTGGTGTGGGAAAAATGACAAAACTAAGGGGACCTGTATGTTCGGCTCCCCATATGTTTTATTTATTTTATTTTATTTCTTTTATTAAATTATTATTATTATTTAAAAACACTATTATTATTATTATTATTATTATTATTATTAAATTATGAAATATATGTATACCCTTAGGTCATTTTACATGTTAATCTAAATAACTAACTTTTTCAAATATCTTTTTATCAACCGTTGATATAATTCGCTGGTCAAATCCGCTAACGCTAACCGCTAACTGCTGATTGTTAAACAAGAACATTGCGAAGTAGTTTCTCACTTCAATTTGTTGTGTGATTTGAATACTCTCTTTCTCAACAAATCCCTCAAGTAGTTAATATGATTGACTTTATTAATTATATTTTTTTTAAAAAATTTCATGGTATTACTAAAATACTTGGTAAATAAATATATAACATTATTTTGTATTATAACTTTGATATTTAATTAAAAAATAGTGCACAAAAAAAAAGATAATAGACAATGTAGTGAATATAATCAATTGATGAATTTGAATGTAAAGAATTTTTACATTGGATAAAAATAAAGACAATATAACTAATGAAATTATTTCTCTTAATTAATTTATTGATAATGAATATTTTTTTTAATAAAGACATTGTAGGGTCAATGTAGCGAATATAACCAATTGATGAATTTGAATGTAAATAATTTTTATACTGGAGAAAAATAAAGACAATATAACTAATGAAATTATTTCTCTTATTTAATTTATTGATAATGAATAATTTTTTTTTTTGAATAAAGGCATTGTAGACAAATAATTGTATATTAAAGAAATGCATATGTATTTTTTTTGTTGTAGCTACTAAATTATTATTTAATTTAATAAGAGTAAAATAGAGTACTAATTATGCCAACTTTGATTGAGATGTGGTTCGAGCCTAAAACCTTTCTTATTGAAATCAATGAGTAAGTTAACGGTGAACTAACATAAATTAATGGAAAAGATAATATTTAAGGGAAAAGTTAACGGATAATAATATTCATTAAGGATCAATTAGGAAATTTCAAGGAAAAATTAAAATCTAATCAATCTGAGTCATTTATTTAATTAAAAAATTTGACCTGTTATTTTTTCTACACATTATAGGCCTAAATCTCTTTGGCTCTTATTAGTATAGTAGATTATTATTATTTACATAAGTGTATTATTTTTAAAATTTATTTCAATATTATTGAAAATAATTTTAAATATTTAAAATTTAAAATGATTTTATTGTAAAAATTATTATTATTAAAACTTAAGCGCATCCACAATCTAGTGTCGTCAAATTGCAAGTCCAAATCCCTACCCATTTGTTTTTCCCTGCAACGATGGCGAATAAGATGAGGAAGACGACGGTGGCAAGAAGATGAGGAAGACGGCGATGACGAAAAAGATGATGAAGACGACGATGGCGAATAAGATGAGAAAGACGGTGGGCTACTAATTCCTCCTTTCCCTATAAAAACTAGGATGTTGGCAGAATGTTTTCAACAATTTAGTTTTGAAACTCTCAAAATCTTTCTTTGTTTTCTCTCAACTCTCAATTCGTTTACAAAAAGAAAAGTTGTCCTGCCAACATCTTCCGTAAAATATCAGAGTGTTCAGCTTGTGTTCTAGTTCGCGAGGCTTTGGGTTGGATTGCTCGAACGCCAAAGTCGTAGTCTGTTTTATCCTAGGAGACTGACGCCACAACGCTCCTAGCACCCTCGGGAGGTGGTGAATCGGTTTGAAGGAGAGTGTGTGTACACACGACTCGGATTTTTGCTTCTTCTATTTCTTCTCGTTGGGTTAAAACCTCGGGTTAGAAACCCTTTCTTTTATATATTTTGTTCTTGGTTTCGTACCAAGTGGTGGGATTAATCTCGTAAAGATTGAATCCCTTGTACTAGTTTCGTACTAGTTGTGGTGAGATTATTTTTGATAAAACAAATCTCTATTTTGTTAATATATATACACCGTGTATATATATATATATATATATATATATATATATATATATATATATATATATATATATATATATATATATATATATGTAATTTTGGTTTTGTACCAAAATTGGTTGGAATTAATTTTCTATAAATTAAATTTCATTTTTCGGTATAAATATATATTTTATATATATTTTTGTGTATCGGTTTATTCACTAATATCCAACATTCATCACGCACCGACCTGGACCCGACAATAAGATGCTTACCCTCTGAAACATTAAGACACGTGTATGAGCCCCCTATGACCCCTACATAAGCCTGTGCATGGGTTCTACATGCCCTTCATGCCGCAGGATCGAAATCGTCCCTTACATTCGACTAAAAATACCGCATTTTATTATTGAGAGAGGGACTTTTTGGTTACTTATAAACACTAACATTAAGCTCGAGAACCTCTAAATTTCTAGTGAGTATTCCGAGCCTTTTCATTTTAACCAACAAGCAGACTAGGTAAAGGGGCCGAACCCGAAATCGACCCGAGTACTGTATTATGTAGTCAATACGACCCGTATATACTACATCATATATGAAATATCTCTAGAGATCCATGGAAACAATATTATTTCCATAGATATCTAGAAACCAAAGAGGTTGAAAGGATGAAGGGAACTTGTCTTCAACTTTCAACTATTAAAAAAAAAGGAACAAAATGAAGGGTTCATCTCCAAATCCATGGAGACGAAACCTTCGTTTCCATGGATCTATAAATGAAGGGAATGAAAACAACCATGACGGTTGCCTTCGTCCCTTCATTTTTTTTTTTCTTTTAAAGGTTCGATGGGATGGCAACAACCGTAATGACTGCCTTCATCTCCTCCTTTGTTTCAAAATACACTACGTGGATTTAAAGACGAAAGGTTTCCAAATCTATGGAGACGATATATCATCCCAAATTCGGTTTCCCTATAATTCATTTCATTTTGGTACTAGAATCTACAATTTCATCTCAAATTTGGTTTCATAAGGGTATAAGAGTATATAATATAATATCAAATTCGTTTTCATTAATATATATATATATATATATATATATATATATATATATATATATATATATATATATATATATATATATATATATGAATTTGGTATCAAAGTATTTTAATCAAAATAATGAGAACACTTAAAATTTTAAGTGATCTTAAATGAGAATTGAGATTTGGATGATCTTCACTAAGGCTGGATTAACCTCCAAAGTTGAGATTGAAATAATCTATGATGAGGATTGTATGTGCATGGATCGTGCGGTGAGCATGCCTAAATCTCAACAGAGACCAATCCTCGTTGAAGACTCTCTAAATCTTAACTAGAGACCAATCATCATCAATGACCCTCTAAATATCAAATGGAGGTCAATCATCGTCTAATATCATAATCAAAGATCCATCTCAACAAGAGGTCAATAATATTTATCGAAGATCAATTGAAACTCATTTGGAGGTCATTCACCATTGAAATTAATTAAATTTAATCCGGAGGGCAATTATCGTTGAAAACTCTTTGAATCTCAAACGGTGGTAAGAAAACCCATTGAATCTCAACCAGTGGCTAGAAAACCCTTTTGAATATCAATCGATGGCCTTAAAACCCTCTGAATCTCAATCGACAGTCAGGAAACCTTTGAATCTCAACCGACCGTAAAAAAAAAAATCCTCTAAATCTCAACTGACAGTCAGAAAATTCTTTGAATCTCAACTGGCGGTCAATTATCTTCCAAAATCATTGAATCTCAACCGGAGGTCAATAAAAACATTGGCAAATATTCCTATCTACTTTCAAAAAGAAGGTTAGCGATTCTGTTCTATTATTTGTAACATCGATAAATTTAAACTTGCCACATAAAAATTTTGTTTAGGTAATATATCACATTAGATCGTTTATTAATGAGTATCGAAGACAACTTAATAATCGAAGAATTTTCACCATTTTAAAATTTTGAAAAAGGGTTAACTAGCCCACAAAGTTTATCAATTTTCATAACCCCTGCTTCAACCTGGTCCGTTTTGTACATACAAATGACAATTCAACTCGCGTCCTCAATAGGCAATCTGGTCCACACAAATTGTGTGAACCATATTTTGTCTACTGTAAAATAATGTACATTCAGTATAAAAATAATGTATATTGTATTAAAGGAATATACATTATTTTTGTTCTGTGTGTACATTATATTGTATAATGTACATTCAGGACAAAAATAATGTACATTTAATATATTAAAAATGTATTTTTTGTTATGACACACATATGGTCCACACAATAATTTACCCTCAACAGAAAAAATTGATCCTCACCCTGACGGGGACGAGAATGGGGAAATTTCTCAATCCCCGCAGGAGACCGGGAGGGCATTCCCCGCCTTGTCCCCGTCCTGATCCCCGATCCCCGCCCAATCCCTAAATCCCTGTTTTTTTTTTTTTTTTTTTTTTTTTTTTTTTTTTTTTTGAGATAAAGATTACCAGAAATATACACAAAATGATGAAGAAAATAACAGAGAATTATAAGCATTCTCATCTCATATATACAGATAAATAAATACATGCTAGGCAAAAATTCAGAGGCGAAATTGGCCCAAATCCCTGTTTAATTATATAATATAATATATATAATATATAATATGTATAATATTAATAATCTATATATATATATATATATATATATATATATATATATATATATATATATATAAGTTCACAAATTTCCTCCCCAAAACTTAAGGGCATTTATGTAATATTCAAATTTAATTAATTACTAAATAATAATAATAATAATTAATTAATTAATTAATTAATTAATTAATTCCTCCAATTAAGTTGTTATCAAAAGTATATCATTTTTATCAATTCAGACAAAATATTAACCAATATATATATATATATATATATATATATATATATATATATATATATATATATATATATATATATATAGGGACGCACTCAGGTGCGAATAAGTGCCCAGGAAGGAAATGCGAACGAATCAGCGCGCGACACGTGTCCAGATCTAATAACTTAAAAAAAAAACGCGGTGGCATTTTCGTAAATAATTGAACACCGAAGTGCAAGTAAAATCTCTTATAAGTGCACATATTTTCACCTATAAGTGCATGTAATTTTGCCTTGTTAGCATTCACTTTCCGCAACCATTCATGCACCTGGGTGTGCTTATAACTATATGTGCAACTATTTATAATTATAGGTGCAACTACTTATAACTATAGGTGCACCTACTTTCACCTATAAGTGTATGTAATTTTGCCTTGTTAACATTCATTGATCTGAGTCAGCGGGTAGTAATACTCCTGAAAACCACTCGCAAACATTCATACACCTAGATGCAACTACTTATACCTATTTGTGCAACTACTTAGAACTATAGGTGCAACTACTTAGAACTATAAGTGCAACTAAGTATTGATGCTCAGTGTAAATTTTTACTTGCACCTATAGTACATTTTACATGCACTTGTAATACATTTTACTTGCACTTCGATGTTCAATTATTTACGAAAATGCCACCGCGTTTTTTTAAAAAATCAGTGTTTCTCATCCATTAGATTTGGACACGTGGACGAACAGAATTCATTCTTATTTCGCGCCTGGGCGAGCCGTTCGCACCCGAGTGCAAGTCTATATATATATATATATATATATATATATATATATATATATATATATATATATATATATATATATATATATATATATATATATATATATATATATACACTATCATCACTATCAATTTCTTTAGACCAATATCATCTTCTTCATTGCTTCCAAACTCTTTCAAGTCTCTTCCTTTGTTGTTGGTGGTTGCTTCATGTAAGTCCATTCATCTTTTATAGCTTTCACCCATAAAATATTTTACTATGGGTATATTATATACCGACATTAAATTAATTTCTATGGTAAAATCAGATCTTCAACTTCACAATGATATATTCTAAGAGTCTACATTAAAAATATAAGAGAAAACATATATGCTTATTAGATGTGTGAAAACACTAATATTGTGAGTTGATATAATGATTGCAAGTATTTGGAGTGGTGGTGAAGCAAAGAAGAAACAAATACTAGAGTTGTCTTGCCGTTTTGTTGTCTCATCAATCAAAGAATCTCAGACTTATCTCTTGCTTTCTTTTCGTATGAATTTTCTACATTTTTCTAATTATATCCCCCCGTACTTCAATATGTTTTGCAGTTTATATTGTCTGGTATGAGCTTGAATATACTTAAAGAGGCTCTACTTCAACAAGTAGCGTTATGGGTTTATGTGGTTCGCTGGGCAAAACAGCAATCAAACAAAAGCTAAATCGAATTGAGGGGTGAGGACGGTTTAGATGAAGGCCTTTTCTCATCCTACTTTGTCTTTTTCCAGAGAGATTGGAAATGTGATATTGATGAAAGAGAAAAAAGAAATGGAGAGATTTTTTTTAACAGAAGTTTCTGTGTTTTTCTTATACAAATTTATAATTGTATATTTATATTAATAAATAACTATTAAGACAAGTATAATTTATTTTATATTGTGGACACATTATTTTTAATAAATTTGATTTAATAATATTATATCTTAATTATAAAAATTCTACTTAATAATTTGAGTATTAAATGTCATACAATAATTACCATAAACAATGTTTAATAATTGACAAATTATATTAGGCAATAAAATTACTATTTGTCACAAAAATATTTCTTCCGTATATATTTGTGACAATTTTATAGCAATAAGATTTCTTTCGTAATTATTAACATGGTAATTTGTTCCATATATATTTTTGTCTTTTTTGGTACTAATTTTATTTGTGCCTTTTTACCATAAAATTCTACCTAATTTATTTCGTACTATGTTTGTGCCTTTTTACCATAAACAATGTTAATTCTATAGCAATAAGATTTCTTTCGTATATATTTGTGCCTTTTTTGGTGTAATTATTATGGTAATTTATATACATATGTATTTTTATACTTAATATATAATATTAGTGCCACAAAATAAATTATAATTACCTTATTATATAGATTATTTTTTAATATAATTTCTTAATTTTTATTAAAGGTAATTATTCTTATAATTTTTCTTTCATTCTTTTGTATAATTATTATGGTAATTTTATGGTAATGTATTTAAATATTAGAACAGAACAAATGTTATAATTAATATAATTAATGACATTATAGTAATTGCCACAATATTTGTATATACAATGTATTATACAATCATATAAGGATATGCGTCCGATTAGAGTTTATATTTATTCATACAAAATTTATAATTTATATTTTTATTGATTTCTAAGTACGATTCTCTTAGTTATTATTATTATTATTATTATTATTATTCATATTTTTAGCATTATAATATATATGAAATACAATTTAGAATAAATCAACTTAATTATATGAATTTTTGCTATAAATTTATCTAAATATGTACATGATTAGAGATTATATTAACTATACAAAATTTTAATTTTAATTTTGTATGTTATGAAAATAGATACTTGACCAAATATATAAAAGTCCAACTATATTATTATATTGTACATTTTAACATTTTCTTTTTATTTTTTCTATTTTAATTTTAAATTCATAATAACAAAAAAATTTCATGGGTAAAACACTATATTTTAAAAAGTACAATTTGATAAATATCATAAATTAATTAAATAAAAAATAAATAATTCAAATATGTGAACCAATAATTTCAAAATGGAATTAATATACAGTATAGTTACAAATAAATATAGTATGATTACATTTACTTTATTTAGTTTTAATTTCTTTAATGATATGACTTTTCTTTATTAGCTTTGTATGGGAGACTAAGGGAGTGTTTGAGTTGCTGGAATTTTTTTTTTTAAATACTTACGAATAAAAAATAATTTTAAAATAATTTTTAACACCTCATAATATGCGTAACTGTTATATTTTTTTAAAAAATACAATTTGATAAATATCATAAATTAATTAGTACAATATCATTTCTGTTTATAAATTATAATAATTAAAAAAAAAATCAAATATGTGAACCAGTGATTTCAAAATGAAATTAATATACAGTTACACATAAATAAAGCATGATTAGATTTACTTTAATTAGTTTCAATTTTCTTAATGAAATGACTTTTTTTTTTATCAGTTTTTATGGGAGGCTAAGGGGGTGTTTGGATTGCTGGAAAATATTTTTAAATAAAAATACATACTAATAAAAAATAATTTTAAAATATTTTTTAATCCCTCATAACATGTGTAAATGTTATTTTTTTAAATACAATTTGATAACTATCATAATTTTTGTTTATAATAGTTAAAGAAAAAAAATAAATATTTCAAAGATGTGAACCAATGATTTCAAAATGAAATTAATATACAGTTACAAATAAATATAGCATGATTACATTTACATTAATTAGTTTTAATTTTCTTAATGAAATGACTTTTATTTTACAGTTTTTTATTAGAGACTAAGGGAGTGTTTGAGTTGCTGAAAAATATTTTACAAATAAAAATACTTACTAATAAAAAATAATTTTAAAATATTTTTTAATCACTACAAAATTACAATTTGATAAATATCATGAATTGATATATATATATATATATATATATATATATATATATATATATATATATATATATATATATATATATATAAACAAAATCCTCCTATAGCCTTTTCCCGCCCAAACTTTTCTACTAAATTAATTAAATATTTTATATTTTTTTTGGTCAAATAATCTATAAATCTTATTTGGAAAGAAAATCTTTAATGAAAAGTAATTAAAATGTATTAATTGGTAATATTGTATAATTAAAATATTGCAAATGTATTAATTGGTAATTAATTTATAGTAAATGTGAATATTATGTAATAAAAATGACGCACTCGAAGAAGAACAAATGTGCACTTTGAAACAAAACACAAGCTGACTTATTTACTCAAAATTACAAATATACCAGTGCGCATTTTTTTTTAATTAAAATTCAATTTGGGTTGTTGATTTGAATTGCATCTACAGTTGGAATCTGTCCGTATTTTTTACCTGTTGAGGCTATTTTATTATATCCGCATATATATATATATATATATATATATATATATATATATATATATATATATATATATATATATATATATATATATATATATATATATATATATATATTTATTTATTTATTTATTTATTTAAATGTAAACTTTTTAATCTCATGTAATATTTAATAACACAATGTCTTATAATATATGATAATAGTATGTTGTGATGATTATTATTTGATTTTATAATTTTTTTAAGCATTTTGTAGAATAAAGTTATTTAAATTTTATGCCATGAAAATAAATATATTAATATTTCTCTGAAAATATAATCGGCAATTATGTTTTCATAAGTATATTACTTTTAATTTATATGAAAATGAATATTAATTCGTTTTATGAATGAAAAAAAAAATGAATATTACACACAAGAATATAACCTATTATTAGTATTCTGTTAATAATTGGTGTGAGAATTAGGCCAAATGAAAAAGAAATTAATATTAAAAATTCACTGGAAATATAACACAAGTTTTTCCTTCGAAAAAATTAGTAACTACCAAATAAAATATTAAAAAAATTTATGAAAGAAAAAAGAATGAAGAAAATATGAAATGAATATATTCATATTTCACTGGAAATATAATTAACAACTTATATTATTATTATTATATTAATTATTTATGAAGAAAAAAGGAAATGAATATATTAATATTTCACTGGAAGCATAATCAGTAATTATATTTTTATAATTATATTATTTTTTAGTTATATGAAACTAAATATTAATTCTTTTTATGAACGAAAAAAAATAAATATTACACACGGGAATATGTTATTAGTAACTACCAAATGAATATTAAGAAAAAATTATGAAGGAAAAATGAATGAAATCAATTTTAATTCTTTTTAGGAAGGAAAAAAGGAAATAAAATACTAGGGAAAACGAAATGAATATATTAATATTTTATTGAAAATATAACATAGTTTTTCCTACTAAAAATTTAGTAACTAACAAATAAAATATTAAGAAAAAATTATGAAGGAAAAAAATATGGCAATCAATATTTATTCTTTGTATGAAGGAAAAAAGAAATGAACATATTCAAAATGAAATGAATATATATTAATATTTCACTGTAAATATAATCGGCAATTATATTATGATAATTATATGAATTAAATAATAATTAATTAATTAATTATATTAATAAATAGTAGTAATTAGTATTTAATAATTATAGTATAGACAAATTGATATTGATGTGTATTGCCTGAATATAAAAGGATCACGAACTCATTTATTTTCTACCATTATATACTTTTAATTATTCTCTTATATTTCTCAACTTTCTCTTTATTGTTTAGTAATGAAGTCAAATTTTGTCAGTGCCTCTGATCTATCTTCCAAGACAAGGAAAAACTCTATAGGCCTTCAGTTGACGCGTTGTTATTTGTCCAGAGAATCAACGCACAGCCGCATCAAACAACAAACTCTAGAGTGGTTATTTCATGACTCTAAGGTACATATTGCATTTATATATTATTTAAACATCACTTTATTTTTGTGTATTACATTAAATATCAATTAATATTAATATTTATGTTGTATGTTGTATATTCTATACAAATAACTTATATAATTGAGTTGCAAGCTAGACAACGAGCTAATTAGACCAATTAATACAAATCATAAACATTGCTATATAAAATTTCTAAAATTTCAGCACCGGATGCGTAGCTATTAATTAAATAATTATTTGTTCGAATTCAAGCATTGATAACATCAGAAAACATAATCGATCCAACTCAATTATTCAATTACACTATATAATATTTGGTATTTTAATTTAAATAATTATATATCAATCCAAATATTTTTAATATATTGTAACAAATTCATTCCGTGCATCGCACAGGGGATCAAATACTAGTAAAATTTTAAAAGCAAAATACTAAAATCCTTTAACGGAAGTGCTTAACCTTTTGCAATAGCAGTCCTCTACTCCTCTCTCTCCAATCTCCCAGCCGTGACTCGTGAGCCGACCCTCCACTGCCAGTCTGCCGTCGCCAACGACGCCGTCCGCACGAATCGTACAGAACCGAAAGCTCTCACTTGTCGTCACTTTTCACATTTCAGCATCTCCCCCAATCTCACGTGCGCTCAGTCCCGATTTCCTCCTCCATTTCGAAGAGCTGCTGGTGATAGAGCTGCTGGCGATGATTGGCGACGAGCAATTTCAGGTTTCACTTCTCTGGCCCGATCCGTCTGATTCCATTTTTTGTTTCTTTTAAATTTTAAATGCTTCGCAGAGTCAAACAGAGCTGGTTTGTCTCTATGATTTTCTCAATAATCAGGCACATTCGCTCTGTAATTTGCCTCACCCTAGTAATCAGTATGGAATTCTAGTGTTGCATGTATATAGATACAAATAATTTCTTAAAAAGCTTGATTAATTCATTTATTTACTTTTGCTACTCTGGGGAGCTTAAATGTATGACCCAACGCTCGAGTTAGGGTTCAATGTGGATGGTTTTGTTTCAGTTTTATGCTTTTTATATGTTGAAGAATTATTTAAGTTTACGAATCTGAGCTTGTCAATTTTTGTGCTGAAACCTGATATTCATCCATGTAATTTTTTTTTTTCTATAGTAATTAGATTAAAATTTCTGCTAAATAAGCTTCACCCAAAGGCTTAAATTCGTTTCTTTATGTAATCTCATTGAATGCTAGTTAGTTTTTTGTGGTTGGTGTTGCGTTACTCCCTCTGCCCAAAGACAGGATAAGTGTGATTCTCATGTGAGCTCTTGCATTGCTAAAGAGAAAAAAGGAGACTAGGAAATATGAATTCTTATGCTTACTGTTTCTTGGTTATTTATTATAGGATGAGCAATGTTGATAAAATTCTTATGCTTATTTATTATTAAGAGTTGATACTTATAAATTATTTAATAGTTAATACTTTAACCTAGAGGGTGTGGTTGAGTGGAAGGGACTCATCCATCCTCTCCAGGCCGCCTACAATCCGTCGAGGGGATTAGTCACGGTGTCCGACGGTGGAAACCCTGTGTATACCAAACAAAAATTTAATAGTTAAAAAAATCGTCATCCAGTCCAATTAGGAATTAGACAATTAGTAAGACGAATTTTTTTTTTTTAAGGGTTATTCGCTCAAATTGACGTCGTAAATGGTGCCCACAGTGTATATTCGGCCGGCTAGGCGGCGGCGACCGGCTGCGTAGAAGGCCGATTCCGGCATTGTTCAAGGCGGCCGGGCGCCACCTATCGGCTAGCACCTAGGCGCAATTTTTGCAACATTGAGGATGAGTTATGTCTTGGAAAAAGAAGGAAAGAAATAGGAAAATTGAAATTAAGGTTTTGATGTTTTCTGTTCTTGTTAATTTCCAAATATGAATTATGCATAAAACATTTCAGCAGTGTTAAAAATGATTCCATTTTTGAGACTGTGTGACCCCAATGTGTAAAGTAATAACGAAGATAGACATTTCTAACGCTTTCTGTTTTATTTAATTTTCATCTACCAGATGGCAAACAATGCAAAGGCACTTGTTGTTCACGATACATCAATGTTGAACCATGTGGGTCAGAACAATTCCTCTGCATTTGCAAACCAGGGAATGCAAAATGGAATTTTAGACTCACCTGCTTACAAAGCGAAGGTTATATCATTTGATTATGCAGGATATTTTATTGTGTCATAAGTTGTTTTTTTTTTTTTTTTTTGGGGTGGGGGGGGGGGGGGGGGAGGGGGGTACAGTTCTTGTTTATCTCAGTACTTTAGTAAGATCAATCAATCATTATAACTGTATTGCAACCAAATACTGCAGATATGTCAGGATGCTTTACAGGAGACTGGTCTGAGAGTCAAACAACATGAAGAAAATATGAAATTCTTAAAGACAAAGAAGAACAGATTGGATGATTCAATTATAGATCTGCAAGGTGGTTCTCTTTACTAAATATGAAAAATATCTGGTCTTCCTTATTTATAACAAAAGAAATGCACTAAAGAGAAACTTTATTGTGAAGAATATTCAATTTCTCTAAGCAAATGTATCATACTATGCATTCAAGTCTGAATGTTTCCATAAACTCATCATGTGAAGTTGTGAAGAGGCTTAATACCATTGCCCTGGATGCAATTCTGTGTCTATTGATTTTCTAGAGACCAACTTTTTATCATCCATGTTGGTACTGCATTACTGAATTTTCATGTAGTGTTCTTTTCTCTTTTTCTCTGTTTTATATATATATAAAATTTTTGAAATGATATCTGCTCCCAGTTGCACTTGGCAAACATCACTCAGCAGCTGCACCTAAAATTGAAAATGATCAAGATGCTCGGAGTGAGGAGGAGACAGTTAAACAGATTATGAGGAGTGGGAGATCTGCGGCTGCAGTTCTGTGCCATCTGAAAACCAATCATGGAACTCAGGCTTCTAATATTCCATTATCAAAGGATGTGCTTGGTATCGTTGCTACACTTGGAAGAGTTGAAGATGATAACCTCAGCAGGTTAGGTTTACTTCCCAGTTTATATATGTTTTTTTAGTTTTTTGTTGCTGCATCCATTATCTGACTTACATTATTAGTTCAATTATTCTATCCATTGAATTTGCAAAATCATTATGACTGTTATGTGATCTGAATACAGCTATCTGGTAGACCATGTGACATATATGAGCCTGGGTTAGTGGATTTTAGTATTCATCTAGATTGATGAAACTTTTGACTTCCATATGCAAGAAGCATGTTAGTTGAAGAGTTAGGGCATAGTCACAGTTGTTCAGTATTTATGGCTGAAAAATTTCCTTAAATATCTGAAAATCAGGATTCTCTCAGATTATTTGGGGTTGGAAACCATGTTAGCAGTTGTTTGCAAGACCTATGATGGTGTTTTAGCGCTGGAAACATATGACAAAGAAGGCTTAATAAATAAAAACTCTGGCCTTCATGGACTAGGGGCATCTATTGGGCAGCCGTTGGATGGCAGGTTTCTTGTCATCTGCCTTGAAAACTTAAGGTTTGGGGTGAATATGACGTTATGTTTTGCACTTTTGCAACGTTGATGCATTTGTTTTATACTTCTAAAATCCTCCTTGACCCTCTTATGGTTGCCTTTTTAGTCCATTTACTGGTGATTTCATAGCTGATGACCCACAAAGGAGGCTTGATCTTCTAAAACCTAAATTACCAAATGGCGAATCTCCACCTGGTTTTATTGGATTTGCCGTAAATATGATCAATGTTGATAGCATGAATGTGTTTTGTGTTACGGGCAGTGGTCATGGCCTAAGAGAGACTCTGTTCTATAACCTCTTTTCAAACGTACAAGTGTACAAAACAAGGTTGGAGATGCTTCGTGCTCTCCCTTGTATAAGCACCGGAGCAGTATCTTTGGATGGTGGGATGATAAAAACGCCTGGCATTTTTTCCCTGGGAAATAGGTAAAGTAACTGTCATCTATGACAGCTAGTTTGCTTATTGTGTTTATGCTGCTATCTCACACAAATAAATTTGTTAGTAAATTGTTTTATTTCATTGATATGGTTTTTTAATTTTTTCTCTTCATGTTATGTATGAATGAAGGGATGTAGGTGTGAAATTTCCCAAGAGCTTTGGAAGGCCAATTCCACCTCAGCACTATTTCCAAATCGAAAATAAACTAAAGGAAACTAAATGGGAAAAAGAAAGAATTATGGAAGATATGCAGAGAGTACAAGCATTGCTGGATCATGCCCGGTTCAACTTTGAAGTAAAGAAACAAGAGTTTATCAAGCATCTCGCTCAGAGCTCATCATATCAAACTCAGGTAATGCCGTGCCCATACCCTTAGGATAACGAAACTAAATTCATCCTTGGTCGACCTTAACCAATGCCTTTATTCGTTACATAATTGTCAAACCACTACCAACCAGGAAATTTACTCTTCTTCCATATTTGTTTTCATCCGATCAAAATCATCTCCACTAATTCGATGCTCAATTTGGCATTTCTGCTGTTGTCCAGATGCAGATCTAGTTTTGGAGGATAGCGGTTGTAGCATGTTGTGGTGTATAGAAGATGGAAGCTCAACAAGTATCTTGCAACTTCAGCTTCAATCTCAGCATAGTTTTCTTCAGTGTATGTAATATGTCGATTAGAGCCCGGTTTAGTCGATCGCTGGCTGATTCGAGCATCAAACCTGTGCAATTGTGCTAATTTTTTCATACATCAATATTGTCCATTTTATGCTAGGATGGTGTCTGTAACTCTGCCAACTTTTTGACAGTTGTTTTGTTAACCCCAATTGGTTGTGCCCTAGATGTAACTGTACAAACTGCTGCATAACTGCATCTTTGTTAGACTGGCTGAACTAGAAAAGTTTGCTTGTTTCATGCTTTCAACGTCCGGGAATCATTAACAAACTTTATTTCTTAGACGGGTGAAATTTATCTTATGACCTTTCAGGTCTCCGACAAAGAATCACAAGAAAGTATAATTGTATTTTGATTTTCTTGATTTAATCCGGCTACTTTTTTGTCAGTTAAAATTAATTTAAATTGATTTACTGTTCGTTATCAATTAAAGTCAAGTCACAACTTAATGTAAAAATTACTTTATAGTCAATTATTCACCCCAAGATATATGCCCTGTCTTATTCTCTCTTCCAATCCCCCAAATTTCATTTTTCTCGGAAAAATCCCCAATTCTTGAAATTTACTCATCCATATACTCTTAATAAAATTCACACCTTTCTTACTCTACAGTCTACACTGATAAAAGTTCATCCTTTTAAAGATTTATTTTTTTCTTCATTTCTTAAAGCAAAATAAGCTATGGCTGCTGCGTTGAGATCAAAATCATTGAGGGGTACCGCTTCTGTGGCAGTTTCGCAGTTTAGATACTTCATACTCAACCATATGCACGCGGGGCGTTTAGGTAATATCCACTGGAACTCGAGGTCGAGGGCCAGGTTGCAGAGCTTCTTCGCGAACTCGCCCCAAAATTTCAACTTGTTCAAACCCACATTGGTTCCCGGAGAATTTGTTGACCGGCGGTGCGAAAAATCGAGGAATTCACAGTATTGTAATCCGAGTAATAAGAGAAAAATTGACATTTCTAGCTCATATGGAGAGCCGCCGGAAGTATGGCAGCCTCCCGGAGACGGAGTTGCGGTCCGGCCGGGTGTGAAGCTCGGTCAGGTGGACGAAGGGGATGGTTCGAACTCGGGTTCGGGTGGTGGGTTCGACGATGATGGGTGTTGGGGAGGGTCCAACTTGGGTCCGAATTTTCCGACCCCGAAGGAGATATGCAGAGGGCTTGATAAGTTTGTAATTGGCCAGGAGAAAGCTAAGAAGGTCATCCATTTCTATATGTTTGTTTTTCTGTACCTAATTGATGTCATTTGTTCTTTCATTTTAGAAAAAAAAACTCCATATATTTTTGATGATCGTGTTGTGTTATCTTACTGCATCGCTGTATTTTCTGATTGTAGGTCCTCTCTGTAGCTGTATATAATCACTATATGAGAATCTACAATGACTATGCCGAAAAGTGGTTAGTTCTCACTATAGTCTTCTGCAGACAACTGTGAATTTCTCTCTTCTGTGTACTTGCCCACAAAGGCGAAATCTCTCGCCCCAAGGGCCCCACACCCTGCCCGACAGGATTGTGGAGGTGTAAATCACGGTGACTAAGTCGCCCAATATGTGGGAGGGCACCCACGGCCCACAAGGAGCCACCCTCACAACAGGATAAAACTCCCACACTACGGCTGTCAGGCTCGATATCTTCTGTTTACTTTGTGCATGGATGCATATGAGATAGTCTTAGTTAGTGCTGAGTGAAATAAGAATGTGGAGCTCTTTTGTGCAGGGGACAAGTTCTCTTTCATATGCATAGAAAAGGCATAGCATTTTTACTTTTCTAATGTTTGTCATTACAATGCGGTAAGATAGGACTCCAGGAAATTCAGGCAGTGATAAAGTGGAGGAAACTGAACATGAAGGCGTGGAGTTGGAGAAGAGTAATATTCTTTTATTGGGGCCAACAGGTTCAGGTAATCTTTTTAGCTCCATTATTTCTATTTATCTTTACTCAACCTGTATAAGAAATGTTGTATCTTTGGTGAAATTCATTCAAACCCTTTTCAGAAACTTTTCATTTTCTTCATGCACTCTTGTTTTGCATTGTTTTTCTCTTTTGGTTTCACATGTGTTCTTATCGATGATAATATATAAGGAGTATTCTTTTATTAGTGTTACTTTTTTCACTCGAGCAATTTGGATATCATTTCAAGGACAGGGAAGACTTTACTTGCCAAGACCTTGGCACGATTGGTGAATGTTCCATTTGTAATAGCAGATGCCACTACACTTACTCAGGCGAGTCTTCATTTTATCATCCTATTGGACATATAAAACCATTAATTATTGGTTTTCTTTTTTAATTTCCACTTGTCTTGCTTTCGTGCTGAACCTTAATTTGTATTCCTGTAACAGTGTGTAATTTATCAAAAATATTTTAGACTTATTACTGTTTATTCTGTATGCAGGCAGGATATGTCGGGGAAGATGTGGAATCCATTTTATATAAACTGCTCATGGTGACTGTTGCATGGCCTATTCTATCTTGTTCCATTTATTTACTGTTCAATGCCGAATTTGTTTCTGATTGATTAATGCTTCTGGGGTGACTTCATTTAGGTTGCTGATTATAATGTGCAAGCTGCTCAGCAAGGCATAGTTTATATAGATGAAGTTGACAAGATAACGAAGAAGGTTACTGTTACAAAATTGGTCGTGAAACTCTTGTTCATATAGTCTTCTATGAAGTTTAACTGATTACTCTAACTATTCACTTACAGGCCAAGAGCCTTAACATCAGTAGGGATGTTTCCGGGGAGGGTGTCCAGCAGGCATTATTGAAAATGCTTGAAGGAACAGTAAGTGCCATATTCGTTAGTATTGAATAATTATATTCTGTATCATTCACGAACTATTACCATGGAAGATGGGGTGTGGTTCTTTCCCCTTCCATGTCACTCACGGGATTCCCTCTTAATATCTCAAGGCTAACTGAACAGATAATCATATTTAGTAGGGCAGTTTGTTTGAGTTTTATATAACTTTCTATTGCAGATTGTTAATGTCCCTGAGAAGGGAGCCCGGAAGCACCCTCGAGGTGACAATATTCAGGTACTATCAACTTATAATAGAGTTATTTTTACAAGTTTTCTCATTTCATTTATTCTGCTGTTCAAGATCAACTTAGAAGATCATATTGGATCCATCTCAAGAGATCTACCATTCACTGCAGTGTTTTTTTTTTTTTTTTTTTGGGTTTTGATAGATTGACACAAAAGATATTCTCTTCATATGTGGTGGTGCCTTTATTGATTTGGAGAAAACAATCTCAGAAAGGTCGTACTTTTGTTTCATTCTCTCGTCCCGTCTTTATGGTGGTATTATTCTTGGTTATTAGACATCTTATTATATCTCCTTGTCATGTTTTCAGATGTCAAGATTCATCTATTGGCTTTGGGTCACCAGTTCGAGCTAACATGAGAACTGGTGGGGTTACCAGTGCTACTGTTACATCGTCTTTATTGGAGACAGTAAGTTCTCTAAATAAATGTACGGAGTAATGGGCCCACATTACTACATTACTACATTAGTAAATTAGTATTTCTTTCATGTGTTACTTTAATATTGGATGTTTTCTTGTTTGCAGGTCGAAAGTAGTGACTTAATTTCTTACGGCTTGATACCAGAGTTTGTTGGACGATTTCCGGTTCTTGTTAGTTTATCTGCTCTTACTGAGAATCAACTTGTACAGGTAAAATATACCTGAAATTGGTACAATTGTTTCGTGCATATGTTAATATAATATTGTTGTGTGCATTAGCGGTGGACGTTAGGTCTGATTGGTTTTGACTTGGTAATATTGTAGGCGTCGTTAAGTCTCTAGAGATTATACACGCGTTTCCTTATAGTGTTAACCAGATCAACGAAACGTTTTTCTAGGTTCTAACAGAGCCAAAAAATGCGTTGGGGAAGCAGTACAAAAAGATGTTCCAAATGAATAATGTGAGCATAAGTTCAATGGCATTTTCCTTTTACCATTTTCTTCGAACTTTTAGCTACATTATATTGTATTTGACAAATGGCAACCATTCAATTCTTAGGTAAAACTACATTTCACTGAAGATGCTTTGAGATCCATAGCTAGAAAAGCAATAACTAAGAATACAGGTGCCCGAGGGTTGCGATCCATATTGGAGAACATTTTAATGGATGCCATGTATGAGGTACACTATTCTTTTCCCCCATTGTTAAACTCCCCGCTTAAGTTAGGACTTGGGTAGTAAACGCCTTGATGAGAACTGTATGAACCTGAGACTACTGATACCAGATGAGAACTGTATGAACCTGAGACTACTGATACCAGATGAGAACTGTATAAACTGTATTAGATGAACAGTGATTACAACTGTACAGATTAAGGGAATATATACAAGAGAGAATCATAGGAAGACTAGGACAGAGAGTCATAATGTGACTCAAATACAAAGAGTCATAATAGCCTTACTCTATAGGTATATGAAACGGGATATATTCCTACGTGTTGTGCAGATTCCTGATGTCAGAACTGGGAATGATGCAATAGACGCCGTCGTTGTTGATTCTGAGTCTGTTGGAGCAGATGGCCAAGGATCCGGCGCTAAAATCCTTTACGGGAAGGGTGCATTGGACCGCTATCTTTCACGCTGTAAACTAAAAGATTCTGAGGTTTGTTCTATCTTCCTAGGTTCGAAATTTGATTATACCATACGGATTAGCAGGAAATGGTGTGATGTTTAACGTTTTTATTTTATGTTGCATTACAGACAACCTCAGAAGGGTGGGCGGCCGACGGTGTGCCGGAACCGGAGCCGGAGCAGCTTCCTTCTGTCGCTGCTGTGTAAGCACACACCCTTGTTATAGTTTCAACTCTGTACAGCATATATAAACTCAAATCATAAATTGTTTAATCCTCTCAACTTGCTATAATGCTGCATTTATTTATTTTTGGCTGACGAGGAAAATCGCAGCCATTACTTGAGAGTGTGCACCGGGTAAATTTTACTTATATGCAATAGCGCGTTCAAATTAAACAATTTGACTAAGAAAGTCAGCCATTACTTGAGAGTGTGCACCGGGTAAATTTTACTTATATGCAATAGCGCGCTCAAATTAAACAATTTGACTAAGAAAGTATTGACAATAATTGAACTCGTAATCTTTTAATACGACTATAACTGTTTTTTGGTCAGGCCATGAGGTGTCCTTAGCAGGTTTTAACTGTATGATGCACCTTTAAGCCCGTACCATACTTAGACTAATTCTCATTTGTATTGGGCCGGTTCAATTAAGGGACTAGTGCTGGTCAAATTATAGTTTTTATATACGAGAGGGAGTTTGAACTCTCGACCTCTCTTAAGAGATGAGAGTGCATAACTATTCATGCTAATCAAGCTGGTTATATGACTTAATTATTGTATCATGAATAAAAGGAAACGTATAGTAACTTTCCTTGAGTAAAAAGGAAAAAAGAAAACGCCATGAGAATTGTATACATTAGCCTATATCATCATGTTGGACACACTTAAAATCTAAGGGAGTGCCACAAAACTATTAATTTATTATTATAAATATTTAACCCATAAATTACATGAAATTGAATAAGATTATATGAAACATATATATACACATTATTATGATCCATGATTAAGGAGAGCTTTTCCATGGTTACGTTGTCAAACACAAAGCTGTAAAGGGCTAAAGTTCTCTTCAATATTATTCTTAATGCTATAATCTATTGTTAATGATTATGGTTGCATTTGAGAGAAATATTGGAGCAGTTAGGATAATCCACCTCTCTTCAAAGGCTTGTTTAGACTTGCATTTGGAGTCTAAGTGTGTGTATAGAGGAAACGAAATAGGTGAGAATGTACACTTAAGTGCAAATATGAACTTATAAAAGTGCATCGTTCATCCCAAAAATTACAAAGTAACTTTTAGAAATGATGTGCATTTTAAAATATCATATTTTGCACATTCAGATTTTTGGAAACTTTTAACTTTGCAATTGTATTAGCTATCTGCTTACCAAGTATTTTAAATTACTAAGAGAATCCCTACCAATAGTTTTTGGTGGGGTTCTTGAGAAAACTGAAAACATAGCTTAGCAGGACACGAGAGAGTGAGGAGAAAAAAAAAAAAAAAAAAAGGCTTCTTGCAATGCCTTGGTTTTTGGTAGACTTGTGGGACCCACAACAACAAATCTTTCTATCAGACTTGGTCGCGTGAAGGGCAACCCAGTGGCACGCGCCCGCTGGGTGTGTTACTGACCATTCACTTTTTTTTTTTTTTTTACTTGCAACTTTGTTTTTTTCTCTCACATCTTATCTTCTCTTTCCTAATCACATCTGCAAAAACTCTTAAAAAATCACAACTGTTGGAGATGCTTTAAGTTACAAAGTATTCCATATAACGGAAAATAAAATTTGTGGTATTTCTCTTTTTGTGACGAAAAAATTCATAGTCGTTATCCGAGGACACTGGATAAACACTAACTCTTTTGTAATAACCTACAAATCATATAGAAAAGATAAAACATACTAAGAAGACCCTGTGGAATATGCTCGATCGAGTTAGTGTTATTAGGGTTTAGGTGTAATTTTCCATTAAATTACAATTTGAATTCTACCCACTTTATTATAAATTAATTACCTTAATTAGTACAAAATTTGATTTAATGAAATCTTTAGAATATCCATTCTTCCCAAAATCTTTAGAATATCCATGTAATGATATATGGCGGTGGTGCGTACTCTACACTCATAATTTGAATTCTACGCTTTAATAATCCCACCAAATTGAAATCAATAATTTTTTAATTCATTTTTTTGGACACAGTGAAAAATGTTTCATTGAAATTAGGAATTAAAAGAAGATAGCATGACCATTAGATGAAGGCCGACCCACAATCACAACCTGAATTCAACGGTGATCCTTAATTCTCTCTGCATCCTTCCCAAAAGCTCCGAGAAAGGAGAAACAAGAAGACTCCTTTTCAGGGGAAAAGGGTTCCGGTTGGGTTCCTCGGAATCGCGCGCACTCTTTCTCTCTCTCTCTGTCGTTCTCTTTGTTTTCTTTCAAATTCTTTTGATTCTTCTTCTTTCCATTGTTTTCCCAGATCAAAGAAGAACCCAAAAGAAATTGAAAGAAATTCAAACAAAAACAAAAAAAACAATTCTGTTTGTTTTTTGTTTTTTTCCCTCGAATTCCCAATTCGGAGAAACAATTTTCGTAGAGACGCATGTGTATGTATGTATAAAATGGAGATTGAAAGCATCGAGTGCGTATCGTCGTCGGACGGCGGCGTGGAGGAGGAAGAGATCCCGTCGTCTCAGCGTCCGCATCCCAACCACCACCACCACCACCAGTACAACTCCTCCGCTAAGCCGCCGCAGAGTAATTTGTTGCCTGCCGCAATTGCCCCTACTAGTGTCCATGAATTGCTGGAATGCCCCGTTTGCACAAATTCTATGTACCCTCCCATTCATCAGGTCCGTTCTCTCTCTCTGATTTCTTTTCTTTTGTTCGCTTATAATTCTCCAAATGGATTTTATCTTTAGCGAAACAGACAAACATTTTCCAGTTTTATGTGTCTTACACTTGTTGAGGGTTAAGCATTGGCTGAACCTTAGTGTCTTCTAGCTTATCATAGATTCCCAGGAAAATTAGGGATCAGAGTTATACATTCTAATGTATACCCAATTATTGGTTGTTGGATGGATTAACAGATTATCTTCTGCTAAGCATTCACATGAGTGGTATAGATCGGACCGTGTTGAGAAATTAACAACATTTTGTTGTTTTCAGGCTTTAAAATATGTTTTTTATATACACCCTTTCTTTGTGCTTGTAATGAGTTTTCCTTGCTGCAATTCTGCGAATAGTGTCTTGATTCTTTACTTTCCTGCATTCACATCACGGCTTCATTTGGTATGTTGAATTGCAGACCTTGGCATTGAATTTAGTCATGTAAATTGACAAGGGGGAATCAAAGTTGATTACTTCGATTCTAATATTATATATTTTTTCTCGGGGATCATGGAAGGAGAAAATGTTATGTATAATGAAAAGGGATTCGTAGGGTGTGTCGATAGGAATGGATTTGACAAGGGTATTAACAATGAGGTGGACTTTTCGTTTTTGCAGTGCCACAATGGGCACACGCTCTGTTCAACCTGTAAAGCGAAGGTGCACAACCGATGTCCGACTTGCAGACAAGAGCTTGGTGATATTCGGTGTTTGGCCTTAGAAAAGGTAGCGGAGTCGCTTGAACTTCCCTGCAGATATTTTTCATTGGGGTGTCCAGAAATATTCCCATATTACAGCAAGCTTAAACATGAGACAATTTGCAATTTTAGACCATACAATTGCCCATACGCTGGATCAGAGTGTTCAGTTACCGGTGATATACCTTACCTCGTTTCTCATTTGAGAGATGACCACAAGGTTGACATGCACACGGGATGCACATTCAACCATCGATATGTCAAGTCTAATCCGCGGGAAGTCGAAAATGCCACATGGATGCTGACTGTAAGTGAAGCACTTCTTTACATCCTTTAATTAGTGTGTCAATAGTACTGATTGTGAACGTCATAAAATAATTTGTTTCTTGTTGTTCTTGGTATCGGATACCTTTACATGGGTTTGCTGGTGCAAGACCTTCCCTTGTTGTCTTCTTTTTCTGACTGAAAATAGCATGAAATATCAGCGGTCTAAGTGGCCAGATCTTGGATTGAATTATGCTGCAACTTTAAGGACGGGGTCTGGGGTTCTATCTATATTTACTTCGTTTTTCTTATAGCATACTATTGCTGGAGTTTTGAATTTTCTGATGAATTGTTTTCTTTGAGAAATACATTAGATTTCATAAACTTTTCCACTAAATGATCTAAGTAGGGATTTCTTGTATCCAAGTGTGCATTTACTTTCTTCCAAAAGCATATTGGATATATGTATGCTATAGCCCCATTTGCATATCTTTGTGTTATTAACTCGATTTACAATACCTGTTATATATGCAACCAAACGAAAACCTTTCAGTTGATTCCTTTCTCCTTCCTCTGTTAGGTCTTCCACTGTTTTGGTCAGTACTTCTGTCTTCACTTTGAGGCCTTCCAGCTCGGCATGGCACCTGTTTACATGGCTTTTGTCCGCTTCATGGGCGACGAGACTGAAGCCCGCAATTACAGCTACAGTCTTGAAGTAGGAGGAAGCGGTAGAAAGCTAATATGGGAAGGTACTCCAAGAAGTACCCGAGACAGCCACCGCAAGGTGAGGGACAGCCACGATGGCCTTATCATTCAACGTAACATGGCACTGTTCTTCTCTGGTGGGGATAGGAAGGAACTGAAGCTTAGGGTCACCGGGAGGATATGGAAGGAGCAGCAAAACCCAGATTCTGGTGTTTGTATACCGAATATTTGTAGCAGTTAAGCTCCCCCTTCAGCCTTCGGGAGTGATATGATTCTCCTCCATGGATTTGTGGATTGCTTGTTGTGTGTGTGAGAGTGTGTGAGCCTCTTTGTGTTGTTAGTAAAGTTTGTGCTCTGTGAATGTATTAGGATGCTGCTGCATTTTCGCCATGGATGAATATATAGAGTTATCAATTGTTAATAACAAACCTTACCTTATTCTCCATTTTTACACGCTATGTTTACTCCTGTAAACCTTCATAGCATGTTTCAATGAACTTGATTCACTTTCTTGTAATTATTTACACACTAAAGTCACAAGACATGTTACACCTTCGAAAAATGATATTTTCATAAATTAAAGGGGCGCTTTTCAAGGTGACAAAGACTCATTCAACGCTATTGCAAAAATCGGTCTAGGCGCTCCTAGACCTTGGTAATTTCCCTTAGACAATCGGCCGCTTAAGCAGCCGCCTAGTACTTACCTCGGCCGAGTTAACTCGTCTATTTCGGTCGAGTTGTTTTTTTAATTAGCCGCATAGGTATCGCTTAGATCTTCTAGCATTAGGTGCTACTCTACTGTCCGATTAGCGCCTAACGTCTACTGCAATCATGATTGTACGTATAGTTGATTAATTGGATGACTCGTGATTTACTTCCTCCTGCGTCTTTGAATAGGAAAAGGTTTATACTCCCTCCGTCCCATTTGATGTATCTGGTTCGATTATACACTCCCTCCGTTCCATTTTATGTATCTGGTTCGATTAACAAGACGTCTTTGAATAGGAAAAGGTTTATACTCCCTCCGTCCCATTTGATGTATCTGGTTCGATTAACGAGACTTGATTGAAGTTATTTTTAATTCAATTTTTCATAATATTAAGTTTAGTATTAGTATACAAAATTTATATATTTAGAAACTACACTAAAAGTATTATTAAACACAAAAAATAATATTTAAAAATAATAAAAATATTAAAAAAATAAATATAAAAGAAATAGTTGGTTTGAACAATGAAAATAGATAAAATGGGTCATTGGGAGTAATTAGTTTAGCATTGGTTGAAAACCTAATGTATATATAAAAAAGAAGAGTTCTATTACATGTACTCTCAAACTCTACTCCCTCATTTGTACTTTCTGAGATTGGTTATATTCAACATGTGGGTTCACAGAAAAGTGTCAAACATAAAAAACATATGAGAGGGAGTATAAGTTGGGAGTATAAAATGAGAGTACATAAATATTTAAAAAAAAATGGGTGCTTTTGAATTCAAAATTCATTCGTTGCATACACATGATGTCCTATCGTGGTCCAACTAGGTGATGTGGCCACGTAGTTTTTCTGACATGTCGGAATGCTGTTGGTCCAAAAACGTAAACATAGGCATACAACATGTCTTGCTGACTAACAGCCCAGTAGCCACATCTCACCTTAATCTTGCTTCCCAAGTAATATGTAAATCTTCTATCCTTTTTTAGTTACATTATTTACTCCGCATTTTAACCCTTTATTTTGAATTGGGGGTAAAATCGCCGAAGAAATCGCCATCACCGTCAAGATCTCTCATTTCTTTTCCCCAAAGACAGCAGCTTTAGTTTTTTTATTTAGTATATATATAAGGATTTGTCGGGCAGCTGTTCTTAATCCTCAAGACAAAAAAATTCCCAGAGAATGACCATGAGATAGGAACAAAAATATCTTATTTTTCTTCAGTTTCTCCCTGAATATCCAAGTTGTTTGCTTGGATCTCTCAGCATTGTGGTAAGAAATTCTGTTTTTTTACCCCTGGGTTTTGGTTCTTTACTGTAATTATCTGTGCTCTAGGTAACTCTTCTCTTGCTCAAGCAGTCAAACCCCCAAACCCTGCTTAATTATGTACTTTTAACCTCTCCTTGGTTGGATAAGTGTGTTTAGCCCTTTAGGAAATGTTAAAAATTGAAGCTTTAATCTTTATCTGCTTCTGTATTTGGTAGATTGGATTCGAATTGGTTTCTTTGATTTTGCACTGTGAGTTCAATTCCAATTTGGGAGTGGGGGTGGGGGAGCTATTAGCTTAGATGATTGGATTGTGCTTAAATTTTCATGGAATTAGTGGTTGTCTGCAGCTTTAGTTTCGTGGGGATTGAGGTTTCAGGATTGTTTGAGGTGGTTTTTGATAGTTTATCAGTGATATATTAGATTGAGTGGAGATTGTTGAATCTAATACTTGAAATGGGTATACAGGAATAGGTAGAAGAAAGGAGAATCTATATATATAGTGTTTTAGACCACAATGCCGGTTGCGAGTGTTGCAGTAAGCCCTGTGGTTGAAGAACATTGTATGGACCCACATTCGCTGCAGTTGAACGAATCGATTTTGATTTACCTGACTGTTGGCGGGACTGTGTTCCCGATGCATGTTCTTGGGTCGGATTCGATTGCTTCTGTGAAGCTTAGGATCCAGAGGTACAATGGGTTCTTTGTGAAGAAGCAAAAGCTTGTTTGTGGGGGGAAAGAATTGGCTCGGAGCAATTCCCTAGTGCGGGACTATGGTGTCACTAACGGGGATGTATTGCACTTGGTTCTCCGCCTATCTGACGTACAAGCAATTACTGTTGAGACTGTTTGTGGGAAGGTTTTCGAGTTCCATGTAGAAAGAAAGCGAAATGTGGGGTATGTGAAGCAGCAGATTGCTAGGCGGTGGGAAGGGCTGTTTGATCTCAAGGATCAGGAATTGATCTGTGATGGCGAGGAGCTCGAAGATCAGAGGGTCATAGATGATATTTGTAGAAGCAAGAATGCTGTGCTTCACTTGGTGGTTCGTCGATCAGTAAAAGTTAGGGCTAAGCCCGTTGAGAAAGATTTCGAAGTTTCTATTATAGCTCGAGAATCAGATGATGATATTGTAGAAAATCCCTCGGAGAAGCTTAAGGTTGTTGCTGTCAAACCCGTGCAGCAAGATTTCATCTTGCAGCCACTGACTATTAACCCAGAGATAACGTTAACACCAGGAATTAAGCAGCTAATTCGTGACACTTTTGAAGGTTTAGAGGGCGGGAACCAACCGATTAGGTCTTGTGAAGGATCGGGAGGTGCATATTTCATGCAAGATTCGTATGGTCATAGGTACGTCTCTGTTTTTAAACCAATCGACGAAGAACCTATGGCTGCAAATAATCCCCACGGGCTTCCCTTGTCGACAGATGGGGAAGGGTTGAAGAAAGGCACGCGTGTAGGGGAGGGGGCGCTAAGGGAAGTTGCGGCTTACATTTTGGATCATCCAAGGGCCGGGCCACGAGCAATCCATAGCGACGAGAAGGGTTTTGCTGGGGTTCCCCCGACAGTAATGGTCAAATGCCTGCACCAAGGGTTCAGCTATTCACATGGATATAAGTATTCATCTAACAACATCAAAACCGGGTCGCTGCAAATGTTCATGGAGAACTCGGGAAGTTGCGAGGACATGGGTCCCAACGCTTTTCCAGTGGAGGATGTACATAAAATCTCGGTGTTGGACATACGGTTGGCAAATGCAGACAGGCACTCGGGCAACATTTTGGTCCGTAAGGATGGTGAAAAAGGGCGAGTTGTGCTTATTCCAATTGATCACGGTTATTGCTTGCCAGAAAGTGTAAGTACTAAACTCTTCAATTCCTCGCGTTTACTGATGCATTGAATCCAACTAATTAGCTAGTCTAACCCATGGCCTTATGAACCCATATGTTCTCTCTTATTTTATCGGACCTCTTAACACCTATTATGCAAGAATCGTTACCTTTCTTTAGCACGTAAAGAAATATTTATCCTTTGTTTATGCAGTTTGAAGATTGTACATTTGACTGGCTTTACTGGCCTCAAGCAAAGCACCCGTATTCGCCAGAGACAGTCGCCTACATAAACAACCTCGATGCTGACAAGGACATCGAGCTTCTCAAGTTTCACGGGTGGGACCTTCCTGTTGAATGTGCACGAATACTTCGTATCTCCACTATGCTTCTGAAAAAAGGTGCGGAGAGAGGGCTTACCCCTTTCGCCATCGGGAGCATCATGTGCAGAGAGACAATAAAGACGAAATCCGTGATCGAGCAGATTGTTGAAGAAGCGCTTGAGGCCATTCTCCCCGAGACAAGCGAGGCAGCGTTCCTCGAATGCGTTTCATCAATCATGGACCGCCGCCTTGAGGAGCTGCCAGAGTCACAGAAGAAGTAAACATACAGACAAGTACTAAGATATATAGCTTATGCATATATATATGTTTTAACTTATTGTGGATGAAGGTTAAACAGTAAATAGTAGTGTTCCATGCTTTCACCTCTTGTGCTCAAGAATTGTTCATTTCTAGTAAAGAACTGTCTTGTTTGAAATGTCATATGTATTCATCTGTCCAACAATAAAAATTTTCAGGTCATTTAGAATGTAAGTTCATCCTCATCCTCAATCTTTGGATGTGTGTTATTTTTTCCATTGTGATTGTGTAGTGTGTACAAACAAATAGCCATATTACTAGAGTTCATCACTAGCTTGAAGAATCAAGTTTAAGTGTTGAGAAAAACGTGATCAAGAGATCAAGAACAAAAAAACAAAAACGAAGAAGAGTTTACATGGATCAGCTTGCTTACAAGCATGGGAACGAAATTTTTATTAATTGTAATGATAAAACATGCAAGGTTACATATAGAATGTATTATACCCCTCACCCTCGACTCACTCAGCGAACAAATATAGAATCTTGTTACTTATCACTATTATATATCTATAAACATTAAGACAATTTAAATCATATCTTCTTTATAAACATTAATCGTATCACATTTGTTCACATTTCTCACAATTTACTTTTTTTTTTTTTTTTGTCTAAATTTCAAAACCGGAATTCAGTTTCAAAACCGCAAGATTGTTGCAGTGTTTGAGCAAAGGCTTGGTATTGAAAAATAAATATACATACATATGACCACACTTTACTCTTCTATGGTGAAAAATAAAAACAGTAAAAGGGTAGATTATGTTGAAAAATAGCATTAAAATGGTTGGTTAAGTGGTTATTTTGTTGTACAATTATCAATGAGGTCCACTTTCAATTTTGGTCGGGTCAAAGTGGATTTGGGTTCTTCGTAGTGAGACAAAGAGATTGATATATTGTACGCTCAAAACGGATAATGGGTGAATGAGATATTGATTCTCAAAGTAGACCCATTGAGTTGGAAAAATAAAAGAAAAAAGGTGAGCTTTTGTCCCACATTGGTTTGGAAAGAGGATTTGCCCCACTATTTATATAAGAGTCTTTTAAAGGCTTATTAAATGTATAGCATAGAGGCTATCTTTTGCGCCCAAAGGAGTGGGGTCTCGGCCAATTTGGTATGAGGATTATAAGTTCTAATTTTTGGTTGATATATATCTATGTGGTTCGTTTTATATATATTTATGTGTATATATAAATATTATTTTGGGATATTAAATCCACTTTTAGTTCATTATTTCCAACAGATTATATATATAATCTTACTTTGCATCTTCTATAATAAAATCGATTAGGATGGCTTGCTGCAACTCCAGCAACCATTTTTTCCAGACGAGAATATATCTCAACATCCTACCCATAACATATTAACATCTATATAAATCAACCAAACAAAATGTGATATAAGTATGTTACTTATAGAAATAAAAACAATCGAAATCTAAGTAAAAACAAGATGTATATATAGATACTGCGGAAAATGGCACTTTTCCTCCCTGAGTTATATACTTATAGTACTTTTTCCCCCTCAATTATTTAAGTGGCTCTTTTCCCCCCTAAAATGTTAAATGGACATATTTACCCTTAAAATAAATATTTAAAATAAATATTTCATTTATTTTTCTTCTCCAACAAATTATTACTATAATTTGGTTCAAACCAAACAGATACTATAGCAACCAAACCAAAATATTCCAATTACAATTTAGAATCAAAACGCGATATTTAGAGTTTATTAAAATCGCAAATCGAAATGGCCGGTTCATGTTCCGAACTGAAAAAATAAAATACATTTATTGTTGAATTTAGACTATTTTAAAATAAAATTTAAAATAAAGACGGTTCAAAATCGCGAACCGGATCCGGAACCGCCGGTTCACGGTTCATGATCCAGTTTTTTTGGTTCATAAATTTAATAAATTGAAATCTAAATATTGGATTCTAGATCTGAATCATATCCGAAAACTTTTAATTCGATTGCTATAGTGTCCGGTTCAGTTCGAACCGAACCGTGGTCATTGCTACATATACACAATAATTTGTTGGAGAAATAAAATAAATAAAATGTTTACTTTAAGGGTAGAAATGTCAATTTAATATATCAGGGGGAAAAACCACCACTTTTAAAATAATTGAGGGGGCTAATGTTCTTACATAAATAATTGAGGGGGAAAAAGTGCTATAAGTATATAACTTAGGGGGAAAAAGTGCCATTTTCCCTAGATACAACAGCTTAAAAAAATATTTGTACTATCCTACAGAGGAACATTATATTACATAAAATAAAAGGATATTATATTGATAACTAAAACTTACCGATTAGATCCTTATAATCAAAATCGTCAGACTATATCAATGATGAAATTAGAGTTTATTTGTTTGTACTCCTTAACTATTGTTGCATAGTTAATTCTAAAGTTAATATCTAATATAATCCTCTATTAATTCTACTTAATTTAGTCTTAAATGACTTTTTATATACTATTTAATCATCGACTTTAATGGTTTTACACACTTTAATTCTTTATTAAGAATTCTGATTGTTGGCTGTTAATAACAAGGTTAACATGATAATTTCATTTTTCTTTTATTTTTTATTACAGGTTCCTCTCAATCAAAATAAAAAATAGGGATAAGGGTCAAATAGACCCTTGAACTATTGATGAAAGTGAAATTAGCTCCCTCAACTACAAAAAGCTTCAATTAGACACTTAAATTTTATAAAAAGATTCAATTAGACCTTTTTACAGGTTATCATCAAGTAATGAGTTAAAATTAGGTGACTTGGCATCCACATACATCCAACTAAAAAATTAAATAATTTTTTTAATTAATTACTGCCATGGCAGCTTGGTAGCCAACCAAACTGCCATGGCAGCAATTAATTTTTTGAAAAAGATATTTAATTTTTTATTTGAATGTATATGTGAATGCCAAGTTACCTAATTTTAACTCATGATAACCTGTGAAAATGTCTAATTGCATATTTTTTAAAGTTTAAGTGCCTAATTGAAGCTTTTTGTAGTTGAAGGGACTAATTACACTTTTATCAATAGTTGAATGATCTATTTGACTCTTAGAGCATCTCCAACCCACTCTACTTCAAAACACCAAATTTTTTCATCAAACGTCACATCAGAAGGAATATTCTCAGCATATTCTCACACCAAATTTTATTCATCTCCAACCCATTTTCACCAAAACACCAAACTTTTACACTAAAATAATTTTATTTTTTAATTATTATTTCGAATTTAATTAGTTTAATATAATTTAGTTCGAACTTATTTAGTTTAATAGAAAATATAACTTGTGATGTAAATAATAATTTTTATTAACATTAATTTTTTTATAAAATTAATTATTTTAAAAAATCGAATTTAACAATATTTTTTAAAATTTAATTTATTCCACAATAATAATATAGCATACAACATCTTGTACATTTAATTATGTTCTAGTTATGTTTGATGTATTTGAAATTTTAATTAATATATATTCAATATTAGTCTTGTTTCGATCGTCTCAATGAGATCTTTAAAATGGTATAATTTTTATTTAATTATACAAACTTTAAATATAAGTATTTAACAAAATAAAACATTACACATAAAACAAATAAAGGATACATTTGGAATTATAAAAAGAAGTAAGGATAAAAGAGTCATTTTCTCCTCCATTTTAGATTTGCCGTGAATGAACAGTGCAACGCCGTATTTGGCGTTATGGCGTAATGGCCAAACATTTTGGCGTTATGGCGTAATGCAATCTCCCTTTGGAGCATCCCAATTTGCATATTTGGTGTTTTGCAGTTAAATTTTGCAGTTTTGCAGTCCACATTGGAGATGCTCTTATCCCTAAAAAATATGGGGCAAGAGGAAAAGCGGCAGACCATATGACAAAGGTATTCTCATACAATATAAATAATTAAATATTACCAATTATTTTTATCTTACCAGTGAGCATTTGTGCTCATGAGTGCTATACCTATTTCTAATCAAGCTTGCTAAGCTGTATCCTCTACTTGTCAAATTTCCTGCTGAAATGAAGAATGTACAAATATTAGTTCCTATATACAAAACCTGATAGTATAGAAACAAATTAAATATCAGTATCAACAAGATTAATGTTTCTGAAATTATAACATTATTTAAGTACTGCATGCATATTGAATATTATGATTTTAGAGTGCATATAAATTAAATTAGTAGAGAAGACCAAGAATGGAAGTATGGTGCTGATGTTATCAGTCACCATTGTCAATAGATTTCCGATGATCTCCTTCAAAAATTGAAGGCAATTAAAAAAAATTAAAATCCAAATGTTATATAAAAAAATTTCAGTCATCAGATTTGAAATCAATGGTAAATAGGGGAAGTCATTTTTCAAGCCCAAATGACAACTCTCAAATATAAATAGAGTTTTTTGCACTTTTGGTCCCACGATTATAGTGGCACTAGTAGAATTGATCCACGACTTTTGAACCTTGCAATTTTAGTCCACGACTATTGATCTTTTTGCAAAAATGGTCCTTTCGGCCACTTTTCCGTCAAAATTCCACCGGAAATTTTTTTTATCCATTTTTAACAGGGCTAAAATTGACATTTTACTTATCTCAAAAAATAAAAGAAAAAAATTGACATTTGACTACATACAATATTACTGGGCTACATACTACTGCCCCAGGCGGCGGAGTTCCTGTAGCAGGTAGGGCTGTCAGTAAGCGGCGGAGCGGCCGTGGCGTTCCCCGGGCTAGTTGGGTTATCCGGCAGCAGCATTGGAGGCGGAGCCAACACGCCTGCGGGATCATCCGAAGACATCGGAAAAGCTTCGTTGTATAGATTTTCAGCGAGAGAAGCGGTAGAGATTCTCAAATGCAATCGCTTTTACCTTTCCGTTTTATGTATTTCCTTTATATTTTGAGATAAATAAAATGTCAATTTTAGCCCTGTTAAAAATGGATAAAAAAAAATTTCCAGTGGAATTTTGATGAAAAAAGTGGCCGGAAGGACTATTTTTGCAAAAAAATCAATAATCGTGGACTAAAATTGCAAGGTTCAAAAGTTGTGGATCAATTCTGCTAGTGTCATTATAGTTGTGGGACCAAAAGTGCAAAAAACTCATATAAATATAAGGGAGATATTTAATTGTTGCAGAGATTCTTTAACTCTTGGTTAACATATGTTAGATAGTTAATAATTAGGAGGAAAAGGAATCTTTGTTTTCAAAAAAAAAAAAAAAAAGGAGGAAAAGGAATCTTTTGGGGGTGGGGGGAGAGGGGATACCCCGCTGGCTATGCTAGCTGCTTCTCCTAGTAAGCAGCAACTCACAATCCAGGAAAAGGAATTTTTTATTAATAAATAATAGAGTATTTTTTTCGTAAATGAAGAATATACTCCGTAGTATTTTACATTCGTTCCACCATTTATTTCCTTAATTGGCGCGGTTTCACCAAAAAACATTCCGTATAATGTTGCCATCTTGTCGTAAACAATGTTTTTTTTTTTTTTTTTTTTTTTTTTTTTAGTTCGGAGTTGAGTTTTATTATGTATTTATTTACTATTAAATTTTACTTTCTTATTTTTATTTTCTGATTTGAAAAATAAAAATATGTTATTTTCATCATATAGGTATTCAAAAAGTATTCACAATATTTTCCTTTGAAATTTGAGTGTTTTGTACCTAAAATTCTTATGTGGGTCTAGTCATCATTGAATTTTTTATGATTTGTACGAGTAGATTATCGAAAAAAAAAATTATATGTAATTTAATTACAAAAAATACAATTAGCACTATTCTTTGGCGTTAAACGTCTCAATTGTATTTGTTTTTAGTTTGATCACAAAAGTTTAACAATTTATTTAATGTGTATTAACAAAGTATAAAATATGTTTAAATTATTTTGTTTGAGAAATAAGTGAATAAGTAGGGCATTAATTTTGGTGCTTAACTAAGCTACATCATGGTCTTATTAAAATTGCTTTTTCATTAATTAAGCGGTGCTTAACTAAGTTACATCATGGTCTTATTAAAATTACCTTCTCATTCTTCCAAAGGTTGAACCCCAACCCCAAGGGCCCTCCACACCCCGGCCCGACAGAGCGGAAAAATTACCTTCTCATAAAACTATTAATAGACATTCTCATAAGTGGTTTAGTCTTCTGGTTATCTGGTTATCAGATGAATGGATACTTTTGGCAACAAAAAAAAAAAGGTTAATATATAAATATATAATGCCAGACATAATAATACAAACAACACAATACATTTTCAGAAACATACAAATTACAAAAATTCTTAGCCAAGTTGATCAAACTATTGGTCCAGATAACTATGGGCATCTTTTGTTGACTAAGATTACAAGGTAGAGTTTCCCTAAACTCAGGGAATACAAAATTTCTTGTCACTCAAAAAAAATACAAAATTAGCCGGTATGCTCATCTTTCCTAAATATATATTTAAATATAAAAAAAAATTTCACACTTTTCACTTTAAAGAACTTTCAAATTCCTTCAATTATCTTTGCTAGCTGTTTTAATTTAATCAATAAAATCACTAGCAAGAAACAATTGAAGGAGTAAATAAAAAATCAAACCTTTAATTTAATTTGCCTGAAAATTAAACTTACATATATGGCGCTAGTGACGAAGCTGCTGTAGATCAGGATTTAACCATTGGGTGAGGCTATGCGATGCCATTAAACCTTCTGGGCGCCTGGAATTTGTAGTGAGATTAGCAGAAGGAATGAGGTATGATGGCTGGGAATCATTCCCAAATAAATTGGAAACTAACGATCTCAATGAATTCATTGCCACCGTCCAATCTTCTTCCCCGGCAGGACCTGAGTCCTCCATCTTTTTAATGAATTCAAAGTGACTAACGTAGTCATTGCAGATCCAATCAAATTCATTGATAAACAAATTTGGAATCCATTTTGATAGAGCCACTATGTCGTCCACACTGACAATTTTTTTGTCGGACCGAGCAATAATTACGGATTTGAGGCAGTTCTTCACCGTAATTCCCGCTCTACAGTCAAGAAGGCTCTTAATCGGGGGGTTAAACAGATACGTGTCCAGATAAGTATTCATGGATAGCACCAATGTCCTGCCAATCGTTAAAGCGATGGCGGCGCCCAGAGAGTGACCAGTTAACCAGACGCCATTTTCAGCGACGTTTTCCAGAAGAATCTTGACGGCGGTGACCCCCATATCCACCCTAGTCGAGTCGTGGAGGCCGTTGAAGATGTAGTCCCAATCGTTTTCTATGTCCTCCATGGCGGTAGCTTTGCGAAGCATTGTTCCACGGAACGCGATCGCGAACTTGGGCGGTGGATCTCCGGTGGATTTCCGATGAAAGATTGCCCCGAAAATGGAGTTATCGTGAGGGTCTCTTAGAACCATGTCTCCGCTCAAATCGAACCCGTATATGCTCCACCGTCGACTAACAGACTCGTCGGAAAGGCAAAGCTGCCGCCCTTTTTGGCGTTCTTTTTCTAGATCTGTTACGGCTTTTACCAAGCTTGCAGCGACCACCATTTCAGGAAACGGATTGCTCCTGCAGAAAAGACATCATCATATATATATTTTAAAAAATAATAATAATAATAAAACATCAAAACAAATTAAAGGGACAAGTGACGTTGGGTCTCTCCTAAGTGATTACTCTTATTACAGTTCTTGATGACCCTAAGAACAAAGAACAGGGAAACAACGTAATACCTAGCAAGTAGGAGCGGCTCAGTCTGGTCAATTCCGGTGGCTCCTCCGGCAGAATTACCTGAATGGAAAAACATTATCATTATTACTAATGCAAAAAAGAATGCACGTACGGTCTCAAATACTAGCTAGAACAGAAAGATTTTGTTTAATAAATAAACTCCGAACAGTGGCGGCAGACTATATATGAGCTCGTGTTTGAGCTTGGTGGTATCTCTACCATAAACACACTACGTCTCAATTACGCTATTTGATCAACATAAACTTTTTCAAAAGCCCTTAAAATTAAAAGACTTACATGAGGAAGAGACGCTGTTTTCCATTTTGCCGATACCGGCTCCGAGGGCCCGAGCTCACACCGGCCACCTGGAACTTGTTGTGCTCAGAGGAGAACACCGTAGTCCGTATATATAGAGCCATGCATGTGTATATTCTTTTGCCATTTTCTAGTTTTCTAGCCTTTCACACGACTACAGTCTACAAAGTTGACTCAAAACTCTTCAGGTAAAAATGATGGGGCAATTCACTTCGTTGGTTTTTCGGAAGCGAATACTGTTTGGTTTTTGTTTTTTTCGGCAGCGACTACTATTGGGTTTTGTTTGAGTTAATTCAAGCAATGGTCTTATTTTTTAAAATTGATCATCGTTTTTTAATTTAATTAACTATTAAATTTTTTTCAGCATTGGTCCTTCCGTTAACTATCAGTTTGTTAGGTGTTAGTGAATGGACTAAAATGGTCATTTCTTGTGATTGCTTTCTTCTTCAGCATTACATCTTGTAACAATGCCATCTCTCTGATTACTTTTCGCCGATTTATCATTGATTTCTCTGTGTGCATTTTCTTGTTACTCTGCAATCACATTTTTTCCTTCAGGCAAGACAACATAAGAGGTAATCAACTTACTGAAGAAACTATTTGGACATAACAGAAGAAAGAAAAGGCAAAAGACATTGCAATCTGAACTTGATTAGATTAAGGAGAAAAAAGGACCAAAGGCAGCAAAATTCTTCTTTTCTAATTGCCAATATAACAAAATCACAGATAGTAGAACAAAAATCATTCAGCAATCCAAGGATTTCCGATCACACATCCACAACATAAACTGAACTTTACAAAAAACTTGAATCTTTTCTTGTTTTATTGAATTCTCCCTTCCTCGTTCCTTAGGGAAATCGAATTAAAAATCCAATGAACTAAAAGTCGCCAACTTTATCAAATTTATAAGAAAAGATTGGCCTCTGAGCCTTGCAAACTCAATTTAAAGCTGTGTTTTCTAGCAAGAACGGAAACCCAGACCATTAAACACCCCACACTGCATTAAACAATCGACAATTTCAAGCTTCCCAGGAGCCTTCATAGGTTGCAGATTGGTCCTGGTTCGAGTATTCATCTTCCTTCACTCCCCAAATTAAAAAATCAATAACCCCTGCTAATCTGGCACATCATCAAAAACCCAAATTCATTTCTCAAAGAAGAATAACATGAGTAAATGGTGCCATGGTGGTATGAACAATACAGGGGGAGAGAGAGACCTTATAGGTGGTAAGCGTAAATCATGAAAGCGGGAAAAAATCAGAACTGAAATAAAAAATGCAAAGCCCCCACCCCCAAAAGACAAAGGCCCTGTTTGGTAGAAAATTGATCTATTTGTCAATTTTAGCTTATTTGATCACTATTAATTGTTTGATTTAGTTAAAATATCAATATAAATGTTTGATTAATTAACTTTTTGCAACTTTAAAAGGCTAAAATTCAAAAAGCTATTCCAAACAACTTTTTCAATTAACTTTAAAAAAAGAAAAGAAATTATACCAAACAGCTATCAGCTAACAACTAATTTACCAAACACTTTTCTACCATCAACTAATGTTACCAACTATTTATACACTCTAATTAACATAATCAGCTAACAACTAACAACAATTTTACTAAACAGGGACAAAATCTGCACGAGCCTCTCTGCAATGGTTCAGTCCGATCCCAACGCTTATTGATCTTCGCGAAAGTCAATATAGTTTTAGTCTATTAATACTATTTTTGGGTCCTCCTCTGAGCAAGTGTGGCTGTTCCAGTGGAAGTCAATATAGTTCAACCAAACCGTTGCTTGAAAGAAGCGAGTGCCCTGCGCAAGTGAAGAAGAAAGCAACCACAAGAAATGACCATTTTAGCCTCTTCACTAACGCCTAACAAACTAATAGTTAACGGAAGGATCAATGCTGGAACAAATTTGATAGTCAATGGTCTATTTCGTCTAAATTAAAAAAACGAAGAACAATTTTAGAAAATCACAATAGGTGGAGGACCATTGCAGAAATTAACTCGTTTTTGTTTTTTCGGAAGCGAATACTGTTGGTTTTTTTTTTTTTTTTTTTTTTTTTTTTTTTTTTAATAATAATAATATTAATAAAAAAGTAAATCTAAGTGCCTTTGATGTCTGCTCAGCTATTTAGTTCATATTCTCACCAGTATCTCTATTAAATTTTTTATTTGATTTTTTTATGATTTGATCTCTACTTTGCACTTTTGGTGTTCGTGGGACAATTTTTCTTTATCTCAAAATTATATCCAACTTGAGTTATTTTTACAATATTTAGTATTTTTCTTAATTTAATGTTTCTATTAAATTAATGTGCTTTAACATCATTCTAATTTTGATTTCCAGTGTACTGGAAAATAATATTCCAGTGCACTAACAATGGCGAATTATGTCAAAAAATTAACTATACAGTAACAATCCAAAGTTCAAACACACTATTAAATGCTAATTATTAAACGTCAGTTGGTTTTTTACACAATCGACTCTTGTTCTTCAAATATTAATTATACAATAGATGATTATTCATCTTGTCAATAAAATATTCCAAGTGAGCCAAGTGAAGAGTCGATTGTGTAAAAAAACAACTGACGTTTAATAATTAGCATTTAATAGTGTGTTTGAACTTTGGATTGTTATTTTGTTATATAATATTTAGACTTTGATTTTGGACTATGTGAATATGTATTGTTTGGTAGTGTGTTTGTAAAATTAGAAAATACGTAATATCGAACTGAACCAATTCTGAACCAAACTATAATATTAAATCAAATGATATCATTTTTTAATATCGAAATACCGAAAAAAAAAAAAAAAAAAAAGTCAAACCCAACCCCGAAATGCCCACCCATACCATAAATATTACGTACTAAGTAGACTATGTGTTAGCATTTGTTATTAACAAGTCATTTTTTTCATTAACAATACATCCTTCTTCTCCCAAGACACGTTTGGAGCCACATTTTGACAAAATCTTTCAACTCCAAATTTCCATATATTAATTGTTGGAAAAAAAAATGAACTAAGTCGATTTGTCAAAATAATATTAATATATATATTCACACGAATATATATATATATATATATATATATATATATATATATATATATATATATATATATATATATATATAAAGCAAGATGGAACTTATAATCCTCCATATTACAATTCCAACCAACAAAAAAGGAGAAAGGATTTGATGCTTAGAGCATATTCTCAAAATCCAAAAAAAAAAAAAAAAAGGAGATGAGGAAGAGAGGGACTTGAGCGAAACACCATTTCCTTAAAACCTTATTTGCTACCTCTCAAAAGTGCTAAAAGCGTTGTAGCCTAGGTTTCTCAGGATAAAACGTACTATGGTTCGACGTTTGATGAGCACCCAAACGAACGGACCCGGCGAACGAGAGTAGTAGAGCAAGGCTTAGAACACAGTAGAAAGAAAGGAGTAGAAGTAGAGAGTTTTGAAGCTGAAAGGAGTAGAAGCAAAGAGTTTTGAAGCTGAAAACTATGATTTCTTTGTGTGTGTTCTTGTGTTCCTTATTCACAAATTTCTGCTGCTCTATCCCCCTTCTTATATAGGGATGAAGGAGTAATAGCATTTAATATGCCCATTAAACCCTGCTCTCTTTCAGTCGAAAGTAGACATAACTTAGTCCGCCGGCCATTAAACCCTGGTCTCTTTCAGTCAAAAGTAAGCACAACTTAGTCGCCCGCCGTTAAACCCTGCTCACTTAGCCCGCTGGCCATTAAACCCTGCTCTCTTTCAGTCGAAAGGGCCGACCATTAAACCCTGCTCTCTTTTAATCGAAAGTAGGCATAACTTAGCCCGCCCTGCCGGCCATTAATTTCCTGTTTCTATTAAATTAATATGCTTTAACATCATTCTAATTTTGATTTCTAGTGTACTGGAAAATAATATTCCAGTGTACTAGCAATGACGAATTGTGTCCAAAAATTAACTATACAGTATTTGACACTTGTTCTCCAAATATTAATTATACAATAGATGACTATTCATTTTGTCAATAAAATATTCCAAGTGAACCAACTGAAGAGTCGATTGTGTAAAAAACCAACTAACGTTTGATAATTAGTATTTAGTAGTGTGTTTGAATTTTGGATTGTTATTTTGTTATATAATATTTAGACTTTGATTTTGGACTATGTGAATATGTATTGTTTGGTAGTGTGTTTGTAAAATTAAGAAATACGTAGTATCGAGCTGAACCAATTCCGAACCAAACTATAATGTTAAACCAAATGATATCATTTTTAATACCGAAACTAAAAAAAAAAAAAAAAAAGTCAAGCCCAACCCCGAAATGCCACCCCTACCGTAAATATTACGTACTAAGTAGACTATTTTTTAATCAGTGTGGAGGGGTCACCCAAAAAGCTACATCATCCGCTCCTAACCCTCCTGGTTCTGGGTACTCTTCTCGCAAAATTTGCTCCTATTCGGTCGTGCTGAATTGTCTCTTGCATTAGCATTTGTCATTAACAAGTCATTTCTTCATTAACAATACATCCTTCTTCTCCCAAGTTACGTCTTGAAGACACGTTTGGAGCCACATTTTGACAAATCTTTCAACTCCAAATTTCCATATATTGATTATATTGTTGGAAAAAAAATGAACCAAGTCGATTTATCAAAATAATATATATATATATATATATATATATATATATATATATATATATATATATCAACCAAGATGGAACTTATAATCCTTCAGATTATAATTCCAACCAACAAGAAAGGAGAAAGGATTTGATGCTTAGAGCATAATCCCAAAATCCAAAAGAAAGGGGATGAGGAAGAGAGGTTAGTACGAGTTGAGCGAAATACTATTTCCTTAAGACCTTATTTGCTACATCCCAAATGTGTTAGGAGCATTGTAGCCTAGGTTTCTCAGGATAAAACGTAATACGGTTCGACGTTTGAACACCCAAACGAACGAACCCGGCGAATTAGAGCAATGCTTAGAACACAATAGCAAGAAAGGAGTAGAAGCAGAGAGTTTTGAAGCTGAAAACTATAATTTCTTTGTGGGTGTTCTTGTGTTCCTTGTTCACAAATTTCTGCTGCTCTACTCCCCTTCTTATATAGGGATGAAGGAGTTAATAACATTCAATATGGCCATTAAACCAGCCTTGTAACACCTGAATCAGTCCGCCACTAAGTGAAAAAAATTCAAAAATTAAAAATGTTCTCGAACCAGATTCGCCCTCTTCTGTGTTACTTTTGGCCTCGCGTGCTGCTCTCTTTCAGCTAAAAGTTTAACTTAACCTAGCCGTACACGAGTTCAAGCCTTTTCAGGCTTAGTTTGAAATTTGATTTGCACCCCTTGCACTTGAGAGAGCTTCTATCCTATACAATAGATAAACCTATAAAAGACCCTTGTATAAATAGTGGTACAAATTCACTTCCCAAACTAATGTGAGACAAAAGCTCATCGTTTTCCCTCAATTTTCCAACTCAACGGGTCTACTTTGATAATCAATACCTCATTCACTCATTATACGTTTTGAGCGTACAATATATCAATCTCTTCGTCTCATTACGAAGAACTCGAATTCACTTGGATTCGATCCAAATCGAAAATGGACCCCAGTGATAATTATATCACAAAATAACCACTTAAAATGTCATTTTAATGCTATTTTTCCAACATTGATCGACAAATCTATCAATTCATTCCAAATTACTTTGGAGCCATATATTGACAAATCTATCAATTCCAAACCTTATTATATAATTGTTTGGTTGCCCTTATGTCCAGATGAGACTTGAGATGAAGGACAACTCATCAAGTACAGAGACACCAAAACTTGTGTGTGTTGGTATTAATTAAGAATGAGATGATGGGGTAAAATTAGACCTGGCAATTCGTGTATACGGGTTCGTTAACGGGTCGACACGATAATGACATGAACACGATAAGGCTAAACACGAACACGACACGATAAGGTTAACGGGTCCAAATTTGTAACACGTACACGAACACAATTTGTTAACGGGTTAAACGGGTTGACACGATAGATACGTTTTGTTAATAGATTTCGGGTCGTGTCGACACGATATGACACGAAACACGTTTAAACTCACTAAACCTATTAATATATTAAAAAAAAACTAAAATTTAAAGTTAAGTTATATATAAAAGAAATAAAACCTACAATTCAATCGATCAAACAAACTAAAAAAATATTCAATTTATAACATTCATAAAATAATAAAATAACATACAAAAATCATAATTAAAGAAGTCCATGCCTAGTTTTAGAATAAAATTGAACACAATAAAAGTTAAAACTTCATATTGTTGAACACCAATAATTGGTGTAGGATTTTAGCCTAATGTAGTAAATTCATCCTTAGCATGTACTCATGTTCATGATGTCTTTTGTAATCTCATTCATGACAATGGTTCTTAGCGGGTTCTAAACAGGTTTGTGTAAATGGGTTCGTGTAAACAGGTTAACACGATAATATTAACGGGTTAAACGGGTTCTTAATAGGTTTAACAGGTTGACCCGTTAAGACACGAAACATAACGGGTCCTTAACAGGTCAACCCGTTAACGACCCGGGACATGTTAAGGCTAAACACTAACCCGTTATTTTCGTGTCCGATTTCGTGACGTGTTAACGGGTTGTGTCCATAATTGCCAGGTCTAGGTAAAATGAGTAAAACAATTAAAGCTAAGGTTAGATTATATATCGATCTGTACATGGAACTGTGGCTAAGGAGAAAGAGTTCTACTACATGAACTCTCAAATTCTACTCCCTCATTTTTACTCTCTGAGGTGGCAAACCAGGATTGATTATTTTCATCATATGGGTCCACAGAAAAGTGTCTACATCAAAAACATGTGAGAGGGAATACAAGTTGAAAGTATAAAATGGGAGTACACCAAGTATTTTCCAAGGAGAAATAAGGCAGTAGGGAATCCCAATTCCCAACGGAGGATTAACTATAGTGATTGATATCTGCAAAATTACATTACTAGAGAGCAAAGACTTTGGATGGACTAAATTCCAACAACATAAAACCATGAAAATTCATAAGTACTAAACTCTTCAATTCCTCGCATTTACTGTGTCGATCAGATATTGTTTACGTTTTCCTTACATCACTGCTGGAAATCAGTGTTTTTCCGACCACCAAAAAGTGGTCGGAAAATGTCAAAATTCCGTTGAAAACCCTTGTTCCGACCAATTTTCCGATCACTTTGAGGATTCGGAAAAATCCCCCTCGGTATTTTCGACCACCACATCAAGTTATCGGAAATACCATCCACTCTACTAACGTCGTCGGAAAAATTGGTCGTAGGCTGGAAAGTAATGTCGTGTAGTTTCCGACTACCAGGTGGCCGGAATGTCCGACCACTTGGTGGTCGGAAAGTTATTTAGTTAGTTAAAAAAATAAATTCCGACCATTTGGTGGTCGGAAAGTAATTTAATAAATAAAAAAAAAATGTGGCCTGCTACCAGCTTCATCAGCCAATCCAGCAGCAGCTGCCAAATTAGAAAAACATATAAAACAAAAATAATGTCTAATAGACATTCATGCTTATAGCATACTGAACCTCACATTTTACGCCAATACAAATATTGCACCAAAAACTTATAATACAAAATATTTAGTGAAGTTTATCTGGCCACCAAGCTCATTGTTTCACATTAGTATAAAATCCATAAAGTTTGCCTATAGCTCGTCGTGTTGGTTTTATCAAATAAAAAATCATAAATACATTTAAGAGAAAGACTTGCAATGAAACAACTACCTCCTGAAACAAATAAGCTATCACAAAGTAGAGATCCTTACCCAAGTTCAGAGATCTTCAAATGAGCGTCTGCATGATCTGAAGTAGGGGAGAAACCATGGAACACGTGTTATTAAAGGTGGATTTGCATCAGTATATTGTAAAACAGAGAAACAGAATATCATTTAAACCACTACAAGAAGAAGAAGGTGAAAGCAGATTCAATAATGATCTTAGATCTCCAAGGTTACAGGTGCTTAGCCAATTACCAGAAGACACAGATTCATAGTAAAGGAATAAGCAATATACAAGACTTAGAAATAAATAACTACAATCAGGTAGCATGCATATTTTTATATAAATAAAGTCAACAAATTCATTGGATTGATACCTTATCAGGATTATTTTTAGTAAGCACAGCTCCAACTGCTCCAACTGCTCCACCTAGTGACCTTCCAAACAAAACTATTCTTGATGTATCAATATCTGTCCTCTGAACCAGATGATCTAATGCTGCCTATATGGAAGACAACAGCATATATTAGAACTCAAACTGAATAATATGCATGAAAAACGGTGAGACGAAGTTCTGGGGGCATACAAAACCTGAGTGTCTTTTGTTATTCCATGTTGAGAAGGGTATCCATCACTGGCACCATATCTATTTACAAGAAAAAACAAGCTTAGTATGCATCAAAAAGTTATTGCTAAGGCAAACTACAGGGGGTAAATTCAATAATTTGCATACCCTTGGTATGAAAGCATAAAAACATTGCAGTTCAATCGTTGTAACAATATGCGGACCATTTCAAGACGATGGGCAATATCTGAAGTTGACTAGTTAAGGCTAAACCAAGTGTAACTAAGTAATGATAAGAAATTTGAAAAGAACAAACATCACCCAAAATAACAAGAAAAGGATACTTCCAGCATTTTCCTGAAAAAAGAGGATAGTTGGGCCTGCAATACAAAATTAAACCACCAGCAACCATCATTAGCAAACTCACACAATAAACTGGCAACAAATCATTTATTATCACAATCTGCAACATTCTTAAAGTTATCTGAAAGATTCATTATATTTTATATGTAACAGCTAAGCAACCTAGAGACATTACTACTCAATAACATAGCTATTTACATTTTGCAAAAAAAAAAAAAAAAAAAAAAATCACTTCCCAGCATCTTATAAGTAGATATCATAAATAGAAGTAACAAAATCATTATTGCCACTTCAGATGGACTAATTTCAATTATTAGAATAATTTCCCAAACTCTGCAATCCAACAGCCTATACCTCAGAAATTGAAGCTCATCTAAAAGTATAAACAAATACACCAATACTCCTGTCTATCACCAAGTTACAAGACTGGCATTTGATAGAAAATTAGAAATTAATCTCCTGTTCTGAATTTACCAACAAGTTATTAACACAGACCTTTAGTTCATAATCTCAAATGACCTAGTAAGTTCCAGCTCACGAACTCTTCAGCAAGATCCAAGAGAAAGTGAAAATCAATGGATTCTTAGCAGTAAAGCTACATTTAAAGGGTCTTAGAAATCCCAAAGCATATGTAATTAGATACTCAATATTTCTCTAAGCAAGCCATGAAGAATAAAACAGGCATCTATGGGAGAAAAAAACAGTTTATTACAATAGTTTTGATCTATACTATCAACATTTCAATGAATTAATCATGTAATTAATTAAAGTCTACTGGAACTATATTTTGAATGATGCTTTTGATCTATACTATCAACATTTCAATTCTTGGTTGTAATTGAAACAATATGCCGGCTTGTGGTTGTGCCCTAAGTGGCTACTGAAACTATATTGGAGTTGGTACCATACTGACAATTTGTAATACATTATATTCCAGTGAGATTAGTTGACTGCAGTGCCATATTGGAGCTTATACTTTTTCATTAGCCTTCAAATTTTGGGAGACCTGCAAATGTTTAATTGCTATTTTCATTATCCAACCCATGTTCAAATAATACAACATATTTTTAAAATTATGAACTTAATTTTTTTGAAACTAAATATACCCTTGTTGTAGATGGAAGGGCATCCCCATGGGCCTTCAAATAATGTTGGTGCCTGCAAATTTATATCCAAAGTCTTTTCAGTCAGACAAATTATAAAGCAAAAATGATGCTAATACTCATGTATTTTTTTTTTTTTAAATAGAAGCTTTGAAATCACAAACTGTACCAAGACTTTGGATTTGAGAATCTAAACTTGCTGTAAATTATGAGATTCAATTAACCTGTTCCTTGACAAGGAAAATCTATCAGTATTGGAAAAACTTTTAAAATAAATAAGTTACATCAGGCATTCAACTAAAGCATATGTCAATAATTAATAAGTAATGGATTGGATCAAGTTATGTACTAACGCATTCAACTCTAACATATGATAAGAAATAATTACAAAACTTGGTAGGCTGTTAAATAGCAAACTGTTATCAACATAAACTTGAACAATTTTAATGAAAAGGAGTATGTTAGCAGATATAACTCAATAATGTCTGTAATATAATGTCTGTAAAACTTAAAACTAATAGAACATACATTTGCAGCAGACTCTGATGCAATGTTTAATGACACAAGCTATCATTACTTAGGAAAGAACTCTTCAGTTCCACTGACACACTCATAAAGCACACACATATTGTGCCATTAAAATTCAAATGCCAACTACAACCCTATTTAAATACATTCTATTATGCTCAAACAAATATAAGCACACTATAAAACAGCTATAGTAGGAATTGTAGCGATAATAGAGGAATAGGAGAATAAAGCTCAAAAAAACTTATCTATTTAGGCTATTTTGTTTACCAGAACACAGAAATTCAATCAACAGGTTAATATATCATGCTAGATATAAGAATGAAAACACTCTCAAAAAACGATTTAGGGATTAGGTCTGATCTACGAGAAGAAAAGCGCCAGACAAAGAATTAATTGCATGCACTATTAATCAAACTTAAAATACTAAAAAAAAAAAAAAAGTAATTGAACTTCAATTAAAACGATCTAAAATTTCTATTAGGTTTTCAGAAACAAGAACACTGGGATTACACATAAATATGATGAAAAATACTGAAATTCAAGATATAAAATACATACCTTCCTTCCTATGAACTTAAAAATCAGCTTCTGTTGAGGGATCTTCCAGATGATTGAGGTTTTGACAGTTGTAAGTAAGATTCGAACAGACTGTAATAGAGAGAGATATCTAGAGACGGTAATGTCGATTTCTGCTAGAGGATGAGGGTAACTAAAGTCTGTAAAAGAGGGGATTAAAAGCGAGAGATAGAGAGAGTGTGTCGAGATGATTGCAGAGAGAGAGGACGTCGTGAGAACCTTAGGGCAAATGAATCGGGCGACTGTGCGAGAGAAGTGAGTGTTAAGTCTCGAACTCTAATTTTTGTAATATGTACAATAAATAATTTCTTAAAAGAAAAAAAAAAAGCATTGAATAACTGAAAAAAAAAAAATTCTACATCTTCTTTGTTATCATAAATTCCGACCACCAAGTAGAAGATGGTCGGAAAATCCGACCTTTTTCTGTCCAGTCCAATACTTTGACGGAAAATTGAAAAAAAATTCACTTTTTTCGACCCTTTTTATGAGTGGTCGGAAAAGTGGTCAGAAAAATGATAATTTCCAGCAGTGCATGATGTATAATATAATGCCATTTGATCCCTCCTATTATGCAAGAATCGTTACCTTTCTTTAGCACATAAAGATATATCTATCTACCCGAGGCCATTCTCCCCGAGACAAGCGAGGCAGCGTTCCTCGAATGCGTTTCATCAATCATAGACCGCCGCCTTGAGGAGCTGCCAGAGTCATAGAACAAGTAAACATACAGACAAGTACTAAGATAGCTCATGCATATATATATGTTTTAACTTATTGTGGATGAAGGATAAACAATAAATAGTAGTGTTCCATGCTTTCACCTATATATTGTGCTCAAGAATTGTTCATTTCTAGTAAAGAACTGTCCTGTCTGAAATCTCATATGTATTCATCTGTCTAACAATAAATTTTTTTCAGGTCATTTAGTATGTAAGTTCATCCTCATCCTCAATCTTTGGATGTGTGTTATTATTTTCATTGCGATTGTGTAGTGTGTACAAACAACTAGCCATTATTACTAGAGTACATCACTTGCTTGCAATTGTTATATCGTGCACCAGCATTGTGCGCTCTAAAAATCTCCCGTTTTGTACATACATAATTATACAGTAGAATACACATAAATTCTTAACATAATACACATAAACTCTTAACATAATACATATGAACTCTTAACATAATATATAAATCTTAACATAATACATATAAACCATTACATCATGTTTGGTTCACGGAATGAATTTTGAGGTAATAGAAATGCTATTCCATAAGGAATGGAATAGGCAAGGAATTGAATAGAATAAGAATTGTATTCTATTGTTTGGTTCGCGGAAGGAATAGACTTTAGGAATTATATTACAGTGTTTGGTTGATTTAAGGAATAGAAATGAAATATATTTTAAAAGACATAAATACCCATATAAAAATATGTGATGGTGGCGGTGGTGGTGGCGATGCTGGTGGTGGTGGTGGTGGCGGTGGCGGTGGCGGTGGCGGTGGTTAAATAGGAAATAGAAACTTTAGGCTATTCCTTAGAACTCAGGAATAACCTAATACCAGGGGGGGCCCGGAAATCTCTAGGGGAATAGGTCATTCCCGAAAATAATGTTCCTGGGAATACAAGTGGTTATCAAACAGAGGAATAAACCTATTACTGAGAATGTTATGCCATTCCAAGCCTATTCTGTGAGGCGTAAACCAAATAATACAATGCAAGCAAAAGCTCCTAGATTCATGGAGATATAGAAGAACATATAAGTTATCATGCTTGCATATCCATCATTTGCAATTGTTATACCGTGCACCAGGGCGCGCATAGCACTGTGCGCCCCGTTTCTCCTAAAACGACGTCGTTTTGTTAAGTTATTAAAAAAAATCCCCTATTTCGAATTCACATAAATTCATAATAGAATACACATAATTTTACATAATACATAATACACGTAAACTCTTAACATAATACACATAAACTTTTAATTGAATACACATAATGGGGTTGGTTAACATAATACACATAAACTCTTAACTGAATACACATAAACTCATAACATAATCCACCTAAAATTTTAACTGAATACACATAATGAGGTTTGGTTTATTTAGATGGACGAAGTGACATCAACATGAAACGTGTGCGTTTTGTGCGTAGATGTACATTGCAATGTGCGCCGTGGTGCACGATATAAATTGCCCATCGTTTGAGTTCCAATAATTATTCGTGCACCATATAATTTGCCACTTGCTTGTGATTGGGATATTTAATTAGCAGAAGGCTGAACTGTTGGGCCGTGTGGTTTGTGGACTGCTGTGAAATAATGTTCGCAAATTATGCTACATGGTGCACACAATTACAAAAACGACGTTGTTTTGACTAAAAACGCATGTCTCACTTAAAAAAAAAAAATCAGATTCGATTCCTGAAAATAATATTTTTTTGTGCATAATTTGAATTATATATCCACAAATTCATAACTATATATCCACAAATTCATATCTATATATCTACAAATTTATAACTATATATCCACAGTGAATGAATAACACAAAATTCAGAATGAATGAACTAAATATCCACAACGAATGTACTAAATATCCACAATGAATGAACTAAATATCCACAATGAATGAACTAAATATCAACAAATTCATAACTATATATCCACAATAATGATGTTGAGGGGAATCGGAACTAATTTTTTTTTAAACAAAACACACATTTTTAGTAAAAACGACGTAGTTTTGCAACAGTGTGCACCATACATGGTGCACACGCACGGCTGGAAATTATGAAATTTCCGACCACCTGAAAGTGATCTTAAATTAAGTCAAAACCAAAAAGTGGTCGGAAATAGCAATAAAAATTTTTCCGAATACCAAAAGTGATCGGAACAAGACTTTCCACTTGATTTAATATCACTTTTAGGTGGTTGAAAATTCCATAATTTTCAGCAGTGACGGTTGCACAACATAACTATTCAATAGTGTTGGTATGGTAGCCTTTGGGCCGGTTTTGCTTAGTCTTGTGGACCAGATTTTGCTTAGCCTTTTGGGCCTTTTTTGCATTTAGACCTATATTTGGATCCTTTTATTTTGTAAGGGTTTTGGGCCTATGTTTGTTTAGGCTTTAGCCCTTGTGGATGTTAGCCATGTTGGCTCTTGGTTTATGTTAGGCTTTATGCCAAGAGGTCACTTTTGGTCCTCTTGTGTACAAATTATACTTTGGATCGCGGTTCACAATGCATTGTGGTTCAGGCTTCAAAACGGTGTCGTTTCTTTTAATGAAAAGAAAGGGCACCTCTTACGCACTGTTACACATAAAATAGCATCTGTTTGTATAACATATTCAGTTTCATTTTATATACATTGCAGTTTCATTTCAACACAACTACAGTTTCATTTCGATATAATTACAGTTTCATTTGACATTATACACTCAAATATGTGAAACTGTTATTCAGTTTCGTTTATATGCACTACAGTTTCATTACATCACAACTACAGTATCATTTCGATATAACTACAATTTCATTGGACAATACACTCAAATATGTGAAACAGTTATGCAGTTTCATTTTAGCACAATTAAAGTTTCATTTCGATATAACTGTAGTTTCATTTGACATTATACACTCAAATATATAAATTGTTATTCAGTTTCATTTTATATATACTATCGTTTCATTACAACACAACTATAATATCATTTCGATATAACTACAGTTTCATTGGACAATATACACTCAAATATGTGAAACTATTATTCAGTTTTATTTTATATACACTGCAGTTTCATTTCGACACTACAGTTTTATTTCAATTCAATTACAGTTTCATTTAATATATAAAAAAATATGTGAGATAGTTCCATTTCAAATACACCTGTAGTTTCGTTTGTAATTAACACACTAAAAATACGCACTTTGTTAAAATATAATGACAACCGTTTATTTACTTAAAGAAACGACGCTATTTCTGAATCATAGTCTGGAGATAAATAAAATTTCGTGTTTCAAAAAATAATAATAATAATAATAAACGCCCCAATATAGAATTATAGTTTTTTAGTGATATTAAATTTCATGGGCTGAAAAATGACTTTTTGTTGTGATGCCTTTTTAGGCTAGCTACCTCTGATCCAGTTGTTATACTATGCACCATAGATTCTGGAATTGTACTTCATCGATTCTGAAATTTTAGTTCATAGATTCTGAAATTTTAATTCATTCATTCTGAAATTTTTAGTTCATAGATTAGATTCTGGAATTTTAGTTCATCGATTATGGAATTATAGTTCATCGATTATAGAATTATAGTTCATCGATTATGGAATTATAGTTCATCGATTTTGAAATTTTAGTTCATATGTTGTTGCTGGGAATTTAACCTGATTTTTTTTTTAAGGGGAGACGTGCGTTTTTAATAAAACGACGTCGTTTTTGCATGCATGGTGCATACGGTGCACAGCATAATTTGCCGTGCACTATGGTCTAGATTCATAATTTCTATATTATAGATTTATAAAATCTATATTCTAAATTCATAATTTCTAAACCGTAGATTCATAATTTAAATACAGTAAATTCATAATTTATATATTGCAGATTCATAATATCTGTATTGTAGATTCATAATTTCTAAAGTGTATAGTTATCAAATTATGAACATATAGTTATGCGATTTGTGAATACAGAGTTCAACAATTGGAAATGTGAACATCAAAAATTATGAACATACAACTCTATACTTATGAACATATATTTATAAAATTATGAATCTACAATATATAAATTATGAATCTAAAATCATGTGCACCATGCACGCGGTTGCACAGCATAATTTGCCCCTCTGCTCAACACGGAAACATGAGTATTTTGTTTTCTATCTTGCCCTTGTTTTATTTGCTAATTTTTTTTTTTAAATCTTTTTGATTGTTTTTATGTATTTATATATTTTGTTAACTACTTAGCATAAATTGTGTATTATTATAAATAAAATATATTATTTAAAAGATCTCATCAAAATTATTAAAACAAAACTGATATAGAATATACATTAATTAAAAATTAAAGTACATAGAACGTAATTTGAATAAAATCAAAATGAATACATTCATATTAAAATAATATTATTTATATCACAAATTATATTTTATATTAAATTATAAAATTTGAATTTATAAACTTTTAAATTTTGAGAAATCAAATTATTTTAATGTAAAATAAAATTTATGTAATGGGTTGGATATGAATAAAATTTAGTGTGAGAATATTATTTTTTATTGACATTTAATGAAAATTTTTAATGGTTTGGTGTAAATTGGGTTGGAGATGGGCATGATTGATGTCCAAAAAATTAATGTGGAAAATTAGTAAAATAAGTAATAGTGAACTTACTAATCAAAAAAAGAAAATTAAAAAATGAGTGATAACAAAATATATTTTTACAATTACTATAAACAATTTACATGTTAAATGTTCACAATTAATTGTTGGCGTAGCTGCACAGGCCATCTAGGTTGCAGCGGGAGTGACAGCGACTGTCGCAGCGGGATTGGTTTCCAAAAGGAATGTTCCAACATGGGGGGTTCACAATTAGTGTCAACCAAAAATGCATTTACCGAAAATTTTTAGTGTTATCAATTTTTCACATAACACGAAATATAATAATAACAATAGGAACAACATTTATTTAAATGTATATTGTCACTTAATATCAAATAAAAAGTTTTGTCAATTATTTTGGAGCAAATATCAATTTTAGTCCTACCAGTATTAACAAAATGACAAATTTAGTCCACAAGTTTAATTCCTACCAAAACTCATCCCACAACTATTGTTTTACTACCAAAGTTAATCACTCCGGTCACCGGAGATGTTAAAACACGCCGGATTTTTAAAAGAATAAGGGTACTTTTGTCCATTTGAACACTGGTTCCATTTGAACACGGGTTGTAATGGTTTGTGTTTGTGTTGTAATGGTCTATGTGTGTATTGTAATGGTCTGTGTTGTTAATGGTATGTCCAGATTGTACAGATTGTTCAAAAACTGAGACCATAGTAGTGTTTGTGATACCATTCCTAGGAACATAATTAGTGTTCAAATGGAACCAGTGTTCAAATGGACAAAAGTACTCTTATTCTTTTAAAAATCCGGCATGTTTTAACATCTCCGGTGACCGGAGTGATTAAATTTGATAGTAAAACAATAGTTGTACTGTGGGATGAAAGGATAAACAGTAAATAGTAGTGTTCCATGCTTTCACCTATATATTGTGCTCAAGAATTGTTCATTTCTAGTAAAGAACTGTCCTGTCTGAAATCTCATATGTATTCACCTGTCCAACAATAAATCTTTTCAGGTTATTCTTTTCATTGTGACTGTGTAGTGTGTACAAACAAATAGCCATTTTTACTAGAGTTCATCACTCGTTTGAAGAATCAAATTTAAGTGTTGAGAAAAACGGAATCAAGAGATGAACAAAAAACAAAAACGAAGAAGAGTTTACATGGACCAGCTAGAACACGTACAGAAATGAAGTTAATCTACGGGTTAAGGGAATTGAGAGAAAATTAAAGATGGTAAGAGAAAGTACAGAGATAGATAAGATGGCATCTCCAGCTTGCAAAAGTGACAACAAACTAGCTTGAATTGGCTTCCCGGCCAGTGATTACAAGAATAAAGTGATCTTAGTAGAATTATTCTGTGGAAAGGACGGACGTTCAACATTTTTTCATCCGATCCTCTAGTTCCAAATTTATATGGTGGACCAGGTCCACATAGCGGATTCTAGATCAAAACAACGTTGTATATATATATATATATATATATATATATATATATATATATATATATATTTAAGCTTTAACATATTCTTTAGTTTCTGGTTTATCATGTTTCAACATAATTTTTAAATTTTTCTAGGTACAGAATCAATACTATTAAGGTACAAAATTTCATAACATGAGACATAAAAACTCACAAGACAATAACATATATTTACTCATTCTCCAATCTTATTTATGTAAATAATATATGTTCTATAGACACATAATTTCAAAATACAAGACATAAATTTGTAAACTAAGACACACAATATGTTGTGTGTTACGGAACTACTAATCGATTTCAGGTACAAAATACATATGCTTAAGATACGTAATTGCATAACATGAGACATAAAAAAGCAAAACACAAGACACATACATAATTGTGTAAAGTACATAATCAATATTTTAAGTATGTGTTGGCTAAGGTTATTCCAACAAATACTTATACCACCTGGCCTATACTATATTCCATGATGAGAGTACGTGATGCGTACATGCATGTTACTGTGATGATTATGGTTATTTGGACTTACTATTATTATTAATAATGCATGCATAAGATTCATTGGTCATCAGTTCAAACGCCAAGTGAATCTATCACACGTTATCTAACTGATATAGCTTGTAATCAAGCTTCGAATCCGGGCGCCACCACTGGCTGATCTTGTGCGCCGTCACTAAATCCGGCGAACGCTTCAAATTCATGGTCACATAAGCAGAAGGAATGAGGTGTGACGGCTTAGAATCCTTCCCCATCGCATTCGAAACCATGCTCTTTATTGAATTCCGCGCCGCAAACCGCGCAATTTCTCCGGCCCCGGCCGCCGCCATCCTCTCCCTGTGTCGGAAGTATTCCAGGTATCCAAAGCAAATGGGATCCGACGGGTTGATGAACAAGTATGGAACCCATGGGGACAGTAGACTGAACTCTTCATCGTCTTCTGCAATTTTCTTGTTCTTCACGGCAGCACCCATCCCGACGGCCACGCCGGCCTTGAAGACGGTGTGGACAAAATGAGCCCCTCCCCGGAGCTTCGAGTTCTTGATTAACTGTATCGGCAGCGACGCAAACGGGGGATTGAACAGATAGGTTTCCAAATGGCAACCCGTTTTCAGTACCATGTTTCTCCCGACAAGCAAAGCTATTGAGGATCCTAAGGAATGTCCGGCCAACCAGACATTCTTGGCCCCGACCTTGGAAACCGCGTCCATGACGGCCTGAAATCCTTCATGGACGCGGTGGCTGTTGTGGAGGGTGTTTTGGACGATATGGCGGTCGAGTCTAATATCCTGTGACCAGCTCTCGAGTCTTATCAGTGTTCCCCGAAATGCAATTACTTGTTTCGGGGATTTCCCCGTTTGGGACGAAAATTTTAGCTCATATACAGCCCCAAAGAAGGACTGATCTTCGGGATCTACTAAAACCTGGATTAACTTGAACCCGAAGAATTCCCCCCACGACGGAGCTTTGGCCCGAGGGCCACCGTGGCGGCGTTTCTGCCGGTCCATTTCCAGGATGTAGGCACCTTCCACCAAGCTGGCAGCGACGGAGCTCCGGTGCCTGAAGTTGCTCCTGCAACAACACAACAAAATATATAGTGTCATCATATCATCACATGCCAGTTCAAAATCAAACCAAAATAGTTTGAAATGGAGGGAAACTCAGCCAAAACTAGAAATGAGCATATATATATATATATATATATATATATATATACCAATCAACAGCAGTGAGATGTAAAGGGCCGGCGACGTTGAAGTTCTCCCTTTGATCTTCCCACCCACACGCCATGGATTTCAGACCTCCCTTAGCTTCTTCGCTGGACACAATGTTAGTTGCGTATATAATTCAGTAGTTCTTGGTTGTTCTCATATATAAAGGAGGGTGGGGGGAAGTAAAAATGACCGGAAAATTGGAGAAAGATGGGTGTAGATAAGAAGGCATATATCTCAAACTTGCAATAGTTACGAGTGACGTAACTGGTCTGATGTCAGAAGTGAGTACGTATGTAGAATTATTCCATGCATGAGAGTTGACTCACTACTTGACTCCACTGATGACCGGCCAGTAATTCTGCATTCATCCACACCGAACATTTTCATTTTTCAAGATGCCTGCGCCAATACTTCATTCGATTATGAGTAAGTACACATGATGGTGATGAATAGTGAGAGTGTGAAATTTACATTTAAAGGTCTTGTTTAGTAACATAGTTAGTTTATGGGTTTATTTTATTTTATTTGATCATTATTAGCTATTTGATTTGGTTAAAAAATTGATATGGGTGTTTGATAAATTAGCTTTTTGTAATAATTTATTGGTTCAAAATGATAAAATTCAAAAAACAGTTCAAAGTAACTTTTTTGGTAAGCTTTTTAAAAAAATCATTTTGCATGTAATCACCTATCAAGTAACAGTTAATTTAGCAAACATTTTTCTACCATCAGCTAATGTTATCAACTAGTCAAAACCACTAACTTAATCCGTTACCAGCTATTTATCAAACACCTCCTTAATGCACGTGATAAGCTCTTTGTGGGCTCCGGACATTGATATTCTTTAAACTATTGAATCACCTTAATTTACATATTCATTATCTTGTTGGAGTTGAGCCTCTGAAACTTGTTTGTGGGTCGCAAGAATCAAACCATATTATATCTTGATAGAATCTTCATTTTTCTCTTTTGAAGACTAATAACGAGATAAATTAAGAAATTATCTTAAATTAGTTGATAAGTTTAACTGTATCCTACATTAGGTATGAATAAAAAACAGCACACAGTGTTCGAAAATACACCTAATATATATATTTTTAATGTATTGTGTATTTTATGGTGTATTTTTACACTTTATTATTGTGTGTGTTCGCATTTGAGCAATTTCTAGTATCGATAGTACTTAATGGATCGAACTCAGTAGAAAATAGGTTGATATACAAACAAGGGAGGGAAAATAATAATGATATTAATTAGGCGTTAGACCAACGAAATATTTACAAGTTGAGCTGCCTATTAAATAAATAAATGAATAATAAAATGGCTACTCCTACCCAAGGCCCTAAAGACTAGAACACAATAGCCAAAGTAGTCCGAGTCAAGTTCACATGAGACTTGGGAGCATTATGTTGCGTAGCTGTGTACGCTCATGCAATCTGCACACACAATTAGATTCATAATTTCTATATTGTAGATTCATTATTTTTATATTGTAAATTCATAATTTTTAAATTGTAGATTTATAATTTCTATACTTCAAATTTATAATATCTCCACTGTAGATTCATAATTTTTAAACTGTATAGTTATCAAATTATGAACATATAGTTCTGTGATTTATGAATACAGAGTTCAACAATTGGGAATATGAACATAGAGTTTTATAATTGTGAATATAGAGTTCAATAATTATAAATCTATAGTATAGAAATTATAAATCTATAATATAAAAATTATAATCCAATTTCGTGTACACCATGCATGGTGCACACGGTTGCACAGCATAATTTGCCGGCCAGAAACTTGATTGCCAGCCCCAATACCACTTCTCCAAGCCCAAGCCATTACTTCAATTCTCAAAAAATCTATGATAATTTATATAGTATTCAAGTGATAATTATAATTAATAGTGTTGATTTTCATTTCGTTAAGCGATCTGTGAATCATGGTGCACACAATATTGTTTGGGAGACTGTTTTTGTTGTCAAGTTACAGGGAGTAGTTATGTGGTTGGACATTTTGTCTATGTTTCTAGTTGACCGTCTTTCTTATGATTGAATGAATTAAAATTGTTGCATTTAAAAAAAAAAAGAAAAAACAAACAAACAAACTTAATCGTGTACAAATATGAGAACATCTTATGAATTAAATTGTATTCAAAAAAAAAAAAAAAAAAAAACTTATGAATTAATTTTTTTTCTCAAATTTACATCTTACTAATTAATTTGGTTATCAAAATAAATAGAAATAAGGGTCAAATAGGCCATTCAACTGCGCACTCAATTGCAATTAGGCCATCGAACTAAAAAAGAATGCAATTGGATCTCGGAACAACACAATATCATGCAATTCTATCCAAAAATAACCTGTTTACCTGGAGATCCGGTTACCAAATTTAAAAATATATATTTTTTAATAATTTTAAATTAAAAAAATCTATAAAAAAAATAAAAAATAAAAAACTACATCGTCTCCGCCGGAGACGAAGAAGACTTCTTCGTTTCCGGCGGAGACGAAGGGATCTTCGTCTCAGGCCGTCTCCCTGGCCGGGGAAACGGCCTGAGACGAAAGTGGCTTCGTCTCAGGCCGTCTCCATGGCCGGGGAGACGGCCCAAGACGAAGCTGCCACTTCGTCTCCGGTAGAGACGAAGTGGCAGGCAACTCTCAGGCCGTCTCCCCGGCCATGGAGACGGCCTGAGACGAAGCCACTTTCGTCTCAGGCCGTTTCCTCGGTCAGGGAGACGGCCCGAGACGAAGATCCCTTCGTCTCCGCCGGAAATGAATGGTTTTTTTTTTTTTTTTTTTTTTTTAATTTAAATTTAAATTATTATTTAAAACTATTTAAAAAATATTTTTTAAAATTGGGTAACCACCTTTCCATGTACACAAGTTAATTTGGATTGAATTGCATGCATTTGCGTTGTTCAGGGACCCGATTGCATTCATTTTGAGTTTGATGGCCCAATTGCAATTTGGTGCGCAGTTGAGTGGTCTATTTGACCCTTATTCCAAAAAAATAAAGTTGGACTTTTCCATTACTTTATTACTTCTGCAAATGGTAAACTTGTATGATTGGCCAGTTTTTTTTTTTTTTTTTTTTTTTTTTGAATGCTACTAGCTCTATTACATTATAGTATCTGTAACGCCTCCACTAAGGCTTGAACTTACAAGTTTCTAAATGGAAGTTCAACCCGGTACCATTAGACTACATAGTCCTGGTATGATTGGCAGTTTAATTAAACTCTAAGTAAATTAATCACTTGTTATCTAACTGATATAGCTTGTAATCAAGCTTCAAATCCGGCCGCCACCACTGTCTGAGCTTGTGTGCCACCATTAAATCCGGCGAACGGTTCAAATCTAAGATCACATAAGCAGAAGGAATGAGGTGTGACGGCTTAGAATCCTTCCCCCACGCATTCGAAACCATGCTCCTTACTGAATTCCGCTCCGCAAACCGCGCAATTTCTCCGGCCCCACCCGCCGCTTTCTTTTCACTTTGCCGGAAATGTTCCAGATATCCAGCGCAAATCGTATCCAACGGGTTGATGAACAAGTATGGAATCCATGGGGACAGTACACTGAACTCTTCTTTGTCTTCGGCAATTTTCATGTTCTTCACGACAGCACTCATCCCGACGGCCACTCCGGCTTTGACGACGGTGTGGGCAAAATGAAGCCCTCCCCGGAGCTTCTCGCTCTTGATGAAATGTCTCGGCAGCGACGCAAACGGGGGATTGAACAGATAGGTTTCCAAATGGTAACCCATTTTCAGTACCATGTTTCTCCCGACCAGCAATGCGATTGCGGATCCTAAGGAATGTCCGGCCAACCAGACATCCTTGGCGCCGGCCACGGAAACGACGGCCTGGACGGCCTGAAATCCAACGTCGAAGCGGGGGCTGTTGTGGAGGGTGTTGTCGATGATCTTGACATCGAGTCTGATATCCTGCTTATTCTTCAGCAGCGTTCCCCGGAACGCAATCACGTGTTTCGGAGGATTCCCGCCGCCGCCGCCGCCGGCCGGCCGGTGTGGCGAGAATTTCAGGTCGTATATAGCGCCGAAGATGGACTGATCTTCCGGATCTACTAGCACCTGCCTTAGCTGGAACCCGAAGAACTCACACCAGGAAGAATCAGGAGCGCCGCCGCCTCTGTGGCGGCGTTTCGGGCGGTCTTCTTCGAGTTTGTACGCTCCTTCCACCAAGCACGCCGCGACAGAGCTCCGGTCACTGGAGTTGCTCCTATAAGGACACACAATAGAGTGAATAAGAAAGCTGAAAGCTGAAAAGCTAGAAACTGGAAATATAAGTTATAAATTCTTAAATAAGCTCCCCAAATAGAGCCATACTATTATTTCATAAGAATAGGAGATGACTGGAATGCATGCACAATAAGAACTAATAGATGTAATAACTTAACGTACCAATCAACAGCACTAAAATGTAAATGCCCGACGTCATTGAAAATCCCTCTCTCACACACCATTATATTGATTTCAGAGCTCCCTTCTTAACTCCTTACCAGATCGGAAACGACTGTCACTACAGATTACAATTAAGCTCTGGGAAGAAGACGATTATATTTATATATATATATATATATATATACACGGTAGGACACAGTCATTGAAATGGTCAACAGAATACAAGTTGGCTCGGAAGTGTAAAGTCAATGCTTGGTATTCTCGCTTTTGCACAGGTGGGCATTAATTACACCGGTAGGTCAAAATGAAAATTCTAAATATATAATATAGTTTTTTAAAAATTTCAACTTAAGTCCAATTATGATCAACTTAACAAATAAGTGTGAAATTATTCCTGCATAATTAGACTTACTTTTCAGTATCAATTGATTGTATTTTTTTTTTAAATAATTATTTTATCAAATACTTTTATACAAACTATTAATGTTATTTATGTCAAAATAGTTAATTAATACACTCAACTATCATGCCAGTGATCCACTGGTACCAAGTTGCTCCCCTATGTGGGAGGTATTGGGTTAATACATTCGACTATCATTTATCAGATCTGGTAATTAATACAAGGAATAAGGTTCAAATTGGCCACTGAACGTAACTTGAAAATGCAATTAGGCCACTGAACGAATAAGGTATTGGGTTAATACATTCGACTATCATTTATCAGATCTGGTAAATAAATTATTTAAAATTTATTAAAAATGCCAACTCAGCTGCCACGTAAGCAGGTAACCTGCTAAAATTGATGGTAACCTGCTATCCGGTGAAATTGCATACGTTTGGAGAGTTCAGTGGCCTAATTGCACGTTTTTGGAGTGTTGAGTGGTCTAATTGCATTTTCAGGTTACGTTTAGTGGCGAATTTGAACTTTAAGCTAACAACTAGGTATTAAATTAGTGTTAGTATCATTAGTAATATTACTATGGAAAAAGCCATTTGATATAATAGAATAAGGTAACAACTAACAACTAGGTATTAAATTAGTGTTAGTATGATTAGTAATATTAGTACGGAGCAGGTATTTGTTTAAACTAACCATTTTAGAAAAGCCAGTTGATATAATAATAATAGAATAAGTGGCAACTAAAACAAAGTTGATGAATTCTCTTACTACATATATATTTTCTTGAAAGTCAACGCTAACACCCTAGATCGGAGCATCATGCATGCAACTGGCATAAATATAATTTTAACGAAAAACCCACAAGAGGGGAGAATAAGGAGCCATCATGCAAATATAGGTGGCAAATAATTAATATTCCCTTGAGGAATGGAGGCTGGACGTACGGCAGAAGGCTTCAGCGGCATGTTGTAGCATGGTGGAAGGAAAATTATGTTTCAGCCTCAGCGACTCATGATCATAGTCAAATGGATGAAGGAGTATCTCTACCTGTAGGAACCGTAAGATGCAATGTTGATGCGGCAATGTTGATGCGGCATTGTTCGTTTGTAATCATCTTGGCCATTTTGTTGCAGCTACTAGTGGTCGTCGCAATTGTGAAAATGACCCATATCTTGTAGAGGCAATAACAGTTAAAGAATCCCTTACCTGGTTAAAGAGTCTTGGTTTATTATAATCAGATTATTAAGCAATATCGTATTATTGCTAGGGATATTAGGAGAATCAAGTGGCTCACGTTCTTGCAAGGGCAACTGGTTCTATGTCTGTCCTAGGTTCGTAGGTTTCTTCCCCACCAGACTGTATTTCTCATTTCTTCACTGATTAATGGATCATATTTCTTCTCGTTTAAAAAAAAAATAGTCTCATCAGATCGATTCATGATGTGTTCCAGAGCCAAACATAAAAGATTCATTTGTTGGCTGGCATGGGGCCGTTTATGCATTCCTAAGAAGTTTGGTGGTTTGTGATTCAAAGATTTGGGTGTGTTTAATTTGGCAATGTTCCATAAGCATTTCCTTACTGAGACACAATCGTTGGCTGGGTTTACAAAATATTTCCCTAAATCCTCTTTATTGATGCCACTTTGATAGTCGTCCTAGTTTCTGCTAGAAATGTAGGCAAATTATGATGTGCATCCGTATGCACCATGCATGGTGCATACGGATGCAAAAACGACGTCGTTTTAATAAAACGCGTGTCTCCCCTTTAAAAAAAATAATAATTTCATAATCGATGAACTATAATTCCATAATCTAATCTATGAACAAAAATTTTCAGAATGAATGAACTAAAATTCCATAATCTATAAACTAAAATTTCAGAATCGATGAACTACAATTCCATAATCGATGAACTACAATTCCATAATCGATGAACTATAATTCCATAATCAATGAACTATAATTCCATAATCAATGAACTATAATTCCAGAATGAATGAACAATATAATGTTGTTGCTGGGAATCGAACCTGAATTTTTTTTAAAAGGGAGACGCGCGTTTTTTAATAAAACGACGTCGTTTTGGCGTCCGTATGCACCATGCATGCACAGCATAACGATTGAGAAATGTATTATGGTTGCTCATGGGCTGATTCGTAGTGGAATAAGACATAGAATTGGCCATAGGGCCAACACTTTGGTTTAGGGTGACTCATGGCTGTTAGATACTTAGATGATACAATCCGTGGCACAACGGTTGCATGCTTGATCGACCCATCAACACATTTATCTTTGTTAAGATTTATTCTTACCATCGGATATCGAGAGTATCACATGTGTTTTTATAAGCCCTGACTTTGAGGACTCATGGTACTGGTATGGAGACCTACGAAGTTGCTACACTATCAAAAGAGGCTATAGAGATATTCTGGGTGAATGTATTGATGAACAACCTACTGGTTTTAAGAATTGGTCAAAGTTATGGAAGTTAAAGGTCCCTCCTAATGGAGGACCTTCCTTTGGAAAGCTATGAAAGATATTTGGATGCATGCTTTGATCCACGGTCGGGCAAGGCCTCATTTGGTGCTATAATCCTATCACCGGCAGGAGATTTTATTGCAGCAGCTAGTGGTCCTCTGCCACATTGGTCATCTCCATTAATGGCTGAAACCATGACTTGCAAGCTAAGGAAGCTCTCACATGGCTGAAAAATCAGGGGAGACTAAAATTCACATATACTCGGACTGCTCCAACCTTTGTCTCAATCTGGCATCTTCTTCGGCTAATCTTAGGTCCTATATTGACATTTAGTGAGTGTATGAACGTAATGTGTTCTTTCATTGTTTGCTCTATTCATTTTGTTTCACGGTCTTCTAAGTTCTTTAGCTCACACTTTAGCTACAACACCCTATTTTTATGCTAACAATCTGAACTGGGACTATGTCCTTCCTCTGTTTTGTTTTTTTTTTTTTTTTTGAGAAAGATGTGCCTCCTGTTTTTGTATCAACACTTTTATAAATCAACTTTTGACTTGCCTTCAAAAAAAACAGAATACTAAATGTAATTATAATATTGCAACGAACCATGCATCTACGGCGGCATCGTTCATCGGTCGTTACTAATAAGAGAAAGTGGATGAGGGCATGCGGTGGCAACCGCCACCACCTCCACCGTCCTCCGCCGCATGCAGGGTCGGACGAAGAGATGGCTGCGCAGTGCAGCGGTGGATCGGAGGGCCATTGGAGATTAATGTGCGAAAGGTGGTTGAAGGATCGATGTGGAGACGCTACCGTTCCGGCCTTGAGAGTTGAGATCAATGGAAATACACTACGATATGCTGTTTTCTCGCCAAATATGTGGTTACGCACGTGCACAGTGCAGGCATGGTGGAACTGGACAAAACCATGGTTGATAAAATGGAGGTGCAGGGAATTGAACCCCGTGCCTCTCGCATGCGAAGCAAGCACTCTACCATATGAGCTACACTCCCTGATTGGCTTTAGGTTCGTAAAACATTAAAGATAATATATTAAGCGGTTCGTCATGGCAAACAATTCAGCAAGATGATCATGTTCATGGCACGTGTCGTGGTGTGAACGTCTGAATATGATCATCCCCGAACAATTCACAAGACAAAAAAATATAAATCCGCCCGTCCCAAAGTTAGTTTAAGTGGTCACTGGTCACATTAAGCAACCTAAGCCTTACTTTTAAAAGTAAAAATTTTAAACTTCATTAAGAACTTGAGACATAATAGAGAATTAGAGCTACCAACCAATAAGTTGGGTTGCAAGTGTGTACATATTGGGTTGAACCGAGCCGAACATAATTAATATGGTGAAGTACCGTCATTCACAAAATGTCAAGTTTGGCTGTGTTCATTTTTAACAAGTTTTTTTTTTTTTTTAAATACATTTAGGGAAAAAAAAATGATATATGGACACTCATATTTTATCGATAACAGATAAAGAGAGTAATAAAAAATTATTTTATTGGTTTTTGTATAACTCATATAAGGGGAATTAGCACACGAGCAACACACAAGTTTTATATTTATTTTACGTGTTATGGTTATTTATTTTCTAGTCAAGTGTTTTATGTATTCTTTGAGTTGACACTATTTTGCATTTATGAGACAATAAGTTTGAAATGCTATTTGCGTGAAGCTCAATCTAATGTTTGACTCAATTTCTTTTCACTAGTACAGATCTACACATCTGCTACCCTTGAGGACAAGCAAATAAACCAAGTGACTATGGTCCAATAGGCCTATACAAGGCTCTAGAAGCACCATTATTCATGTTGAGCTAAACTAGCCAAATTATTCTGTGGACCGGAGTCCACCCTGCAAGGTGGATCCAAGTTTAAAAATACACAATTTATATATTGAATGTTCACAATTTACATATTAAATGTTCATAATTTAAATTGTGAACATTCAATATGTAAATGATGTATTTTGGACCCGATCCACCTTGCAAGGTGGATCCAGGTCCATGGAATAATTGCTGGCAAAACTAAGTGTACAATATATATATACTCCGTATAACATTCAAATGATAATTATTATTATTATTTTTTAAAGAAATATAGAAGATTTTATTAAAACATATGTTCAATACAGAAGGAATCAAATTTAACCAACATAGAGGACCAGGTTGGGAACGAGTAGCTCTTGCTAAAGCATGAGCGAACTTATTCACTTATCTCGGAATAAACTGAATAGACACTGATTCAAAGTGTCGTTGAAATGATCGGTAACTGCAAATATGACGTATCATCCCACAAAGATTGAACATGTGTACACCCAATAAATAAATGGCATATGGTCTCCGGCTGCTGCTTACAAAGATGGCAAGTCGTATCAACGTCCATTCTCCTCGAAGCTAAGGCTGTCATTGTTGGCAGAACACCATGTAAGCATCTCAACAGAAAATTTAGCACATTAGGTGGAATTTTGAGCCTCCACAGGTCTTTCCAGGCAAAGTTTATGTGCTGATCATTAGTAATAGAAGAGATCAACCTGTGGCCATGTTTCAAATGATAATTATATTCAAGAGTTAATTAACCATTGTGGGAATGTTTTTTTGAATGTGTGATTAATTAAAACATATGTAAAAATGTTGTGTTTCTGAGTGTGTACAAATATGAGAACATCTTATGAATTAATTTCGTAAAGTTTTTATTTTCTCTCAAATTTACATCTTACCAATTAATTTGGTTATCAAAATAAAGTTGGACTTTTTCATTACTTTATTCTTCTAAAAAGGCTGAACTCCAACCTTAAGGGCACTCACACCCCGACCTGACAGAGCATTTGGGAGGACTTTCCATTACTTTATTACTTCTGCAAATGGTAAACTTGTATCATTGGCCAGTTTAAACTCCAAAAATTAAAATCACTTGTTATCTAAACTGATATAGCTTGTAATCAAGCTCCAAATCCGGCCGCCACCACTGGCTGAGCTTGTGTGCCGCCATTAAATCCGGCGAATGATTCAAGTTTATCGTCAGATGAGCAGAAGGAATGAGGTGTGACGGCTCGGAATCCTTCCCACTTGCACTCATAATCATGCTCCTTACTGAGTTCCTCGCCGCAAACCGCCCAATCTCTCCGGCCCCGGCCGCCACCGTCGTCTCTCTGTCCTTGAAGTAATCCAGGTATTCAGCGCAAATGGGATCAGACGGGTTGATAAACAGGTATGGAATCCATGGAAACAGTAGAGTGAAAGCTTCATCGTCTTCTGCGATTTTCTTGTTCTGGACGACAGTACTCATCGCGACGGCCATTCCGGCTTTGATGACGGTGTGGGCCAAACGAAGCCCATGCCGGAGTTTCTCGTTCTTGATTATATGTACCGGCAGAGACACGAACGGGGGATTGAACAGATAGGTTTCCAAATGGTGACCCATTTTTAGTACCATGTTTCTCCCGACCAGTAATGCGATTGCGGATCCTAAGGAATATCCGGCCAACCAGACATCCTTGGCCCCGACCTTGGAAACCGCAACCTGGACGGCCTGCAATCCGTCATGGACGCGGTGGCTGTTGTGGAGGGTGTTTTGGACGATATAGCGGTCGAGTTTAATATCCTGTGACCAGCTCTCGGGTCGTATGAGTGTTCCCCGAAATGCAATTACTTGTTTCGGGGGTTTCCCAGATTGGGACGAGAATTTTAGCTCATATACAGCGCCAAAGATTGACTGATCTTCTGGATCTACTAAAACCTGGATTAACTTGAACCCGAAGAATTCCCACCACAAAGGAGCTTTGGCCCGAGGTCCACCGTTGCGGCGATTCTGCCGATCCATTTCCAGAATTTTGGCACCTTCCACCAAGCTGGCAGCGACGGAGCTCCGGTGTCTGAAGTTGCTCCTGCAACAATACAACACAGAATAGTGTCATCATTACATGCCAGTTCAAAAGCAAACCACAGCCAAATTAATCATGTTGTTGACTAATCACAAGTGCCATTTTGACTTCCCATGAGAGAGGCTTATAAACTTATTGGTTTTTTTTTTTTTTTTAATTTGAACCAGTCAGATTTATTTTAGAACACTATACACACCATTTGGTAGTAGTTATCTAGTCACTTAAAGGAAAAAAAAAAAAAAAAAAAAAAATTGAACCACTAAACAAAAAAGAGTTCAAATAAACCACTAAACCAGATACCAAAGTTCAATTGAGCCATCAAACTAAAAATAAAAAAGTCAATTAAACTACTCAACATTAAAAAATCATCTAATTTTTTATTTCCATATAATCAATTGTTTCAAGTTATATACGGTCATGTAGGTTAAATAATTTTTCTTTATTCTATTGATTGTTGGTGGCATAAATTCTTAAGAACTACTCAAAATGTAACATGCATGAACTTGAAACAACCAATTATATAAATAAAAAAAATTTTGAAAATATGTCAAATAAACCTTCAAACTTTAGTTGAAAAATCAATTAGAACCTTAAACTTTTTAAATATGCAATTACACACATCAACAATTTTATTTTTATGCAAAAAAAAAAAAAAAAAAAAAAAAAAAAAAAAAAAACCCTACTATTAAGGTTCGCGGCCACGACAAAAAAAATGATCGGCCACCGGTCGCCGATCACGGAGAAGACACCAAGGTTGCCTCCTCGGGCGATATGATGGTGCATGTTTTCCACCTGGACACGGATTTCGATTTCAACAGCGCAAGCATGACGGCGCCTTCCACGCCCAGAGGGTTCGGGATTACTATCTCGGCGCTCCGGCCAGCTCCTCTCATCTCTCGCAGCTTTACCGCAATTTCGATGATTTCTTGATTGATGATGATGGTGATGGGAAATTCGCTGCCGCCTACGGTGTTTCGTTCTCCTGGGAGGAAAAGCCCAGAAAATCTAAGAAGGGGAAGGATGCTTTTTTTTTTTTTTTTTTTTTTTTTTCATGTTTGATGTCAAATTGTCGAGGAAGAGTGTGAAACGGCTTCTTTGTCGTCTGAGGAGCTTTTTGACAGTGGGATGATTAAGCCCATCGAACCTTCTCCTCCTTCTGGCTATGGCGGACGGAGGAAGATGAGCAAGATTACATTGGAGTTTTCTCACCGAGACACAAGAGAAAAAGTGAGTCTTTTGCAGTGGCTTGCCGGAGAAGGAGAATTTGGTATTATCTTCTCCAACTTGCAAAGAAGACAGAATAACCTAAGCCAGTCGGAGACGTGCTGGATGAGTTTGCCAGCCTGAGGCCCAAGATTGCCACCCAAGAGAGATGTGAATCATCACATAGAGTTCAGTCCACCTTACCATATGGCATTACCAGAGTTGCGGAGGCTGCTCAAGGAGCTTCGTGATGTTCGGCGACCATTCGCCGATTTGTGTGAAATTTTGTATGGGAGTAGTCGGAACTCGAATGACCTGTGATAGTAGGTCATTAACTGATCTTTTGGCTTCTTGCATCAAAATAAATTGTTGATTCTTTAAAGAATTTAGAAGGCTAATTGATTTTCTAAAGTTCAAGAGCCTATTTGACCATTTTCTAAAAAAAAAAAAATTGATGACTTTTGGATGTTAAGTGGTTTAATTGAACTTTTTTTTTCAGTGATTCAATTGAACTTTAATCTTTGGTTCAGTGGTGTATTTGATCTTTCTTCTTTTTTTTTTTTTTTTTTCCAAAAATAAAAATTAGAAATGAGCATATATACCAATCAACAGCAGTGAGATGTAAAGGGCCAGCGACGTTGAAGTTCCCCCTTTGATCTTCCCCCCCACACGCCATGGATTTCAGAGTTCCCTTAGCTTCTTCGCTGGACACAATGTTGTTGTGTATATAATTCAGTTCTTGGTTCTAGTTAGCTAGCTAGGTTACTCTCATAGTCTCATATATAAAGGGAAAAAAAAAAAGAAGTAAAAGATGATCGGAAAACTAGAATCAATCGATGTAGATAAGGAGGCATATATCTCAACCTTGGAATAGTTATGACTGACCTAACTGATCTGATGTCAGTTTTTTTTTTTTTTTTTTTACATTATATTAATTCTACAGTCATCCACACCCAACATTATCAAGATGCCTGCACCAACAGTTTTTTTTTTTAAGGGACCAACAGTTTAATTATTTATTTATAAGTGACAGATTATGAGTAAGGGATACATGATCACGCTAAATAGTGATTGTAAAAATTACATTTTGGATCCGTTTAAAAAGTAAAAAAATGACTTTTGAAAAATATTTTTTAGAAATGAGTCATTTTTAAGAAAAATATTTTCCTTTAGTGTTTGGCACGACAAAAACAACTATTTTTGTGTGTTTAGTTCATTTTCTTATGATTTCCGCCGAAAATCTTATTCTGAGTGTAACAAAAAATTACTACCACCAAAATTTGACAAAATAACTAGATTTTTCCTAGTCAACAGAAAATGTTTTTTGTTGACTGAATTTTCTAATTGCATCCAAACACTAAAAACCCAGAAATCATTTTTCGGATTTCCAAACATAACCTTAATGTACATGATAAGTTCTTTGTGAGCTCTGAACCGTGATATATTATGAACTATTGAATCACATTAATTTACCTATTTATTATCCATTTGTGGTTGAGCCTTTGAAAGCTGTCTACACGTAGCAAGAATCAAACCATATTAATTATATCTTGATAAAGTCTTCACCATTCCACTTTTGAAGACTAATATAATGGAGGGGATGAATTAAGAGATTATTTTAAATTAGTTGTCCGATATTCCCAACTAATAAGGCATCCGATCTATTCAATTATGGTCCAGCGAATACAGTACCAACACGTGTCCTAAAGACATGCACTAAAGACGGGAATCATTGACTTTTTTAAAAGAGCAAATACCAATTTTCATCCCACAAGTATTATAAAATGACAACTTTAATTCACATGTTTAATTTCTACCAAAACTAATCTCACAATTATTATTTTACTACCAAATTAAAGTTAATCACTCCGGTCACCGGAGATGTTAAAACATGCCGGAGTCACTTTGGATATTGATGATATATAATAAGGAACGATAAGGAACTTAAATTAATAGATGTCTTGACAGTACATTCATCACCATTCATCCCATGGACCACAGCTATTCACAATATAAAATAAATGAATGCATTAACTTACACTCCCATCTTACAGCAAAACTCACCACCATAAATTTAACAAAATTCACTATATATAGAGATAGTCTTGCTTGAATAAGTATTTTGACAGCAAAATTCACAGCAGATATGATCCTATTTCAATTAGTATTTTGATAGCAAAATTACAGAAAAATAATTATTTTCACAGCTTACAAAAAGGATTCAATAACAAGAACAATTATTAGGGAGGAAAGAAGGATTAAGGATTAGGGTACGAATGACATACATTAATCAGGCTATTAAGTTTAATAATGGCATCCGGCGACCAAAGTGACTCCGGTGTGTTTTAACATTTCTGGTGACCGGAGTGATTAACTTTGGTAGTAAAACAATAGTTGTAGGATGAGTTTTGGTAAGAATTAAACATGTGGAAAAATTGTCATTTTGTTAATACTCGTGGGATGAAAATTGGTATTTGCTCTTTATTAAAATGTATTAATATACTAATAGAGTCAATAGTATTTGGAAAAAAAAAAAAAAAAGTACTAATGTTAATACTATGATTTGAATTGTTTTAGTGTTTATATAATTCAAAGTATATTATAATTGTCACTAAAATAAACATTTGCAACTTTATAATAACGCTATTGTCTAAATAAATACTACTTTTGATTTAAATTTTTCTAAGTCTTCTTAATTCTATTTTGGGTATCATTGTTATTGTCTTTATCTTCAGTACTTGTCCGTTTTTTTTTTTTAATTATTGGTAATGTGTCATGTGAAATTGGGTTACTGGTGGTAGCATAGAGGGCAGCGTCATGCAATGAAATTATGATGTAGGAAGTTTTAGATTTGCCTTACTGTGTATATGATTGAGATCTTAGTTGTACTATGAACTCTGTATCTTGCAAGCGCTTGTTGATATTTGGCAGTGGTAGTTTTTTCCCATACATGTTTCATGAATTGTGAGATGTGTGTCGTAGATTATTATGTGAAAGTATTGACTAAAATATTAATATTTATTATATTTGTATAAAATACTTGATAAATAAATATATATTACATATTTTGTATTAATAACTGTATTTTGATATTTAATTACAAGATACTGTAAAAAGAAGTCAATGAACAATGTAGTGAATATAATTAATTAATGATTTTGAAGGTAACGAATCTTTGAATTGTAGAAAATAATGATAATATAACTAATAAAATTATATCTCTTTTTTTATTTTTTTTATAATGAATATTTTTTTTAAAATAAAGGCATTATAGACATCTAATTCTAAATTAATTAAATACATGTGTATTATTTTTAGTTGTAGCTACTAATTTATTTAATTTAATAAGAGAAATAAAGTGGGGTACTTAATTTTCATCTACAACAATAAAGTTATTGATTTTTTTTTATTTCTATTCGTTGTTGAGACAGATTGTTATGGGAGTTTGTCAATGACAATTGCTACAATTGTTGTCAATAAAGGATGATAATTAATAAATAATTTGAAATATATGGTTACAATAGATATTGATATATTAAAAATTAACTTACAAATTTCTTCAGAAATTTTTATGTATTGATAAAATTATGAGAATGATGTGTAAACTTGTTCAATTTGAGCCCAGTGAGATGTCAACATTGTATTCTTTGGAAAATGGTCTATATCCTTTTAGAGTCCATGTGTAGTTATATTTTTTATCAACAACTTTGTAGTTAGGTCGTGCAAGTCTGACAATGATGTAAGAACAATTTTGTCCGATAAAAAATAATAGTACAATATCTAAAAACATAATAAGTCTCAATCAAGGTTATACCTTTGATTTATGTCCTTCTTTTTGTATGCTAATAGATGTATACATTTTACTTTAAATGTTGTACATTCTAATGTTAATAGACAAAACTACCCTTACACCGTTACTTTTTAATTCTTTAACATTTATAACTACATCATTATTACAATACACCTATATCTATCATACTATCATATCTTTTTCCTATCCTTTAATTATCATTTTATTAAAATCATTATATAATTAATTTAATGAATTTTTTTGACAAAATTAATTTAATGATTGATTATATTTGAATTAAATTTCTAATGTAAACCATATATGTGTTTGTACAAAATGCATATATTATTTGTGTATATATAATTCGATTATAATTTTTAATTATTTGTATTTATCAATGTTTTAATATTGGGCATGAATTTTCGCGCATCGCGCGTACAAAATGCTAGTTTTTAAAATAAAGTACAATTGTACCATTATAAAAATACATACAAAAATATGAATACCATAATGACCTAAACCATTCCAATAATGCAAAAGCATAATTGAAATATTGAATCTTGTTCTAAATAATTAAAAGAAGATTACTTAAACGTTAAAAAATTATTAAAAAAAAAAAAACTTAACCTAATTTTTTTAAAAAAAATTCAAGAAAATGATTTTCAAGGTGCCTGATTTAAAATCTTTGATACTCAACTTTGAATGCTATGTATTTAGTCGGGCTAATTATTTGACCAAAGTTTATGTTAAGTTTTACATTGTATTTTTTTAACATATTCGTAATATATGTTTAATAATTATGTCAACTCGGATTGGGATGAAGTTTGAACCTAAAACCTTTCTTATAGAAATTAATGAGTAAGTTAAGAATAATAAGTAATTAACAGAATATTTTGTCACTAAAGTTTATTATAACGGAATGTGGAGTTATTTAAGAGAAGAAAATAATATAATAGAAGGTAAATAATGAAAATAATAAAAAAAATACTAAAATCAAAATAATATGAACCACTAATTTCAATAAACAATTACACCATCATTTTTTTATTCCTGTTAAGGGCCTAACATTATTGACTCTTATTAGATTTGTAGATATGATAGTGATAAATAATTACGTAACATTCTATATTTCATGTTGTGAGTGAATCGAATATCTACTAAATCTACTATATTATATATATATATTGATAAGAGTTAATAAAGCTAAGCTTATAACAAGAACTAAAAAAATGTTTGTCTAATTATTTGATAAAATAGATAGTTCATATTATTTTGATTTTATAATTTTTTTTCTACATTACCTCTATTATACTACACAATACAATACAACTCTTAATATATTAAAAATATATTATTCGTGTAATAGATATACATTATTTAATAATATGGTTCGTAGAGTTGTGACTGCTCCAAGGACCTTAAATACTACTCCGTACAAGTATAAAACAATAGCCAAAGTAAGTCCAATTTCACAATACTTGATGAGACAAGAGACTTGATTGCCAGCCCCAATACCCCTTCTCCAAGCCCAAGCCAAGCCATTACTTCAATTCTCTCCTAGCCCACTAATCCTCCCTCAGCCAAGAGTTGTTATGCACAATGGTTATGCCATGGAACGGATGGTGAATATGGTCCCAAATCGTAATGGTGCCTACAGCCACCGTTATTTTCTACCAATCTTTTTTTTTTTTTAATTAACAGCGCGATTTTTCTTCTTCATATTCACATTTTGCGATTTCACTTTCTCTTCGCGCAAATTTCTTCAACACTCATAAATTATGAAATGTGCAGGCATGGATTTATGAATGTGCAGTTATGAAATTATAAATTTTCTTTTTTTTTTTGAAAAAAAAAAATTCTGTTATAAAATTATGAATTTTCTGTTATAAGATTATGAATGTACATAACATTCATAATTACATAACTGTAAATTCATAATCTCATAACAGAAAATTCATAATTTAATAAATGTAAATTCATAATCTGAACATAGAATGCAAAACGTCGTTAACAGCACATTAACTATTTTTTTCGGGTAAAAACGATGCCGGTTGGCACCGTGTTCACCAAGCATGGTGAACACGTTTCCACGGCATAATTTGCCGCCTATACAAGGCTGAAGACGAGAGTTATGCCGTGGACCCAATTTCACCTTTTAAGGTGAATCCGGATTAAAAAACACAATTTATATATTGAATGTTCATAATTTAAATATTGAATGTTCATAATTTAAGTATTGAACATTCAGTATGTAAATTGTGACATTCAGTATATAAATCGTATATATTTAGACATGAATCCACCTTGCAAGGTGGACTCGACCAGGTCTACAATAATTTGCCGGCTTAAGAAGCACCATTACTCATGTTGTGCAAAAATAAGTGTTCAATATATTTATATAACATTCAAATGATAATTATATTGAAGAGTTATTAACCATTCTCGAAATGTTTTTGAATGTGTGATTAAAATTAAAACAAATGTAATTAAAAATGTAGTGTTTCTAAGGGTGTACAAATATGAGAACATCTTATGAATTCGTAAAGTTTTTTTTTTTTTTCCCTCCTATTTACATTTTAGGGTATCTTTAAATTTTTTGAGTTTTTACTGGTGACTATGAAAGAAAAAATGGGAGGGAAGTGAAAAAAATAAAAAATAATTTTTTATTTTTTTAAAAAAGTACAAATTTACGCGTGTAATTCGGGAGTTTTTGTAGTTTTTTTTTTTTTTTTTTTTTTTTGGTCTGAGGCCCACAGATATATGATAAAAATCAGCTCCTAAATCTTTTTTTTTTTTTTTTTCATATAATATATGTTCTCAAGAGCATCCCCAATAAGGGGATCTCCACCACATTTTAGAATAATAAAATTTCTTGGGGTAAATTTTGACAAATAGGTGGGGGGAAATCGTTGCTTTTGGAGCAAAAGCAGCGGTTTGGAGCAAACCGTTGCTTAACCAAAAACAGTGGATCTGCTAAAAAAATGGCGAATCCGCTATTAACCAAACATGGCCAAAATGGTGGATTCACAAAAAGTTGTGAAAAATTTAAAACTAATGAGAAGAATAGATTTTGTGATTGAGTAAGATAATGGATAATGATGTGAATGTAGGAGCTCATAAAAATCTGGGGTAAAAAACTCAACTATTGAGGATGCCCAAAAAACTGACCAAACTCTATTGATGAAATAAAGTTGGACTTTTCCATTACTTTATTACTTCTGCAAATGGTAAACTTGTATCATTGGCCAGTTTAAACTCTAAAAAATCACTTGTCATCTAAACTGATATAGCTTGTAATCAAGCTTCAAATCTGGCCGCCACCACTGGCTGAGCTTGTGTGCCGCCACTAAATCCGGCGAATGGTTCAAGTTTATCGTAAGATAAGCAGAAGGAATGAGGTGTGACGGCTCGGAATCCTTCCCGCTTGCACTCATAATCATGCTCCTTACTGAGTTCCTCGCCGCAAACCGCCCAATTTCTCCGGCCCCGGCCGCCACCGTCGTCTCTCTGTCCTTGAAGTAATCCAGGTATTCAGCGCAAATGGGATCAGACGGGTTGATAAACAAGTACGGAATCCATGGGAACAGCAAGGTGAAAGCTTCATCGTCTTCTGCGATTTTCTTGTTGTGGACCACAGTACTCATCGCGACGGCCATTCCGGCTTTGACGACGGTGTGGGCTAAACGAAGCCCATGCCGGAGTTTCTCGTTCTTGATTATATGTACCGGCAGAGACACGAACGGGGGATTGAACAGATAGGTTTCCAAATGGTGACCCATTTTCAGTACCATGTTTCTCCCGACCAGCAATGCGATTGCGGATCCTAAGGAATGCCCGGCCAACCAGACATCCTTGGCGCCGGCCATGGAAACGACAGCCTGGACCGCCTGAAATCCGACGTGGGCGCGGGAGCTGTTGTGGAGGGTGTTGTCGATGCACTGGACATCGAGTCGGAGATCCGACTTAGTGAGCGTTCCCCGGAACGCAATCACGTGTTTCGGCGGACTCCCGCCGCCGCCGCCGCCGGACGGCAGGTGGTGCTGCTTGGAAGAAATGTGCGGCGAGAATTCCAGGTCGTATATAGCGCCGAAGATTGTCTGATCTTCCTGATCTACCAGCACCTGCCTTAACTGGAACCCGAAGAATTCCCACCAGGAAGAATCAGGAGCGCCGCCGCCGCAGTGGCGGTCTCTTTCGAGATTGTACGCTCCTTGCACTAAGCACGCTGCGACGGAGCTCCGGTGACTGGAGTTGCTCCTGCAACAACACAGCAATAGAAGAAATGAGCTGAAAATGTAGCTGAAAGCTGGAAAGTTATAAGCTAGAAGCTGAAAACCAAAAATATAAGTTATAAGTTTCTAAATAAGCTCTGTCAAACATATCCTTAACGTACCAATCAACAGCGCTAAGATGTAAAGGCCCGACGTCTTTGAAAATTCCTCTCTCCCACGCCATGGATTTCAGAGCTCCCTTCTTAATTACCTCCTCACCGGATCGGAGACGAGGACTCTGTCACATACATATACAGTAGATTACAACTAAGCTCTGGTCTGGGAAGAAGACGATTATATACCCGGTCAAGGGGTTACGCGTTTTACGTTGACTCTCACTCTCAGTCTCACCAATATATGGAGTTATTGAAACGTTCAAATTAAAGTGTACAAGTTGGGTGCGATCAGAAGTGCAAAGTCAATGCTTGGTTAGGGTTTAGCTGCTTGGCATTAAAACCGGTAGGTCAAAATGAAAAGTCTAAATATATAATATAATTTTTAAAAATTACAACTTAAGTCCAATTTTGATCAAGTTTAACAAATAAGTGTGACATTATTAGTGCATAATTAGAGCAACTCAACGATTCAATCAAGTATTGATAAATAGCTTATCAACAAACCCCATTATTATTAGGTTTTGGTCACACGCAAGAACGATAACAACTGTGGTCTCCAGAACAAACAAAAAAAAAAAAAAAAAATGTCCGGTTGTTAATTTGAGACTAACGAAGTAATGAGCAGTGAAAAGGGAATTCATAGCTGCAAACAATGGTGATGCAGAAATTTTTGAGACGGTTCGTTCAGAAAAACCAACAAATCCGTCATGAACAGAAGAATGGTCAACCATAGAAGAAAAATCCGTCATGAATAGAAGAATGGTCACTCATAGAAAAAACCTAGCTAAATGATACCATATTTGAACTGAATATTCTAAAATTAATCTCACATAATACAACAGAATAAATACAATACAAGAATTACAATAAGACTAGAATACGACCTAATCTTACTCCAATACATTGAGTTCCAATAGGTAACTACGTATTTGTTTAAACTAACAGTACAATTTTAGAAAGGCCACTTGATAATAGAATAAGTGGCAACTAAAACAAAGTTGATGAATTCTTACCTATTTTCTTGAAAGTCAACACTAACACCTAGATCGGAGCATCGTGCAACTTGCATAAATTTTAACGAAAACCCCACAAGATTAATAACCAGAGCTACCATAAGGAGCCATCATGCAGATGTATAGTATAGCTAGGTAGGTGGCAACTAATTAATATTCCCTTGGTGGTTGATTAAACAAAATACTAATACTATATATATATATATATATATATATATATATATATATATATATATATATGTATGTATCTATTGCGGGAACGATTTCCCAAACCCTATGAGCACATTGAACTATATATATATCGCTGTGGTTAAAAGTCTTCATATATATCATAATGTAATTAAAGGTGCACTCTAAGCTAGCCTCTAGCTAAACTAATACGGAGTAACTTATTGTGTGACTAGCTATACCAAAAGCAAGAGAAATCCCAGCTCTCTCTTTTCTTTTTTGTTCCATGTCAAAGAGAAGGACGAGATAAGTAGGATTGTTAAAGTGGGTTGAAGTCTGCGAATTGACTCACATCTACTCCATGATAGGACAAATTAGGGCTACAAAAAAATTGACGGTTGAACTTGTCAACCTACTTAGAGCGGACTAGAATTGCATGAACTCTAGTCCGCGGGCCTAACAACCTGACCAGCAAAAATTCATTCAAAATTAGGCCCGTTATGGGGCGGGATGGGACGGGCCGCTTTGACCAGGGATGTAAAAAAGGAATTCTATTAACTACTTGTTCTGATCAATCTAGGATAAGCTTCTTGAGATTGGTTATACTTCGCCGTTAATAAATGAAAGAAGGGATATGATCTCCATGCATGTTTAACTGAGAAGCTCTTTAGATCGATGGAACAAATTAAAAGATGTATGTATGTATATATAAGAGAGAGAGAGAGAGAGCTAATAAACCTGATGATTATGATATCACAGTGCATCAAGGTAGCTGAGAGATGAGAAACAAACCATCTACGTACGGCGGCATTATCGATCATCGGTCTATACTAATAAGAGAATGTGGATGAGGGCATGCGGTGGCAACCGCCACCACCTCCACCGTCCTCCGCCGCCGAAGGCTCGGACGAAGAGATGGCTGCGCAGTGCAGCGGTGGATCGGAGGGGCATTTGAGATTAATGGGCAAAAGGTGGTTGAAGGATCGATGTGGAGACGCTACCGTTCCGGCCTTGAGATCAATGGAAATACACTACGATATGCTGTTTTCTCACCAATATGTGGTTACGCACGTGCACTATGGTGGAACTGGACAAAACCATAGTTGGTTAAAGTAATATGGAGGTGCGGGGAATCGAACCCCGTGCCTCTCGCATGCGAAGCGAGCGCTCTACCATATGAGCTACACCCCCTGATGGGTTTTGGATTCTACATAATTATACAAATCTAATATATTCAGCGTGTTCTTCATGGCAATCAATTCACCAAGATGATCATGTTCATGGCACGTGCCGTGATGTGAACGTCTGAATAGTTCAAGCATGGTTTGGTCTTGCCCTTCTAGTTCCAGCTTCACAAGACAAAAAGATATAAAATTCACCCTGAGGTTAATTTGTGGTCAGATCAATAATTAACTTAAATCTCACTTTTAAAGACGTACAATATTTTAAACTTCACTGAGAACTTGAGACATAAATTATATCACATAATAGATCAAGGTGCCAACCAATAAGTTGGGTTACAAGTGTGTACACGCTGGGTTGAACCAAGACAAACATGATTAGATGGTGAAGTAAAACCATTAACAAAATGTTAAATTTGACAGTGTTCATTTTTAACAAGTAAAAAAATGACATATGAACACTCTTATTTTATCTATAACAAAGAAAGGGAGTAATATAAATCATGAATCATTTTTTTTTTAACAAATCAAAATATGTCACGTAAACATGAAATAAATTAAAATTGATGATATATGTCATATCAGAATACTTCAAGTAATTCTCCAATCGATGAAATGTCTGAAATCACTTGAGTAACTTGAAATTTAGAATATTGTATGCAGAGATGAAACATCTAAAAATATAATTAAGAGTATGGTAGTGTAAAGAGCAAACCATTCCAAATTAAAGGAGGAGTCCACCAACCCAAGCCTGGCCCGCACGGACATCACCATTCACCACAAACTAAATCATATGACGACACGTCCCGCAAACGACCGCGCCTATCAACTTGGAATGTCCGATCCGGTGTGTCCCTCTCCACAAAAAGTGGAATAAGGTTGTCACTTGTCACATTATCAATATCGTCTTATTCCGGGCCGGGCAGTTTCTTCCTGTATATTCCATCCGGAATTTTTTTTTTTTTTTTCCAGAAACCCCGATGTGGATTACTTAGAAAAATCACTATCGTAATATTATGGGTGTTTGGTAAATAGTTGTTACTTGTTGACTGATTGAATTAAAGTAGTTGATAGCAGTAGTTGGTTGTAGAAAAATGTTTAGTAAATTAACTGTTAGCTTATAACTGATTACATGCAAAATAAATTTATCAAAAAGTTGATCAAAAAAGTTACTTTGAGTAACTTTTTGAATTTTAACATTTCGAAGCAGTAAGTTATTACAAAAATTTAATTAATCAAACACTCATATTGATTGTTTAAACAAGTCAAACAACTAATAATTCAAATAAGCTAAAATTGACTGATAAACTAATTATGTTACTCTACTTTTCCTGTTGCTTCAAAAAACTAACTATGTTACCAAACAGGACCATTAACTTATGATTATTTCTAGATAATAAATATACGTTTGAATTTTATCACCCTATCCCGACAGATAAAAAATTCATCCTACATTTTCATTTTATTTTTTTTAAGCAATGAGACAATTTGCAAATTGCAATCAAAGGCTTTGGACCGTGCGAAGGTTAACAATTTGGGCCACCTAACGTGGTGCTTGGCCTTGGTGTCAATTATTAGTCTTTATAAGACTCAAATTGAAAAGGATGGATAGCGACCACAGTTATAAACATTCGATTAATGTTAATTAATAGTTTACTTTGTTAACTCCTTATAACATACACTAATTAGGTATAAAAAAAAATACCCGAAAGACCAAAACAAATGAAAAGAGATCGGGGTCGATCGTTAGCAGTTGACAAGGAACTTGATCCTACCAAAGGGTTAGCAGTTGAAGGTTGCAACTAACTGGTAAAGAAGCCAATTGCTATAATTGAATTTATTCTCTATAAGCATGGATGTGCAATTAAGATATGTCACAGCCTCTCGACCTCTCACTTGCACTCATCAACTATGTTCATTAGGTGGCCACACGAGATACATTACTTTCGTTTAACTAGCTGTCTACCAATTTTGAGCCAACCTCAACAATGATTAAAAAACTAATTATACTTCAATAGAATTGTTTGCAAAACATTAATGGCCTCTTTAATATGAAGTGATAGGAATACATTTGATAGGTTGGAGTTACAATGATTTTAAATTAAATTTTCGAAAATAATATTATAATAATAATAATAATAATAATATTGTCTGAGGTTAAGGTAGTATTATTGGTCAATCACAAAGTTGTCTTCATGTAATCAAACATCCTCGATTGGAACAGGACAATTAACAGAACTACGATTTCATTGGCAACCATAAATCATGATTAGATTGTCATTTAGGCTTCTGTCCATTGTTAATTGGGTTTGATAGTCATAAAATACTTCATTAATCGATATGTGAAGGGACATTTAAGAAAGTGCGGTCCTATGATGTGAAATAGTGTAATGGATGCATTTTGTAATTCTTTTTTTTTTTTTTGAAATAAATACATTTTGCAATTCTATGTTGTGCACTTTGCAAAGTTTTGAGCACTTTTATATATTTTTAGATACATGGTCGTTTGGTTCACGGAATCTTGAATTACCTCAGATAATATGATTACTTTTAGAAAGTTATGTAAGACTAAAGAAATGTAAAATTAACAAATGTGTTTAATTCAAATTGTATGAATATAATATTAACTTTGTTTTGTTGGAGGTTATATTATATCAATTACATAAATCTCATCATAGAAAATGAAACGCGTATAAATAATTCAATTTTAAAAATGTTTTAGTTAATTTGCAAGTTTTTTTTCTCATAATTCAGAATTTAATTAGCTTGGGAACCTTCTTGATTAGTTCTGCATCACGCTCTAGAAATAACTTCTGAAGTAAATTCACATTCCAGTCCATGGCTTTTTGGTATATGAGTGAGTTAATTGTGATTCCTCTATCATTCTATGGAGCTGCAGTAAGGATAGATGAATTGAGAGTGTCAAAGCCAAGGGTCAGACCATACCTTCGTAAATCGTTTATGATTCTTCGACACACCCACGGGTCAGCAGAGTTTGTGCAGACAGGATCGACTTAACTTCAATTATCATATATAATCTTGTATTGATATACTTTAAAATATTTAATTAAATATAAATATTGAGCATTGGCTCGGCCATCCACACAATGCTCGTGTGAAACTAGTATTTCCCATATGAGTAATATAACTTTTTTTTCAAATTAACATTATAATTATAATATATTATCATAATTTTTAAAAATAATAATAAAGATGACCGGTTACTCGGTTAGTGAATGATTAGTACCATTAAATAATATTATTTAATTCACACTTTTTTTTTTAAATGTAATATGATTATATGAATTCAATTATATATACAACACCGTAAAAATTTTTGTATTTATTATTGATGGCGTCCCATATTGTGTGTTTATGCGCGCGTGAACGTGCAATTTTTTTTCTTTTTACCATTATATTATAGATTAGTTCTATCCTAATAATCGCCTTTTTTTTTCTTTTTGAAATAATAATCGCCTTTTTTTTTTCTTTTTGAAATAATAATCGCCTTTGGTTTTTCAAGTTACGTTGAAATTCTTTGGGATGAAAAGTATGCATTAATTAAGGGATGAGAGAAATGAAAATAATTAGTGCTTTCCTAAAAGCAGGCAATGCATGGTGGGAGCTGAGCTTTGAACTTTTGCCTAGCTGTTTACAAAAATATAATGAGTGGGGTGGGGGTGGGGACGAGGGTGAGGTAGGGGAATGTTTACGGTGTTGATCAACATCAGTGTTTTTTGAATGATGTAAATGTTAGTAATAAACAAGTTTTTTAAGCAGAAAACAAATAATGAAAATTGAAAAATTTTAAAAACAGAAGATTGAAAATAGTTTCCCATGAAGTTAGTAAACGATTTTTTTTTTTTTTTGAAGATTAGTAAACGGATTTTATCTGTCTCAAACTTTAACCATATGTGAAAATTAATAGTGTTTCAGTTGCCACTATCTCCAAAGTGCACATTTCTCCTCCTAATTTTCCCACCACTTAAAAGTAAACATAGAATATCCTCTTCCCCTTAATGCATTTTACATCACAAGTTGCAAAGTCCATATTCCCTCACTTTGAAATTAAAGCTATTTGACCTTAACTTACACTCTTCCTAAATTGGAATCCCCTAGCTTGCTATATACCCTATGGTGGTTTGATGTTTGGCCCTAAAATGACGACTAGCTTGACTTACTAAATTGATCCAATAAGATATTTGTATGCCTTAAAGTAGTGTTTTACTCGTGAAAACAATTGAAGTTTCAACAAACGTATAAGTTGAATATAATGATGCATTCCATGTTTCAACATGCACTTTTATATGGGTCACACACAACATTTACACATAATCATGATCTTTTGCATGAGTTAATACTAAATTGAATGATACGTTTCGTCTCAACTAAAAGTCTAAGTCGATAGTTGAACTGCACATTTATTATTTTTATATGTGTAGTATGCTCAACAATACAAATACACTGAAACATTCTATTTTGAATATAAGAATTGTGTTGTATATATGTATTTACAAAAATAAATAAATAAAAATTGAATGTACGTTATTGATCTACAATTTGACTGTCAACATGACATGATACATTTGATTCACGATAGTAAGATATAGAGAGATAATAACTACATACTCTCTTTGTTGAATTTACTAGTGTTGTCACGACTATATACTCATGGTGATTAGAGCAATCGATACACATTTCTTATTAATCATAGAATCTCAGCTCGTCAGAATTTTCTCATATAAAAATTCAAACTCAACAATTGAGTTGTGAACAAATGAAAATCTAATTCCCTCATCTATTTAAATTTGAATCAACAACCAAACTATAATAAAAATATCCACCTCTAATTAGTAATTAAACATGTCCATATCAAGCTTGAATAAAAATTTCAAAACCTCATCAAACAATGGACTATTTACACTTGAATCCACATATAATTGTGCATTTCTATCTTAGTCCCCAATAATTGTATACAATAATGTATAACATTCTTTATATGAAAATGAGTTGGTATATTAAAAAAAAAAAAAAAAGTTGCTATTTATGTAAAGGTAGCAATGTAGGTATGTTGCAATTTGGTAATCTTTTTGGGAGAATCGTCTTTCCATTTCCCAAGAATTATTGAAGTCTAAGCCATAAGTTTCTGACCTTTGCATGATTGGGAAGAACAACATATGAAGCCTGACATTGGAAAGGGTATATACAAAAGTATAAGTCCCAAAATTTTGGTGCACCAAGTTGCAATGTGGGAGAATATGACTCACCCGCTTTCAGGGCCCAACTTTGAATATTTTGTTCCCACTGGATCACATAATCTTTCGTAATCCATAAATTGTACTCCATTTATCTTATTTTATGTGTCTTTATTTGATTAACAATATTTAACTGAAGTTATTTATAATTTTATTATGAAAAAACAAATTAAATAGGCCACTAAATTTATCACTTTTGTGCAACTGAATCACTGAACTTAAAAAGTAAACCGAAATCAAATTGAACTATAATGTTAAACCGAATGTTTTCTAATACCGATACTGAAACTAAAACCGAAAAAAATTGAACCGAATCCCGAAACGCCCACTCTAATAGTAACAACCCAAATAACATAAACACGAGGAAATAAAAATTAAACTTGATATCTTTGTGTACATAAATTATACTAAACTCACTCGATCATCTTAATCAATGTCCCTACTAGAATTCGAACATATGACCTCTCAATTAAGAGAACTACTTAAATTTTTTTTTGAATGCTACTAGCTCTATTAGATTGTAGTATCTGTTCATATACTTTCTCAACCTACTGAAACACAAAGAACTAATAACGCCTCCACTAAGGCTCGTCCTGGTCATTGAGTTACAAGCTATTTCTCCCTATCAATATATCTACCAAAAATGCTCATCTCTTCACTAATTTATTAGTTGTCCCATGGTTGCTGCACTTTTGTCCACAAGATATCGGACATTCTACACGCGCTGCAAGAGCGAGTGAGATTGTAATAACAGAAACAAAATGATTACTGTTCACAGTCCTGTCCACAAAGGGTGAAGTGACAGAGTGAGAGCCAAAGATTTTAGGTTATGTGTCAATCAGCAGTATGGTAATAATAAAAATGGGGCATTTCATAGAACAACAATCGAAGTGATTAAGAATGATGAGAGAAAATGGTGGACAATTCCATATCACACTAATAATGATGTTGATGATGCCCCTTTCACACTTTTGTGTTCATTGAATCATTCACCCATATAAATACTTTCGGATTAATTTCACTTTTGGTCCCATGACTTTTGAGTTCTTATCACTTTTGGTGCACAACTTTAAATTTTTTCAATTTTGGTGCCTAACTTTGTTATTTTTATCAGTTTAGGTCCTTCTAGCCAAATTGACGATAAAATATTTCCAGATTTTATATTTTAGGAGAAAAATCGTCATCCCATGGAAAGATCTTCAATATTTAAACAAAAGAAAAATCATATTAAGAGGAAAAGAAGAGTTTGTCAATGGTCGAAACTATAAATCCCATAAATCTGTTTGGTTTTTGGCCATCTTCCCCATTATTCTCATCATCAAACATCTATAGATATGATACAGTGATTTTGTTTAGATATTGAAGATGTTTCCTTGGGATGACGATTTTACCCCTAACAATATAAAATCCAACAACATTTCGCTGTCAATTTGGCCGAAATGACCAAAATTGATAAAAATAACAAAGTTAGGCACCAAAATTAAAAATTTTTAAAATTGTGCATCAAAAGTGATAGAACATCAAAAGTCGTGAGACCAAAAGTGAAATTAATTCAATACTTTCAAACACTTGTACTACGTTGTAGTACAACTCATTTAACGAACTACTATCGTGTTGATTAATCATTAATTTTAAAAAGTGATTGATTATTAGACGAGGAGGAAAGAAATTATACTTTATTCTCCCTTCATTAAATTAGATGACAAGGTAGATTCTTGTAATCTTGTTTAAATTTGATGAGAAAGAGAGGATGCCCAATTGTTATATTATAGACCACGGTGCATAATCGATTATGCACCGCGGCCCATATATGGCGCCGTTTCTTTAAGTAAAGAAACGGTGCCGCCGTTAGAGTTAACGGAGTCCGTTTGTTTGGTGTATTAAACATCAACTGACACTACAGTATATCCAAACCGACACTGCAGTTATATCAAAATGATACTGTAGTTATAGTGAAATGAAACTGCAGTGTATATAAACTGAAACTGAATAACATTTCACATATTTGAGTGTATATTGTACAATGAAGCTGTAATTATATCAAAATGATCATGTAGTTGTGTTTTAATAAAACTATAGTGTATATAAAATAAAATTAAATAACATTTTCACATATTTGAGTCTATAAATATCGAATGAAACTATAGTTATATCGAAATGAAACTATAGTTGTGTTCAACTGAAACTGCAGTGTATACAAAATGACACCGAATAACAGAGTTACTTTTTGTAAAAGGGTGCGAAACGGCGGAAATAAACACTGTTAATTTTCATTTTAAAAAAAAAAAGACGCGCGGTGCATAATCGATTATGCACCGCGGTGCATAATATAATTTGCCGAGGATGCCCGTATGGGCCAATGACTTAAACGAGCCTAGTTGAGTAGATCCAACATATCAATTATTCAATGATTGCTGCCCAATCGATCAAGTGTGGTTTATAAGTTCATACTAGATTGACCAATGACTTAAACGGGCCTATGAGAAGTTCATACTAAATTGACCAACGTTTGTCACATAACAAAACTAATTGTGTCATTTGAGAAACCTACACCACCAACTAATTGATCATCCATATACACCAACTACGGTGTGACATGTGAGACTCACTTGTCACAACCCATCATGGCACTAGTCGTAAACTCGAGTATAAATAAGGCATGTTTTGCATATGTAACGCATCTATCTTGTGACATAGTGTAATTGTAGACTTATGCTCCGGTCTAATTTACTTCATTATAAGTAATGTTGTGTCCTTTGAGAATGACGGAAAATCTTTTTATCTCTTTATAATTAATCAGAAAAAAGTCCTCTCAATACACGATTTAATAATAACAACATTTGTGATAATAATGTCATGTAAGTTTTAAGTTGAATATTAATGTATGAAATCAAGTGAGATTACATTGATTCAATGTAACCGCACTTTACTTAATATAATAAATAATTAACAAGTAAAAAAAAAAGTAATTTATCAAAAATTATTTAGTTGAATTATAATCTTACCTTTTTATTTTTTGCCAAATGAAAATTTTCACCTATTTCCTCTCCACTAGCTGAAATTACCTTACACTCTTTTGCCTTGGTTTTTTCCCCTTTTCATAAAATTCATAAACTATGAAATAATATCATTATAAAACCCCAAAAAATGTTTAATTCATATTTCATGAATTTGTTGCTCGCATGGACAGTTCAATTGGTCACATGAGTGAATTTTGAGAATAATGACATGGGATCAAGAGTGCTCTTTGTACGCAATAAAAAAATGTCTAGCCTCTGTATTCAGTCGAGTTATCATAATTTACATAATTTCAAATGCTCAGTCGAGTCGGAGTTGGGGATTCAACCTTTTAGAATAATAAATTATTATTTGTTGTATTAATTAATTGAACAGCTCAAGAACCAAACAAAAATATATTCTTTTTCAGATCCATTACTCTCCATCTTTCCCCCTCTGTGTATTGCTTTTCCGTTGTTTGTCTTCTAGCTCCCTTTGACACCATATAAAATGTCCCTTTTCCCATTGCATCTAGTCTCTCATTCAATTCATTTGGCCCAGAGAGAGATATATATAGAGAGAGAGAAATGTATGCAGAGACTGAGCTAATCTTTCCTTCCTTCCCGAGCTTTCCTCAAGAAGTTCAACAGCTTGAAGAGTTCTATTGCTCTCAGAAACCCAATGCTCCAATGGTGAACACTTTATCCTTCCGCTGAGATTTCCCTTTTCAAATTTTTACATGCTCTTTCATGCTTTGTTGTTCACTCAGCATTTCTGTGACTAATTTGAGCAAAAGATCTGAACTTGCATAATGAAGTTCTGATTGGGTTTTTGCTTCTGATGTTTGGGGTTTATTGTATTCGAATCTTGATCTTTAAACTCTAAAATTTTCACATTAGAAAGTAAAATCTTCAATTTTGGGTTTAAGGGTTTACTTGACTAGCTTGTATATGCTGTGAGCTTATTTGCTTTCCCCCAATTTCACCATGCATAAGCAGAGAGATATGGAGTGAAAGAACCCAAAATGGTATATTCCTTCTTTCTCTGCTAGTCTGCTTGACTTGGGGCAAGGAAGAGAAGCAAAAGTTGAATTCTTTAGTTCAATTTATTTACTATAAATGATTGTGTACAATATTCTGTTTAGTAGATTATTTATAGAAAGCATCTCAATTCTCTTTTGTGGGCAAGATCATGGAATGAAAGATATTACTATCACAGTATCATGACCATCAGTTCCGTGTGGACTCTTCTGTTTTCCATTTCTTCCCACCAAAAAGACAGGTGGCTATGGCTTCCTGTTTGCTTTTGTGTTTCTTTTTGATACATTAGGTTTTTCAAGTTACGTCAGACTAATTCTAACCCCAGAATCGTTGTAGGAGGTAAATCGTGAGTCGCCCTGTCAGTCTCCAGGTTCCCACATCCCCTGCCTTTTTGTCGCTTTTGTGTTTCTTTGATTGTTGGGTGTTGGATGAACCCGTTTCTTTCTCAAGGATTCACTTTCCACCGCGCTTAAAGAACCAAAAAGATTAAAAGGTTGGAAAGAAGTGAAAGAAAGGCTGACCTTTTTGGTGTTATAGAAGGGGAGTTGTATAGTGGGGCTACAGAATTAGAAAAAAGGTTGTTTCTTTTTCAAAAGTTACAAACTCTGCAAGAGAGGCTGAGTCGGACAAATTTCTTTTAGTGCGATTTTTGTGTGCTTGGTGAAAACTTTTGCTTACTGTTTGTGGTTAAAGACTTAAAGAGATGCCGAATTGTCTTTCCCACCTTACTGTATAAGTTTGTGAGGATTGGACGAGTTAAATCTGCATTTACCTTGCTCTGATCTTATCTTTCTTGAAATGGCCTGCAATTACAGCGGGATATATTGTCATGGTGTTCAGTCTTATTCGTCTCGAGACTTCCTAGTTGTGAGTGCAGTCTTTTTTCCTTCATATCTGGGGATGGGTATAAGCAGTATTTCCTGGGTATTGTCCGTGTTAAATTACTCTTTAGTTGACAGATTTTGATGTCTAATAATTCGTTTGTAGTTCAACTTTAATCCTGTAGTATACTTGCAAGTTGCAAAGTTCATAATTAGAACAGTAGAGGTGTTTTAAAACAATTTTGTCACTTTCCTTATGTGGCATGGCTTCTCGACTTTTTTAATCATATATCCTTATTGGGGCATGCACTATACAGGCATCTGCTATATCAGAATATGACCTCGGTGGAGAGGGGGACCTCTTCAATGTTCCAGAACCGCTTATTGAAGAACCACTGTTGGATATTGATCCAATGACAGCTGCCATTTCAATGATTTCTTGTGGAGATGATGTCATGTCCCATCAAGGACTCAGAATTTCAGACATCGAATCATCATTCGAGAATGAACAGCTCTTCAATGACGTTTTCTATGATTGCAAGAAGGATCTTTTGGGGAGCCCCGAAGTTCTAGATGTCAAGATTCCTATTGCTAATACTGACGAAAGATTGGCAGCAGAGGAACTTTTGGCTCCCGAGGGAGTGTTTCAGAAAAGTGGCAGCTCGGAGTCTCTGAGCTCCATGGAGTGGGTTCAAGGGGCGCCTCCAACGATGCCGAATTTTCTCGCTTTTCCCGGAATGGACTTTGGCGCTGTTTATGGTATGAGGAGGTCATACAGTGAAGGCGACATAAAGGTTCAGTTTAATTACTCATTGTAACTTTCATCAATTCTCAATCCCGGTTTTAAGTTATTTCGAAGGGCTTTCTTGACTATGCTTAGGAGTAGATCTTGAAACTTAGTTTAAAAGGATTTCCTACGAGGAACATAGCGTATATTGGTTGTTAGTTCCATAACACGACGTCTAGAAACTGAGAAATCTATAGACGTTTCTGGCCTTTTCGACAGGATGGGTCTTCCTCATTGATACTGAGTTTTTGTGACAGACTCTTGGCAACGGTAACGTGAGCCTCATCCACTCTCCAAAGGGACACCAGCCCATTATCAGCAGCGCCATTTCTGAAGACCGACAAGAGAAGCTTTCCCGATACAGGAGCAAGAGGAACAAAAGGAACTTTGGCAGGAAAATCAAGGTACCTCTTAGGATGTTCCATCCACTTATAACACGAGTTTTATCAGCCTCGGGGAAATAGCACACACATAGTAGTGAACGAAGCAAGATAAACAACGTGCTTCTAATTCTCGTTTTTTATGGACAGTATGCTTGCAGGAAAGCCTTGGCTGACAGTCAGCCAAGGATCCGGGGAAGATTTGCGAGAACAGAAGAAGCAGCAGATGCATCATCCAAGAAGCATTGACTGTTTTGAGTCTCTCTACTAGCAAGAAGAATGTAAAAAAGGGTATTATTAGTTACTGCTGCAGAAGCAAGGGAACGAGGAAATCTTGCGATACAGACAAGTACAACGCAAAAAGAAGAAGAAGCTAAGCTTTACGCGGTATCTGCTCTATAAACCGTGACCTTAAAACTGCAAGTTTGTTGTTCTTTCATTAGCTGCAATGATCTTAGTAGAAGCGTAATCCAAACTAGGGCTGTACATATAGTGTATTAGTGTTTGTTGATGAATATGATAAAGCAGTAAGTATGTTGTTTCTTTGCTTTTATTCTTGTTGTTATTCGTCCCACATCGCTTAGATAAACCAAGGTTGTAGGACTAATAAGGCAGGGTAACGGAGGACTGAACAACTTGACCGCGGGGCGACGTGAGCGGGTTGGGTCATTCCGTTACGGTTTGGCCAGGCCCAGGAAAGTCCCCGGGCCGCTACTGCAGAGATGCAGGCTCGGAAACGAGTTCGCTTCACGGGCTGGGTTCTATCTCCTTGCGGGATGGGCTGAGACGAGTGTGGAGCCTAATGGACTCTAGCCGGAAGCGCCTTGGCCAGTAGACAGTTATTCACGTGGTCCATCTGGACTAACTGAACGGGGCTTACGACCCTGCGGTCCCCCTTTCTTTTAATTATAGTTTCGCTACTCAATTAAAACAACTGAATTACAGCGTGATATTTAGAATGCATCAGGTCAATTATCTTTTGCTCCAACTGAAGATCAAACCTTCAAACCTGTGACCTCTCATTTGAGAGCGTTATTTCATACCACTTGACCGCAAAGTTTTTGACTAATCAATTATCTAATCGAATATATTATTGTAGAAAAAGTAATTAATTGGGTAGAGTATGATTCTTCCCTAGTCCATGCTCATTATTTGGTGGCAAAAAAAAAAAGTTGGCAACCTTCTTCTGCGCATTTGCAAATAATCCAAATTATTTATCTACAATCAATGTTGCAAAAAGCGACGACCCTGCGGTCCCCCTTTTTTTTTAATTATAGTTTCGCTACTCAATTAAAACAACTGAATTACAGCGTGATATTTAGAATGGATCAGGTAAATTATCTTTTGCTCCAACTGAAGATCAAACCTTCAAACTTGTGACCTCTCATTTGAGAGCGTTATTTCATACCACTTGACCGCAAAGTTTTTGACTAATCAATTATCTAATCGAATATATTATTGTAGAAAAAGTAATTAATTGGGTGGAGTATGATTCTTCCCTAGTCCATGCTCATTATTTGGTGGCAAAAAAAAAAGTTGACAACCTTCTTCTGCGCATTTGCAAATAATCCAAATTATTTATCTACAATCAATGTTGCAAAAAGCGCTAGACAAGCGCCTGAGGGCGTCTAGTGTCTAGGCAGTCGAGTAATCTTTATATATCGTCTCCATTTTTTCCACTCAAGATTGTGAGTTGTTAAATTGTTATAATCCCTTAAACTAGTCAACTGCATGTGTTAGATGGTTAGTTGACTACATGGTTGGAGGAATATAGAAGATGAGCAACCAAACAGATAAAATAAACCACTCGACCGAGTTAAACTCCCAACTCAAACCACTCGACTGAGTTGAGAGTCGACTCAGCATAATTAGACATCGACCCGACCAAGTTAAGCTCTCAACTTGACGCTTAGTCGACCGGCCAACTAAAAATCGCCTATGGCTGAAATCACTTCAGCCTAGAGACGCCTCGTTAGAGCCTAGGCGGCAACAACACGGTATACAATTAATTTATTTTATACATTTAATAATTATATTAAGTATATTTTTATAATAAATAAATAAAAGTACATGATACGGAGTATATTAACTATGAATAAATAGTATATTCTCGTACCAAGTGGCTTGTAGTCCACTGGTATCCGATTGGCCCCTTAAGTGGGATGTCTTAGGTTTGAGCCTTGGTGAAGGCTATGTGGGTGTCCCCTTCCTTTGTAAAAAAAGAAAAAAATAGTATATTCTCGTAATAATATTTTAATTACATATCCATAGGGCACGGGGTCGATTGGTACGCACCAAAGCACTGAAATCTGAAAATGGTAGAATTACTGGAGCTTTTTTACCAGCGCAGAAAACGACAGAATGGTTGGAGGGCGTGGGAAGCGCGGGGACGGAGGATGAGATATTTGGAAGGGCGGAAGTTGACCTGCGCTGAGCTCGTGTCGAGAACCTTTACTGCTTATACGTGCACGCAATTCTCACACTTAGCTTCTCTACACTACTACTGACAAAACGGCGTCTCGTAAGTCCTATTTATGCTTCATCCATTTCTCTTCATCTTCTCCGTCTCTTTCCACCATACTGTAAGTGATTCGATTCTATTACTAATTGCTCCATCATAATAATCTCAGGCTCATATTTACCTGATTATAATTGTCATCTTGTTAAAAATTTTTATATAGGCGTAGAATTGGATATGTATGGCGTTAATTGGTGTACTTTCGAGTCCGAGAATGGAGTCTGTTGAGCTCCGATGCTTTAGTCTAACGAATTCGCCGTTTAGACGGAATCCTTTGCCTTTGGATCGGAGAAAAAAAATTCCGATTCGTTTGAAGAAGCTCGGGATTAATACTACTTGTTCGCTGTCCAGCGAGGCTTTGCCTATGGTGGATTCTGGCGGGAAGGACAATCTTACTGGCTCTGCTTCCTTGGAGGATGATTTAAGCCATGTAACTAAGTTTAGAATGTCGGATTTTAAGATTCGTAACCGTGTTAGCATTGGCTTTGGTGGCAGGGTATGATCAACTAACCTTTTTAAATTTTTATTCCATTACTTCACTGTTTTAAGTGATCATCTTGCTGCAATGAAGCATGAGACTTTTGAAAGCAGTATTTGCATTTATTTTTATCTTTATTTCAGGCCGGTGAACTAGTTTTTGAAGCAGTGGTGAAGGATCCAAATAGGTGCATTATTTTTCTTTTGTTTTGTTTTAAAATATTTTATTTAAGTTTAGGATATATAAAAGTTTTGTGCTAATTGTATTATTTCTCTTTGGTTTTTGTAATGGAAATGCAGTCCATTGTATAAGACTAGAGTTGTGCTTCGGCAACACTTCAGTGCTCAAGCAAAGCGTAGAGGGAGAAGGGCAGTTGAGGTTTGTGAAGTGTATACATTTAATGGTTGGGATGAGTTATTGGAGCGAGCCTTATGAATGTAATAGTAATGTTGCCATTGTCTTGTAGGTGTTAAAGAGACTAGCTCATAGGAAACTCATGTATCATTCTTACTCAATGCAAGTTCATGGCTATGTGTGCTCGTCAACAACTGATGATAGCAGTTCATTTACCCTAGTCCATGGGGTATGCTGCGTTCTATGCTAAACCATTTTAAAATGTTTGACTTCAAAATCTTAAGATTTTCTAAAATCTCTCTCTGGATTCAGTATCATGGGAGTCTCTCTTTGAGACATTGGCTTCAACAATCTGATTGGCTCTCCACGTTAGAAGCTACTCTTGCCTTGGATGAGGAATCTGTTAGAAGGGTGGGAGATGATACAGTTGGTGGCCCAGCAGTTTCCAGACAGCTGCGACTCATTCGAATTTTGATGAGAGATCTCTTGATTGGTGTATGTATATTCTGATGTATCAAGTCTACTTCTATATGCTTTCTTCCCTCCCCAAAAGAGAAGACAATTTTTTTCCCATATTTTTGCACTTTATGATCACTCTTTATTTGTTTCAGGTAAATTACTTGCACAGTCATGGATTTGCTCATACAGAATTGAGGCTTGAAAATTTGCATATTAGCCCAGTAGATAAGCACCTTAAAGTGAGTATCACTTCTTTCTTGATGTGCGGTCATAGAATTAAGAACCTGCCATGTACTCTTTTATGTTGCCGGATGATTTGACAAAATGAGATCATGCAAAGTAGCATACACATTCATCATTCTAGGATGGGTTCATAACCAAATCTTCAATCATAGGACACAAAAACATGGTTTAGATGTGCTGTGATGTAAATGGATTTAAAAGTGTGATGTCTGCCAATAGTATGGACCTCTGTGTCTTAAGAGTTCCTACTTTTTTTCCTGACCAGGTGGGTATATTGGGGAATGCCTCTGATTTTTATGAAAGTGGACTTGAGGATACCACATCATCATATGGTAATATGGATAGGCGAAAAATGATGATTGCATTTGATATGAGGTATGTTGTAAATTTGCAATACTGAAACATGTCTGATTTAAGTTAACTGGTTATCTATGAATTATTAACAATCATTCCCTGCTTCTATGTGCGCCAAGGTGTGTTGGGTTCATCATGGCAAAAATGGTACTAAGGGAGCTGATGGACCCGCTGAATTTTGCAAAGTTCAAAGCATTCCTTACCAAGGTAAACTTTGTTTGAGCTTTGTAAGTGCTGTAGAGTCTTGCCTTCAGCCATACATAACTTTTTTATGTGCATGTCCAGGCAAACAACCCATCCTGTCTGCGTGAGTTTATGCTACATGCTTTTAGCCGAGATTCGTCACCAGGAAACTTTGGTATACAGGTAGGAAGTTTTCTCTTAAATTGTTTTGGATGCATTAATTTCCCATATGTGTACTGATATTTTATTTTTCTTGTAGATACTTGACAGGAATTCGGGTGCTGGTTGGCATTTACTATCCTCACTCCTTGCAACAAATCCTATGGAAAGAATAAGGTATGTTAAATTTGCATGAATGAACTTATTTAAAAAATAGAGTTTTCTGTTTCATATAAAAGGCAACTCAAATCATGGAAATCATTTATTAATGTTACTGAAATTACTTTCGCAAGATACATGCAATAGTTCTCTCACTTCTCTGTATAAGTTTTATTTCATTATCACTGCCCTGTTAGATGTTATTCAAACCAGTGTGCTGAGCATAGATGAACTTTTGCTTTGCCTTCTAATTCTTTAATATAGATGTTGTTATAAATATAGTTAATTGAACTTCCCTTGATGTGCTTGCTCTAGATTCCTGTATCAATTCAAACCTTCTTAGCTGGACTGTTCCTCTCCCGTCCTCCACTGTAAAACAATTTTTACTAATGAAGAATTTTACTTATCTTTCTAGTTGCTTAAATGCTTTGAGGCATCCATTCTTATGTGGACCAAAATGGCGGGTATACCCATCTATCGAGTTGATTAGATGGAGTCTTGGTTCAACTGCTGTTCGAATCACAGAGGAATACATTTATGCTCACCAGCAGGTTGTTTATTTCTAGAGTGAGGCTTTTATATTCTCTTTTATCAGGAAATGATGCTGACCTTTTGTGTTCTTCTGATCCAGCGAAATAGGCTCGCACATTTTATTGAACTCATGGAGATCTTAAATCCTCATTCTAAACCTAAGGTATTTCAAAGTAATGAGCTAGCTTATCTGTGATAGTATGTTCCATGGCATTACTTATCCCATTTTATTGAATACATGTAACTTTTCCTTTGGTCTCTTGGGAGTTGAGATGCTAGACTGTAGTTTATCTCCATTTTATTTTTTTGAGATCAAGTGGTGCTAGAAATGAAATCGCAGTCTACTGACATGCAGCATTGGCTGGAAAAGCTTCCTGGGAAATGGCGTCTCTTATACTGCACAGGCAAACACATAGGGCTAACTCTCCGGCAGCCTTCATTTCGCGTGCTTATTGGTGACGGGCACCTTACCATATCCAAATCATCAAAACCCAAAACAACATTTTCAGTCTCCTCCCACATCGGTTTCAGAGTTGTGATTGGAAAGGACTGGCCTCACGACAAGTCTGGCGTCAATGGGGCATTGCAAACAGGCACTTCTTTCACACTGAGAGCCGGTAGGCGGCTGTATCTTACAGAGGAAACTACCACAACGAAGCTACCCTCATCATCAACACAGGATTCTCAGGCTGCTTCTGTACAGAAACGGCTATCCAGTAACCAGTGGAGAAAAGTCGTTCCTATAAAGGAATTCCCTTCGAGCCTCCCCGTAACCAAACTGATATCAGGCGATATTGAGGTGACAATGTCTCTGGACGAGCCGCTAGTCCGGAATGTAGAAATGGCACAGAGGGTAGTTCAAGAAGTTAGAGTGCAAGTCCCTCCTGAAATGTTTGATCCTTCACAACTTGTCTGTGGAACGTACGTAGATTCAAGGTTGCTCGTTCTTCGTAGTGTCAATGGTTCTGCTCTCCTTTTCACAAGATCTTGTACGCACGAAGAATTGTGAATATATTTGTTTTGTTAACTTGTAAACAAATTCGTTAATACTTAATAGATTAGCTTATTAGAGCATCCACATTAGTTGGGGAGAATGGGGATAATGTAAGAGTGATTAGAATAGAGAAAATGGGAGAAAGAAAAAAGGAAAAAGAAAAATTAAACAAAAATAATAGTATTTTCATTTACTGTCAGGCGCGCCCGCGTGTGTAGTGGGCACAGAGGTAACAGACACGCATGACTGTCACGCATGGTTAAAGCCTGCGTGTGTAGTGGGCACAGAGGTAACAGCCACGCATGACTGTCACGCATGGTTAAAGTTAATGGTGGCCCCACATTTCTGAAATCTCCCTACATTTGCAGAAGTATTCCATTTTTCTCTTTCTTGCTTCTCTCTCTTCCACATGGCATTTTAATCTGACATTATTCTCACATTATGCATTGGTGTGGTTGCTCTTAGCAAGATTGCAAGGATATTTGTGGTATCAATTTTAAGGACCGTTGGTTGGGGCCCACTTTTGTTATGTCCAATAGTTAGGCTATGGATCAGGGTTCACCTGGTCTAAAATGACACAATTTGCGTGTGCGAAAATAACGATGTTGTTAGTAGCATTGTTTTTGCAGTCGATAATTTTTTTTAACAACTCAGCGAGTGAATAATTAATTCTGTAATTATAAATATAGAGTTATGCAATTGTGAATATTGAGTTTTGCAATTTTGTATATTAATATTTAAAATTATGAATATTCAGTTTTAAAATTGAGAATATAGAGTTCAAAATTGTGATATAGAGTTATGCAATTGTGAGTATTGAGTTCTGTAATTTTGTATATTGATATCTAAAGTTGTTAATATAAAATTCGTAAATATAGAATTCAAAAATTAGGAATATAATCGGGTCCACCTTGCAAGGTCAACCTGGATCCACGGCCTAATTTGCGAGTCGTTATGCTGTGCAACCGTGTGCACCATGCATGGTGCACACAGTTACAAAAACAGCGTCGTTTTGACGTTTGAATTATATATATATATATATATATATATATATATATATATATATATATATCAGTTTCGGTTGCTGTTAATGGCGTTATGTTGTGCATAATTTGAATTATACACCCATAATTTCATAACTATACATTCAGAATTGCATAACTACACATCCATAACTTCATAACTATACATTCAGAATTGCATAACTACACATCCATTAACTTCATAACTATTTTGCATAACTACGTATCCATAACTTCATAACTATACATTCAGAATTGCATAACTACATATCCATAACTTCATAACTATACATCCAGAATTGCATAACTACACATCAATAACTTCATAACTATATACATTCAGAATGTGAAATTATAAAATTATGAACATATGTTTACGTAACTAATGTCAATCGAAAATAATTTTTTAAAAAAGTAAAACGACGCTGTTTTTGCAACCGTGTGCACCATACATGGTGCACACTGCATACGCACAACATAATTTGCCCTAATTTGCCTGTTATGTCTGTAATTAGGGCCATAGGGGAAGTGAAACGGTGTCGTATTATTGTAAGGAACATCTAGACGAACATCTAGAAGACAAAATCCCCTGCAAAATTAAGGTTTGTTGTCTAAGGAAGACGAAGGAGATCAAGAAGACATGGCGAAGCATCTGTGCCGTCTGTTTACGTCGATGATCGCGCAGCCTAAGCTCAGTTCAGGTATGTCCGAGTATTCAGCGAGTCGACTCATTTGCTCATCGGCTCAGAGATTTCAAGTCCACAAAGAGAATCCTCTGGAGCACGCGGCGCCAGTCTCAGAGGAGAAGGATAAGGTCCGCAGCGGAGACGAGACTATGTCCGATCCGGTATCTCAGAGTGAAGAAGAAGAACACGGCGATTTCGTGAACAAAGAAACCGGAGAAATCGGAGGCCCCAAAGGTCCGGAGCCAACTCGCTATGGAGATTGGGAGCAACGCGGCCGCTGCTCCGATTTCTGAAATAAGTTTCATAGCTTTCGCCTTTATGAATCTCCAATAAGAAAGGTTAGGTATTTTGAAAGAAAGGATAAGTTTGAAAACTCGGACACAAATCCTGCTTACTGAGTAAACAATGTTGTCTTACCGAGTCAATACTGTCTCCCATAATTTAATTTGCCAATTAATGCTATATAGAACTGTTAAAATGTCTATGATGTAAGCCCTCTTAAACAATTTCATTAGTTTGAAACTAGTCCTTTGTTTATTACTAATGATGTGTTCATTTTAGTCTAAACAATATATTTTGCTTATCATTAAGCTTAGCCTGGTGTTGACCTCAAGATAATGACTGCTTACTGTAAACTCGATGCAGACAATCATATGGTTTGAACTATGAAATGTTCAGCACAGCATTAGTCATGCCTTGTTGGGTGGAATATAGTTATGGTTTAGGTTTCAATTGTATAGCTGGAATCTGGATTTTGCAGGTCTTTCTGTCTAGCTACTGATGGATACACAGAGCACTGTGCAGATTGTCTTGTTTCTTGCCTTTGCTCGTTTCTTGGTCACGGGAGCTTGCTTTGATTCTACATGTGACCGTACTGGGCCTTTGATTCGGTTTCCTTTCTGGCTGCAGAATCTCCAGCCCGAGCAGTGTGGCTATCCGGGATTTCGTTTATCCTGTGATAGCTCAAACATGACAGTTCTTGAGCTGCCTAATTCAGCTCCCTTGACTGTCCAGGCTATAGACTATGCCACACAGGAGCTATGGCTTAATGATCCTAGTGACTGCCTCCCTTCCCGTCTTTTGACCTTGAATCTCTCTGGTTCTCCCTTTGCTGGTGTTTACTATCAAGATTTTACACTGTTTAATTGCTCGTTTGATTACAGAATGTATAGGTTAAATCCCATTGCTTGTCTCAGCGGTCAAAATTATACTGTGTTTGCTACGTCTTCTGTCAAGGCCTTGAGGTTCTTGACATCGCCTTCGTGTAGCTTGATAGCAACTATTGCTGTCCCGGTTCAGTGGTCGTTTTTTGAGCAGGTTTTATCTTCGGATCTCAGTGATAATATCCGGCTCAAATGGGGTTCTCCGAACTGTGGCAAGTGTGAATCGCAGGGTGGACGATGTAGGCTGGAGACCAACTCCAGTAATAAGATCGATTGCCAAATTTCTCCCAGACACAGTAATTTCCCTACCTTCTCACTGCCTTTTACCTTTCCTTTTAATTTTCTTTTTCCGCATTTTTCTTGATTCATTCACTTTGTAGCTTTTGATTGTGAGCAAAATTTCTAGTAGTTTAGGTGGTTGAACTGTTTCACGTGCTTATGTTTATTGCTATAACTAAACTGGACAAAACTCATAAACTGTGGATTGGATAAAACATTGAATGAGGATGGTGTTTCTCATTCCTAATGTGATTCTTGAACAGATCTGGAAATAATCTTTTGCGTTTCAAACTATGTGAAGTTTCACCATTGAATGTACATTTCAACTTTGCAGGACTTCCTAAAGGTGCGCGTTATGCCATAATGATCGGAGCTGGTATACCAGCGTTTTTATTCTTTAACGCGCTGGTATGTTTTCTTCTCCGTAGAATCAGAGTATGCTGGAGGAGAGGCCGCCCAGAGGTTGAATTTACCCTCTCTGTCGTGGCTCCACCACGCCCTGTCATGATAACAGGCCTCGATGAACCTACAATAGCGTCCTACCCGAGAACTGTTCTAGGCGAGAGCAGGCGCCTACCCAATCCCGAACATAATGTCTGCCCAATATGCCTGTCTGAGTATCAGCCCAAGGACACCCTGAGAACCATCCCTGCTTGCCAGCATTGCTTCCATGCTGATTGCATTGATGAGTGGCTTAGGCTCAATGCTGCTTGCCCTGTCTGCCGCAATTTTCCCAAGTCTTCTGCCCCTGTTCATGCTCTGTAGGCTCTGCAGTTTTGCTGCTTCATCTTTTCTGCTGTGTTTTGGTCCTTTTTTGAGTGATTATGGGAGTTTCCTAGTGTATGTATGTCATGAATCCATACAAGTTTTTGCTTTTTTATTATTCTGTACTCTCTCTGTCTCATTTTATCTGTTCTGTTTACTATTCACACGGAAAACTAACACTTTCTTTTTTTTTATTATTTTTAACAATTTTAAATTTATTTTTTGTGTAAGAGTATTTTTAAAGTTGTTTTTAAATATATAAATTTTATATATTAATGCTAATCATAATATTATTATGAAAAATTAAATTAAAAATAATTTCAGTCAAACTTGTTTTTTTTTTTTTTAAAATTAGTCAAATTTTATTAATTGAACTAGACACATAAAATAAGATAGAGAATATCTGTTTCGGTAGCTTTTTAAAAAAAAATCATTTTGCATATAGTTAATTATCAATTAATAATTAATTTATCAAACATCTTTCCACAATTAACTAATGATATCAATTAATTAAACTCATTAACCTAATCAGTTAATAATTATTATTATTTACTAAATACACCATGCTTTCTCATTAAAGTGGTATAGAACACCAAAATATGAGTTGGGTTAGCCTGTGACGCACTATAATAATAATCTGCCATACTATAGTGTTGGTTCATGAGATTTGGGTATTAGGAAACATTTAAAAAAAAAAAAATATCATATATTCACATGTTTGTTGGGAAAGCTAAGTCATCCATATTTTATGAGCAAACTGATTTAGGGTGTATTTGGTTCGCACATAGGAATCGGAATCAGAATTAGAATAGGTATTAAATACTTGGTAATAGGTATTAAATACTTGGTGAAAGTATTTAACATGTTTGGTAATAAGGTAGAATGGGAATTGTTACTAATAGTAGTGCTTGAGAGTGAATAAGGGAATGAAACCCTTATTGTATTTGGGTATGAGTTTTTCAATTGATGGGGTATTCGAAACTCAGAGTAGTGTTCTAAAAACCTATCAACCAAACAACAGCAATCACTTTCATACCCATTCCTATGGGCAAAGGATCGTTATGATGTGCATCCGTGTGCACCATGCATGTTGCATACGGATCAAAAACGACGTCGTTTTGACTAAAACGCGCGTCCCACTTAAAAAAAAATTCCGTTTTGATTCCCCTCAACAACATTATGTTGTTCATTCATTCTGAATTTTTAGTTCATAGATTCTGGATTTTTAGTTCATTGATTTTAGATTTTTAGTTCATTGATTCTAGATTTTTAGTTCGTTCATTGATTCTGAATTTTTAATTCATTAATTCTGGATTTTTAGTTCATTGATTTTGGATATTTAGACGTAAATCGAAACTGATTTTTTTTTTCATTCATGCTGGATATTTAGTTCATTCATTCTATATTTTTAATTCATAGATTCTGGATTTTTAGTTCATTGATTCTGGATATATAGTTCAAATTATACACAACATAATTCTGTTATTGGAAATCGAAACTGATTATTTTTTTTTTTAAAGTAAGACGCGCGTTTTTAATAAAACGACGTTTTTGCATCCGTATGCACCATACATGGTACATACGAATGCACAACATAATTTGCCATGGGCAAAACCCACCGACCAAACACACCCTTAGTTTGGTTCGGTTGTTTATTATTTTACTGTTATTCTGTACGAAGTCCACAAACCAGCAGATGGGTGGGCTAACTGCATAAAAAATAACATTGTAAATATATATATTAAAAAAATTAAATACATACAAATAATATTGCATGTATATAAAAATCACACTAATAATAATAATTCTTTTAAATAATATTGACTCTGTTATAATGTAATATCTATTCATATATCTCATTTGGATGAGCCACTCCGAACCACTAGACCATAAGGTCATTGACAACAATAATGAATTATTTACTTATAATAGTGAATTTATGTACTTATAGTAGTGAATTATATATTTACGATTATGATTTTTATAAACCAAATTTATGTACCTAAAATAAAGATTTTATGCACTTATAGATTTATTTTACAAATTTAATATGAGTGTCATTTAAAATATTATTAATTTTTTTGTTATGATATAATTTTTATATATTAATAATTGTAATTTATGCCCTTCACAAATATGTTAATTATCAATGTCACTACTGAATTATTAGTGGTGTAAATGTTGCCCTCAATTTTCAAAACGTAACATATATTGCCCTTCCCCTATCAGGAAGAAGAAGAAACATTGTTGTCGTCGTAAGGAGAACAAATGAAGAAAGAAAAATGGAGAGAAAAAACATGGTTTTCAAATAGAGAAAACAATAGGTAATCACATTTACACCACTAATAATTTAGAAGGGGGGCAATATATGTCTCGTTTTGAAATTTGAGAGACAATATTTACATTACTAATAATTTAGGGGTAACATTAATAATTGACATAAATTAAGTAGGTAAAAATTTTGGACCAAAACCTACCTTGTAAGTAGCTGTGGTCCAAGATATAACTACTCCCACAAACCATCAATCGTTATATCGTACACCACGGCGCACATAGCACTGTGCGCCGCGCGCCTCCCAAAACGACGTCGTTTTGGGGTCGTGTTGGGAGGCGCGGTAGGAAGTTGCTGGGATTATGTGTATTTGTTCACAACATTATGTGTATTTGTTCACAACGTTATGTGTATTTGTTCACAACGTTATGTGTATTGGTTCATACAGTTATGTGTATTTTTTATACAATTATGTACATTCTTTTTATACAATTATGTACATCCGAATTAGAAAATTTGTGTGTATTATGTTAAGAGTTGATGTGTATTATGTTAAAAGTTTATGTTTATTAAGTATTATGTTAGATTATGTGTATTATCTTTTAAAAAGAGTATGTATATTTTGTTATATAATTATGTACATTCATGTATACAATTATGTGTATTCAAGTATAACATTATGTACATTCTTGAACAGCGAATTTTTTTTAAAGCAAAAACTACTGCCATTCACTGGGGTGGGAAATTTCAAAAAATAAAATAAAATTAAAACGACGTCGTTTTGCATCTGGGCGCATAGTGCAACACGCACCGTGGTGTAGGATATAAATTGCCACAAACCATAGTACGTTACTTATTTAGTTATTTATTCTTCCAAAAGGTTGAACCCCAACCCTAAGGGACCCCCACACCCCTTATTTAGTTATTCATGCATTTTTTAATGATGGAATATGTAAAATAAGTTAAGCTAATTACACAATTTATTGAATTGGTTACTTGGCATAATCTTCTTCTCCTAAATACTATCTACTAATTCATTGAGTTAAATATGTGCGGGCTTATTACTCAGCATAATCGTTCTATAACACGGGGTGCTAATAATCTCTAGCATTTTTTAGTCCAATATCCAAACTGATCTGAAGAATAATCTTGAAAGCAAAACCTTAGTCCTAAAAGAGATAAAATAGTACCACGTTAATGGTACTTAATTAAAGGAGTTGTTAAGAATTGAAGTGACAAAAAAAAAAAAAAAAAAAAAAAAACTTGTATTTAAAGAACAATTAAAGGAGCCAAAGACACCAGGACTAGGCCCTGTTTGGTAAAAGTTTGTCTTATAGGTCAATTTTGACTTATTTGACCACTATTAATTGTTTGCTTTAGTTAAAATATCAATATAAATGTTTGGTTAATTAGCTTTTTGCAATTTCAAAAGACTAAAATTCAAAAAGCTACTCCAAGCAACTTTTTCAATTAGCTTTTTGAGAAAAAAATTTATATCAAACAACTATCAGCTAACAGCTAATTTACCAAACACTTTTCTATAATCAGCTAATGTTATCAACTATTTATACTCTCTGATTAATACAATCAGCTAACAATCATTTTACCAAACAGGGCCTATATGGTCTAATGGTATCCGGGTTGAATTTCCATTTGGAATGTTGTGAGTTTAAGCTTCAATGGAGGCGTTATTGGTTCTTTATATTTCAGTAGGTTGAAAAGGTATATGAACAGATACTACAATGTAATAAAGCCAGTAACAAGTAAAATTTGTCGTAAATTGATTTTAGATTTTATTATTTGTTTATTTAAAAATATTAATTAAAATACAACACTTATTAATTTATAATAAAAAATTACATTTGATATTCGCATGGCGTTAAACAATATTATATACGTTTTATGTGTTTTTTTTTTTGGTTAAACATAAATACCTTCTTTTAATTTTTAATTTTTAAAAAATTGGTACACGTTTTTCGTGTAGATGCTGTCACTTTCAAAAAAAAAAAATTAAATTTTTTAATGCATTTTACGCACATGGGAATTATTTTATAATTTCGATCCCGTTGAGAGTGGATAGCATGCAAGATTCTATCATTACTGCAACACTACTTTTTACCTCCAGCCTGTGCGCACTGAAATTTGACATTGTCTGTTTAGCCATTGAATCATTGTGGTGTATATTAGTACAAATGTTCTGTTAAGTGCCCGACAGACTTAACTTAATGGCATTAAAAATAGTTCTGCACGGACTTAGCTCAATAGACAATGTGGAAATTATATTTAAAGTAAGCAAATTCTTTGTACTCGGTCTTGTCTGATGAGTCATTGAGTCACCATGATTTACATCCTCAATGCTTTGTTAGTAGGGTGTGAGGGACCTTTGGGGTTGGAGATTCAACGGTTTTTTTTAGAAGAAGAAAAAGGAGATGGAGGGGTGGGTGGTGTGGTGGGGATGGGGTGCCATGTGGCCCTTCCTTCTTCCTCTCCAATCTTCTTTATATATGCAATGAATGGTTTTCAAGTTTTCAGTCACTGCATTTACACTCAGTTTGGTTGAACTGGTATATATACAATTATACAAAGCCTTCAGCTTGTTCAATTCTCAGTCATTTTCTTCCACTTTCCATTGATTTTGCAGTATTCAAGCTGTATATAAGCTAGCAATTTATATTAGGATTAGGAACAAATTATCTCTGCAATTTTAGGATTTATATACCTTGGGTTCTTGGCTATTTAATCTGCTACATTTGTGTTTTCTTAGACCTTAGCTTGTTGTCTGTGATGATTCTGTGACTGTTAATTACAGTGAACTTAGGTTGCTGGAGAAAGGTGAAAAATGGAGGGGAAGTACGGCCGTACTAACGGCGGCATACACCCCGTGGGGGTTCTCCCTTCTTGCTGCTTGAAAGCCAGTGTGTTTGATCCAGAGCTTGAGGGAAAATGCCATTCAACAGTTGTCTCTGGATGGTTCTCTCATCCCTGTAATATATATACATACTTATAGCGAGACTACACATTTATATTTTATATATTATATGCTTAACCGCGGGGATATGATGGATGACGTTTTTCTGTTCATTTTCCTTTTTATTGCAGCTGAAAATGGCAAGGCATTGTATTTCAACAATCCTATGTGGCCAGGTTAGTTTCTCCCTTCCTTCATTCTCCAATTACTATCTTCACAGGCCGTAAACTCAGGCCTGTTGAGCATATGCAATCCAACTATCAGATTAAGCTTTTAGTTGAGATGGAGCCAAAGATTATGGATTGCACATTAATGGTTATATGCTCAACAGAGCCAATACATAAGTCAAATCAGATGTAGTTAGGACGTGGGTTCATATTATTTATGTAGCTTAGTGCTAATTGGTGGCTTAATCTTGCTTGTAGGAGAAGCACATTCTCTCAAAGTAGAGAAGATTCTATTCAAAGAACAGTCTGAATACCAGGAAGTAATGGTGTTTGAGGTCAATCATCTTGACTATAAGCTATTTTCTGATGATTATACCAGAAAAGTCTGAATTTTTTACAGTTTATCTTTATTTACTGTTGCAGTCTGCATCCTATGGGAAAGTTCTTGTGTTGGATGGCATTGTTCAGTTGACTGAGAAAGATGAATGTGCTTATCAGGAGATGATAGTGCACCTCCCCCTCTGCTCAATCAAATCTCCCAGAAAAGTACCATTTTCCGTCTACTTTTTATGTAAAAAGAAAAAGGCGAGGTTTATTCAGTGCACACCCTCGGTTAGTGGTTGCTGGTTTCCCTCATCACCCGAAAGAAAATGGTAAATTGTGGTTGCTGATAACTGCAGGTTCTGGTTTGTGGTGGCGGCGATGGAGGAGTTCTTAGGGAGATCTCTCGCCATAGCTCCGTCGAAGTTATTGACATTTGTGAGATAGACAAAATGGTTATAGATGTAAGCAAAGCTAGTGGGGAAAGATAGCTTCCTTCTTTTGTTCTGCAGAAATGTAAGTAATTTCAGCATGGTTTTTGCAGGTTAGCAAGAAATTCTTCCCAGAGTTGGCTATTGGGTTTGAGGATCCCAGAGTCAGGCTCCACATTGGTGATGGTATAATGTGTTGTCTTTCTTTAATTTATGTTATTGTTATTGTTTCTTGTTCTCGTTAATCTCAAAAAAAATGACACCATTCATGGTGAATATCGAAATCTGTGTATATATATAGTTCAGAGATATAAACTTTCACATCCTCTCATGTTTTGCAGCTGTGGAGTTTCTGAGGAATGCTCCTAGAGGGAAGTATGATGCCATTATAGTTGATTCATCAGATCCCATTGGTCTGTCCCTCTCATTCCTTACAAGTTTTTTTTTTGCCACTGTTGCGAGTTATACAGTTAAATGTGTAGTCACACTATTTATTTAACTTTTTAGTTTAGACGAAACGTATTTATTGTTACAGTGCTCCATGTGCAGCCCGAATAGTGTTGGTTATATATATTTTTGTCTGTATAGGTTATTTTACTTGTAATTAATTAAGAATAAATAATTAATTAACCAAACACTTTTCTATAATTAGTTAGGATTATAGCTAGTTCCTGTTTGGTAACATAGTTACCTATTAGTCGATTTTGACTTGTTTGACCATTATTAGCACCAATATGAGTGTTTGATTAATTAACTTTTTGTAACAGCTTATTGCTCAAAAAGGTTAAAATTCAAAAAACTTCTCAAAGCAACTTTTTCGATCAGTTTTTTGAGAAAGTCATTTTGCATGCAATCAGTTATCAACTAACAGTTAATTTACCAACCATCTTTCTACAATCAGCTAATGCTATCAACTAGTCAAACTTACAAACTCAATCAGCTAACAACTATTTACCAAACACCCCCTATGTGTGTTATGGAACACAGGTCCTGCTAAAGAACTGGTGGAGAGGCCATTTTTTGAGACAGTGGCTGGAGCATTAAGGCCCGGAGGAGTTCTCTGCAACATGGCAGAAAGTATGTGGCTTCACACACACCTTATTCAGGACATGATCTCTCTTTGCTGTGAAGCCTTCAAGGGTTCAGTTCAATATGCCTGGACCAGTGTCCCAACATATCCCAGGTAAATCCCGCCATCTCATCTTACGCTACACTAATCCTAAACCCCCCAGAACCCCTACTCAAGAGTCGCTGCAGATGCCTGTTTTTATGTTTTTCTGTTGTGTGTCTGCCTGCAGTGGCGCGATTGGGTTTCTGCTGTGCTCGACTGAGGGGCCGCCTGTCGATTTCCTGCACCCGATCAATCCCATAGAGAAGCAAGATGATGGAACACTCCAAACTCACAGAAAGCTTCGATTTTACAACTCTGATGTATGTTCTTTCCCAGGTTCTTGGCTTTGTTCTTGCTCATAAATGTCAGTAAACACAGATTGTATCTTTTGTTGCTTGACAGGTCCACAAGGCTGCATTTGCACTGCCATCTTTTGTTAGGAGAGAACTCGGTCACCATGCCTTATCTGCAACTGGAGTTCATTAGATGTTTTGTTAGCATTCATTCAAATCATACTTGTATTTCATAAAGAATTGGGTGGATGCAGTCAAGGCACAGTATATATTGTGTGTTTGATTCTAGCAGATAAGCATGTATGCAGTGTGAAATCAGTGTAATTGGCAATAATTATGTTTTGCAGACCATACATTAACCCTGTAATTTGCAGGAGCTAAGAGTATCATATCATGCTGCATTTTTTTTAGTATTTTACTATTTTAGCATTATATGAAAATTTGTACCACATTATATCCATTTGGCCTGCTGAGTCATTGAATCATCGTGATTTATATCCATTTGGCCTTTCTCAAATCAATAAAGCTAAGATGGTTATTCATCAAGTGGATCCTTTGCCTCTTACCTCAGTAGCTGTGCCCGGAAATTGCAACCATTACAAAATAAATATAATTTGTCTAAATATTAAAATGAAAACTTTGAGTATGCGGACACGTGTCTTTTACAGTAGATATAATTTTGGCTTGATGTGTAATGACTATTATCAACAGTATTTTTTTTTTTGAGTTAATACCACAAATAGTCTTCTGACTACTGGGGTCGTACTCTTTTTAGTTATCGACTTTCAATTTGATCAAAACATATACCTCGACTTCCATTTTTAACCACAAATAATCATATGTCAGTTTTTCTATTAAATGAGTGCTAAATTTAAGGATATTATTATCAAATCAAAGAAAAAAATAAAATAGTTAATAACAAGTCCATTTGAGAGATCATACTTGAACAAATTGAAATTTAGATCTTATATTTCAACATAACAATCAATTGAGAGAACAGAAAATTAATAAAAATTTTAACTACTATGGACTTACTATAAATTTAATACAAAGAATGATATAATACAGAATAATAACTTCTATGTCAATCGTAACAAATTAAAACTAGGACTGGCCCTGGGGCAATGACAGGCTGGATCCTTGTCCAGAGCTCATGCTTGGAGGGGACCTATCTTATCCCTTATATATGTAGTATATATAGTATATATAGGATAAGAAAATAATATACGTGCATCAAAACAATAGGTGAATTAGGTTGTTTGGTAAAATACTTAGGGGTCGTTTGGTTCACGGAATGTCAGATTACCTTAGGTAATGTTAGATTGCTGGGAATGTTAGATTACTGGGAATGTTAGATTCCTGTGTTTGGTTAAAATTGGGGTATGTAATATAATCTTGTTTGGTTTAGGATTATCTTGTATACACACTATAATATCCTTAACATATTTTCATATATTTTAATAAATTTTAAAATTAAAATAAATAAATAAGATAACGGTATCATATATAATTACATGATTTTAAAATATTAACTAAAATCTTGAACTTGAGAAACAAAATTATTTTATATGCTAATATAACATATATATATATATATATATATATATATATATATATATATATATATATATATATATATATATAAAATAAACTAACATAACTAAGGTTATCTTACATTACCTAAGATTTTGAAGGGAATCACATTCCCTTCAAAATCCTATGTGGAGGGAATGTGACATTCCTTGGGAATGTCAGATTCCCTAAGATAATATGAACCAAACACTGGTATGTGAGCTTTGGAATGTCACATTCCCTTGGTTATGTTATATAACCTGAACCAAACGCCCCCTTAATGTTAATAACTTTCTTTGTTGAAGTTCAAGCGATCAAACCCTACCTTTTACATTTTAGAAAAAAAAAATCATGAAATTCCTCAACTCTACTTTTTTTTGCTGATTTTCTAGTGTATTTTTTTTTAATTATTGAAACTCATCGCCTCTTACTTTTTTTTTTTGTTTATTTTCTAATGTATTTTTAATTATTTTTTTTTGTTTAATAATATTTTTAATGTAGTTTATAATATATATATATATATATATATATATATATATATATATATATATATATTATATACTTATACAGTTATACTAAACATATTATAATAAATTAAATTAAAAATAATTTCAATCAAGTCACGTTAACCAAACAAGACACATAAAATATGATGGAGGGGAATATGATTTATTTTGAGATTCAATTATGAAAAAAAAATTAAAAGATAATTTACTCCATACTTCTTTATGAATATCTAATCAATGTAATATAGAAGCTTTTATTATGTGTCATCGTATTCAAATTACTCTTAAAAAGTTTGAAATTTATCAAGCTAAAAGAAAATGTATTTATAACAATCATATAAATATAGAAGATGTGTAATTTATAATCCGTTTTCTATTCGAACTATTTTATCTAAGTAATTATGTTTTTTTTTTATGAATATTTTTATCGCATTTTGAAATATTTAAATTTATTGCTCCTAGTCAAAAAGATTTTTATCTTCACATATGTTTGTAAGTGTTGTTTTATAAATTTTTAATAATAATTAATTTATTATTTATTTATGAAGACACTTATACAATTATTTATTATTTTGCATTTATGAAATCACCTAGAATTTTTTCATAATTATTATTTTGTATGTAAAATAATTAAAAACTTATTAATCTTATTCAAAGTTATTGATAGTAGTAATTTTTTCCTTATTTAATTTAAATTTGAGGTATAAAATATATAACATATATATTTAATAATAATACCTTCAAATTTAACACTCACTTAACAAGAAAAATTAATGGAGGATTATTTGTGGTTAAAAATAAAAGTCCAAGAATGTATTTTGATCGAATTGAAAGTCGATAACTAAAAAGAGTACTATCTCAATAGTCAGAGGACCATTTGTGGTATTAACTTTTTTTTTTTTGAGTTAATTCCAGCAATGGTCCTCCGACTATATTGATTTTCCAAAATTAGTCCTTGACTTTTAATTTGGACACTTTAGGTCCCTTGACTTTTAATTTCTTTCCAATTGAGGTCCTTTCGTCAGAATATGGTTAATTGAATTTTAAATGAAGGGGTAAACTCGTCATTTCACATGCCTATGTATTATTCTTAGTATTTCTCCATTGTATACGCGATATATATGAAGATAATCTTAGTCGAAACTCTAAAATGTTCCTCGTCGTTCCCCATTTGCTGACTACTTGCGTGTGCGTTCCTTTATTATTGAGATGCTTACAAGGTATAACAGCGAAATACGAAGGGAGAAATACGAAGAATAATACATAGGCAGGTGAAAGGACGAGTTTACCCCTTCATTTAAAGTCTAATAAACCGTATTCTAACGAAAGGACCTCAATTGGAAAGAAATTGAAAGTCAAGGGACTTAAAGTGTCCAAATTAAAAATCGATGACTAATTTTGAAAAATCACTATAGTCGGAGGACCATTGTTGGAATTAACTCTTTTTTTTTTCATAGTTGAAGAAGTGCGTGCAATGAAAATGGAGATGGAAATGTGTTTAAATGGTCAAGGATTCTGATCCGAAAAGGATTGGAATCCATAAAGAATAGAATCTGGCACACGCCCACCACACTCCACCCCCGCCACCCGTCACAGAATCTTCACATATCGGCGGCGCCGCCCCAGAAATCCGCCGTACCATGGCTGGTTTCTTGAATTTTACATCATTCTATCTACATGGGAAGTGCAGTGATAATCCCAACAATTTTCATTTCAAAATTCCCAGAAGCAAGATGAAGATGGTGGTATTCAAAATTACCATGCCTGCGGGTTTCTTGAAATTCCCAAACTTTTCCATTTCAAATCAGGATGAAGCTGAAAATTGGTGGTATTCAAGGCAGGATTCTGTTTATCCTGTTATGACTGGTTCAGAAGATAGTCCAAGTTCTTGTGATTCAGAGAATTCTCCATTGAAATCTGGCATCATCTTTCTCACGAATACTGAGAACAGAATGAAGGAAGATGACCCCATTGACAAGCTGAAAGCTCTGCATTTACATTTGGTGGCAGTGGAGCAAAGGAATGCATCAGTACTTAGATTGTGTCACAGGTAGAATTTCATTTTTTTCCTTTTTATACATCAGATATCCTAGCTTACGCTAGACTAATGACTCTGATGTAATCAATGTTGTAGAAGACACTACTCATGTGCCCGCGGGACGCCTAGTGCCTGGAGCGCCTAGACGGCCTAGTAATCTGAGTATATGGTTTCCACTTTTCCCATTGTTAAACTATTATAATCTCCCAAACTAATCAATTGCATATGTTAGATGATTAGTTGAGTACCTGGAAAAATATAGAAGAGTAGGAGTAGACAAAAAAACCTAGTCGACCGATTAGTCGATCAGCCGACTAAAAGCCACCTAGTGCTGAAATGGCCTCGGCCTAGGGGCCCTTAGTGCCTAGACCTATTTTTACAACACTGGATACTTATGTAAGCCCTTTGAAATTTGAATCTAACATTTTGCAAGATATTTACTAACCTATGATAGTATAATTCCTCACATGAACAGAAATTACTTGGCGAGTGCAGTGAACCTAGTACATTATTTGGCTTTAAAAGGCCTAGACATAGACAGGATTAATGAACAACTCTCGCCTTCCGGTCTTGTGAACTTAGACAATGCAGCTCCACATGTACTAGCAAGTCTGCTTGCAGGGATACATATGCTGGAGAAGTTGAAATCTGGTTTGTGTAGTGGTAAAAGTTGCGGTGATGGAGAAGTCGTCTGTGTTAGTGACATGGAAATGTGATGTGTCCTGCCCGGGTTTGGCTAACTGCCCCTGGAACAGCTCCCCCGTCGCCCACTCAAGCCTCACCTGATGAAGTTTTGTATGTGGATGGCCAAGAATTTCTCAGTAAATTGAAGGTGAATGATGAAGTCAATTTATGCGATGCTCGTGAGACCTTGCTGTCGAGTGCGGTTGGGAGAAGTTAGCGGACATTCAAGACGAGATTATTTGTGTCTGCAGAGCTGCACACATTCCAGTTATCTGGGCAACACAGGTCTTAGAATCTGTCATTATATCCGGGGTGCCAACCAGATCTGAGCTTACTGATGTTGGAATTGCCAAAAGGTTTCTGCTTCTGCTCTCTCTGTCTCTTTCCTTAGAGCAACATTATAACTTGGAGATATTAGGGGGAGAATGTAAGAGTAATTTGGAAAGAGAAATGGGAGGGGAGAGAAAAAAGGAAAAAAAAAATTGAATTTAAATAAAAAAAGAGTTAATTATCAAAATGATCCCTTGACTATAGCGAAATTACCAATTTGGTCTTTGACTATTTTTTTGACCAATTAAGTCCTTCAATTTTAAAAATCTTAACCAATTTGGTTCTCTGTTAGTTTGACCGTTAGTCAACCGTTAACTTGGGACCAAATTGGTAATTTGCTATAGTCAATGGACCATTTTGGTAATTAACTTTAAGGGTGGGCAATTCGGTTCAGTTTTCTCGAATCGAACCATACCGAACTAGTTAGATTCGGTAATATACCGAACAACCGAACAGTAATAGATTATTGTATACCGAACGGTTCGGTAAAAATTCAAACTAAACTGAATTGTTCGGAAAAAAACCAAACCGAACCGAGTACCGTTTGAATTTTGGATTGCTATTTTGTTATATATTAGACTTTGGATATGTACTATGTAAACACCATAACACATAATATAGAACTTTTGATAACAAACCATAAAGAAATCAAATAAAACATTTACGAGAGATACCCGTGAGAATATGAGCTGAACGGCAGAGCAAGCAGCAAGGGACTTGGATTTACTTTTTATTTATTTATTTATTTATTTATTTATTATTATTATTATTATTATTATTATTTTCTTAAAAAAATCAAACAGTATTCGGTTCAGTTTAATTTTTTACCGAACAATTTGGATCGATTTTTTATCGAACCGTTCCGTATACAAGAATCCAATACCGTTCGGTTGTTTGGTATATTATCGAACCAAACTAGTTCGGTTCGGTTTGGTACGGTTTGGTTTGAGAAAACTAAACCAAATTGCCCGCACTAAAGTTAATTACCAAAATGATCTCTTGATTATAGCAAAATTACCAATTTGGTCCTAAGTTAACGGTTGACTACCGGTCAAACTAACGAAGGATCAAATTGGTTAAGATTTTTAAAGTTAAGGGACTTAATTGGTTAAAAAAAAATAGTCAAAGACCAAATTGGTAATTTCACTATAGTCAAGGGACCATTTTGGTAATTAACTCATAAAAAAATAATAATACTTTAATTACTGTCCCTTACGCGCACGCACCCGCTGGGCGCAATGGTGACAGCCACGCATGGGCAAAATTGAAGGTGGGTCCCACATTTCTGAATTCTCCCCACATTTACAGAAGCACCCCGTTTTTCTCTTTCTTGCTTCTCTCTCTTCCACATGGCTTTGATTTTTTACATTATTCCCACATTATGCATTGATGGGGTTGCAGGTTGCTCTTATCTCCCAATTTGAAAGCCTTTATCACAGGGAATTGAAGCTGAGATTTCTGCATTTTCTTGGTGATCACAGGGCAAAGTGCATCATGTTGAACAAAGGGAAGCATGTTGTGGAAGCTGTGCATATGTTGTGCAACATTTTGAGCAGTCCAAGAAGAGAGGTGAAGCTGATCTTGTAAATAACAACCTGTGACTTGTGTTCAATTCTTGAGGGCTTTAGGCATGTAAACAATGTTGCATAAACAACTCAACAATGGGATTTGTACAGATGGTGTTCTCACATATATATGTTGTGTTTTTCACTTTTCAGTTGAGTAGATCTCTTGTTTTCATTCACATGGCATGTTAGGCATGTTAGCTGTTAAATATACTTTGTATATGTAGTAAATGTATTGGGTTAATATTTCTAACCCGTTTTTTAACAGTCCCGTGACGAACTAGTTCAGTTTGATCACTCTATGGAGCATTAAGTTAATTAAAAGGTTAGTGAACAGTTAGGCCAATATTAAGGGGTTGTTGTTTGGTAAGCTTCGATGAAGGTACACTTAAATCAAAGACCGAAAGGAGTGCACGAGTACACAACTGTATATAGCAGTGTGAGCACCTAGCGAGCTCATCTTGGGCGGTGCACGTGCAAGCGTGACCCTTTATATGTAAAAATAAATAAATAAAAGGGTTTAACTTATATATATTTATTTAGTCATAACCAGTCAATAAAATAAGAATATAACAAATATAATAGTGCATTTATAATTTTTTTTAATATGTATAAATATTAATCATTTAATATTTTAATTAATATGAATATAAAAATAATTATAAATTAATTAATTCGATCACCGTTAATTAAATAAAACATATAAAATGAGACAGAATGATTAATAGACAAAAGGATTGTAACAAAAAGTAACTTGAGTTAGTTAACCAAATATAAGAATCTAACTAGGGCTAAATATTAACTCAAGTCTCATGCCCATGCCTACTTTTTATTTTCCAAAATTTAGGGATTTTAAGCCATTTCAGCGCTCTTGCCTGTTGGGTTTTGACCAACAAGTTTCACCTCTCCCTCCAAAAGCTTTTTTTTCCACTTCAATTTGGTGGGAAAACGAAGTGATGGCCATCAACATTAGGGCAACATTTTGATTCAAATTCTCACTCTTTGTAAGTAATTCTCCATCTTCTTTTATGTTGAAATCTACGTTTTTTTTACGTAAAGATTTATCTTTGTTGCTGAATTCTAGGGTTTCGTTGCAAGATCACTCAAGTTGATTTTGAAAAACTAGATCGTTATTCGTTGCTTCAACATGGGACTTGGTTTCGATCCATTGGGTGTGTATTCTATTTTTATTTTTTTAAAAAAATTTGTAGCGCTTTTTGAATTCGGATCGTCATAGTTGCTGTTCATGATCTATGTAGAATATCAAACGCTCAGTGATTTATTGTGCTTGTTTAGAGTTAACTTTCAATCTATACCATAATTGAAATTGCCGAATTTAATTTTGCTGCATTGTACATTGAAAGCTAGAGAATATTTGTGGGTAACTCTATATGATAGCCTTTCATGCTGGTGTTTCTTCCCGCTTTGTGCTTGGGTGTCTTGTTTAAGAGTTGTAGTAATTTTCATAGGAATGCAGAAAGAGCCTATTCTGCTTAAGTACACTGAAAAATGAGAATCTGAGTTTCTGTGGGTTGTTTATGTGCCATGGTGTTATTCTTTTGTTTCAAGAAGCATGCGGTTATATAATTGGGTTTTGTCATTCGAACCTTGTGTGGTGTTTTTATTCTAGACAAGAGGGACTGGTTGCAACATTTGCAATTTCTAGTTGTTAAAAAAACCATGTCACAGATAAGCATAAGTAGCTTTCATACATATAACAGCAGGATGTAAATTGGTTTTCTGGAAAAAAATGTTACAAACATTTCCCGTGTTTAGTTGTCCTGAACTTAGGGAAATTATGTGGAAAACCTTCAATGCACTGGCAATTTTGTGTTATCTTTAATGTTGCAATCTTTTATGTTCTTTGCTTTGATTGAGCAGTGTTTCTATGAACAGTCTGCTCTTAACTTGAGTTTTGTACTCATAATAGCCTTCTGTACTCTGCTCTGAATCAGGTCTTTGATTAAGGGAAGGATCTCTGCTTTGAGAAGGCTTGCAAGATTTTTGAGCTAAACTTTTAATTTACTGAATTTCTTGCTGGATTGAATGACTTTTTGACTCCTGTGAATGGAATACTTGGAGTAGAAATAGCCGGAAGAACATTCAGAGAAACATTTGTAAGACATGGAGTGCAATAGAGATGAGGCCATCAGGGCTAAAACAATTGCCGAGAAAAAGTTAGAGCAGAAGGATTTTGCTGGCGCAAAAAAGTTTGTCTTGAAAGCACAAACTTTGTATCCAGGGCTTGAAGATCTTTCACAAATGTTAACAGTTCTTGACGTGTATATTTCTGCAGAAAATAAGATAAGTGGAGAAGTGGACTGGTATGGAGTACTGGGAGTGAGCCCTTCGGTAGATGATGATACTCTGAGGAAACAGTACAGGAAGTTGGCTCTTATACTTCACCCTGATAAAAATAAAGTTATTGGTGCTGATGGTGCATTTAAAATTATTTCAGAGGCTTGGACCTTCTTGTCTGATAAATCTAAGAGGTTAATGTATAACCAGAGGAGAAGTTCAAAAGGATTTCAACAGAAAGCTCCAGTGTATTCTAGTGGTCCATCAGCACCTGCACGAGCAAATGGATTTCATAATGTCAGTGGCAGGGCAACTTCATCTTCAAAGTCCATTAGTGGTAATGCTCGAGCACCCTCTACTTCAGTTCGTCCTCCATCCAATCCAAGAAATGATACTTTCTGGACCATTTGCCAGCGGTGCATGATGCACTACGAGTATCTCAAGGTATATCTCAACCATACTCTTCTTTGCCCTAATTGTCATGAGGCATTTCTGGCTAGAGAGATACCTCCACCTTTCAATAAGTCATCCAATTCAGCGCCTCGACCAAGACATCAGAATTCAGGCAATCATGCTGCCAATGGAAATCAATCTCATCCAGGAAGAAATGTTGCATCGAATAAATCGTCAGGACCAACAATGGGTGGTCTTAATTCTGCTAATTACACAAACCTCCAGCAGGATCCATTTTCTGGAATGGCTCGCTTTGGAAGCACTGATCCTTCAATTGCTGCAAAGGCCACAAATATTGTACATCAGGCGCATGAAAGAATGAAAAGGGAGCGTGATGATTTACAATCTGCCACTGGATGGGACAGGGCCCATGCCCATAGCTCTGTTATGAAAAATGAAATTCCCTTTAAAAAGATGAGACTAGGTGAGGATATTAATCGTTATTCTTCAAATCCAGTGCATTATGCAGACAAGGGCTATGCTTCTTCAGGTAGGTATGGTAGGCCTAACAGCACTAGGGAGTTCACAGCAATTGAGACCAATAAGATGCTGATGGAGAAAGCTAAGAAGGAGATTCTTAACAAATTGAATGAGTGGAAGTCTGAAACTGTGCACAAGGCTCGAGATACAGAGAAAGAGAAGGTTAAAGAGAAAAAGAAAGAAAAAGAAAGGAACAATAAAGTTTCTGGACTTGGCATGAGTGGAAAATCCAATTCATCTACCTTGAAGAATGCAGAGAGTTTGAATACTTCTGCTGATGATGTGAATAAGGAAGATCCTGCAGTAGCGGCTATGAGTGTTCCAGATCCTGATTTTCATAATTTTGACCTGGATAGAACAGAAGGTTCTTTCCAAGAGAATGAAGTTTGGGCTGCATATGATGATGACGATGGCATGCCTCGTTTCTATGCTTTGATCCATAAGGTTATGTCAGTGAAGCCATTTAAGTTGAGACTTAGTTGGCTTAACTCTAAAACCAATACTGAATTTGGTCCGATGGAATGGGTAACTTCAGGTTTCTATAAAACATGTGGGGAATTCAGAGTTGGCAGATATGAAATGAGCAAGAGTATTAATTCTTTCTCCCAAAAGGTTAAGTGGTCCAAAGGCCCGCGTGGAACCATTCACATTTTCCCCAAGAAAGGGGATGTTTGGGCCCTTTACAGAGACTGGTCTCCTGATTGGAATGAGCATACCCCTGATGAAGTGATACACAAGTATGACATGGTGGTAGTACTAGATGACTACGATGAGGAAAAGGGTGTCTCAGTTGCTCCACTTGTGAAGGTTAGTGGTTTCAAGACAGTGTTTCGTCCCCATTTGGACCCTGAAAAGGTCAAACCAATTCCAAAAGAAGAGATGTTTCGTTTCTCTCATCAGGTCCCAAGCCACTTGCTTACAGGTGAAGAAGCTCAAAATTCTCCAAAGGGTTACCTGGAGCTTGACCCAGCTGCTACTCCATTGGAACTTCTTCAGATAATAACCGATGCTAAGGAAGTACCAACAATGCAGAATGGTGGAGACATGATGGAAAATATCCCGGAACAATCTCCAGAAACTATGAAAAATAAGATTGCTGAAGTGGCTTTTAGTCCCAGGGAAGAAAAGTTTGTACAAAACAGTGAAGAAGACTCCATAAAAAAGACAAGATGGTCTTCCTTGAAGTTATGAAGGAAGTGGAAATTTAGAGTGGCGAATTAGATAGGAATGAGGGATATTTTTTTTTTTTTTGGGTTTTAAGCTAAATCTATAACTCTTAGATCCCTTCGGCTTGTTGAAATGGATGCTTTTGTGGCTGGAGGCAACCTTAACCCCAACACCCATATGTTTATCATACTGCAAAAAGAAAGCAGTTAAGACAGCAACATGGCTGGATGATTTTTTGGTTTTTGTTTGATGGGATGGTCTGACAGTCTTTTGACAAGATGATAGAGCAAGCTGATGCTTTAACCAAAAACAGATTGGTTAGTTTTCTATTTCAGAGTCATAAAATAGCACACTTTTTTATATTTTGCTGGTGTGGATTCATGATCATGTTTCTGTTTCTTTTTGTTGCTGTCAATTGCAATTTTGGGTTTAGAAATTCATAGATTGATAGATGAGGTTGCTCATTTTCCCTTCTTTTACTGCCTCTACACTTTGTGGATGATTTGGCTTCTTTCATTTATAAATCTTCTCCATATGTTCATCCATTCATGGCCAAATGTAATTCCTCTAATGAAGATTATCCCTCCTATAGATAGGAGACTAAAGTACCTTATGGTCTAGCTAGTGGCACCGAGTTGTCTCCCATATGGAAGGTTGTGGGTTTGAGTCTCAGTAGATGCGGTATTGATTTTTTTGTGCTTCAGTAAGTTGACAAAATAGTAATGAACAAATACTGCGTAGCACTCAAAAAAAAAAAAAAAAAAACTAGCTTTTCAAAAAAACAAAAAACAAAAAACAAAAAAAAAAAAAAACAAAAACAAAACAACTAGCTAAAGGGATACCAAATTTTAAAAATCAAGATCTAGCTACCCCCACAAACCACAACATTTGCAAGTACTAGCAAATAAAACCAAGTGTTAAAGGTATATGGCCGTGTTTGGTAAATGGTTGTTAGTTGTTAGTTGATTGGATTAGCTAGAGGGTATAGCTAGTTGATAACATTAGCTGACATGTGTTTGGTAAATTAGTTGTTAGTTAATAGCTGATTGGTATAATTTCTTTTCATAAAAAGTTAATTGAAAAAGTTGCTTTGAACAACATTAGTTGAAATGTGTTTGGTAAATTAGTTGATAGCTGTTTGATATAATTTTTTTTCACAAAAAGTTAATTGAAAAAGTTGCTTTGAACAGCTTTTTAAATTTTAGCATTTTGGAGTTACAAAAGGCTAATTAACCAAATATTTATATTAATTTTTTAATCAAGTTAAACAATTAATAGTGATCAAATAAGTTAAAATTAGAATATAGACTGAACATTTTACCAAACATGGCCTATAGCTCGAGGCCAACCATTTAGTATACCTATTCGATTATCTATGAATGTGCTTGATAAAACATATTCATCTCGTATCTTACGATGTAAGAAGAAAAAGGTAGTAGTGTATTAGCCTTGTCCAAAAAAAATTTATGGTAAATAAGTCTATTTTTACCTCCACTAACCTAATGGGGGTGCTTGGTAAATAGTTGTTAGCTGACTGTGTTAGTGTGTTTGACTAATTGATTGTAGAAAGGTGTTTGATAAATTAGCTGTTAGTTAATAGTTGATTACATAAAAAATAATTTTTTTACAAAACTAATCGAAAAAACCGCTTTGAATAGCTTTTTGAATTTAGCATTTTAAAACAATAAGTTATTACAAAAAATTAATTAATCAAACACTCATATTAATTGTTAGTTAATAGTTGATTACATACAAAATAATTTTTTTTACAAAATTAATCGAAAAAACCGCTTTGAATAGCTTTTTTTTGAATTTAACATTTTAAAATAATAAGTTATTACAAAAACTCAAACACTCATATTAGTTATTTAATCAAGTCAAACAACTAATAGTAGTTAAATAGGTTAATTTTGGTTTGAACCTTTCACCTCCCACTTAGGTGAGCAACCCAATACCAGTGGACCACAAGTCACTCGATTAAACAAGTTAAAATTGACTAATAGAGTAACTATTTTACCAAATATGCATTAAAAAAGCATCATAAATTGCTCAAAACTTAGCTGTGGTGCCTATATCCACTATAGTGAAATCCACACGACCATAGGCCCATTATTGATGTTTTTTTTTTTTAAAGACGCGTATTACAATATTTTATTAGCTAGTGAATATTTCTTAAAAATGATTTTAGTAGAGAAAATGGCAAAATATATCAATACGAATATTTTTACGATTGCACCGTGTGAGAAAATATATATATTTGGGGTAAGTGCAACATTTACGGGATTGTGAGCAATGAATGGCATTTTTGGAAATGCACCAATAGCTTCCCCGCATGGGCCGCATCTATTATATAATCTCATAATCTCTCGCCTTTCCCTCTCCTCCTACCCGGCGATTCTCTCTCCCACTCTTCCATGTTCTAAACAACGATACATTTTGATTTCAACCTCCTTCCGTTCTTCAATAGTCCGCAGGAATTCAGTAAGGTTTCTCCATCTTCTCAAACTCTCTCTCTGTTCATTCTCTCGTTCATGCAAATACCTGTGTATGTGTGCATGTGATTAGGCATTTATTAGACAAACGAACTCTGTTATGAGCTTCCGTGCTTTTGAAATGCTGGTGAATTTTCTGTTTTTGTGTTGTTGTTTTGAAACCTTTGTTTCTCGCGGATTGCGTTTGATCGGTATTGATATTAGCTCATTGCGTCGTGATTTTTTATTTTGTTTTTTTTGCTTTTCATTTTCGTGCGTGAGGTGAAACCGAATCGAAATGTTTTTATTTTGTTTGTTGACGGAAGTTAGGGTAGAAGTTGCTTCTCGTAACACGTTCGAGGCAAGGTGCGTTCGGCACGTTACCAAACCAAAAATCGTCACCGGCGGCGGTTGATTTCCGGCAACAAGCTTGCAGCGCCATTCAGCCTATCCGCAGGCGAAATCTCAGGCGATAATAGCGGTCGATTTTTGCGTTTCGCGTTCTAGAAAGCCGTTGATTTTTAAAATTATCATCCTAATAATAATAATAATAATAATAATAATAATATTATTATTATTATTATTATTATTATTATTATTATTATTATTATTATTATTATTATTATTATTATTATTTTCTGTGACATTTGAGTATTTCACTTATTTTAGCAAGGTAAGTGTTTCTTATTTTGGCGCACGAACAAAACTAAAAGCGGTTAATGTTCGTTTTTCCCTTCCGGCGGTGGGGGTAGGATCAGCGCATGCTAGCCGGCGAGTGTGTGGTACACGCGTTGACTCATTGGTGAAAGTCGAATTGGCGATGTTGATGGCCACTACGCGCCGGCGTGGACATACTGCCTCGCCGATATGGTGCGTTTAGGGTTGCTTTCGATTTCTGTGTGTAGCATATACACCGCACACGTGGAGTTTTCGGGGTCCACTATTCGACTGGGCCAGGCACACTTTCGCTTTGACCTTGAAGGCCAACAAAAGTACACTGCATTCTTTTGTGCCGGTGATTTTTTTATTTTTTTTAAATAATTTTTTTTTTTTTTGCATTATAGAGTTTTGAAGATGTCTTTTCTACACCTGCCTGAAAGTTGTCCAGATCATACCATGATCAAGTTAGGCTTTAGATTCTTACAACATTCAAAATCTTAGTTTTTATTAATTTGAATCTCTTTATATCAATTTAAAAATTGTTTTTAATTAAATTTGTACAGTTTTATTAATTTAGAATTTATTTGGGACAATGATTAGTTGGGATATTAAAAGTAGTAGTTGGAATAATCTCACTTAGGACCCTTATCTCTTTAGTTGAAAATTTTAACAATTGAAATAGTTTAGTACAATTATTGTTATCAAAATGGTACTCTACAGAATAGTGATTAGAGGCTACATATTTTCATGGAGGCTACATATAAGGCCATCAACATATATAGATATTGTACAATTTCTAAGAAAAAAAAGAGCCATGAAGATCATAGAGAGGGGATTGAGGTTCCTCTACAAGAGAGGAAATTATGACAAAAAAGTGAGTCCCACTAAAAAATGAGACTAGTTGCGCACGGCTCGTGTTGTCATGAGTGCGCCCAGCAGGCGTGTGCACTGCACGTGCCAGCTGGGTGCGTCAGGCGCGCTCCCAAGCGCGTTGACAGTGACATTTTTTTTAATCAATTTTGTTTTATTTTTTTCTCGCCCTCCTATATTATCTTTTCTAATCAGACTTACAAAAACTCCTCAAAAATTACAAAATATCTCCACTATTATGAATGCTCTAATGAGTATTAGAGGCTACGTACACACACATATATAAAGGCTACATTGTACTATATTCTATTTTTGTTTGGGTGCTAAATGGTATACGTTATGTGTGCAGTATCTTGTTTGCATATGTTGAATTGGTAACTGTTGTCTTGTTAACGATTATAATTTTTTTCAAGGAATTCATGATATAATTTCAACAAAATTTTGTTTATGATTTTAAAAGTTAAGTTGCTAGAAGCTAGGTTGTCTCTGGCCAATAGAATTTAAAGCAGTGACACATCGATATGATCCTAATTGTTTTGATCAAATAGCGTGTTTAATTTCTTAACCAAAAAGTCGTCATTTGTTAAATTTAAAATCAAGTCTGGGATTGGTACGACTAAAAAGTAGCGAGGTAGATTACGTTAATTTACCGCTAATCAATAGTATAGTAATATTGTTAATTAGAGAGTATTTTCAGAACGAGTACAATGTGTCCACATTATAAGTTGTTTGTCATTATTCAAGAACAAGAATTGTGTGTATATAATATATGTATCCCACTATCTTCCAGTCACAGGCGTAGCTTCTCTGAACTTCTCAAGGTTATCAGTGTCTTTTTTGTAGACTTGTGTATATATATGAATTAAAGCTAAAATAAGTTTGCTTTCTGTCTGTGCTGTAAAAAGGCTTACCAATGTGTCGATTCTACAAGTTCCCATTTTCTGAATCCTCCAATGGACCAACTTCTTTTACTGCTCACCTCCTTATCTGACACGTAAATCTTTGTCATTTTCTACACTTTTGTCCTGCTAGCAGACAAAAACCGAGATATGCAAAATTTACAGGCAACAACTTGGCAAACTTACACAAGTGTGGGTTTGTCTTGAGCCTAATTCAGGAAAAATAAAAAGTAGAATTAGTTCGTGAGACTCAATTATTACTCCTCATCTGGTTCGATTCACTTCCTCGACCCTTAAGTCAAGCACTAACACATTAGTGCTTAAGACCAAAATAGTAATTTATTAGCAATTATATAAAAAAGACTATTCTTATAGGATTCGTTAAATTCATGGATCTACGTGTGTCTTATGCCACAAAATAATTTATTATATATAGTCTGTTTGATCCGATTTTATTTAAGTGTAAAGATTGAATTCACATTTCTTATTAACCAATGTGAAATTCTTACTTTGTTATTTGCTTTGCATGATTTATTTGATTGTGTTGTAGGTCATTTGTCAACTATTGCCAATTAAATTAACTCGGAAATATGCATCAAAACAAGTAAACCTACTAGCTAGTGGCAAGTTGGCTTTTGTCTTGTTTCATTTTGTTTGTTTGTTTATTTATTTTTAATTCTTTTTTTTTTTTTTTTGCTCACATGAAACATGAAGTATCTAATGTAAATTGTAATGAACATTATATTGCTTTGACTATTAGTTAATTAGCCAACTCTATTATATGTAGCAAATAAAATAAAATATTTAAAAAAATAGTATGTATATCTCAATTACCAACTTCTTCTAATGTAATAAAGGTTTATATTGTTATTGACTTATTGTAACCTCAATAAAATCAAATCTTTTATAAACCTTTCTCTACCCTTCTCCACTCCACTTCATCTTCTTCTTTATTTCTCTTTTATTTTCTTCTTGGCCGCCTAGGTGTATGCACAACACCAATGGCAAAAAAATTTTGACAAATTTTTATTAGATTTTAGCCATGTGAGAACAAGCTAGGGGGGAAAGAAAAGAAAAAGCTGTCAAAACGACAAATAATAGGACCCACTCTCCTCTGTCTTCTCTAACAAAAACCCCTGCTTAAAAGTAAATTAAAGCCCTTCTCCCTCATTCCTCTCTTCTCTACCTTGAATAAAAAAACATAAAAACCGTACGTCGAAAACCCCACTAACGTTTCTCTTCACATGTAAACTTCATTAATTTAAGTTTGATCGTGTGGAGTGAGTGGCTTGGTTCGAAGACACGTGGAAAGTGAAATTATTTTCTGTCTATGCCCTGACGGTGGTTTGGTGATAGTAAACTAATGAGATTCCAAAACTGTTGGCAACGTGGGGGGTAAGTAGTTCGTTGGGGCGGAGCCAAATGATGAAAGTAGTTGGTGCGGACCCAACTTTCTAACCTTTTTAACCATATAAACATAATATTTAGTATAGGTCTTAGGATTTTGGACAAGTTTTGTCCCTATCGTCGGTGTTGGTTAAATCAGTCTTGATTGAGACCTTGGCAACCAGCTCGAGCATTATATTATATATATTCCACATATACTCCTTTTTTTGAAGTGGCCATGCAATGTTGAGTCACCGACTCTGACCTTAATAATTTCTTATTCACTTCCCTTTTGTCTCTTTGCTTTTTAATCACTTCTTTTCAAATCAAAATCTTGGATTATTATCTTTTGTGCACGCCTTGAACAACACCCAAATTCGTGCTCTAACCAGTAACCAGCCTCTATACTTATTATTATACTTCTAAATCCAAAATAAATCTCTAATATTTTACTATCCTTTTAAATTTTTATTATCTTTTATCATACTTTGCAATTTTTAAATTTAATAAAAATGTCAAAATTATATTATTTCTTACTTGTTCAATCTAGCTAGATCGATATGTGTGTAAACTTATAATGGACGGAGTTAATTATGAAATTTTTCTAGTAGTCAAGTTGTAATAGTGTTATTATATTCTAATAAGTGAAAATTAATTTCTTGTCATATATATAAGTAATATTTTTCTTGAGTTGTAGTTATTTTTTAAAATGGGATTTACACTTTATAATTAAGTATATGACAAATATTTTCCGAACTTTTTGTGTTTGTGAGCAGTTAGGGGCTTAAACATATTAAACAATACAAAATTTGGTAGTTGTTAGTTGTTACAAATATAATATTTTTAAATACTTTGAAAATTACGTGAAATTGTTAGATTTGAATTTCCACATGGTAAGAATACTCTAGAATATGTGCACAATGTTTGTTTATCCTAATAAGTAATAAGCTAAGTAGTCATATATCTATGATTATGCATTATAATAATTATAACTCTGTAGTCTGTATCAACTGTCTTTTGTTTATTAAGAATCTGTTTTTTTTTTTTTTTTTTTTTTTTTAAATTATTTTTTATAAACAAATTATAAGCTAGTCTGGCTGGTGTCATTTTCTGCTTGCGTGTTGATTTTTTATGAAACGTGTTGATAATTATCATGATGCACTTGAGAACTGGATCCGAATTACTGAAGCTCTTTCCAACAGCTTCATCTAAAGGAATAAAACAAAATTTACAACACTTTTTATTGGAATTCATACTATTTTTGATCCTTGAAGTATTTGTTACCATTCTTAGTATTCCATTAGATTTCACCATTTAGGATATCAGTAGCATAGCACCTCATCTAGTATCATCACGAGAACCCAACCAGCGCGGTGGACTGCATTCTCCATCTTCAAGCTTCAGCTATGGCGTTGCTTTTCAGATCAGATCACCAGGTTCCTGTTGCAATCCCGCCGTACGTTAAGCTATGGACTCCGCCATCGTTACCTTGGACTGAACACCTCTGTGAGTCTCGATCGATCGATCTGGTTCGCTGTTATTGAAGGTCGAGAACTCCAGATATCTGGTTCAAAATTATTATGAATTGAAACAGGAAGGACAAATTAAAGCGGGTGGGTCAGGTTTAATGCCAGCTTAACCTCAACTTATATTTTTTTTATTAGTAAACAAATTATAATTCCAACAAACGTTTATTCGATCGGCGCGACAAGAAGTTAAAAACATGTGGAGATTCTCTACCAGTAGTTGTGTCATTTCAGGTTAGGTGTTATGGCGACAATGTACCTTTCATGTGATGGAAGAACATGTGCTCCCAACTTGTTTATTAGATTCGGTATCTTAAAAATATTCATTTGTTATAGTTTAACTTTTTAAAAAGTCTATGTTTTTATTTATATCGCGGGTTCACTGATATTATATTGCTGGATTTTGTTAAAAACTAGTATACGTTTTCAGAGATGGATCATGATATGTAAAGCTTGTGTTTGGATCAGGTGATCAAATACTGAGGGATAACACTAAATAAGCTTATGGGAATTTCCCACTGCCTTGCCAAAACATCACACAGGATAGAGGCGGTTCCGAAAGCCAGACACGACAAGTCCCTGCCCAGGGCATACTGTAAACAGATTAAAGATGATGATAATGAGCCCATGCTTTCTGCTAATGCCAAATACAAATCTTGGCTGGTATATTATATATAATATATATATTGTTGTTATCTATATTATATTAGATGGTCATCTCACTTTACTGTGTAATATTATTTGTGTCATGATCAGGAAAAACACCCGCCTGCACTGAGCTCATTTGAAGGGATGATGAGAGGAGCAAAGGGCAAACGGATTGTGGTGTTTCTAGATTACGACGGAACCCTCTCTCCCATTGTTAATGACCCTGACAAAGCATTCATGTCTGATCTCGTACGTAAATCTCTTATATATGTAATTATGTATACACATACTTACAGTTCCACGATTGAATTGAAGTCCATCCATGAGCATTTATTGTATGTTTTATTTTTGTTGAACACACAGATGCGCTCAACTCTGAGCGAAGTGGCCACTCACTTCCCAACAGCAATTATAAGCGGTCGAAGCAGAGAGAAGGTAAAACTACGCATTATTATTATTCCATCAATCTCAGTTTATATATATAATGGTATTAGGAAAAGGAAAAGAAAAAAAAAAAGATGATTTAGTTGTAGTTTAATGTTGTGCCGGTTATGTTTGTGGATGTTCATCTATCAGGTGTATCGTTTTGTAAAGTTAGATGAAGTGTATTATGCCGGTAGTCATGGTATGGATATTATGGGACCTGCAAAGCAACTGGAGTCTGATGATCGCAAATACCAGACCAAAACCCTTGATAATAAGGTCTGTTAGTTCCCAGGCCACTTCATATTTTTTCCTATTCGATCAATTATGCTCTGATCTATCTAACCAGGCCAACTAATATTAATATTCTTAATTGCTGCAGGGAAATGTATTCACCCTTTTCCAGCCAGCTCAAGATTTTCTGCCTCAAATCAAGAAGGTCCATAATATATGCATGAACACTTAATTATCATTTGGCTCATATATATATACGTTAATTTGGAATATATATGCATGCAGATGTTGAGTGAGCTAAAGGAGAAAACTTCAGATGTAGATGGAGTATTGGTAGAGGACAACATGTTCTGTATCTCTGTGCACCATCGGAACGTGTTGAAAGAGGATCATGGATTAGTAAAGAAGAAAGTTGAGGCCGTACTTTCCAATTATCCAAAATTCCACCTCACAAAAGGTTTGGAGGTTCTTGAAATCCGGCCAACCATCAAGTTTAACAAAGGTGACGCGCTGCTCTACCTGCTTGAAACCCTCGGATTCGCTAACTCCAAAAATGTCCTCCCTTTTTACATCGGAGACGATAACACCGATGAAGACGCTTTCAAGGTATAAACTATATCATAAAATTAGCAGTTTTTAAGGTTGAGAGACACCCTATATATAACCTTTTCCGACCCGCATGCCCGCAGGTGCTAAAAAGCAGAAAGCAAGGGTGTCCTATTATTGTTTCTTGTGTCCCAAAAGAATCCTTGGCTTCATACTCGCTTCGCAATCCATCAGAAGTCCAATCTTTTCTGATGCTGCTAGCAAGATGGGGCGCCGACCATTCTTCTCACTGATGATCCCATCCGACGTGGCGCCCTCAGCTCAGCTCGTCGTCTCCCACTTTCTGTACGTATCTATATATATATATATATATATATATATATATATATATATATATATATATATACAAGGCGTTGTTTTATTTCTAAGTCCGCCTTGTGCATACGCAGTTAGTTGTGCCACGCTTTTTGGGCCGCAACTGCATGTTTAATGTTTTCCCCGGTTAGTTCTTTTTTTTGGTCGTCTTTTCTTGCCCCATCCAGTAGGCATCATATATATATATATATATATATATATATATATATATATATATATTTGTATTTATATTTATTTATGTCTATACAGAAATCATTAGTAAGTACGTACGTTAAAACTTTTTGTTAACATGTTTTGAGGTTCTGTAATGTACGACCTTGAACCAGCTTGAACATGATTGAACTTCCCGAATCGTAATTTTCTTGTTGGATTTCTTTTGCTCTCCCATAATTGCCTGCTTGCGGAAACATTTTATTATTAGAATTAATCAATTAATTATTATTATTTTTAAGAGAGAGATGGACTTCAATTATTGGAGTACATATATACTAGTTCTAGAACATGGATAATGAAACTGATGATTTATATATACTAAGTAGGATTAGTGTTAGCTTAGAATAATATAATAATGCATATTTGTCTGATCTATCTATCTGATGTCCACTCCCAAAAGGAGTAGCATATATATAGGTACACCATTTTCTCCCGCAATATCATATCCCCTACCCAAAACCACTAAATCCAGTTTTTTATTTTTTATTTTCTATCGTTACTTGTGGATTGATCACGAACTAACTATATATTATAGTATATAATAATATAAGACAAAACATATATAACAGATCAGATGATAACATATTGATTTTAAAAGTATTGATGATAGATATGCATATGCATATATAGCGTTAGCAAACTGATCGCATCTCCACTAACTTAATATTATTTTCAATTCCCATCCAACATACATGTTTATCATGTTTTTGGCGTATCTATAAGCTACGGTCAATAATCTAGTTGCGTAATGACGAGTGCACGTTCTAGAAACTGTTTTCAATTCGTACTAGCTTAATTAGCTAGCTAGCTAATATAAACTTCCAAATTAGAGAACCCCAAAAAGTCCTCAAAACACTTTATTTATGCTCGTAAAAAGAACCCACTAGCTACCTTCCTGCTGCAGAAAAGTGGGAGGTGAAAAAGGAGAATTATAAGAAGAATTGTCTCATTACATGTGTGATGTGATACTTGAAAAGGATGTACGTACTACTACATACTATTGTTGCTTCATAGAAATGGTCAACTTAAAGAATATATATATATATACTTAAAAGCCAAGGATATTGATGTGATCCGTGAGGAGGTGCGGATAAGATAATATAATGTGAATATTTTCCTTTTTTAACTAGAGGCTTTGGGTTTGAAACTTAGGATTTGTCTAGGTGTGTGAGGTATTAGTATGCTCTGGCCAAGAAACTTGCATTGTGGTTTGATCCAAAAAAGATATTGAGGTTAGAGTAAATATTCAAAATGGTCCATCGACTACAACATAACTCACAAATTGATCATCAACTATTTATTGAATTCGATTAAATTCTCAACTATTCAAAATTAATTATCTGATTTAGTCCTCCGTTAATGCCCCCGTTTAAAACCACCGAGGCCATACGCGTAATTTCATCAGCTCCCTTAAAGACCTAATCATGTAAATTTTGAATAGTTGAGGATTTAATTGAATTCAATCAATAGTCGATGACCTAATCAGGTAATTTTTGAATAGTTGAAGATTTAATCGGACTCAATCAATAGTCGATGATCAATTTGTAAATTATGCTATAGTCGAAGTACGTTTTGGATATTTACTCTAGGTTATCATAAAGGCATTATGTGAGGATAATTTTGTAATTTAGTATTTATCTTGGTTTGCAAATGTAAGGTTTGAATCTCACACCATCTTGATCATTTTACCAAAAGCAGGTAACAGTACGTATGGTACACGCATGCTTTCCAATTACTAATTCAGATCGTATATAATTATCTGCTCCTAATCACACATTTAAGTCAAATTAGTAAAGTTATAGTACATATAGCATGATATTTTTAGATGTATGGAACATATCATAATTGGGGATTTGGAACTTGTTGTTTAATTGGGTAGACATTTAATTCAGCAATTAGGACGGCATTAGGCTTAATTATTTATTGCTAGCTAGGGTTAGGGTTAGGATTAGGAATTGAAAGAGTGACAGTGCATGTTAGGTCTCCTAGTAGCAATAATGTAATGGCAGAATGCAGATGGCTCGTTGATTATTATTATTTTTTAACTTTATCTAGCCATCTAGGCAGATATTTTGGTTTACAAACGATGAAAGAAGATATTTATCTTCTCCCAGTACATTATAAATTAAAGATTCTTAAAGTTGATTACAACTCAACATTTGTTTTGCAGTTTTGCTAATTTACTTAAGTATTTTTTAAAAGATTTTACTTTTGGTGTTTAATACTATTTGTAATGAAGTAAAAATAACTCCATTCATGTCTCGTTAATTGAACTAAACACATAAAATGAGACGGAAGGATTATATATTTACCATTTTTTTTGAATGATGAGAAACACACATAATCACTATTCAATTCGGTAGTGTGCAATATGCACTAAGTAAACCATATTCTTGTGTAATCAAGGTTAAAAAAATCGCTAAGCGCCTTCTAGGCGCCTGGGGACTGCCTAAGGCGCCTAGAGCGATTAATCGGCGCCTAGAGCACCTAGGCGGGCGCCTAGGTGGCCGGCCGCCTAGCGCCTAGCGCCTAAACCCGATTTTTGTAACACTGTGTGTAAAAGCCCGTAAATCATATAGGATAAATAAATAGCATTAGGAAGACTCATCCAGCCACTCCTTTCGTAAGTTTTTGTTTTGTTAGTGTGTGTTCATAAATCACATAAGATAGATGAATCACATTAGTGACTCTTTTTGTTACTTTCATTTTTATCCTTTATTAATGTAGGATATGAATAAGACATCAAATAATATTGCTCGATCTTTTTTCTAGAAGGAGTTTGAAGTAGAACAACTTTCCAATTAAAATTATTGCAGATTTGATATGATCAGAAATGAGGAGTTATGGTCAAAGAAGTAAAACTAACATACATTATATTCAGTTTGCAATAACTGTCAATATATTGTGGAGTGTTGGGACTAGCATGCATATATATATATATATATATATATATATATATATATATATATATATATATATATATATATATATATATATATATATATATATATATGCTTTAATTTTTCACAATCCACCAATCATATATCAACCAGTCTTGACTACCAACTTAACATTATGCTGCTTTGGAAGCTTTTACTCTTTTGGAAAAGAACTTGATGCCAACACATTCCAATTTAGTACTTTAATTTGCCAACATACACCTCCATATTCCAAATCACTAATAATATTACTGGTTTCTGCCGAAAACCAGAGCACTAGAGAATTGCTCTAGTTATCAAAGAAGTTCTCTGATTTCTGACGGAAACTAGTCCATCAAAAATAAGAGTAGAACGTAATTTTGGCAGAAACTCTCATCGTCGATGTAGCCTTGGTGTGGAAAACGACTTCATTTTTCCTCAATACACCACTATTTTTTCCGATCAACGGAGAATGATTTCCGTTGACTTCGATTTTTCAGACACATCCAAAGAAAACCAGAAAATGATTTTCAAAAATCATTTTTCAAGTTTTCAAACGCACCCTTAAATGGCTTAAGCCGCATCGGGTAAAAAAGTATACTCATAGTACTGTTACATACACATAATGAAACACTTTCTATTTCATGGAAATTGAAAACACTAATTTGTGTGTACCGACATTTGATCATATCTTCTCCCAAAAGGTTGAGTCCCCAACTCCAAGAGTCCATACACTCGACCCGACAGAGCATTGTGGGAAGTTGTAAATCACGGTGACTCAATGGTTTAGCAGACAGGGCCAAATATCGGTGCACACAAAGAATCCGCCCACTTTGAACATAATTCTCACACTGTCGCCGTCGAGGTTTGAACCTTGGTCTCTTGTATTTGACCATATTTATTAAGTCATTAAGTCACCGTAATTTACATCATCACAAATATTTTGTTGAACGGAATGTAAGGAGTCTTGGGATTGAAGATTCAACCTTTTGGGAGAAAAATAAGAACTAATGGGAGGGAAGCCATAAACTAATAAAGTAATGGAGTAAATAAATAGGCATCTGAGGGCAAATATAAAAGTGCGCAAGAGTCCAAAGGCAGAAACGGACAAAGAAGAGTGGCACATCAGAAATAAATGGACAAGTCTGAGGGCAAACAGAGCAGCCATCAGGCATCATCATCATCATTATCATCATCACTCATCACAGATTGGTAAGCTCACAATAAAATAACACGCTCAAGATGCCAACTGCCAACAACACCTACTGCTTCAAACTAATTTATTATTATTTATACATATATATAAATGCCAAAAGTTGTTTTGATTTTTCCAGGCGATGAACGCTAAATCCATGGTGGAGCTTCTCTTCGCTGCGGCGGCGCCGACTTCCCGAGGTAAGTGACTCAACTCGCTCGTCTTTCGACTTCTGCGATCGGAGTATTGCGCCGACGGCGGCGATTCGAGAGAGGTAGTGAGCAGGGAGCAGGGAGGATGAACGCGACTGGGAACGGCGGTGTGGAGAGAGAGTACATAACGAAACACCACAGGCACGAGACGGCGGAGAATCAATGCAGTTCGTTTCTGATCAAGCACATCAGAGCACCTGTTAACCTCGTTCGTTTATCTTCTCCCTCTGCTCTTTTTGTGCTTCAGTGCTTGCTTGCATTTGATTTTTAGTTGGATTTGTGTGTATCGGTGTTTGAGTTTTTGGATAGATCCACTTCTCTCTCTATAGGATGAATTTTTTCTTTTTTCCGCAATGTTCAGTTCTGATTCGTGAATTTTCGGATGATTTGTTGATTTCATTCCACGTCTCTAGCAATTTCAGACTTTTGACTGGTTGTTTTACTGTTCAATTTCTAGTTTTCAGTTAGATTTGTGTTGTATGACTGTTCAACTTTAGCATCTACTTAAACCAATGTTTGCTTCCATTTTTGTGTTTATGATGAGAGTTTCTCACAAATGGAGTGCATATTAAGAATGGAAACAGGATGGTAAAATGTGTGAATGAATAGAAGCTGTTTGATTTATGGACTGTAACTTGGTCTGACCATCATTCATGTTTTTTTTTTCCTTGTAGATACTTGACTGAATATGACATATTTCCTAGTTTTGAGGCCACTTATATGGTGATATAATAATTATATATTGATTTCATAGGGATTGCCCATTTTAAGAATAGGGAGATTCTTGGTCTTAACAGGTTTGGTCATTGGTTAGGAGGTTTGATCAGCCACAGAAATACAAGCCCTTTATTAGCAGGTGCATTAGTCAGGGAAGTCTTGAGATTGGTAGTCTTAGAGAAGTTGATGTCAAGTCGGGTCTTCCTGCCACAACAAGCACAGAAAGGTTGGAGCTTCTTGATGATGATGAGCATATACTCAGTGTGAGGATTGTTGGGGGGGATCACCGGCTTCGGGTATGTTGCAATTTTCTTTGTTTTACTAGATATGTCTTCAATCTCTGTTCTTTCTCCTTCTTCTCACTGTTTAGATTTGAAATCTTTAATTAGTTATTGGTCAGATTTTTTGTGTATATGTATTCATTCCGTACATATAGAGAAAACATGAACACCAAAAGATCTTGTAATCAAGTGGCCTGAACCCATGACTCTAGGAAGGATGTCTCAACTTTAATCCCAATTCCCCCTCAGATCTACCATGAAAAAGAGAGAGAGAGAGAGAGAGAGAGAGAGAGAGAGATTGGAGCATTCACTTCACAGTATGTGTTTCATATCATATTCATAGTGAAAGGCTGGAAGCATTCACTTCATAAGGTGAATGGTGATTGGTGTCATACATGTCCTCTTGCAATTTTTGAGTTGAGTTTAGAGTCTAGACTCTAGACATCATCGCCATACATAATCTTCCCAGTTGCAAACTGCAATATCTGAAGCAAAATTTGATTTCACCAACAGTTTTCGGGGAACCTGGATGTAGGTTGTGGCCAAACATTGAGTCACTACATACTACCTTGGGCACTAGGGTTGTCCTAAATATATAGCAGCTCTACTCACTGTCCAAATATATAAACTTTTGCTTGCAGAATTAGGAGCTAAATCATAGTGACACTAAATTATTATACTAAGTTGTATGGGTTTGTGCAAAATGTGTATTTATCTTGTTTTTGCCATTGTTCTTTGCAGAACTATTCCTCAGTCATATCTGTCCATCCAGAGGTCATTGACGGAAGACCTGGAACTGTGGTGATAGAATCATTTGTGGTAGATGTGCCAGAAGGAAACACTATCGACGAAACCTGCTACTTTGTTGAAGCATTAATCAAATGCAATCTGAAATCTCTTGCGGATGTTTCAGAGCGGCTTGCTGTGCAGGGCAGGACAGAACCCATAGATCCTGTGTAAAGAAAGAGCCAGAGCCCAGAGGCTAAATTCACCAAGGATGAAGCTTCATTAAGACTTTTCAATCTCTTCTGGGGCTTTGGAGGTGGTACACCATTCATAGCTACTCTTCCATATTTTGCCACTTTTTACTGCTTCTTTCTTTAGCTGTGTTGCTTAGCTTTCAAGTCCGAGGTCATGTCCGACTTCCTTCATGTTCCTAGGTGTTCAAATACCGCATGAACACAACATTTCTAATCATTTTAGACACCCAATTGAATGACAAGTACAAACATCATCACAATCTGTCTCTTTTTTTTAAAAAAATTTATGTAACTGATTGTGTATGAAAGACATGCTTCACAGACACATACATGGTTCATGCTTGTTGAATTATCTGTGAAAAGCTTCTTTTTTTTCTCTCTTTTATGTGGCACTTCTAGCTGGCTTTTTTAAACCTGCAACCGTTGTATAATACTGGAATCCATTATTTTGGTTTTCCCTGAATATGAACATTGACGTGTATAGTGTAATATACTATTCTTTTCCGCCTCATTTTAGGTGTCTAAGTTATCTATCTCATTTTTTGTGTCTAATTAAGTTATTTATAATTTAATTTAATGTTAGTGTATAAATATTACTCCGTATATATTTAGAAACTGCACCAAAACACTTATAAATACAAAAATATCAAATTTAAGTATGACAAGGTAAAATAAGAAAGATAAACATATATGTATCTTCTTCCCTTTATAGAAAAGGGAGTTGAAGCCACATTCCATTAGAAAGCGATAATAATCATCATCAAAGCTAGAATTATAGGCTTTCATGGATTACTTTCCAAACTACAATTCCAAAATTTAACCCATAAGGGTGCTGTAAATGGAGCAAAATACTAAGTGCTAAGAGATCTGTACTGTCTTCTACTTGAAGATATTGCTTGCCAAGGGACTACCACTGTTATGAATAATGTTACAAAAGAAGAAAATAAAATTAATTGAGAAAATATATATATATTATATAATTGAAAATAATTAGTGTATTTGCCTCGTTGCACTGCGCGGAGCCCCCCTGGCAGCTGAGAAGATCCAACATCATGTGGATTCAAATTGAGACAGTTGGAGCCAAACCTAAACCAATGCGAGTTCCTCCTGTTGTTGTTGCTGCCTCTGTTGTTCAGAGAGCCTACCTTCACGATAGGGATGAAGAATGCGCTTGATTTCTTCTGCGCTTAATGTCTCGTACTCGATAAGTGCATTGGCCAGAGTATGTAATGCCAACTCATGCTGGAAGGAAATACATCGACAGGAAGTTAGACACAAGTTATACACAATACATGATTTAAATCGTAATTGTCCCTAGATTTCATCCCTGCTATGCGATATTTGTTTGCTGATGGCAGCTCACAAGCCAGTCACATGACCTAATAATCTAGCTATTGTGTTAATGGATTATTAGAACTTTGCCCAGTATGCTGTTTTCTGAACAAATTCAGAATTAACCTTAAACCAGCAGGGAGGTGCAGCTTTTAATTTTTTATATCATATATGTGATCATAACACTAACCTTCTTTAGCAGGTTCTTTACTCGATCATAAGCTTCTCTGAGGAGTTTAACCACCTGCACAACCAAGAAATAAGTTGTCACTAGTAAGAGGCGATTCATTGCACCAGAACAACTTAAGATCCAAATGAACATACTTCGGCATCAATGCGTGATTGCAATTCCGCACTTGGCCGCTCTTTGATATGAATTGGTCCAATTGTGTCACTCATCCCACAATTCGATACCTAGTCAAGAATTACACTGTTACATAATAGGCAAAAGGCAATCATAACAACCAACAAAAGATAGAATGGAGATTATCATTTCATAGTTAATATGTCACCGCCAGCCCTTTCCTTTTTAAGTGTCTATGCTTAGCAAAGAAATGGTACCATGTATTGGGCCAATTCAGTAGCAGTGTGAAGATCACTACTAGCTCCAGTTGTTACATGGTCTTGACCAAAGACAAGCTCCTCTGCGGCTCTTCCTCCCATACATACATCAAGGCGTGCTAACAACTGTTTTTTGCTGATAGAAGTCTCGTCATTTGAAGGGAGCTGTGTAACCATTCCCAAGGCAGATCCACGTGGCATTATTGTTGCCTTATGGATTGGGTGTGCACCTTCAGTATTCAAGGCAACAATTGCGTGTCCACTCTCATGATATGCAGTCAGCTGAAAAGAATCAAACATCACCATGCTGTTTGTGGAGCAAGAATTTCAAAGCTAAGCCACATTACAGCATACAAGAAATGCAATAGTCAACAATGCAGCAAATGTGCACCAACACAAACATGTGGAAAACATTGTAAGTCGCAGCTTAAAGGGTAATAATTAAAAATTCTAGCAATCATACGTGAACATTTTCACTAAATGATAAATTGACCTTTGGAATGTGTATTGAACAAGTGCATAATTCAATCTTTATCTTGGTCAAAACAAAAGCAGAGTTTGCATAGAGTGCACACCTTCTTTGACTCTTCCGTTAGGAACATTGTCCTCCTTTCAGTGCCCATTATTATCCTGTCTTTTGCAAACTCCAGCTGTGCTGCAGTTAACTTATCAGCCCCTTCAACAGCAGCCTTAATAGCAGCAATATTAACCAGGTTTGCAAGATCTGTTCGGGGATGCAGTTTTCCAAAGCCAAGTTTAAGCCAATAATATTTTTAAAATATGATTGTTCCCCAAAGTTAAAGGTGAGCTAACTCGAAAAATAAAAATCAAAGCAGATTTGTACCTGCCCCATTGAACCCTGGTGTTCCACGAGCAATAGCATTTGCATTGACATCGGTACCAACTGGTTTGTCCTGCAAATAGAGCTCCAGTATTTCTTGACGACCACGCACATCTGGATTAGGAACAACAATCTAGAAAAAGCATTTGAATTAATGATAAATTCTTATAAAGAGAATATCATGCAGCCAAAATATAGTATCAACATTAACATGTATATATAATTATTATTGCGTGTGCATTTGACATAAGTAGAGGCAAGTTCTCCATGGCAGAGTGAGGCAAATGCCATACTAAGTGTAAAGATAAAACTAGTATAAGACTGATCATTAACAAAATAAGCTGCTAAACAAAACAAAAGTAAAAACACTTACATGTCTATCAAACCTACCCGGCCTTGTTAAAGCTGGGTCAAGTATATCTGGCAAGTTCGTTGCAGCCATCAAAATAATACCCTGTACAAAAATGATAGAAAGCACTTTGAATTACAGATTCAGATGGGGAAGCAGTTCGCATCACATATTTATGTACCTCATTCTGCTCAAAACCATCCATTTCAACTAGTAGTTGATGCAGTGTTTTCTTTGTATGACCCTCCCATTGCTTTCGAGTTGACCCAATAGCATCAATTTCATCAATGAATATGATGCAAGGAGCCTGAAAAGGCAGTCGCGAATATGAGAAGTGAGAAAGAAATGGCATTTTAGAAGCATATCACAATTACTTTCAAATAATTCAGCACAAAAACAGACTCATTATACAGATACATATTTTAAAGACACAAGAAATAGATGGAGCAGTCAAACTGAGCAAACCTTCTTCTTAGCTGCTTGAAACAAGGATCTTACACGCCGAGCACCAACTCCTACAAACCTGGAGTACAGAAAAGTGCAGTTATTGTATAACAAGTCAGTGAGTGAACTCATCGCTTTGGGAATCAGGCTTATAAAACAATATTGCATCTTTTCCTCAAATTCCTGAGGGAGAGAAATTAACATACATTTCTTCAAATTCGGAGCCTGCTTTATAAAAGAATGGTACCCCCGCTTCTCCAGCAATAGCCTTCAAAGCAAGATGCATCAAGCACAATCAGCAGCGGAATGCAATATTACATCCAAATCATAACAGATAGTTTACTGTCACAAACTTTCAACTATGACACCCATGAAAGTCAGAAAATAAATCATACGGAGAAAATAATTATGTAAATTAAAAATAAACAGTCCAATAACTAGTGCATCATAGCCTGCCACGATGTATGATGTGACCATAAAGGTAATCAAGTAAGTCAAAAATCAATCATAGTAACGTAAAAATCTTACCTTCGCAAGTAAAGTCTTTCCTGTTCCTGGTGCTCCAGTCAACAGAATGCCCTGAAAAGAAAAATTTATACACAATTGAGTGACTTGTTTATTTAGCTGTTCTCTTCATACAGTGCAAGTGTCTGGATTGCTAAAATAAAATATGCAAAATAATAATAATAATAATAATAATAATAATAATAATAATAATAATTAATAATAATAATAATAATAACAATAATAATAATAATTGAACATGAAAAGTATAACCTTGGGCAACTTTCCCCCAAGCCTGGTGAATTTAGTGGGATTTTTAAGGTATTCGACAACCTCCTCAAGCTCTTGTTTAGCATCGTCACAACCTTTGACATCTTTGAATGTTTTGACATTCTGCATAAAGCACAAATGGATATGGTACTTAGGATCAAATATAGCCAGTAAAATCTCTTAGCAGCTTAGCCAGGAGAACATACCTTTTCAGGCATTATTTCTTTATTCAACTCTTTTGGGGAGTAAGATGAGCTTGAACCAACCCCTGGAGCACCAATACCACCTAAGCTACCAGCATATTTATGAGCAGTAGTACTCATAAACCTATAAAGATAGAAGTTCTCGTTAGCAATGACTAAGGGGTTACAAATGTAATGCAAAAAGCAAAGGAGAATGGACATCACAATAATTTCATGGGTGATCCTTATCATCTATGCCAATTATAAGCAGTTAGAGTGAAGAAAATGATTACCATATAAAACCAACACAAGCTATGAATACCATAGTGTTGATAACCTCTTGAACAAAACCTGGTGTATTTGATGCATCACGATCAACCTGATCAGAAAACACATTTTCTGAGCTATACAATCATAAGAATGCACTGAAATTTCTTCAACTGCATAGGTAATTAGAAAAAAGAAAGACTAATGACATTAAAAAAAAAAAAAAAATCTAAAACCAGAATAAATTAGTTGCTTTATGTTTTGATATTGATTAGTGTGTGTGGACTTAAAAGGAAAATCTTTGACATTTAGGCCACATCTCATTATCTCACTATATCTTACCATGACAACATGTAATGGCTGCTTCTTAGATACACCAGGGTTCATGAAGGGCTCATCCAGGTTCCCTGAAGCACGCTGTTTCAACTCTTGTAACTGCATGTTAATTATCATTGAATAAGATGAGAACATAAATCGCAGTTCTGGAGTCTGACTCTGAAATTTGCTTTGAAAACTGGAGATGTGTTTTGGAGAATTGATTATAGCATAATTGACATAATATAGAATCCAAAAAACTGGCTCCAAGTGAAACATTTTTGAAAATTCTATAACAATGCTAATTGCACTACTAAAGCATCCACATAAAAAGCAACAGTTGAACAAGTACCCACCAACAAAGGTAGAGTTGAAGGCTTTCCAGAATCCTCATCAGGTACATACTCAGCAATAGCATTAGTGACCACAAGGGCTCGGAGATATTCTGCAACTCCTCTACTGTCTACTGCATGAGTCCTTTCCTCAAAGCGCTTGATGACTAACTCAGGGCTAGACGAAGTAAGCAAAATTTTAAAATACTTTTCTTTAGCAAAATTAAACATGGTCTTTCAGGCTTAACTTGGTATAATGGAAATGGATAGCTTGAAACAATTAATTCTTTAACCAGTTCTATGATTTATATTAAGAATCACGCAAGGAATAATAATTAATGGCACAATGGCATAGCCCTCTCCAAAACCTTTGTAGCATATTTGGAACTTAAACCTATTGTTTTCTCTTGATTTTGCTGGAATAGCAAATTATTAATCATCTCTGCCATATGCAGCTCCTGAATGCAAATTTCGCCTTCTATTCCTTTCTTGGTTATTCATCCGGATTGGATTACTAAAGTTAATGCAATAAGGCAGGAGTGAAGAAGAGGCTGAAGTGTCTAACCTGTGCTTATTGAGCTCAACCAACAAAGCACTCTCCTTAGCCGCATCATTGGGGTTAGCATCAGCTTCTGCAGTCAACAGCTCCAGCCGCTTCTCCTGTTTCCAGAATAACAGCCATTTAAACAAATCGGACTTGAGAAGCCTCTGGAACCCTTTCTTAAACCTCGCAAACAATCCCATTAAGAACGCCACGATCGGCAGCCTACTCTTCACGTCCACATTTCCCACCAAACCCTCAGATTTGACCTCTCCTTCCACTTCCCCAGCTCCGCTACTCCCCACCGCCTCGTCCGACTCAAATTTGTTCGTAGTTTGGCCGGAACTCTCATCTTCAAGTACTAATCCAGTATTTTCCGGCCTCTCAGAACTAGTATCAGAAATCAAATCACTGGTATTGGATAAGGAAGAGTCGGGAGACGAATTCACATTGTCAGGACGGAATGCGCAGCTGAAAGTCAATCTAAGGTGGCGGGAAACCCGAGGCCTCACAGAAAGTCCGAGGCGGCGCTTGGAAGAGGAAGAAGAAGAGGAGGAGAAAGAAGACGATAGAGATAAAGGCTTGAATATAAGGGAAGCTTGCAGGGCAGTCGCAGTCATTGGATTTCAATGGCGGATTTGGGATTGGATTAGATTGGAATCGACGGGAAAAAAAAAAAAAAAGAATAAAAGAGAAAGGAGAGACAGATTCTCTCTCTCTCTATGTGTTGCCCTTGCCGAGCGAACAAGTCAGAACACAGTAATCAGATTCCTTGCTCGCTCCCTTCCCCCTTCTCAGTTTGCACTTTGCACTTCTGCAGAGCAGAGAGAGAGGGGAAGCGTGTGAGAGTGTTGGCCACAAAATTTTGGGATTTTTGGTGTGTTTGATCATTTTGACGGAACGGGGTTACGGGGGAGAAACAAAATATGGAACCTTATCTTCTTAACTTCTTTAGCCTTTAGGAAGTAACAATTAGTTTTTGAATCCCACAAAATCAAGTTTTAATACTAAATACGATGGGGCGTAGAGATGTCAATTGTACTCACACTTGATGGAGAATTTGAATTTTCACCCTAACAGAAACAGGATGAAGATAGAAATAAGGGATCGGGGATCGAGTACTCTCCCCGTCCCGTCCCCGATATATATATATATATATATATATGTGTGTGTGTGTGTGTGGCCACAAACACACACATATGTATTACTTTGTATATAATACATATAATTTTAAAAGCATTCTTGTCATTGTATGTCATGCTTATGAAATATATATTTAAATAACATGTTTAATTGTAAAATATTTTATACTACTTTAAGTTAGGAATGAATATATATGCATTATTTATTTAAATATTTTTTAATATTTAATTTTTAATTTTTTAATAAATTATTAACAGAATTTTTTTATAAATTATTAACCGGATGGGAATTCCATGTCCCCGAATAATCCCCGTGAGAATAGAGATGGGGGAATTTTTCCCTTCTCAGGCGGAGATGGAAACGGAAACTGAGAATGGAAAGAAAGTCAGATGCGGGATGGGGGTATGTCTCCCGCCGCCACCCCGCCCCGTTGACATCCCTAGCGGGGCGATATGAGAAGGGGTATCAAATTAGAATGGCTAATAGTAATATTGCATACTATTTGGGAAATTTGCAAAATAGTATTATTAACTGTTTTGTTTAGTCTTAAAGAAAGACCTTTAGACCATATTCTTTAATCAGACAGGCTTCCAACGTGAACAAACAATCGAACAATACTACTAACTATACAATTAATGCCAAGTCAAATTTCTGAATGATAAGAGTTCTTCATAGCAATTTAAGGTGGAGTGAACCTATGATAAGTGAAGAAGAAACCACCCGATTGCAAAATGCTCAGAGCTTACATAAAAATCCGAAAACCACAAGGCCACAAACCAAAGTAAGAAGCAGTTTGCAGTGAAAATGGCCTATTAGTCTTTTAGAAGTGTTGTTATTTCAAACAAAGCTATCGCGGCTGATATGGAGGCATGTTAGCCGAGTGTGGTGGCCCGCTTTGGTTATACCCTTGGGGACCGCTTGCAGACGGCATGTATGGAGAATTATGCATCTGCATGCCCATAGGTGGAGGTCCTCCGACATTGCCCGAGTTCCACGAGCCTGAAGGCTGAGGTGCTGCATGACCATCGAGGGCTGGAGCGTGACCATACTGATTCCCGTTGTATGGATGACCGCCAGGACCTCCCACCGAAGGAGGCGGTTGTTGCCCCAAATTTGATGGTTGAGCATTCAACATGGGGGCATTTGGAATTGTGTAATCTCTGCTTCGGTCATTGTTCACCTGAAATCAAATATTTAATCATTCATATGAAAATCCGTAAGGGATTAAGCTCAATTACAACTCACTCAAATCATTAATCGAGTCAAAAGTTACCTTTATACTGAGATCAGTGTGTCGAGAGTAAGTAATATGAAGTTTGCAATAACCTCCTTCATAAATGCTGTGTCCTTCCAGGGCTTCCTTTGCAACAACAGCTGTCTGAACATCTGCAAACCCATGTTTTTATGTTTATCTCGACTTTTAAGTTATTCAAAACCAAACTCCCCGCAAAAATATTGAAAAGAGGAACAAGACCAAAAACATTAATACTAAAAATCTGACTAATCTTACCAGGATATTGGATTAAAGCCTGTAGACCCCCATTCTTATCAAACATGGCAATCTTTAGGACAGGCCCAAAAGCTGCAAAAACCTGAACACCACTCATGAAGAAAAGAAGAGAGCATTAAATATCTAGGAAGTTCGTTTTTTGGAGAATTTCTAAAAGCTTGATGCATAATGTAGTGTTTACCGTATGCAAGACATCTAAGGTTACTGCATATTGCATGTTCTCGATAGAAGCAAGAAGAACATTACTCTCAGGCTCTAATTTCTTTCCATCTAATCCCACGCTGAACTGTAATAACAGTGATGAAGTAATGAGATCAAAATTACAAAGCTAGGGTAACAACTCTCAAACAAGGAAAGTGATCAATGGCCTATCAAATATAACCATCGGAAAAGATCTGGTGATTCACATCAGTGAATAATTTCAGAAAATTCAGTAACACCCCACGAAACTTACAAGGCATCAGGGTTTATACAAAATGACAAATATCTACATCTCACATTCTCATAATGCATCATCCACACAAAATGATGAAAAAAATTAGCCAAATTATTCATACTACACAACTATCTCTATCTCACCACTTCATGTATCATAGAACATTTACCTGAGAGTTTGCATCTATAGCCGAGGGAGCAACAGGAAGGAGAGGATTGGTGTAGTCCCTGAAGAAAAATAATTATGATCAAGATGAAGGCTATAGCAAAAGAAAAAATAGCTAAATTAAAATAAAATAACAAAAACAAAAACAGCAAAGGGTTAATGTAGCACTTGCTTCACAACCACATGCAACAAAAATGAGAAAGCATAAACAAGTCTACCTGCTGCGATGGCTCTGAAACTTCACAGTCAAATCAGTGTGTGCAGAATATGTAATTCTAAGTGAACATGGTCCAAGTTCTGGAATTAAATAGCTGATACAAAGCAAAAGTGATAAAGTCAGTCCAATTCAGGCACATCAAACGTTTGAAATCACCAATTCTAAAAATTTATCCCGGATGTTCACAAGGCCAAACATTAATATGCAAATGCAACACGTACTATACCTCATTGATTTAAATAATAATAATAATAACAACAACAACAACAAAGGAGATGTATCATTTAACTAAAATACATTAAATCAGCCAGCTATCAACCACTTTGAGCTGCATTTGTGGAGCATGTCTAAGCAAGGACCTCTTCCGACCCACATAGATTAACACTAATCAGCTCCTCATAAATAAAAAGCTGCAAGTCCCTACTTATACTGATGCATTAGCCCTTAAAGTCAACTGTCCTAAGCTAAGTTCAAATTGCAGCAAATGGCTGTTGACCAGCACACCAAAATTGAAAAGAATATGAGATTGGGGAGATGTGAAATGAACATAAATGAGAGATGAATGGGGTGAGGAGCATGCATATACCCCTTAAGCTGATTCTTAAAAAGGCTCTTGAAAGATGTCCAGCCCCAATGAAATTGCAGCACATCTACAGATAATGTTCCATAACAGTTGGGCTACATCCCAAGCCGAAATATAAATCCAACATCACCTTGGAATGCTTCTTCCATCAAGAGCATCCTTTGCAGAAGTAGCAGTTACAGCATCAGAAAATTGCACCAGAGCCTAATGAGAAAAGGTCCCAGTGATTATTAACAATTGAAATATACAAGCAGGGAAAGATAAATCAACAACTAACAGAACAATTCTCCTAAAATATGCACACCTGAAATCCAGCTGTCTTTTCAAAGGTAGTAATTTTATGAACAAACCCAAAAGCTGAAAACACCTGAAGAAAATAAAATATCAATTAAACAGATCTTAAGATCTGCAAGAAATAAGAATGTAGCTAACATACAAACAAATGTTTAATGCTACTGAATACTAGTTACACACTTGGTGGCTTAGTTATGCTACTAGTACTAGGGAGGGAATTCCAACACCCACACACATTACACATGTTAAAACGAAGTTGAGTTTCCACACTCCAGGAAAGTCAGGAATTAGGATAGTTAGAAGAGGATAAGTATGGAAGGAAGAGCCAGTGGTAAGCAAAAGAGAAAGGAGACAAACACACGTGTTTTCTTTCTCTCGATGCAATAAGCTGCCATTGAAGTTTTCCCTTGACATGGGGCCTGCTGATCCATTTGCATTTATGTCAAATGATGCCAAAGAGAACTTGACGTACTACAGTCTAAGCACCAAACTATGGATAGGTTTATTCTACTGAAAGCATTTTACTTCAGACCATGAACACACAAGGAAAATGCATAATTAATTACCAAGTGCAAAACATCAATGCTAACAAGGCGTGCATCATTTCCCTCAATTGTCACCAACAGTACATTTCCAGCAACATCTGCAGTAGTTTTATTGTTGACTATTTCTTGCCTATTGGAATATTGTAGGTAGACAGTTTTTCCTCGTACTTGAGCAGGCTCTGATGAAGAAGCATAATAAGATATCATGGCAATAGCTTGGTTCAGTTCTGCCTACAAACATCAAGATACACAAAACAAGAATATCAATATAATATAAAGAATAAAGTTCTACTGTGTACAGATGGAGCAGGAGAAGAAAAAGAAAAAAGTGAACTCACAAATTCTATAAATGCTTGGTTTCTATTTGCCCCAACATTACACTTTGTGTTGACAACTTTACCAAATGGCTTCCCCAATTCAATTAGTTCCTCCTCTGAACACTCCCAAGGTAAATTTCTTAAATGGAGAACCTTGGATGGGGGCTGTGTGTATCGGAACTGAGGCTGGCTAGACACAGATGACATTCTGTACCACAGACCCAACCTAAATAGAAAAACAGCAAAAGTCAGAAATATATTCATCTCATTTGAATAAACACTCAGTAATCCCAGTTTGAACATTAAAATGCCAGAACAATACAACATAGTATAAATATCTTTCTCTTGATGCCCCAAAACAGGCTTGCAAAATCGAATAAATATGATCAAAATCACCCTTGAGGACTATCAAGGTTGTTAACAATCAAGGCAACGAGATCTATATCCACATCCATCCATATCCTATAACATTACTTATAACGAGAAGTCTCCAAATTATTGCAAAAAGTTCATTGGTTCATTGCCATACACAAGACTTATCTGAAAACATTCAAAAATCAAATAAAACTAAAACTAAACCACGAGGGAGAAGAAGTCCAAGCCGCTTTCCAGGAAAACAGAGGTAAATCTATGCAATTACAATCGCTAGTAACACAAACTGATTCCATCATCACGATTATCAATCGAAGTAAAATAAAAAAGAAGAAATTACGTTAGTGGCAAAGAGAATGTGGAAGTTCTGATAAAGTAGGGTTGCAGAGAGGGAACCGCCGGGACAGATTTTCCTCAGCTCGAATCGCCGCGAGAAGATGAGAATTTTGGGTGGGGAAGTGCGTAAGGAAGCACCCTACGTAGGTTAGCAAGTTGAGAATTGAGATAGATCTCGCGTGGCTGACTGGGTGGCGTATCTTAGCATCCGCCACGGCCTAAAGACACTTATTTTCTTTTTTACTTTTCTTTTCCCTTTTCCATACAACGGAGGAAAAATTGTACTTCAAATTGGTCGAGTAATTGTTTAATAATGGAATAAGGATTAAATAGGTCATTCAATTATAGAGTTAATTCCAGCAATGGTCCTCCGACTATGTTGATTTTCTATAATTGGTCCTCGACTTTTAATTTGGACAATTTAGACCCTTGACTATCAAATTCTTTCCAATGTTAGTCCTTCCGTTAGATGAAGGTTAAGTGGACATCAATTTGAGGGGTAAAAACGTCCTTTCGCGTATTGAGTGTATATTCCCTCTTTAATTAGTTCAAAAAATTATAAATTGTGGGTCTTCTGGTTGCTGCCTTCACCGGAGGTCGCCGCCGGAAGAAATCTCAGTTTGTCACCGCCAACGGATAAAAACATGAAACCACGAGCACATATCATGAGCCCCGGTGGGGTGGGTTAGGTTTCAAATATCGTGAAATGATCCGAAGGTTACGTTCCTAATTCACAAGTGTAGAACTACCGCCGACTTTGTCATGCATGATGTTGCATCAAGCTAATGAGCCACATTATTCCTTGAGATATGCCTCCAGTTTATTTCGCCATCAGATACGTTATTACAAACTAACTGTCAGGAAGTCAAGAACCTGTCCAAATATTTTGAACATTTCCGATCCACTCCAAATATCATGGTTTTATCCGAGACAAATGCAGCGTACTAATCCATGGGGGCGTCGTGATTAGTGGAAACTTCAATTCAAGTGTGATACCTAAGATCAAGCTCCCATAACTTCCTTACCGCTTTGTTTCTCCTGCCTGTTTGATCATCATCCCCCTCGCACCAGGAGACTGAAAGCATTAACAGCCGGTCGTTGCAGGAAATAAGTCGAGGGTTGTACTCATGAACCCAGGGAGGAGGGGTAATGTGGATTCCAATCCAGTAACCCCCTTTCTATGTCAAATGCAGCAAGCTTATCTGTTTCCGAGTAAACATAAAACATCCTGTTGCAAAAGACGTACACCTGAACAAGCAATACCAAACTCAACAGGCAACATCTGGATTTCTGTCCATTTATTTGATACATAATCATAAATTTCCCCTGAATCTAAAGGCTCATCCCAACATGCATCCAAGACTGTCTATGGCAATCAATATAAACCGTCTGTTATCTTTATTGGAGTGGCCGCTTTTTTGTATGATGAACTTGTATGACTTCATACTGGCAAGAAAGAGAATTCATTTTCATCAAGGGAGTGTCTGAATGCAAGTCTGACCGAAAGCCTGTGAGGATCTTCATAAACATCGGATGAACTACCAATTCCTCTGTCTTTCTAAACGAATTTGTTGGTTCTTGATAATTAGATAATCAGAGATGACCTCATAAATTCCAAGTATAGGTGATGATCTTGCATATTTCATGGATGCTGCTTTATATGCAATGATTTTGTTAAAGGGCTAAACACCAGCACACTTTTGTGTGTCTTATAAAGCTCTTGCCAACCTTGCCAAAGTTAGAAAGACTAGTGCAACCTCCGACGATGTATACATCATCTCGGACACCGGCAATAGAGAACATAAACCTCCCTCTGAGTATTTCTGTGTCTAATTTGTGCCATTGATTCAAGGAGACATCCAGTAGACAATAACCATTCTTGACATCACCAAATAGAAACAAACAAGGACTTTGAAATGAGCCTTCTCGTTGACAGATTATTGGCAATCTACGGTTCAACAAAGTAGGTTCTCGTAACCACAAGATTCAAAACGATCTCCGGCGACGTTCTTAGCCAAACGTTCTTCAGTCCTTGTCCTCAGCCAAGTCATTTTTCAGTCCTTGTCCCAATGATGTATCCGTCGACGTTCTTAGCCAAATTCTGGTCCAACGAGAACTTTCCGCATCCGAACGGGTGGAACCATAGTTGCCGTCGAGATATTCCTGCGCTTTGGTCGAAGAACGAAGCCTAAACAGAAGGGATTTAGGAATTTTGCTATTTTGATGGAATTATACCCTAAGCAATTGAAATGTCTACTTTGCCCCTTAATTTAACGTTCATTTAACTTTCATTTGACGGAAGGACCAACATTGGAAAGAATTCGAAAGTTAAGTGTCTAAATTGTCCAAATTCAAAGTCAAGGACTAATTGTGGAAAATCAATATAGTCGGAGGACCATTGTTGGAATTAACTCTTCAATTATATATCAAAATATAATTAGATCATTAAATTTAAAAAATTTTAATTATAATAAAGTCATATGGTCTTAAGAAAATTAAATATTGATATTAATGGTTATATATATATATATATATATATATATATATATATATATATATATATATGTATGTATATATATATATATATATATACTTATTACTTTATATTATTATTATTATTATTAATTAGTAATTTACCCGCGCGATGCACGGGAAAAAATTATGTTATTATAAATATAAATAAAAAATAGAAAAACTAAAATATTTTAAATTATTTAATATAATAATATTTTTGAGCTTCCATTGGTCAAGTATTTATTATTTTTATAGAATACAAAATTACAATTAAAATTAAAATTAAAATTTTGTATGGTTAATATAATCTCTAATTATGTGCATATTCAAATAAACTTATAGAGAGAATTTACATAATTACATTGATTTATTCTTAATTGTATTTCATCTATATTATAATTTTCATAATACGAATAATAACTAAGATAATTACATTTGGAAAGCAAATTTCAAATTTTGTATGTGTAAATTTAAACTCTAATTGTACATATTTTTTATATGATTATATAATATATAGCTATTTTATTTTTCAAAAAAATATTTTTTATATGATTATATATAATATATAGCTATTTTATTTTTTAAATGTAGTGCTTTTTTTTTTATTATTTTTTTTTATAATAAAGGATGTTGTGGCATTAATTGTAACATTAATTATTTCTCAAACCATATAACTTTATTATATAATAAAGGATAAAGGATTATTATTATTATTATTATTATTATTATTATTATTATTATTATTTTTCTTTTATTATTATTATTAGTGTTAGTATTATTGTTATTATTGTAATATATATATATATATATATATATATATATATATATATATATATATATATATATATATATATATATGAATTGCAACTATGTTGATATTAGGTTATGTATTTTTTAAGAAATAATATTATTATAATATTGTCCAATATTCATTCTTTGCATCGCATGGGTAGCATACTAGACATACTCAAGATCAAATATGTATACCGCTAGTTGCGATTAATAATAGTAACTTTTTGTATCATACTATTTTCAATTATTAAATTAAATATTGTAAATACAATATCATAATTATTTTGTCATATACTTAATAAAAATGTAATTTTAAACAATTAAATTGTGGTTCATGTTTTCTTCTTCTGTACTTCAAATACCATTATTACAAATATTTTTACCTATTTTAACATTACAAACAAATCTTTAATATTTAATCCGTGCATCGCACGAGACAATACTACTATGTAATTAAATCTCTAAACTAATCAATTTTATGTGATTAATCTAATTTACAAAATTTTCAAATTTCTAACATGTCACCCAAAATTTAAAAAATTAAATAATTATTTAAAAAAAATTAAAAAGGCCTCCGTGGCTTCGGTCATCCAGAGACGAAGAAGTCTCCATCGCCGGAGATGCGACAACATTTTTTTAAAACAAATTTTAAATAATTAATTTTAAATAATTATTTTAAAAAATAGGGTGACATGTTCGAAATCTGAAAAAACTTGTAAAAATTATACTAATTATATGAAATTAATTAGTTTAGGGGCCTAATAGCATGTTTTTGAGTTTAGTGACTTAATTACGCAAATTATGTTGTGGACACGAGTCCAAAACGACAACATTCCAGTTAAAAAAAAAAAAGAAGTTGATTTTGTCTCGCTGTTAACGGCGTTATTCGTTTGTGGAATTATGAATGTACAGTTATGGAATTATGAACTTACAATTATGAACATAGAGCTCTAAAATTATGAACATAGAGCTCTAAAATTGTGAACATAGAGCTCTAAAATTGTGAACATAGAGCTTCGAAAATTATGAATGTACAGTTATGGAATTATGAATGCATAGTTATGGAAGTATGAACATAGAGCTCTGACATTATGAACTTACAATTATGAACATAGAGCTCTAAATTTGTGAACATAGAGCTTCGAAAATTATAAATTTATAGTTATTGAGTTATGAATGTACAATTACGGAATTATGAATGTACATTTATGGAAGTATGAATGTACAGTTATGGAATTATGAACACAGAACTCTGACATTATGAACTTACAATTATGAACATATAGTAATAAAATTATGAACATATGTTCATATAACGAAGCGGTCTGAAATTTAAAAAAAAAAATTGTTGAAGATAACAGTGCCACTAACGGCACTGTTACCGTGTCCATAATATATGTTGGACACAGGTCCATAGCATAACGATTGCAGTTTAGTGTGTAGTTCGGTGGCCTATTATTCCTTTAATAATCATAAAACTTTAAATTTAACAAGTTTATTGGTCATCTAATGCCTTTATGGTACACTTCTTTCATTTTAATTTGCATAGTTATAAATGAAATAAATATTTGTTAGTTATTAATATAATAATAAATTATAAGTACGCAAATAAACTGAAATACTTTCGAAAAGTATTGTATACTAAAATTTATGATTAATATAAGTGATGGGGAATACCCTCAGCTCGTATACCCCTTGTGTGCTCAGGATTCACGTCTAGGATTGAGGGGACCACTTCCCGAACACATCTGATCTGGTCATATCTACCTCGACCCCAACGAAGGTCGAAAAATACTCGTGGGGAGTTTAATAGCCACACCTCATACTCGGGTTTCATAAATCAATCTTACATGGTCAAAATGATTGTCCATACATCTCAAACAATGTTACTATCGTTCTTGTTGGTATGACCTTTGGCTATCATAAAATTAATCGTTTCAAATTCTCAGTTTATTCGACCAATCACTTTAAAGTCTTATTCTAGCGCGCGGTAGTGTGGAGTGCGAATTTAGGGGGTTGAAAACATTGATTGATAAACGATATATAGACTCTTTTGTACACAAAATATCTAGACAAGGGTATAAACTTGAGGAATGGGGACTGACAAACAACTCACAATTTACCTCATTTGCCGCTCTTGGGCAAGGCAATAGAGGCTTAGAATTTATATACCATTTGGATATCAATGCATATATGTATATAGTAGTTTTACATGTGCATTGCACGACTGGTTTAATGTCCAATGTTTGTATTTAAATAAGTAATTCAAAATATATCAATTGCACTATTATATAGGAGATGTTCATTATAGTTGACATTAAAATTAATGTTTAATTTGCAATTTTCTAAAAACAATTATCTAAATACTTATTGTAGTTGGTATGGTAGTAGGTACTATATACTAATGTTCGTTGAAATTACTCTAACTTTTGTTAATTCGCTTTTGGATATGTTTTTCATTGTCTTTGTCTTCATTGTTTGTCAGTTTTTGTTTGTTTGTTTTTTTTGTTTTTGTTTTTTTTTTTTGTTTTTGTTTTTTTGGTAGTATCTCATGTGTAGTTGGTTACTGGTGCTAGTTTGCAAAAATAACTTATTTGGTCTAATAAGTTTTGTTATGTTAAAGAAATAGATGCATGAAATTTCCAAGTTGATTTCATTATAATAATGTTTATAAAATTGATCACGTCATTTTTTAGTCATTGATCATCATATATGGATTGCTCAAATTAATCCACACACACACATAAACTTGTTAAAAGTGACGCGAGCGACGGCATATCGCCTTGCTTGGGCAAGGAGCAACATCCAACATCTTGAGAAAACACGCGTTTGAGCACGCTTTTTCGGCGAGGCAACGAACGATCAAAAAGCGAGTTTTTTTCAAGCGGAGCGCAAGTCAACAGAAAAAAAAAAAAAAAAGAACAAAACAAAAAACAAACGATTCGCAAAATCTTTCCATCTCACCTCATTTCAACTTCTCGAAACCCTATACTATGTGCATCTACTCACTGCCTCACTCTTATCGAGAGTCATCGATGCCCTCACGAAACCTTTTTACCTCACCTCATTTCAACTTTCCAAACCCTCTGTTCTGCGCCTCTGCTCACTGTCTCACCCTCACCCGCAAGTCATCACTGCTGCTGACCTTGGGATCCCACTAACTTATTGTCAATGAATAAATCATCAAATGACGAAATACATTGATTTATGAAAAGTAAATGATGTAATAGATGGTAAATTAATAAAAAGAAACTAAATAGATTATTATATATAAGACGATATAAGTAGATGAACTTTGTTTCTGTCCCCTATCATTCTCTTGTTCTTGCTTTGGAGCTTGACACCCTTTAATATCACAAATTATGCAGTGGATGCATTGTGGACACGAGTCCAAAACGACGTCGTTTTCAGGGAAAACGGGTCATTTCAGTTATAAAAATTTTTTTGATTTTGTCTCGCCGTGAACGTCGTTAACGGCGTTATTCGTTTGTGCCATTATGAATGTACAGTTATGAAATTATGAATGTACAATTATGAAATTATGAATGTAAGTTATAAAATTATGAACACAGAGCTCTGACATTATGAACTTACAATTATGAACATATAATGATAAAATTATGAACATAGAGCTCTAAAATTGTGAACATCGAGCTTTGAAAATTATGATTTTACAGTTATTGAATTATGAATGTACAGTTATGCAATTATGAATGTACAGTTATGAAATTATGAACACAGAGCTCTAACATTATGAACTTACAATATGAAGATATAATGATAAAATTATGAACATAGAGCTTCGAAAATTATGAAGTTACACTTATTGAGTTATGAATGTACAGTTACGGAATTACGAATGTACAATTATGGAAGTATGAATGTACAGTTATGAAATTATGAACATAGAGCTCTGACGTTATGAACTAACAATATTATGAACATATACTCCTATAACGAAATGGTCTGAAAGAAGAAAAAAGAAATAAAAAAATGATAACGGTGTCGTACCCGTGTCCAGTATGCAACACGGGTCCATAGCATAACGATTGCTGTAATATAAGTCTTTCGTTTCTCTTCAAAAAAAAAAAAAATAGATATAAGACGATGGAGGTAGAAATGTAGAATGCCCAACGATGGGGTAGAAAAGTTGATGGCATAGACATGGTACATGGAAGTCCAACAATAAAGCCCGCCTAACCTGGAAGTCCAACTAACATTTGCAAGACCTAGACTCTGTACATAATCTCACAGGACAACAACAGCCATAATCGAAAGCGCGCGAGCCGCGCACGCGTTAATTTCTGGCCGGAATGTTGACGAGATCGTCATTCTTAGGAGTCTGGAAGCACAACCGGTGGAAAACAAACTACTGCACGGTCTGTGCTGGACCGTCAAAATCCGGGATCATTCTGACCAACAGTATTATCACGAAGCGAGCCAAAAGCGGCCAACTCGAAGAAGCACGGCAGCTGTTCGACGGAATGCGTGAGCGGTCCGTCGTCTCCTGGAACGCCATGATTTCTGGCTACTCCGAATGGGGAAAGTACAGCGAAGTTTTTAGCTTGGTGTGGTCAATGCACCGCAGCAACACGAAGCTTAACGAGTCCACTTTCTCTTCAGTTCTCAGCGTTTGCGCCCATTCCGGGTCGTCCAGCGAGGGAAAGCAAGTTCACGGCCTGGTTTTGAAGTCCGGGTGCGAAAGTTTTAAGCTTGTTGGGAGCGCTTTGCTGTATTTCTACTCGAGTTCTTGCGAAATTGAAGAGGCAAGGAGGGTGTTCGACGATTTGCATGAGAGGAATGAGCTGCTTTGGAGCTTGATGCTCGTTGGTTATGTACAGTGTAATCTTCTGAATGATGCTTCCAGAATTTTCAACAAGATGCCAAGCCATGATGTTATTGCTTGGACTACATTGATTTCAGGATACTCTAAAACCGAAAAGGGTGCTCAAAAGGCTTTGGAGTTATTCACATTGATGAGAAAGAATGGAGATATCACACCAAATGAATTCACTTTGGATTGTGTCATAAGAGCTTGTAGTCGACAGGGCATTTTGCCAGTGGGAAAGGCTCTTCATGGGCTGGTAGTCAGAGGTGGTTTCGAACTGGACAGTTCGATTTGTGGAGCACTTATTGATTTTTACTGCAATTGTTTGGTCATGGATGATGCTAAAATTGTGTACAGCCAGCTGGTAAATCCTTGCTTGAATGATTCGAACGTGTTGATTGCAGGTCTTGTCATGGCTGGCAAGATCGAAGAAGCTGAATTGATCTTTAATGGGTTGATTAATAGAAATGCAGTGTCCTACAATCTGATGATAAAAGGGTATGCTTTGTGTGGTCGAGTTGAGGAGTCAAAGCGGGTGTTCTCTGAAATGCCAGAAAGAACTTTAACTTCCACAAATACTATGATATCAGTGTATTCCAGGAATCGTGAGACTGAAAAGGCTCTGGAGCTTTTTGAAGAAACTAAAGGAAAACGAAATTCAGTTACTTGGAATTCAATGATTTCAGGTTACATTCACAATGATCAACATGAAAATGCAGTAAAACTGTATCTGGAAATGCGTCGGGTACCAATAAGCCAGACCAGATCAACATTTTCTGCGCTGTTTCATGCATGTTCCTGTCTCGGGTCTCTACAGCAAGGGCAACTTATTCACGCCCATCTGATTAAAACTCCGTTTGAAACCAATGTTTATGTTGGGACAGCCCTTGTGGATATGTATTCCAAATGTGGAACCATAGCCGATGCTCAAGCATCATTTGCTGGCATTTCTTGTCCTAACGTAGCAGCTTGGACAGCTCTGATCAATGCATATGCACACCACGGGCTTGGCTTTAAGGCAATCTCGCTCTTTGAGCATATGTTGGAGCGAGGGGTACATCCAAACGCAGCAACCTTGGTAGGGGTACTCTCTGCCTGTACACATTCAGGTATGGTGAGCGAGGGCACGAGGATTTTCCATGAAATGGAAGCACGTTTTGGTATAACCCCCGCTCTGGAACACTTTACATGCATAGTCGATCTCCTCGGTAGAACAGGCCATCTCCACGAAGCTGAGGAGCTAGTGAATGGAATGCCTGTTGAGCCCGACAAGGTAATACTCGTAGCTCTTCTCAACGCTTGCTGGTTCTGGGCAGACATGGAAGTTGGCACGAGGGTTGCAGAGAAAATGTTGTCTTTCGACCCCCACCCCGTGTCTGGCTGCGTTATCATGTCGAACATGTATGCTGGATCGGGAAGGTGGAGGGAGAAGATGCAGGCGAGGAAGGTGTTGAAAGGATTGGAAGCAAAGAAGCCTCCTGGTTGTAGCTGGATAGAGGTAAATACCAGAACCCGTGTCTTTGTTATAGATAATAGAATATATCCATGTTGTCACCCAGTTCATTCAACTTTGAAACATCTAACAGCTAATGTAAACTCCAGTAATTTCTTTGATTTCAATTCTTCACAATTAACCAGACATGAATTATATGTTACTTAGGAATGCCATTGTCTTGTACAGTTTTCCAGTTTAAATCTCTGCCATGAACTATATACATACATTGCATTTTGTACCAGCTTAGACTTTTAGTTGGGACAAAACATGTCTTTCAATTTACATTAGCGAATTTTCGGTTCTTGATTCTGATGGCTCTGGCTCTTCAGCCACCGTGTGATCCTTGTTCCTGTACTTGCAGTAGAGCAGAAGCTGCAGCATGCCAAGTGGGCACCCGACAAGGTTCGGAGACTACAGACACGACAGTAGTTATCCGACGACCAAGATTATTAACGTTGTACAAATGGAAAATCTAATTTAAATTAAATTAAATCAATTGAAGAAAATTTGTTTTATTTAATTTAATTACAAACCGCAAGAACAAGATCGTGGCTCAGCAGCCCATATGCCATCCAAAGTGAGCTGGTCAAGAACGAAAAGAAAGACAAGTAGAATGGCACATATTCCACGCTCTTTGTCCTTATCACTCGCTTCTGCATGCCACGTGCACAATAATGTTAGTACGTGTTTCTGCATGCCACGTGTACAGTAGTGGTTAGTGTTTGTTACTTTTATTAATTAGGATTTAGGAACCCTACTCAAATGTACTAGCTAGTAAGTGATACTCGAACCCTAGTCAATTTAAACTTGATGATTATTAAACCAGTTGTTTGACTAATTTGACTAAAATTATCGTCTAGTATTTATATATAACTATTAACTCGGTCGTAAATATGTACATACTTTATTGATCAATACTTTAGACTACTTTTGATTTTGGATATTATTAGTAAGCCTAATGTCATAATCGCAACATATTTTTACACTATTACATGTCCCGTTAAAAAAATATCTAATAAATGAAATTTACATTTTTTCTTCACCAATTCTAAGCCTTCTTAGTCTCAAGTGATATGTCATATAAATTTCAGCCATTGAATAAATGAGGTTTACATGACAAAACCACTTCAGACTAAGAAGGCTTAGAAGGTGAAAATTAAAAGATACTTGAAAAGAATCATTATTATATATACAAAGGTAGCAGCTAAACGACGACGTACCACCGCCACAAGAGGAGAAGAGTACATTGACACGGAGGCCACGAGTCCAATGCTGCCGACGAACAGTTTCCGGTGACGATGATCATGGAAGCTGAAAGTGGATATCGCCATGGTCGCCAAAACCATCCCGACCACCGGAAACATCATCAGCGCCACCATCTTCTGAAAATTCAATTCACATATATAATATATATATATATATATATATATATATATATATATATATATATATATATACATTAATCCATAATATATCATTCTCAACGATCATAACCATGCAGCTTAGCTTGCTTAATTACCTTTCTGGCGTTTGATGCGAACCAACAGTAAATGAGAATGAAGGAGAGCTCAAAAGCAATCCCCACTCCATTAATGGTGACCACCGGAATATTTTCCCACCGGCGACTCACCACCGGGAGGCCATACCACGTGTAAAGACAACAGTTGAACAGTGCGAGTATGTAGGGAATGCATGAGAACTCTTCCGTACTCTTCTTCTTCATCACCCTCGCAAAAGTTAACCTGCCCAATTGCACATCACAGAAATAAACAATCAATTGGAGTATTATTTAAAATAAAATAATTTTGCAAAAATTCAACTATATGTCTATATATATGTAATAAATAAATTTCCATCTTCTTTAATAATTAATTTATTTACATTGGTGCAGAATAGAGCATCAAGCTGCCGGCATTACCTGCAAAAAAGATATATGCATGCAAGCTAAGTTAATTATTTTTTTAAAAAATATATCTAAATAAATTATATATATAGTCATGCATATTAGAGACATATATGCATATATATATTTACTTACCCATTACTCCCACTGCCAAACGCAGTCTATCTTCCATGGTGTTGAAGCGGCTTAGCTTGGAGAGAGTTAATTTCTTGAAATGATGAGCCCCAGCTGAGGGATATCATATATATAAATGATTTATAATCAGTGAGGTGAGAATAGGGTGTTAGGTAAGAACATGTGGTTTATTTTTTGCCATTGATTTTTGGAGATCTGATGGTTGTTCTTTTTTTGTGTATTATATTCATTATTGTTTTTCTGTTTTTAAATGTGGGGGACATTTTGGTTATTTAGTTCTTTATTTCTTTATTACTCGTGCTTTAATTTAATAAAAGTCAATGTAGTGTTTGACTTTAATTTGTTTGTAAAGGTCAAGGCTGATCAAGTATGAAACATGATTCTTGTATATGAATGTCATAATTTTTATTCTTATCAATATACCCTTTTAGTTAATTAAGCATGACACACAAGGTGTTTCTAGTGCAATTTACCTCTCCTGTGCGGACGATTGTTATTACATAGTCTTCTTAGTGGTTACATACGTATCTTGTGTAGACTAGTACACAAAAGCAGAGTTTACTCCGTTCATATTTTTCAATAGTGAATGCAATTCAAGTTTCCCTTGCCTCGGTGCAATTGTAAAGTTGGAGACCACGCATGCTTTTTATGAGTAAAAGTAAACTTTAATTTGTGAGTGCGATTTATGTTAAATATGATCGAATTAATCTTAGATACCGGATGTAATATATATTTTGGTAGTAGTAAATTCATTTTTCTTAAAATAATATAAAAGTTGTTCGTGCATGTTACTATTTATATGAAACATTGAAACTAAATGAAAAAATATATATTATTACTATTTATCTTTAAAAAACATTTATAAATAATTATATATATATATATATATATATATATATATATATTTATTTATTTATTTATTTATTTATTTATTTATTTATTTATTTATTTATATGTATGTATGTATGTATATGTATATATTAATTCCTTGACTACAAGTGAAACATCACATTTTTTTATAATGATTAATCATTGAATTATGTGTTGATAAGCAACCTGCTAAAGCAATTGTAAGTAACATAAGAGATTTAGATTAATTGATGAGAATACTAGATGCAGTACTGTAGTCTGTACAATCAAAAAACTAATTCAATAAATGAAATAAAATATAAAAATAAATAAATAAATAAATAAGCAAGAGGGGACGTATACGTCTACTATATGTCTATATGTGCAAATCATAAGTTGGTAGACGAAGTTAATGCTAATGATAATAGATTGTACCAAAAAAAAAATGATAATTGAATAGAATAGGGACAAAAAAAAAAAACAAAAAGTACTCGAAAATGTGGGCACTATCCTAAACTTAAAATGCTAGAAAAATTAAAGTAGCTTAATCATATGTATTTTGAGTTTGTGTTGTTAATATTGTGTGCTTTTGCGTTTAGAAATCTTTGACTTAGAAAAATACGTGAGCTTTGAAAATTTATGAAATCTATAGATAATAAATGTTAAAATTAAAGAATTAAAATACTAGCTGATTTCTCTTTAGTTTGTATTAGTACTTACCATATGAATAATGTACGTATTGATGTGTGGTTAAAACTTTCTGCCAACAAGGAGCTCTTTATAGGGAAGAGAGGAATTTGAAAGCTATAATCAATGGCACATTATACAGATTAATAATATGATTATAACATTTGAAACGATCATACTTATTATCAAAATAATATCAATGATCATAAAATTAATTTGTATCGACTATAATGACATATTTCAAAACACTTGAGTAACCGAGAAGTCCGTATAAATCAAAAAATTTTCAAATTGAAATCGAAAATCACACCCGTATAATACAAATAATATCAAAACGGTGTAGCACAAGTCGGTGCGACAAGTACCAAATCAATATAGCGTGCTTATAGCATCAATTCGTGCTACAAGCAACGAGTGGTGCTTCTCCACAAGAAATGCACGATTTGTGCTAAAACACGAGTTGTGCTTTTGCTTCAATAATTAAGCTTTCATTTTTCTTCACAACACCGAATTATGCATAATCCAAAATTTCCAATTCCAAAGCTTAAACGTTAAAGAGCTTTAGTTAACAAATTAAGCTCAACATCAACATACCTTATTGGCAGGAGTACTACAAATAGCATGAATTGTAATAAAATGATTATCATATGACTTTAAAGCTTAAAAATTTTAATTTCTCTCAAATAGGTTCATTTTGAGAATCAATTTCTCATTCACCTATTACTTATTTTGAGCGTACAATATTTAAAATTCTTCGTCTCACTACTAAGAGTGCAAATCCACTTTGACTCGACCCAAATTGGAAGTGGACCCCACATATATTTGTATAACAAAATAGTCTCTCAAAATGTCATTTTAGTTAAAAATTTCAACGTTGTGGACCTGTGTCCACATTGCAAGGGGTGAATCCGAATTATATTTCACAATTTTTGAACTTGATATTCACAATATTAGAACTGAATATTCAAAGCAAGGTAATGATATGTAATATATGGAGTATATAAATCTGGTTAAATGAAATTTTCAAGAGAAATAAATATGCCTTACTTTTATTTTTTTTTCATTTTAATTTTCAATGATAACATGGTGTAAAAAGGTAAACCTCAAACTAAGAAATTAAACGTCACTAAAAAAATTATGTGTAACGAGTTTGACAAAGAGTCACTCAACGTAAATTTGATTTCGTAGTATAAAGGAATGTTTATACATGTGAAATACCAAAAAATGAGGTCCACTCATTTAGAATATTTGATTGGTTATGCGATTTTATTTATTGGACATTTGTAAATAATAATTTCCATTGGATCATATTCCAATATAATAATTTGGAATAAGAAAGGAATTTAAAAGATATATCCTGAATTTGTTGAAAAGAACCTACCAAACTAAAGAATATTAAATGCATTATTGTCTTGTAAGTTGTAACGGGTTTTTTTTGATAATAGGCTAATAGCGAGTCAAATAAAATAATTTCATTTCGATATAATATTAGTATTTGTACTCGTGCAATGCACGTTCATAAATAATAATATAATTAAACAATATAACATAATAATAAAAAAATGAAGAAAATGTATATAAAGTAAATTATTTAATAACTATTAAAATTGAAATTGTATTACACATTATTAAAAAATAAATAAATTATTATGCAACATTTTTAGTCGTACTCACAGATCGTCCTTTATCCCAACAAATCAAAATTTTTAATCCCCTTGGATTACTTACTCTTCACGAAAGTTTATACAATAATGCTAAATACAGTATAAAAAATATATAAATATAATTCATATTATTTTTCAATTTCGACAAAACTTAACCAATAAATAGATGATGACGGATGATGAAAATCATATTTTGATATATACCCTATAATAATTAATTAGCTAAGAAAGCCCACACTGTTTAATATATATATATATATTATCCTATTTGGTTGTAATCGATTAAGCATATGATGATATAAGCGTATGATGCTATTCTCAATCTTAATAAGTAAACTAACATTTTCTTATTAATAAGATAACCATCTCAAATAAATACTACATTTTTACACTATTAATTATAGTTGAATGTGCATACCTTAATCGAGTATAATATAACTCATTTAAAACTAATTTGTTTCAAAAAAAAAATGTATAATGTGTACTCTTATTAGGAGAGATAAATCACACTTAAATAATTTTATGTGACAGACTCAATCAAAAGTGTGTTACCCACTCGAATCATCTTAATCTGTCTAGTTGTGATTACTACTGGAAAGCACACTAGTCCTATCTTATAGCATATTTGCACATGTTTTAAGCATAATTCATGTTCAAATCTACCTTTATATATTGTATGGGAATGTATGTGATGGTAAATATGTTATCGACTTACCAAAATATATCTTGTAAAGAAATAATTAAAGTTAATTTTATTTTTGGTCTTAGATTTATAGGTGACAGTCCACTTTATTTTAATTCTTTTTTATCAAAATATCTTTTTTCGATCTTAGTATTATTGTGACATAATCAATTTTAGTCCTCTATAAAAAATATAGTCGAAATTTCGTTAAATTGAAGGACACAACTTAAAAAAAAAAAAAAACATGTTTTCATTTATTAATTGTCATTTTGTTAGGGGAAAAGTGATTGCAGATGAGGCGTTTCAGGCGCCTCTAACCTCTTTACAAACCATTCATAGCATGCATCAAATTAAAGCACACAATCTTTATAATAATGTTCTTAAGAATTTATTAATGTTGTTGACTTGCTGTTTAGTTATGATTCAGAAAGAAGTTCAATCAAACATCACCCCAACTTATTACCCAATTGGGAGTTCGATGTGTAATTGCAACACTCATTGGTTTTGTGTCACATCAAAATTAAGTTGGCAATTATGTCATCCCTATATATACCAAGTATTATTAATTATTAATTATTAATTCCTTTTGGCTTATAGTAATAAAGGTGTGGATAAGATGATACGTGTCTCTTCCTTCTTAACCAAAGATATCGAGTTCAAATTCGTCACGAACATTATTAAATTAGTCTCGATGTTTCGCGTGGAGACTTAGTGTACCACGACTGAGAAAACCAAAATGTGGTTTGACAAAAAAAAAAAAAAAAAAAAACTTTTGACTTACATTAAGGTTTCGTCCACCTCTTACAACCAATTGAGAGATTATAATTTCAAATTTTATCCTATTGAATTACTTATAACTTATTATTGTAAGGAAAAAATTGGTGTTTTTAATCCCACAATTACGAGTATATAGTGGTCTCAGATCAGTCACCAAATATAATTATATGTGTCTTTAATTTTGGTCTCTCAATTATTAACTAGTGAATGACACTTTCCCCATTACATTGAATCGTGCCGGTTAATTCCAATCTTAAAACATGGTTAATTCCAATCTTAAAACATAATTTTCAAGGTTAATTTGATGAGTGTTTTACGATAGGTAAGTAATCTGATTAACTGAACTGTTACAACACAAGATCCCCATAGGAATAGCTAACCTATTAAGACTCCTAAACAATAGTTAAGCTAAGTCAAAAGAAACAACAGCCATTGAAATACAAACCATATTATAACTAATATTACTAACAAATTTAACTTACAAATTCACCTCAGTATTCTACTATTCTCATCCCACATCTTCTCTCCACATCGAGGGAAAATTATGCATTGAAATTACAAATTGAGAAAATAAGATTTAGCGTTTTGCCTCAACAGTCTATTTATTCTTCTCCCAAATTTCTGCATGCCACGTATACAATAGTGGTTAGTGTTTATTCCTTTTATTAATTAAGAACCCTACTCAAATTTACTTTTGGGTGAAGTTTGCTAGCTAGTAAGTGATAATAATCCAGCCTAGTTTACTTACCTTATAGTCCTAATCGAATTAAATAAAAGAAGGTCAATGGAGATGGAGTTAAATTTAGAATTTTATGATTATTATATTAGACCAGTTGTTTGACTAAAGTTACCCCCAATGTTTATATATAAGTATATAGCTATTAACCCAGTCGTAAATATGTACGTACTTTATTGATCAATACCTTAGACTACTTTTGATTTTGGATATTACTAGTAAGGGTAGTGCTATTATCTCAACATGCATATTTTTAAAGTATTACGTACCCCGTTAAGAAAAATATCTAATAAATGAAATTTACATGATATAACCACTTCAGACTAACATGCCCCGTTAAGAAAAAATATCTAATAAATGAAATTTAAATGATATAACCACCAATTCAGACTAAGAAGGTGAAAATTAAAAGATACTTCAAAAGACTCATTATATATACAAAGGTTAATGTATATATATTATATGTGTGAATTGAATTTGCAGAAGAAGGTAGCGCTGATGATGATTCCGGTGGTCGGATGGTTTCGGTCACCATGGCGATATCCACTTTCAGCTTCCATGATCATCGTCACCGGAAAGTGTTCGTCGGCAGCGTTGGACTCGTCGCCTCCTTGTCAATGTACTCTTCTCCTCTTGTGGTGGTGGTACTTCTTCTACGCCTTCACGTACGGTCTGAAGTGGTTATGTGAAGGGGTACGTAACTTAAGTCTTATAAACCGCATGTGTTAAATATTTGTATTTTTTAATGGGAAATGTAATGCTGATCGAGTATGAAGCATGATTCTTAGCTTGTACATATAAGTGTCACAATTTTGATTCTTATCAATACATTTTTAGTTAATTAAGCATGACGCGTGCACAAGGTGTTTTTAGTGCAATATACCTCTCTTGTGCAGACGATTGTTATTGCATAGTGTTTTTAGTGTGGTTACCTCTCTTTTGTGAACTAGTATACAAGAGCGGAGTTTACTCAGTTGAGTTAGTTCACATTTTTCAATAGTGAATGCAAATTTTTCTCGGTAAAATGATAAAGTTAGAGGCCACTCATGTTTTTTATGAATAAGAGTCAAACTCTATGAGTGTAACCTATGTTAAATCTGAATTAATCTGATCTTATAATGGTGGTGATACTGAATGTAATATGTAAAATATTTTGGTAGCAGTAAATTAATTTTTCTTAAAATAAAAGTTGCTAGTGCATGTTACTATCTAAGTATCTATATGAAACATTGAAACTAAATTAAAATACTTTTTTTTACTATATATTTATCTTCAAAAAACATTTAAAAATAATTTTATATATATATATATATATATATATATATATATATATATATAAATTCATTGACTATAAGTGAAAGTGTGAAACCTCATATTTTAATTTTTTTTATAGTGATTAATCATTGAATTAGGTGTTGATAAGCGATCTGCTAATGTAATTATAGGTAATGTAAAAGAATATAGATTAATTGGTGAGAATACTAGATGCAGTGTATACATTAAACTAATTCAATAAATAAAATAAAATATAAAAATAAATAAATAAGCAAGAGGGGGCGTATACGTCTACTATATGTCTATATTTGCAAATCATAAGTTGTTAGATGAGGTTAATGCTAATGATAATTGAATAGATCGAATAGGAAAAAACAAAAATTACTCTGACTGCAAGAAAATGACTACAAGTTGGTTATGTTCATTTACCTTTAATTATAATTTGGAGACTTTTTATCCATTTCTTTAGATTTTTTTTTTTTTATTTTTTGAAAAAACAAATTCTTATTTCAATACTGAAGTACTTGCGGTCTGCATTTTACATAGCTAAAATTAACTATATATCTACATGTAATACCCAAAAATAATTAATTAAACTTCATAATATAAGCTAAGGGCGCCCAGGATTTTATTTTTTATTTTTAAAACAAAGTTCACTATATAATTTTTTTCTATTTTATGAAAATGCTCCGTAGTGGGGGCAATGGGATCACTGTCTCCACTAAGTTTATAAAATTTTGACATAGGCTATTTTTTTTTTTCGAGTTAATTTCATTTTTAGTATTAAATTTATAGGTGTTATTTCATTTTTAGTCATTTTCTTTTAAAAAATTCTCTTTTGATCTCAGTATTACTGTACTGTAGCATGACCATTTTTGTCATTTATCAACAAAATCATTTAAATTTTTAAAAATACAAAGGCATTTCACTTTTCAAATGGAGAGTTCTCAAAAAAGAAAATAAAAATATAGCGGATCAACGTAACCCACTTTGTAAAAAAAAAAATTAAAATGTCATTGTATTTAACGTCTTTCAATGATTTTGTTGACGGAGGACAAAAAATAGTCATGCCACAATAATATTATGGCAAAATGTGGATGTTCTAATAAAAAATGACTAAAAGTGGACTACCACCTATAAGTCTAAGACAAAAAATGGAATTAACTTTTTTATTTTTTTTCCTTCAACCTTACTCCTTTAATTAATTTGTAATATTTATTCTTAATTTTACGATAATTAATTTATTGTTGTGAATTTTAGGATGTTTCATTGAGCCCTTTGCAATGAGCATTTTGTGGTCAAAGTACTTACAAGGTCCGATTATAATATTTTGTTCAATTTAGTCTTTATACTTTTATTTGGTTCAATTTAGTCTTTGTACTTTAAAAAGTTGTGCAATTAAAGACGAGAGTTAACGGGGTCTCGGAGAATTGAGAAAATATATGAATTATAAGGAGTTCTTGAAATCAATAAACTTAAAATGCCAGAAAAATATAGTAGTTTAATCGTATTTATTTTGAGTTTGTGTTGTTAATGTTGTGTGCCCCTGTGTTTAGAAATCTTTGGCTTAAAAAATATGTGAGCTTTGAAAATTTATGAAATTTAAAGATACTAAATGTTAAAAAGAATTGAAATACTGGCTAATTTCTCTTTAGTTCGTGTTAGTACTAAGCATATGACTAATGTATTGATGTGTGTAGTTACTATGTATTATAAAGTTTGATGTTTTTATTAGTTAGTTCAATTTTTAATTGTGAAAAACTACATTTGGGTTGGTTATCTAATTGTATTTGAATAGTATTTATATTTGAGATTAGTCTAATATGTGTTCTTGTACTAAAATCGTGTTTTGAATTAATTTTTTCAGAGTAAAATTTTTGAATCCGCCCTATATGCATGTATGCACACAATATTCATTTTGCAATTTGGTGAGAGAGCAAATGTAGATGACGACGACGTTGTAGAAAGAAGATCAGACATGCATTCTTTGAATGGAATAAAAGGACATTGCATATAATGTCATCAGTAGAGGAATCAATCTTCATTTTGTTGACAGTAATTCCTTCTTTTATATATATATATATATATATATATATATATATAGTCCATAATAAGGTGTGTACTGATCTTAATGTGTAAACTATTGAAGGATTACTGCACCGGATACGGTTGCACCGCAGAGGTTCTCCAAACATATCGTAGAGCCGCTGTGGTGCAATCACGTAGTAATTGTGGTGCAATCCTTCAATAGTTTGTATGTTAAGGCTTGTTTGCACCTGAATATGATATATATATATATATATATATATATATATATATATATATATATATATATAATTAAATTGGGACAGTACAGTTCGAATTTTAGGCTAATGGTTTTAATTAATCCGTCAAAAATAATTTTTTTTTTTAAATACAATGTAAGAATATTTGATGAAAGTGGGGTTTTAAGGATGCCTAATGTGATATATATGCTGTATTGTCGTACACGTACAACATCTCATTAGTTCAGGGGCGCTTGAAATTGTTTGATCGGTCTTTCCAACATGTTTTGTTTGCCTAGACATGAAGAGTTTGTGTTGTGATAAGCTATTAGTTGCTTCAATCGTTATGCCTTGGACCCGTGTCCAGCATGCTTGCTGGACATGGGTAACAGTGCCGTTAAGCACTGTTATCTCCTTTTTTTTTTTTTTTTTTTTTTTTTTTTTTTTTTTTAATTTCAGATCACTTTGTTATAGAAGTATATGTTCATAATTTTATTACTATATGTGAATAACTATACATTCATAACTCTATAACTGTACATTCATAACTCTATAACTGTACATTCATAACTTCATAACTGTACATTCATAACTCCATAATTGTACATTCATAATTTTCGAAGCTCTATGTTCACAATTTTAGAGCTCTATGTTCATAATTTTATCACTATATGTTCATAATTGTAAGTTCATAATGTTAGAGCTCTTTGTTCATAATTCGATCAATAACTGTACATTCATAATTCCATAACTGTAGATTCATAATCTCATAACTGTAGATTCATAACTCCATAACTGTAGATTCATAACTCTATAACTGTACATTCATAATCTTCGAAGCTCTATATTCACAATTTTAAAGCTCCATGGTCATAATTTTATCACTATATATGTTCATAATTGTAAGTTCATAATGTTAGAGCTCTGTGTTCATAATTTCATAATTGCATAACTGTACATTCATAACGGCATAACTGTACATTCATAATCAAAAAATAATAATAATAACGCCGTTAACGCCGTTAACGGCAAAACACGTGCGATTTTTTTTTTTTTTTAACTAAATGACGCGTTTTTTTTTAAAAACGACGTCGTTTTGGGCCCGTGTCCACAATTCAATGTGGACACGGGTCCAGAGCATAATTTGCCTTAGTTGCTTTACGAGTCTGATATATCAAATTGATGGGCAGACTCCTAAAGCAACTAATAGCTTGTCACAACACAAACTCTTCATGTCTAGGCAAAGAAAACATGTTGGAGAGACCCATCAAACAATTTTAAGCGCCCTTGAGCATGTTGGTGGTAGAGTTGTTACATAAAAAATAGAGACGAGATATATAATTTTAAAAATTTCTAAAAGATAACGATAGAAGTATATAAAATCTCTAATAACTAAGGTAATTGAGTCCAAATTTATTTGAACTCAATTTGTCTAAATATAACAAAAATAAAAATGTAATAAAAAAATGTGTCCAAATATAATGTATAAAAAGTTCAATCAAGAAAAATGCAATTCAAAATTTAATTTAAAAGTGACATTTTTAATGCATATTTAAATACAAAATTATTTACCGAAATTTGATTGTCAATTTTTTTTTTTAAAAAAAAATTATTTTCAATTACAATTAAGAATAATCTACTAAATTTAAAAACATAATTATCAAGTATAAAAATAATAATTTTATATATAATTTTTTTTTAAATGGAGGTCATGTGACGTCGTCCTGACCAGACATGGACAGGACCAGCCCTATTGAATGGACAAACTCATAAAAAGAGATGAACAACTAGATTTTACTCAAAGCTAGATAATGATATGTAATATATGGAGTATATAAATATGGTCAAATGAAGTTTTCAAGGAGAATAGATATGCCTTAATTTTTCTGTTTTTCTTTTTCATTTTAATTTCCAATGATACCATGGGGTAAAAAGGTAAACCTCAAACTAAGAAATTAAACAATATTAAAAAAAATTATGTACAACGTGTTTGACCAAGAGTCACTCGAAGGAAATTTAATTTTGTAGTATGAAGGATTGTTTATATATACATGTGAAATACCAAAAAATAGGTCCATTCATTTAGAATATTTGATTGATTATGCGATTTTATTTATTGGATATTTGTAAATAATAATTTCCATTGGATTATATTCCAATATAATAATTTGGAATAAAAAAGGAATTTAAAAGATATCTCCTGAATTTGTTGAAAAGAAGCTGTCAAATTAAAGAATATTAAATGCATTATTGTCTTGTAACATGTTCTTTGATGATAGCGAGTCAAACAAAATAATTCCATTTCGATATAATAATATAATATACTGAATGTGTACTTTTATCCGGAGAGATAAATCACACATAAAAAGTTCTGTCACCGACTCAATCGAAAATGCGTTACTCATTCGAATTATGTTTTTAACTTTTAAGTATAAGAATCATGTTTGATCACGACAAATTATTATGTGATTATGGTCCACACAATGCTGTGTGGGCTATAATAAAAAGCATACTAGCTAGAAAGACCTTGTACTATGTAACAGATTCGTTTGAAAACACAACTTAAAAAAAAACATGTTTTCATTTATTAATTGTCATTTTGTTAGGGGAAAAGTGATTGCAGGTGAGGCATGTTTCAGGTGCCTCTAACCTCTTTACAACCCATTCATAGCATGCATCAAAGCACACAATCTTTATAATAATGTTGTTAAGAATTTATTAATGTTGTTGGGTTGCTGTTTAGTTATGATTCAGAAAGAAGTTCAATCACACATCACCCCAACTTATACCCCAATTTGGAGTTCGATGTGTAATTGCAACACTCATTGGTTTTGTGTCACATCAAATTTAAGTTGGCAATTATGTCATCCCTATATATATACCGAGTATTATATATTAATTATTAATTTCTTTTGGCTTATACTAATAATAAAGGTGTGGATGTGATGATGCGTGTTTCTTCCTTTTTAACAAAAAATTTCGAGTTTAGATTCGTTACGAACATTATTAAATTAGTCTCGATGTGTCGTGTGGAGACTTAGTATACCATGGCTGAGAAAATCAAAATGTGGTTTGACAAAAAAATAAAACTTTTGGCTTATATTAAGTTTTCGTCCACCTCTTACAACCAATTAAGAGATCATAATTTTAATTTTTATCCTATTGAATTATTTATAACTTATTATTGTAAGAAAAAATGACGCTTTTAATCTCACAATTACGAATATATAGTGGCCTCATATCAGTCACCCAATATAATTATATGTGTCTTTAATTTTGGTCCCTCGATTATTAGCTAGTAGATGACACTTTCTCCATTAATACTATACATTGAATCGTGCCGGTTAATTCCAATCTTAAAACATAATTTCAAGGTTATTAAACTTACAAATTCACCTCAGTATTCTCATTCTCACATATTCTCTCCACATCCAGGAAAAATTGTGCATTGAAATTACAAATTGAGAGAATAAGATTAAGTGTTTTGCTTCAATTTTCTATTTATTATTCTTCCAAATATTATCTACTGAATCAGTGAGTTAACCTCGTGCGAACTGCGAGCTTAATAGTCTATTTATCTTCATCATGACATCTTTCTAAATCCCATTTGTTTTGTGGCTCTTCAGCCACCGTCTGATCCTTGTTCCTGTACTTGCAGTAGAGCAGAAGCTGCAGCATGCCCAGTGGGCACCCGACAAGGTTCGGGCTCTGCAGACACGACAGTAGTTATCCGACGACCAAGATTATTAACGTTGTACAAATCGAAAATCTAATTTAAATTAAACTAAATCAATTGAAGAAAAATTGTGTTATTTAATTTAATTACTAACCGCAAGAACAAGATCGTGGCTCAGCAGCCCATAAGCCATCCAAAGTGAGCTGGTCAAGAACGAAAAGAAAGACAAGTAGAATGGCATATATTCCACGCTCTTTGTCTTTATCACTCGCTTCTGCATGCCACGTGCACAATAATGTTAGTACGTGTTTCTGCATGCCACGTGTACAGTAGTGGTTAGTGTTTGTTATTTTTATTAATTAAGATTTAGAAGCCTTACTCAAATGTATTTTTGGGTGAAGTTTGTTAGTTCAACTATTCGACTAATTTAGATAGAGTATACTTACCTGACCCTTTAGTGTTTATATATAACTATTAACTCGGCTATAAATATTGATCAATACCTTAGACTACTTTTTGTTTTGGATATTAATTGGTAGCAGCTAAACGACGACGTACCAGCACCACAAGAGGAGAAGAGTACATTGACACGGAGGCGACGAGTCCAACGCTGCCGACGAACAGTTTCCGGTGACGATGATCATGGAAGCTGAAAGTGGATATCGCCATGGTCGCCAAAACCATCCCGATCACCGGAATCATCATCAGCGCTACCTTCTTCTGCAAATTCAATTCACATATATAATATATAATTCTAGCTCAACGATCATAACCATGCAGCTTAGCTTAGCATAGCTTGCTTACCTTTCCGGCATTTGATGCGAACCAAAAGTAAATGAGAATGAAGGAGATCTCAAAAGCAATCCCGACTCCATTAATGGTGACCACCGGAAAATTTTCCCACCGGCGACTAACCACCGGCAGGCCATACCACGTGTATAGACAACAGTTGAACAGTGCGAGTATGTACGGAACGCATGAGAACTCTTCTGTACTCTTCTTCTTCATCACCCTCGCAAAAGTTAACCTGCACAATCAATTATTATTTAAACTAAAATAATTTAATTTCTCAAAAATTCAACTATATAATAAATAAATTTCCATGATATATAACAAACTATTCTTTTTTAATAATTTACATTGGTGCAGAATAGAGCATCAAGCTGCCGGCGTTACCTGCAAAAAAGATGCATGCAAGCTAAGTTAATTAATTTTTTAAAATAAATTATATATTCATGCATATTATATTAGAGGCATATATATATATATATATATATATATATATATATATATATATATATATATGCATATATTTACTTACCCATTACTCCCACTGCCAAACGCAGTCTATCTTCCATGGTGGGAAGCTTTGAGAGAGTTTTGGAAAACCCTTCTTGAAATTATGAGTTGTGCATTCCCAGCTGAGGGATATATATATATATATATATATATATATATATATATATATATATATATATATATATATATATATATATATATATATATATATAGAGAATCTACCTTTAGGTAATGGGCCACCTCACTATTCACATATAACCAAAATTTGACTTTTATTTGTCCGTAAATTATATATCATGGAAATTTATTTATTATATAGTTGAATATTTGCAAAATTAAATTATTTTAGTTTAATAATTGATTATTATTTCTGTGATGTGCATGCAATTGTGCAGGTTATAACCTTTGCGAGGGTGATGGAGAAGAAGAGTGCGGACGAGTTCTCAGGCGTTCCCTACATACTCGCACTGTTCAACTGTTGTCTGTACACGTGGTATGGCCGGCCGGTGGGAAAATTTTCCGGTGGTCACCATTAATGGAGTCGGATTGCTTTTGAGATCTCCTTCATTCTCATTTACTTTTGGTTCGCATCAAACGCCGGAAAGGTATATATGTGAGCTGCATGGTTATGACCCTTGAAGGGGGTACGTAACTTATGTCATGTAACCGTAGTGTATTAGATATATATATATATATATATATATATATATATATATATATATATATATATATATATATATATATATATATATATATATATATATATATATATATATATATATTTTTTTTTTCAAATGGGGAAAGCAATATTGATCGAGTATGAAGCATGATTCCTTGACTACAAGTGAAACCTCACATTTTTTGATTAATAATGAATTATGCGTTGATAAACAACCTACTAATGCGTAGGTAACATAATAGATTTAGATTAATTGGTGAGAATACTAGATGCAGTATAAAAAAACTAATTCAATAAATAAAATAAAATATATCTACTATACTAATAAGAGCCCAAGAGAGTTAGGCCTATAATGGGTAGAAAAAATGGCGGTCACAAATTATAATCAAATGAATGGCTCAGATTGATCAGATTTTAATTTTTCCTTTAGATTTCCTAATTTATCCTTAATGAATATGATTATCCGTTAACTTTTCTGTTAATTTCTGTTAGTTCACCCTTAAATTACTCTTTGATTTCAATAAGAAAGGGCATAAGTTCGAACCCCATCCTAATCAAAATTGGCATAATTAGTACTCTATTTTATTCTTATTAAATTAAATAATAATCCAGTAGCTACAACATAAAATAATACATATGCATTTCTTTATTCCAAAAGGTTCCAACCCTAAGCCCCCCCCCCCCCCCCCCCCCCCCCACACTCCGACTCGACAGAGCATTTGGGAAGATGTAAATCATGGTAACTCAACTGAACATGAACCATAGAGGCTAGACCTTTGCTCACTGCGCACAAGGAACCCCCCCTCACTTTGAGAGGTAGCTCCCACACTGCCGATGGTGCATATACATTTCTTTAATTTATAATTATGTGTCTACAATGTCTTTATTCAAAAAAAAAATATTCATTATCAATAAATTAAATAAGAGAAATAATTTCATTAGTTATATTGTCTTTATTTTTCTCCAATATAAAAATACTTTACATTCAAATTCATCAATTGATTATATTCGTTACATTGTCCCTACAATGTCTTTATTAAAAAAAAAGTATTCGTTATCAATAAATTAATTAAGAGAAATAATTTTATTAGTTATATTGTCTTTATTTTTCTCTAATGTAAAAATTCTTTACATTCAAATTCATCAATTGATTATATTCACGACATTGACTATTATCTTTTTTTGTGCACTATTTTTTTTAAAATTAAATATCAAAGTTATAGTACAAAATAATGCTATATATTTATTTACCAAGTATTTTATTAATATCATGAAAAAATTTAAAAATATATAATTAATAAAACCAATCATATTAACTACTTGAGAGATTTGTTGACAAATAGAGTATTCAAATCACACAACAAATTGAAGTGAGAACTATCTCGCAATGTCCTTGTTTGACAACCAGCAGGTAGCGGTTAGCCGATTATATTAGCGAATTTGACCAGTAAATTATATCAATGGTTAGTAAAAAGATATTTGAAAAAATTAGCTGTTTAGATTAACATGTAAAATGACATAATAATAATAATAATAATAATAATAATAATAATAATAATAATAATAATAATAATAATAATAATTTTTAAAAAATAAATAATAAAAAATATAATTAAGCCAATCATATTAACTACTTGGGGGATTTATTGATGAAAAGAGTATTCAAATCACACAACAAATTGAATAGGAAACTATTTCGCAATGTCATTGTTTGGCAATCAACAGTTAGCTCTTCAATATTAGTATATATTTAATATTTTATGCCCTAATTTTTATTTGCTCTCCCTTATGTCCCGTATTTGGTTTCAACCACACCTATACAATTATTTTATTAAAAATTATAATCAATCTTGACTATATTATCTTGCATTTGTAAACTTAGAATCACCTATTTAAATACGTAAATTCAACATTCAATTATCTATGCATGAACAATTCCAATATAATCTTGCATTGATATATACTTTAAAGTACTTATTTAAAAAATACATTGGGTATTATCTCAATCGCGCAACACGCGTAAAAAAACTAGTAAATAAATAAATAGGCAAGAGGGGAAGTATACGTCTACTATATGTCTATATTTGCAAATCATAAGTTGGTAGATGAAGCTAATGCTAATGATATAATTGAATAGAATAGATAAAAAAAAAAAAAAACAATAATAATAATAGAAAATAGTACTATGTGGGCACTATCCTATATGCGGGGTTTTGCTTCTATTTTTATTTTTTTTTTTATTTTATGAAAATGCTCCATTACTGAGTTTATAAAATTTTAAAATTTAATAAATGTTAAAAAGAATTGAAATACTAGCTGATTTCTCTTTAGTTCGTGTTAGTACTTAGCATATGACTAATGGATTGATGTGTAGTTACTATGTATTATAAAGTTTGATTTTTTTTATTAGTTAGTTCAATTTTTAGCTGTGAAATAAAAATTACATTTGGGTTAATTTGGTTCTCTAATTGTATTTGAATAGTATATAATTTATATTTGAGATTAGTCGAATATATGTGTTTTTATGTACTAAAATAAAATCGTGTTTTTAACTAATTTTTTTACTTTCCACAGAATAAAATTTCTGAATCCGCCTTATATGCATGTATGCACACAATATTCATTTTGCAATTTGGTGAGAGAGAAAATGTAGATGACGACGACGTTGTAGAAAGAAGATCAGACATACATGCATTCTTCATGTTGGAGAGACCCATCAAACAATTTCAAGCGCTCGACTCCCTGAGCATGTTGGTGGGCAGAGTCGTTATATAAAAAATAAAGACCCGTGTCTATTTAATATTTATAGAGGCGTAATTTTAAAAACTTCTAAAAGATAACGATAGAGGTATATAAAATTTCTATAATGAGGTAATTGAGTCCAAATTTATTTGGACTCAATTTGTCTAAATATATATTAAAAAAAAATGTAGTAAAAAAATGTGTCCAAATATAATGTATAAAAAGTTCAATCAAGAAAAAATACAATTCAAAATTTAATTTAAAAGTGACATTTTTAATGCATATTTAAATACAAAATTATTTACCGAAATTTCAATGTCAATTTTTTTTTAAAAAAAATTATTTTCAATTACAATTAAGAATAATCTATGAATTTTAAAAGCATAATTATCAAGTATAAAAATAATAATTTTATATATAATTTTTTTATTAAAAAAAAAACGGAGGTCCTGTGACGTCGTCCTGACCAAACATGGCCAGAACCGGCCCTGTTGGAGGGACAAACTCATAAAAAGAGATGAATAACTCGATTTTACTCAAAGCTAGGTAATAATATGTAATATATGGAGTATATAAATATAGTCAAATGAAATTTTCAAGGGAAATAGATATGCTTTACTTTTTTTTTTTTCCCCTTTTTCATTTTAATTTCCAATGATACCATGATGTTAAAAGGTAAACCTCAAACTAAAAAATTAAATTACATTAAAAAAAATTAGGGAAAAGAGTCAAATAGGCCCTCAAACTTTAGCTTAAAAATTAATTAGGCCCCTAAACTTTTTAAAGGTTCAATTACACCCATCAACTATTCATTTAGGTGCAATGAAGCCCAAAAACAAGTTAATGACCTGCTATCACAGGTCATTTGTGTTTAGGCCACCTTCCAGCGAATTTTCCGACAAAAAAAAGAGGTGACCAGCAACCGACCCAGATTTGCCGAAAATTTCGCAGGTCACTTCTTTTGTCGAAAATTTCGCCAGTCACTTTTTTTTTGCCGGAAAATTCGCCGGAAGGTGGCTTGAACCCTAATGACCTGTGATAGCAGGTCATTAATTTATTTTTGGGCTTCGTTGCACTTAAATAAACTGTTGGTGGGTGTAATTGCATCTTTAAAAAGTTTAGGGACCTAATTGACTTTTAAGCTAAAGTTCGAGGGCCTATTTGACCATTTTCTCAAAAAATTATGTGTAACAAGTTTGATCAAAGAGTCATTCGAAGTAAATTTGATTTTGTAGTATAAATGAGTGTTTATACATGTGAAATACCAAAAAATGAGGTCCATTCATTTAGAATAATATTTGATTGATTATGCGATTTTATTTATTGGATATTTGTGAATAATAATTTCCATTGGATTATATTCCAATATAATAATTTGGAATTAACAAAAAAAGGAATTTAAAAGATACCTCCTGAATTTGTTGAAAAGAAGCTATCAAATTAAAGAATATTAAATGCATTATTGTCTTGTAACAGGTTCTTTAATGAATAATGATAGCGAGTCAAATAAAATAATTTCATTTTGATATAATATATCGAATGTGTACTATATAAATCACACTAAAAAATTTTTATATGGCAGACCCAATCGAAAGTGTGCTACCCATTCGAATTATGTTATCGACTTATAGGTATGAGAATTATGTTTTATCCACTCGGCCACTCATTTTGGCGAGCATATGTTATCTCAATCTATCTGGTTGTGATTATTGGAAAGCACACTAATCCTGATAATCAAATTCAATTCCTGAATATCTAGTCCTATCTTATAGCATATTTTCACATGTTTTAAGCATAATTCATGTTCAAATCTCCCTATATATTGTATGGGAATGTATGTGACGGTAAATATGTTATCGACTTACCAGAATATATTTTGTAAAGAAATAATTAGAGTTAATTTCATTTTTGGTTATAGATTTATAGGTGTTAATCCACTTTTAGTTCTTTTTTATCAGAACATCCCTTTTTAGTCCTAGTATTATTGTGACATAACTAATTTTGATCGTTTATAAAAAAAAATAGTTGAAATTTCGTTAAATCTAATGACATTTCGATATTTAATTATGAATATTTTTTAAAAAAAATAAAATAAAAAATATAACAGCCCAACGCATTTTGTATTATTCGAGCGTGTGTGCGTGTACGTGTTCATTTATTAATTGCCATTTTGTTAGGGGAAAAGTGATTGCAGGTGAGGCATGTTTCAGGTGCCTCTAACCTCTTTACAAACCATTCATAGCATGCATCAAAGCACACAATCTTTATAATAATGTTCTTAAGAATTTATTAATGTTGTTGGGTTTCTGTTTAGTTATGATTCAGAAAGAAGTTCAATCACACATCACCCCAACTTATACCCCAATTTGGAGTTCGATGTGTAATTGCAACACTCATTGGTTTTGTGTCACATCAAATTTAAGTGGGCAATTATATCATCCCTATATATACCAAGTATTATTAAATATTAATTCCTTTTGACTTATACTAATAAAGGTGTGAATGAGATGATGCGTGTCTCTTGCTTCTTAACAAAAAATCTCGAGTTCAGATCTGTTACAAACATTCGTGGAGACTTAGTGTATCATGGCTGAGGAAATCAAAATCTGGTTTGACCAAAAAAAAAAAAAAACTTTTGGCTTATATTAAGTTTTCATCCATCTCTTACAACCAATTGAGAGATTATAATTTCAATTTTTATCTTACTGAATTATTTATAACTTATTATTGTAAGAAAAAATGACGCTTTTAATCTCACAATTACGAATATATGGTGGCCTCAGTCACCCAATATAATTATATGTGTTTTAAATTTTGATCCCTCAATTATTAGCTAGTGGATGACACTTTTTCCATTCCATTGAATCGTGCCGGTTAATTATATTCCAATCTTAAAACATAATTTTCAAGGTTAAACTTACATATTCACCTCAGTCTTCTCATTTCCACATCTTCTCTCAGCATCGAGGGGAAATTATGCATTGAAAGTACAAATTGAGAGAATAAGATTAAGGCCCTGTTTGGTAAAAAAAATTGGCCTATGAGTCAATTTTGGCTTATTTGACCACTATTAATTGTTTGATTTAGTTAAAATATCAATATAAATGTTTGGTTAATTAGCTTTTTGCAACTCCAAAAGGCTAAAATTCAAAATGCTACTCCAAGCAACTTTTTCAATTAGTTTTTTGAGAAAAGAAATTATATCAAACAGCTATCAGCTAACAGCTAATTTACCAAACACTTTTCTACAATCAGCTAATGTTATCAACTATTTATACCCTCTAATTAACACAATCAGCTAACAACTAACACTTATCAGTTAACAACCATTTTACCAAACAGGGCCTAAGTGTTTGCCTCAGTAGTATATTTATTCTTCTCCCAGATATTATCTACTGAATCAGTGAGCTAAGTCTGTGCGGACTGCGCGCCCAATAGTATATTTATTGGAAGGGAATATATGAGAGAAAGAAAATCAAGGTAAATTTATAAATTTAGTCTTGAAAATTTATGTTATGAGATAGAAGTTAGTAATATTTGATAGTTCTAATTTGATTTACCAAAAAAAAAAAAAAAAGCACTACGCGAGTACCTTCATTTGTGCATTTTTTGGGTTTTTACAAGAGGAGAAAAAAAAAAAGTGTGTTACACCCGCCTGCCTGGGCGGTGACGGCCACTCTAAATGCATGCATTATTTTTTTTTTAAAGAATTTTTTTTATGGTCGTGCAACGGCGAACTTCTCTTCTTCTTTCTTTCTTTCTTTTTTTTTTTTTCTTTTTTTTTTTTAAATTTGTCTCTTTTTTTTTTTGTTTTTAATAAATATAGTATATAATTTTGATACCATATTATTATAATTAACAGTTTATAATTATAATTTTATTATGATTTTTTCGTGTTTAATTTAGATATAATAAAAATAATAATTGTAATTATAATTTTTATATTGAATATAAATAAATAAATAAATGATTAAAATATAGTGAAATAAAAGGGTGTATTCACAAAAAAAAAGTAAGAAAAAATTTAAAACTAATGAAAAAAATATTTTTAAGATTGAGCAAGATAATAAATAATGAGATAGATGCTAAAACCCCTAAAATAATTAATAGAATAAACCTCACTAATGAAATTGCTGTAATGGCTGAAAAGGATTCTTTCAAAAAAAAAAAAAAAGCTGAAAAGGATGAAAACTAAAAAAGCCTGTGGTTTGTGCTTAATTTTCCCTAGTCAATGGAACATGACGCCTAACGTTATCCAATGATTAAACTAGGATACATAGTTAAGGCAGCTTTTGGTCGTGTCAGATAGATCTTTACTTAATTGCCAATAATTTTGAAAGGCCAACTCCATTATTTGTGGATCGCTACATCAAAAGCTTCATTTGATGGATCACATACACGTCTCCTTCTTCCATTATTTTGTATTATATTATTATCTTTTCAATACTATACGTAGTGGATTAGCATATTTTAAAGATGAAGCCATTCTCTAGTTTATGTTGTTGCATTGCACTGTTGGGATACTTCGTGATGCGAGTTTAAAAACATTTAAAATAAAAATGTAATACTTGAACTGATATTAATTTAACTTGAGGCGGTATATCATTTGATAATATAATGTTTAAAGGGAGTTAATAATGAAAAATTTAAAGCGAGAATAGGGTGATGAGCTCATTGCTGGTGGAATAGAGAGGGCAACTTAGTACTTGATAATAATAAGGTCCATAGAAGAGTTTAAAATGCGAAACAATACTCGAATCGAAACTCTAACTCTATCACAAACGGTAAAATCTGGCTTAACTTGGTCCCAACATTCATGATATGTGCACAAATGTTTACTAGCTATTAGGTATTATTAGTCTTGACATTTAAATTTTCTTTGTTTTAGGGAAAATTTGCAACCACTACTCGAGTGCGTGTCTTGGATTAAGCATGTCTTGTGACCATAACCAACCAAGGATCATAAAGAGATAAACCAGCATAGGTTATTCATAACTAACAGGCCAATCTCAAATAGAAAAAGTTAATAAATAACTCCTGCAAAAAAGTCAAATTTAAAATCTTGTGGCGGTTGTATTTATCAGGTCACACAAATACTTCCTACCACCAATTCACTACCAAAGCACTTGATATATTGCAATGCAGTTTTGCATGCCTTTAACTTTGGTTCAAGTTAGATGCATTTTAGGTGCTAAACTAGAAAACTTCTTTGTGTGAGGGTGTGTTTAGGGTAATATAAATTTATAGGCCCTCTTTGCTAAAATAGTAAGCCTATCAGTTACTTTTAGCTTATTTGACCACTATTAATTGTTTGACTTGGTTAAAATCAATGAGTGTTTGATTAATTAGCTTATGTAACAACTTATTGTTCCAAAATGCTAAAATTCAAAAAGCTTCTCAAAGTGGTTTTTTCAATCAGTTTTTTGAGAATGTCATTTTGTATGTAATGATGTAATCAGCTAACAACTAACAGTTAATTTATCAAACACCTTTCTACAATCAGTTAATGCTATCAACTAGTCAAGTCCACTAATCCAATCAGCTAACAGTCATTTACCAAACACCCTTATAGTTTAACGATCAATTTAGACTTTTAGTTACAATAGATTCAAACATATCTCATGTCAGATTCAATGAACAATCCTAACCATATGCCAACTAAGCAGTAAAGTGGCAGTACTAGGATGATTCAAGCTAGCAAAGGTAGATTCACATCCCTTTCAGTACTATTACCAACTTACACCTACCACACATTCATTCACCTTTCATTACTACCCAAAAAAGAGAAAAGGGCATCTGCAGAAGTTGTAAATTGATTGGCTTACTTACAGACAGTGATTTCAGTCATGTAAAACTCAATATTTAGCTGTATTATATGATTCTTTTTCCTCTTTATTATCATGTGTGTAAGTTACATCTGTATGTGATTATGATACAAATGATTAGTATAAGTGTATAATCGCGACACCAAACACATATCGGAAGCGCTGTTCTTGTGATGGCTCGAGCTGATCAAGGGCGTTGGTGTCCTTAGAAAATGTATCTGCGAAGATAATCCACTCGGGCTGGATGCTTGAGCTTCATGAGAGCCTTCACCTCGTGTTTCCTCACCATCTCTCTCGAAATGTTTAGATTTCCCGCAATTTCTCCCAGTGTCCTATCGCCTTTGCCATCGAGCCCATATCTCTGTCTGATCACCAGGCTTTCTTTCGGTTTCAGAGAATCAAGCTATGAAAACATTAAAACGAGTTAATTGTCTTCTGCACCAGAAAAAAAAAAAAAAAACAGCAAGAACCATTAAACTATTGCAGAAAAGTGCTACATTTCATCTTTTCATCGTGATTTAATGGCATCGAGTTTATCAATCCATCTGAAACTGGTAACTGATAAACTAATGACAAAGTACCAGCTCAAGTACTATGAAGATTTCTTTTGGTTATAAAAACGAGTACTAGGAAGATAAGACAGTAGTCACAAAACCATTTTCCTTAGATAACATTAAAAAAGATGTTACCTTATCAGATTAGAAAGCAACATAGGTTACAGCTAAACTTTAAAGAAAGCGATCGAAAGAAATTACCACATCGTCAAGAGCAAGCCTTAGAAGAGCGGGTTGCTGCCTCTTATCGCCTTCAACACCATCGAGATCAGTAATTCCATTGATAAGCTCCTCTTGTGTCACGCGGTTCCTTGCATGGAGAGAGGAAACGGGTTTCGATGCTTTCATCACTTCGTGGTATCTGTCAGTGGAGATTCCTACTCGTCCCGTTATCTCTTCATCTGTTGGCATCCTCTGAAGTTCAAACAACAATTCTAATCTCGCCCTCTGGATTTCAGCTCTTACCTGAATCAAAACAAAATCACACTTCTTTTATTGGCATCTACATGCAACAAATTTAATAATTTCAATATAGAAGTATAGAACGCACCGACTCAAGCCCGAAGGACACTTTAATGAAGCTCGAAAGAGTTATGGAGCGTATAACTGCATGTCTAATCCAAAAGAGACCGTATGTCGAGAGCTGTAACCTCCTTTTTGGTTCAAATCGATCAATGGATGTAATAAGGCCCTTCACGCCCGCTTGACATAGGTCTTGGAACTTTGGACCGTTTGCAAAATCTTGAAAATATTTTTTGATGACAAACAAAACCAGTCGTAGGTTGTGCTGCAACGAAATATGATCACTATGTGAACTACAACAGTTACCAAAACAAGTGTAAATAAACAGTATGAACAGATACTGCATTGTAACAGAGTCAGTAGTACTAAAAAAAAAAAAGTGTAATAAATAGTACACAGAAACACGAGTTTCATTACAAGCGGACAATTAAACTTTTCTTAAAAGAAGAAGGCAATAAAACGTAAGAGTTACCTTGATCAATTTGTTTCGTGCTGCTCGACCAGCTTCCAATATTTTCCTTAGTACAACAATATCCACATTTGTTGCTTCTGCTATTTCAACACCAGATGGTTCTCGCCCCAGATCGTTTTGTAAGTGTTCCTTAACTTGAAGGATTACCTTAATTTCAGCAAAAAGAAAGTTTACACCATAAATTATAGGATTGTTATCAGGGAAAAAATAAACCGCATAAACATTATCCTTACCTTCATAGGCTGCATCAACTTAAAGAGCCAGGCATGCTCAGATGAAGCAAGAACTGCTGGGATTTTCATTTTCTTCCAGTCCATGCTCACTAAATCTGTGCCAACCGAATATTCTCTAACGAGTTTATTGATTTTTTCTTCTTCTGTTTCCTCCTTACGCTTCCTTTCGTGGGAAGAAGCGACTATTTCGTCTCCCTTCATGTTTCTAAGAGCAACCCTCTTATCAAGACTCAACCGTTTCGTTTTCTTCCTTTGACAACTTCTCTTGACTATACAGCCTTCAGAACCTATACGAGAAGTAGTAGGTTCTGGACTATGGATGTATAATTTCTCGAGTTTGGCAGCAACATCATTGTAATCCAAATCTAGAGTACTCGGAGAGGCTTCACCCGTAGAGACAGCATGAATCCTATCTGAACGCTTTTTAGCTCGCCCCACTCTCTTTTTACTCTCTTTCGATGTCTCTAGAGACAACGATGTAGGTTCATCAGGATAAACCAAAGCAGCAGCATTTTTCGGTTTATTGGCTTTGAATGACAGTACTAACGGTCTTTTAAGCGCACATAAACGAGAGGAAAATCTCGTGCTCAATCCCAAAGGACTCCTTGCAGCAGAGCTAGAAACAGTCACAACTCCCATGCCAATAAAGTCTGTGTTTTATAAACATGAAATTATTGATACAAATCAGCTAACAATGTTGTCAGTAAGAACATTATTCCAACCAGCAAACCATGAAGATTCAACATTTGAAACATATTATTTATACAATCAACTAATAACTAATCCCCAAACACCGTATCAGACTAATCCCCAGTCACTATCCGAGGGTGTATACTGGTTAAACCCCGCATTGTGACTCTAGCTAGCAAAGGACAACAATCAGATAAATCAACCTAGGTTGCGCATAGTTGAATGACTTAAACCAAGAAAACCATTAGGTCACTTCAATTCCACTGAGAGTCGAACGTGAAATCTTATGGTTACTAAGTCAACAGTCTAATCGGCTGGTGTTGTCCCCACTAACTTAGAGCTATTTGAAATGATGCACCCCTGCAAGAACCGGTCTTTCGAAACTAATAGTCATATTACCAACTGCTATGAATTATTGGGTTAATAGATACTACAATACTATCTATCTTTACACTTTAGTAGAACTAAGGAATACTCAGTTGCTCAAATTCAAATACAGAAAAAATTTCATTATCTACTAAAAATACAGTCCAATTTTCCTACACAGAATGCTGCTAAAGCTCTCAGAAACAAATCTGGAAATTCATTTTCTGTTTACTGGTGATTTCATCCTTAAAGATTGATTTTTTGCATTTGAATTCATGACGGTTTCTGGGCACTTATGAGAATAATGATTCAATTTTCAGCTATTCAAATCCAACAAAAAACGATTTCTCAAACAAAAGAAGAAACCCAAAGAGAGCTGTATATACCTCAGAGAGAATTCAGCAAGTCTGCAGAGTTTCTGGTCGCCGGAGATTCAAGATTCCGGTGACTCTCAATCAAACAGAGGGCCCTGGACCGTAGTATTTCACAGACAAAAATATTCCTCAGGCAATATATACCCTTTCGAATTTCTGCAGCCACAAGCTTTTTTCCATGACAGATCAACGGGCCAGAAATGTCGAGCGATTCCGCAGACGGTGAAGAACGATCCACGTCGAGCACAAAGAAAAACGCTATATGACGTGGAGGGTGCCACGGTGGAGGAAGTCTGACGTGGTGAGATGAGAGTGGGAGGGGAGATATTTGGAGGGAGAATATAGATATGGATAATTCAAAAAAAGAATATATATATATATATATATATATATGACACGCGGCTGGCTGAAAATGGGTCAAAGATGTTAGTCAACGTCAGCATGGCCCCACACTTTTGCACTGGATTGGAAAATTTTGTGGTTTTACGTGGCGTTGGTGTGAGGGAACTAACGTTGCATAATAGAAGCCATAAATTTTGCAAAAAGAACATTTCGTCATTTCTTGAATCCTTGGTGTAAAGTTTTCGTGAAATTTGATGTTTGATTAGCTAATTAAGAAAATCTGTAACTATCTTACAAGTTCTAGAAGCAAAAAGTAGGTCGGAAGGGTTTCAATAGTCCGAAAAAATATTAAAGATGTTCTTAATGCGAAGTCCCTAGTTATGTGAAACAAATTGATTTTTATAGCGTTGAGGATAGAGCGTATGTAACAATTTATATTGACTAGGAGCATGTGACACACACCTACAAGTCAGTAAGATTGGTTATGCCACATGTTGGTGTTGATGTGACATAAACAACTATGATGATTGAGAGGACGCTTCACGTTCTGCTTGTTTGCAAAAAAAGGGCAAAGCAGTGAGCATTCAAGAAGCATTAAGCTGGTTGAAGGAGTTAGCTATGAGATGCTGATGTCGAAATAGATTCACAACTGGTTTGGCATGCTTTATCTTCAAGTTCTTTTAGCCCCGTTTTTGGTATTGGTATTGATGATATTAAACAAGTAGCATCCACAATAGGTAGTGATTGTTTTTATTTTACTAAGCAATATGCGAATCGTGCTGTCCACGATGTGACTCGGAAGATCGTCTATGTGTCAGGTTGCAGCGAGTGGTTGGGCACACGGTTGCAAAAATCGCGCCTAGGCGGCCGCGAGGAAGGCCGGAATTGGCCTCCTCCGCAGCCGGCCGGCCGGTTTGACCGTTTTTTTTTTTTTTTTTTTTTTTTTTTTTTTTTTTTTAAGTGTTAAAAGTTCGGGAAGGTATAACTTTTGACTCGATTGTCCGTTTTGGACAATTTTTTTTTCAAATCGCGTATTTTTCGAAGGCGGTTTGGCCCTCTAATTTCTCCAAAAAATGTTTTTTTTGCTCTTAATTTTAATTTTTTTTTTATGTATATAGATGGTTTCAACAATATTCAAAACGATTTTACAACAACTTATGTAAATAATTTGTAAGAAAAAACTAAAGGAACCTTATGTTTTATTAGTGAAATTCATAATTTTTAATTTAATTTTTTTTATTTTTAAAAAATTAAAAAAATTAAAATAAAAAATCGGCGTCTAGGCGCCCCCTTGACGCCTAGGGGGCGCCAAACGTTTTTTGCAACATTGGTTGGGCACTCCGCCTTTTTATCTTGTTGACACTCTTTTATTAAATTTAATGCATTAAGTTTTGATGTTCAAAAAAAGATCAAAAATTATCATATACGTCTCGTATATCTTCAATTAGTGACCCAAGAGGCCAAGACCCAAAGACCTAGGTATGTAACCATGTTTTAAACGCTATTAATATCAAATTAAATGTCATGCATAAAGCCGCCATCTCACACTCATATTGTGTCTATTATACTATTAAATAATCTACATTTAATATACAAATAATATACTTTTAGTATATTAAAAATATATATATATTTTTTTATGATTCACACAATAATTTGCCGCCACATCACATGATAGATGAGGTGTTAACCTTGAAGCCAATTTGTGCAATCATTATTGTGTGGACCATATTTTATCTACTGTAAAATAATGTATATTGCATTCAGGGGATGTACATTATTTTTGTTCTGAGTATATATTATATTGTATAATGTATATTCGGTACAAAAATAATATACATTTAGTATATTAAAAATATATTTTTTGTTATGGTCCACATAATATTGTGTGGACCATGGTCCATACAATAATTTGCCCAATTTGTGCACGCCCATTGAATATGGACCAAAAAAGCATTTTACTAAAGGCCCATTAACTGGTGAGCATATCAATGGCGTAGACTTATTATATGGACTATAATGCGACACGAGTAGTTATGTTGTGCATCCGTATACACCATGTATAGTGCATAGGATGTAAAAATGACGTAGTTTTATTAAAAATGTGTGTCTCTTTTTTTAAAAAAAATCAGGTTCGTTTCCCAGCAACAATATTATGTTGTTCATTCATTCTGGAATTTTAGTTCATAGATTATGGAATTTTAATTCATTGATTTTGGAATTATAGTTCATCGATTCTGGAATTGTAGTTCATCGATTCTGAAATTTTAGTTCATAGATTTTGGAATTTTAGTTCATTCATTCTGGAATTTTTAGTTCATAGATTAGATTCTGGAATTTTAGTTCATAGATTATGGAATTATAATTCATCGATTCTGGAATTTTAGTTCATATGTTGTTGCTGGGAATCGAATTTGAATTTTTTTTTTTTAAAAAAAAAGAGACGCCCGTTTTTAATAAAACGACGTCGTTTTTGCATCCGTATGCACCATGCATGGTTCATGGTGCATGCGGATGCACAGCATAATTTGCCATGCGACGCAAACGGCCAATATAAAAAGACAAAAAAGGAAGCAGAAGTTAACCCAAGACAGACAGTGAACACATAATAATTAATTAGGGTTAATCAATGGACAAAATCTACAACTAATTTAATCTGTTGGGAAATTAAAGCATGCAGTCCTATATATTCTTAGCAAAACAAAATCGATTAAGTTACATATATATATATGGGCATATATAAACTGGATGCGGACGACATGATATGATGGAGCAATCATATGTAATTTAATGTTGTTGTGACAGCATGCATAATCATTAGCAGAATGTTTGCTGAATCTGTTGAGCCAGTTCCTCCGCACTGAGTTGACATTCAATCCCAATCTACCCACACAACAAAAACACCCATTAGCCTTAATCAATAACACTGATGTAGTAAATACGAGCGTATACTACGTAATATGGTGCTAGGGTTAATTTCGACTGCGATCACTATACATAGTTTGCTTGTTAGTTTAAGTTATGAAGCTCGGAATATTTGACCGTGGGCCAGAGGTTCTCGAACTAACAATTAGCAAAAGTCCCTCCCTATAACAATTAATGTAGTATTTATAGAGAATAAGAGGGAACATGCCCCGGTCTCATAGCATGTATGGCACGTGGAACCGATGTACAAGTTCAAATCAGGGCCCAGGGTGACTTGACCACATGTCCTAATATTCCTAAGTTTACTGGGTGCACCGCCATTGCGTTTTGCCAGTAGAATCAGGTTGGTAGGTCAGGACACATCGATTACTATAGCCCTTGCATATGGTTGCCTATAGCTGAGCTTGGTAGAAGAGATGGTCGGAAAGATAAGCATACCAGATTGGTGTAGATCTGGCCAAACTTTATTCTAATAGTAGATCCGTGACTACCATATGTGTACTAGTTGATACGGAGTAATCCCATCACTATTTATAGGTAAAGTCCCAGTTCTGATCAGGTACTTCTCGCAATATAACACAAAAGTTTTCAAAAAATATAGGTTAATGTTCCTATAATATCTGCTTACATGTATAAATTCAAAACATTTTTCTTTTAACTTTTGACTTGTACTTGATGCAAGAAAGTGAGAAACAATTATTCGTAACTGTTGTGACCTGCATCTTATTATTGTTTGGAAACTAAAAAAAATTATAAAAAATGGAATAAATAACTCTTTTTGCAGTAAAAAAAAAAAAAAATGAAGTCCTAATTTGCATGCAGTGAGAATAATAAGTGGTATTCCCGAGGTCGACAGCTAGCCTAAATAGGCAAGAAAGAAATAATGCATGTCCGTCGTACATAATGGCAGGCATGCACTTCACTTTCTGGTTTATTTCTACTTCTACCAATTTTATGTATTGAATTCAGTTAATAAAGTTTGACTGAAATTATTTATAATTTAATTTTTTATAATAAAATTATAAATAATAGGTAAAGTTTATATAGCCTTTCAAAAAAAAAAGGTAAAGTTTATATATTTAAAAATTATACTTTAAGAAAATGTTAATAAAAATAAGTAAAGAAAAAATAATTAGTTTGACCAATTAAGATAAATAAGACAAATGAGATGGACCAGGGAGTATATGATTTTACTACGATATTTTGAACTCCCATAAACCTAACCTAATATCAATTATATTACTAAATTACTATATTTAGATTAAAACACATATACAAAAGTTGAGCATATACAAAAGTTAGACTTATACAAAAGATTATAAGTTAACGTGATATTTATGTTGAGCATGTAATTAAATTGAAATATTAAGTGGGTCGTGCACTCTTATCTCTTAAAGAGAGGTGAGAGGTCGGGAGTTTGAACTCCCACTTATATGAAAAAATAAATTTGAAACAAAACAAAAAGTGGTCGGAAATAGCAACAAATTTTTTTTCTGATATTAAGGGGGCGTTTGGCTCACGGAATGTTAGATTACCTTAGGGAATGTTAGATTCCTGTGTTTGGTAAAAACTGGGTTATATAATATAAACCTGTTTGGTTGATGAATTGTTGGGAATGTTATAGTGGTTATTTTACCTTAATGTCCTCATATTACAAATCATCTTGCAAAGTGAAGGGCAAATTTTGTAAAATAGCAAGGGAATCTTATATTACCTAAGGAGAAGAAGGTTATCACATTCCCTCAAAATTATAAAAAAAGATGATGTGGAGGGTAAATAACATTCCATGGGAAAGTTGGATAACTTCAACCAAACAAAGGAATCTTGTATAACTAGACAAATATAACTTTGGTTATCCTAGATAACCCGAACCAAACACCCCCTAAAAGTGGTCGGATTTAAAATTACTTTAAGGTGGTAAGAAATTTCATAATTTCTAGTAGTGCGGTTACACAGAACACTAAAAAAAAATAAATAAATTGGAAGATTAAAAGTTACCTTAATAGTGAAGGAGTTAAGCATGGTGTGGTCATTAATGACGCTGATGCTGACATGGAGGATCTCGAGGGAGAGATCCTCAAGTGCAGAAATGATCTTGACGGCCTGGCCGGGAATGCGCGGAGACACCGTTTTGACCACCACATTCGCGCCGGAGAACTTCACCTCCACTTCCGCAATCTCCGACTTCGAATTCGCGGCGAGCTCATTGGCGCTGTCCACGGAGGCGGAGGAAGTGGCTGTCGGAGAGCAAGAAGACGGCGGCTCGATAATAAGTTGGCTGGCGGCTGATGATGATGATGAGGACGATAAAAAACCCGTCGTCGGCGTTGGCAGCAGCGGCGGCCTGCAGGCGGCGCCGTACGAGGTGGTCGGTTGCGGCGTTGTCGGGCTAATGGGATAGCTGCTCATTCTGGGACTCAATGCTGGTTTTCTCGGACTTAGAAGAACTTCATTGTAAACCTTTCTTTGTTTCTTGGCCTCCAGAGATTCAACAACCTGCTGCAACTCCGTTATGTAGTCCACAACCCCTCCAATTATTGATGCTTGATCACCCTAATAATAACATCATTAACATATTCTAAATCAACATTTCCAAATATAAATATATATATATGTTGAACCAAACTTCTTTAATTAGTGTCTTCGGGTGCAGAAAAATTTCAGATATTCACAGTCACTGTTTGAGGTGTACATTAAGTAAACCAATTTGTGTTAGTCTACTGCTGAGAGTTGAACTTATAATTTTGTGGTTAGTCTGACTAACTTGATTGAGATTATTTAGGTAAATTCTTTTTCAGATTGCAGAATTATTCTGTTTATAAATTAATAGTTAAACTACACATTTATATTTTATAATATATTATATTTTGATATATATATGATGGGCAGTATACATGTGATCAAGTTGGCATTGGAATGTACTATACGTACCCTTTTGACATAAAAGCAAGGCATCAAGGAGCGAAGGACAGACAAATGGCCATTCATCTGTTTCCTGCGGTTCCTCTCCACCGTTATGTGAGACATCCGAGGTTGTTGTTCATCCGACGACGGGTTAACGTCGTCAGGAACGGCGGCGGTGGCTGCGCTACTTTTCTGTCTCTTGCAATTCCTCGGTGGTGATAATGAATTGGAACCCTCCACCTCAGTCTCAGATAATAACTCTCGAACCCCACCACCGTCATTATCTTTCCCGGCGGCTGTTTCACCGGAAAACGCTGGTGCAGCTGTCTGGTTAAAGTCATCCAAAGCTTCAAGGATTCCGAAGATATCGTCCGGCGAAGCGTCGCCGGCGAACTCCGAGTCCTCAAAGAAATCTGATAAATTCCCTGCAGTATCCATTATATTTAATTTGTCACGATCGAGTTATGACGACGCAAATGTTTTAGCTGAGAAGGGAAGAAATGGAGAGAGTGTTTGATCAGAGAGAGGGTTTGATAGGAGAGAATTGAAGGAGAGAGCAGAGCAGAGGGTGTATAAATGGCGACGTTGTTCCCTAGAACAATACTGACATAACAAGAGTCATAAAGCTAGGGTTTCATGCAGGTATGTCTTAGTAAATAGTGAAATATTTTTGAACTTATCTATATATGTAGGTACAAGGTAAATTCAATTTTGCTTATAGTGCCATTATATTTTGTACCATACATTGTAAGTCTTCTCCCAAAAAAAGTTGAATCCCAATTTTAAAGACTCCACACTCAGGTTTAACAAAGTATTTGGGAGATGCAAATCAGCAAAAGGGATCTGTCTACTTTAGACATATAATCCCCACACTCTGATAGTAGAGATTCAAATTTTGATCTCTTCTCCCAAACACGCTAAGCTCGTGCGGACACCATACATCTAAGTCTGATTACATTGAATATTATATTGTATCATTTAGCTAACAATTAATATATATAAAGTCAAAAATACAGCTTTGTAAAAAATAGTTTTCTTGATTGTCATCAAGATCCTTATCTTACTGAGACTCCGGCTTACAAAAATTTGATGCTTGAATAATGCTTGCATAGGCATTAATGGAGTCACCGTAAACTTTTGCTAGGCAGGTTTTGTTTTTAAACAGTGTGTGATCAAATTATTTTTTTTAAAGAAGAATTTATTATGAGTAAACAACACAACACTATTTACTTTTTAATTTAAAGCATTTATTTATTGGGAAGAAAGAATAAGATATGTAGAGATTAAAAATGGAGCATGATCTAGACTTGACACTGCAAGTGTTTTTGCTCAACCATGTTTAAACACAATTAAGCAAACAATGGGATGGTTAAGTACTTAGGCTCCACTTGTTTCCCATTAATGACTTCTCTTGAATTCATATTTATGCATATATTCCACTACTACAAGACTAATCTGAAATCAACTCGAGTAATATCCATCCACAGAGTTTAATTATTATATTACAACTGCATTAACCGCTTATTTATTCCGTTTGGAAAGCAGGAATGAAAATGACTCCCGGAACATAAGTCATTTTCTCATAAAACATTTTCTCTTTCCAATATTTGGTTGCATTTTGGAAAACTTGGTGTGTTTAATTTATTTTATGAAAAACCAAGTAGAATTGTATGTTTAAACATTTTGGCGAAAAATGACTTCCCCAAATTTTAGCGGAAGTCATTTTTCTCCAAAATGACTTCATTTCCCCCGGTTAATATTGACTGAATTTTCCGTTGCATCCAAACATTGAAAACTCAGAAAACATTTTTCATAAATCATTTTCCGAATTTTCAAAAGGATCCTAAATGTCTCAAACTGTTGGACTTAATTTCGTCTCATATTGATTAGTACCAATTTAGTCGCTATTGTCAATAACGATTAGTAACGATGCATGGACAATCGAATTGAAAAATGTAACTTCTTTTTTTTTTTTTTAATAATTAGGTTTGTAAATACCTTTCGAAGGAGGAAATTAAATTATATACATAAAAATATATGTTCTCAAGTCTCAAAAAATGGTGAGTTCCCCAAATATAGAAATTAAAATAAAAATATATAGTGTCATTTTCCCTCATGGGGGAGATGTTATTCTTTCCTCTGCATGCAAACAAATATAGACTATATATAATTTCTCCTGGTGGTTCCCTGGCAACAAAACACTATATAAAGTGCCCCCCACCCCTCGAGGACCATTTTGTAAGGGACCATCTCATTATTTATGAAAATAATTAATTCGAATAAAAGCATGCATTTCTCATACTTTAAAATAGTTAATGATATATATATATATATATATAAAGAAGAAAGTTCAAATGCGGCGGGGTCTTCCCGTGCGGCGGTGCCGCGGAATTTCAGAATACACCAACTGTGTTAACAATATGCACCAACAGTGTAAGAAAAACACACCACAATGAAATGCAATAAAACATCAAAAAATACACAACAGACTCAAAAAAAAAATACATCATATATCTCACCACCCCCAATGGTGTATTTCCGAACAGTGTATGGTGTTTTTACTCACTCCTAATGGTGTGTGTTTGGTGATGCGTACCTAATTTTCCTCTGTTTTTTTGCGGTGTATTTTCCTAGTATATTTGTTGAACAATTGGTGATGCCGCATCGTAAGACACCGCAACTCGCCTCTCTCTCTCTCTCTCTCTCTCTCTCTATATATATATATATATATATATATATATATATATATATATATATATATATATATATATATATATAATAGTTTATAGATTTTTTTTGTTAATAGTACTTAAGCTAGGTAACACAAATACGAGGAATGAAAAAGGAGACCTAGGAAAATGACAATTTAAAAACAAGTTTTCTTTTAGCAATGAGATTTTTTTTCCCCCTTTCCAGTTAACCCCTTAAAATACATAACACTTAAAAAAAACACGTTTCTAGATTTTTTTTTTTTTTTTTTTTTACATACGGTATTTAATATCCGGGAAAATGACAGAAATGTGACAACAGGAACATGCAATTCCCAAAATATGACCCCAAAAAAAGTTGAACGAAATTATGAAAAACACATTTGAAAAATGCATTTTATCACATTTTCGGTCAAACATAAAACACAAGTGAGATTTGCGTTTCTCAAGAAACGTAAACTTTTTTTTTTTTTTTAATTTGGTCTCCGGCGACCAAAATTGGCCGAGGCAACCAAACTGGTTGCCTTCTCCTTCGCTGGAGAAGCCGGCAGCCAAAACTGGTGTCGCCAGCTTCTCCAGCGAAAGAGAAGGCAACTGGTTGCCTTCTCCTTCGCCGGAGAAGCCGACGACCAAAACTAGTTGCTGGTTTCTCCAGCGAAGGAGAAGGCAAAGAAGGCAACCAGTTTGGTTGCCTTCTCCTTCGACGGAGAAGCCTAGTTGTCGGAAACTAAAATTTATTTTTAAAAAAAATTGCGCTTCTCGTGAAATTTGCGTTTCTCGAGAAACGCAAATGAGACTCCCGTTTCATGTTTGACTGGAAATGTGATAAAACACATTTCCCAAATGTGTCTTTCATAATTTCGTTCATTTTTTTTTTGGGAATTGCATACTTCTACTGTCGCATTTCTGTCATTTTCCCTTTAATATCCCCACTACTGCAAGACTTGTATAGATTTGACTCAAATTACACTTGTAAAGTTTAATTTTTACTCGAATAAAAACTAACAAATAACTCTTTAATTATATGGTGCATCCTTTTTCAAGAAGGATGCAAAAGCGTTTTTGGAAGTTTCCATAAATTTCAAGAAGAAAACGTTTTCAAAACAAACAAAAAAATAATTTTCTCAAAATACTTATCGAAAAAACTAATTTGAATTTTAGTATTTTGGAGCAATAAATTGTTACAAAAAGCTAATTAAACAAACACTCATATTGATTGTTTAACCAAATCAAACCGTTAATAGTAATCGAATAAACTAAAATTAACTGATAAACTAACTATTTACCAAATTAAAAAGGTCCTTTGTGTATCATAGATTTTATGTATGTGGTAGAATTTTTCATAAATTTAGTATCCCCTTCACCAAGTTAATGCCAACTATGCAGGAAGGGAAACATTCTGCTAATTAAAGCAGCCAAAAAAAAGAGAGAACACTTAACAACTTTGTATGAAACAATTAATGTTACCAAGTTGTAAGTATCTTGTTTTTTTTTTTCTTTTTTATTTATTAATATAAGTTCATCCATTTTATAAACATCTTGCGTGTATGGGAAAAAATACGGAGTGATTTCAGTCGAAATTCGAACTTTATAAAATATGTTTATGTCCCGTCCCATTGATACGTGTCTACTATTTTAATACAAACCGCGTCGTATGGGGTGGCATAAATGCATATATAGCTTATGTATACAAGAGAATTGGAGCATGTGCTCCATCTCAACTCAAACCCTAAGTTGATAGTTAGATTGCACATTAATGATTACTTTTTGGTGGGCTCCCATGATCTTTGGCATTGACTCTTATCTGATACCAAATTGAAGCATGTACTCCATCTCAACTAAAAGCTTAAACCGATAGTTAGATTGCACATTAATGGTTATATGCTCAACAAAGAGGACACAAAAGATGTATCTATATCTGCTGTATAATAAATACTGGTGCAGTATGAATGCAAACAGCAAAATTTTCAAAATGCTTTCTTAAAGTGGGATGAGAAAAGAAAAGAAAGAAAAGAGAATTGAAGTTATTGGCATTGAATCTATATTCAGAATGAGAAGAAGTTAAAAGGGGGGTTTGAAGGTGCAATGGTTCTGTCAAGAGAGTACTTAAAACACAGGGAAATATAATAACTAATAAGTGTATTTGTTTCATTTCATTATATTCCTTCTGCAGAATTTCGGTTATAAAGAAGCCATGGACACGACACAAAATGCCACACCGTGCTCTGAAATCTCGGTTAGGGGAGAGTAAATGCGGGGTTGAGGGTGATGACGAGAGGAACTGCAAGTTGTTCTAACGAAGAACGAGAAAGAAAGAGAGAAATAATGAACATTGAAGGAAGGGAGCCTGCAGCAGAGCTCTATAAATGCACAGACACGGCATTTGCATGCCCCCCCTTATGATTCATACACATTTAAGTCGTCCCAAAATTCAAAAAAACCGAGCGACTTAAATGCGGTGGGAGAGAGTGCACCAGACCAGACACACAAAGAAACCGATAGATACAGGAGGTGAAGTGAAGTTAAGTGCGTGATAATGATGGCAGAGAGGGGAGGGAGTGGCGGGCGAGAAGAGTAAATGCAGGGTGGGGGGGTGGGGGCGTTTTTATGACAATCTGGACAGGATGGTTTTGGATTCATAAACATTTACTCCCCCCCTTCCCTTCCCTCTCAGAACAAATACATTTTTTCCCTATCACCAATCATCTTTCACATTTACCATCCCCAACAACCCCCCCATGCATATATACATACACAATAATAAAGTAGGGTTGTATTGTACTGCACTTACCAGAAGACTCCATGCAAATTCAGTCCAAACCGACCAATTAATCAGCAAAATGCCACGAAAAACATTAAATTTCAAGAAATAATCATACTTTAAGTCTACAAGTGAAGTAGCGTATACTTACAAGACTCGAGCCATAAGACCTGTTAAAACCGCTTATGAGCCTAAGCGGCTAAGCCTCACTGGCTTAAATTCAGTCCCGGCAACAAAAACAAACAGTATATTTAGTTTCGGCTTAGTGCCACATAGCTTATGAACTGTTTAGCAGAAAGTTGCAGACAATCTCGAGGGTAACAAGGATATCAATGTAGCACTGCTCCAGGTCCATAGATTAGCAGTCATTTACTCAAAATTTTGAAATATTTTTTAAAGTTTGAATTTTGAATTCGAAAATTTTAGAAATTTTGAATTTTGACAAGTTATTCTTGAAATTAATGTAAACTCATATATATACATAAAGCTTCTTCACTATCCATTGCCACTTTCCAGGCTCAACCACAATGAAGAAGTCTAATTCTAGTGGTCATATTACATTCAACTCTCATAAGCAGTGTTGCAAAAATCGCGCCTAGGCGCCGATTAAGGCGCTAGGCGGTCGGCCTCCTAGGCGCTCTAGGCAGTCCCCAGGCGCCTAGAGGGCGCCTAGCGATTTTTTCAACATTGCTCATAAGGTAAGATGACGAGATTGTGAATTCTACTTTTTAACCCTAGGAAGATCTGCATGAGATTTCGACACGTGAAAACAAACCCGTATCTATATTCATGCACACCCATGACCCATCGCAATAAGGCAAAAATTCTGAATTAATGGTAAAGAGAAGAGCACAACCACCTTCTTCTAAGGCCCTTTCTCTTTTCGTTTTCAGTAGAAAGGAGGCATCGCTAAATGTTATAGACCGGGACATCTACACAGAATTTATGCAATATAATGTAGGACAAAACCCTAAAACAACACTGAAGTAAATATGCGGGTCCTCCTAACTGCATTCATATCACAATCTAGAACAACCTCATTAAAGACGCCCACGAAATGTATGAGACAAAAACATTACTCCAAACCATATATTTTCAATTTTCACCATTCATTCCTTTAACTATTACTAATGTCCATCCACATTAAGCAATTTTCAATTTTCACCATTTTTTTTTTCGGGTCCATCCACATTAAGCAAATCATGCTAGTTACTAATGTCCTCTCCGTGTTAATGAGAAGTAAATTTTCCGGAATTAATCATCTTAAAAGGAAAAAATAACATAAAAGACGAAATAAAGGAAATGGAAGGAGTATAAGCGCGTACCAGAAAATTGAATTAGCTCGTGCAGACTTTTAACAAGAAAGCATTATGTTGTACCACAAGAGATAGCCCGGCCTCGAGCCATGTGTCAAAGGAACATCTTATTAAAGATTATCGTTCATCGATAACGAGTGTTACATACACAAACTAATTCCTCTCTACTATTATTTCGTTTTTCGTCATTCCTTAATGGAGGGAGCGTAATACAGCTGAAACAACGTGCAAAGACCCAGTAACTAACAGAACTCCGACTTGGTTTCCCTTTCGTTCATTCAAAATCTGAGATCCAACTCTCATAGAGGCCATTAATGACCCTTGAGAAAACAATATTGCTCGGGGTTCTACAGCCTTAGCAGAAAGAATTGACTGATCCCCCGTAAACTGTTTGCAATCTGCAGCTCCAAGATCAAGAACGTTAATACCCATTTCTCTTGAAGCTTTAGTCCAAACGTCTTTTAAAAAAGATGAGGAAGTAGTTCGAGATTTATCTTCAGCAATGCTAACTTCTGTAAGAAATACAGCTTCCAAAGAATTAACTGCAAAAAGAGATAAGAAGCAGGTCATAACACGTAAAAAATATCATAAAATAAAACAGCAAAAACAATTCTTCAAAATCATAAAGTAGGTATCCTTTTTTAAAAATAACTAAAACCTGAGAGTAGTTCTCTCGCAAAACCTAGATGATCTTTGTCCTTTGCCATAGCGACCACAAGAACTAATCTTTCCTTTGGAAATGTCATCTTGACTGTCTGGGCCAAAGCTCGGGCTGATTCCTTCGTATGTGCTGAAAATAATTGTAATATAATCGTAAAAAGACCGAAAAATACAACTCCTTAATACACTACAAGAACATACATACATGCATTCATGCATACATAATCTGCCCGAGCTAATCTCAAGACATCGGGATCTAACCTCCATCAAGCAGTATAGTAATCTGAGGTAGTCCTAGCCTTTCAGATTCTTTTGAAGTTAAAAGATGGCTTCTGCCTGGCAAAATCGCACTTTCTAGACCAGCACGAATGGATGCATCAGACATTCTCCATCCTGAGACAAATAGAAAATGTGAGAACAAATAAAAGGATGTCACACACTTGACGAGGATAAAGTACCAGAAAACGCAATTTTAACCTTTGTTACGAAGGCAAAGTGCTGCACAGGTAGCTGTCGCTGCATTTTTAAGTTGGTGATACCCAAGCATGTGTATCCTCACGTCAAATAGCTCAATGGACTGCATAATTTTTGTAAAAATGCAAACTTGTTAAGATAGAAAAACAGTTCATCATTCATTAGAAATGTAAAAGACTTAGAAAAATGTTTGATAAACACACACACCAGAGGAAGATCTTTTTCAATACGGAGCACTATGTCACACACTTGGTGAGTTATGCCACTTGTTTGACTGAAGCCTTTGAGAGAACTCTTATTTCCAGGATCAGAAGCCGATACTACAGGTGAAGACACAGAAGCCGCTTTGTCACGGAGAATGCACTCAATATGTGGAAGAAATGGCCCGCCTAGAACTAACTGAAATATTTAACCGTTAGAAAACAAATCCAAGAATTGTCAAACCAGTTCCAAGTAGAGTAGAATGAAACGAATTGATGTGGTTTGCAAAGAACTGTATAAGTGTGAGAAAAAAATGAGGTTTTTGTAGCAAGAACCACCTAACTGGACGGCCATCTTTGACTATCCCTGATTTTGCAACTGCAATGCTTTCCAAGGAACCCCCTAAAGCATCTAGATGTTCCTCACCAATTGTTGTTATGATTGATGCAGCAAGATGAGAACCGCAAATTACATTTGTTGCATCTCGTGCTCCACCCAATCCAGCCTGCAAATCATTTAGATTCTATGGCCTTATCCAGTTCAACACCAACTTCAATCGAAACGATAAGGAGAGAAGCATAGGGAAAATATAGTCACAATGAAAATGGATAAGTACTCAAACCTCAACCACGGCAATTTCAACATTCTCTTGAGAAAATAGGCTGAAAGCAATAGCAGTGAAAATCTGAGATTTTAATTCCAAACACAACACAGGTTACATGTCTAACAATGAAAATGGTCAAGACCAGCAAAGAGTTCTTATTGAAAAAGAAAACTCAGAATATTGGTAATAATCATAATCGTACCTCAAAATGACTAAGACGCCCTTTTTCAAGTTCAACTGCTCTCTCAAGAACTGTCCTCACCCTCTGGAAATGATGGTTCAATACAATGGCAGACACTGGCTCACCCAACCGTCCCAAGGTTATGCGTTCCCTAATAGTTTCTATATGTGGACTGTCCAAGAACAAGTAGTGGATTTGAGCCAACAACATTTTACTCATGTGAGAAATATCCATGTTAAAACAATTGAATACCTGGTATAGCAACCAACAGAGTAGCCCTCTGCTCTTAAGATACTAGACAGAAATGCAGCAGTTGATCCTTTTCCTTTAGTACCAGCAATATGAACAGCCTATTATGATTTCATTCATTAGTCATAATGGTTCCAATTAGAGATTTTAACCAGCCAGTGCAATGGTTCCATTAGCCAAATCAAAAATGTAAGCAACCAAGACAACCTCAGTCAAATTGGTCAAACTGTTGACTCGATAACTACAAGATTACAAGTTGAACTCCTCGCAGAACGACATATTGGCCTTCTTGTTTTGAGCCCGACAATCTATCTTGTGTCCTTTGTCGGCTAAGGTCACAATGGGGGAATTTACCTTGGTCCTCATAGTGGCGGCTATTGGTTTCTCTAATCATTAAAAATAAAAATAAAAAGACAGACCTTGAATGTAGAATGAGGGTTGCCCAGAAGCGCCATGAGGCGCCGCATTCTACCAAGATCGAACCCATCATCGGAATCTGTTCCTGCGCCTTTGGGTACCCCTGATTTCTCGTAGTTCTTGAGGTTGTCCATGAAATCCAACACCTCCTTCAGCTCTGGATCCTCTCTCGACATTGTTGACAAAGCTCGACAACGTAAGGGATTGAGCACTCCAGCAACCGAAGAAATCAGACTGCTCCTGTTGCTCTGAATTGAACGACCCAACCCACAAACAATGCTTAAAGCTCTCATCTTTACACTTTTTTCTCAGATTTTTTAAGCCTTGAAGCTCCAACCAAACAGCAAACTCCTACTAGTAGTAGGCTAGTAGTTAAAAAAGAATCAATTTTTAATTTTTAATATAAATAACTGCTGAAATTATTTAAAGTTTATATTTTTCTACATAAATTTTATTTAATTTAATCCTTATAATAAAATTAATACTGCCAAATCAGTGGTTAATTTCGTTAACATACCGCATGACGTGGAATTCATAGATAGGATAACATCTGAAAGATCAAAAATGTCTTCCTAATCTTCATAGTCAGTGCAAATATTTAGTGAGGTTTAAGGTTGGAGGTTTAGGGCGGACAGATGTTTCTGGTGTATTGCTGTTTTCTAAAGGTTCAATCCAAGAATCTCTCCTTATTCCGTCTCTAAGAATTGTATTGTTAATAAAAATTGAATTGTCACTAGTTTTGATTTAGGGTCAAGTGCAATTTTAATAAAGTATCTCTTATATACCTAAAGAACCACAAAGAGTAAATCAACATAAATTAGTCAAATTAAGAAAGTCATATTCTATTTCAAAAGTCATTCTAAGTGAATTGTTCCCGAGACTCTAGTCAATAAAGAGATAATCCAGTTTAAATTGTTCATTAGCTAACTAGCTCAAATCAAAATAATTAGGGTCTATCATGAAAATGACTCTAAGTGAAAGCACAATGACTCTAAGTGAAAGCAGTCTTGTGACTATAACAAAAAATTACAAAGAAGTAAAATTGTCTATACCAATAAGTTCAAACTAAAAAAAATTTGAAAAAATTATAGTATCAAACCAATTACCCGATAAACTCAGTTGGGTAATGGACCATGTAGTTACAACTTATGCCTTTGCACCATTTAACTATGTTATTGTGTGCAATCTTTTTTTTTTTTAATATTCCGAGCATCTGAACATAAAGGCTAGACCTTTATTTATTAAGCACAAGGAACCCCTCACTTTGAAAAATTACTCTTACATTGCTGTTGATGAGACTTCATCACGAATTATTGCTTCAAACTTTACTCATGTGACCAACTAAGTTGTTCATACGTGCTTTAATATTCCACGTGGTATGATGTGTTGTTTCAACTTTCAACCATTAATATTTGTTTATTAGGGCAACAGCGTTGCACCTAAATCCCACAAAGTTGGGGTCTTTTCCTACCAAAATCAATGCCATTTTTGAGTGTTTTCTTGTGACTACTGCGTCGTGTTGAGAAAGGAGAAGAAGATGGTGGTTGGTAAGCTTCCACCTCAACTCCATTCCCAGTAATGTTCTGGAACTTCTCATTGAATTGCAAATAAATTGCGTGCCGCCTCCGGCTGTCGCTGTCCCTCTCCGCCTATAAAACCCACCTGAAAAATGGCATAATAAACCAAACAGAGAACCAAGATGCCGGAGAAACAGAAGAGATATGGGGAATTCAAGATGCCGTTGCACTACCCCCGCTACACTGCGGCGGACTACGAGTCGATGCCGGAGTGGAAGCTGGACGCCCTCTTGTCGGAATACGGCCTTCCGGCGACGGGCAGCGTTCATCAGAAGAGGAAGTTCGCCATCGGCGCTTTTCTATGGCCACACTAATCACCTAACTCTATCGTAGTTACATTAATACTTCGATGTAATGTACTATATTGTATAGTGATATTAGCGACTCGTTTAACGTATAGTAGTATTAGTAACTTGTTTAAAGTTGTGTAAAAGTCACATTGATGTAATGTACACTATATTGTATAATGATATTAGTGACTCATATAATAGTATTAATGACTGTTTTAAGTTAGTGTAAAAGTGTTTGATAAATAACTATTAATTAATTGATTAGTTGATAATATTAGAGCATTTACATCAGAGGAGAAATAGGGGAGAATTCACTACTTTTGAGGCCAAAATGTCATGGTGACAGAAAGAGAATCAATAGAAAGAAGGGGTGAGGAGCATCTGCAAAGGTTGGGATATTACTCTGCCTAAGAAAAAGGAATTAATATGATTATATGGAAGAGAGAACCAATAGAGAAATGACATGCTTATATATATATATACATATTTTAAAATCAGTTTTGATTTTTTTTTTCTTCCCCTCCCACATTATTCTCTTTCCTACTCACTCTTGCATTCTCCCCCTAATATCCCCAACTGATAAAGATGCTCTTAGCTTATTGTAGAAAAATACTTGATAAATTAATTATTAACTGATAAATGATTACATGCAAAATAACTTTTCAAAAAATTTATCAAAAAAAAAAATTGAACAATTTTTTGAATTTTAACACTTTAGAACAATAAACTATTACAAAAAGCTAATTAATCAAACACTTAATTGAATGTTTAACCAAGTCAAACAGTTAATAATTGTCAAATAAACTAAAATTAATTGATAAGCTAAATATGTTACCAAACAAGACTTTAGTATAACTAAAATTAATTGATAAGCTAAATATGTTACTAAACAAGACTTTAGTATATCTCATTAAATGTCTGTGTAAAATATAGACGAAAAATACATGTCAATTTCTAATAATCATAAATTTTTAAATTCGACCATAAGAGTAGAATAATGATTCACAAGAAACTATCAATAAGGATATAATTAGTTAACAAAAGCAAGGATTTCTAACTGAGATCAACTCAGTAAAAAACTACTTTCTCAATTGACAAAAACTTACCAAAATCTCTGCACCACCCAAGATGCCAACCAAACAAAACAAATTGTTCAGTAAAACAAGGGAGGAGGGATTATTTCCTATCTTAGGCAAAACTAGGCAACTATAATGATGATCCAACATTAGCAAAACTGCTTCTTGTAAGCTCCAATGACTCCACAAAGAACATACAAGAAAACAAGGGCTGTGTTCCTATGTAACTGAAAGCAAAAGTCTTATATGTTTGTCAAGATCTATTGCTTTGTGTCAAATGTCCAGAAGAAACTAATTAGGTTTTGATTGTGCGGCTTTGTCCAGTTTAAGGTGTGGCGTACTGATGATGCAAGACGTATTTGACAACTTCATAAAACGACACAACTATACCAACTGAAGGGCCTGCTCGGCCTACACGCGGTCCAACACCAGTAAACAGTCCCTTCATGCCCCCATCTCTGCATTCATCAGCACACTTGGAAGTCAAAAGTTTAATCATTTTAATATTATATGACTTATCTATATTAAATAAAGATCCAAATAAGTGGCCATGCATCTGCAGATGTGTGTGTTTATGTGTGCATTCAATTGTGGAGTTACGAAGCTTGAAAGTGAGAACCTAAAGCCTCCAGAATCATATATACTATGGCACAAATTCCCAGGAAGCCTATTAAGAGTCCTATCACCCCCCACCCCAAACAATTGATATCAGAGTAGAGTCGTTTGTATATGAGGATAAATATCGTTCATTAAGTTTAAAATCAGGTGTACACTTAAGTACAAGCCTATAGGTTGGTTCCCCGTATTTTTTACTATAATCGGGTTTGAGAAAAATTATATGCCACAAAATGAAATCAATGGGACTAGTTTTTGAAGATTCGTACCTCCACACCTCCAGCAGAGTCTGTCTCGTTGTCATAGTCAATGCTCTGATAGGGTCCTTCTGCAAGCATGATATAAAAAAACCAAATAATGCAACCAAACATGGAGGGAAGGTGGGGAAGAAAGAATACAGGGAAAAGGACTGATGCAACCAAACCTCAATCTGCCTTCGGGTTTTTGCCACATCAAGTGGACATGTTGCAGCAGCGGCAAGGCTTCCTGCCAAAAAACCAGCAGAAAAATTTGCTCCAAGGATGTGGGCAGCATTAGCTTCATCTCCCATCAGACCAAGAAGCCGTCTTCTTGCCTATAATGATAATTGATAATTCCTTTGTGACCTTAATCCAAATAAACTCAAAAGCACAAATTCGAATCTTAAAGTAAAACTGTACGAGTATGAGAACTCACTGGCTCAAGAGTGGACCAGCATATTGCAGAAAAGGGAACATCACGAGCAAGTTGTGCTCCCAGTCCTGTCCAAAGAGCACGACAGCTTTGTACTGCAATAATAATATTTCAATAGAGAATTGTCACTAAGGATAATAGAAATTGCTGCTTTTATTCAGCGTAGTTGTTTAAAAATCATCTATACAAACAAATAGTTATCTTCTTATGAATAAGAAAATGAAAACATCAACTTACTGGTGTTACTAGCATTAGCAGTGCTCTTAACATTAGAGATGACCTCGAATAAAGTCTTCCAGACTCCAGGAGGCTTCTTACCTTTGTGCAAAGCCTGTATACAAAAATTAAATTAAATGAAAATTCACAAACAACTGATTTCAGGACAATAAGCAACAACAGTAAGAATACCAACTAGCTCAAGAGCACACGTTACAACTAACACAAGTTTCCAAATTCTTGTTCCTTCCAGCCCTGAAGCATTGTGGAATAGATAAAGCCTCAATCAAGGATGAAAAAAATACCTGCATACGTGTTTTGGCAAGTTCAATAGGGTAGCAACTTGTGCAAGCTAAAGAACGAGCTAATGAACCAGCTAGTAAAGGAGTATATGGCATCAAGCTTGGGGCATTTTGGGCTGCATATTCCTCTAACTTGTTGCGGAAAATGTCATAGCAAGGCAAGTATATCCCAACCTGTTCAGAAGACACAATTATTCTCCAATGGGGAGTTCTTAGAATTAATTTGAATAATTCCTATCATGTAGGATCTGTGAAGGGGTTTTAGGATTTTAGAAACTAGTCATGCTAAACACTTACCGTTGGCACAGCAAGTGCTAGACCTGCATTTGTTCCTCGCCAGAGTCTAGAAATACCTTCCTGTGAAAACATTCCAGTTAGTGATCAAATTACAACTAAAGCAATGCAAAACGAGAATTTAAACTGCATGTCAGTGTTCATACAGAATTCAGGGTCAGAGACATAAAATCATTTTCATTATTGGACATATCACTACAATTCCATCAGCTCACAGCACCAGTGGATAAAATTGATCTGACTAATAATCACTTTGCAAAAGCATGACAGCCAGACAACAAACCTGTCGAATAATTTTGTAAAAGACATCAAGTGTTCCTTTGTACTGGAAACAATCAGGTGGACAGATTGCCACTGTTCCATGAACACCAGCACGGGCGCATGAGGGTGAACATCTTAGATCAGCAAACAACTAAGCAAATGTATTGTAAAATTAATGAGAAATCAAAATTAATAAAAGGAAGGGGAGATTTAATAATAATAATAATAATAATAATAATAATAATAATAATAATAATAATAATAATAATATATTAAAAAAGGAACTATGCCAAATGAACACTATAGCCTGCAATACCATGTGTGGTCCAAACATTGCCATTCGACTTGTCATGTTGCTTAATGGGTGTGAATACATATTTCCAGCTGCTTGTGCTTGCAATCTTGTCTGCAAAGTGGATAGAAATGCTAAGCAGGCATGTCAAATGTCCAAAAACTACAAATTATTTATAATAGTTCTTTTCACAAAATCATTTTGAAGTAAAGGAATAACAATGAAAAAAAAAGGGGTGAAGATAAACACCTTAACAACATCTAAAGGGTTTACAAGCACTGCTGAGAGAATTGCGGCACCAGCAGCAGAAAGGGATCGCTCAGCGAGGCCCAATTGGTCATTAGAAGATGTGCTGGAATGCTGAGGCTGAGTCAGCTCAAGACGAGGGTCATCAGTAAACACAACCGGTTCAGAAATCACGGAAATGTTATTAGCAATATCAATAATTCTCGATTGTTCCTCTGCAGTGCTCAACCATGGGCCTTCATCGTGCTTCGATTCTTCCACCATCTTGTCCCTCTCAATAGACATGTATTATCTATCACAAACTAGCACAAGAGTTGTGTCAACTTGACATGAAATATTCCCAAAGCAATATTATCCAATACATTACCAATTCAAAACCCACCCATAGACCCAAAAAACAAAACCTTGAACAATTTAGCAAAACTCAAAGAACCCTAAAACAAAGTCAGAACCTCATTGAAAAGAAATTAAACAATGCAAAACAATAGGGCATATTATCAAACATGTAAACAGCACAAAAAAAATTTATTCATGTCCAATTAAATATCAACTAGACACTGCAGGCAAGGTACAAGTACCAGCACATTTATAACAATCTTCCCCCACTAACCTTAAGAGCAGTATAAACCAAGCAATTGCTCTATCAAAACACTGAAATCCCAATATCAGGAAACAAACAGCACTAACAAAACCATAAAAAGAATTACACTTTAATGGGAACAAAACCACCCAGCGACGAGAATTCCAAGCAAACAAGGGCGCCCTTTGCGGCGGGCTCTCGAATACATATTGCAAAACGAAAAAGAGAAGAAAGAACCACTTTTACCTCAGCTTTGGTCGTGTGATTGCAGGATTAAGACCATAAAAGCAAAAAATATGATTGAAAATTGAATTGTTTCGCAGAGTGGGAGCTGGTGCTTCCAACTTCCTTGGCGAAGAGGAAACCAAGCGCGCGGAGAGTTTTGCCCCACACAAAATCAGAGGTGGCAGCAAAAATAAGAACTTTCTCGATTTAGGGCTGCGTTAGGACATTGGAAAGCCTTAGACAAAAAATGAATAAAGACAAATATTTTATATACATTACCCGAATTCAAAGTCTAACGCGACTAGTATTCACATTGCTGGTAGGATTGATATGCGCGACCGCTATTGGATAATAGACTTTTTTGTTTTAGGTTAGTTAGAGCATCCACATCAAAGAAAAATGAGAGTTAATATCAGGTCATTTAATATAAATGAGGTTATTAATAAGTGTAGGAAGAATTAATTGACAAATTATTTTGTCTGATTGGGAGCATGTCAAAAAAAAAAAAGGGTCACACGCTGTACGCGTTCCGCACAGCCAATGGCCACACAAGTGCGTGCACTGCACGCGCCTGTGTGGCGCGTCAGGCGCGTTGATAGCGCGCTTGACGCACTATTTTTTTATTATTATTTTTGTTTGGTCGCGGTGTGGAGTCCTTAGGATTAGGTATTCAACTTTTTGGAAAAAGAATTGTGATTATAATTCTAATTAGAAATCAATTGTGTTCAATTATAGTTAACATTTCTTTGATTGAACTTGTAAAACATAGTTTTTTAGTTTAATTTATTACTCTTGTGCGATCTATGAGATATTATATTAATTTATTTTTTTTAATGCTACTGACTCTAATACATTATTATTAGGTTATAAGAGTTATATTTACTCTAGGCACACTCCTAGATAATAATGATAAATTTTCTTTATTACACAACAGGTAATATAGAATAATAATTAGAACTTGGTTCTTAGAGGAATTTATAACTTTTGATATATCAAATAAGTAAATGGATAAATTGATTAATATTAATTCCTAATATAAAAAAGTTACTTGACTAAAATATTGTGTGATATGAATCCCTTGAAAAGTAAATGATTTAAATTATAGCCATTTATGAGTGATTTGAATAATTAAGATTCGGATTGAATTTATAAGTTGAATTTTAAATGAGTTTATCTATATTGATAAGAGTTGAGGCGATTAAAAGGGAGATGAATAGTTTGAGAGGTCAGATGGATCCGATTTCCTTGGGGCGTTTCAGGCAGCTAGATGGGCAATTGAATACCGTCTTGTTGCAGGAGGAGTCCTTTTAGAAACAAAGGGCCAAGCAACACTGGTTACAAGGGGCGGATCGGAACACGAAGTTCTTTCATCAATATGCCACGCACCGTAAACGTAAGAACTCCATTGTGAGACTTAATGATGGGAATGGGGTATGGAAGGAGGGTGATGGGCTTGTCTCTCTGGTGTCGGAGTATTATAAGCAGATTTTTCAGACAAATGGAGACATGGGCACTTTCCAGGTGGATACCCTATCCCCCCGTGTCACTCGTGCTCAGAATGATGACTTGCTACGACCATTCGAGCCTGCGGAGGTCAAAGATGCTTTGTTTGCCATGGATAAAGATAAATCGCCAGGACCGGATGGAATGAATCTGGGGTTCTATCAGGCTTTCTGGGATATCATTGGTAAGGATTTTACTGGTTTTGTTCTTGCATGTTTATCTCAATCTTCCTTTCCCCCCGAATTGAATAATACCAATATTGTTCTGATCCCGAAAAAGGCTGCCCCTGAGTTGGTTACTGATTTGAGGCCTATTGCTTTATGCAATGTTGTGTATAAGGTAATGGCTAAAATGATAGCTAACCGTATGAAACCGCTATTGGATGGTATTGTCTCAGAATCGCAGAGTGCTTTTCTACCAGGTAGGCTAATTTCGGATAACATTCTTATTGCATCTGAAGTAGGTCACTTTTTGAGAAGGAAACAGTTGGGCCAAGTGGGATGGGCAGCCCTAAAGTTAGACATGGTCAAAGCTTATGACCGAATGGAATGGAGGTTTGTGGAACGTATGTTGTTGGGGCTTGGATTTGATGCTAGGTGGGTTGATTTAATCATGTTATGTGTGCGGACAGTCAGGTATAGGGTCCTAGTCAATGGGAAGCCAAGTGAGGAGATCTTGCCCACAAGGGGTCTAAGGCAGGGTGATCCCCTATCACCCTACCTGTTTATCATTTGTGCAGAGGGCTTATCATTATTATTGCAGGATGCCCAGGCTAAAGGACGGATCCATGGCTGCAGGGTGGCGCGTGGGGCCCCGCCCATCTCTCATCTTTTCTTTGCAGATGACAACCTACTTTTCTTTAAGGCAAACATGCAGGAGACTATGGAGGTGAAGCATTGTTTGGAAGTATATGAGCAATACTTGGGCCAATCTGTCAATTATCATAAATCTAACATCTCTTTTAGTCGTAATAACACTTTGTTGGATAGGGATGCTATCGCCATGGGGCTGGGGGTGAAGCATGCGGAGGACTTTGGTAAATATTTGGGACTCCCCTCGGTTGTTGGTAGGAACAGGAAATTTATTTTTTCCTATGTGGAGCAGAAACTGAGACAAAGGTTTGGTTCGTGGAATAAGAGGCTGCTTTCTATGGCAGGTAAAGAGGTACTACTTAAGAGCGTGGCACAAGCAATGCCTACGTACACTATGAGTATTTTTCTGTTGCCTGTATCATTATGTGCTTCTTTGGAAAAATTGATGAATAGGTACTGGTGGGGAAAGAGTACCACAGTGGATGGTATACATTGGATGACCTGGGATAGAATGTGTGTGCCCAAGAAGTATGGTGGTATGGGTTTTAAGAAGCTGCATGAGTTTAATTTGGCACTATTAGGGAAGCAGGGTTGGCAATTATTAACCAAACCGGATTCCTTAATGACCAGAATTTTTAAGGCAAGATATTATCGTGATACTACCTTTTATGAGGCCTCCCTAGGTGGTAACCCGAGCTATGTATGGAGGAGCATTATGGCAAGTCAGAACCTGATTCGTAGTGGCTGCAAGCGCAGAATTGGTAATGGTAGAACTACCAAGGTATGGTCTCACCCGTGGTTGCCTGACTCCCAGAATCCGTTTGTGCTAACTGATCAAGTGGCCCAGCACCCGGATCTTATGGTCGCTGACCTGTTAAATCATGATCAGGAAAAATGGAACCATGAGCTAGTTTCTCAGTTGTTTGACCCCAGGGATGCTGAATTAATATTAAAAATCCCTGTAAGCATTAATTTCAAGGATGACTGGTTTTAGAAAGGGGATATAAGGGGACAATATACGATAAAAGATGGCTATAGATGCCAAGGGAAATTGAGCATCACCCCAGAAGCAGTTTGGAACAACATTTGGAAGCTTAGGGTCCCTCCCAAGTGGAGGATTTTTCTATGGAAGGCCCTATCTAATATTTTGCCAATTATTACCAATTTGGTTAGAAAGAGAGTAGAAATTCCTAATATTTTCCCAGCTTGTGGAGATTATGATGAGGATATTATGCATATTTTATGCACTTGTATTTATGCTAGACGTGTGTGGAATGTTTCACGTCTTCTAATCCCTAATGTTGATAGTTATGATTTTATGCATTGGGTGGAGGCTTGGTTGGGATGCTCAGCAACATCTGCTGGGTTTCTAAAAGAACAAATTTGTGGAATACTCTACGAAATTTGGAGAGCCCGGAATATGGCTGTTTGGGATTCTTTTCTACCGACACCCTCGCATCTATGTCACGGCTTTCACGGTTATTGGTCTGCCTGGTCCACAACGAACTCGCCGGTTGCGCCATCCGGACCGGCTGCGCCATTACCCCCGGCTGCCGCCCAAGATCCGGCTGTCCCCCAAAACCCGGCTGCTCATCCGCCTGCTGCCGGCAGCCTTGGAGATGACGCCACTGCCGCCTGGAGGAGCTTACTGCTTTGCTGATGCTGGTTTCCACGGCGCTTCTCCGACGTACGGTCTTTATGTATGCAACGCGCAGGGAGGTTTTGTAGCAGCTGCTAATGGACCACTTATATACACATGGGTAGGAACAACCATGCTCATCCCAACTAGCCAGCCACATGCATACGCAACATCAAACGTTACCCAGTGCATGTACACGAACCGCTTTGTTCCAAGCCATTCGCCCCTCAGCCGTCGACCTGTTATACCGCTGCAACTCATGCTAACTGCCCCGTTCAGCTGACTTCCTGCATCCGGCCCATACCAGGTCCATATCCCCTCCTGGTATCCACGCTGCCCCAACACAACAGCGCCCCTGCAAAGTCACACTAAACCCGTGTGCCTTGCCCAATGCTCCACTAACCAGCTATCACCACTAGTTAGCAACACGCACAACGCAGCATTAAACGTTCCCAGTGCATGTTCATGAACTGCTTCATCCTGAAGCTTCCGTCCATACCAAACCCATATCGGCCCTAACCAGTGCCATACCGGCACATACCGAGCCCATATAAGCCCATACCGATACTAGGTCCACGACCCTTCCTGGTATCCGCGCTGCCCAACACTACAGCGCCCCTCACCACTTTCTCATCTAGCATCTAGAAACATCCAACAAGTCCAAACAATGTTCGAACTTGTTCCTTGTAACTGCTAGAACATCACCTTCACTATATGAAGAGTCATCAGCACGAACCACGTTCATAGCTTTCTGCTTCTTCAACTCCGCCCAATCAGCCTCTTCCATATTAGTTGGTTTTTCCGCCCTCAAGGTTTTCAGAAGGCCCTGATATGCCAACAAATCCTTTACCCTAGACCGTCATAACCCAAAATTCCCTATAAACTTTGATAACTCGAATTTTGTACTTAAACTAGCCATCTCAACTATGCTCTGATACCAATTTGTTGAGATTAACAAGAACAAGAAAAATAATAATGGCAGAAAGGCAAAGAAGACAAGATTTACGTGGTTCGGCAATATGCCTACATCCACGAGAGTGAAACTGTTCTTATTATTTGTGATGGTGATGGTGATGGTGGTGACACAACCCTTTAGGGATACAACCAATATATTTATAGGCATCCATTCCCTATACAATAGATCTACCCGTTTCACTCCTACTTCTAGTATGAGACAAACACTTATTCCTAATTTATATATGAGACAAACTCAACAATGATAAGGTGGTTGAGACCTCAGTTAACCTGTGGCGGTCATTAATATAATATCAAATCAATTCACATTACAAGTGCTAGTATATGTAGTAATGCGAAGTATAAGATGGTACGAATAATAAGATAAATCTTATTTATGCTTAATGCGATGGGTTAATTGTGCCATAATGACTTGTGGTAAGTTTCTTTGACTTGAAATACAATGGCTGGCGGGTTTAGGTGGCGATCAAGTGTCCACTCACATCAATTAGCAATGTGCCAAACTTGTCATGAAGCTACAACGGGCTAGCTCTGGGAAGATTGTAGGTATAGTTTGACTTAAAGCATTCATAGTAGTGGATTATTCATGATTTTTAAGGTTTTTTTTTTTATTAATGTGGAGAGTGAGAAGTTGGAGAGAGAAAAAAAATAGATCCTCCTACAACGTCTAAGTTATTTCAGATGAAATGAGTCCAATCATTTAAGAGATTAAGGAAAACATAAAAAGATTCAACAATGAAATGGGTGTCTAATTGACTTTTAGTGTAAAATTTAGGGACTTATTTGATCTTTTTCCCTTTATAATTTAGTTAAAACACACTGTATATAAATATTATGCATATATATATAGGGAAGGGATCAAGTGCATTTGTGGCTTCCCGTGCTGTTGTGCGGTTGATTAATGTGCGTGAGCTTTATACTTAATGTGCGTGAATCTTGTGCTTAATGTGCCTGAGCTTTGTACTTAATGTGCGTGAGTATGTAATGTTAATGTGCATGGGTTTTGTACTTAATTTGCCTGAGTCTTCTGTTTAATGTGCCTAAGATTTGTACTTAATGTGCGTGAGTAGTTCAAAATTACGAGCTCAGAATGAAGCAGAACAGAAAATTTTCACAGTTTCCTTCTTTTTCACAATCTTTGAAGCTTTCATTAGCAGCCCCTCAGTATGCAAAGCAAAACAAGACAAAATTCATTCATCCACCACTTCGAAACAAAAACAAGAAGAAAATGCAGCAGTAGATGCACATAATTTTCACAACAGTGAATGAAGAACACACTCACGCACATTAAGCACACAACTCACGCACCTAAGACACAAGACTCGCACACCTTATGTACAAAACTCACGCACATTAACATTACACATTCACGCACATTAAATACAAATCTCAGGCACATTAAACACAATACTTACGCACATTCAGTACAAATCTCATGCACAATAATCAACCGCACAACCGCACATGAAATGAGTTAACTTATATATATATATATATATATATATATATATATATATATATATATATATATATATAATTGCACTCAGGTGCGAGTGAAGTGCCCAAGAAGGAATATGCGAACCAATCAGCGTGCAACACGTGTCCAGATCTAATGGATTAAAAAACCGCGGTGACATTTTCATAAATAATTGAACATCGAAGTGCAAGTAAAATGTATTATAGGTGCAAGTAAAATTTACACTGAGCATCAATACGAAATGCACCTATAGTCAGTGTTGCAAAAAATCGCGCCTAAGCACCGATTAATCAGCGCCTAGGCGCTAGGCGGTCGGCCACCTAGGCGGTCCCCAGGCGCCTAGAGGGTGCCTAGCGATTTTTTCAACCTTGCCTATAGTTATAAGTAGTTGCACCTATAGGTATAAGTAGTTGCACCTATAGGTATAAGTAGTTGCACCTATAGTTATAAGTAGGTGCACCCAGTTGAATGAATGGTGCGGGAAGTGAATGTTAACAAGACAAAATTACATGCACTTATATATAGGTGAAAGTATGTGCACCTATAGTTATAACTTATAAGTAGTTGCACCTATAATTATAAGTAGGTGCACCCAAGTGAATGAATGGGTGCGGGAAGTGAATGTTAACAAGACAAAATTACATGCACTTATAGTTATAAATAGTTGCACCTATAGTTATAAGTAGGTGCACCTAGGTGAATGAATGGTTGCGGGAAGTGAAAGTTAACAAGGCAAAATTACACGAACTTATAGGTGAAAGTAGGTGCACTTGTAAGTGATTTTACTTGCACTACGATGTTCAATTATTTACGAAAATGTCACCGCATTTTTTTTAATCTATTAGATCTGGACACGTGTGGCACACTGATTCGTTCGCATATTCCCTCCTGGGCACTTATTCGCACCTGAGTGCATCCATATATATATATATATATATATATATATATATATATATTTGAATGCATATAAATTTTATTTATTTTTATTTTTATTTGCTTATTGCCGTCCGGCGACCATCACCGCCTCCTTCCATGGATTCTGATACATTAATAAAGAGCTTCTTCCCCATGGGAGCTTCCCCGGACCCTAATTCTTCTGCTAATGCTTTGAACTTCCATAGCTAAGATTTAAGGCTATCTTTACAGTTGTTCCAAGATCCTACTGTCCTGCTCCACCACCACCCTCCGCCGGCTAGCCATGGAGAAGCACAAAACCTTTTCGTCGAAGTCGCTATCGCAACTCAGCTGGGGTTCAGTGCTTCTGAGCACCATGAACATCACCAGAGGCTAGCGGTATGGAATGCCGGCATAAACTCCGGCGCCGGCGCCGGTGAGAGAGTATCTTTCGGAACAGAAGGATACTTATTCAATTCACCGCCGGCGTTGTATGAGCAGGTGGTCGGTGGATAGGTCTAGTGTTTATGTTCACAGAGGGGACCCCTTCAGTCCAGCAACACACCTTGGATTTGTGCTTGGACGGAACCATCATCGGCAATAACCATAGCCTTCGCCTCCTTCCAAAAATAAATAAAAATATATATATATTTTTAAATTTTTTTACCTGGTAACCTGTTGATTACCTGTAAATTAGGTCTAATTGCACAATTTTTAAGAGTTCAAGTGTGTAATTGAACATTTTTAATGTTTGAGCGCCTAATTGCTTTTTCATCAAAAGTTAAATGGTCTATTTCACTCTTTTCCTTATAAAATATAAATTGTATTTGAAAATTAAGTGCAACGAACTCAATCAATATGCCGAGTATTGGCAAAATTTACAATATTTAATAATACAAAACGGGGTGCCTTTGATGGCAGCTCATGCCAAAAGATAAATAGATGATTCCAATGCTGCCGTAGTGTGTGTGTATATATATATATATATATATATATATATATATATATATACTTTTTAATAGACACTGCTGGAAATTTGCCATTTTCCGACCACCGAAAAGTGGTCGGAAATGGCCTTAATTAGGTCGGAAACGCTAGTTCCGACATCTTTTCCGACCAATTTGGGTATCCGGAAAAATCCCCCTAGCTATTTTCAACCACTAGAGAGAGTGGTCGGAAAGAGTAACCACTTTTCTAAGGCTGTCGGAAAAAATGGCCAAGAGAATAATTAGGCGGGTCCAAATTTTTCGACCACCGGTGGTTGAAAATTTCGACCACTTTGGTGGTCGGAAAACTGGACGCAGTCAATAAAAAAAAATTCATTTCACTACAGAGAAATCCTCTGTAATGAAATGAATATATATATATATATATATATATATATATATTATGGGCCTTCTCGAATCCTGTCCTCATTACAGTATCGCGTACTCTTTGCTCCATTTCTTCTTTGCTGAAAGTTAATTTCTGCATACAATCCTTCAATGCACTGTTAAGGTGAGTTAGCCTTCCATTTGCAGCTTCTCTCTGCTTTATAGATTCTTCTAACTCTTCCTTCAAACACATAATTTCAGCCTCCGCTTTCTTGTGAGCTAAATTTTGCATCAATTAACAAATTGCACAAAAGTTAGTTGGAAGGACTTTACAGAAACAGAAAAAAAAATTGAAAGAATCATCAATACAACATGAATAAACAAAGAAATACAGTTATTACCTGCAATGGCTTCTTCCGCCATTTTTGTGAACTTTGTGAGTAATTCATCTTTAGCGTTGCACTCATCGAGAGCAGATGTTAACTTCTCATCAAGGCTTCTCACCGATTCCTCCAGAACTTTTTCCTTTTCATTCTGAAGGATCTGAACCTGAACCCAAAATTACAACAAAGCTTCCTTCAATCTAAGGCAAATCTCATGTTTTAAGAAGTGGCATTTAAGAGTATCAGCAAATCAAATCATAATCAACTAGCTATGAGGTTTTGGATACAATTTACCTACACTTCTGCTAGGACATCCACTTCTTGGACAAGACTGGCTGACGTGAAACTTATAATCTAACAAATAATGTTATGCTTCTGACTTGAACATATCAGACATCATTACATTATGTAAGTCTAGAGAGTACCAAGATAATGCTGGTATTATCCTAATGCTAATAGCAGAGGTGATTGACATCAAAGTAAAGCAGTAGAGAGAAGGTAAGAACAATTGAAAGCAATATAATGCAAAGACCTAAGAAAGATGAAGGCAACATTCCTAATCATAAATTTACTCTAAAGATTATGGAAAACAACAGAAACTCCAGTAAGAAACTAGGAAAGGGTTAATTTACTCATTAATTCCTTAACCTTGAAATGAATTTTAATCCTAGAATAATGTAGTTACTGTTGTGTGGCCAGAAGTATGAACAAGGGCAAAATCAATGAACTTATAGGATTTGTTTAACTAATTGCAACTGGTTTTAACTAATTGCAACTTTCATAATTCATGATTGTGGAAGAAAGCAAAAATATATAATCATGTAGGAACTAGCAAATGCAGTAGGACAATCAGAAGTAGATAAGTTTTGACAGCACATTGTAAGTTAGACTTCATTAAGAATCTGCAGCATTGATGAATTTAATTAAAAAGGTAATGAAAGCTACTTCAAGCAGTAAAAGAACAAAGAAAAATCTTGAAATCTCCATTAAATAAGTAATTAAAGCTATCAATTCAACTTTATATCCTTGAGCCTAAGTAACGCTGTTATGTTTTCGGGTGAAAGCACGCGTCAAAGGGCGAGTAGGGTTATTGGGGTTGTCTATGTTGAGAGATAAATATAAGGAACAAAGATAATAGGAACGTTTTGAGAGTTTTCCCACCTCTTGATTTTAACTTAACTTCTTTCTTGCTTGTCCTTTTATTAGAATGAAAATCCCCTTTATATAAGAGGGTTACAAAGACTAGTAAAACATAAAAAGGAAAGGAAGACTAGCAAAAACATAAAAAGGAAAGGAGAATCACTAAAGATCCTTACCCTAATTATTTGCTATCTCTAAAGGAAATAAATCAATTCTAATAGTAAAGATAATAAATCAGTTATAATAATAAAGATATTCCCTTAATCATCATATCATTACTCCCCTCTTGGACATCAAGCTTGTCCTCAAGCTTGAAATCTAGAAAAGTGGGAATTGATTAGTCTGGGGTCGTTGCGTCAATTGGCTCATCGTCCCCTTCGCCATTAAAGCCAAGCATGTATAGTTGTTGTTTGCAACGATGGCCCTTTACCCATGGTTCATCACAATTATAGCAGAGGCCACGCTTTTGGCGCTCTATCATTTCTGTCGGGGAGAGTTTATGGAACTGAGGGCGTGATTGTGGCTGTTGGTGCACTGTTATGGCGCAACTAGGGGGTGTTTGGGATGGGAAAGTTTGTCGGGGAGGTGCATTGTGAAGCAGGAGGCCTTTACGAGCATAATCTCGTGCTATGTTAATGGCCTCATCAAGAGAAACTGGCCGCATCCTTTCAACATCTATACGTAGAACCTCATCAAGGCCGGCTGTGAACAGATTGACTTGTTGAGAATAAAGGACGTTGTCAGCTCTAGCGAGGAGGGTCTGGAAATCATCTATGAATTCGTCTAAATCCCGACCATGTTGTTTGAGGTTTGCCAGTTCACCTAACGGGTTGATGCTCCGGGGTGGTCCAAAACGGAGGGTGCATGCACCTTTGAATTGATTCCAAGAAAATTGTTGACCATCCTGCATGCGACGTTTGTACCACAGTTGGGCGCTATCGAACAGATAATACGCTGCTGTGGTAACCTTCTCATGATCAGAATGCGGTGATTTATCAAAGAACAACTCACAGCGATGGAGCCAAACAAGAGGGTCCCCTTTGCCATCAAAAGTGGGGAACTCCAATCTGGTGAATCGTGTAGCCGGAATGGGAGCAGCTGGCTGCGGCAGTGCAGTCTCCGGAGTGGCTTGGTTGCCATGAGAGGCTGCCACAGTTGTGGAAGTGGTGGCCTGCGATGTGAAGAAAGAGTGCACCATCTGGGAGAGATTGGTTACTGTTTCGGTTAGAGAGTCCACAGCTGCAGGAAGGTGTTCCAGTTTTTCGATGGATGCCTGGATAGCTCGGACCTCGTCCTGGAGTTTCTTGATATCGCCCATATTGACGCCCGGCAACGGAACCAAAATGTTATGTTTTCGGGTGAAAGCACGCGTCAAAGGGCGAGTAGGGTTATTGGGGTTGTCTATGTTGAGAGATAAATATAAGGAACAAAGATAATAGGAACGTTTTGAGAGTTTTCCCACCTCTTGATTTTAACTTAACTTCTTTCTTGCTTGTCCTTTTATTAGAATGAAAATCCCCTTTATATAAGAGGGTTACAAAGACTAGTAAAACATAAAAAGGAAAGGAAGACTAGCAAAAACATAAAAAGGAAAGGAGAATCACTAAAGATCCTTACCCTAATTATTTGCTATCTCTAAAGGAAATAAATCAATTCTAATAGTAAAGATAATAAATCAGTTATAATAATAAAGATATTCCCTTAATCATCATATCAAACGCACTCACTCATATTAAGCCCTTGCAATACCAATTACCAAATTCACAGAAACTCTGAATCCTTGAGAGAATTCGAGGATTTACCTTTTCGGGAGATACATTTGGAGTAAACAGAAACCGAACCAGCATAAAAGATGTCAACTGAGCAGGACCATTCGAGGCGTGAGAATCATTCCTAGAGAACAGATCCAATTCAACTCAGCCACTACATATGTGTACGTGTGTGCACTACAGAATCGAAATAGAGTACTATTGTATCCAAAGACATACCGCAATTCAGTAGGTGCCCACTATAGCACCACTATAGTGCTGAACCAGCATGATACAAGACGCTGATATTTGATTCGTTTGGTTAGCAGCTTTCACTTCATGAGAGCAACGAACCGAGTGTTCATAATGGATTCCCCCCAGTTTCTCAAGAACCATATTTTCTGCAAAATTCACAAGAGTAAAAACTAAAAACTAATGAAAATTAAGGAATATATTCTGGAGTATTATTAAGCTAAAAGATTTAAAAACCCAACCAATTATATCAGAACATAGTCTTTCTACTGATAATATAAGTCGTAAACTTTCACTATGCCTGTGGAACTCCTGAATATGGATCCCTTGCATCCTTCAAATGCTACTAACAAAACAACTAATAAATATTGTCTGCAAAACTTAAAATTACAATTTTAAAAAGTAAAGAAGTGGATTGCAAATCCAGACCTGGAGGAGGTTATTCATAATTATGGTTCCATCTCCAACATTAGCCTGAACAATATATAGAAATGCAATACGATTCATTCATAGATATCAAATTGATGGTATTATGTAAGGAGTGCAACTATTCAAATTAAAGATGGCAATCAAATCTGAAACTCACCAAAATGCATTTTCCTCGACATTAGGAGCAAAAGTAGACCATCATTGGAGGATCCGGGAGAGGGCCATCTGGAAGACTGGAACATCTGAAGAATGCCATCACAATAAATAAAATGCCTAAGTATCCCATTCTAATGACAAATCAGAACTTTACCTTAACATAAGCATCACCCCCAAGCTTATAAACCAGGCCATCAACTTTTGCTGCTGTAAAATGTCTCTTAGCCTGAAGCACCCCAGAAGATTCATCTTGGCTGCACCACCAATTAATTACAAATTTATTATATTATCTAATCAGAGCATACACAAAACACTACAAAAATCTAAATCTTTGATTGAATAAATGCATTAAAACAAAACATAAATGGAGCACTCACCGGCAGAGGAAATTTACCTAGTTATACTACTAATTCCACCATTTGATTTCTCAGTGCCCTATAACCAGAAACATTTAATCAAGAAATGCATAGCAAAACACAACAGAATAAACAAAAACAATAAAGTAACTCAATTTAAAACGCATCAAGCCAATAAATAAGAAGAGAACAAATGCAATTCCAAGCTCAAACCTACTGGTAGCGGTGAGGCCACCCCTGCTTCGCTTCCTCTTGGACAAAAGTTCATATAACATAAACAAACAACTAGAGAAGTAAAATTTCTGCAGAACAAAGTAAATAAATTCAAATCTTAAATAAAGCAGTAAGCTAAATAAGTTCAGACAGATAATCGGTATAAAATTTCAATCCTAAAAGAAATCTAGACAAAATCAGTTCAGAGAAGTGAAATGGATGTGAGTATGCAACAGATCAGCGAATAAATCAATAAGACAGTAGAAATGCCTAACCTTCTCCATTCCCTGAGAGCAAATCCTTCCTCTTGCATTTCCGATGGCGGCGGCAGAACTGGTGCATTAGAAGTCGCAAAAGCATCTACGAACGGCTTCTCATCGGATCGGAGGAGCCTCTAGAAGCGTAGATTGGCGGCGAAACGAAGATCGTCGAGCCGTTGTCAGCAGACGGATTCAGGAAACCATCGTCGAATGGAGGATTCGAAGCGTTGGACTGAGAACAGCTGAGGGGCAGACGGAGAAGACTGAGCGATGAACAGAGCTGAGCGGCGATGGTAGTCTAGGTGAGTGACAGATGCGAGAGCTATTTTAGGAGAGGAGTGAGAACAGCTGTAGGGCGGAAATGAAATGAAATGAGGGTCATGTTAAGTGTCAAACTCTAAACTTTACCAATATATACAATAATAATTTCTATTCTATTGAAGAGAGAAAAAAAAAAAAAAAAAAGAATTTCCGATCTTTCGACGGGAAATTAAAATAATTTCACTTTTTGCGACCATTCTTTTGAGTGGTCGGAAAAGTGGTCAGAAATATGATAATTTCCAGCAGTGAGAGAAACAATATTATAAATGTCTCTCATATTAAAAGATGTAATCAACATTAAAATTATTGAAATATGTCTTTCTCGTGCATTAAACAGTTTATATTAGTTTTTTAAATTTAGCTGCGGGGGGGGGGGGTTATGGTCTTTAGCGTAGAGCTTCTTTGGTGGCCATTACATCTAAGGAGCTCAAGTAAGGTGGTTCAAATCTAATATTATCTAAAAAGAGATAGGTGACAATACATGAGGTCGGACAGTCATCAATTCTAATATTATCTAAAATAGTCAAAAGAAAGTTCATACAAGACTGGCCATAATTTCTTTCAACCATGTAATTATATGAGCTACTCCTCATCTCTAAATATTTTACATGTATAAACACTCTTTCTCATTATTATTTTTGCATTTGCCACTTTAATCACACAATTACTTACTACTAGCTTAATAGTGTGTGTTAATTGAATTGGCGCAATTCTACCCAAACTTGTTTGACAATGACCGGGTAATTACAAAGTTTAAAGGTTGATTTTCTGTGAGAGTTAGTTGCTTTTGGACTTCTCAGTTTGAACTCATAAACTACTGGCAACATAATCTAAACTAGGGCCACAAGAAGTTGTTCACACATGCATTCAACTATATATATGAACAATCTAAGCTAGGATCATAAGGTGAACTTTATTTAAAACACACGTTCAAACAACCTAAATTAGGTTATAAGGCACTTCACTTAAAATGCGTCGGTCAGCTATGGGCAACCGCGTTCAGTTATAGACAACCTAAACTAGGACCCGAAATGCAACTCCCAGCAATATAATTTAAACTCTAGGGTCACACTGCAGCCTTTCTAGTAAATTATTAAAGCTCAAGTTGGTTGATCAGGATAAAATCGATTAATCTTACAAGAATATGCTTGACACGCAAGCAAATGATGAGAATATTCACCATAAATACATAAGTTTTCCATCAATTTCTTGTTGTAAGTTGTAACCTCGGAGCCTAGTAATAAACGCCATAAGATTCATACAACCTTAGCTTGTCATAGAGAAAATCAACTCATCCGATGCATATATAACACCACCAGATTATCATATCATTACCTCATCGGCGATATATACAGAAGCAGAAACTTCGTTACAGCTAATAATAATGTCGTCGTCCAACAATCTCGCAGTGCTGAATGCGCTGGACTCCGCCCGGACACAGTGGTACCACGTCACCGCCATTGTGATCGCCGGAATGGGTTTCTTCACCGACGCCTACGATCTCTTCTGCATCTCCACCGTCTCGAAGCTTCTGGGCCGGTTGTATTTCTACAGGGGCAGCGGCCCCGGGAAGCTCTCCCATTTCGCTAACAATACGGTCATCGGAGTGGCTCTCGTCGGCACACTTTCCGGCCAGTTAGTGTTCGGTTGGCTGGGGGATAAGCTCGGCCGGAAAAAAGTCTACGGGATTACACTTATTCTCATGGTTATCTGCGCCATCTGCTCCGGCCTTTCCTTGGGCTCCAGCCCCGCCGCCGTGATCGGAACGCTCTGTTTCTTCCGGTTCTGGCTGGGTTTCGGGATCGGCGGGGACTATCCTCTCTCCGCCACGATCATGTCGGAGTACGCCAACAAGAAGACCCGAGGCGCCTTCATTGCGGCGGTTTTCGCCATGCAAGGCGTCGGGATCATCTTCGCCGGCCTTGTCTCCATGATTGTCGCCAGTATTTTTCTCCATTTTTACGGCGGCCCGGCCGCCGACGTGGACGGGGTGTTTGCCACGGAGCCGGAGGCGGATTACGTGTGGAGAATCGTGCTGATGATGGGAGCCCTCCCGGCGCTTCTGACGTATTACTGGCGAATGAAGATGCCGGAGACGGGGCGGTACACGGCGATTATACAGGGGAACGCCAAGCAGGCCGCCATAGATATGGGGAAAGTTCTCGACATCGAAATCCAAGCGGATAACGATAAATTGTCACAGTTCAAAGCCGCTAATAGCTACAAACTATTTTCCGACGAGTTTTGGCAACGCCACGGCCTTCACTTGGTCGGAACGATGAGCACGTGGTTCTTACTGGATATCGCTTTCTACAGCCAAAATCTCACCCAAAAAGATATCTTTCCGGTGATGCATCTAACGGATCCTCCGAAACAAGTCGGCGCGTTGAAGGAAATGTTCCAGGTTTCACGCGCCATGTTCGTGATCGCCCTGTTCGGGACTTTCCCCGGCTACTGGTTCACCGTCTTCTTCATCGAAAAAATCGGGAGATTTAACATCCAGGTCGTCGGATTCTTCATGATGTCGTTGTTCATGGCGATCATCGGAGTCAAGTACGATTACCTCAAGGAGCCGGAGAATCGGTGGACGTTCGCGACGCTTTACGGGCTGACGTTTTTCTTCGCGAATTTCGGTCCGAACAGCACGACGTTTGTTCTCCCGGCGGAGCTTTTTCCGACGAGGGTGAGGTCCACGTGCCACGCCCTCAGCGCCGCCGCGGGGAAGGCGGGGGCGATGGTGAGCGCGTTCGGAGTGCAGTACTACACGCAGGACGGAGACTCGAAGAAGATCAAGAAGGCTATGCTTCTGTTGGCGTTTACTAACATGCTGGGATTCGGTTGCAGTTTCTTGCTGACGGAGACGAAAGGGAGGTCGCTGGAGGAAATCTCCGGGGAGGATGGCGGCGGAGAGACGGAGACGCCGGTGACGGATAGAACGCCGCCGCCGCCAGGCCACAGGGAAGCAGATTGGGAGTGATTTTGGTAGATTAGGAAGTGTATCAGTTTGAACGTAATAAGCGGGTGCACTTGATGTATTGTATGTATGTGTGTGTCAGCATCCTTATGAATAATATGTGGAGTTGTAATGAGCATACACATTTTAACTTTTTAAGGGGGAATTTTTCTTTTATTCCCTTTGTATTTTCATGGGATTTGTTTTTTTTTTTTTTTTTAAGCAAAGGATTTAGAGGCCATCATGTTAGAGTTTTGATAGTATTTTGGTTTGAAAAGTTTACCAACCATTGAATCAGGTGTTTGCAGTAACATCCAAAGTTATTTGTCCAACATAGGCACTGTTTTGCTAAAAAATTGGCCTATAGGCCAATTTTGGCTTATTTGACCATTATTAATTGTTTAATTTAGTTAAAATATCAATAGAAATGTTTGGTTAATTAGTTGTTTGTAATTCCAAAAGGCTAAAATTCCAAAAACTACTCCAAGTAACTTTTTCAATTAGCTTTTTGAGAAAAGAAATTATACCAAACAGCTATCAGCTAACCGCTAATTTACCAAACATTTTTCTACAATCATCTAATGTTATCAACTATTTATACCCTTTAATTAACACAATCAGCTAACAACAAACAGCTATCAACTAACAGTCATTTTACCAAACAGGGTCATAGACTTTGTGGTCTAGTGACAAGGTTACTATCCTGTATGGAAGGATACTGCATAGTAACAGAATCACTAGTACTCAAAAAAAGTCTAGTGGTTAAAATGAGCTAAATTTGTCCGGTCAAATTTTATAAATGATATGCTCAAACTAAGAATGTCAATATGTAGTTCATGTTGGGAGTGTAACTTATAACATTTTGATTACTAAGTTAATAATCTGATTAACTTGGATAGGTTGCTTGGCCAAACAATGCAATAATTGTCATGCAAAAAAATTGAATTGTATTTAGTTGGTTTCATTGATCACTATAAAGTTTTGCTCTTGCAACTGTTTGAAGTTCGAATCCAACTTAAAATTTGAGGGCAGTTGAGAGACTTCAATTGAGGTGATGGAGGCTTATCCTGAGGACTAACGAGATGATTTACTATTTACTTTATCGAAAGAAACTTTGACCGATTAAAGGTGATGTAGACTTTTTATATACGAAATGTACATGCAAAATGTGGGGACTTAAGAACTGACGAAATAATTCACAATTTACCTCATTCAAAGGCTTATGGGCTCATGGGCATGACTTATAGTTTGAAAAATCTAATGTATCAAACAAACCAGTCGTTATATTATAGACCGCATGCACCGCGGTAAAAAACGACGCCGTTTCTTTAAGTAAAGAAACGGCCCGCCGTTAGAGTTAATAGAATTCGCTTATTTGGAGTATTAACACCAACTGACACTATAGTATATCTAAACCGACACTGCAGTTATATCAAAATGATACTGTAGTTATAGTGAAATGAAACTGCAGTGTATATAAAATGAAAGTGAATAACATTTCATATATTTGAGTGTATATTGTACAATGAAGCTATAATTATATCAAAATGATCATGTAGTTGTGTTTTAATAAAACTATAGTGTATATAAAATAAAATTAAATAACATTTTCACATATTTGAGTCTATAAATATCGAATGAAACTATAATTACACCGAAATGAAATTGTAATTGTGTTGAACTGAAACTGCAGTGTATACAAAATGACATTGAATAATAGGACTACTTTTTACAAAAAGGTGCAAAAAGGCGGAAACAAACACGGTTTATTTTCATTTAAGAAAAAAAGACGCGCGGTGCATAATATAATTTGCCAAACAAACAAATAAATAAAGAAATGAATATATAAAATACTGGGTAACGGAGTACCTAACCCTAGAAAATACAGAAAACAGTTGTATTCCGGAGGATTGTTTGTCCTCGTCTTTTCCTCCATGAAATGGGAAATGGAGGTGGAAGAGAAAGAGATCGAAGTTGTGCTGGAGAAAATTTGGGATTTGCACGATAAGTTTAGCGACGCAATTCACTCCATCTCCCGAGCTCACTTCCTCAGCTCCGTCAAGTCTCGCGGCAAAACCGAGGATTTCCACTTTCCCCACCGGCCAAGGAAGAAGCCGGAGGCGGATTCCTATCAGAGAGCGCACAATAAAGAAGTTAGGAACGACGGAAACAAGGCTTCCGGGTTCGTCTTTGTGAAGGAGTTCCGAGTTGGCGATGAGGATGACTCGGCTGCGGTTCGTGAAGCTAAGAGCCTAAACGCCATCCGAACCGCCCTCGAAAACCTCGAAGACCAGCTCGAATTCCTCCATGTAAGCTCTCCAACTTCTTTTAATTTCTGAATTCCAGTTTTATATTCCGTAAATTTTTCGTTTTGTTGTACACTGCATATGCTATGCAGAAAATATGAATTTGTTAACATTTCCCCCCATAGATATGTGAAATTCTTGGCTGCATATACCCTATTTGATTCTGAATCGACTAACCTGATGTGATTTATCTGCTTTTAAAGTTATTTAAGCATAGTGATATTATAGTTGTGCATTGAGGGAAGGTAGAAAGATAGATATGTTGTTTTAAAGTTTTCAATTAATCCAGACAATGACTAGACTTAGCCCTTAGGCTTCTTGAATTGCTGGAGTTCCCATTTATTTTCACTCACTGATTCAGCTTCTTAGGTGCCGGAATATATTGGGCATAGTGATGTGTCAAAATCGATAAGTTAATGCAGATGTAGGAGGTCTTTTTCGTTTATTCGGTAATCTAATTCTGTTTCCTTCAAAATATATTGAGGTGTTTTGCTTTGCAGACCATGCAAACGCATCAACGGGCAGAGAGAGATGTTGTGCTTGCTCGCATAGAACAAAGCCGCATTCTCCTTGCATTGAGATTGGCAGAGCATCAGGGTAAAAGGTATAAATGTATAGAAGAAGCTCAAGCACTGGTTTGTGATGTTAAGGATGCCAGTCATTTCGTTTCACCTGAAAGCCTTTCTGGTAATGCACACTGTGAGGATTTTGTTGCACGGGATGGGAAGAGATCAAATGTGTTTCTTAATGTTCTCTTTTCTAGTTTCAATTTCGTCAAGCAGTCCCTTAGACTAGATCATGTGGGTGGGGTGCTTGGAAACGCAGCCCTGGTTGCAATTAGTATGCTAGCATTAATGCATCTGCAACAAGCAGGTTGCAAAGAAAAATTCGTTTTGGCCCTTCCACAAAGACACGAAGATGTTATCTACAACAGAAATCTGACCAAAGTCTCTCAACCCACAGGTTCATCATCTAGTCGTTTGTCAGAGTTGAACGTGTTGTCAGCTAGGGGCTAGACTGAAAATAATATTATAAACTCTTTTCTCTTCTTGGGTTGACTGGATGAGTTGCTTCAAATGTTGTTAATTCGGTAGAGAGAGGCTGCATATGTGATGACAAATACCCAAATAGGTTAAGCCTAGGAATTTTCATCATCTTGAGTATCGAAATGATGCATTGATTGTTATTCTCTTTGGTGATACAATGTCAGTCCGGTCCTTTCCACTACACAGCAAGATTTCATTGTATATAACTATAAACTTTCATTCATTTGTATCTGTGCGAAACGTGCAACTCTTTATGTATGCAGGTAACAGTTGATTTATTGAAAGTTGTGTTCTTGCGATTATCTTGTGAAACCCTGTTACATTCTAAGCCTTTATCGCTTTTGTTCGATTGCACTTCGCTAATGTTGTACCTGTAAATCACAAGTAGACATCTATAGATTGTGTTTGAAATTGAGCTTGTGCCTTGTGAAAACTCTTGATAATAGTGTTCTGCATTGTGTTTGATTATGTAAGTGTTTTCAGCTGTTTACTTGCCCTGTGTCCTGTGTTACATAAGTTGATCTCTGGGCTCTGTTTAGTCCAAGCCCAAATTTACATTGTTGATTTGAATCATCAGGCCTAACCCTCTTCCATTTTAGTCTAATTGGACCAGCCTTCAGTTTTGGGTTAGGATTGACATCTCTATGTGAATGTAATTGAGACATCATTTTCAGGTAAGGTGTGGAAAGATCATTTAGCAACTACTGGAAAATATAGTAAACAATTGTTGTCAATTATGGGCAACCTAGTAAACCACTTTGTGGTCTTAACCAGCTTACCCGCAACCACTACTTGAGGGTGTGCATTGGGTAATCTTGTCTCATGACTCTAGCTGACAAAGAATCACAGGGAGGTAAATCAGTTTAAGTTGTACATAGTTGATCACTCAAACCAAGAAAGTTAATAGGTTGTTTCGACTATGAGTTGAACTTGTAACCACAGTGTGAACTTCACTTAGAATGCACTACCTTCAGATACTAACGGTTAGTTTTCCCATAAATCAAAGTAACAGCTGCTGTAGCTAACCATAGATGTGATTCATATGAATATATGATCAGTCTTCTTCCCACTTACTACTGTGATGGTACATCTTGTTTGGTCATCAACTGGTAGGCGGCGCGGTCCAAAGATTATACCAAATATCTCAACAACGTTATTGTGTATTTGTGTCATGTCACATCAGATATCAGACAACACAAAACCGAAATTGGCAATGGCCATGCGAGGCGGCTAAAATCCGCAATCGCAGCAAAAAGAATGTCGGAAAGTTCGCTTTAAACGGTGCGCAAGTTTTGCATGGCGCGGCGGTCGACCGAGTGTGAAAGCGAACAATATGGGCCTTTAATGTTTTTTCCATGTTTGCGACACTGATAACGAACCAGGAGAAGTTTTTTTTTTTTTTTTTTTAGATCACGAGGTGTTCTGGACATGTTCTAATTGTATAGGCACTTTTAAGTCTGTACCATATTCAGATTAATTTTCGTTCGCACCGTGTTGACTCAATTAAGAACAAAGTGCTGACCAGATTAGTTTTTTCATACGAGAATGAGAAGTTGTTCTTTGAATTGCCGTTATTGGATTTACTGCTCAGCACACCATTGTTGAAAAACACAGCGATTTCATATGCTAAACACGACATGAAAAAGACATTTGGTTTGTCCTTGTCCCCCATCTTTTTGGTTAGTTATCTTACCCTAATCAAGATTATATACATCGTAATCTCCTGTGCTTTTGGGCGTAGTAGTGATATCATTCCATTCAATTCTTCCGGTCGACTTTTATTACTTTGGGAGCTAATTAATCATCAATCATCATCATTGCATTACTATGCAGTCGTCCCCATTTTGGCATGTCCATATGGGCACATGTTTCTATTTTGATCATTTCCAGTTGTCGGATCCAATGTTTGACAAAACCATAGACCAATCGATTACAATGAGATCAAGTAACACTATATCAACTCTACCTGAATAACATGACATGTTTTGATTGATTCAAGATAAAAAGTAGGTCAACGTTTATATTCTTTTTCTTTTCTTTCTTTAATAAAATTGTGACCCGTCACGAGAATTTCACTCTTAACATGTTCATGTTCTGATTAGGAAAAAGAAAACGAATTTCTTTATCCAATAAAATAATGTTATGTGACCGAAATTTTACTCTTAAGGTGTTTGTGTTTTGATTGATTTAAGAAAGTAGGTGGCACCTGAATAAGTTGAGTAAGTGGGTGAAACATGATTTTTGTATTAAAAGGTTACGAATTTGATATTAGTGTTAATATCTTCTCTATTGAGCCTGTCACACTAGATATTCTTAATATGGTTAATACTCTTGCATAATTTGCGGGCTATTACATAAAATCGAGATTTATTCAGTACAAATCATTAATTAAAATATGTGATAAAATTTTTACTTGTAAAGCATCTACTTATCATTTTCCATACAATAAGTCAACAGGCTAACATGCATCGACGATGATTTTCAGCAGGCCATCGAACCCAAATTCCGGGGGTCGGCAGGTGATAGTGGGCCCACCCAAATGGACCCACACACCTCTCCTGGGCCTTAAAACCCACTATTAACAACTGATCTGAGGATGTTTGTTACCACGTGTCCCTTAATCATGTGTGTTTCCACATTTCATCATCACACTAAAATCTCTAAAACAAAAAAGCCGCATTACACACACCACTTTCCACGTTCCGACCAATTGATTTTGTCTGATCTCTCACAGATCAACCGTACCAAAGCTGCACTGAACCGCAGCTTGTGAACCACACCGTTAAAACTGATTGAGTTAGTGAATTTAACTAGTTGATAGTAGAAAGATGTTTGGTAAATTAGTTGTTAACTGATTACATACAAAATGCTTTTTAAAAAAGCTGATCGAAAAAGTTACTTTAAGCAATTTTTTGAATTTTAATGTTTTAGAGCAATAAACTGTTACAAAAAACTAATTAATCAAACACTTATATTGACTGTTTAACCAAGTCAAACACCTAATAGTGGTCAAATAAGTCAAAATTAACTGATAAGCTAACTATGTTATCAAACAGGGCATAAGTGTAAACTTAACTCTTTAATTATTATTAAATGATAAATTTGGTTATTCGATGACTAAATCTGCCACCAATGGGTTGAAAAAGTATAACAGATACTACAATGTAATAGAGTCAGTAACATTCAAATATATATATATATATATATATATATATATATATATATATATATATATATGTATAGTAAATGCAATGAGAGTTTGACCAACCCATGAGGCCATGAATTAACCATGGTTAAAAGATCTTTAAAATGTAGGGTGAAGCAATATAATAGAGACCAACTACTATAATATTGTTTGGTATACAAATAAATAATAATATTACACTCTCACCTGTGCTCCAACACCTACTCATAAATTATATTATCTCACGTGATAGAAGCAGAAGTTGTATGCAGTAATTACTCACCCTTTTAACTCTCTGCTACGCCCACCACCTAGCTAGCTTACCTTGCCTTACATAATAATAATATATAATTTTAAAATTTTAATTGTATTTTCTACACTTCCATTCATCATTACATTATCATTTTCACCCATCCTTCTGTCTGTCTACCCACTCTCTGCACCATAGCAAATACCCTTTTTTGAATTGTTGCACCACAAAAGTTTTTTTTTTTTTTTTTTTTTTTTTTGTTCTTTCAAAAGTCATTATCCGAGAGTATGCACTTGGTAAATCTTATTTTTATATAATAATTTATAGTATAAATCATATAGGAGAGGAGGGAGATAAACTACACTGAAAAGATCTTGTGTGACGTGTTTGACTGAGAGGGGGTTGGTAAGACAACACATTTTTTTTGTTGTTGCATAAAGATCAGAGGGAAATTCTTAGTCATTATCTGAGTGCGACTTTGCGTAAACTCTTCATGTGTAATAACCTGTAAATCGTACTACACACACTACTGGAAATTCTGAAATTTTCGACCACCTGAAAGTGATCATAAATCAAGTTGAAAGTCTTGTTCCGACCACTTTTGGTATCCGGAAAAACCTTTGTTGCTATTTCCGACCACTTTTTGAACTTTTTGGTATCAACTTAATTTAAGATCATTTTCAGGTGGTCGGAAATTTCAGAATTTCCAGTAGTGACATGAGAAGTAACTACAGTAAAAAGATCCGGAATTTTGCTTGACTGAGAGGTGTTTGCAAATTGTAAATGGAAAACTAGCTAGAGAGTTAGAGTAAACATAGTCATAATAACGAATACCGGATATTTGTTTGGGTAATTGGGTATCTTGTTATTAGTTATTACTTGTAATTTTTTCTAATTATATATTGAGTTTAATCAATTATATTGGGTGCAACTTAAAAGTAGATGAAAAACGATTTTGAATTTGTACATGTTATTGTGGGGACATCATAACGTTTTCAAAATATTTGATATAAACCTAAAGTACATTTCTTTCAAAACTGTTTAAATACACTTGATGTAAAAGGTATCAATTAGTTATATATACGGTGTATATATTAATAACTGGCATCCATACCTACCAGGATTAAAGGTTTAATCGAATTGTTGGTGATATAATAACTGATTTTTATTGTTCATTAATAAACATACATGCCTCGTACTTCTCTAGTGGTTCTTTCAACAACAGCAAAAAAACAAAAATAAAACGAGGAAAAATCTTGTTACTTTGAGAGAAGTTAATAAAAGTTTATCTACCAAAATAATTAAGAGTTAAAGTGTGGGGTCAAAGAATATTGCGATTCAAGATGAGATGAGTCCCTTCTTGTTTAATTGATGAAGATTTTGAGTTCGAACTCTGAAATGTAACTACAAACTCATGAAGAAACGTTTTGTCACCCTTTAAGGTCCTATATATTCCGCACGAATATGATTAATTATAAAGAGTAAAATTTTCACTACGTGTTGCAATTTTGTTTACAGAAGAAAAGAAGATGAATAAAAATTGAGGCACACACTTTTTCTTGATGAATAAAAACAGACCGCCTAACGATATGATGGAGTAAAAAATGAAGTTCTTGCCAATGTACACATTTTCAGTCGAATTCGTTGCACAAAATTTTTCTGACGTAGTTTACCTTCTTTATTAGCATTATGGGCTACTATATAAGTGCAGAGTTTCTTCGCCATCTATTGAAAAAATTGTAATAGAAAATGAGAATATAGTATTATTAGTATGTGTATTATATTCCACTTGTGTACAAAATTTTGTTTGTAGTAAATCCCCATCTGCAAGTAGTTGCAACTAGGGACAATTTTGTCTCTGCGGCGACAGGGCTATGAACATGGTAGATTTGATAAATCTATAGATGTCAGTTTAAGGTAGCTGTAATTTGACCAAATACACGGGGCCATTTTGCACACAAGACTTATAATATTTAAAACTTGAAGGACCACTCATCAACTTTAATTTAACTTTTTAAAAATGGGTAATTTAGCTTTCGTGCAAATTAAGCACAAAAAGACTAGAAACTAAAGGAGAAATGTCGAAATGAGATATAATATACAGATTCTTAGTAGTGTCGAAGTATGATTGTGGTCGTGCATATGTATATATTGGTAGTACTGTTTTTGCATGTGTCAAACGTTGCGTGAAATGGAGGTTTGGAAGAGATGGATGTTGCAGAACATTCGTCGTCGCCATGATTGAGTGTGGAAGAGCCCAATCCCACGCATGCATGGGGTGTGATATATATATATATATATATATATATATATATATATATATATATATATATATATATATATATAACTGCTAAGCTATATATATCATCATTGTGTTGCTAGCTAGGTTTATATTTTATAATATAACCACTTAGGCATACACTTGTCAATATTTGGGCGTTAACCATTTTAAAATTTTGATTGTTTTGTATTTACAAGTTCTTGAACAAATTAAGGTTTGAATTTATGTAATAGTCTTAACTCTACTAGACAGGATTTTTTTATGTTGGTTTGGTTATGAAGCAGTGTTGTGAAACTGCTAGTGACATTGCGAATGTTAGAATTCGCCTTGTCAGAAGGTCAGTGAACCGGATCGCACACACACTAGCGCGGGTGGCTGGTTCTTCCTCTGTCTTTGGAGAGTGGCTTCAAGCACCTCCAGATTGTATTGCGGAGTTATTTTAATGAGATCGTTTGGTTGGTTTAAAAAAAAAAAAAAGGTTTTCTTAATTACGGAAATAAAAAGTAATTGAAAATTTATATTTTTTTTAATTAGAAAATGAAGAATGGGGTGTAGGAAAATGATTGTAATATTTCCCGGGACGCTAGGCCCAAAAGAGTAATACAAATTATAGCCAAATAATGGACTAGGAATCATAATGATGTTGTTAGGAATCAAAACTCCTAGTATATGAGCTAAATGTTAAGATCTTAAGCCACTGGACTAGGGGATTGAATGAACAAAGGGATGAATGTCTAAAGGGAGACAAGACAATGCACCCTGTTTATATTGTTGAAGTCTTCACGGATACTTGACAAAGATACGACATTGACTTGCCTTCAATATTGGCCATACACGTGTCCCCCGTTACCTGGATGTCAACAATCTACACACAGCTAAGTAGAGCATTATGGCTTCTAGTACGTTAAATTTGAGTAGTTTGGGTGGTTGGTAACGTGTGTTGTTATGCTAAAGGTTGGGGGTTTGGTCTTGGTAACACTTCTAATATTTTGCTTCATGCTTCATTCTTAATCCTATACAAATTTTGTATGCTAATACTAAACTTAATATTATGAAAAATTGAATTAAAAATAATTTCAGTATAACATTGTTAACCGAACGAGACACATAAAATGGGACGGAGGGAGTAATACAGTCTGTGTAAGACCCCTTGACCTCGTCCCAAAGCAACAGCTTGGGCTAGGCTTGCCAGCACGTGCTTAGCTCACTGGTTCAGTAGGCCGTATTTGGAAGAAGAGACCAATGTTTGAACCTCGACAGCGACAGTGTAAGATTATGTCAAAGTGGACAGATCCCTTGTGCACACCGACATTTGAGCATGTTTGCTGAGACATTGAGTTACCGTAATTTACATCATCCCAAATGCTCTGTCGGGTCGATGTGTGAGAGGCCCTTAAGATTTAGAATTTAACCTTTTGGAAGAAGTTTGGGGTATGTTTTTTTTTTTTTTTTTTTTTAGGAAGCGACAACCATTGGACGAAATGAAAAATGGTGTTGTACTTTTACCCCAAAAATAAAATGGTGTTCTACCACGATATCTTTGGCCTTTAATAAGGAAACTTGGTCTCCTTTGAGGGAAATTGAGATCATGAAAGCCTTGGAGCTCAAGAAAGCTAAGTGTCAACAATGGAAAGTCTGCATTTACCTATTTTGTATAGAAAATCTTTAGAAAAGTAGTTTTCTTTTCCATCCATCCATTATAAATATTATTAAACTCTAGGAAAAACAAAGTATTATTTCACATAGCAAAATACACATTCTAAACCATCTTTTACACATAGCAAAATACACATTCTAAACCATCTTTTACATTGGTTGACCATTCGCCTATAGACTATAAAATAAATACAAACATTTGAAAATTAAGGGTGTGTTTGGTTCGCACATAGGAATCGGAATCGGAATGGGTATCAAATACTTGGTAATGGTAATGTGTTTTGGTGAAAGTATTTAACATGTTTGGTAGTAGGGTGGAATGGGAATGGTTACTATTAGTAGTGCTTGAGAATGAATAAGGGAATGAAACCCTTATTGTATTTGGGTATGAGTTTTTCAATTGATGGGGTATTCGAAACCCATACTGGTGTTTTAAAAACCTATCAACCAAACAACAACAATCACTTTCATACCCATTCCTATGGGCAAAACCCACCAACCAAACACATCCTAAATATATAACTCGGAAGTTAAATAGGTATTATAAAAAAAAAAAAAAAGAGGAAGTTAAATAGGTCTAAATTGAATAGAATATTGTTGTACTATGTGGAATTTGTGGGTGAGCATAAAAGTTGGGGGAGAAATTTGCAGCTTAGGAAATATTAATGTTGATTCGAGGTAGACATTTGTAGATCCTTTTCATAGGTAATGTTGGAATTCAAAGAAATGTCCTAAAATTTAGTGTGCCCAAATTCCATAACACTTGTGGCGATTAGTCAATTTTTTAGTTTAGTTTTAGGTGGTGGATCATGACTCGTTATCAAGACGTACTATGCGTACTTAGACTAAGTTTGATAACGGTTTGACAATTTTTAGATTAATTATTTTACATGTTAATATATGCCGACAATAATGCACTATATGTTAAACACTTATTTTATATCTTAATTAATATATTATAGGAAAAATTAAATTTATTTATGAAAAAAAACCATAAATACTGAATTTATCAACAACTTTTCATTGATAAATAAATGGATTCATATGTTATTGAGTAGTTGATTTTTTTTTTTTTTGTTTTTGTTTTTTTTGGGATGTTCAGTATATGAGAAATAATATAATGTTCGGTAAGTAAATTCGTAAGTGATGATTTAGTATTATCGTGTAGTTATTTGAATTTCGAGAGGATACTTATTACAAGGGAGATGTATCATATTATTCATGTTTGCAAAAAATAATAATAATAATAATAATAATTGTTGAATGGATTCGTAAGTGATATGATTTATAGTATTATTGTGTAATTATTTAAATTTTGAAGATATAATTACTGCAAGGGAGAGGCATCATGTTATTTATGTTCGTAGAAAAAAGAATATTTTGATGGATTCGCAAGTGATATGGTTTAGTATTGTTGTATAGTTATTCAAATTTTGTCAATCCTGGCTTACACGCTCTACATGATCTATCGAATGATATTAACCGTTATGCCTACTTAGTTATAATGGTGCACGCAACGCGCACGAATACCTTTATTTTAGCTTTCCGAAAACGCAAAAAAAAAAATAATAATAATAATAAATCCACACTGACATATTTTTTTCCCTCTAAGAGGGGAAACAAAAATAACATTATTCATTCTCAAAAGGCAAATACACGCCAAACTTGTGTGGTTGAAGAAAAGTATAGATTTTCTACTCTAATTTCACACCGGGTTGACTCAGTCAATTCCACACCCAACCGTTACGCCTACTGGCGTGGGGACAAATAGAATGCCACCGTGGCAGTACAACGTGGCTCGGAATCACAAACAAAATCCCAGTAATTGATGAAGAAACAACGTTGTAAATCACGAAGTAATAACGGAAATAGAATTTGGTGTAACTTCATTACGGAAACCGTTTGGCATTACAAAAACCGATCATCTACTATTTGTTTACTTATTACAATACCACATAACCTCCGTCTATTTTAACGGCGATCACAACACGAAAATATGAAACACGCTAGCCGATATCTTGTCGCCGCCGGTGAACAAAATTTGCCGTAAAAATGGCAAGCCGGCGGCGATGGACATAAAGTAGAGAAACACTGAAGGAGAGACATCATTATACTGCTAGAACGGCATCGACGCCGGAAAAGTCGCCGCAGTCTTGGAAATAATCGTCGACGTTCACGTCCAATGTGCCGAGGTCTTGAAACGTCGTATCATTAAACACCCCGAAATCGTCGCTAAAGAAGTCATTAGCGAACTGGTTAACGGCGACATCTTCGAACGACGGTGTATCGTCGAATAATGTCTGTTCCAAGGATTGGTAGTCGAAGAAGTTGTCGATGAATGGGATGTCTGTGGGCAAATACTCGTTGGTGTAATCGGGTATTACGGTGGTTTCGCCATGGCATTCTTGAATTTCCGGCGGAGTGGCATAGTGACACGATTCCGGCTCCCGGATTTGATCGGTCTCCATGTAATCAGGAACCGGACATTCATTTGGCTGTTCGGATTCCTCACTGGATTGGCTAGTTCGGAAGCGGAGAACCGACGTCGGAGAAGAAAGATTCCGGGATTCATCAGCGGAGTCGTAGCCGGAGTTGGAGGTAGCGTTAGCGTTAATCTCCGTCGATTCCTTCGCCGCCGGCGGGGTTGTGAAGTTGGTTAAAGCGTCCGGCCCTCGGAGCTTAATCGCCGCATTGTCGTAAACCATGGCGGCCTCTTCCGCCGTATCATAAGTCCCCAACCAAAGCCGGACCCGCCTCGCCGGGTCTCTGATCTCCGCCGCCCATTTTCCCCACGGCCGTTGCCGTACACCCCTGAACTTCCTAACCCCTCCGGCAGCCCCCGAAGAAACCGGAACCTCCTTGTTCTTCACCGCCTTTTGCTTCGCGTGAACCCCCTCCGCCGTTTTCTTCTTCCCGTTTCTCCCGTTACCGTCAACCCCGGCTTTCGCCGCCGCCCGTTCAATATGTATCTCGTGAATATACCTCTTCACCCGCTGCCGTCCAAACAACTCCTCCTCCTCCTCATCGCTCGACGAATCAGTTGCGTCCGGGTCCGTCACCGTTACCCGAATCGTCCTCGGACCCTCCGGCAACTTACTGGGTTTTAACGCGGCGGCGCAAGGTTTAAGCAGCTGCTTTATGACGTTTCTGTGCTCAGTGTATTTGATCGGACAGAACATACTATGATCCATTCTTTCTGTTTTCCGGGATTAAAAGCAAGTTTACTTTGAGAAGAACAACGCAGTGGACTGGACAATATATAAAGGAAATCAGAGAAGGGAGAAAAGAACAGGCTTGATGGAGACGCTGGTAATGCAGAAAAGGAAGAGCGATTCAGATTCAAAAAAATCTGACACCATTGAAAGATGAGATCCAAAAGGCGAAAAAAAAACACACGGCGGACAAGGCTGCCGTCAGAGCAAAACCACTGCCTCGGAGCTTTTAATGAAAACTGGTTTTGTTTTTCTTTTTTTCAGAGAGATAGAGAAAGAGTCTGTGAGAGAGAAGTTCCTCTTCTCAGTAGACGATGACTCGACGGGGTTTTATAGGACCCGGCCCGAATTTCACATGCGGACTTATAATTAAAAATAAACAAATCAAAATTTACTGGCTCCATTCCTTAAAAATATCTTGCCCCCGGACCCACACATCCGACTAGACATGATAGTTGAGAGATAAATAAAGTGACGAATCATTATACTATAGTCTACTTTACAAAGTGTATCACCGCTATAAACTTTATTTTTAATATATTGAAACTTTATTTTCAATACATTAAAGTTTTTTAAGGATTATTATTTGCGTGTTAAAGGTTCATTTTTAACTATATTATCTAAAAATTAATTTTTGATATATTAAAAATAAATATTTATTAGTTGTTCACATTGCAGTGTAAACCTTGATCCATAGTATAATTTGTCATTACTCATTAATCTAATATGGTAGTTCAATTGACAAATGAGCTCTCTTTATCGTGAAGAATTATAGGATAATCGAGTTCAATTCCTTTTGGGCCAACTCCCGTGCCTCCCGGAACGAACTGAGATTAGTCGGGCGTGTGTACCTGGATCGTTAAACGGACAAAGAAATACACGAACCAACTCGTGGTTTACACACAAAAAAGCATAATTTGTCATTATTCGACTCAGTGATTAATTAACTGGATCAATGCACGGTTTTACAATGAGCCTATCATATTGAATATAATATATGGACTATAATCAGGATTTGATTATAATCTTTACATGTATCATTATTTTTAAACTTTATCTTTATAACCAATTGAGTTGCCTATACAGCAGTTGTTACCTGTATCATTAACTGCTTGTGTAGAGGCTCCTTAAATTATCTGCGTGTGGGTGGGAAAGCCTTGAAGTTGCGACAGGGGCCGGAAATTGTGGGGCCAAAGATTCCGACCACCGCCGACATGGAAAAAAACTGCCCGTACCGTCTCGATATATAAAAATTTGTTGAAATGGTTTTGCCACGTGTGAAGTATGCGCCAAGAGACCGTCGCTGGCCCAATCGGTGTAATCTAACGGTGCTGACTCAGCGGCTGAGTTTTTTTCCGTCTTGATATACGTGTTGCCGGTCACGTGCCCCCAGGCCCATGATGCCCGGCCCGATTAAAAAAATCAGTCAAAGTGAAAACCTTAGGCAACAGCTCACTTCTTTGACTAATCAATTAAAGCTCTGTAAATGCTTACCATTAATAATTACTCATTCTTACTGTTTAATTGTGCGTCTTAATGATATTTTTTAACATTAGTTAAATGTTGAATCCCTAATTCCAAAGGCCTCACGTCTCGATTCGTTTTTTGTGTATACTTTAATGAAATTATTCTTATATTTTTATTCTCAAATTTTACTCATGTGACCAGTTGAGCTGCACATGAAAATTTGTTAGGAATATTAGTATTAGTTATAATTTATTATAAAAATACCTTTTTTAATGAGTATTACAAATCTCGTATGAACATAAAGTTTTATATGTGTAACGTATATCGTTGATGAATTTATATGTATGGAGTATTAAACATGAAACAAATGTGAGTATTCCAATTGATAGCATAAACGTCGGTAATGCATGCTAGGAGTATGACAAGTTGTTTCCGTGCAACATATGTGCCAATGTAAGTTGTAGTACGGAGAAAAATATAAGTTACATATGGAAAAATATATCATATTTGTATCCCATTTTACGATTAGTGTCATAAGAGCATCCACACTAGTGGATAATATGGGGTTAATGTAAGAAGAAATAACTTGGATGAGGTTATTTATTGATGTGGGGTGGGGTTAATGATAGAATTATTTGTCTTGCAAATACAAAAATATTTCTCTTCCCAATGCATTCCCTATGTCAGACAAGATAGGCTGATGTGCGCGTTTTGCGGAATTAGCATTAGCTCAATTGCTTAACAAAATAGGTTGGCTTTGCCTGGGTTGCTCAATGCAAGGGGACCTGGTATTTATAATTGATATGTCTAATACAGTGAAATGATGATCATTTTAACATGCTTTTGTGGATATACCGAAACTGGTTAAACTGCTCTATATCTCATCATTGTCAACTATGCAACCTAAAATTACTAAATTGACAAAAAAAAAAAAAGAAAAAGAAATTACACAATGTGTTAACCAAGCTTTAATTAAATTACAATTATACATGCATAATTTTGTAAGAATAATTTTGTAATACTATTTCCTGTTTTCCTGTCTACTCGATTACAGGTGGTTGATTTGGGTCCGTTCAATTATGAGAATTTACTCAAAATTTCTAACGGCTGGCAGGTCACATGGTTAATATTGGAATTGCAGGAGGGCATTTTAGTCATAAAAAGTTAGCACCTTGTATTATTTTCTTACCCACAAAAGGCGAAATTATCTTGCGACTGACGCCCAACATTTCAGTCTAACATAATAATAGATAGGTAAATCACAGTGCCCCCACACCCCGATTCCACGACATAATTGATGAGTTAATCAAAGTTAGTCAACGGTGCGTTAGGTGGAAGGACTAATATTTAGTACACACAAAGAGCCCGTCATATCGAGTGTAACATTAACACTGTAACTGCCAAGCTCGATCATCCATCCTTACCCTTAATTACCACATAAGAAACAACTAAACTGCGCGTGCAGATTATGTGTTCATTTAATTTCATTCGTTGGATTCTATATATGCATAAATTTATAATTTCATGATAATTAGATTAGCTTGATTTATCTCATATGTGTCTGAGTGTAAATTTATAGAATTCATAATATAGTATGTTTTTTGAATACTAATATAGTATGTTATTATTCAATATACATATATATATATATATATATATATATATATATATATATATATATATATATATATATATATGTTAATGTCGAAAAACTTTGAAAAAAAAAAAATAAAGGTTTTTTTACAGCTTGGAGTAACGTGGCGGGCAACCTTGAACTCGCCGCCATTTATAAATTCACCTTCGTACGGCCCTCTGGGTTTTACCTAAGTTTTCTATTTACCACTCTCGAGGTACGGTGTTCACCCCTACGCGCTGCTTCCAGTTGCAACCCACGCGCGAATTACTGCTTCAACTGTCTTACTACATCGACTTTGTTAGGCTTTTAGATTACAACTGTAAGTCTGTTAGCTCTGTGATAAGTCTCAGTAAATTGTTGGTGATAAGCTCAGCTCTAGTTAAAAAAATTTAAAGGAGAACAAGTTGTACTTGGATTCAATAAAAAATAAAAAATAAATAAAAGTATTGTATCATATAGTATTTTTAAGTAACAAGAAAAACTCACAATCATTAAATTAGAGTCAATTGAAAAAATGCTGACAATAAACAAATTTATAATTGTTCACATACAAAAATTATGGTCACCTACTATGCCATCACCTATGGAGCTATTGTAACAAATGTGATAGGTACATATACTCAATAAACTGGCACATTTGAAACAACTGGTATAATAAATGGAAGAAATTTTCACTGTTTAGTATCATTTCATAATATTTTGTGAAGCAGATATGAGGTTTTTTGTAACGACATGGATAGTTACTTTGTTTCTACGTTAAGTATCATTCCATAGAAATAGAATAAAATTAATTATGAATGTATATAACTGCAATGTCCTACAAGATCAGTCTAGTAAGTGAAAGAACTCTTTATAGTTAAGTACCATATCATAGTAGAATCGATGTGAGATTGTATCAGAATGATAATTAGTGCGTTTCGGAGAAAAAAAAAAAACTGTCCATTTAGTGTACAGTTGAGCTTAGATGCATTTGGATTAGCATTAGCAAATCCCAAACCAGACTTACATCATTTGTCCATCTTGGGGATTGTCCTCTTACATTATTGAGCCAAGTGATCTGAAAACCAGAAAGGAAATTACAAGTGGAAATCAAAAACAAAAACCAATCAAACACAACAATATGTTTGTCTGTTCAAGATATATCATTTGGCTTCTCAAAGAAAATGAAAGAAAATACATATATATATATAATACCAATGTTTTTTTAGGTTTTGTTTTTGGTTAGGTGTAGTTACATCTGTGGAGTTATCTGCTAACACACAACTACACAAGTGTTTGGGAGATAAGTCAATGATCATCAAGCCCAAGGCCCCCCTAGCTAATAACCTCCCCATTAATCATCATTAACTTAATATAATTGTCATCAAGCCCTAGATGCCCTTGATTCCAGTGATTTCCAGCTTATCATACTTGTTATGCCTGTGGGAGTATTCAGACAATTTTTCTGGTGTCTCTATATGGTACATGCATTATGTATGCAAGCTAAGTGTTGAATCTTAGACTAAGTTAATTAATGGCGTGCATCTTAATTCTTAAGAGGAATGCATTATTAATATTGATGTGTAACTATTGCAAATTAATTTGGGTTTGGGTTTGGGTTTGGTCGGAAATGTCTAACCTAGAGTTCTAACTTTAACGTGGTGTAATTTTATTAAAAAGTTCTATTTTGATGTATCTCAGTGCTGCATTATGTTTACTTCCCGGGGAGTCATCCATCATGTCAATGCGGTAAGTCAAGCACACTTAACCACATCATGTGACTGTGGTAAGTCAAGCACGCTTAACCACATAGTTCTTTGGCTATATGGTTGTCATATCCTACTTAAAACTAATTGGTGGTAACCCACAACGCCACGTCTCGAATCGAACAGGGACTAAACTCGACTGACGCCTAACAATCCCCCACCCAGCAACCTTTGAACACCAAGCACAGTTACGTTGCGCAGCATGCCTGACTCGGTCCTTAGCCTTCGCGCCCTCATCCCCCTCCTAGATTGGACTTGACCCGACCTGCGCCCAGGCACATCCCATCTGGGACTGGAACGCGTGACCTCGACTCTGATACCAATTGATGGATCTCAGAGCTGCACTATGCTTACTTTCCAGGGGTCACCCATCCTGTGACTACTGTAAGGCAAGCACGTTTAACCACATAGTTATTTGATTATCTGATTGCCATATCCTACTTAAAACCAATTGGTGACGTGATTGCGGTAGGCGCTAGGCACTAGTCGGGCGCCCGGGCAGTGCCTAGCGCCTAGGCGAAATCTAGACCGGCGCTAGGCGGGCGTAAAAAAAAAAATAGTGGCAAACTTGCCGATTGACCAGGCACTGATTTGCGATAAGTAGGTGAACTTTAACCATTTGACCACATCCCTCCATGGTAAGCCACAACGCTACGTCTCGAAGTTGAACTCGGCCAACCCAACCAACACCCAACATATTTTTTTTTTGGGTGAATTAACGATTTGGTCTCTCACTTATTCGCGACTTGTCAATGTTGCCCCTGAATCACGTATTCATCGATTTAGTCCCTGAAAATAATTGTTTTTCGTCAAATCAGTCCCTATGGCCGTATTCCGTCAAGTCTCAGGCGAAAGCTCCGATTTGCCCTGGGCATTTTGGTCTTTTCACGCCTTCTTCTTCATTAACTTCGACAAAGCTTCGCTGAAGAAGCTCAAGCTTGCCGGAGGGAGCTCCATCTCTTCTCTGCTCGTCGAGTGCATGCGTTGAGTGCCTTGAACAAGAAAGGTGGCATATTTGTGATGGATCTTTATGGAGGCACATCATCAGAGTGTGAGCTGCGGTTGCAGAGGAAATTTCCTAATTTCACGGTATGTTTTTCTTTCGTTAGAAGATTGATTTTCAGTCTCTGCTTCATGGCTATTTCACTTGAAAACAAAAAACCATGTTTTTTAAAAATGCCCAGATGGTCATTGCCTGAAATTAAAAACTGCTTGGAAGAGGCGGGATTTCGCTGTGTCCACTTTTGGATGCGACAAATGCCAGACAATGAAGATATCAAAAGCACATATGGATTTTCTGCAGGACAAGACATAAAATATGAAGAGGTCACTAGCTTCCAACAACAGGATTCATGGAATGCATACATTGTAGGTGTTGCATGAAGTTATCATTGTCACTCAACATAGCAGAGAAGCTGAATACGGAGTAATTCTTTACAAGCATAAAAATATTTTTTTTCCATTCCTTAGCATGCAATTTAAGAATCTCAGCAGCTCTCTCCTTGTTCTTCCCAACCCCACAATCCACTTGTATAACCAAACATAGCTTCGCCCCCACTCCCAGCTGCAACATCTCTTGCACCACACTGGGAGTAGCAGAGAACTTGGCGATGAAGTACAAGATCCTCAGACCTCTCTCATTCGCCACCTGCGACACCCTCAGGATTTTTCTCGACACCACCGCCAGCCCCGCCGCGTGCTTCAGCAGCTCTGCCCGCCCCTCCGCGCACCGGCAAAGATGCTCCAGTACGCTCAAACTCCACTCACAATATCGTTTCTCGTTCGTGTCCAGCAGTAGATCGATCAGCACGGTCGCCGCCCCGGCCTCCGCCGCCTTGATCCGGTTCCTCCCTCTCTGGCAAACGTTGGCCAATAGGTGCAGCGCGGATTTGGAAGCCTTGCAGGAGAAATTGTCTCGCAAGATTTGGACAACTTGGTAAAAAAAGAGGAGTTTAAGTTTTTCGTGAGCTGTGATAACGAGGGGTTTAAGGTTGTGGTTTCGAGCATTGATTTGAGAAGCATCACTGCATTTCTGGCGTCGACTTGGCTTGCCGGAGGAGCTTTAGGATGTGAGACTTGGTCACCGGAGGCTTTGGGGTGGGGAAGCGCTCGACGCCGTGGGAGGCGTGGAGGGTGCACCACGACTGGATGACTCGCCGGAGAGTGACGTTTGGGGTCAACAACTCATCATCGGAGGTGAAGCTGACGTCGGCGACGATGGAATGAAGAAGAAGACGTGAAAAGACCAAAATGCCCAGGGTAAATCGGAGCTTTCGCCTGAGACTTGACGGAATACGGCCATAGGGACTGATTTGACGAAAAACAATTATTTTCGGGGACTAAATCGATGAATACGTGATTCAGAGGCAACATTGACAAGTCGCGAATAAGTGAGGGACCAAATCGTTGATTGACCCTTTTTTTTTCATACAGAATTTTATTGCAAACCGAACTAAACAACAAAGATAGAGATCAATTACAAACCTAATCATCAAAGAAACAGTCACAATAAAATTAGTTGACTATAATTTTTTCCTAAGTAAACAAAAAAGAGGCATAATTAAAGACCCTCACCACTCTTGCCATCTAGAGTGGTGAAGGGGATAAATCTCCAAATTATATATCTCGATTGATTGATAAGCTTCCAAATATTTATATAATAGTGACATAATAAAGTCAAATTTATATCTCAAACAATATTATAGATAACATCAAAATTACATCTATTGTGGGCATATATTGAAATGATTAAGAATGAAGAGGTTGTAAATATTACTCCGTAGTAATTAATTAGGTTTTTTTTTTTTTTTTTTTTTTTTAACAGTATGGAAAAACGAAAGAAGAAAACAAGGATTAATCCCAATGTTTCTTATACTAAATCCCAAAGAAATACCAAAATAATTTTTATTTTTTATCAAACACAGCTTAATTAGTGTCCAAGATCCATTATGAAAAGAAGAGAACAAAATGCCTTTGTGCTCGGATTTTCATGCTTTGCAAAAATTTAAATTTTTGAACCCAAAAAACAAGGTTATTATTGAGACGGTAAAACCGATAAATAACAGAAAAATAAAAACACAAAATTATTAACGTTATCTTCCTTCAACGTGCATGGAAGTGTTGTTCAAGCAAGAGATGTTGGTCCTCCACTAAAATATAAAATATAATTTTTATTTTTATTTTTGTATTATTTGTAGTAATTTCTGAAGGTCATAACCCCTTCAAGTCAGGTAAGGGTACCCATAAATTTAACTGTTTTTGGTACTATAATCACTGGTTCCAATGGAGATGCCATGCCCCTGGTCGTAAAATAATTTTATTTTTTACTATTTATTTTGGGGCGGTCATGTTACCTTACATTTAATGCACACTATGATTTCATAATTTTATTTTCCTACAACGAGCTAAAATAAATGCATTTTGATGAGGAGATATTTTCTGTTTTGCCCTCTCTTGACAGACGCTTACTACGAGTACCAAATATATTTTTACTATCGGTTCTTTTAGATGGGATAATTGACCTGAAAATTTAAGACTGCTTCATACCATAAGTCAATAATCAACCTTTGACCTTTAGTTAAGGATTGATAAGTCTCTTCAGTCAACCACACCCCTCAGGTTCGAATAGCAGAGATATAGTGCATGTATGTTATTGTTTATGGCATGAACTAAATGCTTATTACGAATAGCGAAGGCAAAACTGCATTTCGGTAGGCAGCATTATGTAAGGATATTTTGAATTCATACCATGAATTGCTTAGATTCAAGATCAAATGCTTATCATCATTGATAGCGGAGGCACAACTCCACATGGGCCGGGACAAGTAGTAAGATGCAAAGACATTTTGTATCTACAGTGTAATCTGTTTTGATACTATTTGTTTAAACAAGTGCTTACCATTACACTGAAAAGTAATAGTAGGCACACCTTCGTTTTTTTTTTTTTTTTTTTGAATGCTTGAATTGCATATAGTTGTTAATGTCAAGTTTTGACCATTGCATACCATGCAACATGATGTCATATTTGATCCTTCAAATCTTCACCGGTCATTTATATTTTCTCTTCTTTGACGGATCGATTGATTATATGTTTTTGGGATCTTTCAATCAATCAATGTCCGAGAGTGGCACATCCATTCACATACAACAACCAACAAATCACACTAAATTACACGGGAAAGATAATGTGTAATAGATCATATCAATCAACTTATAAGGAGTTGACAAGAATCGAATTCATAATCTTATGATATAAAAATGGTGTCCAACTCACTTGATCATTCATTTCTGAGTAAATTTACATTTAACTTTTCACTAATTCAAAGTAAAAAGTAGTGTTCGATTTTTAATACAGGAGGAACTCTTTGGATGCATGTTCTTCTAGCTAGGAGGATAAATTTGAGGTTTAATATAATGGGGCTCAATTTCCACCTTGGAGAGTGATATATAACAATTCTGAACGGTGACCGGCAACGTTCACGCTCTCCGGCAGATCACTTATTAACGGCATGCATGTGTTTTCACCATGTGGGCTTGACGTGGATCCGCTTCCCCATACGCACTCAGATGATCATCTCTATACCCGGCCCTTTTATTTTTTTTTTCTAATTTTTTTTTTTTGAATGCTTTTTTTTTTTCTAATTATTTAATTATTATAAATCTTTAATTTACATTATACTGCATGTTTGGTAAATGTCTGTTAGTTGATTGGATTAGTGAGTTTGACTAGTTGATAACATTATTTGATTATAGAAAAAATATTTGGTAAATTAGCTGCAGAAAAAAAATTACTTTTGAATAACTTTTTAAAACTAATTAATCAACCACTCATATTGATTATTTAATCAAGTCAAATAGCTAATAATGGTCAAATAAGTCAAAATTGACGATAGGCTAACTATTTTACCAAACAGAGTAGTAATCAAACTTAATTAATTACGTACGGAGTATTATAATCTATACTTAACCTTATGTTTTTCAAACTTTTCTTGGTAGAGTGTAGCCGTGGAAAGTATGTCTAAGTATTTGGTACTCTTTAAACAAATTCTTTATAATTATTATTCTTTTTTATTCTGCTTTTGTTTCTTTTTATTTTGTTTTTTTTTTTATGAAGTATTTAGGGAGTATGTACAAATTAACGGTACTGTATAATATCTTAATTTGAAAATAGAAAGAAGATGTTGTATGTTCAAGCATGCAAAAAGTAAATAGTAAGCCGAAAAAGGATGATGATAAGGTTTCGAAATATAAATTTGCATTTTTTGAAGGGTATCCATTATTACATATACGCGGACATGGACTTTTGATATTATAATTAAGCGACTCGAATTATTTTAATATTCAATAGGCTTTTAGTATAAATTTGCATTTTAAAATGCATTTCAGGGTGCCCTAGAATAGGGAATTTTAGTGGACGAAAGATAGATAAATTAATAATTGTAGTTAAATAATGCAATTTTTGTTTATTATATGGAGTTTCCATAAAGTAGAAGAAGATATATGAAGCAAAAAGTATTGACAAATAATAGGTAATGGGTTTGGTAATGTAAGCACCATAGCTAGGGTTTCAAATTCCCTGAATAGGGGAAATTATGTTTTGCCATTTGCCAACAATAAAGCATTTTGTCTTTCTTCAAACAAATTCTTTTCTAATTAAACTTTTTAGTGGCTTTTGATCTGCATTATTGTGTGGTATTTTTTAAAAATACATTATTAAGAGAATGTTATATTTTCTTTCATTTATGCCCGTATGGGAAGGCTTTTTGAGCGTATATCGCCCAGCCTCGTTCACACACACAAACAAAAAGACGTTTGGTTGCATCACGTTTATTACGGTGTTCTTTTAACGTCTCAAACGTGAAGCTGTAACTGACAAAAGTTATTTCTCTTTTAATTTTTAAGATTGTAAAATTCAAATTTCTTGAGATGATAATGCAAGATTTTTAATTTGAAATTGTTTGTGTAATTCACTTTTAGTCATCATATTTTAAAAAGTGGGCATTAAAAGTATGGAATTGTAAAGGTCTTTTAAAAAGTACTTTAATGTTTGTTATTCTGTATTATTTGATTGTAAATATACTTTTCTTTATAACTATTTCCCTTAATATATAGTTTTTGAAATGAACAAGCTGAACAAGGAGGCATATATATATATATGAAAAAAAAAATTAAAAAAATAAATGTATGTGTATAAATTAATGCACATACGACGCAAGCACAACACACGCATGGCACTGACACATACACATTATATGAAACTTTATTTTCTCATATTTATGTATTTATATTTTGATTAATATATATTTTATTATGTATATTTATTATTATATTTTAATTAAATTATGAAGAAATATAGTGAGAATGATAAGTTTTTATACTAATTGCCAAAACAATTAACTATATGTATAAATAAATCTAATTTGTAATAACACACAATTGAATTAAAAAAAAAAAATCCCATGAATAACTTTCATGCATCTCCATTATATGCACTTATGCAGTCTATAATATATTAATTCATATAAACATCTACGGAAAACTCATCCGACAAAAATTTAGGTTGGAGTTTTATCGGAACTAAACAAGAATGAGTGGGATCCGGCAATCCATTATTGGAAAATCATTATTGTCTAATTAATTAATTAATTAAAAACATAAATCAACCATTAAACATGTATAGTATATACGTTTTTTTTTTTTTTTTTTTTTTTTTTTTTTTTTTTTTTTTAACTCACAACGACTATTAGAGAGTGTACACTATGGGGTGTTTGGTAAATAGCTGTTAGGTAATAGCTGTTAGTTGACTGGGTTAGTGAGTTTGACTAGTTGATAGTATTAGCTGATTGTAGAAAGATGTTTGGAAAATTAATTAGCTGATCACATACAAAATGACTTTTTCAAAAAGCTAATTGCAAAAGTTATTTTTTGAATTTTAATGTTTTGGAGCAATAAGCTCTTACAAAAAGTTAATTAATCAAACACTCATATTGGTTATTTAACCAATTCAAAAAATTAATAGTGGTTAAATAAGTCAAAATTGGCTGATAAGCTAATTATTTTACCAAACATGGCCTACGTAAATCTCGCTTCTATGTAATAGTCAGCAACCCACACAGGAGAGATAATCGCACTAAGAAGATCTTGTGCGATGGAGGGTAGTAAACCACACTCATGTGTAATAGTTCACAAATTGCATTAAAAAGTCTTTATACGACAGAGCCGACTGAAAGAGTGACCTTTGGATACGAGAATCATACTTTACCCATTTGACCACTTGTGTCGGGACAACTTTTAAGTTGCTTTTTGGTATTATGGTATACATATCGAGCTGGTTAACAACTCGCTGCAGCCACTCAATCACTCCACTTAGCAAACACCATAACTTCAAAGTGGGGGAGTCAACAGGTCATTCTCAAACGTTGTCTTCAGTACAGACAAAATAATAATTATAATTATTATTAATTATTGAATTGATTACTTAGTTGTTTTTTAAAAAATTAATTTTGTTGAGTTTGGTTAGGGAAAATTAATGATGCAGATTTTCAGGGACCATGCCATGTTACGTTCCACTCGTGTGCACGACCGTTTTGCCGGATTTTATTTTGGATTTTTAATGTAAATAATGTTTCAGTATTAGAGTTGGTATGAAATCGTATCTCATCTTCCCCTAGTTGATAATAATATTAAAATTATTCTCAAAATACAGTTTACTTGTGGTAATTTATGGAAGAATAATTCACCCATGCATGATATGTCGAGTACGTTGAATCTTGACATGACCACATTTAGGAGCAGTTTTCTAAACCCTTTTTATATACACATGAATTTGAATTCTCAACTTTATACTTATGAGATTCATATGTTAATTTCTGAGTTGAGTGAACGTATTTTAAAACAAATTAGTACAAAGATAACTCGGGGCACTTTATAAATAGACTTTTATATGTGTATGCGGGTCATGCTTATGAGTTGTGACTTCCTTAGGTAAACTTGAAACTCAACGGTATTTGACAGTTGACAAACGAACTATAAGGTCAGATGTACCGTGTTAATTAAAGAATTTTGAGTCAAACTACTTCTTTACTGGATATCGGATGTACCGTGTTAAAGAACTTTGAGTCAAACTACTTCTTTACTGGATACTGGAATATTCAACAAACAGGTCGAACTCAAATTAGTCTAATAAGATACTTTGGAGTTGAATTTTGATTACTACCGAGGGTCCAAGAGAACATTATTATGCACAAAGAGCTCTCTCACTTTGAAAGATTGCTCCACACCATCATTAGTGAGATTCGATCACGAATTATTATTCTGAAATTTTATTCCTGTGACCAACGTTCGATGCAGACAAATTTTGGTTACTATTGTAATGGTGGCTAGTAGAGTACTAGATGCTAACATATTTTTATTGTCTTGATATAGGTAGATGTAATAACCAAGATTTTTAAATGAATAGAGTATTATTAATTTAAAAAGGAGAGGTCTAGGGGGTGATGGCTTTGTGGGGAACAACAAAGTAATAAACTAATGACTAATTAATTAGTTTTAAGATTCCTAGGGAGTTGTTTCTTAATCTAACTTTCTGAGCTTTCTAAGTGGTACTTTTCAGTGAGATTTTTGTACTTAAAATAAGAACAATGATTCCCCTTCATATGGGTTTGGAATGGGAATGCTTCAATGGCAAGAAATTTCAGAATTTTTGTAGGACTCATCATATCATTCTTCCCTCTTTCATGTTTTGATCCATTAATGGCGTGACCATATTATTACTAGCGTAAACAACAAGAAATTTGTAAGAGCTTAGGTTATCTACTTTGTCTTGGCAATAATTGTGATTTATGGAGATGATAATGGACATCATTTGAAGTGTTGGCCCACCATAAAGAGTCCAATGGACTAGGCCCATCCACTTCAATGGGTCCATGCGCCTCTATTTCGCATACAATGTGAGCCAAAAGATCCAATTCTTCGCGAAATAGGCAAACTATTGTATGGAACACGGTCCACACAGTGATATGCGGACCATAACAAAAAATACATTTTTAATATACTAAAAGTCATGGTTGCAGTAGGCGCTAGAGTAGTGCCTAGCGTCTAGACGGCCTATGCGACTTATTAAAAAAGAAAAAACACTGCACGCGTGTGTGTGTGTGTGTGTGTGTGTGTGTGTGTGTGTATATATATATATATATATATATATATATATATATATATATATATATATATATATATATATATATATATATATATATATATATATATATATAATGAAAAAAATTAACAAGGCCGAGCCGATCGGGTTAACTCGACTAACTCGACCGAAATGGACGAGTTAACTCAGCCGAGTTAGGCACTAAGCAGCTGCCTAGGCGGGCGCCTAGGCAACCGGTTGCCTAGGGCAGAAATGCCTACGGTCTAGGGGTGCCTAGACCGATTTTTGCAACAGTGCTAAAAGTACATCATTTGTGTACTGAATGTACATTATACAAAATAATGTAATTTTAATACTCAAATTATGTACTTTTCTTGAATACAATGTGCATTTTTAATATACTAAAAGTATATTATTTGTGTACCAAATTTACATTATTTAATAATATGATCCACATAATTGTATATACCATGGTCCACACAATAATGATTGCACGAAATATAGTATATTCATATGTAAGTTATTTCTAAATAGTCGAGACTACAACTTAGGCTATGTTTCGAAAGCAATGAGATTGAAGTAGCTAGGTAGAGCACTATAGTGGTATTGAAGTAATTCAACTGTTCTCATATGATTGAATTTCTTTTTTTTTATAGTTGAAGCGGTTCACCGCTTTCACTACTTTAGTCGTAATTTATTTGAATTGTCTTAGCTTATAAAGAGTAGTTGTGAGATAGAGGTAGTTAGAGTGTTATGATGAAATTGAAATAATTTAACGGCTCTCATCGGATCCTTACTTTTTCAGTTGAAATTTTTGCACCTGAAGCGGTTCAATGTTTCAACCAGTCTAGTTGTAATTCATTTGAATTTCCCTCTAAAGAGCAATCTTATGATTGAGATAGCTAGTTAGAACGTTGATAGTGAGATTGAAGTAATCTAACTCTTTCTATCGGATCCTTATTCTTTCAGTTAAAATTTCTGCACTTGAAACGGTTTGACGCTTGAACCACTCTAGTTGCATTTTATTCAAATGACGCTCTAAAGAATAATTATATTGTGAGATTGGATCAGTGTTAAAATAATGACGGCAAGATTAAAGTAGTTTATTGCTATAATCATTCAAACAACTCTCCTTAGTTTTACTTCAATCATTGATGAAAAAGAAAAGAAAAAAAAAAGGTTGAATTGAACATCGTAAACTATAACAAGTCGCCGCATCATCTCAGTCTCTCCACTAACTAAACAGCACAGGCTGAAAGTGAGGAGTCAACAGGTCATTAGCAACCTCTGTCTGCAGTAGAGACAAATCTTAAATTCTATTGTATTTGCTTTGTTTTTTTTTTTTTTTTTTTTTTTTTTTTTTTTTTTTACTTGTTGGTTTGATGAATATTCTTCCCTTTTAAAAAAAAAAAATAATTTTAATTTTAATATTTTTGCTGCGCTGGGTGTAAAATTAATGGACCAGATTTTCAGGGACCATGCCTTGTTCCAAGATTGATATCCTTGTCAAATTAATGTTATTTTTAGAATATTTAATTACCTTAATTTGTTCTTCCTAAAATATTGAATTCCCAATTCCAAGAGTCCCACGCTTCTTCACTTTGAGAGGATACTCCCACAATGTCAATTGTGAGACTTGATTCTGAATTATAGTTTTCAAATTTTACCATTGTGACCAACTAAGCTGCCCATTTAAACATTTAATTACCTTCATAATAAGATAAATAGATTATTGTCAAAAATTTAAATCGTTGTGAACACTAATGTACATGCACTTTTAAAAAGATGTAAATCGTTGAAATATATTTTACAATTTACCTTATTTATCAAGATTCTAAGAAAATGGCGTATGAAAATCTTCAAGAATCAGGGGATTTGAATGCAATTCTTTTAATAATAAGCATAGGTATTCGGGCAACAATTATACTGTGGACCGCGGTTCAAAAACGGCGTCGTTTCTTTAAGTAAATAAACGGCACGCCGTTACAATTAATGGAGCGCGCATGTTTGGTGTATTATTACCAACTGAAACTCCAGTGTATCTAAACTGACACTGCCTCACGTATTATTTTTATATTATCAAAAGAAACTGCAATTGAATTGAAATGAAATAGTAGTTATGTTGAAATGAAAATGCTGTTTATATAAAATGAAACTGAATAACATTTCACATATTTGAATGTATATTGTGCATTGAAACTGTACTTATATCAAAATGATAATATAGTTGTGTTTTAATGAAACTATAGTGTATATAAAATAAAATTAAATAACATTTTCACCCATATTTGAGTGTTTAAATATCGAATGAAACTGTAGTTGTGTTGAAATGAAACTGCAGTGTATACAAAATGAAACTAAATAAAAGAGTTACTTTTTGCGGAACGGCGCAAAATAGGTATCGTTTCTTTTCATTAAAAAAAAAAAAAAACGACGTAATTTAGAAGTTCGGTACATAATCTATATGCACCACGGTACATGATATAATTTGCCGTATTCGAGAGTCACATGGATATTTGCCGTATTCGAGAGTCACATGGATAATGAAGCCCAATAAAAAATGATGGATATCATTGGACTTAAAGCCCTCCAATACAAAGAGTCCAATAGACTAAGCCCATACTTCATATGCCGCATAGAATATGCACCTAACGAATTTGTCTTCTATTGACATTGAATTCTATTGGTATGAAATGCTAATTTTGGTGTTTGGTAAATGGTTGTTAATTCACAGGACATTTAGTTAGAGAGGGGGAATTACGTGAGAAAGGAATTGCAATTTCATGGGAGATGTATTACTGGGAATAAAGTGAGAATTTAAATTCCAGTGTTTGATTTACAGGAGTAGAATTATTGGGAATTACAATTCCAGTGTTTGGTATACATGAAAATTGAAAGGGAATAAGTAGTATAAAGTCAAAAATGTCCATTGTTGTTGCTAGGCATTAATTTTAGGTTAAAAAATAAGGGGTAATTTTGATTTATCACTATCTTTTTTTCTTCTTAAAATCCCAGAAATTAAAATCTCAGGGAAGACATGAGATTTTAATTCCATGAAAATGAGGGAATTGCAATTCCTTTCAACCAAACAAGGGAATTTTATGGCCTTTGGAATTATGTGAGAATTAAGTGGGAAGGGAATTTAAATTCCCTTCAACCAAACACCTTGCATAGTTAGTTGATTGAGTTAATGAGTTTGATTAGTTGATAGCATTAGGTGATTGTAGAAAGATGTTTGTTAATTAGCTAATAGTTGATAGTTGATTACATACAAAATGACTTTATCAAAAAGTTGTTTTGAATAGTTTTTTTTTTTTTTTTTAATTTTAGTGTTTTGGAGCAATAAACTGTTGCAAAAAGATAATTAATCAACTACTCATATTGGTTCTTTAACTAAGTTAAACACTTAATAGTAGTCAAACAAGTCAAAATTAGCTGAGACTAACTATTTTACTAAATGAATTTTAAGTAATGCTAATTATACCAAATAATACCTTGTTGTTTGATAGTATTATTGTTACTTTTTATAGGGAAGGTCTCAAATTTGAGTCTTATCCTAATTAAGGGGCAATTTATATCCTACGCCAAGGCGCGCGTTGCACTGGGCGCCCAGATGCAAAACGACGTCGTTTTATTATTTTTTTTTTTTTGAAATTTCCCGCTCCAGTGAATGGCAGTAATTTTTTCTTTAAAAAAAACCCGCTGTTCAAAAATGTACATAATGTTATACTAGTATACACATAATTGTATACATGAATGTACATAATTATATAACAAAATATACATACTCTTTTTAAAAGATAATACACATAATCTAACATAATACATAATAAACATAAACTTTTAACATAATATACATCAACTCTTAACATAATACACACAAATTTTCTGATTCGGATTTACATAATTGTATAAAAAGAATGTACATAATTGTATAAAAATGTACATAACTGTATGAACAAATACACATAATTGTATGAACAAATACACATAATTGTGTGAACAAATACACATAATCCCAGCAACTTCCTACCGCGCCTCCCAAAACGACCCCAAAACGACGTCGTTTTGGGAGGTGCGCGGCGCACAGTGCTATGTGCGCCGTGGTGTAGGATATAACGACTGTAATTAAGGTTGACATAATTTGTTGAGAACCAAATTAAACATAGGGAGAAGTGTTAAATAGGCCCATGTACTATTGGCAAGTGCTCAATTCCCACCATGAACTAAATTAAAGGCTAATTAACCACACTTACCTACTAAATTTGTTCAATTAGCATTTTTAGCAGGTAATTGACCTTTTTTTACAGGTTACCAATTCAATTATTAAAAAAATAATTTCAAAATAATTTTTTTAAAAAAAAGAATACAGCCACCGGCTGTCCTCGCCGGACAGCCGGTGGCTGCCATTTCAAAGACAGCCGTGGTTGTCCGGCTGTTCGGCGCTGTCTTTGAAATGGCAGCTATAGGCTGTCCGGCGGACAGCCGGTGGCTGTATTCTTTCTTTTTTTCTTTTTTTTTTTTTTATATAATAATTTTAAATTATTTTAAAATTATTTTTTTAATAATTGAATTGGTAACCTGTAAAAAAAAGTCAATTACCTGCTAAAAATGTTAATTGAACAAATTTAGTAGGTAAGTGTGATTAATTAGCCTTTAATTTAGTTCATGGTAAGAATTGAACACTTGACAATAATACATAGGCCTATTTGACACTTCTCCCTTAAACATATTTTCGAGTAACGGTATCTTTGTTTAACCAACAAACAAATACTCCGTAGCTGTTTGAAAAAAAAAAAAAAAAAAAAAAAACCTAGTTGACCAAAAAGGTTACGCAAATTTGCTGTCCTATGAAAGGAAAATGTTGGAAATTTGCCCTATAAACTTTTTTATAACTTTGGGTTAAGTTGATGATCTTGACATTTCAATTAATGGGTGTGGAGTTTTTTCCAAATATTGTTTTAAAAAATAAAAAATTAATTAAAATTATTTATTTTTAATATAATTAACAAAAGTTGTGAGTTTCACATATACTATATTCACATAATGATTGAATTGTTTTCTGTTGACAATAGATTCTATTGCCCGTACAATTTTATTAACATTAGTTATTATGGTTTAATTCAGTGTGACTTGAGTAAAATTACATGACACATTAGGTATCGCTAAATTTTGCTTCAACTGGGAGCCTACACGAAGAAAATGAGTAAGAAAAAAGAAGGAAAGACAAGAAAATAATTAAGAAGAGTTTAATTGGACAAAAATAGAGGGAGAGAAGAGGAATTTATTATGAACTTGTTTGGCCATCAGCAGTTAGTGTATAGTGGATTGTGTTAGCGGGTTTGACCAGCGAATTTCATTATCGTTTTGTAACAATATGTTTGGTAAAATTAGTTGTTTACTAATTATTATTAGCGGTTAACATGTAAAAAGACATATAAGGATATTCATATTATTATTATTATTACAATAAAACTTATAATAATAATAATAATGACAATAACAATACTAAGAAAATAGACTAATAATAATAATAATAAACAAAATTATATATAAAATTAAAAACAAAAAAAAACAAACAAAAAAAAAAACGGTTGTAACTGATGTGAGATCATTTTTTATCCGACATCGGTAACTTGAGAAAAGGAGATCTTTGATCTCTATATAATAGGAACCATGCATTAAAGAACCAAAAACTCCTTCATTTAAGGAGTCTTAATGGCTCAAGTAACATATTTTTTAAATATATTATGGTGGCGAATCTTTCTCCAAAATGTCAACATGAAACGCTGCAAAATACAGCATTTCATTTTTCAACTGTTTAGAGCAAACCATTATTCCAAACCGCTGACTAACAATACATTTTTTTGAACGTTTTGATCTAATAACAAATTTGTCAAAAATTTGACGGATTCACCATTTACAAAACAAGGCCTATGGCTTTGGTAGTATAGCATATATAGTAGTATAGGATGTTTATGAGTAGGAATTATCATCCTATTTATTGCTATAACAATAAATTCTAGATGCTCCCTCAATACAAGGTAAGTGAACAGTGTGGTGATTAATTTGACAGATAGCATAAATATTTCAAGGGTTTTTTTCTCATAATTATTTGAGTGGGTGAAATATGATTTTTCGTATTAAAATGTCACAAATTTAATTATTGAGAATACATTTTTAGTCGAGTCATCACACAGAGTTTGTGTGTTTGTATGTGTGGGGGGGGGGGGGGGGGGGGGGGAGGGGGAGGGGGACTGTACCATCTCCTATGTGATTCACAAACTATTACTCTGTACATAGTGGAGTTAAGCAGCTCACACCCTCCCTTAACACTCCCAAAAGAAAAACCTTAACGAGCATGATCATGTAACCACTCTAACAGCGTGTTTGGTTCATGGAATAGGTAGGGAATGGAATACCATTCCTAGGAATAGACCTATTTCATTGTTTGGTTTGTCTTTTTATTTATTTATTTATATTTATATATTTATTTGTTTATTTATTTATATTTACATTTATATTTATTTTCCCACTTATCACACATCAGTTGGAGAAGTGAGGAATGAAGCTTCAAGGCTCCATAATTTCAATTGCAATGCTCATCCACTAGGCAAGCTTGCAATGCCCATCCGCTAAGCATGCAGATGAGCAGGCTACTTAATTTAAGAGCCAAGACTCCATAATTAAAGAGTCTTATACAGTTAATATATATATATATATATATATATATATATATATATATATATATATATATATATATATATATATATATATATATATATATATATTTGATAGATAAAAATTATAATTAATTAAATATATACATTTATATAATACAGTATATTTATTAAATAAATATAAATATTATATAATGTGCAAAAGGTATTTTTGGTATTTTGATATAAAAGTTATTCTCAAGGACATGGGAATAGCTAATACCAAGTTCCCCCTAGGAATTGGTTATTCCCCTTGCGAAGGTAATAGCTCATTCCTATGAATGTTATTTCCATGACAAAATGATACAACCAAACGATGGAATAGGTCTATTCCAAGAAATGTTATTCCATTCCTGACCTATTCCATGAACCAAACATGCCATAATACCGAAAATATCCTTTTTGTATTATGTGTGTGTGTGTTTGTGTGTCACCATCACCACTGCTGCCACCGCTATCACCACCGCCGCCGCCATCACCATTGCCACCACCGCCGCCGCCATTACCATTGCCACCACCACCGCCACCGCCACCATCGCCGCCACCACCACTACCAGGCCACCAATACCACCACCATCACATATTTTTAGGGTATTTATTTCTTTTAAAACATATATCATTTCTATTTCTTAAATCAACCAAACACTATAATATAATTCCTAATGCATATTTCTTCCGCGAACCAAACAATAGAATACAGTTGCTATTATATTCCTTACCTATTCTATTCCTTATGGAATAGCATTCCTATTACTCAAAATTCATTCCGTGAACCAAATGTGCTGTAAGTGTTTTGTAATCTTTTCTATATATGGCATATCACACTATCATTACATTTTTTAAAAAATTACAAGAATCATATTTTATCCATAGTGTGATTCTTTTTAGGGCGAAATGTGTGGACTGATGGACTTTAGTGATGGGTTAATAGTTAATGGTGTTTAATGTGTGATGCTTATAATATCCTCAATTATATATATATATATATATATATATATATATATATATATATATATATAAAAGTTCAAATGAGAATCGAACTTGTGAACTAATGTGGATTGTTCATTTAGCAAGATTTAATTGTTGAGTTATTTATTTATTTATTTTTTTATGGTTTGTCCTGCATTAAAAAATGAGGGCAAATATGTATTTTTCCATCATGTTTCTTTATATGAAGTAGGTGTGTTATTATCCTTTTTTTTTTTTTTGATGGTTAAATGCTAAATTTTTTTACTAGGTGTATGTAAATTTATGGTGCATTAAAGGACATTGGAATGCACAACATTCTGTATAGAAATACACTGATTCTTGTATAGAAATGTAAAGTTGAAACATTACCATTGCATCATCTTTAATTTGAAGTACTATAATGTTATCAGATAATCTCATAACTTTAACCAAACAAGATAATACAGAGTATAATATTACCAGACTCAAAGTACCTACGTAATCTAAGATTACTTGAACCAAACGCTCCCTTAAGGAAATAATAATTTATTTTCTCAAAACGTTTTTGAATTTTAGTGTTTTGGAGCAATAAGTTGTTACCAAAAAAAAAAAAAAAAAAAAAAAAAAAAAAAAAAAAAAAAAACCCTAATTAACCAAACACTCATATTGGTTGTTTAACCAAATCAAACAGCTAATAGTAGTCAAACAAACCAAAGTCTATTTTCTGGTGCAAACCATTGTTATAATGTAAACTAGTGCACCGATCTTGTGCATTGAGTTAAGCAGCTCACACCCTCCCTTAACACTCCCAAAAGAAAAACCTTAACGAGCATGATCATGTAACCACTCTAACAGCGTGTTTGGTTCATGGAATAGGTAGGGAATGGAATACTATTCTCAGGAATAGACCTATTTCATTGTTTGGTTTGTCTTTTTATTTATTTATTTATATTTATATATTTATTTGTTTATTTATTTATATTTACATTTATATTTATTTTCCCACTTATCCCACATCAGTTGGAGAAGTGAGGAATGGAGCCTCAAGGCTCCATAATTTCAATTGCAATGCTCATCCACTAGGCAAGCTTGCAATGCCCATCCGCTAAGCATGCAGATGGGCAGGCTACTTAATTTAAGAGCCAAGACTCCATAATTAAAGAGTATTATACAGTTAATTATATATATATATATATATATATATATATATATATATATATATATATATATATATATATATATATATATATATGATAGATAAAAATTATAATTAATTAAATATATACATTTATATAATACAGTATATTTATTAAATAAATATAAATATTATATAATGTGCAAAAGGTATTTTTGGTATTTTGATATAAAAGCTATTCTCAAGGACATGGGAATAGCTAATACCAAGTTCCCCCTAGGAATTGGTTATTCCCCTTGCGAAGGTAATAGCTCATTCCTATGAATGTTATTTCCATGACAAAATGATACAACCAAACGATGGAATAGGTCTATTCCAAGAAATGTTATTCCATTCCTGACCTATTCTATGAACCAAACATGCCATATACCGAAAATATCCTTTTTGTATTATGTGTGTGTGTGTGTCACCATCACCACTGCTGCCACCACTACCACCATCGTCGCCGCCATCACCATTGCCACCGCCGCCGCCGCCATTACCATTGCCACCACCACCGCCACCGCCACCATCGCCGCCACTACCACTACCAAGCCACCGATACCACCACCATCACATATTTTTAGGGTATTTATTTCTTTTAAAACATATATCATTTCTATTTCTTAAATCAACCAAACACTATAATATAATTCCTAATGCATATTCCTTCCGCGAACCAAACAATAGAATACAGTTGCTATTATATTCCTTACCTATTCTATTCCTTATGGAATAGCATTCCTATTACTCAAAATTCATTCCGTGAACCAAATGTGCTGTAAGTGTTTTGTAATCTTTTCTATATATGGCATATCACACTATCATTACATTTTTAAAAAAATTACAAGAATCATATTTTATCCATTGTGTCATTCTTTTGAGGGCGAAATGTGTGGACTGATGGACTTTAGTGATGGATTAATAGTAAATGGTGTTTAATGTGTGATGCTTATAATATCCTCAATTATATATATATATATATATATAAGTTCAAATGAGAATCGAACTTGTGAACTAATGTGGATTGTTCATTTAGCAAGATTTAATTGTTGAGGTTTTTTTTTTTTTTTTTTTTTTATGGTTTGTCCTGCATTAAAAAATGAGGGCAAATATGTATTTTTCCATCATGTTTCTCTATATGAAGTAGGTGTGTTATTATCCTTTTTTTTTTTTTTGATGTTTTAAATGCTAAATTTTTTTACTAGGTGTATGTAAATTTATGGTGCATTAAAGGACATTGGAATGCACAACATTCTGTATAGAAATACACTGATTCTTGTATAGAAATGTAAAGTTGAAACATTACCATTACATCATCTTTAATTTGAAGTAATATAATGTTATCAGATAATCTCATAACTTTAACCAAACAAGATAATACAGAGTATAATATTACCAGACTCAAAGTACCTACGTAATCTAAGATTACTTGAACCAAACGCTCCCTTAAGGAAATAATAATTTATTTTCTCAAAAAGTTTTTGAATTTTAGTGTTTTGGAGCAATAAGTTGTTACAAAAAAAAAAAAAAAAAAAAAAAAAAAAAAAAAACCTAATTAACCAAACACTCATATTGGTTGTTTAACCAAATCAAACAGCTAATAGTAGTCAAACAAGCCAAAGTCTATTTTCTGGTGCAAACCATTGTTATAATGTGAACTAGTGCACCGATCTTGTGCATTGCTTTTTTGCGTCCAACAATCCTTAATAAACATGTTCCTCTTATGATGCACCGGCACACGCGTTGCACTTAGGACATTTGCGATAACTTTTTTTTTTGGTGTTAGATGTCGTTGGACTTGAATACGACTCTTTACACAAATTTATCGTTGTTCACACCAAAAAATTAACCTATGGGCCCCCTCTAGAGATGGGCCCTGGGCAGGGTCCCAGCTTACCCTCCCCTATGGGACGGCCCTGCATAGGGATTAAAGAGCTTGTACTTGATACAATCGTCATTTTTGACTTTCTCACACACAGAGTGGGAGATTATTTTCAAACTAAAAATTCAAGTGATTATTTGAAAATCAGTATAAAGCAATAAATGTACTTAAACAGAAAATGATTTTTGTTGTTCCCATAAACAGAAATTGATGATGAATAACGTCGAGGCTTCACTTATACGGAGTATCTTTTTTTGTCTGTTTTCTCCACATATCAAAAAAAAAAAAAAAAAAAAAAAAAAAAAAGCTTTTGTGAAAAACATGGTTTAGAAATCAATCTATTCAAAAACTATTTTTTTTTTTTGTGAAAAAACATCGGACCGGTTCTATCATTTTGTAGGCCTGGAAAAAAACAAAAATCAAGAGCTCTTAATATATGAAGTTAAAAAATTGTATGAGTTAATTGAAAATAATTAAATGATAATTTTAAATTTTTATAAACATTTAATTTTTTTTATTAAAAAAACATTTTAGAATAGTCTTGGAGTAGTGCTCATTCAAATTTTGAACCCCTAATAAATAAGTATATCAAATGGTTGTAATTGTTAAGTAGATTATTTAAAATTAATAAATATTCTGAAGTCATGGATTCAAAATTTTGCATATACAAATATTTCTTTTTGACTTCATAAAAAAAAAAAAAAACAAAAAAAAAAAAAAAAAAAAAACAAAACAAAACAAAAAAAAAAACAAATTAGGAGGCCCCTCCGGACGTTGGGCCCAGGACGCGTGCCCATCTCGCACACCCTCAGGGCAGGCCCTATTTAAACATGCCCCTAAAAGCAATAGTTATGCTGTGCAACCGAATGTACCATGCGCATGGTGCATACGGTTCAAAACGACGTCGTTTTGATTAAAAACGCGCATCCCACTTTAAAAAAAAATTCAGGTTCGACTCTCAGCAATAGCATTATTGTGGATATATAGTTATGAAATTGTGGATATATAGTTATGAAATTGTGGTTATATAGTTATGAATTTATGGATATTTAGTTCAATCATATATTGTGGATATTTAGTTCATTCATTGTGAATTTTTACTTCATTCATTCATTCATTGTGGATTTTTACTTCATTCATTCACTGTGGATATATAGTTATGAAATTGTGGATATATAGTTATGAAATTGTGGTTATATAGTTATAAATTTCTGGATATATAAAAATGCTATTGCCGAGAATCGAACCTGATTTCTTTTTTAAGTGGGACGCGCGTTTTTTTAACCAAAACGGCGCCGTTTTGCAACCATATGCACCTTGCAAGGTGCATTCGGTTGCACAGCATAATTTGCGCCCTAAAAGAGACATTAAAGCACAAAAAATTTTGTATGCATCCTAATTCTCTTCTCCCACTTGTAAAATGGGGAGGTAGGGGCTGTTTTCTGTGTGGGCATGGGCTATATGTATAGATCTTTCTTGGACAGTGACTGAAGGATAAAAAACTTTGTATATTTCATGAGTACTCACATCATATCAATTCCATATTTATTTGAATATAAAATTTCATTCAAAGTAGAGTTAAGTTTGAGTTTTATAATAATTATCCTTGCATAGTATTACATGTGGAAGTCACGCATTCTCTCTCTCTCTCTCTCTATATATATATATATATATATATATATATATATATATATGGTAGGGTTCCAGTGAGAACATGTGCTTAGGTTAGAACGTGAGAACACATCATCCATTTAATATTTTTTAATGGTCTAGATTAGATCAAGTGTGTGCGAACGCGCATTAAATGTGTGCAAACACACTAAATCGCGTTTGCACACATTTAATGCCCGTTCGCACACACTTAATCTAATCTAGACCATTAAAAAATTAGATAGATGCACATAATGTGTTCTCACGTTCTCATCTAAGCACATGTTCTCATATAATCTTTATATATATATATATATATATATATATATATATATATATATATATATAATTAAGTTCAGGTGTGAACTTTAGTTATCTTGTAAACGTGTGAACTCATATGAGCCGTACATTTCAGTTGATCAATGATCGTGGGTGAGGGTGCATGGAACCGGGGTGCACCACGTTTGAGTGGTGCGTCTTCGTTGTTGACAACTGGGGGGCGTTTTTGGTATTACCCTATTGGCTTGTCAGTGGGTGTAACCAGGGGGTCATAATTTTAATTGGGGTTTATCTCCTTTAACGCGTTCCCGCCGTTCGTCTTTCTGTTTCTCTCGCTATTGTCCACAGCTGATGGCGTGATCAAGTGGGTATTGCCGGTTGAAGAGGGGTAGGGTTGGGCGTCCGTTCACGCCTACGACCACTGGTTTGCACAGGGTTGTAGTGGGGTCCCGTCCTTCAAGCGGCGGTCAGGCCACCGTCCTTCGCGGTCGACGGCTGGTGGAGGCTTCAAACGTCCGATGACAGGGGTATCGTCCAGAGTCACTGCGAGAAGACGGGCGGTGCACCGGAGGGCGCAGTGGGCTTGTTTTTTAATCTCTCTCTCTTTTTTTTTTTATACAACATTTGGTGTTCTCACACGTATGAGACTAATTCATATTCAGTTTGGGACATCTCGCTTATTGTTGATTGACAAGTTCTTGAGACAATAAGTGTGGCATAAAGTATTAGGAAATTAAAGACATGGTAAAAGCATTGGAAGTTCTTGAGACAATTCAAGTCACTCAACTCAAACCCACCATCACCAAATGGCTTTTCTCATCAGCACAAGATTATTCCTATCCTTAATGCCACGGACTGCCTGCAAATTTGCTACGGATTCACTCAAACACCACAAACATCATCAATCATTATGGTCCACACATGATACGGTTTATGCCCGAAGAATATGAAGTGTATACCGTATGTATGAATCAAGAGTAGACATAGTAGAATATTAGCTCAAAGACTCTTTTATTCATTATTCTTGTATGTTGTATAGTACATATTTTAGAGAGAGAGAGAGTGATGGAGAGGAAGGAGAAACTAGTGGAGAGGTCAATTGCCCTTATATAGGCCCAAAGGTTGACCCGTTGATCTTGACCTTGACCCGACTACAAAACGAGAACACGGACGTATAGGAAAATCTTCACCGGGGTATATTCCCTATCAACACAGCTGTGTATGGATCATACTATCAAATAAGATGCATTCAGTACACAAATAATGTACTTTTAATATATTAAAATTGTACATTGTATTCAATGAAAATATATTATTTTTTTTTTTTCAATGAAAGTATATTATTTGAGTATTGAAAGTATATTATTTTGTTTAATGTAAATTCAGTACATGAATAATGTATGTTTAGTATATCAAAATTGTACTTTTTGTTATGATACACAATAATTTTTCCAAACATGATTATACTCTCTCCATCCCATTTTATATATCTAGTTCGATTAATGAGGTTTGACCGAAGTTATTTTTAATTCAATTTTTCATAATATTAAGTTTAATATTAATATACAAAATTTATAAATTTAGAGACTACCCTAAAAGTACTATTTTTTTATTACAAAGGAAGGGGACAACCCACATACATTGAGGCTCGAACACTAAACCTCTCACATAAAGGGCTAAACCAGATACCTGAGGCTCGAACACTAAACCTCTCACATAAAAGGCTAAACCAAATACCAACGGGCCACAAGCCACTTAGTACACTAAAAGTACTATTAAATAAAAAAATAAAATAAAATTAAAATTAAAAAAAATATTAAAGAAAATAAATAAATAAATAAATAATTTGACCAATAAATAGTAAGTATGACAGATAAAATGAAATAAAAACAGTACATTTGTTAGTTGACTTAGTTCTGAAACGGGAAAGTTTAATATTAATTCTTTAATTGTGGTTTTGGTTTGCTTCCTCAAAGTAGGTAATATCGCATTAATCAACAAGATGATATTTGTATAGTTTATATATTGTTGACAAATAATTGATATAGAGTAACTTTTACTTGATAAAAGAGGAATGGGTAAAACTTAAATTAATGTAAATTTTATATCCATTAAAGATATTAATTTCGTGTTATATGACAAATGCTAATGCATGATTCAATTCATTGTGCCTGATACAGTTTTGTATTTCACACATGATTCACTAAGCATATTAAAATCATTGTCAATAATATCATGTACAATCATGTATGATATATGCATACATGATGGTATCATATACTATTTACACCCTAGGAAAATTTCACTTTTGTGTAATAGCACACAAACCACATAAGAGAGGTAAATCGCATGCATTTCAAAGACTTTGTGTGACTGGTTTGATCGATAAGGTGTCAACAAGAATCAAACTTGTGATCTTTTAGTACGAGAACTATGATTCATCCACTCGATCGATCACCCCTTTTGAAGCAAAGGGGGATGGAGTTTTTGAAAAATTTCATCTGACCCAATGTAAGGTTTACCCTGACAATTCCAAAAATGTCTCTTTATTTCGTTAACTTGACAATTCCAAATATGTCCCTTTAATTTTATTGGGAGATAAAACTTATTGGTGCAAACAGTAAAACAGTAGGAAACCTTTTGGATTGTTGCATTCATGGTCTACAACTATTTAAGGTCCTATTCAGTCTTATGCACCATCTAGAGAGTTGAGTAGAAATGAGGGACAAAATCACTAATACAAGCAAGCAGTTCAGGTTCAGGCAACAACAAACATCAACTATGGCTGGAGGATAGATCCTATATATTATATTAGAGTTAATTTCAGCAATGGTCCTCTGACTATATTAATTTTCCAAAATTAGTCCTCAACTTTTAATTTGGACACTTTACGTCCCTTGACTTTCAATTTCTCTCCAATTGAGGTCCTTTCATCATATTACGGTAAATTGGACTTTAAATGAAAGGGTAAAGTAGTCATTTCATCTGCCTAATGTATAATTCTTCGTATTTCTCCCTTGTATGCGTGACTTCGGACATCAGATTTACTTAATTGCTTAATCCTTAAATCCACTCGAAGAACAAAATTCCATTAGGGATTAAGCAATTAAGTGAATCTGAAGTCTGAAGTCGCGTATACAAGGAAGAAATACGAAGAATTATACATTAAGCATATGAAATGACTACTTTACCTTTTCATTTAAAGTCCATTTTACCGTAATCTGGCGAAAGGACCTCAATTGGAAAGAAATTAAAAGTCAAGGGACGTAAAGTGTCCAAATTAAAAGTCAGGAACTAATTTTGGAAAATCAATATAGTCGGAGGACCATTGCTGGAATTAACTCTATTATATTATATATTTCATATTGTTCAATCTTAGAGGAGGTGTATGGCTGGGCGGTGATTAATTATGATTTTCATCAACTGTTACGTAGGGCAAATGACATTTATGGGTCACATTAGTTAAAAAGTGTTGCGAAGGGTGTCAGATGATTTTGTTCGTACCCCAAATAGCAGTCCCAACAAGTGGTATTATTCTGGGCTTTTTAATGTCTTCTCCGTGCACTCATTTTCTTGGCTTATATATGTTACCTCCGTCCAAACATTCTTATGTAAAAGGTGGTCGGAATGGAAGTCTCCAAACCCAATAATTGTTCTGTGGCTGAGAATGATCATGAGAATGGCCGCCGGTTCAGTGGTCGGAGATGCTGGTCCGACAGACAGTTGGTCGTTCCGGCGGCAACCCCGACCGGAGATAATACTATGAGTTTCTCTCAACCGTTCTACAGGTCTCAGCTTAAGGTACCTTCTTTTCTTTCCCTTTGTGTAGAAGGATAAGCAACAAAAAAGAGTAGTGATAGTTAAGATCAAGGAAAAGGACTTCCTTATAATACACTCCTGGTGAAGCCCTTATTTTGTAGGGTGATTCTAGTCGTTAAAGGACTATAAGGAGGTAAATCAGCCTACGTTGCTTATAACTAATCGGCTCAAACCAAGAAAATCAATACGTATTTTTAATTGAGATAGAACACATGTTTCAATTTAGTATCAGAATCAGCATCATGTCAAAGATCATGAGTTCGAATTTTCGCGTCACCCGACTATGATCCACGTGTTGTTTACAGCCTATCAAAAATATGACATATTAAGCTCTCTGACCAACTTGTCTAGGATTGCCAGGGCAACCTGTCTTGTTTTGAACGTAGAAAGTGTAGTTTAAGAACTTGGAAATTTCCGACACTTAGTTTGATAACTTGCAGGAATATCCATCAGCCATGGAGACGCTACTGCTGGCGTACCAATCCCTGGGAGTGGTGTTCGGCGACCTCGGGACGTCGCCGGTGAACGTTTTCTCCGCCACCCAACTGACGGATCTCGGCGAGGAGGATCTGCTAGGGACGCTGAGCCTCATCTTCTGGGCGCTAACAATACTGGTGTTGATTAAGTACACCTTCATCGTCATCCATGCAGACGATCACGGCGAGGGCGGCACCTTCGCCCTGTATTCCCAGCTGTGTCAGCACATAAACATTCGGAGCAAGCTCGCCGTGCAGAGCGTGAAGGTGGAAGAACCAGACGGCGGCGGCGCAGTAGTGTATCGCGGCGGAGGAGGACACCTGCGGTCTAAGACTAAGAAGTTTATAGAGAACAGCCCGGCAACTCAGAATTTTCTTACTTTTATTGTGCTGCTGGGGACTTGCATGGTGATTGGTGATGGAACTCTCACACCAGCCACTTGTGGTAACATCATGCACTTATCTTTTGGCCTTTGAATTAGTTCACTTTTGGAAATTTGGTCTAAATTTATTGATTTAAACAAATTTAGTCCCTTAATTTAGTTAACAAATTTTTTTTTAATAAAATTATTATACAGGGTTAAAGTTTCATTCTCTCCATGTGAACATCATTTTCACTACTGGGAATTATTGAATTTCCGACCACCTGAAAGTGATCTTAAATCAAGTTGAAAGCAAAAAGTGGTCGGAAATAGCAACAAGGATTTTTCCGGATACCAAAAGTGGTCGGAACAAGACTTTCGACTTGATTTAAGATCATTTTCATGTGGTCGGAAATTCTATAATTTTCAGTAGTGAAATAATCTCATATGTTAGTGAAGCTTAACAATTATATAATATTATTATGAAGAATTAAGGGGCTAAATTTGTTTAAATTAACTTACAAAAATCAAATTTCGAAAAGTGAAACAATTTAGGGGTTAATAAAATGTTATTTTTCTTTCTTTTTAAGAAAAATATTCTTTTAACTTTTCTTTTTTAATTACGAAAACGTTCTTGAAAAATTATATGTTGTTTTTGTAAATTTCTTGAAAAGGAAGATGTTTGCATTAGTTTTTGTAAGTTTGGAGAAAAATTCCTAGTACGCAAAAGCGCTCAGTCTTTTGAGGATTTCCGTGCATCATAGCTTATCAATATTGGCCTCCTAGATAACTACTTGAGTTTGCTAACTTTGAAAATTATAATTTTCGGTCAAGTAAGCAAATAATGTAGCTTTCTTCTTCTTTCTTTTAGTTATTTCAGCCCTTCAGGGAATTCAATCTCTCTCCCCAAAGATAACTCAAGGTAAGTTTTTTTCTAGTAAAACTCATAGGGATCTAGCTTGGCTTAGTGTTACTTTTTTTTTTTTTTTTTGGTACTGTGGTTGATCCTAGTCTTTCCCTCTCTGCAGATCATGTTGTGTTCATGTCTGCGGTTCTTCTAATCGTCCTCTTTGCTTTCCAGCATTGCGGAACCAGCAAAGTTAGCTTCGCCTTCTCCCCAATAATGCTATTGTGGTTTGTCACTAATACATCTATCGGCATCTACAATATCATAAAGTACTATCCATCAATCCTCAGAGCCATCTCTCCTCACTATATGGTGAAATTCTTTATAAGAAACCACAAGACTGCGTGGGATCTTCTTGGCGCTGTGTTCCTGGGCATAACAGGAGCAGAGGCCATGTTTGCAGACTTGGGTCATTTCAACAAAAGAGCAATTCAGGTAAGAAGAAAACGAATCTAAACTAAGTATACTATACTAAACATATCTAAGGTTGTTAACATGTTCTAATTGATGATGATGCAGTTGGGTTTTTGTTTCGTTGTCTACCCAGCGCTTGTTATCACCTATGCTGGGGAAACGGCGTACTTAGTCAAGTACCCGGAGAAGATCACAAACGCCTATTACAGCTCTATCCCGGAGGCTGTATACTGGCCAATGTTTGGAATCTCTACCCTAGCTGCCATAGTTGCAAGCCAATCTATGATATCGGCTTGTTTTTCCATTGTAAAACAGTCCCTGTCTCTCGAGTGTTTCCCTAGGGTGAAGATCGTCCACACTTCTTCCAAGCATGAAGGGCAGGTTTATTGTCCGGAAATAAACTACACCCTAATGGTTCTCTGTGTTGGACTAGTTGTTGGCTTCAAGGGTGGTGTTGAACTGGCAAATGCTTATGGTAAGTATAGCAATGCGCCCGAGGGTTTCACTAGATCTGTGGTTAGGATTCAACACTCTTTTTTTTTTACCTTCAGTCTACTTTGCTAACTGCTAACCTAAACCTACAGGTGTGGTTGTGATCTGGGTTATGATTATAACTACTTTCTTGACAACCCTAGTCATGTTGCTTATCTGGAACACAAATATTCTTCTAATTCTAGGGTTTTTCTTGCCCTACATACTGATTGAAGGCTTCTTCATGACCTCCCTGCTACGTAAAATACCACAAGGGGGATGGGTACCATTTGCAATCTCTGTTATACTATTTGCAGTCATGATCTCTTGGACCTATGGAAGCAGTAAGAAGAAAGAGTATGAAGCTGAAAGGAAGGTGACCCTAACAGAATTAGATGAAATGTTATCAGTCAGTTACATGTATAGAACACCGGGAACTTGTTTCTTCTTTACTGATCTTGTCAATGGGATCCCACCCATTGTACGACACTACATTCAGCACACAGGCTCTATTCAAGAAATCATGGTGATTGTCATGGTTAGGACCGTTCCAATCAAAACCGTGCCCCCTGAGGAACGGTTCAGTGTACAGAAGCTAGGAGTGAAGGGGGCTTACAGATGTTTGGTTCAGTTTGGGTACAAGGATTCTCAGAATGTCGGGGGAGAAGAATGTGTTACTTCAATGATTGCAAGGCTCCAGGAGGTAGCTGAATCGAGTGGTGAAAAACAAAAAATAAGTTCAGCCACACAGAGAGGGGTCATTTTTGTGGTAGGCAAAACCGTTCTAAAAGCAAATGGGCAGAATGGCAGGTTTTCTAGGTTTACAATAAACTATTTGTACAGGTTTCTTCTAAAGAACTGCAGAGGGGCCATTTCAACAGCTGAATTCCCGCTGGACAAAACATTGCAGGTAGGAATGCTTTATGAAATCTAACAGGATTTCTAAATGTAAAACACCTAAACTTCTTGGAAACAAGACCATAAAGCTCCATAAATAATCTCACTAAGAGAATTCTATTTTGCTTAAGAAAAGAGCAAGACTGTGAGCCACAGAATATGTAATTGGACTTAGAGTTAACACAAGCAATTAATTGGGAGAGAAGGTATCTCCGCAGTTTCTTTCACAGATCACATTATAAAGAAAAAATGTTTAACAGCACACTCCATGATTTTCCTCCCTCCCATTCAGGGCATGGACTTCTCCATTTCCCATTTAACAACTCAAGAGACAATCAACTAATTCAAATATAAATTGCAAAGACCAAGATACTTGAAAGCACAATGCCTTCCCTTGCACATACCCAAGCAGGCTTAGCCCATAGCATACTTCTGAGTCCAGCTCCTTGCAGTACTCTCATATTTGGTCCTATCAGTCTTGTACATGTGTGCAATTTCTGGTACCAAGGGATCATCAGGATTTGGATCCGTCAACAGAGAGCAGATTGAAAGCAACACCTGTAATTTAAAACAAATAATTTTTTTCAGCAAATGAAATCTAGACACAAAAATATAGAGTGAATCAGTTTGTTCCGCATGGAACCAGTGGCGATATAGATCTATTCATCAAGAGATTCTCCTAATACAAGAGGTGGGTGGAATAAGAAATGAACCTTGGAAATTGTTAGCGCAGGACTCCACTGCTCCTTCAAAATGTCAAGGCATATGCTACCATTGCTGTTTATGTTTGGGTGGAAAACCTTTGTCTTGAAAGCCACCTGCAAATTTATCAAGGTGAATGTAAAAGGTGGTGAGTTTGTAGAGATTAAAGGCATAGGAAACAGTGAAATACCCCAAATGCACAGATTAAAGCAAGTCAAATAAACTGTTCATGCATAGTAGAGACTTTGCCACAGGATTATCAACCACTGACGTGTTCACATGTAACAGCCATAGTGTTCACTACAGCATTAGCAACAGCCTTGTTTATAGTTTGTTCATATGTATCTCAGCATCATTCAAATTAACCCAAAAAAAAAAGAAAAACCTCTTTATTGTCCTATCAAAACTCAAATCTCAATTATACTCTGTAAAATGATCACTTCACAAATATATCAGTTCAAAATTTTTCAAATGCAGAACAAAACTACTTCATAAAACTTAAATAACTGTGTTATCCTTTAAAAAAAGAAATTGCAAGCTCAGGTTTGAAGTATCCATCTTATAATAAGATCAATCATCAATGTTTGGTGACCCTTAGTAGATCTCAGTGAACCAGCCTTATCGAATCTGTGCATTGAAAGGATCAGAAAGGAATAAGTGAATAACAACAGTTGGAAGCACACCTTTGGTGGCTTGAAAGGGTAATCTGGCGGAAAATGGATGGTAACCAAGAAAACTCCACCAGTATAAGGACTATCTGGAGGGCCCATGATTGTAGCTTGCCAATGAAACATGTCCTCAGCAACAGGACCTATAAATGCATTGTCAAAACGCGAAACAAACCAATAAAAATCCTTCATAAGCAGCAAATTTACTCCGTATTTTAAACTTATCTCAATTTTATGGGACAAAAACTGAAATTTACTCCAAAAATCCATCCAAAGCAGGAAACATGTAACACATAATCAAACACGGACTGAATCAAAACAAACAATGCATATGAGTATGTGCTTAGCTTGATCCAATACACTCAGATATCCATCATTACAGCTTGCAACGTCCAAAAAAGCTACAAACTTTACCCTGAATCATAATCCCTTACTCTCTACTTCAACTATATCACATCAAAACTGCTCCACTAACACAAAATTACAAGCATCCAAATCTTAAAACATGAATATCAAACAATTCCACTGCAATTGCATAGCATCAAAACTGATTCCAGAAACCACAAAAGCATCCCAAAAAAAAAGATTCATGTACGGAGTGGTTAAGAGCGAGGCGATAGACAACCGATAACGATTATATTCGATTCCTTTTGTATAACGAATTGGATGATTCAGAATTTACCAGCGCTGCACGAAGTAGGAGGATCCTTCTGAAGATCCTTGAGCTCCTTCAAGATCCGCTTGGAAGCCATGCCAACCAGTCCTGTCAATTCCCACTTAGATCCAGCTCAAACGTTTCAACTTCGTCTGTTTCAAAGCACAAAAACGTCATTCGTGAAATTAAGGAAACAAAAACGATAAAAACTGGAAAAGATAATAGGGAATCGTACATCGGAAAACAAGGGAACCGAAACACGATCCTCCCCGGCTGGCGTTTGGTTTCTCTGTAATCTGTGTAGCGCAAGGGGGATTTTTATTGAAAAAGAAAATGGAAAAAAAGTAGACGAAAATGCAATAAGAGAACAGGAGAGATAAGAGCTCCCGAGAGGAATGTATTTATTGATTAGGTCCCCCGTTATAGAATTTTATAAAAATTTCTAAAAAAGAAAAAAAATCATGATCCTATTGATCATTCCTAACTTCATAAATTATTAGGTGGACTCGGGTCCACCTTGTAAAGTAAATTTACGTCTAAATATACACAATTTACCTTTTAAAAACGAGTTAATATCTAAAATGGTCCTCAACTATAACAGGACGTTTGGTTGGAGGGGGGAAATTATGTGGGAAAGGAATTGTAATTCCATGGGAGTTGAATTACTGGGAATAAAGTGGGAATTTAAATTCCAGTGTTTGGTTGACAGGAATAGAATTACTGGAAATTTCAATTCCAATGTTTGGTATACATGGGAATTGAAAGGGAATAAGTAGTATAAAGTCAAAAATGTTCATTATTGTTGTTAGACATTTATTTTAGGTTAAAAAAGGAAGGGGTAATTTTTACTCATCACTATCTTTTTTTCCCAAGAATTAAAATACCAGGGGGGGACATGGAATTTTAATTCCATGAAAATGGGGGAATTGCAATTCCCTTTAACCAAACTACGGAATTTAATGGCCTTTGGAATTAGGTGGGAAGGGAATTTAAAATCCCTCCAACCAAACGCCCTGTAATAGTTTTTCTCAATTTCATCTTAAACAGACTTTGGTGACCTAATGTAGTTCCAGACTTTTATTTTTTTACTCAATTTAATCATCGCTTTGTTATTCCATTCATTCAGTGTTAAGTAGAGGGGCAATTTAGTAATTTCAATATTAACATCTCTTTACTCCTAGACCTGCGAAATCCCTCTTTCTTTTACGAATTACTCCAAACCTGCAAATATAAAATTTAATTCGCAAGTCTGGGAGTAATTCGTGAAAAAAAGAGGAATTTCGCACTTTGCAGGGTTGAAAGTAAAGAGAGACCAATATTGAGATTACTTAATTGTCAATTTATTTAACACAAATTTGACGAAATAACAAACAGATGGCTAAGTTGAGCAAAAACACAAAAGTCTAAAATTACATTAGGTCACCAAAATTGTTTAGGACGAAATTGAGAAAAATCATTATAGTCGGTGATCATTTTAAGTATTAACTCTTTTAAAAATTCACAATTTGTGATGATCCAGTATTGTATTTGCAAATTTTTTAAATTTAAAAAGCACAATTTATATTTTAAAAGTTGACAATTTCAATACTAAAAATACACCATTTAGGACCAAGATCCACCATACAATGTGAAACCTGGTCCATAGTATAACAATTGTTCCTAACTTTAACTAGGGTTTTGGTCAAAGGTAATTACAATTTCATTCTCACATAATTTCGTATGTAACTTTTATATATATATATATATATATATATATATATATATATATATTATTTTGATTCAAATTAATATTTACTACTTAACTAAAAGATTTATTTTACTTAAACTTATTACTATTATCAAGTATTTTATTTTTATTATCATATCAATTTTGATGTTTGAACTAAGCACATAGATTTTTCGAATATAGTTATGACTATTATTTTTATACTTTTTTATTGAAAAATAAGATAAAAGTAGACCCAAAAAAAAAAACAAATAAATAAACAAATAAAATGCTAAATTTAAGATATAAATAGATTCTAAGTTTTGTTTGGTAAAATATAGAAAATTTAAAATAATATACTCCGCAACTTATTTCTACCAAACAAAGCCTACATGTCAATCTGTAAGTGGATAAGCAATTGTAATGTGGGCTGGCACCGTACGTTTTGGGTTTTCTTTGGAATTTGGGCTTTGGTGGGAACTTCGTTTTCTTTTCTTTTGCTTTAAGCAGTCAATATTGACAAATTATGGTTCACACATGGATGTGTGAATCATAATAAAAACTACATATCATAATAAAAAGTACACATTTAGTATATAAATAATATACATCTCTTAAATATAATGTATATTTTTAATATATTAAAAATATATTATTTTTGTACAAAATATATATTATTTTACAGTATACAAAATATGATTCACAATTTGAGTGAATCGTGATCTACACAATACTAATTGGTCAATATTGAACATTGCCTTTAAATATTTGACCTGGTTTCAGGGACAACGAATGGGTCAACTTAATACACTGATTGAGCCTTTTATGGTCCAATACTCCAATAGCTAGTCAGGAATGGGTCAGCATAGCCATTGTGTGTTAGTTGACTAGTCAATTTTGTAATGTCTTATTGTCGTGTAATCATATTTGTTAGCAGCCGTACGTTGCAGGGTTCAAATTATAGGTCAATAAAATAGAAGTATAGGTTGAACTTATTGTTGCTATTAGTGTCTAAGCATTTGAGACATGTAAATCAATTGAGACACATCTAACAAATTACCTCATTTATTGTTCTTTAGGATATAGTGAATTTTTTTTTTTTTAGCAAAATAATGAAATTATATTAAGATAAGTCAAGGTTGAGTACATGAGCCAAAGAAAAGAAAGGGACTGAGAAACAATATAAACAGTCAGACTTGCACAAGGCCTCTCGAGCTAGGAAGTGGGCGACCTTGTTCGCGGACCTTTTAACAAACAAAAAGTCGATATTACAAAAGTCTCTAGCTATATCCTTAATGTCATTAATAATCATATCAAAAGAAGTAACTAGTGTCCGGTGATGAACTTTTAAGTTTGGAATTTGGGATTTTTGTGCTTGCTAAAATGTCCTTTTCAACATGCTAGTGATTTGCGAGTTTTTATTTGTCACCTATAATTTTTCATAATATTTTATTGAGAAAATTTCAATTTTGGTCCACTGACTATTGGAGTTGTGTTAATTGTAACACTTGACTTTAAAAAATGTTAATTTAGTACCTTGACTATGTAATTTCTATCAATTTTAGTCACGCCGGCCAAATTACGGCGAATTGTGACCAGAAAATATTAATAAGTAAAATAATGAGTATATTTTAGTCATTTCAATACTCTTTTCTTCTCCTCTGGTGGGTCCACCATGTTTTTCGGCGAATGATTGGAAGAAGAAGGCTTGCGCTTTAGTTCCTTAAGATACAGCACTGATTCATGCCTACTCAGACACGATTTTTCATCACCGGTAAACCCCGTCCCATCAAGTCAACAATACGACAATAGAGAGTTTTAATTTATCTTTTGGTATGCCGCCGGGAATCACCGCCGAGAAGCCATTGAAGAACGGCCACACTTTATATTGCCTGAAGACCAAATCCAGAACCGTAATGTTCAGGAATAAAGCAACTGGAATCACCAGCAATAACAGACCACATTTGCAGTAACCTCCATTATTATCCTCAAGGGCGTGGTGACGATGATGATCTGACTGAGGCTTGGGTTGATGATGATGAACAGAACTTCTTTTGTGTGCATGTGGCTCCATTTCTGAATCAAATGCTAGCTGATGATCATTCGCCGGAAAACACAAGCATTCACCGGAAAACATGGTGGACTCACGGGAGGAGAAGAAAAAAGTTGTGAAATGACTAAAATACCCTCATTATTTTACTTATTAATATTTTTCGGTAACAATTCGCCGGTAATTTGGCCGGCGTGACCAAAATTGATAGAAATTGCATAGTCAAGGTACTAAATTAACATTTTTAAAAGTCAAGTGTTGCAATTAACATAACTCCAATAGTCAGTGGACCAAAATTGAAATTTTCTCTATCTTATTGAATGTTTTAATGAGTATTCCTCGACTTACAAAATCCCTACAAAATAAATGATAGTTGATGCGGTCTCTCTTCCAAACTCCCCTTACCCCTATAAAAAATAACTCAACAATCTAATCCAAATTTAATATAGCTCGATGTTCTTCGTGAATTATTTAAGACATTTCTACTTATTTGTTACATACTAGCTTAGTCCATATTATCTCCACATTTATTGTTGTCATTACTTGATTTATTAATGAGTTTGAATCGTATCGGTATTTTGTATATATCAAATGATAAATATTTGATGCACCACTCATCTATAAAAACCGCAAGAAACCAGAGGTGAAGATTTTATATATTTTAATCAATAAAGTATTAATAATAATTAAAATAATAAAAGTAATAATAAAAATGTAAAAGCTGGCAGAATTGCAACTGCAATTCTGACAATCAAATTGCAACAAATGTAATTCTATTTTAGAGTTGCTATATATATATTTTTAATACTTACAATGTTCATAATTATTTTCTCAATTTACTAAAATACAAAGAGTCAATACTGTCTCCACTGCTCGAACCCACAATTTCTCATATGCACAAATAACACATTAACTTTGCAATTGCGATGAAATTATGTTGTGTTTAATATTTTAATTGACAATTATATTGTTTTATTTTTTAAAAAAGGTGGCGTAGCGGACCGCAGACGGGTAAAGGGTAAGAGTTAGTTGATTTAGAGTGAACGCCAAACCGGCACCGAACCCATCTTTCCCGGCCGTTCACGCCACCGCTTGTTTCCGCTCAGCAATGTCGAGGTACCGACCGAATCTGGCGGTCCGCGTAGAACCGGATGAAGCCGAAGATCTCCGGTATGACGACGAAGAAACCGCGGCGGAGAACAACGAAGAGGAGGAAAGCCGAGGCGTTGATTGCCCTGGCGATCATGTCGGCGTGCCTTCTCGTCCTTACCTCATGAAAATTCTCCAAAAGCAAGGTATTTTTCTCAGTTATCTCGCACAATGTATTTTGAGTTGCTTGATATTTTGGATTAGATAGATTGCTGGCAGGACGGGTTGAAAGCTATCATTTGATTAATGGAAGAACATTTGCAATTCTATTTAAATATACTTAATGGCTTGATATCTGATCGTTTATGCAAGAACTGAACTATATTTCTAGCTGCAGGGAAAAGGATTGATTAAGTGTCTATAACTTGAATACAGGTGTTCTAATCCTTGGTATTAACATGCATTTTTTACTGTCGTTACCTTCCTTCATCAGTTATATTTTGCTCACTGAATTTCTTTTGGCAATAAAAAGGGAGTGTTTAATACTTAGATCTCTGAAATATTCTTTTTAGATTTTGCTCCTCTTTTCCCCTCCTAAGATGATAGATGTGTACAAGTAGTGTCAAAGAGTGATAGATGTGTTCACAAGTAAACGATATTACTTATGAAAGCAAAACAATGACTTGGAAACCAAATGAGGATCGTTGTGATGAATTTTAAGGATCTAGGCGGTGCCTTCTAGATTGGAGTACATTCATTGTTGGAAGAAAAAGGTTTAAAAATTTAAGCTCACATTATTGGGTCTATATGAACGTGTGATGATGATGATATGGAAGTTTTCTTTTGGATGAGAGTGGATGATCTTGGAAGTTTAATGTTCTGTCTTTTTTACTTGGTGTATAATGTAAGTGAATGATATTGTTATTAAGTTTGTAGGTTTGTTTTATTACATTGAGCACCTATTTGACTTGTCAGCGAGCTTTCCCAATTTTGAACAACTGCATTTGGGAACTTAAGAATACAGAGATTTATGTTCCATGTCTGCAAAGAACTTCTTGCTTCCTGGAACTTCTCTCAGTAGGGTGTTCATTTATTTAACTTTTTAATTGGGGACAATTGCATTTTTAGTTGCTAAGTTATGAATGAATAGTGATTTTCACCCCTTGTTTCGTGTGCACATATAGAGAAAACTTGTGTGTACTGAATATGACATATTTTGCAGGAGACACGAACCTTGTCTTTGCCGATAAGGTTTTGAGGTTCACGAGTTCAGGGAAGATGAAACGACGCATCCTTCTTATCACTGATTTTGCAATTTACATTGTGGACCCAGAAACTGATGTTCTTAAGAGGCGGATTGCCCTGGCAGCTGTTGAAAAGCTCTGCTTGAGCAAACTAAGTGATAACTTCTTTGCAATTATTATCCCAACCGAGTATGATATACTCATGGCAAGCACTAGGAAAACTGAAATTGTAATGTGCATAGCGGACACTACCAGGAGTGTATCTAACTATGAACTTGATGTCTTTCACTCAAATAGGTAATGAAGGCTGTAGTATGGTGATGTTAGGGTCCCAGTTCTCCTTCTTCTTTTTCCCCTTTAAATAATATGCCTCTCTTATGAGTATTTTTGTATTCTTTCTGATTTCTCAGGTTTGAGTATAATGCGACTGCCGAGTTAGTGAAACAAATTAAATTTGAGGAAGTTGAAGGTTAGTAATGATTCTATCACACCACACCACTTACATGTTCACAATTGTTTATTTGATTATAAAGCTTTCAACTTCTTCTTGGACCAGGTGGTGTTAAAACAAGAATTGTGCAGAACAATACTCAGCGTAAAGAATGAGTTTTTTTAATTACAAATGGCTAATTTTGGTTGCATGCTTGTGTACTCCATATAAATAGATAGTAAAAGATGTGGAGGAGATTGAATATATTCTTTCATGGAACATGTACTCTAGAGCTTATAACCTCTCTGTAACATTTCTGAAGTTTTCTGGATAATATGAACAAAATTTTACTATTGGGATTGTTTTGGCATTTCCAAATCTTGTGAATTGTGCAGTGTTCCCCCTTCAAATGATTTTAATGTGACTACCGAATATGAAAAAAAAAAAAAAAAAAAAAAAAAAAAAACAAGATTCTTTAAAGACTTGAAACTATATACTCATGTAGGGAAGGGCACTAACCCAATGATTGAAATGGTTAGGATTGTTGATTAAACCAACATGAAGACATGTTTATAGGGTATTATCAGCCATGCATACAAACAATAGAGACATTTTTTTTGTGTTCTTAAAGTAAAGGAAAAAACCTAAGAAAACATTAAAATCAATGTTTGTATGAAGAAGGTCCTGTTTGAGGCATGGAAGGTGTTAAAGCTGGTGTTGTACCTCCTGTGGATGTTTGATTTCCAGTACTCACCATTCTAATGCCCTCTACCATCTTCACTACATCTGCTATTTTTGGTCTCTGCTCTGGCATTCTAGCTGCACAGCTCATCCCTATCTGCAGCATCTCTACCATCTCTTCCTCTATATTGGGGTACTTCAGAAGCTCTATATCAAACACTTCAGCCGTCCACTCTTCGCGAACGACAGAGTGTACCCATCTCACCAGATGGACAACCTCGTCGCTCCCTGTTGTATGCACAGGTGACTTCCCGGTGAGAAGCTCGAGCAGCAGGACGCCAAAGCTGTAGACATCGGATGCCTGAGTTGCTTTCCTCGTGTCTGTGACTTCTGGGGAGCGGTATCCTGCAGTTCGGGTGAGTGTTGGAGCAGCTGGAGTTATCAGTGTTGCCAGGCCAAGGTCAGACACACAACCATACTGTTTGGAGTTGAGGAATATGTTTGAGGATTTTATGTTCCCATGGACAAGCTTTGCTCCACTCTGTCCATGGATGCAGGCGACTCCTCTCGCTGCACCAACAGCAATTCTGACACGCGTTTCCCAGTCTAGAGGTAACCGGTTTTCGCCCCTATTAGCTGCAGTTTACAAAGGTATATATATATATATATATATATTACAATGTGATCTTGCCAATCATACTGGATTTGAATTTGACAGAAAAATACTAAGAGTATGGGTACTAAACATACCATGCAGCATTGCAGAAACACTCCCATGGTTGTAGTAATCATAGACCATGAGCTTTTCATCTTTGGAGTAATAGTATGCCCTCAAAGGAGCCACATTTTCATGCCTGATACTCCCTGCAACTTCCATCTGCAGCTCGAATTCTTTTCTCCCAACGCAAACTTCCTTCAGTCTTTTCACAACAACCGTGGTTGCATCCTCCAGAGCCGCCTTGTATGTAGTCCCGAATGTTCCCTTCCCTAGAACCTCTGCAGAAGCTCTTAACAGGTCCTCGAGGTCGAATGCAAGATTACAGCCCTCAAAGAATACAAGGTTGCTGTTTCCTTTCCGGCTGCTGGAAGCTGCCTTCTTAACAGGCACTTCGTTTTTGAGCGATCTTTCTGAGGCCCTATTCTCATGTTCTTTCTGTGAATAACAAAGAATCAACAGCACAGCAACTACTATAAACCCTAATGCACAACCTCCAATCACGATTCCCAGCACAGCAGGTTGGCTAAGATGTGTGGACTTCTTCTTTGGCGAAACACTTGGAGAAAGGGCAACTGGAGCTGGAGGTGAAGCGACATTGGGAGAAAGATGATTACCAGCAAAAGCTGAATCAGGGAATCTCTGAAGAGACCGGGGCACGATCCCAGTGAGGTTATTGTTTGACAGATCTAACATCTGCAAGCTGGGGAGAATGAGATCAGGAATATCACCAGACAGTGAGTTATTAGCCAGACTAAAAGCAGTCAAATGAGTCAAGTTTGAAATCGAGGAAGGTATAGTGCCATTAAACTCATTATTCGACAGATTCAAGATTGAAAGATTCCTCCACCCAGAAAAATCAGCTGGCAGAGAACCCTGAAAGCCATTGGACTGAAGATAGAGAGCTGTCAAGTTCCCAAGCTCTGCAAAATCCGAAGGGAAAGGACCACTGAAAGCATTGGCTCTTAGACTCAAGATCTCAAGCCCCGATAACCTGCTCAGAGTGTTTACAGGAATCGAGCCACGCAATCCCATTGCAGGTAATCTCACTGCTATAACTCTAGATTTATCATGATTACATGTCACTCCAACCCAGCCACTGCAAGCTGAAGTCCACTCTTTCCAGTTCACCTTTGGCGAATGGTGTATGTTTCCAAGGAAATCAAGAAGAGCTCTTTTATCTTCAGTTGGCTCAGCTCTTGTCAAGCAGGAAAAAACAACAGCTCCACAAAACACAACTGCCAAGTATGTTACTATCTTACAACCCATTCTTTTCCTTCCTCTCTTTCTTTCTGTGAGCTAAAGCTAAACACCTGAACCAAAACTAGCACCTATCTCTCTTCATCTCTGCAACAATTTCAAGAAAATCAGAATCAGCAACTGCAGTGTTATGACTACAATTACACCTGCCATAAATGATTCCCAATCACATTAAAAACAGACGTTTCTTTCTTATAAATACACATTCTTACCCAACACATTGGGTATATGGATATAGACAGCCCGGGCTTGATCCTTGGTCCTTACCCACAATTTACCACCCAGAACCAAAGACCCGTTAGCTTTGAATCTAAATACAGAAAGCCCACCAAATTGGGTGTAACCCAGTCTCCCACTCCAGCTGTAAAGGCTCAATCTTGTGTTATTTATACCCGGGAACCAACTGAGCTACCCGTGCGGTTATAAATACACATTCTAAAAGACCCAAAAAGACGTTAGCTTTGAATAAACACATGAAGCCAACAGACAGAATTTTACTAAACCAACCACTCGCCAGACAATGAAAATCAAAACATTGTGAAGATAAGAGATGAATGAAAGCTGAGACTCACCGATCAGTTTGAAGATTCACGGCGAAGCAGCAGACGCTAGTGGCGGCAGCTGAGAATGATGAACATGAACGCAGAGAGTGGAATTGGAGAGGGGTTGTAAGTAGTAGCGGAGTTACGCTATCAGTGATTGCTTGAAGAAGCAGAAATGATTGGTGGGGTGTGGTGAAAGGGACATTGAGAGGGGTGTAATGAGTGAGTGAAAGTGTTTTGGAGAAGAAAGGGGAGCGAAAAGAGTGGAGGATGCACGTGCAGACATTGCGGAAGTGCTACGTAGAAGAAGGAAGGAAACAGCTTTTACTATTTGGAATAAATAAATAAATAAATAAATATATATATATATATATAGAGTTAATACCATCTGAGATCATCCGAGTACGGTGGTTTTGTCACGTATAGTCCTAAACTTTCAAATTGATCATCTGTGGTCCTTCGACTTTCAAATTTAACCATTCGTGGTCCTAGGTAACCACCCATAGTCCTTCAACTATTAAATTTTAACCAACCAAGGTCCTTTCAAGAGGACCACGATTGGTTAAATTTTAAAACTTGAAGGACTATGTGTGGTTATCTTGGACCACAAATGGTTAAATTTGAAAGTTGAAGGACCACATATGATCAATTTGAAAGTTTAGGACTATACGTGGCAAAACCACTATACTCAGAGGACCTCATATGGTATTAACTCTCTCTCTCTCTCTCTCTCTCTCTCTATATATATATATATATATATATATATATATATATATATATATATATATATATATATATATATATATATATATATATATATAAAAGCGCTCATATGTGGTCATGTCATTAGGTGTGGTCGTGTGGTCGTATCTGGGTCGTTGAATCAGTTTAATCTAAAGGCAGTGGTAATTCTGAGAATTTTCGCGCGTTTTAGTAAGTGGGGGTGTTATGGTAATTACAGTGACCATTTATAGCGGGCGGGTTCCAGAATACACCAACAGTGTTGACAACATACACCAATAGTGTAATAAAACACACCACAGTGAAACACACCAATGGTGTATTCCCGTGTTATGGTAATTACAATGGCCATTTATAGCGGTCGGGTTCCAGAATACACCAACAGTGTTGACAACATGCACCAATAGTGTAATAAAACACACAACAATGTGATTTTCCTTATTCCGGTGTTTTATGACAAGTTTACCCTTACAGTTCTCTTGATTAATATGAATCATTAGATCTATCTAATCTAATGGTCTATAATTGACCATATGACCACACCTAACAACATGGCCACATGTGAGCGCTCCTCTATATATATATATATATATATATATATATATATATATATATATATATATATATATATATATATAATATATATATATATATATATATATATATAGAAAAGCGCTCATATGTGGTCATGTCATTAGGTGTGGTCGTATCTGTATCGTTGAATCAGTTTAATCTAACGGCAGTGGTAATTCTGAGAATTTTTGCGCGTTTTGGTAAGTGGGGGTGTTATGGTAATTACAGTGGCCATTTTATAGCGGGCGGGTTCCAGAATACACCAATAGTGTTGACAACATACACCAATACTGTAATAAAACACACCACAGTGAAACACACCAATGGTGTATTTCCATGTTATGGCAATTACAGTGGCCATTTATAGCGGTCGGGTTCCAGAATACACCAACAGTGTTGACAACATGCACCAATAGTGTAATAAAACACACAACAATGTGATTTTCCTTATTCCGGTGTTTTATGATGAGTTTACCCTTGCAGTTTACTGATATGACCACACCTAACAACATGACCACATGTGATCACCCCTCTATATATATATATATATATATATATAGAGAGAGAGAGAGAGAGAGGTTCATTAACATGCGAACCTGCGAATTTCTGTATAATTGCAATGCATTTATTATATAATTACACCATACTCGAATACTGCAAGGTCCTCCAAACATGTTTTGGAGTCGTAGCGGTGTAATCGTATAATAGTTACTGTACAATCATTCAGAAGTTCGTTCGCAGGTTAATATTGGTTCTCACATTATGATTTTATATATATATATATATATATATATATATATATATATATATATATATATATATATGCATCACTGCGATGTGAAACGGGACAAATGGAAACAAAAAGAATAAATAATTATTGCAGAGAAAACGAATAGAAGATGTCGGCTGTAGTTTAAGTGGAGATAGAAAAACTGAAGAAAAAGCAAACTGTACTCCATTTCTGTCGTGTTTTGAGCAGCTCGTCATGAACTCTAAGAAGGAAAATATTATAATTCTGTCATAATGTTAATACTTTTTAGCTCAGTTCGTCGGTTCTTTTTATTGTTGTTTACTTTTTTTTCTTTTTTTTTTTTTTTTTGTGTGTAATTTGTGAGCTATTATATAAAAATGAGATTTACTCAATATACACTATTGGACACTAGTCGAGTAGATGCAAGTTTTTCTCATCATTCAAACAAAAGGATTAAGATTGTGTAGATTTCTTTCGTTTCCATTATTTTTTACTATATGTCTCATATTGATCGATTTCGTACAAGTTACATAATAAATAAATAAACGGTTGATTCAAGTGAAAATAATTTAAATAGTATATATAGTAATGCTCTTATGAGAATTGTCTTGAATGAGATCTTATCAAAATTAAACTTGTATTATTTGCAAGATATACATAATACCACTCGGAGGAGAAGATTAAATAGTATATATATATAGTAATGCTCTTATCAATCTTATGTGAATTGTATTGAATGAGATGTTATCAAAACTTGTATTGATTTGCAAGATATACATAATACCCCTTGGAGTGGAAGTTATAAATCAAGACAATAGGTTCATTAGTTCATATGTAGGTGAGTTAATTATAGTGTGTTATCATATTTGCTTACAAATGGTAAATATTTTCATCCCAAGGGCTCTTACATCCGGCTCGACAATATTATAAAATCATTTTTAATTTTATGTAAATATGTTTGATAGTGCAAATATAGCACTGATAACCGTGCAATTTTAATAGTTATATATAAATTTTGTAAGTATGATACAATTTGAATTGACGATTTAAAATATGATATGTAATAAAACTTTACGTATTTTATACTATGTATATATTCTTTTCTTTGGCTTATAATACATAATAAGGGTTTCATTGTAATGCATGGGAGTAATTAAAAATGGAAAAACCTTAGATTAGACAAAGAAAATGATGAGAAATGATATGATGATCACATGCATGATGCATGGCAGTTGGAACATATTATTCACTTTATTGTCAATATGTTTTTTATATGAAAAAATTTCAATTTTGGTCATATGATTATAGGGGCTTTGTTAATTTCAGCACCTGACTTTCAAAAGTATCAATTTAGTACCTTGACTATGTAATTTTTATCAATTTTAGTCACTCCAGTTAAATTACTGGTCAAATTTCGCTGGAAAAACTTAATCCTTCATTTAGTCTATAATCTGAGGGGCAAAATCGTCTTTTGAAGTCTGGTAAAATCGTCTTTTTTCGGCAAAATTTGGCTGGAATGATCAAAATTGACAAAAATTACATACTCGATGTACTAAATTGACACTTTTAAAAGTCATGTGCTAAAATTAACAAAACCCCTATAGTCATATGACCAAAATTGAAATTTTCTCTTTTTATAATAATACTAAACGTGCAATTGAAAGCTACTACAGATTAAATCTTTGTTTAAGAAATAAAGAAATTGATTTTAAAGTTACACATCAATCATGCATCATCTCCCTAACAAATCCCACTTATTACGAGCAACGACAATTTGAACAAGTCTTCCTCTTTTTGCTATTTTTTTTTTAATAGCAAAATTTATTTTTTATTTAACACTATGGTGAGATTGTCATATTTAGTTATATTTTTTAAATTTCTAAGTTATTATATAAAGATGTACACATGTAAACTCTGCTCCTATATAATAATACTCAAAATTACATAATAGAAGTAAATCACATTAAAAATATCAAATTTGTGACATTCTAGTAAGAGAATCAAACTCCACCTATTCGAATGTCCACCCATTTCGAGTGTCCTACTATTTTAACTTTGCCCCACTATTCATTGATTTTCAATTTATTGTCATATTTAGTCATTATTGTAAAATTTTGTCATTATACAATTTAATAACAATGACTAACATATAATTTCATCATTAGAGCATATTTTCCCAAAACGTAATTTTTCTCT